>NC_057823.1:40668430-41940514 GCF_910594005.1 Cervus elaphus | reverse complement strand
GATAAAATATCTAAGTGGTAAATCAAATTCTTTTTAAATAAAGTTTCATAGGTTGGTTTTTTTTTTTTTTGGCGTTGGGGGCGGGGGTGGGTTGTGCGGAGGCGGGGGCGGGGTGGAAGTTTCGGGTGCGGTGCTGCGCAGCTTGAGAGATTTTAGTTGCCGGGGCAGGAATCAAATCCCAGGCCCTGGCAGTGAAAGCACTTTCACATCTTAAATGCAAACAAAGCATAATCAAAACTAGCCCCGTGATGGCAAAGCTTGTTAGGTTACCTGCATTCACATTACTTTCACAGACACAAAATCAATATCATGCCCATCTCTTTATCGGGGTTTTTTTGTTTGTTTGTTTTTTAATACTTACTCATATGCCTTAGCTTGGTTTACAGATGTAAACCCGACCAAAAAGGCTAGGGCCCATATGTACAACTTAGAGCCCTAGAGGAGTGAAGAATTTTGGATCCCACTTGGAAGAATTCTCCCAGAGTTTCCCCTGCTCACCCAATTTCTCCCCTCCCCACCCCCCTCACATTTTACTGACTGATTTGAGATAAATCAGTACAGTCCCTACATCCCAGGCTCTGGACTGTCAGAGTGTCTCTTGCTGTACCCCCTCCAAGCCCACCCAAGACTCTGGGAGGCCAGGATCATCACTCCATCCTGTCACTCTTCACCAGATGGATTTTGGTCCCTGCCTCAGCTAACATTCGAGTTCTCCTCTGACTTCCTTAGGGAGACAGTAAACAAATCCACTGCAACACGGTTAACACCAAAGAGGCAGCTGAGTTGGACAATAAGCTCCACAGGAAGTTGTCTCATGTGGGTCATATTTTTTGGGGGTTCCATTTAATGCTAACTTGTCAATAGGGCTTGAGAGCTTTATTAGTTTCATCTTGTTTCAATTAATGCCAGAATTACCCTCTTTTTGATGCTTAAATTGTTGCTGCTTGTCAGTAGAAGCCCCTTTAAAATTGGCCGCTTTATCCTTTCAGCACTGCCCTGACAATTTGAAAGCACACTTGTTTCCTGGTAGAAACTCACACTTCAGGCCTATCTTTAATTTTTCCTAGATAAAGAGGAATTTTGGACCTCACTTGGAAGAATTCTTGAAAGAATCAAGTTCAGCAAGGTTTTTTTTTTTTTTTTTTTAGTAAAAAATAAAAGAGTCAAATATGGGTGCCAGGACACAATGCATGGGACCAAAGATTGGCTCCCCCACTTCTGAGGTTCCCTAGGGAAATTCTTCAAAGGATGTAAACATACACTGAGAGCTCTGTTTAATTGTAGCGTTGCTGGATCTTTACCTTATTTTTTTCAAATAAACCTCAATCAAATAAACTCAGCATCAATAGTCTACAAAATTATTTACCTAAATCTCTCACTAAAAAGTAATGTGTTACTTTCTGCTTTTATTTTTTTAAACTTTTATTAGGAAATTTAAAGTAGACAGAATGGTATTAAGAAGTCCCAAGTACTCATCACTCAGCTTCAACACTTTTCTCTCTTCCACCATTTCTGTTTTATCTCCACATTCACCAGTTCCCACCCCACTGGCTCATTTCCTTATACTCCTCATAGATCTCATGATATATCCTTCTATAGTCACTCTATTGATCATCTCCCTTTCCCTCTGGTTGTTCTGTTACTGTATAAAACTTCAGGGTTAGGAAATAATATTAATAGCTACAAATCTTGTGAATTGAATCCTTACCATGGACTAAAAACTGTTCTAGATGCTGGGCATATATTGATTCTTTGCACTCTTGCAACAAACCCATGGTGTGCCACTGTTAAAGGGAAGCTTCATTCATTCATTCATTCATTCACACTGCAATGAAAAAGATAAGCCAGGTCCTTGCCCTCCTGATGTTTACCTTCTAATAGACAATTAAAACAACAAACAAATAAGCAGATAGAAAAATAATCTTAGAGAGTGATACAGACTGGGAGAAAATTAATGAGGGTTATCTGACAGAGTGGTAGGCAGAGGACAGTATTAGAGAGATAGGCCAGGAAAGACACATCACAAGAGGTGACAATGAGCTGAGTCAGAAAGGTAAGAAAGAGCCACCTTACAAATATCTTGGAGAAAAGGACTTTGGGAGAGGGGGCAGAAGGCTCAAAGGCCCTGAAGTAGGCATAAATTTGGTGGATTTAAGGATGGGGGGAAAACCAAGACCTCTTTAACCAGCCTTGGAGGTTAAGGAGCTGTGGCTATACCCCCAAGGCTCTGCATTCTGATGACTACATCCACACCATTTGCTGGTTTTGTTTGCATATGGGTAGAAAAATGAGTGCAGGACACAGGATTTTATGTGTTTGAGGACTCCCAGGCAAATGAAGAACACAGTAGGAATTTTTAACACAATGTGGACTTTTTAAGATGAATGAACACAGAGGTTCATTCAGAAAATTTCAAATAAACAATACACATCAGCTTTAGGTCCTAGCTGTGTGACCTCACCAGTGCCTCCCTCACCTCATCATGAATTGAAGGTTCAGATAGTCTGTAATTATCATTTAAAATGTTTTAGAGAATATCATCAGTGGCTTAGATGTTCAGGATGATGCCTTTCGGTAGCTTTAATTCACACAAGAACCAATGAAAGGGATTGTTCTGGTTGTTTCAAAATTTTCTAGCTTTTTAATAAAAACAACAATGTTTTTAAATTGAATTTAAAACCTTGAGAAAAACTAGACTTCAACATATGTAACTGTAATACATTGAATATTAATCACAAAAGACGTATATATTCCTTTCCCTTTTCAAAAGCCTTCCACTGCCCTTAGACACTGAACATCTCAAATGACAGCAGAAAGGGTTTCCCAAAATAGGCAGTGATTTTAATCCAATTGGTCCTGACACAGACTAGAGGAGCAGGTCATTCTGGGTCATCTTTTTTGGCCACTATTCCTTTGGCAGGGAGTCCTCCAGAATTAGCTTGCTCTTGCCTGGAAAATCCCATGGATGGAGGAGCCTGGTAGGCTGCAGTCCATGGGGTCGCTAAGAGTCGGACACGACCGAGCGACGCACTTTCACTTTTCACTTTCATGCATTGGAGAAGGAAATGGCAACCCACTCCAGTGTTCTTGCCTGGAGAATCCCAGGGATGGGGGAGCCCGGTGGGCTGCCGTCTATGGGGTTGCACAGAGTCAGACACAACTGAAGCGACTTAGCAGCAGCAGCAGCAGCAGCAGCAGCAGTTGACATTTTGTCTTCCTCCTTACCCAAAATTCACATTCCCCATGATGTGACTGAGACATGCCTTTTTTTAGGGGGACTTGTACCCTTAAACCAATGTGATATAAATAGCATTGAAATATTGAGGTGAGCATTTGATGATGATCGAACCTTCTCTACTGATGCTACAGAAACCATAGAAGAATGATTTTCTCAAGTTTAGGAAAGGGAAACCAGTAACTGTTAAAGATACAGGAGTATTTTTATTTTTGATACTGGAATATTTTTAGACTGGTCAGAATATCCGTCTACTTATTCATGCTCAGTTGTGTCTGACTCTTTGCAATCCCATGGACTGTAGCCCGCCAGGCTTCTCTGTCTGTGGGATTTCCCAGGCAAGAACACTGGAGTGGGTTGCCCTTTCCTCCTCTAGAGGATTTTCCTGTCACAGGGATCAAAACTGCATCTCCTGTGTCTCCTGCATTGCAGGCAGGTTCTTTACCCACTAGCCATGAATATATTAAACCTGGAGATAATTTTCTGTTTCAAATGAGATTTTTAAATAAAAATATTCAAGTAGATGGTTGATCAGTATTTACATATAAATTATATATCATCATAGAGATCACTTCACAATCTACATGCATGATCTAATAATTTATATATTCCCTACATAACACCAAGACCTTATAGAAAATCACATACAAATTTAATTTCTTATATCTGATTGGAGTCTTCCTGCCCAAGGGAGAAAATTTGCCAAGTAAAAAATAACTAAACAGGCCTTCCAATGATGTCATGGCTTTGCAAGTGAAGAAAACATGATGGCTCCCACAAAAACAGGTTTGAAAAGAGAAAAAATAGTGTTATCCGATACAGTTGGATTAAAAATCATAAGTTAGAGTGACAATGTGATCTTCAAAATCTTTTGTCCAAGTATGCTCTTATGAGAGGCAAAAGGAAGGTCCCTCTCTCTGTAGGTAGTATCCTGTAGGCCCTGCAATGGTTATTATCTTATAAGACAGACAATGAGGGGCCCTGGAAATAAGCAGCTTGATGCCACCAAGGCAGTGGAGAAACAATCAGTCTCATTTACAACTGGTGCGAAGTAATGATACCCTATAGGAGCCACAGCCTGGTGATTTGTCTATTTCTGTAAAATTACAGCTTCATATATAATGAATCTTACTTGACCCAGGAATCTTACTTCTGGTAATTTGCCTTACAGATGTAAATTCAAAAGTGCAAAATGACTACACTACATGCTTATTAATGCCCCATCACTTGAAATTGCAAGAGATTGGAAACTATAAATATCCATCAGTAGGTGATCTGCTGAATGAACTAAGATTCATCTACAGTGGGATATTAGACAGCTGCAAAAAAGACTGAGGAAAATTTCTATGTCTTGAGATAGAAAGAAAATCAAAATATAAAAGAGCTGTAATTATATCTTTGTGTAGAATAGAGGAAAATAAAAATATCTTTGCATTAAAAAAATTCTGAAAGAATATGTACATGAATACAAACCTGTTACCTAAGAAGGGAGAATAGAAGTTGGATTCTTTTCACTGAATATTTTTATAGATGTCTCATTTTTTGAACAGTACAGTATATTACCTACTCAAAAGATGTTTTAAAAACTCATTCTGTGGTGCAGCCTCTGTGGAAAATGGTATGACGATTAAAAAATAAATAAACATAGAAATACCTTATGATCAGCAAATCCACTTATAGATATATGTGCAGAAGAAGTGAAAGTAGGAACTTGAACAGAACAGGTAAAAGTAAACCCATGTTCACAGCAGCATTATTCACTGAATTGTTGAAAGATAAAAGGAATATAAGTGGACTGATGCTGAAGCTGAAACTGCAGTACTTTGGCCACCTGATTCAAAGAACTGACTCATTTGAAAAGACCCTGATTCTGGGAAAGGTTGAAGGCAGGAGGAGACAGGGACGACAGAGGATGAGATGGTTGAATGGCATCACGGACTTGATGGACATGAGTTTGAGCAAGCTTGGAGAGTTGGTGATGGACAGGGAAGCTTGGCATGCTGCAGTCCATGGGGTCACAAAGAGTTGGACAGGACTGAGCGACTGAAGTGAGCTGAAGTGTTTACTGAGAGATAAATGGATAAACAAAATATGGTATATAGATAAAATGGAATATCGAAAAATGAAAGTGTTAGTTGCTCAGTCGTGTCTGATTCTTTGGGACCCCAGGGATCAAACCCAGGTCTCCCACAAAGCAGTCAGATTCTTTATCGTCTGAGCCACAAGGGAACCCCCTGTTATTTAGCCTTGAAAGGAAGAAATTTGGAGCATGCTACAACTTGGAAGAATCTTTTTTTTTTTTAAGGGTGAAGCAAAACTAGCAGTAAACTGTATTTATTTATTTATTTTAGATCTATGAGCATCAACTTGCAAGTTTATTTTATTCTTTTTTTTTCATTTATTTTTTTCTCTTTTTTTATGTTTTATTTTTTAATTTTTTTCCCATTTATTTTAATTAGTTGGAGGCTAATTACTTTACAATATTGTAGTGGTTTTTGCCATACATTGACATGAATCAGCCATGGATTTACATGTGTTCCCCATCCCGATCCCCCCTCCCGCCTCCCTCTCCATCTCATCCCTCTGGGTCTTCCCCGTGCACCAGCCCTGAGCACTTGTCTTGTGCATCCAACCTGGGCTGGTGATCTGTTTCACCATTGATAGTGTACTTGTTTCAATGCTATTCTCTCAGAACATCCCACCCTTGCCTTCTCCCACAGAGTCCAAAAGTCTGTTCTGTACTTCTGTGTCTCTTTTTCTGTTTTGCATATAGGATTATCGTTACCATCTTTTTAAATTCCATATATATGTGTTAGTATACTGTATTGGTCTTTATCTTTCTGGCTTACTTCACTCTGTATGATGGGCTCCAGTTTCATCCATCTCATTAGAACTGATTCAAATGAATTCTTTTTAATGGCTGAGTAATATTCCATAGTGTATATATACCATAGCTTCCTTATCCATTCATCTGCTGATGGGCATCTAGGTTGCTTCCATGTCCTGGCTATTATAAACAGTGCTGCGATGAACATTGGGGTGCACGTGTCTCTTTCAGATCTGGTTTCCTCAGTGTGTATGCCCAGGAGTGGGATTGCTGGGTCATATGGCAGTTCTATTTCCAGTTTTTTAAGGCATCTCTACACTGTTCTCCATAGTGGCTGTACTAGTTTGCATTCCCACCAAATGTGCGGTGGGTAAGAGGGTTCCCTTTTCTCCACACCCTCTCCAGCATTTATTGCTTGTAGACTTTTGGATAGCAGCCTCTCTGACTGGTGTGCAATGGTACCTCATTATGGTTTTGATTTGCATTTCTCTGATAATGAGTGATGTTGAGCATCTTTTCATGTGTTTGTTAGCCATCTGTATGTCTTCTTTGGAGAAATGTCTGTTTAGTTCTTTGGCCCATTTTTTGATTGGGTCATTTATTTTTCTGGAATTGAGCTGCAGGAGTTGCTTGATATTTTTGAGATTAATCCTTTGTCTGTTGCTTTGTTTGCTATTATTTTCTCCCATTCTGAAGGCTGTCTTTTCACCTTGCTTATGGTTTCCTTTGTTGTGCAAAAGCTTTTAAGTTTAATTAGGTCCCATTTGTTTATTTTTGCTTTATTTCCAATATTCTGGGAGGTGGGTCATAGAGGATCGTGCTGTGATTTATGTCAGAGAATGTTTTGCCTATGTTCTCCTCTAGGAGTTTTATAGTTTCTGGTCTTACATTTAGATCTTTAATCCACTTTCTGTTTTCTCATTGTTAGTGTATATGAATGCAAGGGATTTCTGTATGTTAATTTTATATCCTGCAACATTACTGTATTCATTGATTAGCTCTAGTAATTTTCTGGTAGAGTCTTTAGGGTTTTCTATGTAGAGGATCATGTCGTCTGCAAAGAGTGAGAGTTTTACTTCTTCTTTTCCTATCTGAATTCCTCTTATTTCTTTTTCTGCTCTGATTGCTGTGGCCAACACTTCCAAAACTACAACATGGAAGAATCTTGAAGACATCATGCTAAGTGAAATAAACCAATCACAAAGGAAAAATAATTTTGATTCATCTTATATGAGGTTCCTAGAGTGGCACAGCAGTAAAGAATCCGCCAGGCAATGCAGAAGAAGTGAGTTGGATCCCTGGGTCTGGAAGTTCCCCCAGAGAAGGAAATGGCAACCCGCTCCAGTATTCTTGCCTGGGAAATCCCAAGGACAGAGGATCCCTGGTGGGCTACAGCCCATGGGATCTCAAAGAGTCAGACATGATTTAGTGACTAAACAACAATAAAGAATAGCCAAATGCATAGAGACAGAGAGTAAAACGGTGGTTGCCAAGGACAGGGAGAAAGATAGGTAGGGAGCTGATGTTCATTGGGTAGAATTGCAGTTGGGCAATATGGAAAAATTCTGAGGATGGATGGTGATGAGGGTTGCCTAGCAATGTGAGTGTGTTTAGAGGCACAGAATTGTGCACTTTAAAATAGTGAAAATGAACAAGATCCAATTGTATAGCACAGGGAACTATATTCACTATCTGCTAATAAACCATAATGGAAAAGAATATGTCAAAGTATATACACATAGCAGACATACATACATACACACACACACACACATATATATATCTGCTGATAGCAGAAACTAACACATTGTGTATCAGCTATAATTTTTTAAAATAATAGTGAAAATGGTAAATTTTATTACATACATTTTGAACAATTTTAAAAAATATTTATTTATTTTTGGCTGCACCGGGTCTTCCTTGCTGCGCGGGTGCTTTCTCTAATTGTGGTGCACAAGCTTCTCATTGCAGTGGTATCTCCTGCTGTGGAGCACAGGCTGTGGAGTATCTAGGCTTCAGTAGTTGTGGCTACGCGTCCAGAGCCCAGGCTGAACAGTTGTGGCCCATGGGCTTAGTTGCCCAAGGCAATTCGGGTTCCTCCCAGACCAGGGCTCTAACTGACGTCCTCTGCACTGCATGGCGGATTCTTTCAACAATTTCTAAAAGGTTGCTTTGTTAGTAGGGAAAGGAGAGAGAGTAACATCAAGAAGCCCACATCAACTTACACATGGATCAAAGACAGAAGTATTTCTCACTATCAACCTTCCGGTAGTTAAGAACAAAATACACCTGTCGCCCAACGTGGGGCTCGAACCCACGACCCTGAGATTAAGAGTCTCATGCTCTACCGACTGAGCTAGCCGGGCACACAATGATTTTCTTCAGTAACTTTTACTTGAAGAAAGGGTTCCGGTTGTATCTAGCTTGAGGTTTGAAGTTGGATTTAATTGGGACAAAATTGGGGCACTAAAGACAAGATTATTGGCAGCCTGAGAAATTCAAACTCTACCAATCATGCTTGACTGACCGTCCTTCCCACTTCCGTCCCTTTTCTGCCAGCACCTTAGCCCTTCTTTTCCATCCCTGAGAAAAACAGGCGCTGAGGAGGGATAAGGTTCGCATGCTGATGCCATCGACGAGCTTAATCCATGAATTTTCAGTCCGAAGTTTAAATGCACCGTCGCGGGGTTGAGCCTATAGTGGGTGAAGGTCGCCGCCGTGCCCACAACCTGTGCAAACTCCATGCTTTCTTTAGGGTGTTTCCTTGGGTTCTGCATTTCTAAACTCTGGAGTCGAGAGAAAGCAAAACAGAAGGCATCACTCGCCCTGGAGATGCCGGGGATCGAACCCGGGGCCTCATACATGCAAAGCATGCGCTCTACCACTGAGCTACATCCCCAGCCCGCCACAAAGGCTACTCTAATTTCTATTAGGTGGTTATTGTCAAAAGGAGCAGTCGAACGAAAGGCATCTGCTAGTTGTGACAATCCAAAGCCTGCAAAGGCCAGCGGCCAGCGCTGGGAGCTATTTCAGGGTCCACTACTGACTCTGAGCGAGTGGACTTCGACCGAGATGACGATCAAGGGGAGCACAGGACCAGGATAAACACTTGGAGGCAGCGGTGGAAAAAGAAGGGAAAGTCATCCGGCACGACGCCCAAAAATGAACTGTGAGCCAAAAGAAGGAAAGTAAGATGAGGTGTAGTAAAGTCCCATGGACGGAGGAGCTTGGTAGGCTGCAGTCCATGGGGTCACTAAGAGTCGGATACACTGAGCGACTCCACTTTCGCTTTTACTTTCATTTTACATTCATTACTTTCATTTAATTTAATTTCATTTCATTTACATGCATTGGAGAAGGAAATGGCAACCCACTCCAGTGCTCTTGCCTGGAGAATCCCAGGGATGGGGGAGCCTGGTGGGCTGCCGTCTATGGGGTCGCACAGAGTCGGACACGACTGAAGCGACTTAGCAGCAGCAGCAGCAGCTACGTCTGTTAAACAACGAGAAGAGTTGTTCAGTCGCTCAGTTGTGTCTGACTCTGCCACCGCATGGACTGTAGCATGCCTGGCTTCCTTGTCTTTCACTATCTTCCAGAGCTTGCTCAAACTCATGTCCATTGAGTCAGTAATGCCATCCAACCATCTCATCCTCTGTTGTCCCCTCCTCCTCCTGCCTTCACTCTTTCCCAGCATCAGGGTCTTTTCCAATGAGTCAGTTCTTCGCATCAGGTGGCCAAAGTATTGGAGCTTCAGTATCAGCCCTTCCAATGAATATTTAGAGTTGATTTCCTTTAGGATTACTGGTTTGATCTCCTTGCTGTCCAAGGGACTCTTAAGAAGTCTTCTCCAGCACCACAGTTGGAAAGCATCGATTCTTTGGCATTCAGCCTTCTCTACCGTGCAGCTCTCACATCCATGCATGACTACTGGAAAAACCATAACTTGAGTCTGCAGACCTTTGTTGGCAAAGTGATGTCTGCTTTTTAATGAGCTGTCTAGGTTTGTCATAGCTTTTCTTCCATGGAGTGAGCGTTTTTTAAATTTCATGGCTGCAGTCACCATCTGCAGTGCTTTTGGAGCCCAAGAAAATAAGTCTCTCACTGCTTTTATTGTTTCCCCATCTACTTGCCAAGAAGTGATGGGACTGGATGCCATAATCTTAGTTTTTTGAATGTTGAGTTTTAAGCCAGTTTTTCCACTCTGCTCTTTCACCCCCGTCAAGAGGCTCTTTAACTCCTCTTCACTTTCTACCATTAGGGTGGTGTCATCTGCATATCTGAGGTTATCAATATTTCTCCCAGCAATCTTGATTCCAGCTTGGGATTCATCCAGCCTGGCATTTCACTTGATGTACTCTGCACAGAAGTTAAATAAGCAGGGTGACAATATACAGCCTTGACGTACTCCTTTCCCAATTTGGAACCAGTCCATTGCTTCATGTCTGGTTCTAACTGTTGTATCTTGACATGCATACCAGTTTCTCAGGAGGCAGGTAAGGTGGTCTGCTATTCCCATTTCTTCAAGAATTTTCCACAGTTTGTTGTGATCCACACAGTCAAAGGTTTAAGCTTAGTCAATGAAGCAGAAGTTGATGTTTTTCTGGAATTTTCTTGCTTTTTCTATGATTCAACAGATGTTGGCAATTTCATCTCTGGTTCCTCTGTCTTTTCTAGATCCAGCTTGTACATCTGGAAGTTTTTGTTTCAAGTTTTGTTGAGAAGAGGGAGTGTAGTAAAGTGTGCAATATTTGTATAAAGTAATTCAGAATTGCAAAGTTGATGCTTGGGATTGGAAGGGGGCTGAGGCATAGGCGATGGGCAAAGTTTTTCACTGTTAAATGCTCTGTACATCTGAATTTTGAGCCATATTTAAATTAATTAATCCCAAGAAAAGTTTATGAAGCTCTATTGTGTACCTAGAACTGCCGTAGAAAACTGAGAGTTCAGCCATAAGCAAAACTGACATAGTTCATTACATCTATCAGCTCTGGTTTCAGAGGAGGTCGAGTGCTAAAGAGAAAATAGAGCCAGCCTTGAGGGAGAGAATGGAGTAAAGCATGATTCTGAGAAGGTGACATTTGAAGAAAAGGGTTGAAAGGAGATGGAATGTGAGCCATGAAAGTGTCCGTGAAAAGAGAGGTCCAAGAAAAGGTAAGAGCCAGTTTAAAGGCCCTGAGTTAGGAGCCTTGTGACGTGTTATTGCAGGAATAATAAGGGGGTCCATGCAGCAGGGGAGAGTGATAGGAGATGAGGGGATGCATCTCCTATCACTTTATATGCAGGGAATGGAGAGAAAGAATAGATAGTGCCTTTAGACAGTGTGAAGACTTCAATTTTTACTCTGAGAGAGGTGGGAGCCACAGGAGAATTGGAGGAAAGGAGGATCCCTATCTGACTTAACATTTTAACAGGATTGTTCTCACAGCTGGATGGAGAAGATACGGCAGGAGAGGGACAGAAGGGGAAAGAAATGTTGTGATCATCAATTATAGGTGATGATGCTGTGGAAGAATTGAATAGATGCTGAGGACTAGGGGTGGGTCCTGTGCATTTCTCCTCTCTTGGAGAGCCTCAGAAGACTCACTGGTTTGGGCCTGAGCACCTCGACGGATGGAGTTGCTGTTAAATGGAGTGTACTGGGGAAGGCTGTGGGAAGAGCAGGTGGAGGGGCAGACAGAAGTGCATTGTGGACGTGACGGGTGTGTAACTCTCCCTTAGAACGCTTCATGTGAAGATGCTGCCCAGTGAGTTGGCTGTGGGAGCCAGGCATCCTAGGAAGAGTTGGGCTGAGGATTTGTCCGTGGAGCAGGGGGAAAGTCTTTCCAGCAGGAAAGAGATCACAAGGAAGTGAGCATAGACAGAAAGTCCAAGGACCAAGCAAGGGCAGGGAGAGGAAGAGGAAACAACCGTGCTGACCAAGAAGCTGGTAGGAAGCCATGGAAGTGGGAGAAAAGCCAGGGAGTACAGTACCCGGGAAGGAAGAGATGGTGCCAGAAGGAGGAAGCATCCGAGGAGAGAGGAGGTAAAGCCTAAGAAGCCGCCTGCCTTGACCTTTGACTTATGATCGCTGCGGTCACCGGTGACCTTAACAAGCGCGGTTTCTGAGGAGGCTGAGGAAGAAAATCTGCTTCGAGTGCCCTCGAGAGGGAGTGATGAGAGACGTGTGTGTATTAGTCGCTCAGTCGTGTCCGATTCATTGTGACCCCAGGGACTGTAACCTGCCAGACTCCCCTGTCCAGGGAATTCTCCAGGGAAGAATATCGGAGTGGGTAGCCAGTCTCTTCTCCAGGGGATCTACCCGATCCAGGGATCAAACCCGAGTTTTCGAATTGCGAGCAAACTCTTTACGGTCTGAGCCACCAGGGAAGCCCCTGAGGGGAGACCGGGTGCCAGCAAATATTATTGGCAGCTCCAGACGGGTTGGGGAGAGCCGTACAAATAAAGCTAAAGAGACAATAGAGGATTGGGTTTTGTTTTTGTTTTTGTTTTTGTTTTTTTAGGGGAGGAGGATAACACTGAATAAAGCGGGGTGGGGGGGTTGATTGTAAGTGTATTACTGGCATTAAAAGACAAAAATAAAGAATAAACGGGCAGAGGAGGACACAATCGCAAGAAAGGTAGCTACAAAAGTGGATAAAAGGCCACTCATGGGGGCGGGGGTAGGAGCAAGAGCCAGGTTCCAGACTCTAAATTTAACTTAGTAGAGGGCCGGACAAACCTGTGCTCCGGGAACCCGACACTGTGGTCCGGCGCCAGACCCTCGGGCTGTGCTGGGTCGGCCTCGGGCAGCAACTGGGAGTGGCGCCCAGGTGGGCGTGTGCTTCCACCTGTCCCGGCCCGTTTCTCACGAAGTCAGGCTTGGACAGCGCAGGCTCGCGTTAGAGCTGAGATAAGGGAGAGACGGAGAGAGGGCCGCGGGACCTCCGAGGCCGCTGGCCAAGGCGGGGTATTGAGGGGGCTCGAGCGGGAACGCAAGGCACTGGCCCGCGCTTAGATCCCCTTGACCTGTGCTACTCCGCCAGCTGTCCAGACCCACCCTCCTCTAGCGTTTCTCAGCCTGGAGCACTCGGCTCTAGCCTCTGCCAGCCGGCGTCAGCCCCGCCCTTCCTCTTACAGCGGCCGCTCGGACGCCCGCCCCGGCCGAGCACTGTCGGGTCCGGCAACTTCTCCAGCGCCGCCCGACTTCGGTGAGCTGGAGGCGCGCATGGCGGCGGTGGGGCCGCGGACGGGCCCAGGCGCCGGGGCCGAGGCGCTGGCGCTGGCAGCAGAGCTGCAAGGAGAGGCGACCTGCTCCATCTGCCTGGAGCTCTTCCGCGAGCCAGTGTCCGTCGAGTGCGGCCACAGCTTCTGCCGCGCCTGCATCGCGCGCTGCTGGGAGCGCCCGGCGACGAGGGCCACCGCCGTGTCCCACACGCTGTCCTTCTCGCTGCCCTGCCCGCAGTGTCGCGAGCCCGCGCGCCCCAGCCAGCTGCGGCCCAACCGGCAGCTGGCCGCGGTGGCCACACTGCTGCGGCGTTTCAGCCTGCCAGCCGGCGCGCCAGGAGAACACGGGCCTCCGGAGGCGGTGGCGGCCGGGTGCGCGCAGCACGGCGAACCGCTCAAGCTCTACTGCCAGGACGACGGACGGGCCATTTGCGTGGTGTGCGACCGCGCCCGCGAGCACCGCGCTCACGCCGTGTTGCCGCTGGACGAGGCGGTTCAGGAGGCTAAGGTGAGCGTCGTCCCCACCCATGCGGGTTCTCGGGACCTCCAGTCCCGGTTCTACATTCCCGCGCACGCAGGAAGGCCCAGGTGAGCCCCTGCTTTTTTTTGTCCTATCCCATGCTGCCTGGCCGGAGAAAGCAATGGCACCCCACTCCAGTACTCTTGCCTGGAAAATCCCATGGACTGAGGAGCCTGGTAGGCTGCAAGTCCATGGGGTCGCTAAGAGTCGGACGCGACTTCACTTTCACTTTTCACATTTATGTGTCGGAGAAGGAAATGGCAACCTACTCCAGTGTTCTTGCCTGGAGAATCCCAGGGACGGGGGAGCCTGGTGAGCTGCCGTCTATGGGGTCGCACAGAGTCGGACACGACTGAAGCGACTTAGCAGCAGCAGCAGCATGCTGCCTGGCATTAGCTTCGGGACTCAACGCGGCTCTCCCTCTGTCCCCAGCCTCCCACACCCCTCGCCATTTCCTTTGGGGCCCATGCTGGACCAACTGCACAATACCCCCACAGATTTGGCGATTTTCTGTCGGTCCCTGGCTTCTAGTAGTGCCTCCTTCACCGCCCCACCCACCCCAACATCTGCTACTGCTACTATCAACTCTTACCACGGGCATAGCTCTGTTTAATGTTCTCTAACCTCTTGTGGCCAAGTGAGACGACCTTCCCAGGAGGTCGGGCTAAGGGGGTGAGTGGATCCAGGGTTGAGAAGAGTGCCAAGCGCCACCTGGGATTCTGAGTGCCTGCCTCCTCCCTTTCCTGCCAACTTGCTGGGGCGTGCACTAGGAGGCCTGCGGCACAATCCCCGGTCGTTCTTTGCTCTTACTCTGCTCCAGCCCTCTTACCCAGGTGGCTTTCTGATGGTGGTGAGGAGAGCAGAAAATAGGACTAGGCAGACTGGGCGGCTGGAGCGCTTGCATTTCAGCCTACATTGTGCACAGATGGTCTTGAGGCCTAGAGACCCTGAGGTCTTTGGAATCAGCTCGCAGTTGCCCTGTACCCTTAAGTGCAGCCTGTGTAGGCTGCATCCATCCCAACCTCCACAGGTGGCTTTGATCCTCCTCCGCTTCAGTGAACAGGGCCTTCCCTTTCTTCCTGGTGGTTTCAGGAAGCCCCATGTGGGGGTTTCCAGAATCTTCTCCCCACAATGTCTTCCTTCTCACCCTCCTTCAGGAGCTCCTGGAGTCCAGGCTGAAGGTCTTGAAGAAGGATTTGGAGGACTATGAGGCCTTTCGTTCCACAGAAGAGAAGGAGAGCAAGGAGCTCCTGGTGAGAATGGCAACCCCCAGGTTGGCTCCCCCTTCCCCAACCCCGTGCCCCAGGCTGACAACAGAGGGCCCCCTACCACCCTGGCTGGGTGTGTTTGGCTTTGAAGTGTGTGACTGTGGAACAGAGGTAGATTTTAGAAATATCAGTACAGTTCAGTTCAGTTGCTCAGTCATGTCAGACTCTTTACGACCCCATGGACTGCAGCACACCAGGCCTCCCTGTCCATCTCCGTTGAACACTCAGGACTGATCTCCTTTAGGATGGACTGGTTGGATCTCCTTGCAGTCCAAGGGACTCTTAAGAATCTTCTCCAACACCACAGTTTAAAAGCATCAGTTTACTGGCTCTCAGCTTTCTTTATAGTCCAACTCTCACATCCATACACGACTACTGGAAAAACCATAGTCTTGACTAGACGGACCTTTGTTGGCAAAGTAATCAATTCAGTTCAGTTGTTCAGTTGTGTCTGACTCTTTGCAACCCCATGAACCGAAGCATGCCAGGCCTCCCTGTCCATCACCAACTCCCGGAGTTCACCCAAACTCATCTCCATTGAGTCAGGGATGCCATCCAACAAGCTCATCCTCTGTCATCCCCTTCTCCTCCTGCCCTCGATCTTTCCCAGCGTCAGGGTCTTTTCAAATGAGTCAGCTCTTTGCATCAGGTGGCCAAAGGATTGGAGTTTCAGCTTCAGTATCACTCCATCCAATGAACACTCAGGGCTGATCCCTTTTGACTGGTTGGATCTCCTTGCAGTCCAAGGGACTCTGAAGAGTCTTCTCCAACACCACAGTTCAAAAACATCAATTCTTCAGCGCTCAGTTTTCTTTATAATCCAACTCTCACATCCATACACGACTACTGGAAAAACCATAGCCTTGACTAGACGGACCTTTCTGACAAAGTAATGTCTCTGCTTTTTAATATGCTGTCTAGGTTGGTCATAACTTTCCTTCCAAGGAGTAAGCGTCTTTTAATTTCATGGCTGCAATCACCATCTGCACTGATTTTGGAGCCCCCCAAAATAGTCAGTCACTCTTTCTGCTGTTTCCCCATCTATTTGCCATGAAGTGATGGGACCAGATGCCATGATCTTAGTTTTCTGAATGTTGAGCTTTAAGCCAACTTTTTCACTCTCCTCTTTCACTTTCATCAAGAGGCTCTTTAGTTCTTCTTCACTTTCTGCCATAAGGGTGGTGTCATCTGCATATCTGAGGTTATTGATATTTCTCTCGGCAGTCTTGATTCCAGCTTGTGCTTCATCCAGTCCAGTGTTTCTCATGATGTACTCTGCATATAAGTTAAATAAGCAGGGTGACAATATACAGACTTGACATACTCCTTTTCCTATTTGGAACCAGTCTTTTGTTCCATGTCTAGTTCTAACTGTTGCTTCCTGACCTGCATACAGGTTTCTCAGGAGTCAGGTCAGGTTGTCCGGTATTCCCATCTCTTGAAGAATTTTCAACAGTTCGTTGTGATCCACACAGTCAAAGGCTTTGGCATAATTCATAAAGCAGAAACAGATGTTTTTCTGGAACTCTCTTGCTTTTTCGATGATCCAGCAGATGTTGGAAATTTGATCTCTGGTTCCTCTGCCTTTTCTAAAACCAGCTTGAACATCTGGAAGTACACAATTCATGTATTGTTGAAGCCTGGCTTGGAGAATTTTGAGCATTACTTTACTAGCGTGTGAGATGAGTGCAATTGTGCAGTAGTTTGAGCATTCTTTGGCATTGCCTTTCTTTGGGATTGGAATGAAAACTGACCTTTTCCAGTCCTGTGGCCACTGCTGAGTTTTCCAAATTTGCTGGCATATTGAGTGCAGCATTTTCACAGCATCATCTTTTAAGATTTGAAGTACCTCAACTGGAATTCCATCACCTCCACTAGCTTTGCTCATAGTGATGCTTCCTAACGCCCACTTGACTTCACATTCCAGGATGTCTGGCTCTAGGTGAGTGATCACACTATCATGATTATCTGGGTTGTGAAGATCTTTTTTGTACAGTTCTTCTGTGTATTCTTGCCACCTCTTCTTAATATCTTCTGCTTCTGTTAGGTCCATACCATTTCTGTCCTTTATTGTGTCCATCTTTGCATGAAATGTTCCCTTGGTATCTCTAATTTTCTTGAAGCGATCTCTAGTCTTTCCCATTCTATTGTTTTCCTCTATTTCTTTGCACTAATCACTGCAGCAGGCTTTTTTATCTCTCCTTGCTATTCTTTGGAACTCTGCATTCAAATGGGTATATCTTTCCTTTTCTCCTTTGCTTTTCACTTCTCTTCTTTTCACAGCTATTTGTAAGGCCTCCTCAGACAGCCATTTTACTTTTTTGCATTTCTTTTTCTTGGAAATATAATGGTATGCATATCATATGGTGTGACCATATAATTTATTACATAACCAGAGCTTTTGAGAGTAAAAGGGACAGCTAAAATAATTATTTTCGAACATCTGGCTTAAACTGGAACTGTCCCAGTGAATCAGGAAGTACAGTCCCCCTAATATGACATAACACCTCAGTTAGGGTCTGTGGAGCATATTGTAATTGAATACATTAATATTCCTGTAGAGAAACATGTGAACAGAAAATAAGTAGCCTTCTGTCAGTCTTAGGGCATGTTTTACCACCAAAGGAGTTATGAAAAAACTTTTTTTCGTTTTTAGAGTTTTTTAGATTTTTGAAATTGAGGCTAGGAGAGAGGGGGTGGGGGTGGAGGAGGGGATGGCAGAGCTGTTCCCCACCCAGCAGAGGGCAGAGGGTTTGGGGACTTGGGTTTTCAGCAGCTGACTGTGCCAGCACCCCTGTGCCCAGAGCTTGGGGTAGTATTTTATCTTCCTTGAAGTGAAACAGGAAAGTGAAATGGGGTTCATTTTGTTTAAGGTGGGCAAATGTGGGTCACTGTTATTTTCTATCTCGAAAATTCAGTTCCTGCTTGTTAGCACAGAACTCTCTAGTTGTGAAGTTGGAAAATGGAGGTAGAGGAATCTGAGGACCCCTCTAACCTTAAAGGGAGGAGAGGTTGGGTGAAGGGGGGGCATGTGTACAGATGACCCAGTGTTCTTTCCTGATCCTGAACTGCATCGGGCACACTTGTATCTCGTGCACACCTCAGGCCTTCTCCTCTGAACATTCACTTCCCTCCATAAGGAAGAACTCACCCCTCCACACCTCCACCCTCTCTGCTGGAAAAAGGAATAAACATGTGGCTCTTTGGCTATTGCTGTACATCTATGACCAGAGGGCCTTCTCCAGCTTGGGGAGCTTCATGGTATCTGATCCTACATCCCATGGCCTTGCTTAGCACTTTCTACTCTGTCCTACACCCACCCAGCCAACCCCTCTCTGGCCCATACATTCTTTATAACTGCGAAATACCTGCTTAATGAAACAATTATTGCTGCCATGAGAACAAAGAGAAAGAACATTTTTATTTGAAAATGCTCTTACTATTTAGAGAAGTGGTTCTCAACTGATGGCAATTTTGGGCCCCAGGGAACATTTGGCAATGCCTGGAGATATTTTCGGTTGTCAACACTGGGGCAGAGGTGCTACTGGTGTTTACTGGTAGAGGCCAGGGGACTGCTTAAACATCTTGCAAAGCACAGGACAAAGCCCTCCACCACAAATAATTATCTAGCCTCAAATGTCAATAGCGCCCAGGCTGGAAACCCTGATTTAGAGTATTTTGGCAAATATTGTTACACTTGTGTTATTTACACTTGTGTTATTGCGTAAGAAGCTTGGACTTTGAGGTCAGACTCCCTGGATTAGAATCCTGACTTCCCACTTCCTAGTAATTCACCTTTCTGTCTTCGTCTCCCCATTTGTAAATTGGGATAAGAGTATATCCATGCCATTGGGCAGTTGTCACCACTGAGGGAGCTGACATCTGTAAAGTGCCCCGTGTTGCTGCTGCTTGTTTACCAACATCCTGAAGACTAGGCAGCAGTGACCTGAACCCTGGGTCGCCTGACTTCAGAACTCACTTACAGTCTGCTCTTCTAGCTACTCTTTCCTCCCATTGCATTTTCAGGGAAAAGGACATTTGAGCTTGTCCTGGAGGGATGGGACTCTTCTCGCTGGCCATGAGAGGCCCCACTTGTGATATCACACAGAGTCCCTCCCACGTGTTTGTGTAAAGAATCAAGAGGATCAGGGGTGAGAGTCTGGGTCTAAAAACACAGGGGAGAAAATCCCGTGAATAGTATTAATGGAAAGAATAAAATATAAAGCTTGCACACAGCATATTCTCACTTAGGTCTTGTGGATATGCTGTTACCTCTGATCGCTGGCATTGATTTCACTTTCTTCTTTCTTTGCTGTTGTGTTCAGTCGCTAAGTCCTGTCCAACTCTTTTCGACCCCATGGACTGCAGCACAGCAGGCTTCCTTCACCATCTGCTGGAGTCTGCCCAAACTTATGTCCATTGAGTCAGTGATGCTGTATAACTATCTCATCCTCTGCCACCCCCTTCTCCTTTTGCCTTCAATTTTCCAATGAGTTGGCTCTTCACATCAGGTGGCCGAAGTATTGGAATTTCAGTTTCAGCATCAGCCCTTCCAATGAATATTCAGGATTAATTTCTTTTAGGATTGACAGGCTTTATCTCCTTGCAGTCCAAGGAACTCAAGAATCTTCTCCATCACCACAATTCAAAAGCATCAATTCTTCAGTGCTTAGCCTTCTTTATGGTTCAACTTTCACATCCATACATGACTACCAGAAAAACCATAGCTTTTACTAAACGGCTATCACTTTGTCAGCAAAGTGATGTCTTTGCTTTTTACCACACTGTCTAGGTTTGTCATAGCTTCCCTTCCAAGGAGCAAATGTCTTTTAATTTTATGGCTGCAGTTACCATCTGCAGTGATTTTGGAGCCCAAGAAAATAAAATCTGGTTTCCACTTTTTCCCCCTCTATTTGCCGTGAAGTGATGGGACCGGATGTCATGATCTTCGTTTTTTGAAAGTTGAGTTTCAAACCAGCTTTTTCACTCTCCTCTTGCACCCTCATCAAGAGGCTCTTTAGATCCTCTTCATTTTCTGCCATTAGAGTGGTATCAACTGCATATCTGAGTTTGATATTTTCTCAGTAGTCTTGATTTTAGCTTGTGATTCATCTAGCCCAGTGTTTCGGCTAATGTACTCTGCATAGAAGTTAAATAAGCAGGGTGACAATATACAGCCTTGACATACTCCTTTCCCAATTTGGAACCAGTCCGTTGTTCCACGTACGGTTCTAACTGTTGATTCGTGACCTGTATACAGGTTTCTCTTGCGGCAGGTAAGGTGGTCTGGTATTCCCATCTCTTTAAGAATTTTCTATAGTTTGTTGTGATCCACACAATATTCAGCCTGGCAGCAACAGAACCAATGTGGAGGCCTGATACAGCATCATCCTTGAAGGAAACCAGTTACTTGGTAGCAGATGGATTGCCTTGGACCTCTTCCACCCTGGAAGGGACAGTATTTTATCTTGGCTGAAACTGACACATATTCTGAGTAAGAACTATCTTTTCTGCCTGTGGAGCCTCAGTCAGCACTACTAAGGGCTTAAAAACTGATTCATCAACATGCTTTATGATCCTAAAGTGACTTGGGTGTCTGATTAAAGAGGGAATTTAAATATTGGAAGTTCTTTGAGGGACTTCCCTGGCAGGTCTGGTGTTTAGAACTCCATGCTTCCACTACAAAGGCATGGGTTCAATCCCTATTCAGGGGACTAAGATCCCATATGCCATGTGGCCAAAAACACAAAAAACAAAACCAAAAAAAAGCTGTGAAAGTAGAGTTATTTAAAATTTACTTCCAGTTTTGCAATTTTGATGTTCTATTAGTACATGTTTTAACACTGAATATGCTTCTTTAAATGTGAGACCTGACACCGTTTCTCTATACCTTGCTTCAGCCTTGCAGCCTAACAATGGCTTAGGGTAATATGTTGGCTTGTCTGTCTGACAGCCAGTGACATCGTTGGTTCACTTTAAGTTTCTATGTCTTAAAACGAATTTTCACCGGCACCCCCAGCTCCACAAAGGTTTTGCTTCAAAGTCACACCTTAAAGTTGCCTTGTAAATCATCTATTAAATCATTGCCAAAAATGTTGAACTTAATAGAAGTGAGGAGAGTTTGACAGCATTATGTTTGAGATCTCACTGTGTGCTATAAAAGGTGCTTTCCAACTCTACAACTTTAATGTTTTCCAACTTTCCAACTCTGGTAACTTGAAACCATAATGTGTTTGCATTTCCACAGAATAAAGATCATAAATTTGGCAACACACACAGAATAGTGGGTTGGCTACTGCAAAGTTGCTACAAGGGTAGGGGCTGGCACGGTTTTATCAGACAGGTTACTGATAAAGGAGTAACCCATTTGAGGAGGCCATTCCTTATAGGATGGTTTAAGATAATATTTCTGGGAGAGCTGTAACTGTAATTAGGTCTCGGTTTGGTGGCATGGGGCTTAGCATAAGTGACTCCACTTGGAGCCTGTTGTCTTGTTTTTAACACAAAATAAATGTGTTTGGGGACCTCTGCTTATCTTTACAGTGACTACAGAAGGCACTGATTTATCCCTTCCACTTTTCAAATGAGGAAACTGCAGCCCTGGGTGGTTCTGGAGTGAGTTTGAAGTTGTCTTAGGTTGATGGGAAAGCCCAGGTCTAAAGTGACACATGGGTACAGCTGTGACAGGGGAAGGGAAAGCACATGTTGAGGCTACTGCATGCTCGGAACTGTGAAACTTAAACACTAGAGTGTGTGTACTGTGGGTATGTGTACATGACTTTCTGACCCCCTAGCACTGAGGGAGACGGAACCCTGTCCTGGGAGATGGCTCAGAGGCTCCCATCCAAGTGGGATGGGATCGATGACACATCGATGACCATATCCCTTGCCTTCTTCAACTTCACTTCTCCTGAGACAGAAGCAGATGGCAGCTGAGCAAGAGAAGGTAGGGGCGGAGTTCCAGGCTCTGCGGGCCTTCCTGGTGGAGCAGGAGGGTCGGCTCCTAGGCCGCCTGGAGGAGCTGTCCCGGGAGGTGACACAGAAGCAGAATGAGAACCTGGCCCAGCTTGGGGATGAGATTGCCCAGCTCTCCAAGCTCAGCAGTCAGATCCAGGAGACAACGTGCAGGCCTGATCTTGACTTTCTCCAGGTGAGTCTGGCTTGTCCAGGGGTATGAGTCATTAATTTTAAGGCAGGAGGCTTGAATTTATCCCTCCCACTTTGCAAATAAGGAAACAGCAGCGAGAACAGAATTAGTTTAGTAGAATCACACAACCTGGAGCCAAAGGGTAGTAAAGAGAAAAGCCCTGATTTTCCTGGGGTTAGCAGTCTAAAAGGATGTGATTAAAATTTTTCTTGACCATGATCCACAATAATATATCTTACAGTGCATTCTATTATATACATATGTGTGAAAAAAAAAGTCTAAGAAAATAATACCTGTATTACATGTGATGCACTTTGATGTTTTCTATTCTATCATATGTCCTTCTAAAATAAATAGTCACAATCCACTAATTAAACTTCACAAGTCACAAATGGACAAATGGATCAAGAGAGGTCATTTAAGGGAATTCCCTGGTGGTCCAGTGGTCAGGACCCTTGTGCTTTCACACACATCAGGGAAATAAGAGCCCACAAGCCATGCAGCCAAAAAAAAAAAAAAAAAAAGGTCATTTAAAAGGCTCTGGTCTAAGAATTTTTTCACCTTGTTTTATGGACATGACCGAGCGACTAACACTTTATGTCCCTGGATATGTTCCAATGTTTCCTGGCTTAAAGTCTATGGGAACTTGAATAGAATTTATATCTTGCTGTTGTGTGAAAATTGTATAAATCTTAATTATGTTGGATTGGTTCACAGTGCTTTTCAGATCTATTATATCCTTCTACTTGTCTGTCTCTTCATTTTATTAATTTTTGAGAGTCTGATATTGAAACTTCAACTAAAAATCTTATCTACTTAAAAAATAATTGTGATATATAGTGGAACTGTATGTAACTTTGTTCTATATTTTCCAAGTCTCTGGTAAATGTGTTATCATACTTTCATAATTTAAAAAATAAAAAAGAAGAAAAATAATCTATTTGGGGAAAAAAGCACTGAGCTGAGTGACAAGTTGTTGCATAGGGGCTGTAAGTTGTCTTGAAAGTGTTAGTCCCTCAGTGATGTCCAACTCTTTGCAATCCCATGGACTATAGCCAGCCAGGCTCTTCTATATAGGCAAGAATACTAGAGTGGGTTGCCTTTTCCTTCTCCAGGGGATCTTCGCTACCCAGGGATCGAACCCAGGTCTCTGGCATTTTCCCATCTGAGCCACTAGAGAAGCCCCATCAGTTTTCTTAGGTGATGTTAAAAGCAGAAGCAATGCTGAGTCCTGGCACTTGTCTCTAGTGACGATTCTGTAATGATGGGAGCAATTGCAGAGGGGTGGGCAGGGTTGAGGGGTCTACCTTGATGAGACACGCAGTGGTCTGCCATATGAGGAAGCTGTTGCCACATGGGGCCCATGCAACCAGTGTGTGTGTGGGGTCATACATCTCCGTATTGCTTATTCCTCTGGAATCAGGGCAAGGGACCAGTTTTATTTTCTCAAAGGTGAATGCTGATTTGGTTTTCTCTTACTTTTCCTTCCAGGAATTCAAAAATACACTAAGCAGGTGAGTGGACCTAACAATACCTGGGGCCTCTCTAAGCTGGCTCTTCTCTTCTACTGTGCTTCCTCTAGTCATTCCCCATCCTGACTTCTCACATCCTGTTCCCCTCACCAACTTACCTGAGTACTTTCTGAGGCAAGCTTCTGCTGCCTGGCCATGGGTATTCGGCACAGGGTCAGGCTCTTCTTTTCACCTTTCTTTACCCAGAGGACCTCACTATTCTAACTGTCAAGCCCAGTGGGAGTGGGACAGTGGTTGTGGGCCTTCTTCAGGGTCCTTGTCCTGCAGGTGCAGCAATGTGCCTGCCCCCAAGCCAACCACAGTCTCTTCTGAGATGAAGAATAAAGTCTGGAATGCTTCCCTCAAGACCTTTGTCTTAAAGGGGCTGCTCAAGAAGTTCAAAGGTAGGGGCCTGTGTGTGGGGCTGGGCCTTGCAGTCCTGGTGTTGGTGGTTTAGGGTCCTAAGGATGTGCTTTTCCAGAAGCTGTGTGATAAAACAGGAACTAGTGTGTCTCTCAAAGGCAGATTGGTTCGGGCAGTTAGTGGTGGCTAATTTATTTAGAACCCCCACCCCTACCCCAGGACACAAAGCTTCAACTGAAGACAGATGGAGTCGAGGGTCATTAGGGTCAGAAAGAAGGATGAGGAAGGAGAGCTCAGCTCAGAATGGCTCCAGACAAAAGAGGAGGAAGTGGGAGAGGTAGAGTTAGACTACTGTCCCCTTTCTACCCTTGGGCTTGGCCCGGTACCTGCTTGTCCTCTCTGGGTTATCTGGGGGAGTGAGTGAGTCAGTGGGGCTTAAAAGTCAAGAGATGGTGTCACTGTCATTGCCAGATAGAAATTTTCCATGTCATTCATGTTTCTTCTCTTCAGAGGATCTTCGAGAAGAGCTGGAGAAAGAGGAAAAAGGTATGATGGTTATTGTGACAGTGAGTACCTGTCATTTGGCCATGTGGAGATACAGTGACTGTCTCTCTGGGCTCTGTGCGTGGTTGATTCCTTCTGCCCATCTATCTAAGCAACTCTGCCATCAGATGTCCTTTCTCCCTCATCCTCGTAATTATGATTCCTTCAGGTCACAGTGGGGCCCATAGGCCTATAAAGCTATGGGTCACTCCAGAGTAGGAGTGCCCTGCACCTTGGGGTATTTAAATCTGGAAGGGCTTGTCAGTCACCTGGACAAACCTCTCTTCCCTGTTCCCACTCCTAGACAGACGAAGACCTCTTCTGGGGACAGGGGTTGTGTGCTGGGTCAGGGGTCAGACTGAAAACAGGAAGGGTAGCAGTTATTACTCTTGCAGAGTTCTGGGGTGAGTGGGATCTAACCCCAGTGGGCTGGGAAAGTGGGGAGGGGAAGGAACATATTCCTGATGCTGATGACTAAGCTAAGTCATATCTTACCCAGTAAACCAACTGAGTCAGACTATGTCCTCCTCTGCTCAGGACTCTGTGACAGCCCAGCCTCTCCCTCTCACTCAGTAAGGGCTGGAGTCCTTGCACTGGTCTTCAGGTCCCATGAAATCTAGCCTCACTGCATACTCTTCCCCTGGTTCACTCTGTGCAGCCACACATGCGCTTGCTGCTCCTGGAATGCACCAAGAGCACACAGCTACCTCAGGGCCTTTGCACTGCACTGGCTGTGCCAGGGCCTGGAACACCCTTCCCCCAGACAGCCACCTATCTGGCTTTCTCATCTCCTTGATGTCTGTGCTCATATGCACATTTTCGGTAAGGCCTTCCCTGGCCCGTCTAGTTGACATTACAGCCTGTTCTCCTGATCCCTTTATCATTTATTGTCTCTCCTCCTTCTCCCCATAGAAAGGAAGCTGTGGGAGGGCAGGGATATTCCTCTGTGGGATTCACAGGACCTAGAACAGACCTGGAACATAGTAGTACTTACAGCAAGTGTGTGTATTTTAACTTTTCATTATGGAAGGTTTCAAACAAACACTAAAGTAGAGAGAAGAGCATAACAAGTATTATGTACTCATCATATACCTTCAGCAATTATCAACTTACGACTAGTATTTTTCATAAACATCCCTACCCACTTCTTGCCACTGGATTATTTTGAAGATAATTGTGATTTCACATATATCTCAGTATGCTGTCTCTAAAGAGACATACTTTAAAAAAAGCATAAAGAGAAAACCATTGTTATAAATAAAAAATTAATGATTCTTTCCAGTATCTAGTGTCCAAAATTCCCCAAGTGTCTTTTTGCTATAAAATACAGTTTAATAATACATGTATGTTTTAAGTAAAATTTTACATAGTATCACAAAGGTAATATAATAGCAAAGAAAACTTTATCGACAAACTTTTCCATAAATTATGATACAAGTCTTTTAAACTGGATTTATCGATTTGTTTGAATTGAGATCCAAATCAAGCCCATAAACTGCAGTTGTGTGATTTCAACATATACTTATTTGAGGGGACAGTGGGGCGAGGGGAGCTGTGCAAGGAGCCTGCATGGGAAGTCTTCCTCCCTGTCTCCCCACCCCGCCTACCCCTCCTCCCTCCGCAGTGGAGCTGACCTTAGACCCCGACACGGCCAACCCCCGCCTCATCCTCTCTCTGGATCTTAAGAGCGTGCGCCTTGGACAACAAGCCCAGGACCTGCCCAGCCACCCGCGCCGCTTCGACACCAACACACGAGTTCTGGCTTCCTGCGGTTTCTCCTCTGGGAGGCACCACTGGGAAGTGGAAGTGGGCTCCAAGGACGGCTGGGCCTTCGGCGTGGCCCGGGAGAGCGTGCGCCGCAAGGGTCTCACGCCCTTCACCCCGGAGGAGGGCGTCTGGGCGCTGCAGCTCAACAACGGGCAGTACTGGGCGGTGACCAGCCCTGAACGGACGCCCCTCAGCTGTGGGCACCTGTCCCGCGTGCGGGTCGCCCTGGACCTGGAGGTGGGGGCTGTGTCCTTCTACGCTGCAGAGGACATGCGCCACATCTATACGTTCCGCGTCAACTTCCAAGAACGCGTGTTCCCTCTTTTCTCTGTCTGCTCCACCGGCACCTACTTGCGAATCTGGCCTTGAGAGTCATTGCCCGGCCTCCCGGAGGGAGTAAACCAGTCAAGGGTGAACCCCTCCCAGTCCTGGCTGCCCATGGGAAGGGTTGTTGCCCTCGGATGGAACCTCCTGGACACTTTGGGTCTATCTTTCTGACTGTTGCCCCAGGCTGCCTTAGAGGGGCTTCTGCAGACCACAACATCAAAGACATGAGATTGGGCTACTGGGGAAAAGGGCTCTAAGGCTAATTGAGAAGGGGAATATATGGCCTTGGACTCTCCCTCCTGTCTCTTGCCTGTTGTCCCGGTGAGGATTTGGCCTGAACTGTAAGGAGGTGGAGGTGGATGAAGAGAGGAGCCCAGCTCCACCAGAGGTGCTTCCTATCACTACCCCAGTTCAGCAGGACCTCTAGTTCCGTGGAACAAAACCAAGCTCTGGCTGTGCAAGGGGGCAGCTTCATGATCCCTTCTGCTTTGCCGTCTTGTCAGCTGCCAGCTTTGCCTTCAGAAACATGGATCTGGCTAGCTTGACAAAGTCGTCTACTCAGGGAGGAGCATGGTATTTCCAGCCCGAAGGAGAGTCTAGGCCAGAACTGGGAAGAGACTTTTGATATGTACAATAGGAACAGCCCAGGACAACAGCCTTTTGGCATTGCTGTCACTCAACACAGCTTAGCCTGATGAGAGTATATGTACATCCTTGGCCACAATGACAGACCCACATTCTCACATTTGCCTAAACCCTTTCCAAGTGCCAAAGTACAGTCTCCCTTGGGTAAGGAGACCAAAGATTATGGAATTTTGAAACTCAAGGCAGCACTTAAAATTTTACAGAAGCAACTAACTCCAGCATGGAAATGTGCAGGGCACAGGCATATCCCTGACAGACAGTTCCAGGAGCTTCTCAAATGTATGCCAACGGCAAAAGACCCTGGTTTCAAGGTCTGCTCAGTCTGTACCCTGGTCTGTGTTAGTCCCTTGGCTAATTGTTCCCCAGATTCTGTATGGCTGTGTTTCTGGGAGAGTGGAGGTGGGCTGTTCACTGCTTAGTATGCTCCTGGAAAGGGGGATGGAAATACAGACTGTGAGCTCATTTATATGGTGCCTTGGCTAATTCTTAACTCCCCCAGTTTGAATGCAAGAGCAGTTGTGAGCAAAGTTTCTGCCAGACTGGGTGGGCATGTGTGTTTATGTGTGTGAGGAACATCTGTATGTGTGTATATGTCTTTGATCTCAGGAATGGGGTGCAGGGCCATGTGAATTTTATAGAGGGCATTTATAAGTATGCATATAGGGTTTAGGTATGAAAAGACCTAGGTCAGTATGGTCACACCCTATTATTGATTTGTTGTTGTAAAATATTAATATTAGCCACCCCATATTTAGGTGAAGGTCAAAGGTTTCCTTCCCCCATTACCTAACTACCTAGCTAGATGAAAGCCAGTCTCAGACCTCATTCTGTCCTGCACATATTGTTGGCATGCAGGGACAGTGACAATTAAATAGTCTGACTTACAAGCATCTTGAAGTTTCCATGCTCTGTCCCTGAGATGTTTCAAGCACACTTTGTGGACAAGGGGCTGTAAGAGAGACGTTTTGTTCAGGCCAGCATGAACTGTTCTGGAGAAGGAAATGGCAATCCACTCCAGTGTTCTTGCCTGGAGAATCCCAGGGACGGCGGAGCCTGGTGGGCTGCCATCTATGGGGTCGCACAGAGTTGGACATGACTGAAGTGACTTAGCAGCAGCAGCAGCAGAGGTAGACCCAGTGGACATAACACCTGGCAATCAGAATCCAGTGTCCTATAGGCTAGGGACAGGATCATTTAAGAGTTCAGCCTACAGCAGCATCCCAAAGGGTAAATCCTATGTTGTTTAGCTCTAGAACACTGTACCCAATCCATGTATTTGAATACACTGATTTCTACAAGGAAAATCCATTTCTAACATTCATTTACTAATTAAATTGCCTAATGTTATCATCAAGCCCTCATGTATGGCTGTATGGCTTGTATGGCTTTTTGATTGAGTGTTACAATTACCCTTTCTATCCTCTAATAACTGTGCTGAAGTACTGCAACACATTATAGATCACAAAAGGTAGGGTGACTGGTAGAGGTGCCTGTAGGATCAGGTCTGGGCACTGCAGAGCTGGCTCTCTGTGTGTAAATGTGAATATGACTATCTGTCTGTCAGAGTTTGTAGAATAACTAGATAGATATATACATATCCGAAGACGTAACAACAGTACATAACAATCACATGTGGTTGGTAAGAGAGATGTTCTCTCTTGGTCTCCAGGGTGATGTAGGATGTCACAATGCTGGTGTGAGTATGCCTGTTTATACATTTTCCTCTTCCATCCTTTGACCATTGTAAGCTCTCTGAGGTGTCTGGGCCTCTGAGAGCAATGACTGGCCTAATTTGGTTTCCTTCTGACACCACCTGTTCATTGGTCCTGGATCCTTGAGAGCTACTTTGATATGATAACCCACATCCTTGACACCAGACCCTCACACTAGTCCTCAGCATCCAGACAGGAGGGCACCTAGGAAACTTCCTTGGGCCTGGCTACCCAGTGATCAAAGTCATCTGGCCTTGAAGGCACCAAAGAACAGATTGGGCCATCAGACCAAGTTCCATCAACTGCAGACACACACACTTTCTGACCATTTCCGGGCTAGGGTTCCTGTCCCTTACCTGGGCTTTCAACCTCTGCCCTTTGCTCCGTGGGTCCCTTGGGAGGCCATGAAGGACCCAACTCTCCCAAAGTCCAAGACAGGCCTCTTAACGGTTGCTTTTTCCTAATTTGCTTTAAGTTGCCATAGATATGAGAACCCACATCCTTGACACCAGACCCTCACACTGGTCCTCAGCATCCAGACGGGAAGGCACCTAGGAAACTTCCTTGGGCCTGGGTCTCCTGTCCTGATGCAGTCGTTAACACACTGACCATCTGATTTTCCCGCCATTCTCTACCAATCTCTCCCTCCTGATCATCTCTTCTACCAGGCTAGCTGGATTCCTCTCAGGACAGGCATATTGTCACCATTCCTTTAGCCTTCCCCTCAGGGCCTCGGCCTTGAACCCTATTCTCAGACACAATTTCTAGTGGACCTCTCTACTCAAGTCTTGCCCCTGATTCCTAGGCCAGGCGGAAGGCCCCGGGCCCTCCAACATTTCCGCCCACTGGTGGCCCCACCCCCTACCGCAGCGCGCCCCGCCCTCACCCGATCCTTCCTAGCTTCCGCCCACCCACGTGGTCCCCTCTACGCTGGACTTTCTCCCAGGATTTGCGGCTCAGTCTGTGACACTGACACTTACTGATGTTGCAGACTCAGCTGCAGCAGCCGGACGGGGCGGTCACTGGCTGAAGGGCGCGAGCCCCGCCTTTCGGCGTAGCTCTTCTGTCTGCGGCTGCGCGATGATCATAGCGGTATCAACTGCTCGTGCGCAGAGTGCAGATTCGCAGTTGGCTCCATAGCTCAGGGGTTAGAGCACTGGTCTTGTAAACCAGGGGTCGCGAGTTCAAATCTCGCTGGGGCCTACGTAAGTTTTTTTTTTTCCCCCACCACTCTCTCTCTGGAGAGGGGAAGATGCACTTGCCAACACAACTTTCCGCCATACTGAAAGCCTAGACTTAAATTAAGCAGATCTGAGTGTTTTTGACCCTCAAGTGGCCGCCACTTATCGCTCCTTCCAACCCTCCTGTAGCCTTATCTCTTTAAGAACCAGACCCACTGCTCCCTTGGACTTGCGATCGCAGATTTCGCTGGCTCAGCGAGCCTTCTCCCCAGCGACCCCTTCCTAGCTTCCTTCTGCACTTCGTCTTGGCAAGTTCATAGCGAGTGTTTTTGTTCCCCTCCCGTCACTCCACTCGGGCCAGAGGCTTTGCCGTGTTCTCTAATTCGTTCTCCTTCCTTGCTTGGGGAGCACCTGTGAACGCCCACACCCACCTCCGTACTCTGGGAATCTATAATTTTAGTTGAGAGTGGGGCTGTGTTTAAGACCCCGCATCGTCTGCTCTTGGTCCCCGCGATCTGGCTTCTTTAATGAGGTGGCTTTCCTGTAGGGTAGTCACTTGGGGGTTGAAGAATCCCAGGAGTTCGGACCGCACAAATGCCCCATCTTGCCAGTGTGGGGCAGGTGCATTCCGCTCTTGACGCAAAGCGTGATTCTTTGGATGAGATCTGCCTTGTGTGAGGGAGAGAAGCGGGTCCCTCCTCTGTCACGCGCCCCACTCTTCCTGGGCGTCTACCCAGGTTCCCGCGAGCAGTTTTCTCTTCTCTGGTTATCCGGCCCGGGCTCTGTTTTCCAAAGCTGATCCAAGCTGGACCTTACGTTGATCGGCGACTCACTCCGGGCTTTTCTGAGGGTCCTAACCCGCCGGATGGCGCGGCGGGATTAATCACCTCTCTGCCTCTGCCAAGACCCCCACCCCCTGCCATGGGTCATGCCTGCGAAGGCCACGGCGGGCAGGCACCCAAGACCTCCAGCGGGCCTGGTTCTGCCCATTGGGCAGGGCCCCCATTGTTCACTTAGGATTTAGGCTTATTTTGTGCACTTGATTTCCATTCACGGCATTAATAAATCAATCAGACAGGTCATCATGAATTACTGCTCTTGGTTTGTTAAAAGGAAAACCAAAAGTTTTTTTGACCTAGTCTAGCCCTCATCGTCCCCGACTCTCTTCAGGGACGCTCAGGCTCTCCCGGCTTCTGTGCCCCGCCTCCCGTTCTCCAGACTTGCGCCTTATTTGGGCTCCACTGGGAAAAGAGGAGTCCCCACAGTGGAAGGGTGCCCCTGTCTGCTGCCCGAGAAACCTTAGCAATGAGGCGCTCGTTGAGATTCCAGGGGATCTGAGGGGCCAAGAGATAGCGAGAATTGATGCTGAGTGAACTATCTACACCTGAGACGGCGGACGTGGATATCGTCGAACTGGGATAGGTTGGGCGTGAGAGAGTCCGAGATGCACAGAACATTTTCAACGTGCCAGAAAGAAAATTTGGTTTTCTCAGTGGGTAAACGAGTCCACATAGCATCATACCAAGGCATTCTTGAGCGGAGGGCAGGCTGTTTTGTCTACAGGTTACAGTTTTCGCCTCTGACGCGAGAGGTCCCAGGTTCAGACCCCAACGAGCCCTTTTCTTCTTTTCCTTTGTCTCTTTCTTTCTAAAAATTTCTCATGTGGACAGTTTTGGTCCTGGACGGGTAATGGGCATTACCAAGTGTTCGGGGATCGGAAAGAAGTACGGGTAGAAGAAAGAGTGGGTGATGCGTTTCAGAGCCCATGGTTCCCGGTGAGAGACTGGGGGTAGAGCCTCCCGTGGGTGTTTACATTGATCGGGTCGTGGAACATCCTTTCTCACCACAGAACTGTATATTCACTGATCCCACCAGTTTTCCTAAAAATCAATAGTGTCACAAAGATGACCAAGCTCAGACGTTTCTGTATTGTAGTAGTTATTACTTTCATCTAACAGGTGAAAGGTCTCCTTTCATCTAACAGGTAGAAGGTCTCCAGTTTGAAACTGAGGGGAAACAAAGTTGGTAGCATCCTGAGGGTTTTTTTTTTTTTTTTTTCTACTATTGGAAATTTATTACTTGGAGGTAAATTTGGTCCTAGTCCAGGACGTCCCAGTCCAAGACATCCCATCATCACCTTTACCTGGTTACAGAGGTGTACACTTTTCCAGGGAAGAGAAATTTAACATTTACACCTCTGGATTCTCATACTCAAGAGGCATTAATCCATTCAAGTGGTGTTAACCCACCCCACTTTCAGTTTGAGACTTTGCACTCACTGAGTTGGGTTATTTTGCTTGTTTTCAGTCACTCAGTCGTGTCCAACTCTTTGTGTCGCCATGGACTGCAGCATACCAGGCTTCCCTGTCCTTCACCATCTCCTGGAGCTTGCTCAAACTCATGTCCATTGAGTCAGTGATGCCATCCAACCATTTCATCCTTTGTCATCCCCTTCTCTTCCTGACTTCAATCTTTCCCAGCATCAAGGTCTTTTCCAATGAGTCAACTCTTTGCATCAGATGACTGAAGTATTGGAGCTTCAACTTGAGCATCTGTTTTTCCAATGAATACTTAGGGTTGATTTCCTTTAGGATAAACTGGTTGGATCTCCTTGCAGTCCAAGGGAATCTCAAGAGTCTTCTCCAACACCACAGTTCAAAAGCATCAATTCTTCTGCATTCAGCCTTCTCTATGGTCCAACTCTCACATCCATACATGACTACTGGAAAAATCATAGCTTTGACTAGACGGACCTTTGTCAGCAAAGTAATATCTCTGCTTTTTAATATGCTGTCTAGATTTGTCATAGCTTTCCTTCCAAGGAGCAAGCATCTTTTAATTTCGTGGCTACAGTCACCTTCTGCAGTGATTTTGGAGCCTAAGAAAATAAAATCTGTCACTTTATTTTCTCCTTTCTATTTGCCATGAAGTGATGGGACTGGATGCCATGATCTTCCTTTTTTGAATGTTGAGTTTTAAGCCAGCTTTTCCACTCTCCTCTTTAACTTTCATCAAGAGGCTCTTTAGTTCTTCTTTGATTTCTGCCCTTATGGTGGTGTCATCTGCGTATCTGAGGGTATTGATATTTCTCCCAGAAATCTTAATTCCAGCTTGTGCTTCATCCAGTCCAGCATTTTGCATGATGTACTCTGCATATAAGGTAAATAAGCAGGATGACAGTATACAGCCTTGTCTACCCCTTTCCCAATTTTGAACCAGTCGGTTGTTCCAGCTGTTGCTTCTTGACCTGCATACAGTTTTCCCAGGAGGTAGGTAAGGAGGTCTGGTGTTACCATTTCTTTAAGAATTTTCCATAGCTTGTTGTGATCCACACAGTCAAAGGCTTTAACACAGTCAATGAGGCAGAAGTAGATGTTTTTCTGGAATTCTCTTGCTTTTTCTAAGATCCAAGGGGTATTTCGCTGAAAGCTGGCAAACAGAGTCTCATGCTCAGAATAAAGGGAAGGTCGCGACTGAGCGACCAATATGCTTAATCTTTTTTTGTGAAGGATTGAGGGGGCGGGGGAAAAAGGTTATCAGCGAGCTAGCAGCGGTGGGATTCGAACCCACGCCCCCGAAGAGACTGGAGCCTTAATCCAGCGCCTTAGACCGCTCGGCCACGCTACCGCACTGGGGTATGGGTTTTTTGGTATTGTTTTTCAATTTAGATAACGTCACCAGGCTCCTGAGGGAAATCATGTGTTCTGGTTCCTCTACAGGTCGGAGCGACCAACCACACCCCAACTAGCAGAATTAGATTGGCCAGAGTCACGGGGCGGAATCCGCACCCTGCGCTCCTCTGACAAAAGATGAGTCGTGAAGCCCAGACCACCGCACACAGTGGTTTTGGGAAGAACACTCAAGTCACTCCGGCATTTCACTTTTGGCAAGTGGGCGTGGAAGTAGGGGAAGACTTCTACACTATCACTTGTTTTATTTTTATATTTTAACTGTGATCTTCTGTTGTTTTTATAAATTAAAAACAAACAAACAAACAGAAAGGAACCCTGCAGTACTTCTCCCGGTTCTTTTTTGTTTACCCAATAACATTTTTTGGTAATAACACAGACACATTCAGAAGTGGCTCATTGACGATCGCGCGGCCACCATCTCAGAAGCCTCCATCCTTGCAGTTTTGTTGCCTGATGTTTCCACCCTTGAAACAAATGTTCCAGGTGGAGGTATAGTGCCTTGACAAAACAAGCTTGATTGCACGCTGTTTGGAGACCTCCCCGCCTCCCCACCCCTCACCAATCATAAAAACACATTTCTTAAAAAATAGTAAATCCCAGAAAAATGTATAGAAAAAAATCCCCTCACAAGCCCCAAACTCAGAGATAACCATCAATATTTGGTGAACTAATCTCCAGTTTGATTTTCTGTTGATTTTCACCTGCACCAGTGGAGAAGGAGGTGACAGAGGATGAGACGGTTGAATGGCTTCACCGACTCTACTGACATGCGCTTAAGCAAACTCCAGGAGATAGTGTAGGACAGGGAAGCCTGGCATGCTGCAGTCCATGGGGTCGCAAAGAGTCCGACAGGACTTAGAGACTGAACAACAGTGAGGCTATGTCTTTACTTGTGATCATGCTACAGATATAGATTTGAATTAAGCTTTTTAAAAAAATTATCTATCTCCATGCCAGTGCATAACTTATGACAAGCTTAATTAGAGGAGACAGGGAAACTTCAGATACTGAGGTAGATTTCTGGGCAGGTTTAAAATCTTTAAGGGTTGACAGACATGAGTGTTCAGTAAGTCTCTTTTAGATGTACGGCTTTCCTTTCACTTCACAATTTTCACTTAACAGTTCTTACATTATGAAGTTGAAATAGTCTTTTACCTGTAGAGTAAATGAAAAACAGAGAGTGAGAGAAATAAACAATTTCTCTAGAGTACAAAAATGTTAGAAATAGTTTGTTTTCCTTTCACAAACATCTTAATGTATAAAATTTGAAACTTCATTAAGGAAGTCTTAATTTTGACTTTTAAAAATTGTCAAGACAATGAATTTTCTTGATTTATAGATCACAGTAGCTTTCTAAACGTTTAAGATACAAGTACACACAAAATCTCAGATGCTCTTGGAAACACATTTTTGGATATAGCACACACGATACATATGTCTTTGGGGACTTGATTATCTTTTTGAGATATTGAAGAATACTCAGTTTATCTTACATTACAAATTTAGCCTTTGATAACCACAACTTGGATGGATCACGAAGTGGAACCTTCAAAGGTTTCTCAATATACCCTCAGTCTGGGGAATTCCCTGGTGGCCTAGCAGAATTGCACTCATCTCACATGCTAGCAAAATAATGCTCAAAATTCTCCAAGCCAGTCTTCAACAGTAAGTGAACCATGAACTTCCAGATGTTCAAGCTGGATTTAGAAAAGGCAGAGGAACCAGAGATCAAATTGTCAACATCTGTTGGATCATTGAAAAAGCAAGAGAATTCCAGGAAAACATCTATTTCTGCTTTATTCACTATGCCAAAGCCTTTGACTGTATGGACCACAACAAACTCTGGAAAATTCTTAGAGAGATGGGAATACCAGACCACCTGACCTGCCTCCTGAGAAATCTGTATGCAGATCAAGAAGCAATAGTTAGAACTGGACATGGAACAAAAGACTGGTTCCAAATCGGGAAAGGAGTATAAGGCTGTATATTGTCACCCTGCTTATTTAACTTATATACAGAGTACATCATGAGAAATGCTGGACTAGAAGAAGCACAAGCTGGAATCAAGATTGCCGGGAGAAATATCAATAACCTCAGATATGCAGATGACATCACCCTTATGGCAGAAAGTGAAGAAGAACTAAAGAGCCTCTTGATGAAAGTGAAAGAGGAGAGTGAAAAAGTTGGCTTAAAGCTCAACATTCAGAAAATTAAGACACGACATCTGGTCCCATCACTTCATGGCAAATATATGGGGAAATAATGGAAACAGTGATAGACTTTATTTTGGGAGCTCCAAAATCACTGCAGGTGGTGACTGCCGCCATGAAATGAAAAGATGCTTGATCCTTGGAAGAAAAGCTATGACAAATCTAGACAGCATATTAAAAAGCAGAGACATTACTTTACCAACAAAGGTCCATCTAGTCAAAGCTATGGTTTTTCCAGTGGTCATGTATGGATGTGAGAGTTGGATTATAAAGAAAGCTGAGCACCAACGAATTGATGCTTTTGAACTGTGGTGTTGGAGAAGACTCTTGAGAGTCCCTTAGACTGCAAGGATATCCAACCAGTTTATCCTAAAGGAAATTAGTCCTGAATATTCATTGGAAGCTGAAGCTGAAACTCCAATACTTTGGCCACCTGATGGGAAGTGCTGAATCATTGGAAAAGACCCTGATGCTGGGAAAGACAGAGGGCAAGAGGAGAAGGGGACGACAGAGGATGAGATGGTTGGATGGCACTGCCGACTCAATGGACATGAGTTTGAGTAGGCTCTGGGAGTTGATGATGGACAGGGAGGCCTGGCATGCTGCGGTCCATGGGGTTGCAAAGAGTCGGACGTGACTGAGTGGCTGAACTGAACTGAACTAGCAGAAAGGACTCTTTGGAATTGCTACCAAAACCACGGGTTCAATTCTTGGTGCTGTGAGACCAAGGGGAAACGTCTTATTATTGAAGCATTGGCAGATAACTATTTGGAATGAACCATAGAGACAATGGAATGCTGAGTCTTTTCCAACTAGGTTCCTCCTATAGCATCGTTTAACTACTATCATATAGATAGCCTAATCATCGTTTTTCAGTCAAACTATTGACAATCATGAGTGAAAAAAAGCTCTTTGATAAAAGCCAACTGATCAAATGAGGTCTTCTCATAATGCATCTGAAACCCTCCATCCAGAGCTTCTTCTCTTGCTCTGGATGTTCTCAGAAACATTTTATTGGCTTCTTCAAGGGCTGCTGAAATTCTATAGTCTGCACCACTTGATTGCTCCCCTTCCAGATAGTCCTAGTCATCAAATTCCCAGCCTTCCTCATGTCTGCCTACTCCCATCCACTCTTCTAGAAGCCAGGGCTGGCAATCTGGCCTGGCTGCTCCGCAGACTTGGATCAGTTAGCAAAACCCCAGTCCCTCTCTTGCTCTGCTGTTGGCTGTGTCTCCTCCTCCTGCTCGATTGGGCCTCCTGGTCAGCTCTGGCAGGTCTCCTTTGTGGGTGGTTCGGGGATGCTCCTGGCTCCAGCTGCCTACCTCCATCTGCGGGTCAGTCTTGCCATGTATCAGGTCCGTCTGCACGCCAGTACTCTCTTCATAGAGCTGGGACTGCTCGTACATTTCCAATATTGTGCAAGTGGCTCAACCTCCCAAAAGGCAATTATAGCAAGAAGGGAGCTACGCTTTGAGACAAGTTTTTTTAAACTCAGATTTTTGTCATTTAAAAAAATGACAGATTTTTGTGTCATTAAATATTCCAAAATCTCATTTGTCTTTTTTTTCCTGATTGTGAATATTCAACTTTAATTTAGAATCTAGAATCTAGATGGCACAGTCCTACATTTCCCAGAGTGCAAAACTTCACTTGAAAGCTCAATTTCTAGGAGACAGAAGTAGCCAGATTTCTGTCCCTGGCCCCTGACTTTGAATGGGAGATTGAAAGAGAGGATGGTAACCAATACTAGAGTAGAATACACTGAGATAACTGCTGTATTGTGTGGCCTTATTCTTGGTGCTTATGTTAAACCTTAATGTAAAGATTATGGTGTGATTTTTAGAACTGTATAGCTGTCTGTTTTTCAGCCAACATGTGTGTATTTCAGGCCTCATGGGCTTGCAGAGATATGGCCTTGGCTAAGTATTTTGTGTTTTAATATTAATAACATGAACTTCCACTCAATCATTTTAATAACAGGGCCTTCCTCTGCTCTACAGGGAGGTCCTCAGTGTGGATTAGAAAATGTGTCTGTAAAACTACATGGAATCATTAATTGACCACAGCCCCTGACAATAGCAGAGCTTTTGCTACCAACACATTGCTTCCCTGATGGCTCAGATGGTAAAGCATCTGCCAGCAATACAGGAGACGTGGGTTCGATCCCTGGGTCAGTAAGAATCCCTAAAGCAGGGAATGACAACCCACTCCAGTCTTCTTACCTGGAGAATTCTATGGACAGAGGAGCCTGGTGGGCTACAGAGCTGGACGGGACTGAGCAACTGAACAGACTGACTGACAGTCTGAAAGACGGCCCTCACCAGAACTTGACTTCATTGGTACTCTGGTCTCAGTCTTCCAGCTTCCAGAACTGTGAGAAGTAATTTTTTTCTGTTTATAAGCCACCCAGTCTGTGGTATTGTATTACAGCAACCTGAACAGACTAAGACAGGCTTACAGCTACAAACAACAACATGAATGATTTCATTGACATTAATATTGAGCACAGTAAATTGGATGTAAAACAGTTTGTACGGGCTTCCCAGGTGGCTCAGAGGTAAAGGATCCACTTAACAAGCAGGAGACCCAGATTTGATCCCTGGGTTGGGAAGATCCTCTGGAGAAGGAAATGGCAACCCCGCTCTAGTCTTTTTTTTTTTTAAATTTTTATTTATTTGGCTGTGCCAGGCCTTTGTTGTGGCATGTGGGATCTAGTTCCCTGACCAGGGATCAAACTCATGCTCCCTTCATTGGGAGCTCGGTGTTCTACCCCCCTAGACCACCAGGGAAGTCCCCACTCCAGTATTCTTGCCTGGGAAATCCCATGGACAGAGGAGCCTGGTGGGCTACAGTCCACAGGGTCACAAAGAGTCAGACTTAGCAATTAAACAAAAACAACAAAACATGACTTTGTGACTAAACAGCAACAAAAAAACAGTTTGAATTCTGTTGATTTCATACATATGACACTCAAGCATGAGTAAATGAATCAGTGGTGACAGAAGTTAGAAATTCTGTTACTGTGGGGAAGGAAGTACTGATACTGACAAGTGACATGAGGAAAGTATTCTGGGTGCTGGTAACGTTCTGTATTAATCTGGGTGACACAGACACAGACACTTGTGTATTCATTTAGTTGTGCACTTACGAGTTTTGCACATGTAAGAGTACACAATAAAGATGTCTTTGCACAAAAATTAAAAAGTAAATGAGTTAATTAATGAGAAAAACCACTGCAGTAGTTTTTTATTACTACATAACAAATTTGCACAAACTTAGTGGCTTAAAACCACACAAATTTATTACCAGATAGTTTTTGTGAGTCAGGAGCCTGGCGACAGGTTAGTAAGGTCCTCTCCTCATGGCTTACCAGGTAAAATCAAGGTGTTGGCTGTTGCTGCTAAATGGCAGAAGGCTCAGGTTCCATCCCAACCTCACTAGCTATTGGCAGAGTTCAGTTCCTTGCTGCTGTAGGACTGAAACCCCCATTTCCTTGTTAGCTGTTGGCTGGGGGCTCCTCTCAGAGTCCCTCTGCTGGTTCACTGGCCCTCTCACAGTAGGGCAGTTTACTCCTCCTTTGAGGTCATGGTAAGGCCTCTCTCTAAGACTTTACCTTCTTCTAAAGATTCCCACTGATTAAGTCAGGCCCACCCAGATGATTCCCCTTTTGATTAACTCAAAGCCAACTGACCAGTGACTTTAAGTACCTCTGCAAAATCGCTGCTTCCATAAAACGTAACATGATCCTGGGAGTGACAATCTGTCATAGCCACTCATGGGAAAAGGATTATACTAGGCATGGGCACCATTGTGGGAACCTGTATCTATAGATACATCACATTTTCTTTATCCATTCATCTGTGAACAGACATCTTGGTTATTGTGAATAATGCTACAATGAACTTGGGAGTATAGCTATCTCTTCCAGATACTGATTATAGTTTGGAAATATACTCAGAAGTGGGTTTGCTGAATCATATCCTAATCCAGTTTCAGGCAGCAGGATGCTGTTGGATAATGAATGAACCACCCAAAATAGATTTCACTATTGTTACCAGAGACCTCCATGTGGTTAAACCCATGAGCACATTTTAGTTGCCATCTTTCTCAGTTCTCTGAAGAATTGAAAGTATGATTCTTTCTAGTATGATTCTTCACTGAACTTGAAGTATGACTTCACATCTGGTTTCCTCCCATCTCCTGAGCCTCAGTGTCTCTCTTCCTCTATCTGTTGTAAATGTTGAAATTCTGCAGGACTTAGGCCCTCTGCTCTTCCCAGTCTGTTCTTTCCCCCAGAGACTTCATCCACTGTCGCCTCTCGGTTTTATCTCCAACCCAGATCTCTCACTTTGCTTTTGCTTTCATTTCCACACTGTCGGTCAGGTGTACAAACTCCAGCTCCACCTCTTCATTTCTCCAACCAGCTACATCTGCACATAATACACCCCTCCCCGCTTTGCTTTCAGGAAGTGCTGCCAGCATCCTCCCCGCGGTTCAACCCACAAGCCCACAGGGCAGCTCCACCCAACACTATTGCCTGCATCATCTCTCTCCAGGATTGTTGATACACCCTTCATCAGGAACCCTCACAACACCTCCTTCCAGAACATCAGAAAGTTGTCCATTTCTTCTCTGCTTGCTCCATTAACCAAGCTCAAAGGGATGTGTGGACAAAGCCCAGAATTTGCAGTAAGAAATAAAACACAATTGACACTGGTGATGGGTGTTAGGCAACAAGGGGGAAAACCAGAAAGTAATAGGTGAGCAGGTACCCGGCATGACAAACTCTCCTGGATAGAATCCTTTCAAACCGTGTGGGTAATTTCATGTCTCATTGAAGAAATCATTTAGATGAATCTTTTAGATAAAATAATAATTTTAGCTAAATAACGATCATCTAGATAAGAGCATTCTTAGTTTTTCTAATAGTGATATTCACAATTTGACAGAAGGAAACTCTTCTGTCAAAGCTTGAGGACTCAATTCTGCGGGTTCTGGTTCTATTCCCAACAGACAGAGGGAACCCCTTGCTGTTGGCGCCCTCTACTGCCAATAAGCGGTAGTCGCAATCTTGGAAGAGAATTCTTTGGAGGTGAGGGGGCGGTTCTGTGAACCAGGATGGGAAAAAAGAACAGAATTCGTAGTTTTCCTAATCACTAAGTGAAATAGAGTATTTCCATTCTTAATGCAGGAAACAGACACAGTAGGATTAACAGGACCTGTGACTTCACTACCAATAGAAATTGCAGATGTTTTCACATCGCATCATAGTTGTTGTAAATACTCCTTATCATTTATGCTCCTTAGTATTTGAAAAAATTATGGTAATTATCAGATATGCTTCTGGATCTTGTTATTAAGTGTGTTTATAAAGCAGCATATTTATTTATATATTGAAAATTGATTTAAAAATATTTGGTAACTGGTGGCTCAGACGGTAAAGTATTTACCTGCAATGCGGAAGACCCTGGTTCGATCCCTGAGTTGGGAAGATCCCCTGGAGAAGGAAATGGCAACAGTACTCTTGCCTAGAAAATTCCATGGATGGAAGAACCTGGTGGGCTACAGTTCATGGGGTCCCAAAGAGTTGGACACGACTGAGCAACTTCACTTTCTTTCTTTCTTTTCAGTAGAATTGGGTTCTTTTAAGATGCTATGTATTTTGTACATATAAAACATGATTCTGAGAGAAGGTCCATAATGTTCACCAGACTTACCAAGGGGTTCATGATTCCAAAAATGTTGAGACTCTTGGAAATAGTGCAAGAGAGGTGGAACGAAACCCCCTTTAATAAAAGAGCAGTGACTTTCCAAGAACCAGGAGGGCCCAGAACCCAGGGTGGTCAGGGAGAGTTTCACACTTGTAAAGTAGGAAAGAGGTGCTGGTGGTCTCCACTAGCACACTGCTGGGGAGAAGTTGGTGGAAACTGGCATGCCATCTGGGACTGGTCAGGGCTAGAGTTGAGTCTACTGCTGCAAGAAATGTCCCTCGTCAAGAGTATGGGCTGGTCAGGATTTGCTTGTTGAAGGAATGAAGGATTATTGCAACCCATACTTTTACTTTTTATTCATTCATATACTCAATTCATTCATACATTTCTGTGACCTGCTCCTGTTCTAGGCCCTGCTCTAGATCTTAAGCATAAAGAGATGTGTGCCTTAGAGAACTCATGGACTTGTAGGGAAGATAGGGTTTCATACTGAGAGACAAGTAAATGTGTCCTAAATGGAGGGGGGAGAGGCAGAAAGCTGCAAAGGGAGAAGTACAAGTTTTCAGGCACATGGGACAGTCAGAGTGCAGCAGAGGCAGCATTCATGATTCTGGTGCACCCAGGTGCATTCTTACACCAGACCTCACCTGTGGCCCCAAGGTGGAGTGGGGTGGGACAGGGTGGGCAGAGAGGGGAGTGGAGTGAGTATTGCTGGAGGTGCATGCTCAGAGAATAATGGGTCACAGGTTCAAGGACAGGGTCTGCTACATAAATGCAGGGCACAGAGCACAAAAAAAAGAAAAAAATGTAGGGACTCTTGTTCAAACAAGCAAGAAAGTTAAAGATACTAAAGCTAAAAGCATAAATGCAAGGCTTTCCTGTTGGGAGCCTCCGGGATGTGCCCAATCCGTCACAAGGTCAAGGGATGAGAGAGGAGCTTGCAAGGCAGTTCTTCTCCTTGGGGTTTTCCCGGAGACAAGGTCACGGGATGAGAGAGGAACCTGCAAGGCAATTCCTCCCCTCGGGGTTGTCCCGGGGGCCCGGTATGTCCCTTTCCTCTTTCTGTCCTACTATTGTTGGGTTTTCTATTAATTCTTGGAAATGTAACATACAGTGATCAGGCCTCCCTGGAAAAGTCCAAGCCTATTTAGAAATGCTCGTGATTGCTCCGACTGAGGACACGACCATAAACATCAAGTCAAAAAGGAAAAGGCCACAGGCATAGTTTGGCTGCTTGCTTGGAAGATTATAATGTTCTAGATTAGAAAAGAGTAGAAACATTTAGATTCAGAAGTAGATGTACTGCTTCAGTTTACTTGCTCTTTGGTCAAGAGGGTTTTCATTGTTGCCATTTCAGTGCTGCTATTTGTCCACTGTTTCCATTCCCTTAATAAACATAGAATATTATGGGTATTTTTGTAGAATTAGAAAATGTGTAGCATAGGATTTCAATAGCATAAAAGATTTATATTAACCAGCCTCACTGCCATTATCTCACTATTAATAGAGGTGTTTTGCTGCTTCAGAGGTGTTTTGCTGCTTCATAGTTGAAGATTTTAGACTGACATTTCGTGGTCTTAGACAAAGAAAAATGTCAGGGTTCTCACATGGTACTATTCTCAGAAATGTCAAACATGTTTTTGTAACCCTTCCCATGTATTGTTTTATTATCCAAAGAATTCATACTATATCTGGAATCTCTGGAACATTGTTTTTGTCAGAGTGAAAATGTTAGGCCATTGAGGCAAGAAGACTAATGTACGGGACATTCTAGGAAAAAACCCTATAATCGGGAATGTTCCAGATAAATACATAGGGGAAAAACATGGGGAAGAAAAATATTGATGGAAGCACAAAACCAATATCTGATGTAATATGTGGTGTTCATTCTATAAAAACTGAGCTGTCCTAAAAATCAAAAAGCCTTTCCTTCCACGCAACCTTCTGTGTGTGTCTGTCTCCTTCCTCGCTGATGCCACTCACCCCTTGGGTACTCCTGGACCCGCTGGGGCTGGACTCTGGCACTTTCCCTCTCTTCTGTGGTCTTTCTCATGACCTGTCATGGTGGATTTTGTTTTTTTGTTTGCTTTTTGTTTTGCTAGTCAATGTCATTCTAAGTAAAGAAAAATTAAAAACCTAAATTATTAGCATGGGCTTTCTATTCACCTTTTTATTATGCAATGCTGGTTTTAAATGCAGATAAAAGAACATTTCACTCAAATACAGAATTGCCAAAATCCCACATGATCCTCATTTGGTAGCTCATAAACGCACAGGTACTTCATTCTTATAGTAACAGTGGAAACACTACACCAAACTAGCTCAACTATTTTTATTTCACTTCTTGAAATGACATTCTACCTTCTGCTTACTGACAAGAAAGGATTGAAGGAGTAGTGGGTCTCCCTATCTTTCCCTTTCCTTGTCTCTCCTTACTCAGTCCTAAGGTAACAGCTTACCTTGAATTCAACTTTGAGTTTTACTGAATTCTCGTGCTTTGTGGGCCCAAGAGATATTGCTGATTGTGTACAAATGGGGTGGCAAGGAACACGGGACACATAACGCACAACAGTGCATAGATCTCTGTTCATAGGCATGCTTCATTGTCCTATTGGACTTCAAAGATCAAATCATAAAGAATTTCAACACAGCAGGGCCTTAAACCAAGCCACCCTCTTATCTGCTGTGGCCTTGAAGAGTCTTGTGAATAATGCTGAGTCATCTCTGGCACTGGGGAAGAGGAAGAGTGCTAGGATGCACGATATGGTCTTCGTGTCTGGCTTTTTTCACTTTTTTCTTTTTATGGCTGAATAATATCACACTGTATAGCTATGAGTGTGTGCTAAGTCACTTTAGTCGTGCAATCCTATGGACTATAGCCCACCAGGCTCCTCTGTCCATGGGATTCTCCAGGCAAGAATACTGGAGTGGGTTGCCATGCCCTCTTCCAGGCCCAGGGATCAAATTCACATCTCTTTAGATCTCCTGCACTGGCAGGCAGGTTCTTTATCTAGCGTCACCTGGGAAGCTCTTTATAGCTGTACCACATTTTATTTATTCATTTGATGGACATTTGGGTTGTTTCCACTTGTTCGTTATTAAGAATAATACTAGTATGAGTATTACATGTATAAGTTTTTGCATGAACACACGCTTTTCATTCTTTTTGGTATGAACCTAGGAATGAATTGCTGGGTTGTATAGTAACTCTGTGTTTGACTTTTTGATAGCAGAGTTAAACTTAACACATGACAATTCCAGTGCTACCATTTATATGAAATCTCCAGAAAAGGAACATCCATAGAGACAGAAGCAGACCAGTGGCTGTCTGTGCCTAAAGGAAAGAGCAAAGATTAACTGCAAATGGGCATGCAGGAAATTTTATTCAAATTGGATTGTGGTGATAGTTGCAGAAATCGGTAAAAAAAGATTGAGTAAAGAATCACAAAACTGTATACTTACAGTGAATGAACTTTGTTGCACATTAATCATACCTCAAGAAAGCTGTTACGAAATGCTGAAACAAAAAACCAAAGCCGGCACGGGTGACAATTGTAGTGTGCAAAATTATTTAAATGACCCAGAGACACACTGTTCATGTAACACTTTAATGTAGCTTAGCGGGTATGTATCTTGCACCTTGAAAGTTGAAATTTATTGATGGTATTGCTTGCGATGAAGCTAGAGTAGTTATATAAGTAACAAAGATATGAGTAAATGTAAAGAAATGTCAATTAAATGAAGTGAGCAGCCATTGTAAGACTGGAGAAGTTGAATGAGAGTGATGGAAGTCATCCAATGTGAAATCGCCAAAACAGAGAACTTACCATGAGATAGTTTAAAAAATGAAAACTGAATGTCACAGAAATCAAATAATCCAGTTTATGGTGAAAACAAGCACATCCACCCCATGGTGTGTCTGCATGAGGTGCCAGTTTATGTTGATGTTTTGTGCATGATGTGAAAGCTATTTACTGGTGCTTGAACAAATAGGAGATTTTCACCTTTTATATGCTATAACTGTCTTTTTTGGTTTTGGTTGCGTTGGGCCTTTGTTGCTGCACTGGGCTTTCTCTGGTTGCAGTGAGCAGGGGCTACTCTCTAGCTACGGTTGCCTTTCTTGTTGTGACTCATGGTCTCCAGAGTGGGGGGTTGAGTAGCTGTGTACTTGGGCTTAGTTGCCCAGTGGCATGTGGAATCTCACCAGAGAAAGGATCAAACCTGAGTCCCCTGCATTGGTAGGTGAATTCTAAACCACTGGAACACCAGGGAAGTCCCTGTAACTGTCTTTTTAAATTAAAATTCAAAGGGTTCTGTTTATAAGCACTCAGGACTGCAGAGAAGTTGTAGTGTTAAGAGTGTGTGTGACTTCTGGACTGCTCCCACCTGGGGTGGTGTCAGGCCTCCTCTCTGCATCCTCACTATCAGGGTGGATCCTGGGCAAATTAGCCATCATCTGGAGGCCCCAGATTTCTCATCTGTAGAACAGATGATAGTAGCGTCTTTCTTATAGGGCGATGAGGAGGGTTAAATGAATTAACAAGGGCAAAGCACATGTTGAGAAATGCTTACTGGATCAGCGGGTGTGCCAGGGTAGCTTTGTTTTAGATTCAGGGGATACAGCTGGAAGGCAAGGAGACAGCGGAGTACCCTGCTCTCCAGAGCTACAATCAGAGGGGTTGGGGGAGGGATGGTTGCACAACAGGAAGACACAATCTACAGACCAGCAAGAATGGAGGATGGCTGGGAGGAGGACATCTGAGATAGGACCAGAGGAAGCACTGGGAGGGATTAGAACAATGGAAGACAAAAGGGGGAAGTACTGAGGGGCTTGGGCTTCCCTGGTAGCTCAGACAAGGTAAAGAATCTGCCTGTAGTGCAGTAGACCTGGGTTTGATCCCTGAGTCAGGAAGATCCCCTAGAGAAGGGAATGGCTACCCACTCCAGTATTCCAGCCTGGAGAATCCCATGGACAGAAGAGTCTGGCAGGCTACAGTCCATGGGATCACAGACAGTGGAGGGGACTAACACACAGGGGCCTGACGTGGGTGGATGTGTGGGTGGGGGGCTGTTGGGCCCAGGTTTCTGTGTATTATCATCAAGGATACTAAGGAAAAAATAAAAGTGTTGTAGTTGCCCCGTTTTCCTGCAGCTTAAGCTTCTGCTTTTCTACTGTTACAACTTATGTAAAGCAGATGGCCCTGAGCCTTTCACTCTGAAAGCTCTTTTAGGAGCTCTTTCAGGTGGGACATGGACCAAGGAGCGTTGAGGTCATCCTGGGGTCCCTTTGAAACCTGCTCCTCAGGCTTTAGGTATACCTGCTCGGAGTGCAGAGTCTTCTCTCTCCTTTTTCCTGCTCCTTGTGCCTCACTCCAGGCTCATTAACAGGAAAGTTTCAGCAAGGGAGCTTCTGGGAGAGGCAGGCATCCCTTGGGACATAAAGGTCCCTGGTCTTGCTGAGAAACTTAACAAGGATGGAAGTTCGATAGAAGGAGTCCCTCCCTGTCTTGGAGTCTTGGCTGCTCCCAGTGGGAAAGCACTCACGCGTCTGGTGGAAGCCACATGTCCTTGGCAACAGCTCCAGGGAGATCTGCCAGGGCTCCAGGGTGCAGGACAGTTGCTGCTCTTCCCATCGTAGGAGCAGGGACTTCCCCTCTCTGTTGCCAGGCGAATGTGCCCCTGGCATTCCTTTCTCCCCTGACATGCCGTGGCTTGCACTGCTCTCCTTGAAGGGCTGTTTAATGGGAGCATCATCTGAATCATCCCCTCCTAGTGCTGGTTTGAGGATCAGAGGGAGTGTTCACTGGTTTTCAAAACTTAACTGACTGTAAATATGATGTCCCAAATTAGATAGGATAGGATAAGATGAAGCACATGACAAAAGAGGGATTGGGAAGGGGGTGACATCTTCCACCTGGGGACTGCAAACAGCTTTCTGGAGAAGGTTTCAGACTAGCTCCCCATGTACCCGGTTCATCTGACATGGAGGTGTTGACTTGAAAAATATTCTCAACCTGAATTTGAGAATCATGTTTTATTCGGTGGGAAGTTTTAGGACTTCAAGCCCTGGAGAGAGCATCTCAAGTAACCCTGAAAGAACTTCTCTGAGGAGTCCACAGGGGAGCTAAGTTATACAGAAGTTTTGCAACAAAGGGCAGGTAGGTGGAACATCAGAAGATGATTATTAGTTAAAGAAAACCAGATATCCCAAGTTAAGGAATGTTGTGCTTTTCTGTTCATTGGAAGATGCAAGAGTCTGAGCTCACTGAAATCATTTCTTTGATATGCTCCTCAGCTGTCTGGGGCCAGTATCTTGTGTTTTCACATTGGAGTTTCCTCAGGGTTCACCATAGGGAGTAGCTGCAGCCTGATGACCACTAGATGGCAGGCTTTCTTTGTTTCCTTTCTGAGTTCCCTCAGGGCTCACCCTTGGGATGACAGCAATCCCTGATGACTGTGACTTCCTTTGTTTACTGATAAGGCAGGAAATATTCTGATGCTCAGAGATCAGCCTCTGGCTCAGGTTCCCCTGACGTTTTTCCTGGCCTTCAGCCACGCTGGAAAGGAACCTGAGAGCTCTGAGGTCTTTTTGACCCCCAGAGGTTGAACTGAGCACAGAGGCACAGTCCAGACTTAGCGGGGGAAGCTTTGCTTTGGAAGTTTCACAGGAAAGGTCATTTCGGAGTCTGGCATTCATGGGACAACTATGTTGGATGGTCTCTGCCAATTTGGAACTCCATGTGGATTCAGTTCCAGGGCTGCATGGCCTTGGAGACCTGAGCAAGGGGTGTGGGGATATGCTCTGTGATGCCAGCCAGCCATCCCCATCTCTGAGCTTGTTTTCACACCTGTAAAATGAGAGGGTAGGATAAGTTGATCTTGAAAGGTCCCTTCTGGCTTTGAAATTCTCTGCTCTTGTGGCATTTAGATTTATCTTATTTCCAATAATGTCTCTGCTGAGCATCCTGTCCATTATCGAGGTGAGTGAAAGGCCAAAATCAAGAGGTCATTTTCTGGACTGCCCGAGAACTGTTGGAAAAGTTGGCCTTGACACGTAATGAGGCACCACCCTTAAACTGCGCCCAAGCACCTCCCCACCATTGTTCTTCGGTTTACCCAGTCTGGGCCTGGGACCCAGTTCAGAAAAGAAGCAGTCTGTCACCAGAGCTGCTCCAACTACTGGTTCCTTTGCTCTGGGTTGGGACAAATCCGGCCGTTGTCTCAAAAGGACCCACATGGGGGTCCCTGAAGACAGGGAGGGCCTGGGACTGCCCTCAGGTTTTCTCACCCTACTCCCTTTAGGACAGAGTTGGGGTGAGTGTACCAGAAATGTTCTCATCAGTTAGTCCTCAAAAGCAAGAATTCAGGGGGCAAAATGTAGATGAATGGTGTAAAGTGCTACGATGAACAGGAGGGAGCCTCAGAGGTTATATTTCAAAAACCCACAGCATTTTTTGGTGGGGTGGGAGTGTTCCTTATCTGGGTTTTCTTTTCTTTTTTTTTCTTCGAAATTTTTTAAAAAATTGAAGTATGGCTGATTTACAATGTTGTGTTCGATATATTATATATATATATATATATATATATATATATATATATATATATATATATTTCAAAATCTCCTTTATCAGATTCTTTTCCATTATAGGTGTCAACTGGGAAGCACACACAGCCTAAAGGTTGAGAGATATGTTTCATTCAGTAGACATTTTTAGGACATCAAGCCTGGGAGGCAGCATCTCAAGTAACACTGAGAAAACTTCTTTGCATAGGCAAGAGGGGAGCTTGGACATATGAGTTTTGTAACAAAGAGCAGATGGTTGAATAAAAGGTTACTGTTAATAAATATAAACTAGATATCTCAGGTTAAATATAACGTTTTTCTGGAGAAGACTATTGAGAGTCCCTTGGACTGCAAGGAGATCAAACCATCAATCCTAAAGGAAATTAATCCTGAATATTCATTGGAAAGAAGATGCTCAAGTCCAATATTTCAGCCACCTGATGTGAAGAGTTGACACATTGGAAAAGACCTTGATGCTAGGAAAGATTGAGGACAGGAGGAGAAGGGGACAACAGAGGATGAGATAGTTGGATGGCATCACCGACTCAATGAACATGCGTTTGAGCAAACTCTAGGAGTTGGTGATGGACAGGGAAGCCTGGCATGCTGCAGTCCATGGGGTTGCAAAGAGTCGGACATGACTATGCGACTGAACTGAACTGAACTGAAACTCAGCTATCTGGGGCCAATATCTTATGTTTTCGTATCCTGAGTTTCCTAAAGCTGCACCCTTGAGGGGTAGCTGCAGACTGGTAACCCTAGATGGCAGGCATTCTTTGTTTTTTTCCTGAGTTCCCTCAGGGCTCTCCCTCGAGGTGACTGAAATTGGTGATGACTGTGACATGCTTTGTTTACTGATGTGGCAGGCAGCATTCTTTGTCCACAGAGGTTATTACAAGATATTGAATATAATCCTATCTGGAAAAAAAAAAATCCTATCTGGGTCTTACCTGAAGCCTCTTTGCTTCTTGATCACTGACCTCTCAGTTCAGTTCAGTCACTTAGTCGTGTCTGACTGTGGCCCCATGGACTGCAGCAATCCAGGCTTCCCTGTCCATCACCAACTCCCAGAGCTTGCTCAAACTCATGTCCATCGAGTCAGTGATGCCATCCAAGCGTCTCATCCTCTGTCGTCCCCTTCTCCTCTTGCCCTCTGTCTTTCCCAGCATCAGGGTCTTTCCCAATGATTCAGCACTTCCCATCAGGTGGCCAAAGTATTGGAGTTTCAGCTTCAGCATCAATCCTTCCAATGAATAATCAGGGCTGATTTCCTTTAGGATTGACTGGTTGGATCTCCTTGCAGTCCATGGGACTTTCAAGAATCTTCTGCAGCACCACAATTTGAAAAGTTTCAATTCTTTGGTGCTCTGCCTTCTTTGTGGTCCAACTCTACATCCATACATGACTGCTGGAAAAACCATACCTTTGACCGGATGGATATATGTTGGCAAATTGATGTCTCTGTTTTTTTTAATATACTGTTTAGGTTTGTAATAACTTTTCTTCCAAGGAGAAAGTTTGTCTATCAGTAGGGAACAGTAAAATAAACTGTGGTTTATTCACACAATGGAACACATTGAAGTTCTCGAAAAGAATGAAAGAAATTGTTGCTTTGGGAGGTGAAATAGACAGCAGAAGGAGGAGGAGAAAAGGAGACATTTTTCACTGTATGTCTTTTTCTGTTTTGTATTACCTTTTAAAAATGCATACAATAATTTGCATTAAAAATGCACTTGGGGAAATGGGACAACGAGTTGAGGGCTTCATAGAAAGAACAGACTCTTCTTTCTTTATGATGCCTTAGTGATTGTCGAAGACAAAATGCACTAGAAAGCTAAAGAGGTTATTTTATTCAGACCATTATAATACAGAGAATGTTTAGTAATGAGGAAAGTCTCAAAGAAGAGGGAGAAAACTGGGGTTTTATAAAACAAGAAAGTCATTGAGGAAGAATGGAGGCAGCTGTTACACTATATGAGAATGAAGTTGTCTTTCATGGTTAGTCCCTTAGCCATTTGTGGAAACACAAAAAGGTGGAGGGGTTGCTTAATGATTCTTAGTTTTAGGCAACTCATGAGCCATCTCATCCAGTTTCATGGCTTTAAATGTCATCTGAGCTCTGAGTTAAAAGTCATCCGAAGTTTGGAAATATGGCTGGAGGATAAACGCATATCTTTTCAATGTCGTTTTACAAGCTCATCTAAGGTTTATTTAATATTTTAGTCATATCCTTTCAATATCTGTGTTTCACAGGATTATCAAAGGATTATTTAATATTCTAGAATTTAATATTCTAATATGTATGTTTGACTTTGCTACTTACTATTTGATTGAAGTTTAGACATTGTGAGGTTCTACCCTGAACTTGTAAATTTCTGTCAGTTGGAAAAAATAATGTCAAAGATTTAACATATTGTTCTGTAGTACACTGACTTTTTAAAAAACTCTTACTTTCAGTTCAGTTGAGTTGAGTCGCTTAGTCATGTCTGACTCTTTGCGACCCCATGCAGCAGGTCAGGCCTCCCTGTTCATCACCAACTCCCAGAGTTTACCCAAACTCATCTCCGTTGAGTCAGTGATGCCATCCAACCGTCTCAACCTCTGTTATCCCCTTCTCCTCCAGCCTTCAATCTTTCCCAGCATCAGTGTCTTTTCTAATCAGGTGGCCTTTTCCAATCACTTCTTCACATCAGGTGGCCAAAGTATTGGAGTTTCAGCTTCAACGTCAGTCCTTCCAATGAACCCTCAGGACTGATCTCCTTTAGGATGGACTGGTTGGATCTCCTTGCAGTCCAAGCAACTCTCAAGAGTTGTCTCCAACACCACAGTTCAAAAGCATCAACTCTTTGGCACTCAGCTTTCTTTATAGTCCAACTCTCATATCCATACATGACTACTGGAAAAACCATAGCTTTGACTAGATGGACCTTTGTTGGCAAAGTAATGTCTCTGTTTTTCAATATGCTCTCTAGTGGTCATAACTTTTCTTCCAAGGAACAAGCATCTTTCAATTTCATGGCTGCATTCACCACCTGCAGTGATTTTGGAGCCCCCCCCCCCCCCAAAATAGTCTCTCACTCTTTCCACTATTTCCACTGTTTCCCCATCTATTTGCCATGAAGTGATGGGACCAGATGCCATGATCTTAGTTTTCTGAATGTTGAGCTTTAAGCCAACTTTTTCACTCTTCTCTTTCACTTTCATCAAGAGGCTTTTTAGTTCCTCTTCACTTTCTGCCATAAAGGTGGTGTCATCTGCATATCTGAGGTTATTGATATTTCTCTCGGCAATCTTGATTCCAGCTTGTGCTTCGTCTAGCTCAGCGTTTCTCATGATGTACTCTGCATATAAGTTAAATAAGCAGGGTGACAATATACAGCTTTATACTCCTTTTCCTATTTGGAACCAGTCTTTTGTTCCATGTCCAGTTCTAATTGTTGCTTCCTGATCTGCATACAGATTTCTCAAGAGGGAGGTCAGGTGGTCTGGTATTCCCCTCTCTTGAAGAATTTTCAACAGTTTGTTGTAATCCACACAGTCAAAGGCTTGGGCATAGTCAGTAAAGCAGAAATAGATGTTTTTCTGGAGCTCTCTTGCTTTTTCAATGATTCAGTGGATGTTGGCAGTTTGATGTCTGGTTCCTCTGCCTTTTCTAAATCCAGCTCGAACATCTGGAAGTTCACAGTTCACGTACTGTTGAAGCCTGGCTTGGAGAATTTTGAGCATTACTTTACTAGTGTGTCAGATGAGTGCAATTGTGTGGTGGTTTGAGCATTCTTTGGGATGGCCTTTCTTTGGGATTGGAATGAAAACTGACATTTTCCAGTCCTGTGGCCACTGCTGAGTTTTCCAAATTTGCTGGCATATTGAGTGCAGCACTTTCTTTCTTTTTTAAAAAAATTTATTTATTTTAATTGGAGGTTAATTACTTTATATTATTGTAGTGGTTTTTGCCATACATTGACATGAATCAGCATGGGTTTACATGTGTTCCCCATCCTGAACCCTCCTCGAACCTCCCTCCCTCATCGCATCCCTCTGGGTCATCCTAGGAGTGCAGCACTTTCACAGCATCATCTTTTAAGATTTGAAATAGCTCAACTGGAATTCCATCACCTCTGCTAGCTTTGTTCGTAGTGTTGCTTCCTAAGGCCCACTTGACTTTGCATTCCAGGATGTCTGGCTCTAGGTGAGTGATCATACCATCGTGATTATCTGGGTCATGAAGTTTTTTACCTTACCTAACATTTTATCCTGTCAGCTCTTTATTAGATAGCCCATACTGTCAACTCTTCAGTTACTCTTTGAACCATCTTTACCATCCTGTTGCTTGCTTCATCAATTAATATATATGAAATAAAATACTTGACATGTTTCTTTTATGTTTATATTAGAGTCAGGTTTTTACCTTTCAAAAAATTATTCTTGGACAGCTTTGGAGGTCCCATATACTTGCTTGAGTGGACTCACCTGAGGGAGCAGGTAAACTTTGCTGAAGAAGTGTACCTCAGGGCTGCTTAAACCCAAGCATGGCTCCCAGAATAATGATTCCCTCGGGGCTAAGAATTTTTTCTTTGCCAGCTCTCTGGTTTTTATTTTCTTGTTGTTCTTGATGTTCTGTATTTGTGTCTTTGCTTTTGTTTTAGTTCTTGGGAAAGATCAGTTCTGTGCTACACATGACTGATAATTGATTCTCCATTGATGGCAGCAGTAATTGAGAATCTGTTTCCATGCATTTGCTGATATATGCTAGATGGATGATAGGGAAAAATAATTCTTATTGTATGTGTTTGTATTTGCTGTTTAACTTAAGGCCAGGCCCTGTGAAGTTCCACGTTAACTTGTAGATTTATGTCCAGTAGAAAATACAGCTACAAAGGTTATGGTTTTATTGTCTTATAGGACTTTCACCATTTGTGTACCTTAGAAATCCTATTCTAATATTCTTTGATTTTTTTTAAAGGAAATTTTCTGATAGCCCAAGCAAACTCAGTTGCTTTTAGCACTGATTTTACTGTCTGATAGCTTCCCTGGTGGCTCAAATGGTAAAGTGTCTGCCTGCAATGCGGGAGACCTGGGTTTGATCCCTGGGTAGGGAAGATCCCCTGGAGAAGGAAATGGCAACCCACCCTAGTGCTCTTGCTTGGAAAATTCCATGGACAGAGGAGCCTGGTAGGCTACAGTCCATGGGGTTGCAAAGAGTCAGACATGATTGAGCAACTTCACTTTTCCCATTCACTAATGAGTTAAATAGAATTTCTGATTCACGTTCATCTGACATTGGATGAGAACTGTGAGTTTTTTTAATTAGAAAATACAAGCACCTGCTTTATAATACAAGAGCAGCAGAAAGGGTTTTCAGTTTTCTAGAAGAAAAGTAACATGTTTGCAAGATGAAATGTCTATATTTATTGTTCTGAGAGCTCTCCACCACACTGAAGATGTTTCATCAAGGACAACTGCTATCAGAGCTGCTGTAAGACATGTGTCTCACTGCAGATAGTGTCACAGTCAACTCCTCAAACAGAAGATTGAAATGATACATCTGTTTTAGAAGGTTTTGGTGTTAAGAACTTTTCAATGTGGATAACACAGCCTTACTTCTTGAATTTAAGAAACACCGTGAAACTAATCTATCAGTTTTTCTCTGATACCGCCTGCCAGAATGCGCTGCAAAGAATCTTTTTTCCATTCTTACCACTTCTGAGTGAGAGAAGAGGAAAGGGTGGAAAGGTTCCAGTGTACTGATAGGCAATTCAGTTGATGTTCTGTGTTCCACTGCCTTTCTGCTTGCAGTCATAGGCATTTGTCTTGGCAGCTGCAGCAGTTTGATGAGGAAAGGAAGAGGCAGCCCATCAATCGCCTTTTCTTGAAGCCATATTTTTTGCATCTAAAGAAGAGATTTGCCTTAGAGCTCCCCAAAGTGACAATCTTTGGGCAACCATCTCTATCTTTCTCTTGGGTGATGATCTCCAGTATCAAACTCTGGGCCTCTACCAATCACACAGCATCCCTGGTAAGAGCCATAGTTGCACACATTGCATATGCACCTCAGGGAGCAGGATGCATAGAGGACTCACAGAGACTCACAGATCGCCACTTGCCATCACATTTTCCACACGATTGTCCAATGGTTCGAGGTGGGGAAAGTGGTACCTTCAAGTCAAGACCCTAATGATGGGAACCCTGAACTCCTCAGATCTCAATACCATCCCTACCCAGACAGTGGGGGACAGGAGGCTGTCTCACTGACACCAGCCTGCTTGCAACAAGAGCAAGAATTGTGTTTTTTTGACTGTACAAATGCCCAAAACTTTGACAAGTTCATCCAGAAAAAGGATGCATGATTCAATCCTCCCCTTAACAGTTTTTTTTTAAATCATCAAGTTTATCTTTTATATATATGTTTATTATTTATTTTCTATTGGAGGATAATTGCTTTACAATGTTGTGTTAGTTTTTGCTGTGCAACAATGTGAACCAGCTATAGTATAATATATCCTTTTCCTCTTGAAGCGCCCTCCCACCCACCCATCTTACCCCTTTACGTCATCACAGAGCACTGAGCTGAGCTCCCTGTGCTGTGTAGCAGCTTCCTACTAGCTATCTATTTTATACGTGGTAGTGTATATATGTCAGGGCTACTCTTTCAGTTCATCTCATCCTCTTCCTCCCCAACTGTGTCCACAAATCTGTTTGCTATGTCTGCTATGTCTGTATCTCTATTCCTGTCCTGCAATAGGGTCATCAGTACCGTTTTTCTAAATTCCATATATATGCATTAATATACGATATTTGTTTTTCTCTTTTTGACTTATTTTACCCTATATGGGAGACTCTAGGTTTTTCCATCTCCCTACAACTGCCTCACTTTCACTCCTTTTTCTGGCTAAGTATTTTGCTTATGTATCACAACGTCTTTATCCATCCATCTGTTGATAAACATCTAGGTTGCTTCCATGTCCTAGCTATTGTAAATAATGCTGCAATGAACATTGGTGGGGGGTACATTTGTCTTTTTGAATTATGGTTTTTTCAGGGCATATGCCCAGTAGTGGAATTGCTGGGTCATATGATAATTTCATTTTTATTTTTTTAAGAAACCTCCATACAGTTCACCATAGTGGTTGTATCAATTTACACTTTACTTGACAGTTTTTAAGATAATGAATACAGAACACTTTAAAATATCTGATGACAGAGATGGTAAATGAACATATTAAAAAAGGGAGAATGTTTTGTAGAAACTTGCTAGTCAATAACACCAAGAAGTTCCAGAGGGTCAGGAGGCGCTGTTCCAATCTGGAGCCTTGGTGAACTGACTCCACAATCCAGGGAGGGCTGCTCTGATCAGTCAGTTGGGTTTGCAGGGAAACCAGTATATCTTCATCACCTTGAAGAAAACGGGCCTGGAATGGAAGGAGGGGCCTAGGAAAGGTAGAATAGAGAAATTTCCAGGAGAAAGAAAGTCTTGCACAGTCAGAATTCTCCTAGAATATCTCCTCTTATCATTTGAAAATAAGAGTTGATGGAGGTGTTTGGGGTGCCCAACCACAGGGTTGTAGAAATGTTTTGAAGATATGTACTAATTGGTTAAAATGGGAAGAAAATAGATCTGAAAGAAGGAACCCAGGAAAACCTGAGAGAGCTTCATGCTAAAACCCTGGCAGAATATTTAGGGGTTAAGACAAAGCTTTCAGAAACAAAAATTATAGCACAAGGAGGACTTTCATCCTCATCCATAAGGGGAGCATTGTGGGAATGGTCTGGACTAGGAGGGGGAGCCTGTTACAGGGAGCCAGTGAGGAAGTAGAAGAAATGCCTCACTGGGCCAGGTCCACCTCTGGGCTCAGAGATTTTATTCTTTGCCACTCCTCACTGCCATCCATCATTTCCCCCTCTTATGTGACTAAGGAAAGTTACTTCTGTTTTCACAAATTTCCAGAGACCCCACACAAGCTACATCATTTCCCTCAGTTTGCAAATTAAACTCCAACAGAAGGAAGCCTCTTGCAAAGTTCTCTTTTCATCTCATCTGCTCCAGCAAACTCTCCCTGGGGGATGTGGAGAGGAAAACTGGGGCATGAGGGCAAGGGACTTAACTAATCTGAGGTCCAGTTTTCTTGCCTGCAAAAAGTGAATGATGTTCATCATGAAATGTTTATGGTGACGTTCAACTGAGTCATCAAGTCAGCTCTCCCTGGTGGGTCTTAAGAATCATAATCACTATTAGTGTCATTACTCTCCATTCTCTCCAAGACTGAAAACAGAAAACAGAGCAAATGCCTTCCTGTGGCTTGGTCCAACTTCCAGAACCCAGTTCTATCCTCTCTCTTCTGTCTGCATGCAGCTAAGAGTATTTTTTCCCCAGGAAAAGATGGTTTTATTGCAAATGTGTACAAGAGCTAGTCCAGAGCTTAGCTATATGAATACAAATAATCCCAGTGGTTCAAATAAAAATGTGTGAAACACTGAGGAAACCAGATCTGAAAGAGACACGTGCACTCCAATGTTCATCGCAGCACTGTTTATAATAGCCAGGACATGGAAGCAACCTAGATGCCCATCAGCAGATGAATGGATAAGGAAGCTGTGGTACATATACACCATGGAATATTACTCAGCCATTAAAAAGAATTCATTTGAACCATTCCTAATGAGATGGATGAAGCTGGAGCCCCTTATACAGAGTGAAGTAAGCCAGAAAGATAAAGAACATTACAGCATACTAACACATATATATGGAATTTAGAAAGATGGTAACGATAACCCTATATGCAAAACAGAAAAAGAGACACAGAAATACAGAACAGACTTTTGAACTCTGTGGGAGAAGGTGAGGGTGGGATATTTCAAAAGAACAGCATGTGTACTATCTATGGTGAAACAGATCACCAGCCCAGGTGGGATGCATGAGACAAGTGCTCGGGCCTGGTGCACTGGGAAGACCCAGAGGAATCGGGTGGAGAGGGAGGTGGGAGTGGGGATTGGGATGGGGAATACGTGTAAATCCATGGCTGATTCATATCATTGTATGACAAAACCCACTGAAATGTTGTGAAGTGATTGGCCTCCAACTAATAAAAAAAAAAAATAAAAAAATAAAAATGTGTGAAAATAAATTTGAAATAACAGATCAAATTCTCCCATTTATGTTTCAATCTTAATCCCCCAAAGAGAAATAATATAGCTAATTTTCCTATTTTATTGATAGAAACTGAAATGATAAAATATGGCTGATTCAATGGAAATTTGCTATATGACTCAGGGAACTCAAACTGGGGCTCTAACAACCAAGAAGAGTAGGAAAAAGGGTAGCCGGGTGGGCGAGAGCTTCAAGAGGGAGGGGGCATATATACACCTATGGCTAGTTCATGTTGATGTGTGGCAGAAATCAAACCAATATTGTAAAGCAATCATCCTTCAATTAAAAACAAATAAATTTTAAAAATGACTGATTACATTGGAAGTTTGCATATATATATAATATTTATGCATATTTTTATGTGAATATACCAATAAGCAAGTACTTACTTCTTTCATCATGAATCTAAAAGACTGCAATTTTATTCTTTGAGAAAGTCATTATAATGATTCTAGTACTAGGGTGAAGCATTCACATTCTCTAGAGAATTTTACTAACTTTTTTTTTGTCATCTAGAAGTATTTCATCTAAGACAGTAGTGTGAAGGTATATTTGTGTTAGACATATAAATAAAAGACAAGTGATACCTGTGTAAACATATAAGAAACAAAGAACTGTGTTTGGCATATAGTAGGCTCTGACTCTATGGCGGAGATTACCAGTGAGGAAGTTAGGGTCAGGGCATTCTCTGATAGTATGAATAATTTCAATTTAAGAGACCAAAATCCCAATGTCTTATTTCCACACTGCTCTTGAGTTTACAAATCCTGCATTCCATTTTAAACAATATGATCAGTCCAAAAAGAATGGAAGGGGAAAGCCTTTTTCTTTATTTCCCATCAGAGTCAGATAATAGTTCCTCGGGATTTAAAAAGACCTCTCCAAGGCTTCAGGTTTCATGATTTTCTTATTAATAAGATAATTGAGCCTCACATAGAATTTATTTATCCAACATCAGAGTCAAAATATCTGGCCTGAAGTTCAGGTTTGGTTGCCAATTCTGCAACGGTCCAGCCCCTTCTTCAGGGCTCCCATCACCTCTTGGTTTCTCAAGCTATAAATGAGAGGGTTGAGCATAGGAGTAAGGACTGTGTAGAAGATGGATACCACCTTGTCATGGCTTGGGGCCCGGTAGCTCCTAGGTCTCAGGTAGATGAACATGGCTGCCCCATAGAAGAGAAACACAGCTGTCAGGTGGGAGGAACAGGTGGCCAGAGACTTTTTACCAGCTTGAGCAGAGCGCATGTGGAGCACTGTTCTCAGGATGCGAGCATAGGAGGCCACGATAATGGAGAAGGGAAGAAACAGCATGATGATGCAGCAAACAAAAGCAAAGTTCTCAAAAATAGATGTGTCTGCACAGGCCAGCTTCAATAAGGATAACATCTCACAAAAGAAGTGGTCCACCTCCTTCAAGCCACAGAAAGGTAATGTCATTACTACCACCATCTGGATCAAACCATCTATTATCCCAAAGGCCCAGGAGCTCCCAACAATCTGGAGACAGGCCCTCTGACTCATGAGGATAGGATAGTGAAGTGGATGGCTAATGGCCACATAGCGGTCATAAGCCATGAGTCCCAGCAAGAGCCCTTCAGATCCCACGAGCGAGACAAAAAGACCCATTTGTATGCCACAACCCACAAAGGAGATGGACTTCCTGCCAGACAGGAGGTTGACCGCCATCTTAGGTACATTGGTGCAGACTAACATCAGGTCCATGAGGGAGAGCTGACTAAGGAAGAAGTACATGGGTGTATGAAGTCGAGAATCCATGTAGATGAGGCAGATGAGGAGGACATTCCCACAGAGGGCCATTATGAAGACCATCATGACTGCTGAGAAAAGAACAAGGTCAGTGGGACTGTGGGAAAAGATGCCTAAGAGGACAAAGTCATCTGAAGATGATTGATTCAACCATATCTCCATGGCTTAGTTGATGTTCCTGGTTACCTGAGAACATGGACAAAAAATATTGGATTGACTGAAATTTATTTATTGACCTCTATATTCCACATCTTCAGGCAGCTGTAATGTTTGTAACTCATGAATGTCTAACAACATAAGTTTGGGACATTGAAGCAGGCAACCCTTCATATCCCTAACACAGCAACAGGAAAGTTTCTAGTTTACAGAATTGGACCACATAGCTGTATTGGGATGTATCTGTGCCAATAAAAATGGAAAGAATTATTTTATCTTTCATAGGCTTTTTGGTCAATTTCCTTCAACAAAGTATTGGCTTTACTATATTACACTGAATCTTTTATCAGAGATCACATTGACTTGGTAAATTATGTCTAACAGGGCTTGAATCATTTAATTCTTAAGAGACAATCTATATGTGTTATAAAAAGGAAGGGAATGAAGCATGAGTTGATCTTTAGTCTGCATCTTTCTCTTTGTTCATAGAGTTTTGTTATAATAGCCACTCTTCAGTACTTTAAATATATATAGAAAGGAAAGGCTCTCTAGTGCCCCACATGAGAAGGAAGAGTTGCAGCTGGATGCCATTATTGTCAATTATATTGGGAGTGACAGAAAAGTCACAAGGAAGAAGCAATGACTTGGTCCCCAAATCTCTTAAGAAGAATGAGAGCTTGACTGACTCCAGGATCGGGGCTATAATGGTGCTGAAATTAAGGGCAGGTAATCCTACTTTAGTATAATGGTGCTGAAATCAAGGAGAAGGAAATGGCAACCCACTCCAGTGTTCTTGCAGGGAAAATTCCATGGAGAGGAGCCTGACAGGCTACAGTCCATTGGGTCGCAAAGAGTAGTGACTGAGCGGCTAAGTACAGCGCAGTGCAGCACAGTACAGTACAGCACATGTCAGTGAAAAGAGATTTTCCTAGATATTTTCCTAGATATTTCCTGGGTATTTGGTCCAGAGTTTTTTTTCTAAATATCTTATTGTATAAAAGAACAGACATGGTCTGGTTTTACATGGACAAAAACCAAATTGAGAAAAGAAGTAATGCATAATATTAATAAAATGACAAAGCTTTCTTGGTGATATTCACAATATCTGATCCCAAGGCAAATAAAAGAATAAATGGGGGCTTTCCTGGTAGCTCAGATGGTAAAGCATCTGCCTACAATGTGGGAGACCTGGGTTCGGCCTCTGGGTCAGGAAGATCCCCTGGAGAAGGAAATGGCAACCCACTCCAGTATTCTTGCCTGGAAAATCCAGTGGACTGAGGATCCTGGTAGGCTACAGTCCATGGGGTTGCAAAGAGTCGGACACGACTGAATGACTTCACAACAATTATAAAACAACTGAGTGGGGGTGTTCAGGACAAGATGGCAGAGTAGGGAGACCCCTAAGCTCATCTCCCCTCATGACCAACTGAAAAAATAACTTTTAAGAGAGCAACTGTTGATGAGAAAGACAAGAATCTAGCAGGAAAAATACTCTACAAGTAAATATATAAAGAAGGAACCATAAGGAGACAAGTAGGAGAGGATGACTCATGATATAATCAAGACCATAACCCCTGGGTGAATGACCCATAAATAGGAGGATAATTAAAACTGTGAAGATTTTCCTCAAGGAGTAACATGTTTAAACCCCACATTACGCTCCTCAGCCTGCAGGTCCTGCCCCAGGAAGGCGAGCCTCCAGAACATTTGTCTGTGAAGGCCGTCAATGTTTACTTTCAGATGTCACAGAGGGTTGTGGGAAATAGAGACTTCAGTCTTAAAGGATACACCAGAAATCTCACACACTCTGGGACCCAGGGTAGATGCAGTAATTTCATCAGAATTTGGGTCACATCAACCTGCTGGTGTTAGAGAGTCTCTGGAGAGGCAGGAGGCAACTGGATCTCACCTTGGGGACATAAGCACTGGTGGAAGATACTTTTAGGAGTTCATGCTAACTAGTACCATTTTGGAATCATCCCTCTAGCTTATTAGCATCAGGACCCAGCCCTACTCATCAGCCCGTCTACATGAGTACTAGGACACCACAGGCCAAGCACTTAGCCAGGCAGGGACACGGCCCCACCCACCAGTTGAAAGGCTGCCTTAAGACCTCTTGAATCCATGGCTACCAGGAGACATGGCCATGTCCACCAGGCAGCCCAGCTTATGGCCCTACACATGAGTGTGCTGGCACTAGCCCAGGAACCCCTAGGGTCCTGCATCCAGAGACTCTGTGACTCAGTTCAGTCCACTAGTGGGCTGGCATTAACCCCAAGACCAATCTCATCCATCAGCAGTTAAGCACCAGACTCAGGACCCTTTGAGTCCCAGCCCCACCCACCAGCAGGCTAACACACCAACTGTGGAAACTTAGAGCTCTGCAGACAGAGAATCTGGGATCCAGATATGGCTACCAAGTGTGCAGACACCAGCCTCAGGATCATTGCAATCACACAGCTGGCTGTGACAGGACCCAGTTCACTCACCAGCTTGCCAGCACAGCCCTGGGATCCCCTGGGCCTTGCAGTCAGCTTCCCTGGGATCTTGTACCACTCACCAGAGGGCTGGAACACCTGGGTTCTCTAGCCAGAGATCCTCAGACCAGGTTCCACCTACAAGTGGGTCAGTACTGGGCCCAGAATCCCCTTGGCCATAGCCCCATGCACCAGCAGTTTGACACCATCCTCAGGATCCCCCTAATCTTGGCCACACTTACAAACAGACCAATGTCAGCTCTGAGATACTTTGGACTTGACAGCCAGTTGCCCTGGTATCTAGCCCAGACACCTGGGTCTGCACCAGTTCTGGGATACTTTAGAACCCACAGCCAGGAAGAAATAGAAAATTTTAACAGACCCATCACAAACACAGAAATAAAAACTGTAATAAAAAATCTTCCAACAAACAAAAGCCCAGGACCAGATGGCTTCACAGTTGAATTCTACCAAAAATTTAGAGAAGAGCCAACACCTATCCTAATCAAACTTTTCCAGAAAATTTCAGAGAAAGGTAAACTCATTCTATGAGACCACCATCACCCTAATACCAAAACCAGACAAAGATGCCACCAAAAAAGAAAACTACAGGCCAATATCACTGATGAACACAGATGCAAAAATCCTCAGCAAAATTCTAGCAAACAGAATCCAACAACTTACTAAAAAGATTATATATCATGACCAAGTGGGCTTTGTCCCAAGGATGCAAGGATTCTTCAATATTTGCAAATCAATCAATGTGATACCTCACATTAACAAATTGAAAGATAAAAACTGTATGATTATCTCAATAGATGCAGGGAAAGCCTTTGACAAAATTCAACATCCATTTATGATAAAAAAAAAAACCCTCCAGAAAACAGGCATAGAAGGAACATACCTCAACATAATTAAAGTCATATATGATAAACCCACAGCAAACATTATCCTCAGTGGTAAAAAATTGAAAACATTTCCCCTAAAGTCAGGAACAAGACAAGGGTGCCCACTCTCACCTCCACTGTTCAATATAGTTTTGGAAGTTTTAGTCACAGCAATCAGAGAAGAAAAAGAAATAAAAGGAATCCAGATTGGAAAAGAAGAAGTAAAACTCTCACTGTTTGCAGATGACATGATCCTCTACATAGAAAACCCTAAAGACACCACCAGAAAATTACTAGAGCTAATTAATGAATATAGTAAAGTTGCAGGATATAAAATTAATGCACAGAAATCCCTTGCATTCCTATACAGTAACAATGAGAAAACAGAAAGAGAAATTAAGGAAACAATACCAATCACCACTGCAATGAAAAAAAAAATACTTAGGAATAAATCTATTCTAAAGAAACAAAAGACCTATATATAAAAAACTATAAAACACTGATGAAAGAAATCAAAGATGACACAAATAGATGGAGAAGTGTACCATGTTCATGGATCAGAAGGATCAGTATAGTGAAAATGAGTATGCCACCCAAGACAATCTATATAGTCAATACAATCCCTATGAAGCTACCAATGGTATTTTTCACAGAACTAGAACAAATAATTTCACAATTTGTAGGGAAACAAAAAACCTCAAAGAGCCAAAGCAATCTTGAGAAAGAAGAATGGAACTGGAGGAATCAACCTGCCTGACTTCAGATTATACTACAAAGCTACAGTCATCAAGGCAGTATGATACTGCCACAAAGACAGAAATATAGATCATTGGAACAAAATAGAAAGCCCAGAGATAAATCCACACACCTATGGACACCTTATCTTTGATAAAGGAGGCAAAAGTGTACAATAGAGAAAAGACAATCTCTTAAAAAGTGATGCTGGGAAAACTGGCCAATCATCTGCAAAAGAATGAAATTAGAACATTTTCTAACACCATACACAAAAATAAACTCAAAATGGATTAAAGATCTAAATGTAAGACCAGAAACTATAAAACTCCTAGAAGAAAACATAGGCAAAACATTCTCTGACATAAATCACAGCAGGATCCTCTATGACCCACCTCCCAGAATATTGGAAATAAAACCAAAAATAAACAAATGGGACCTAATTAAACTTAAAAGCTTTTGCATAACGAAGGAAACTATAAGCAAGGTGAAAAGATAGCCTTCAGAATGGAAGAAAATAATAGCAAACAAAGCAACTGACAAAGAGTTAATCTCAAAAATACACAAGCAGCTCATGCAGCTCAATACCAGAAAAATAAATGACCCAATCAAAAAATGCGCCAAAGAACTAAACAGACATTTCTCCAAGGAAGACATATAGGTGGCTAACAAACACATGAAAAGATGCTCAACATCATTCATTACCAGAGAAATGTAAATCAAAACCACAATGAGGTACCATCTCACGCTGGTCAGAATGGCAGCTATCAAAATGTCTACAAACAGTAAATGCTGGAGAGGGTGCAGAAAAAAGGGAACCCTCTTACACTGTTGGTGGAAATACAAACTAGTACAGCCACTGTGGAGAACAGTGTGGAGATTTCTTTAAAAACTGGAAATAGAACTGCCATACAACCCAGCAATCCCACTGTTGGGCATACACACTGAGGAAACCAGAATTGAAAAAAATACATGTACCCCAACGTTCATCACACTACTGTTTACAATAGCTAGGACATGAAAGCAACCTAGATACCCATCGGCAGACGAATGGATAAGAAAGCTGTACATAGACACAATTGTATATGTTGGAATATATGGAATAAATGGAATATTATTCAGCTATTAAAAAGAATGTATTTGAATCAGTTCAAATGTGGTGGATGAAACTGGAGCCTATTATACAGAATGAAGTAAGTCAGAAAGAAAAACACCAATACAGTATATCAATGCATATATATAGAATTTGGAAATATGGTAATGAAGACCCTATATGCAAGACAGCAAAAGAGACACAGATATAAAGAACAGACTTTTGGACTCCATGGCAAAAGACGAGGGTGGGATGATTTGTGAGAATAGCATTGAACCATGTATATCAGCATATGTGAAATAGATCACCAGTCCAAGTTTGATGCATGAAACAGGGCACTCAAAGCCAGTGCACTGGGACAACCCTGAGGGATGGGACAGGGAGGGAGGCGGGAGGGTGGTTCAGGATGGCGGACTCATGTACACCCATGGCTGATTCATGTCAATGTATGGCAAAAACCACTACAATGTTGTAAAATAATTAGCCTCCAATTAAAATTAATTAATTAATTAAAAATTATAATAACTAATCATAAACACCATTAAATATATACCACCATGGGAAAAAAAAAAAGAACCCACAGCCAACCATGTCAGAAACTGACCCTATACCAAAACAAGCCAACATTAGATCCAGGATCCACTAGATCCCTGCCCCACAACCACCTCAGAATCCAGTTCTCCCTCAAATGAGCCAGTACTAACCCCAGAAGAAGAGAAAAAAGGCTAGAGGACATATTTGAAAATATAATAGCTGAAAACTTCCCTAATCTTAGAAAGGAAACAGACATCCAAGTCCAGGAAGCACAAAGGATCCCTAATACAATCAATCCAAAGAGTACCACTCCATGACACATTGTAATTAAAATGGCAAAAATTAAGGATAAAGTGAGAATATTAAAAGCAGCAAGGAAACAGCAACACATTACATATAAAGGAACTCCCATTAAGCTATCGGCTGACTTTCAGCAGAAACTTTACAGGCCAGAAGGGAGCAACACGCTATATTTAAAGTGATGAAAGGTTAAAACCTTCACTAAGAATACACTACTTGGACAGTCTCTCATTCAGATTTGATGAGTATTTCAAAAGTATTACAGATAAATGAAAGGTAAAAGCCCCTGTTGCAGCCTGATGGAGCAGAGACCAGAACCTGCCCCATGACCCGAGGGTGCGGCAAACTGCACCCTCCTGACTGTTCTAGTAAGCAAGCCAAAAGGACATACTTGGGGTGGGATGTGCTCTCTCCTCCGCTTCACTGCCTGCCCTCACGTCTGTTCCCATGGAAACAAAGCAAGATGTTCGTGATTAACCGCAGAGCCCTAATTTTACTCCCGCTTTATGGTGTGCTGATCAAACTCCCCAGTATAGCTATTTCTTAATGATCTCACATGATTTCTATCAATAAAAGTGCAGGCTGAAAGGAGCTCGCTGGTCTTCCTGCCATGGAGAGCAGGAGGGCCCTCTGACTCTTGCCAAATTATATGTGTCTGTCTTTTTGTTACATGCTCACCCGGGTTTCAGGTCTTTCTCACCCACTGTGCTGGACATGGCAAGCCCCTTCATAGATCGCAGACTAGTCATCACAAATGGGCTTGCATAACTCAGTGAAGTTATGAGCCATGCCATGCAGGGCCACGAAGACAGACGGATCATAGTGAAGAGTTCTGACAAAACATGATCCATTGCAGAAGGAAATGGCAACTGACTCCAGTATTTGTGTCTGGAGAACCCCATGGACAGTATGAAAAGGCAAAAAGATATGACATCAGAAGATGAGCTCCCCAGGTCAGAAAGTGTCCAGTATGCTACTAGGGGAGAACTGAGGGCAGTTACTAATAGGTCCAGAAAGAATGAAGTGGCTAGGCTAAAGTGGGAATGATAGTCAGCTGTGGATGTATATGGTGGTAAAAGTAAAGCCTGATTCTGTAAAAGACAACATTGCATAGGAATTTGGAATGTTAGGTCCATGAATCAAGGTAAATTGAAAGTGGTCAAGCAGACAATGGCAAGAGTGACATTGACATCTTAGGAATCAGTGAACTAAAATATACAAGCATGGGCGGATTTAATTCAGATGACCATTATATCAACTACTGTGGGCAAAAATCCCTTAGAAGAAATGCAGTAGACCTTATAGTCAACAAGAGTCCAAAATGCAGTACTTAGGTGCAATCTTAAAAATGACAGAATAATCTCAGTTCATTTCCAAGGCAAACCATTCAACATTACAGTAATCCAAGTCTATGCCTCAACCACTAATGCCAAAGAAGCCGAAGTTGACCAGTTCTATGAAGATTGACAGCACATTCTAGAACTAACACACACAAAAAGGTGCCCTTTTCATCATAGGGATGCAAAGTAGGAAGTCAAAAGATACCCTGAATAACAGGTAAGTTTGGCCTTGGAGCACAAAATGAAGCAGGACAAAGGCTATCAGAGGTTTGCCAAGAGAACCCACTGGTCATAGCAAAGACCCTTTTCAAACAACCCAAGAGATGACTCTACACATGGACATCACCAAATGGTCAACACTGAAATCAGATTGATTATATTCTTTGCAGCTGAAGATTGAGAAGCTCTATACAGTCAGCAAAAATAAGACTTGCAGCTGATTGTGGCTCAGATCATGAGCTACTTATTGCCAAATTCAGGTTTAAATTAAAGAAAGTAGAGAAAACCACTAGGCCATTCAAGTATGACCTAAATCAATCCCCTGTGTGGATCATAATAAACTGTGGAAAATTCTGAAAGAGATGGGAATACCAGACCACCTGACCTGCCTCCTGAGAAACCTGTAGGCAGGTCAGGAAGCAACAGTTAGAACTGCACATGGAACAAGAGACTGGTTCCAAATAGGAAAAGGAGTATGTCAAGGCTGTATATTGTCACCCTGATTATTTAACTTATATGCAGAGTACATCATGAGAAACACTGGGCTGGAAGAAGCACAAGCTTGAATCAAGATTGCCAGGAGAAATATCAATAACCTCAGATATGCAGATGACACCACCCTTATGGCAGAAAGTGAAGAGGAACTAAAAAGCCTCTTGATGAAAGTGAAAGAGGAGAGTGAAAAAGTTGGCTTAAAGCTCAACACTCAGAAAACTAAGATCATGGCATCTGGTCCCATCACTTCATGGGAAATAGTTGGGGAAACAGTGGCAACAGTGGCTGACTTTATTTTTTTGGGCTCCAAAATCAGTGCAGATGGTGATTGCAGCCATGAAATTAAAAGAAGCTTACTCCTTGGAAGGAAAGTTATGACCAACCTAGATAGTGTATTAAAAAGCAGAGACATTACTTTGCCAAGAAAGGTCCGTCTATTCTAGGCTATAGTTTTTCCAGTGGTCATGTATGGATGTGAGAGTTGGACTGTGAAGAAAGCTGAGCGCCGAAAAATTGTTGCTTTTGAACTGTGGTGTTGGAGAAGACTCTTGAGAGTCCCTTGGACTGCAAGGAGATCCAACCAGTCCATCCTAAAGGAGATCAGTCCTGGGTGTCCATTGGAAGGACTGATGCTGAAGCTGAAACTCCAATACTTTGGTCACCTCATGCGAAGAGTTGACTCATTGGAAAAGACCCTGATGCTGGGAGGGATTTGAGGCAGGAGGAGAAGGGGATGACAGAGGATGAGATGGCTGGATGGCATCACTGCTTGATGGACATGAGTTTGAGTAAACTCCGGGAGTTGGTGATGGACAGGGAGGCCTGGCGTGCTGCAATTCATGGGGTCGCAAAGAGTCGGACATGACTGAGCAACTGAACTGAACTGAACTGATGATTATACAGTGGAGGTAATGAATAGATTCAAGGGATTAGATCTGGTAGAGAGAGTGCCAGAAGAACTATGGATGGAGGTATGTAACGTTGTACAGGAGGCAGTGACCAAAACCATGCCCAAGTAAAAAGAAATGCAAGAAGGCAAAGTGGTTGTCTGAGGAAGCTTTACAAATAACTAAGGAAAGAAGAGAAGCAAAAAGCAAGGGAGAAAGGGAAAGATATATTCAACTGAATGTCGAGTTCCAGAGAACAGCAAGGAGAGATAAGGCCTTCTTAAATAAACAATGCAAAGAAACAGAGGAAAGTAATACAATGGGAAAGACTAGAGATCTCTTCAAGAAAATTGGAGATATCAAGGGAACATTTCATGCAAGGATGGGCATAATAAAGTACAGAAATTGTAAGAAACTAACAGAAGCAGAAGAAACTAAAAAGAAGTGGCAAGAATACACAGAAGAACTATACAAAAAAGGTCTTAATGACCCAAATAGCCATAATGTTGTAGTAACTCACCTAGAACCAGACATCCTGGCCTGTGAAGTCAAGTGGGCCTTAGGAAGCATTACTATGAACAAAGCTAGAGGAGGTGATGAAATTCCAGCTGATCTATTTAAAATCATAAAAGATGTTGCTACTAAAATGCTGCACTCAATGTCAGAAAATATGGAAAACTCAACAGTGACCACAGTATTGGAAGACGTCTTTTTCATTCCAGTCCCAAAGAAGGGCAATGTCAAAGAATGCTCAAACCAATGTGCAATTGTACTCATTTCACATGCTAGCAAGGTTATGCTCAAAAGCCTTCAAGCTAGGCTTCAGCACTATGTGAACTGAGAAATTCCAGATGTACAAGCTGGGTTTAGAAAAGGCAGAGGAACCAGAGGTCAAAATGCCAAAATTCACTGAATCATGGAGAAAGCAAGGGAGTTCCAGAAAAACATCTACTGCTTCATTGACTACACTAAAGCCTTTGGTGGTGTGGATCACAACAAACTGTGGAAAATTCTTAAAGAAATGGGAATACCAGACCACCTTAACCTGTCTCCTGAGAGACCTATATGTGGGTTAAGAAGCAACAGTTAGAACCACACATGGAACAACTTACTGGTTCAAAATTGGGAGAGGAGTATGACAAGTCTCTATATTGTCACTCAACTTATTTAACTTATATGCAGAGTACGTCATGTGAAATGTCAGACTAGATGAATCACAAGCTGGAATCAAGATTGCCAGGAGAAATATCAACAACCTCATGTATACAGATGATACAACTCTAATGGTAGAAAGTGAAGAGGAACTAAAGAGTTTCTTGAGGGTGAAAGAGGAGAGTGAAAAAGCTAGCTTGAAGCTCAACATTCAAAAAATAAAGATCATGGCATCTGGTCCCATCACTTCATGGCAAATAGGGAAAAAGTGGAAACAGCAACAGATTTTATTTTCTTTGGTCTCAAAATCACTGCAGATGGTGACTGTAGCCATGAAATTAAAAGATGCTTGATCCTTGCAAGGAAAGCTATGACAAACCTTTTTGTTATTGTTCAGTCACTCAGCCATATCTTTTTTACCCCATGGACTGCAGCACGCCAGGCTTCCCTGTTCTTCACCATCTCCCGGAGTTTGCTCAAACTCTTGTCCATTGAGTCAATGATACCATCAAACCATCTCATCCTCTGATGTCCCCTTCTCCTCCTGCCTTCAGTCTTTCTCATCATCAGGGTCTTTTCCAATGAGTCAGCTCTTCACATCAGGTGGCCAAAGTATTGGAACTTCAGCTTCAGCATCAGTCCTTCCAATGAATATTCAGGATTAATTTCCTTTAGGACTGATTGTTTTGTATCTCCTTGCAGCCCAAGGGACTCTCAAGAGTCTTCTCCAGTACCACAATTAAAAAGCATCACTTCAGTGTTCTGACTTCTTCATGATACAATTCACCTCCATACATGACTACTGGACAAACCATAGCTTTAATTATGCAGACATTTGTCAGCGGAGTGATGTCTCTGCTTTTTATTACACTGTCTAGGTTTGAATTGTGATGCTGGCGAACACTCTTGAGAGTCCTTTGGACAGCAAGGAGATGAAACTAGTCAATCCTAAAGGAAAAGAGTTCTAAATATTTATTGGAAGGACTGAAGCTGAAGCTGAAGCTCCAATACTTTGGCCATCTGTTGCAAAGTGCTGAATCATTGGAAAAGACCCTGATGCTGGGTAAGATTGAAAGCAAAAGGAGAAGGGGGTGACAGAGGATGAGATGATTAGATGGCATCACTGACTCAATGGACATGAATCTGAGCAAACCTCAGGAGATCATGGAGGACAGGGAAGCCTGGCATGCTGCAGTCCATGGGTCACAAAGAGTCAGACATGACTTAGCAAATGAACAATAATAGCAACAAGATTTGTCTTGAGGTGGCTCCACTCCAAGATTACCCATGTAACTGTGTGAAGTCTTGCTGTCTCTTTACAGGGCTACTTCACAATGTGACAGTTGGTTTCTTCCAGGGTGAGTGGTGCAAGAGAGTGACTACAAGCACCCTAGATAGAATATAACCTAATATTAGAAGTGACATCCCAAGAGTGCTGCTGAATTCTATTCATTATAGGTGAATCACTAAATCTAGCTCCAAGTTACTGGGAGAGCAGTATACAAGGCATGAATATTATGAATCAAGGACCAATGAGACCATCTTATAGGCTATGTACCTTAGCCTTTCACAGTCCATCTCAAATCTTGACCACTGATATAAATAATTCAGACTCATTAATTTTAACAAGTGATCTCTTCATTAAGAAGAATGGTGGTTTGCAAATTTTCTAGAAAATAAAGAATCAAAGATGTTGAGTTTGTCCATCTATCTCTCACCTGCTGAGAAGAAAAAGGCTCTTTGTCTGGTTCTAGTGCCAGGCTATTCACAAGCAGTAAAAATAAATTCATCTGTTGCATCCCACAGCACTCATATTCATTTTCATTTGCCCTCATAGTGATCTTGCAATGAAGGTACAGTGATTTTATTAAAATAGACCCTCTTTTACAGTTGAGAAAATTGAGGAATTGGCTGGATTGCCCAAGTTTGCATGGCTAGCAAATGCAAAACCAAAACATGAGATGGAAAGTTCTGAAAAATTTAAATCTTATCGTGCTGTTTTGAGAAAAACGTCTTCACAAGGAGAAACTATCTAATCTTGGAAAAATTATTATTTAGGAGCTTCTATTTTCACCTTTCTCTTATTCTTTGTTTACATGGCATCCTTCAGATCCATAATACGGTCTCTAAGAACTGGAGATCCTTTTGCTCAAGAGCAGTACTTGTTTCCTGTCAGATATAGTTCTCACAGATGAATGCATGATCACTTATGGTTATTAAATTCCCATCTTGTGAGTTGGTTAGTATAAACAGAATTCCCCCTACCTAAGTGAAATTACATTTACATTTAGGACCCTGTGAAACTTGGGGAAATACACTGGGGTGATGATCAGTAGGGTGAGGTGGAAGAGTCAAGAATCCGTCTGCCTGCCTGTCTCTCCAATGGACACCAAAATTTCTACTGGATTCCAGATCCTCATCCCCATTCCCAACCCTAGATTTCCAGGTCCCTTCAGAATATATACAATTCCTGACACTCAAACAAAAAACAACCCAACCCATCTGCATTTCCTAAAAAAGTAATATCTCCTTCTCTTATATTATTTCTTTAAAATAATATCACTGTCCCAATTATTCAAGCTCAAAATGACCCATGTTGGATGCCCCATGCATCTTAATCTAATCCCTTACCTTTTTCTGTCAACGTGCCTTTAATGGAGACTCTTACTTTTTACACACCTGGCCTCTATTTTCATCCCTTGCATTTCCACTGTCTTCTGAGTATCAAGAGTTTTGCCAGCATTCATGCAATATCTCCAACCTGAATGCCTCTTTGTCACCACAGGCTGCAGGCACTTCACAGCATACCTCCCTCTGATCACTTCACTTCTCAAGACTGTGAGCAGAGATCCTCTTCTATCCCACTGAAGACCTATGTGGTTTGCTTCCCCTTTCTAGTTTTTTGTGCTAAACCACCTCTTAGGTGAGCCTTACATTCCACCTGAACTTACACCTGCATCTTGCCTAACACTACTTTTCCTTGCCCCTTTTGATTTTATACATGCTGTTCCATTCATCTGGCATATCACCCTTCAAACTCTTCCTCTGGAAGCGTTGTTTTTCAGGGTTCAGCTCAGATTTGCTTCTGCTATGAAGATGCCCTGATGGCCCTCATACACCAGGTGATTCCTTCCTCTGTAGCCTCCCACATCACAATCATTGACCCAAGAATGCACTCCTTAGGTTGCATAAGGTGTCTTTGTTTCTCCACTCAACAATCACAGGGTTAAACCATCGCCTGAAACTGAAGTCACTCAAGATGATGTCACTCTTGTGCTTATGTTATGCCAATGGCTTGGCTGTACTACATTTTATTCATATGGATTTGTTTGTTTGTTTACCTCTTCTCCAACTAAAATCTATGTTCTTTATGCCACTTTTTCCCAACAGGGTGATCTCTGGTTGCTAGCATAGTGACTGGCATATATTATGTTCTCAGTAAGTACTGTTGAATGTTTAATTAAAATATGCAGATCCCTCAAGAAACTAGTGTAGCACCTCTCATGCTTATCTTTTTCTGCTCTCTAACTTCATCCCTTTCTCTGGGTGTTAAATTTCTTTAAAATAGAAAAATCTTTTCCCTGGGATTTTAGTTACTGTCTTTACTTTTCTTCCTAGAAATGACACTGTAAAGAAGAAATCTTGTGTCTGTGGTATTCTTTCAGGGATGGGTTGACTCTAGGTCTCATACCAGCCCTCCCCTTAGCCTCTTCCCCCACTCACCTTTGTTTTCCTGCTTTAGACCACTCTTCCACTTAGGAACCCTTTGCTGAGCACTCCAATCCAGACAGAAAGAGGAAATGAAAAAAACAATGAGAAATCAAGGAACGAAAAAGAGAAGTAGATCAAAGAAAGAAAACTAGAAAAAAAAGGGTGAGGAAAGACATACTATTAGTGAATGCCTACCCTCCTTTAAAAAATAAAAAAGTCACCTCTGCTTCAGGAAACAATAAGATGAAGAAATGCTGATAAGAAAGTAAAAATGGGACAAAAAAGGTAGCATTCAGCAACAGAAACTGCAAGAAAGATAGGGGTGGATGACAGGAGAAAGACCCTCACTATTCTTCAAGTGGATTCCCTGGAAGAAAAAGTATTCAGCAGGTCCCCTGTGGAGATTTCAGCATCAAATTCATTTTATTGTCCTCCTCTTCTTATGTTTGCAGTTATGAAGTCAGAGAGGACAGGGAGGAGCCCCCAGCTCTGACCTCTTTCCTCAGCCTCCACCAACCTCTTGGCCAGGCTGTGGGTGTCCTTGTCACCCTCAGGCTCCCTGAAACTTTCTAGCTTAGACAGGGAGACTCAGACAGACAACAGTCTCCGCTCAGCAAAAAGGGAAGGGAAAAATGGACTTAGTCATGGAGATGGTGTTGGGCAGATGGAAACAGAAATCAGGATCTGTGTATCTGAGCTCACCCTCTGATGTCTGTCCACCTGCCATAGGTTGCCTCCCAGGCTGGGTTGCAGAACTGTCTTCCACTGCCCATGAGGTACTTAACACAGAGCCTAAGTGAGGAAGGTAAAACTGTCCACTCCCAGGGGAGCCTTCAAACTCCAAACCAAGCATAGGAGCTCCCAAGCTTGCAATTAAAGAAACTCAAACAGGGAGCTTGGGGACAGGACCAGAAGAAGGGGCAGAGGGACAGTGTGAGGAACCTTGGTCATGAGATGGGCACAGGGCAGCCAGGGCACAGGAGTGCAGGGCAAATTCCTTGGTGTTCTACTCCCACCACAAACATATACCAATGGTTACTCAGTGACCTCCAGGGTCCACATGGAATTTCTACCTGTGACTGTCTCCCTGCCGTCCACACTTGTTCTTTACCTGTCCCATAAAATCAGCCCACACTGACTGAGGGCCAATGATAAGCAAGAGCTTGGTGAGCTATGCTCGAATCAAAAGTGAAGACTTAACACAGTCCTGGCCCTTAAGTTTTATAACCAAGTGAGAAGGAAAGAAGAGCACCTACCTTCACTAGAGTCAGATGATAATGTGGAAGCTGAGTGTCTTCCCACACTCTGTCAGATATTTCTGTGAGCTCATTGCCCTTCCCAGTTTCCTGTGGTCTAATTATTATGTCTGTCATCCCAGTATAATCATGGACAGCACTTCCTTTCACTCTCAGGGGTGTCCCAGGCTGGATCATAATTTAGTCACTTTGATTTTTGCCTTATGTCCCATGGAAGTAGATGAATTTTCAAAATGATCAGTTCGTGGGAAATCAAATGATCAGGCCATTAATTTGTGTCTTTCTTTTTAGTCTTTGGTATATGACTTTTTTTAGTCTTTCATTTTATTTTTAAAATTAATTTTTATTGGCATATAGTTGTTTTGCAATGTTGTGTCAGTTTCTTCAGTAAAGTGAATCAGCCATATGTACACACATACCTCTTCTTTGGCTTCCCTGGTGGCTCAGCTGGTAAAGAATCTGCCTGCAATGTGGGAGACCTGGGTTTGATCCCTGGGTTGGGAAGATCCCCTGGAGAAGGGAAAGGCTACCCACTCCAATGTTCTGGCCTGAAGAATTCCATGGACTGTATAGTTGCAAAGAGTCAGACATGACTGAGTGACTTTCACTTTCACTCATTTAGGCCACCATAGAGCTTTGAGTAGAGTTCCTTGTGATATACAGTAGGTTGTCATTAGTTATCTGTTTTATACATAGTAGTATGTATATGTCAATCCCAATCTTTTAATTTATACCACCACCCCCTTTTCCTGTTTGTATTCGTACGTTTGTTCTCTATGTCTGTCTCTATTTCTGCTTTGCAAATAAATTCATCTGTATCATTTTTGTGGGTTCCACATATAAGTGATATTATACAAAATTTGTTTTTCTCTTTCTGACTTACTTCACTGTGTATGACAGACTCTAGGTTCATCCACATCTCTGCAAATGGCACAATTTTGTTCCTTTTGTGGCTAAGTAATATTCCATTTTGTGCTTCCTTGGTAGTTCAGTGGTAAAGAATTGGCTGCCAATGCAAGGGACAAGGGTTTGATCCCTGGATCTGCTGGAGAAGGAAATGGCAACTCACCCCAATATTCTTGCCTGGAAAATCCCATAAACAGAAGAGTCTGGTGGGTTACAGTTCATGGGGTCACAAAAGAGTTGAACATGACTTAGTTACTAATCAACAAACAGCAAAACAAATATTCTATTTTATATATGTACCACATCTTATTTATCCATTCCTCTGTTGATGGTCATTTAGGCTGCTTCTGTGTCCTGGCTATTTTATTTTATATTGAGTGTTGTTGATGAACAATGTGTTAGTTTCAGGTGTGCAGCAAAGTGATTCAGTTATACATATACATGTATTTATTCTTTTTTTTTTTCAAATTCTTTTTCCATTTAGGTTGTTGCACAATATTGAGCAGAGTTCCTTATATGACTGGTTTTATTTTCACAAAAACAATAAAACATGTTTTACCTGCCATACAAAGTTCTTGGGGCCTTCAGTTGGAGGCTGATATACAGATAGGACAGATTAGTTCAGAGGGCTGAGAGATGTTTGAAAGAAGAGCTGGGAAGACTCAGGGAGATGGAGACAGAGGGACGTAGAAAAAAATAGGCCTCTGTCAGACTACTGCCACGCAGAATAAAGTGGCTTCTGAGGAAACCCCTAAAAGTCAATTCACACTTTCTGTTTTAACCTCCTCTGCTCACTCTGCACTACCTGGTGACCTATGCCAGCTCCCCCATGAGTACCTGGTGTTTTCCCACCTCCACACTCTTGTTCAAGTTAATCTCCCACTGGAAGTTAATCGGCCTGCTTTTCTTTTTTATTGAAATTTTTTTTTCTGTAAAGACCCATTTAAATCTCATTGTTACTATTTGTACCTTCCAAAGATTCACTCCACATCCCTTCAGCTTTTGTTATCTCTTACATCCTATTGTCTGTTGTTCATTTCTCAGTCACTAAGTTGTGTCTGTCTCTTTGCAACCCCATGGACTGCAACACACCAGGCTTCCCTGTCCTTCACTATCTCCCAGAGTTTGCTCAAACTCATGTCCATTGAGTCAGTGATGCTATCTAACCTTCTCATCTGCTGCCACTCCCTTCTCCTCCTGCCTTTAATCTTTCCCAGAATTCGGGTCTTTTCCAATGAGTCGGCTCTTTGCATCATCAGGTAGCCAAAAAAATGGGAGCTTCAGCTTCAGTATCAGTCCTTCCCATGAACATGCAGGGTTGGGTTCCTTTAGGGTTGACCAGTTAGATCTCCTTGCTGTCCAAGGGACTCTCAAGAGTCTTCTCCAGTGCCACAATTCAAAAGCATCAATTCTTAAGCACTCAATCTTCTTTATGTTCCAACTCTCACATACATACATGACTATGGGAAAAACCATAGTTTTGATTACATGCACCTTTGTAGGCAAAGTGATATCTCTGCTTTTTAATATGCTGTCTCTGTGGCATAGCTTTCCTTCCAAGGAGTAAACATTTTTAAATTTCATGGCTGCAGTCACCATCTGCCATGATTTTGGAGCCCAAGAAAATAAAATTTGTCACTGTTTTCACTTTTCCCCCATCTATCTGCTATGAAGGTCAGGATGCCATGATCTTAGTTTTTTGAATGTTGAGTTTTAAGCCAGCTTTTCACCTCCATCAAGAGGCTCTTTGGTTCCTTTTCTCTTTCTGCCGTTAGAGTGGTATCCTCTGCATATCTGAGGTTATCTATATAATTGGCAATTATTCTATTCTACCATGTGAAATCTGCTATGCATGCAGGCTCAGTTGATTTAGTCATGTCCAACTCTTTGTGACCCTGTGGACTGTAGCCCGCCAGGCTCCTCTATCCGGGGGATTCTCCAGGCAAGAATGCTAGTGTGGGTTGCCATTTCTTCCTTCAGGGAATCTTCCTTACCCAGGGATCGAACCTGTATCTCTTAGGTCTCCTTCATTGGTAGGCGGGTTCTTTACCACTAGTGCTACCTGGGAAGCCCTGGGAACTCTGTTAGGTTACTATTTATTTTACCTACAGAGTAATCAGGTGAAACTTGATTGCCTACAGCCAAGAAACAGCTTTATGTTTAGCTGGGACTAAATTCACTCCTGGAAAATCTTTCTCTATGTTTTATGGAGATAAGACTGACACCAGAGCTGTCTGGGCAGCTCTAGGTTAAGTCTCATCCCATTTAGTTAAAAAAGACTAGCTTTCAGGTAAGCTATGATTCAGCCTGACACAGGTCACAGCTTAGATCTTCCACCAATCCAAAATTTTCACATGGCCCCCACCTAGCTCAGGCCTGATTGGGAGTTTAGGGATCCACCATAGGAAAGAGGAGAAGAATGACACTTCACTCATTCTCCTACCCTTCTCATTCTGAGACTTATGGATCTCTTTTCCTTCTTTTGTTTTCTGGGTTTGGAGAAGAAATCCTACTGGTGGGGCAATCTGTTGAAGAATATACATCAGTGTCATGGGCTGTTTAAATCAAAGATGATGTAATATGCTGAATTATATTTTTTGTTTTTTGGTGCTCAGTGTTTATGTTTGTGTCTTTGTTTTTGTACTTAGCCAAGTGAGAGACTTTATTTTTGGGGGCTCCAAAATCACTGCAGATGGTGACTGCAACCATGAAATTAAAAGACACTTACTTCTTGGAAGAAAAGCTATGATCAACCTAGATAGCATATTAAAGAGCAGACACATTACTTTGCCATCAAAGGTCCATCTAATCAAAGCTATGGTTTTCCTAGTGGTCATGTATGTACTGAAAGTTGGATTATAAAGAAAGCTGAGTGCCAAAGAATTGATGCTTTTGTTTTGTTTTAGAATTGATGCTTTTGAACTGTGGTGTTGGAGAAGACTCTTGAGTCCCTTGGACTGCAAGGTGATTAAACCAGCCAATCCTAAGGGAAACCAATCCTGAATATTCATTGGAAGCCTGATGCTGAAACTGAGACTCCAATACTTTGGCCACCTGATGTGAAGAACTGACTCACTGGAAAAGACCCTGATGCTGAGAAAGATTGAAGACAGGAGAAGAAGAGGATGACAGGATGAGATGGTTGGATGGCATCACTGACTCAATGGAAATGTGTTTGAGCAAGTTCCAGGAGTTAGTGATGGACAGGGAAGGCTAGCATGCTGCTGTCCATGGGGTCGGACACAACTGAGTGACTGAAGTGAGCTGAAGTTTGGTTCTGTCTCTGTGTTGTATAAAAAGTGAAGTCGCTAAGTTGTGTCCGACTGTTTGCGACCCTGTGGACTGTAGCCTACGAGGCTCCTCCATCCATGGGATTATCCAGGCAGGAATACTTGAGTGGGTTACCATTTCCTTCTCCAGGGGATCTTCCTGACCCAGGGATCAAACCCGGGTCTCTCGCATTGGAGGCAGACGCTTTAACCTCTGAGCCAGCTGGTCAATTATTCTTTTTAGTAGCTGCAATGCTTGAGAGTATGTTTTTATTTTTTGACCACTTGCTGATAGCTATTGGAAAAATAGTGAGCAAAAATTTACCCTTTTTGTTTGAGTTTCAATTTATCTAGATGAATGGACAAAAATGTGGCACATATTCACAACGGAACACTACTCAGCCATAAAAAAGAATGAAATAATGTCATTTGCAGCAACATGGTTGGACCTAGAGATTATCATACTAAAGTGAAGTAAGACAAAGACAAATACCATATCACTTATATGTGGAATCTAAAAATGATACAAGTGAACTTATTTATAAAACAGACACAGACTCACAGACATAGAAAACAAATTTATGTTTACCAAAGTGGGAGACTGGGGGAGGGATACATTAGAATTTTGAGAGTAATATATTTACCCTACTGTTTATAAAATAGATAAACAGCAAGATCTACTGTATAACAAATGAAACTGTACTCAATATTTTGTATTAACTGATGAGGGAAAAGAATCTGAAAAAAGAATATGTCTGTATATATATATACATATATGAATCATGATATATATATCAGTAAATAAATAAATATTAAAAAGAAAATGCTTTCCAGAAACAAAAGTTATAACACAGAGAAAACATTCATCCATCAGAGAAGAAGTCTGGGAGAGGGCTGGACCAAGAGGGGAGAGACCTGTCACTGGGAGTCAGTGGAGTTGTCTCATCTGAGAAAGAGACCAATGGCTGGGTCAGGTCTAGCTTTTGGCTGAGAAATTTTATTCTCTGCCACCCCTTGCTGCCACTCATTGCTCTCCTCTTTGATGTGACTAAGGAAAGTTGCTTCTGTTTTCACAAATCCCTGGAGACCCCTCCCCTGCCATATCTTTGTCTTCAGGCTGCAAATTAAACTCCAAGGGAAGGAAACCTCTTTGCAAAGTTCTCTGTTCTCAGCTGCTCCAGCAAACAGTCTCCTAGGGTGACATGGAGACAAAAACTGGGGAGTAAGAGCAAGGGACTTCACCAATCTAAGCCCCAGTTTCCTGGCCTGTGAAAGGGATGTAATCTTGCTCACTATGAAATGTTTGTAGTAATATTAAATTGAGTAGACAATCAAGTCATTTCTCCCTGGCAGGTTCTCAGACTTGTAGTTACTATTAGTGCTACTGCCTCCCATTCTCTCCAAGCCTGGAAACAGAAAACAGCAAATACCTCCCTGTGGTTTGGTCCAACTTCCAGAACCTAGTTCTTTCCTCTTTTTTCTCTGTGCATACAACAAAAGCATTTTGTTCCAGGTAAAGATAATTTTATTGCAAATGTATAAAAGAACTGGTATAGAGTTTAGCTAGGTGGATACAAGTAATACCAATAGTTCAATTAAAAACATTTAAAAATAAGTTTACAAATAGCAGATCTAATTCTCTCATTTATTTCTTCTTAATCCCCCAAAGGAGAAATAGTATAGTCAACTTTTCTATTTTAGAAATTAAAATAAAAAGTGGCAATTTTGTTGGAATATTTTATATATACAGCATTTAAAAATGACTTTTCTATGTGTCAGGCACTGTGAATATACAAATGAGCCAATATTTACCACTTTCCTCATGAATCTCACTTTATTCTTGAAGAATATGACTTTAAGAAATCTTTATAAAGTTCTCGGTTACTTAGGGTGAAGAGTGAGATTTCATTAGCTTTATTTGGTCATCTAGAAGCATTTCATCAAAGACACTAGTGTGAGACAATATATTAATAGGAAAAAATTGATATCTATGTATACTCATAAAGAATATATGTGCCTAGTACATAGTAGGCTATAAATCAATGGTAGAGATTAGCAGTAAGAGTTAAGGAGTTCTTGTTTTATATATATATCTCCAGTTCATTTCAGCCTCTCAGTCGGGTCTGACTCTTTGTGACCCCATGGACTACAGTACACCAGGCCTCCCTGCCCATCACCAACTCCCAGAGCTTGCTCAAACTCATGTCCATATATACAACAGACTTGTGGTTGCCTTGGAGGAGAGGGAGAGAGTGAGACATAGCTGAGGAGTTTGGAATTATCAGATGCAAACTATTATATAGAGTGGATTAACAGCAAGATCCTACTGTATGGCACAGGGAGCTATATTCAATATCCTGTAATAAACCATAATGAAAAAGAACATACACACACACACACACACACACACATATATATATATATATGTACACATGTACAATTGAATCACTTGGCTGTACAGCAGAAACTGACACAACTTTGTAAATCAGCTATACTTCAATAAATTTAAAAAAATAGTTAAGGAGTGCAGCTTGAGGCATTCTCTGACTGTAGAAGTAAATCCAGTTTTAAATACTAAGTGATAGCAATCCCAGAGCCTACTTATACACAGTACTTGAGTTTACAAAGTTCTGCACTTCATTTCAACGTATTCTCAAAAAAAAAAAAATTAATCCAAAAAGATTGAGAGGAGGGAACCTGGTGTTTTACCAGAGATAGAAAGTATTACTTTGGAATTTAAAAGACATCTGAAAACTTCAGGGTCATGAGCCTCATTATTAATGAGAAAACCAAGACTCAGGTAGAAAATGTATGTAACATCACAAAGCCAGGAGTGGCAGTCAGGCACAAAATACCCTAACTCTTCAGTGCTGGTTGACAATCCTGCAACGGTCCAGCCCTTTTCTCAGGGCTCCCATCACCTCCCGATTTCTTAAGCTATAAATGAGGGGGTTCAGCATAGGAGTAAGGACTGTGTAGAAGACAGAGACCACCTTGTCATGGCTTGGGGCCCGGTAGCGCTTAGGTCTCAGGTAGATGAACATGGCTGCCCCATAGAAGAGGAACACAGCTGTTAGGTGGGAGGAACAGGTGGCGAGAGCCTTTCTGACAGCCTGAGCAGAATGCATGTGGAGCACAGTTCTCAGGATGCGAGCATAGGAGGCCACAATGATGGAGAAGGGAAGAAACAGCATGAAGACACAGCAGGCAAATATCACATTCTCAAAAATGGATGTGTCTATACAGGCCAGCTTTAACAAGGATAACATCTCACAAAAGAAGTGGTCCACCTCCCTCAAGCCACAGTATGGAAATGTCATTACTACCACCATCTGGATCAAACCATCTATTATCCCAAAAACCCAGGAGCTCCCAACAATTTGGAGACAGACCCTCTGACTCATGAGGATGGGATAGTGAAGTGGGTGACTAATGGCCACATATCGGTCATAAGCCATGAGTCCTAGCAACAGCCCTTCAGAGCCCACAAGACAGACAAAAAGGCCAATTTGCATGCCACAACCCACAAAGGAGATGGACTTCCTGCCAGACAGGAAGTTGGCTGCCATCTTGGGCACATTGGTACAAACCAACATGAGATCCATGAGGGAGAGCTGACTAAGGAAGAAGTACATGGGTGTATGAAGTTGAGGATCCACGAAGATGAGGAAGATGAGGAGGACATTCATACAGAGAGCCATTATGAAGACCATCATGACTGCTGAGAAAAGAACAAGGTCAGTGGGACTGTGGGAAAAGATGCCCAAGAGGACAAAGTCATCTGTGGATGATTGATTCAACCATATCTCCATGGCTCAGCTGATGTTCCTGGTCGCCTGAGAACATGGACAAAAATTATTGAATTGACTGGCATACCTTTATTGGCAGAAAAGTCATAAGACCAATGGGGAAAAGAAATGATTGGTGCCCAAACCTCAAAAGAACAATGAGGTCTTAGATATAGAGAATAAACTAGTGGTTACTGGTGGGGAGAGAGGAGGGGCAATATAGGGGTAGGAAGGTGAGAAGTACAAACTATAGGTATAAAATAAACTACAAGGATATATTGTGCAACATGGAAATATAGCCAATATTTTATAATATCTACAAATGGATATAATCTTTAAAAGTTGTGAATCACTATATTGTACAGCTGTAATTTACATAATATTGTACAGCAACTATACTTCAATTAAAAAAAGAAAACCAGTGTGGTCTTCAGTTGCAATGAGATTTTTAAAATAACCCCAGAATCAAGGCCTTGATAAAAGTTGGCTGATAAAAATTCAAAGTAATACCCTCAGTTACCCTCAGTAGAAATCCAAGAGCTTGGAGTATTGGATTTCTCTTGATTTTGGACAGGACTTTTTTTCTAAACATGTTATATGGAAGGGAACCAGAGACATGGCCTGATTTTATACTGACAAATTTCAAATCAAGAAATAAAAATTGTGCCTATTTTAAAAGACAACACTGCCTTGATGATAATGACAATATCTAAACCCAAGGAAAATAAAATAAATGATTATAAGCAACTGAATGAAAAGCATTATGATATTCTGACCACAACTTTGTTGTCCTCATGTTCTCACCAGGATAACCTTGTCTTCATTTTCAAAGTCATTTCCAGCTTTTAGATTTCACCCTCTTCTCTCTCATCAGCCACCTTCTTTGTAAAAAATTTATTTAATTTTAATTGCAGGATAACATCAGCATGAACCAGCTGTATGTATATATATGTTTCCCTCCCTCTTGAACCTCCTTCCCACCTCCCAGCCATCACACCCCTCTAGGTTATCAGTCACCTTCAAATACCACCTGTGGCTTTGTCCATCCAGGGCTGTACATCCAAGGCAGGCATTTTCATGGCCCTACCAACAGCAAAACAGTGCAGAATTTTCTCTTTAAATTTGCATTAACTGTATCATGCCATGTAGCAAATAACCCCAAATTTACAACTTGAAATAAAATAGGAAACAATGATTGTTTCACAGTTTCTGTGGGCCAGAAATGAGGGTGCAACTTAGTTGTCTCTGACATAAAAGGTTTCACAAGAGGTTACCCTGAAACTGTTAGTCAGGCTGCAGTATTCTCAAGACATGTGTGGAGGAGGTTCTACTCCAAGGTCACTCATGTGGCTGTGTCAGGCCTTGCTCCCTTTTCACAGGGCTGCCTCACAGCATGGCAGTTGATTTCTTCCAGGGTGAATGGTGCAAGAGAGAGTGAGAGCACAAGCACCCTAGATAGAAGCCATAGTTTTATAACCAAATATTGGAAGTGACATCCCATGAGCTCTGCTGAATTCTGTTCATTATTAGTGGGTCATTAAATCCAGCCCCCAGTTACTGGGAGAGTGACACACAGGGTATGAATATCATTGAGACCATCTTAGAGGTTGTGTACCATGACCGTTCACATTCCACCTCAAATTTTAACCGTTGATATAAATAGACTGGACTCATTAATTTTAACAAGGGATCTCATCATTAAGAACTATGGTAATTTGTAATTTGCCTAGAGAATAAAGAATCAATGATGTTAAGTTTGTTTGTCTCTCATCAGATGAGAAGAGGTCTCTCTGCCTGGTTCTAGTGTCAGGCAATATACAATCCATAAAAATAAATTCATCTGTTGCACCCCACAGTGCTCACGTTCATGTTTCATTTGCTCTCACAGTGATCCTGCAATGAAGGTAGAGTGGTGTTTTTTTAATGATAGACCCTCTTTTATAGATGAGAAAATTGAGATTCTGAGGAGTTGGCTGGATTGCCTGAAGTTGCAAGGTTAGAAAACATGGAACCAAGACTTAAGAATGGACCTTTATAATATAAGTTCTGGAAAGTTTATATCACATCACACTGTCCTTGTGCAAAAATATTCTTAGGAGGGCAAATTACCTTGTCTAGGAGAAATTCTTAGTTATCAGCTTCCAATTCCTTTTATAAATCCAATTCTTGGGTCATTCTAATAAGCCAAATGTTTAAGTACAGCCAATCATATTTCTTTGCTTTTCTTCTGCTTTTACACTATAAAAGTCTTTCTGCTGGTTCCTGTCCGCAGAGCACACCTAACCACTTCTGGTTTGGCATTGCCTGATTTGAATAGACTTTTGCTCAAATAAATTGTCTGACTCTTTATGACCTCACAGTCTGTAGCCTTCCAGCCCCTTCTATCCATAGAATTCTTCAGGCAAGAATACTGGAGTGGGTAGACATTCCCTTCTCCAGGGGATCTTCCTGACCCAGGGATCAAACCCACGTCTCCCGCATTGCAGGCAGATTGTTTATGATCTGAGCCACCAGAGAAACTTTTCGCAAAATAGGTGAATATATGATAACATAGTTAAGTCCGTGTCTTATGAGTTGGTTAGTATAAATATAAATAGAATTCCCTATGGTGATTGTTGTTTAGTAGCTAATTCGCGTCCTACTCTTGCAACTCTGTGGACTGTAGCCCACAAGGCTCCGTTGTCCATGGGATTTTCCAGGCAAGAATACTGGAGTGGGTAGCCATTTCCTTCACCAGGGGATCTTCCCAACCCAGGGATGGAACCCAAGTCTCCAGCATTAGCAGATGAATTCTTTTCCACTGAACCACCTTAGAAGCCCAGAATTCCCTATACCTAGATGAAAATTAAATTACAGTTCTCAGCCTGTGAAACTCAGGTGAAGACCTGGGCAGAGGGCAGTGATGATCATGAGGCTGAGGTAGAGAAAGCAGAGAATTCATCTGCCTGCCTGTCTTTCCAGATGACAACAAAATCTTCACTGGCTCTCAGACACCCTTCCCAAGACCCAGACCTAGCCTTAGAGCCAAAATTTCAATTCCCTACAGAATTTATGCAATTACAGTTCTTGCTGACAAACAAGAAACAGAAAACAACTAAGCATTAATTCTTATGTACTTACCCCAGAAAAGTAATATCTTGTCTTTTTTTCATATTTGTTTAAAATGACACCTACCATCCTAATTACTCAAGCGCAAAAAAACCCGTGCTGGATGCCCAATGGGCTTCAGATTGAATCACTCTCCAGGTCCTGTTGATTTCCCTTTAACGGAGATGCTTGCTTTTTGGGCTCCCAGGTTGTGCTAGTGGTAACGAACCCACCTGTCAATGCAGGACAGAAAAGATGCGGGTTCGATTCCTGGGTTGGGAAGATCCCTTGGAGGAGGAAATGGCAACCCATTCCAGTATTCTTGCCTGAATAATCCCATGGGCAGAGGAGCCACAGGCTACAGTCCATGGGGTAGCAAATAGTTGAACATGACTGAAGCAACTTAGCATGTACACTTGCTTTTTACAGCTGCCCTCTACTTTCCCCCCTTGTGTTACCACTGTATTCAGAGCATGCAATGAATGATCTGAATGTACTAGGTGTTCACTACTAGATACCTTTCTCTGAGGAAGAGTGAATGATAACATAATTAGTATTTTCAGATATTTACAAATGACAAGTGTGCTCTCTGCAAATGCATGGTAGTCACCTTTAGGAGACATTTATGAAGGGTATATCCATCTACCTTACCTTATTATAAAGGCAAACCAAAAGACTCCATGGGATGTGCTCTTTGTGCAAAGACCCAGGATGATTTCCTAAACTAAGATGGACCTGCTCAGATCCATGACCAGGGAGGCAAGTTGCTAAGCTGTGTCCATAGAGGAGGGAACATGTGTGACTCATGCCCAGGTGTCCTTGCCAACAATAACATCCAGGAACTTAACTATAAGTTATGATATATTCACTTATTTTTCTAAAAGATAAACTGTGGCATACTAAAATTTTTAAGTTTATTTGAGCAAAAAATCAATTCCAATCAAGCAGTGCCAAACCAGAAGTAGTTAGGAATGCTCCATTGATAGGAATCAGTAAAAAGAATTTTATAGAGAAAAAGCAGAAGAGGGAATTCCCTGGTGGCATAGTGGTTAAATATCTGCCTTCCAATGCAGGGGACACAAGTTTGATCCCTAGTTGGGGGCACTAGATCCCACCTGACATGGGGCAACTAAGCCTGCATTCCACAACTGCAGAACCACGCACACCAGAGCCCATGCACCACAACCAGAAAGCCCGCATGCCACAACTACTGAGTCTGTGTGCTCTGAAGCCTGTGCACCTGTGTGCCACAGCTAGAGGGAAGTCCGTGGGCTGCAATGAAAAATCCCACATGCTGCAAAGAAGATTCTGCTTGCAGCAACTAAAACCCAACACAGCCAAATAAATAGATATTTTTTAAAAGCAGAAGAAAAGCAAAGAAATTATTTGATTGACTACATTTGAGCATGTTGTGTGGGGTGGGGGCGGGTTTTGCAGGAACAAATTGCTGTTCCAATAGCCTTTAATTGGTCTTGGCTATATCAAGCTTAACCAATAAACTGAAAAGTCATGTTCCCTGCCCCCCGCCCCACAACTCCCACCCAGACTTTATAGCTGAAGTCCTGTGCTGAGGATGCTCAGCTCTACCCACAGTGAGCAGAGACACTCAGCTACATGTACCTTCAACAAGATGCACCACCAAACACCTCTTCTTCCTGCCCCCAATACAATACTATATAGTTGATTAATGACATTTATTTCTCTATCCTGGAGGGCTCCCTTGAACTCTGATTCTCATATTGACTGTGAACTCGACATCTTTCTTCGAAGTCCAGTGGGTTCATCCTGCCTAAAGTGGTCAACCTGAGCCCTTGGTCTCCCTTGGAGAAACACTCTTCCCAGATCAGTTCATGGAAGATCTGTTCAGTTGCCTAGGGAAAACACACAATGTATCCTTAACTCCTCTCCCCCTCTCACATGCATCCCAACATCAGAAACTCCTGGCTCTTCTTCCAAAATATGCCAGACCACTTCTCACTCCTGCCTGTCCCACCTGGACACATAATCGTCACTGCTCCCCTACAGAGGAAATGGAAGTGGCCCCTAACTGGACTTGCCTTCCCATTCCTTCCTTGCCCCGATTCTATTTGCCACTGGTGTCTATAGCACTGGGGTGAAGACGTCTCCCTAAGAATAGAAGACAAAATGCTTGAAGAATGAAGCAAGACTTTCATATGGCTGAGCCCCTCCACTACCCAAACCGTTCATTCTGCTCTCCCTGGAATTCCCTCTGCTGAGGTTTCACTGGCCTCCCTTCTGTTCCTACCACAGAGTTCAGTTCAGTTCAGTTGCTCAGTCATGTCTGACTCTCTGCAACCCATGGACTGCAGCATGCCAGGCTTCCCTGTCCATCACCAACTCCTGGAGCCTACTCAAACTCATGTCTATCACGTTGATGATGCCATCCAACCACCTCATCATCTGTCATCACCTTCTCCTCTTCCTCCTTCAATCTTTCCCACAATCAGGGTCTTTTCCAGTGAGTCAGCTCTTCACATTAGGTGGCCAAAGTATTGGAGTTTCAGCTTCAGCATCAGGCTTCCAATGAAAATTCAGGACTGCTTTCCTTTAGGATGGACTGGTTGAATCTCCTTGCAGTCCAAGGAACTCTGGTGCTCAGCTTTCTTTATAGTCCAACTCTCACATCCTTACATGACTACTGGAAAAACCATAGGTTTAACAAGATAGACCTTTGTTGGTAAAGTAATGTCTCTGCTTTTGCTGTCTAGGTTGATCAGATTTCCTTCTAAGGAGCAAGTGTCTTTAAATTTCATGGCTGCAGTCACCATCTGCAGTGATTTTGGGGCCCCCCAAAAACAAAGTCTGTCACTGTTTCCTTTGTTTCCCTATCTATTTGCCATGAAGTGATGAAACCAGATGCCATGATCTTAGTCTTCTGAATGCTGAGTTTTAAGCCAGTTTTTCCACTCTCCTCTTTCACTTTCATCAAGAGGCTCTTTAGTTCTTCGCTTTCTGCCATAAAGGTGGTGTCATCTGCATATCTGAGGTTATTGATATTTCTCCCAGCAATCTTGATTCCAGCTTGTGCTTCCTCCAGCCCAGCATTTCACCTGATGTACTCTTGATAAAAGTTAAATAAGCAGGGTGACAATATACAGCCTTGATGTACTTCTTTCCAGATTTGGAACCAGCCTGTTGATCCGTGTCCATTTGTAACTGTTGCTTCTTGACCTGCATACAGATTTCTCAGGAGGCAGGTCAGGTGGTCTGGTATTCCCATCTCTTGAAGAATTTTCCAGAGTTTGTTGTGATCCACACAGTCAAAGGCTTTGGTGTAGTCAGTGAAAGAGAAGTTGATGTTTTTCTGCAATTCTCTTGCTTTTCCGATGATCCAATAGGTGTTGGCAATTTGATCTCTGGTTCCTCTGCCTTTTCTAAATCCAGGTTGAACATCTGGAGGTTTACAGTTCACATACTGTTGAAGCCTGGCTTGGAGAATTTTGAGCATTAGTTTGCTAGCATGTGAGATGAGTGCAATCGTGTGGTAGTTTGAACATTATTTGGCATTGCCTTTTTTTCAGAATGGAAGGAAAACTGACCTTTTCCAGTCCTGTGGCCACTGCTGAATTTTCCAGATTTGCTGGCATATTGAGTGTAGCACTTTAACAGCATCATCTTTTAGGATTTGAAATAGCTCAATTGGAATTCCATCACCTCCACTAGCTTTGTTCATAGTGATGCTTCCTAAGGCCCACCTGACTTCACATTCCAGGATGTCTGGTTCTAGGTGAGTGATCACACCATCGTGATTATCTGGGTCATGAAGATCTTTTTTGTATAGTTCTTCTGTGTATTCTTGCCACCTCTTCTTAATATCTTCTTCTTCTGTTAGGTCCATACCATTTCTGTCCTTTATTGTGCTCATCTTTGCATGAAATGTTCCCTTAGTATCTCTAATTTTCTTGAAGAGATCTCTAGTCTTTCCCATTCTATTGTTTTCCTCTATTTCTTTGCACTGATCACCAAGGAAGGCTTTCTTATCTCTCCTTGTTAGTCTTTTGAACTTTGCATTCAAATGGGTATATCTTTCCTTTTCTCCTTTGCCTTTAGCTTCTCTTCTTTTCTCAGCTATTTGTAAGGCCTTCTCAGACAACCATTTTTGCATTTTTTTTCTTGGGGATGGTCTTGATCCCTGTCTCCTATACAATGTCATGAACCTCTGTCCATAATTCTTCAGGCAGTCTATCAGATCTAACCCCTTGAATCTATTTGTCACTTCCACTATATAATTGTAAGGGATTTAATTTAGATCATACCTGAATGATCTAGTGGTTTGACCTACTTTCTTCAATTTAAGTTTGAATCTGGCAATAAGGAGTTCATGATCTGAGCCACAGTCAGCCCCTGGTCTTGTTTTTGCTGACTGTATAGAGCTTCTCCATCTTTGGCTGCAAAGAATATAATCAATCTGATTTCAGTGTTGACCATCTGGTGATGTCCACGTGTAGAGTCTTGTGTTGTTGGAAGAGGGTGTTTGCTATGACCGGTGCATTCTCTTGGAAAAACTCTGTTAGTCTTTTACCTGCTTCGTTTTGTACTCCAAGGCCAAATTTGCCCATTGTCCAGGTAGCTCTTCACTTCCTACTTTTTCATTCCGGTTCCCTATAATAAAGAGGACATCTTTTCTGGGTGTTACAAGAAGGTCTTGTAGGTCTTAAAAGAACCATTCAACTTCAGCTTCTTCAACATTACTGGTTGGGGCATAGACTTGAATTACTGTGATATTGAGTGGTTTGCCTTGGAAATGAACCGAGATCATTGTGCTATTTTTGATATTGTATCCAAGTACTACATTTTGTACTTTTTTGTTAACTATGATGGCTACTCCATTTCTTCTAAGGGAATCTTGCCCACAGTAGAAGATATAATGGTAATCCGAGTTAAATTCACCCATTAAAGTCCATTTTAGTTTGCTGATTCCTAAAATGTCAGTGTTCACTCTTGCCATCTCCTGTTTGACCATTCTAATTTAGCTTGATTCATGGACCTAACATTCCAGGTTCCTATGCAATATTGCTCTTTACAGCATCGGAATATACTTCCATCACCCATCACATCCACAACTGGGTATTGTTTTTGCTTTGGCTCCATCTCTTCATTCTTTCTGGAGTTATTTCTCCACTGATCTCCAGTAGCATATTGGGCACCTGCCAACCTGGGGAGTTCATCTTTCAGTGTCCTATCTTTTTGCCTTTTCGTACTGTTCATGGGGTTCTCAAAGCAAGAATACTGAAGTGGCTTGCTATTCTTTCTCCAGTGGGCCACATTTTGTCAGAACTCTCTGCCACGACCCGTCCATCTTGCATGGCCCTACACAGCATGGCTCATAGTTTCATTGAGTTAGACAAGGCTGTGGTTCATGTGATCAGTTTGGTTAGTTTTGTGTGATTGTGGATTTCATTCTATCTGCCCTCTGATGGATAAGGATAAGAAGCTTTTGGAAGCTTCCTGATGGGAGAGACTGACTTAGGGGGAAACTGGGTCTTATTCTGATGGGCGGGGCATGTTCAGTAAACCTTTAATCCGATTTTCTGTGATGGGCGGGGCTGTGTTCCCTCCCTGTTGCTTGACCTGAGGTCAAACTATGGTGGAGGTAATGAAAATAATGACGATCTCCTTCAAAAAGTCCCATGCATGCACAGCTGCACTCAGTGCCCCCAACCCTGTAGCAGGCCACCATGGACCCACGCCGACTCCTGGACACTCATGGGCATGTCTGGGTCAGCCTCTCGTGGGGTCACTGCTCATTTCTCCTGAGTCCTGGTGCACACAAGATTTTGTTTGTGCCCTCCATGAGTGTTTCCCCAGTTCTGTATAAGTTCTGGCAGTTCTACGGTGGGGTTAATGGCAACCTCGTCCAAGAAGGCTTATGCCATACCCAGGTCTGCTGCACCCGGATCCCCTGCCCTTGTGGCAGACCACTGCTGACCCGTACCTCCACAGAACACACTCAGACACAGTTCTGGCACAGCCTCTGTGGGTTGGGCATGTATTTTGTTCCCTTCCCAGGTCTGAGCAGCTCAGGAAACCTGGTGGTTGATGAGTGTATTGTCCCAGCTGGTCCGTGCATCTTAATTACCTCCCTGGTCCCAGCCACTAGGTTTCCTGGGTGTGCTGCGAGAGCACTGTCTCAGGAGTGCTGTATGATCGCAGGCTGCAACCCTCCTGGTGGATGTCAACTACCGAGGATCTCAGGAAGACGTGGTTAGCAACTGGGAGCCTGCTCACAGTTTGGTGGAATACGCCGCCGTCTCTGGGGCTAGGACTGGAGCAGCTCCTTGCATTCTGGCTCTGGTTGTTGCAAGCCTGCCTCTGCCTCCAAGTGGGGAGGGGCTGGTACACAGCCTGCTAGCTCTCCTTTGGTATTTGCTCAATCCTTTGTTCTGTGAGCAGGCCAGGCTGTGCGTTAGGTTGTTAGGTTAGAGCTTTTTGAGGGAAAGTTCTCTTTCCTGCAGTTGCAGTTTGGCGTGTATTCTGTGTTTCCCCACCCCGCCCCGGTTATGTTGCCTTCTGAGATTCCAAAACTTCCCACAGACCCACCTGTGAGAGGGTTTCCTACTATGTGGAAACTTCTCCTCCTTCACAACTCCCTCCCCAGGATAGGTCTCCATCCCTAACTCTTTCATCTCTCTTTTTGTCTTTTATATTTTGTCCTACCTTCTTTGTTAGAGAATGGGCTGCCTTTCTGGGTGCCTGGTGTCCTCTGCCAGTGTTTAGAAGTAGTTTTGTGGAAGTTGCTCAGCATTCAAATAATTTTTTGATGAATTTGTGGGGGAAAAAGTGGTCTCCCCATCCTATTCCTCCACCTTCTTTTAGACACATCTACAAAGTGGACACATCTTATAGACACATCCACAGAGTAAGAGGATGCAAGGCTTTGCAGAAAGTTCTTTCCAGATATACTCCACCTTGTTCCCTTACGTGCTCTTCACCGTCCTAGCCAGATCTTCCTCCACATCTATTTAGAGTTGAATTTCTTTTTTCCTTCTCTTTGTTTCCCTGCCTTTTGTTTCTCGTTGCATTAAACACCATCTGGCATGCTACATTTAATTCACATGGATTTGAGACACTCTTAATTTCCCAACTAGAACCTGTATTCCCTGATGCCACTTTTGCTCATGGTGGGATCTCTGGCTCTTAGGACAATACCTGGCATATATTTTGTTCTCAGCACATATTTGTTGAATGATTAATTGTATTATGCAAAACAATTCAAGAATTATTCTGGCACCTCACATGCTCTTTTCTTACACCATAACATCATTCCTTCCTCTGGGTGTTTGCGTAGTGGCTTCATTTATCTCCTTAGAAATGACATAATAAAGCAAGTCACCTTTTGGGGAAAAAGTGACTCTATATCCCTTATCTTCCCTGCCCTTTTACCTGCATCTATCTCTACTCATCTTTTGTCTCCCTGCTTTAGAAAACTCTTCAACTCATCAATGTGCCCCTCAATCCAGACAGAGAGAAACAGGAAAGAAAAAAAGCTAATGAGATGTTAAGTTGGGGAAAAGGGAGAAGTAGATCAAAGGATAAGATTAGAGGAAAGAATGAGAAGAGACATAACACTGGAAGGTATATGCCTATCCCCTCATCTGCCAAAAAGAAAATAAAAACTAATAGAGACAGAAAATAGCAGAAAGAGAAACCGCTGATAAATAGAAATGCATAAATGAACAGCAATTATAATAGATATTGCAAGGAGAGAAGGAGGTAACAGGAAAAAGACCCTCACTCACCTTTAAGTGGGTTCCCTGGAGGAAAACAAACTCAGCACACACTATGTGGAGTCGATTCCAGCATGAAAATTATTTCATTCTCCTTCGTTTGTTTGCACTTACTGAGTCAGAGAGGACAGAGAGGAGCCCCCCGGTTCTGACCTCCTTCCTCAGCCCCCACCAACCTCTCAGCCAGGCTGTGGGTTTCCACGTCAGCTGCAGACTCCCTGTGACTCTCTAGCTCAGACTGGGGCTCAGACAGACAATAGCTCCTCTTAACAAAAAAGAGATGTGGAGAAAGTGAACTTAGTCAAGGAGACAGTGGTGGGTAGATGGAAACAGAGTCAGGATCTGTGTATCTGAACTCACTCTCTGAATCCTGTCCACCTTCCATGGGCTGACACCCAGGCTGGCTTGCAGAACTGTCTTCCACTGCCCATGAAGTACTTAACATTGAACCTGAGTGAGGAAAGTAAAGCTGTGAAATCCCAGGAGAGCCCACATACTCTAGCCCTGGAGCAGAAGCTCCCAAGCTTACAATTAAAGAAAACTAAATAGGGAGCTTGGGGACAGGACCAGAAGAAGGGCCAGTGGGACAGTGTGATGAAACTCAGTCATGAGAGGGGCACAGAAGAGTCAGGGTACAGGAAGTTGAACAAGTTTCTTGATCTCTTTCCCCACCACAGGCACACTTCAGTGGTCCCTCAGTGACCTCCAGGATCTACATGGGGTCTCTACCTGTCCTTTACCTGACCTCTAAAACCAATCTGTATCTACCAAAGGCCTATGATATACATAGTACTGGGTGAGATGTTGTGCTTGAATCAAAGACGGAAACTGAACATAACCCTGTCTTTCTGGTGGGAGGAAAAGAAAAGCACTCAATTTCAAGAGAATCAGATGATGGCATGGGAGTTGGGTGTCTTCCCAAACCCTGTCATAAGTTTATCCAATCTCAGTGCTCTTCAGTGTGGTCTAGTTATTATACCTTTCATCCCAGTATAATCATGGATAGCACTCCCTTTCACTCTCAGGAATGTCCCAGGTTGGATGATAAATTTTTTAAATTTTGTCTGTTTATTTGGCTGCATTGGGTCTTAGTTGGGACATGAGGTACCTTCCTTGCAGCAGGTGGGATCTTTCATTGCAGGCCATGGGCTGCTCTCTGGCTGTGGCATGTAAGCTCTAGAGCACGTGGGCTCAGTAGTTGGCATAGGCTTAGTTGCCCTATGGCATCTGAAATCTTGGTTCCCTGACGGGGGATTGAACCTGCATCCTCTGCATTGGAAGGTGGATTCTTAACCACTGGATCACCAGGGAAGTCCCTGGACAGTAAAATTTTTATAGTAACTCTATTTTTGGCTTTATGTCCTGTAGAAATAGTTCATTTTATCACTGGCCAATATGGTGACAATTCACCTGTCAAATGGCTAAGTTACCAAAGTTATTTGTTTCTTTTAAAAATTTTTAAAAACTATTTCTTTTAAATCTTTATACTTTTAGGTATCTGTATTTTAAGCTCTGACACTGATTATTTTGGCTGTTTGTGATTTTTCTTCTTTTTCTGTAATGTGTGTCTGAGTTAAGCTTTGATTGCCAAGGCATCTACTTCAAAGAGGGCTATATGGAATGAACACATTGCCAGCCATACTGCCAGATAAAGAGACAGAGCCAGGCTGCCTCTCCCCTCTGAAGTGCCTTTGTTTTAGAAATCCTGGTTGATTTCCATAATTGGTCATTTGGGCTACTTGTTTTTTTCTCTTCTTGTGACTTAAATTAATATTCTTCTGTTTAAATTAACTAATAAAGAATGAGCCCCTAAAGCCTTAGGCCCCTACTCTTTACCCTAATAAAAGCAGGACCCCGGGCCTGTGCATTCTCCCTCTTTCTCTACATCCTGCCTTGCTGTGTGTTCCCACATGTGTTGTATAAGTAATAAAACCTCTATTTTCTCAAAGTTTCCTGACAGTTATTGCTGAAGGATGTGTTGCAATCATAATAGGAACCACAAGGCTTGGTCCACCCACAGCATCAGTTATTGATAAGATGAGGCCATATATTTTTTTAAAAAACTTTTTTTTTGTATTGAAATATAGCCAATTAACAATAGTTTGATAGTTTCAAGTGGACAGCAAAGGGACTCACCATACATATACATATATCCATTCTACCTTGAACTCCCCTTCCATCCAGCCTGCCACATAACGTTGAGTAGAGTTCCCTGTACTATACAATAGGCCCTTGTTAATATCCAATTTAGACGAGATCCAGTGCATTCAGGGTGGTATGACCATAGACTGGTTATCCATTTTAGATACAGCAATGTCCATCCCAAACTCCCTAACTATCCCTTCTCCCATCCTTCCTTCTGGCAACCATAAGTTCATTCTCTAAATCTGTGAGACTTTTTCTATTTGGTAAGTAAGTTCATTTGTATCATGTCTTTTTAGATTCTGCTTATAACAGATGTCATACGATGTTTCTGCTCCTCTGTCTTCTCTGTTCTTCATACTTCAGTCAGTATGACAATCTCTAGGCTCATCCATGCTGCTGCAAATTGTGTTATTTCATTCTTTTTGATGGCTGAGTAATATTCCATTGTATATATGTACCACAACTTCTTTATCCATTCCTCTGTCAAGCTGCTTCAAAGTGGCTCTCTCGGCATAACTGCAGTGCCACCAGTCCCTTACCTGTCCTTGGGAATCATTGTCAGTGCTTCTGTTCCTCTGTCCTGCCCTGTACTGCTGGCCAAAACTTGCTAGGTAGAAGCTTGTGTGTATCCTTCTGCATTGCAGCGACTTGTGTGGGCTTCCCTCAGTCCCCTAAGCTCACCCTCTATGTCTCAGGGCTGTGCACACCTGTTTCAGCTCCCCGGGCTGGTCTCTGCCGAATGGTGCTATTGTGGACTTGTTTTGGCTCCCTGTGCCCGCCCTCTGCGTTGCGGGGTTGATGTGCACTTGTTTCGTCTCATTGTCTGCACTCTTTGTCCTTTTTCTTACTTTTATAAGTATCTTTCAATAGCATTATAGTAAATATAAGATTCCATTCCAGTTTTAGAAGCAAGAAGTCCAAAATTCAGGAATCTGCAGGGCTGGCATCTTCTGAAGCATCCCCTTGCTTGCAAATGGCTGCCTCCTGCTACCTCCTCACATGGTCTTCTCTGTGCAGAGGTGATGATATATTTTTTATTATTCAGTTTGTTGATATTGTATACCACACTGATTGTTTTGCAGATATTGAAGAATCCTTGCATTGCTGTGATAAATCCCCCCTTGATCATGGCATTTGATCTTTTAATATATTATTGAATTCTCTTAACTTTTGCTTATCTGCAAAGTTTTTGATTTCTCCATTAAATCTGAATGAAAGTCTCACTGGATAGAGTATTGTTTATTATAGTTTCTTTCCTTACATTACTTTAAATATATTCTACCATTCCCTTCTGGCTTGCAGAGTTTCTGCTGAGAAGTCAGCTTTCAACCTTATGGGAGTTCCTTTGTATGTTGTCATTTTTCCCTTACTGCTTTTAATATTTTATCTTTGTCTTTAATTTCTGTCAATTTAATTACCATGTGTCAGACACATAGTAATTGTTCCTCCTTGGATTTATCCTGACTGGGACTCTCTGCACTCCTTGGACTTGGTTGACTGTTTCCTTTCTTATGTTAGGGAAATTTTCAGCTATAATCTCTTCAAATATTTTCTCTAGGCCTTTCTCCCTTCTCCTTTTGGGATACATATAATGTGAATGCTGGTGTGTTTACATTGTCTCAGAGGTCCCTTAGGCTGTCTTCATTTCTTTTCATTCTTTTTTCTTTATTATGCTCCATGGCAGTGATTTCCACCATTCTGTCTTACAGGTCACTTATCTGTTCTTCTGCCTCAGTTATTCTGCTATTTATCCCTTTTAATGTATTTTTTATGTAAGTTATTGTATTATTCATCTGTTTGTTCTTTAGTTCTCTTAAGTCTTTTTTAAAAACCTTTTTTTGCATTGTCTCAATCTTTGCCTCCATTGAATTCATTCTTTTATCCAAGACCCTGAATCATTGTCACTATCATTATTTTGAATTCTTTTTCTGGTAAGTTGCCTATTTTCACTTCATTTAGTTGTTTTTCTGGGATTTTATCTTGTTCCTTCATCTGGGACATAATCCTCTGTATTTTCATTTCAATTAACTTTCTGTGAGTGTGGTTTTCATTCTGGAGGTGGCAGGAATGTAGTTCTTGCTTCTGCTGTCTGCCCTCTGGTGGATGAGTCTATCTAACAGGCTTGTGCAAGCTTCCTAGTGGTAGGGCCTGGCCACGGGTAGAACTGGTTCTTCCTCTGGTGGTCAGTGCTGTGCTCAGTAAAACTTTGATCCACTGGTTTGCTGATGGGTGGGGCTGTATTTTCTCCCTGTTAGTTGCTTGACCTGAGGTAACCTAGTCCTGGAGTTTACAGGCTCTATGTAGGGCTAGTGGCAATGGCCTCTAGGAGGGCTCATGCCCAGTGGGTATTTCCTGGGACTTCTGCTGCCAGTGCCTTTGTCCCCATGGTGAGCCAGAACCAACCAATGCTTCTGCAGTGGACCCTCCAATGCTACAAAGTAGGTTTGGTTCAGTCTCCTGTGGGGTCACTGCTCTCCTTTCTTTTGGGTTCTTCAAAACATTGTCTTTGTTATAGCTCTAAAAAATGTACCCCTTTTTCTTCTCTTGCTTCTAGCTCCTACACTGAGGGTGATGTTCAGAAGAGGCAGGAAGATCTGGGAACAGAGAAGAAAATTGGGTTTTTGCAAATTGATTTTCAGCACATTGGCTATTAAGGAGTTGAGTTAGAGCAGTTACTACTCTCCTCCCTTTTCAGTTTTTCTCTTATCCTCCCTATCCTTCTCAAATTTTTCTAAAAATTTGCAGAGGAAGGAACATCCCCAAATTCATTCTATGAGACCACCATTACCCTGATACCAAAGCCGGACAAAAATATCACAAAAAAGAAAATTACAGGGCAATATCACTGATGAACATGGATGAAAAATCCTCGACAAGATATTAACAAGTTATAAAAGAAACAAAGTTGTAGGAAACAAAATTAATACACAAAAATCTGTTGCACTTCTGTACACTAACAATAAAAGATCAGATAGAGAAGAGACAACCCCACTTACCACCACATAAAAAAGAACAAAATACCTGGTATAAACTTCTCTAAGGATACAAAACACCTGTACTCAAAAACTATAAGACACTAATGAAAGAAATTAAAGACAACCCAAATCAGATGGAAAGATATACCATGTTCTTGGGTTGGAAGAATCAATATTGTCAAAATGACTATACTATCCAAAGCAATGCACAGATTCAACACAGCCCCTCTCAAACTACCAAGGGCATTTTTTGCAGAACTAGAACAAAATATCTTAAAATTTGTATGCAGAAACATAAGACCTCTAACAGCCTTGGAAATCTTGAGAAAGAAAAATAGAGCTGAAGGAATCAGGCTCCTTGACTTCAGACTAGACTACAAAGCTACAGTCATCAAAACAGTATGTTACTGCCACAAAAACAGAAACATAGATCAATGGAGCAGGATAGAAAGACCAGAAATAAAACTTTGAAAACATTTGCAAATGATGCTATGGACTAGTGATTAGTCTCCAAAATTTACAAACAGCTGATGTGGTTCAGTACCCAAAAAGCAAACAACCCAATCAAAAAATGGGCAGAAGACCTAAATAGACATTTCTCTAAAGAAGACATTTAAATGGCCAAGAGGCCGATGAAAAGATGTTCATCATTGCTGATTATTAGAGAAATTCAAATCAAAACTGCATTGAGGTATCACCTCACACCAGTCAGAATGTCCATCATCAAAAAATCTACAAACAATAAATGCTGGAGAGGGTGTGGAGAAAAGAGAACCCTTTTGAATTGCTGGTGGGAATGTAAATTGATTTAGCTACTGTGGAGAACAGTATGGAAGTTCCTTAAAAAACTAAAAATAGAGCTGTCATATGGTCCAGCAATTCCACTCCTTGGTGTATATCTGGGAAAAAAATATGGTTTGAAATGATACAGACACCCCAGTGTTTATTGCAGCACTGTTTACAATAACCAAGAGATGGAAGCAACCTAAATGTCATTGACTGATGAATAAAGATGTGGTACATATATACAATGGAATAATAATCAGCCATAAAAAAGAATGAAATAATGCCATTTGCGGCAAGATGGATGGACCTGGAGATTATCATATCAAGTGAAGTAAGACAGGTAGAGAAAGAGAAATATTATATAATATTGCTTATGTGCAGAATCTTAAAACTGATACAAACAAATCTATTTTACAAAATAGAAACAGATTCAAAGACTTAGAGAATGAATTTATGGTTACCAGGGGACAAAATTTGGGGGGGAGAGAGATAGATTGGGAGTTTGGGATTGACATGTATGCATTGCCATATTTAAAATTTATAACCAAAAAGGACTTACTGTAAAAAGTTAAAAACTAAAGAAGATGAAAAAACTATATGTACCTAATAATGTGACCTTATGTAAAGTGAAACCTGAAAGAACTAAAAATAGAAGTAGACAAATTCACAACATAATGTGAGATTTTAGCACACTTTTCTTAGAAAATTTAGAATACAATAATAAAATACCAGTAAGGATATGGAGGACTTGAACAACTAGAGTGCCAACTTGACCTAGTGAACCTGTGTAGAAAATTCCACCTAATTACCACAAATTACACATTCTCTTGAAGTGCACACCCAACAGCTGCTAAAATTGATCACATGCTATTCTATAAAGCAAGTCTTGAAATATTTCAGAGCATTGAAATTAGACAAATTTCAATATTCTTCTAATATTTTGCCAGAAGTTAATTGAAAAAGTATAAAATTCATTCATATGTATTATAAAGAATTAACAAACAGAAATCTCAGTTAGATAGAGTTGTGAGACAAAAAGGGAGAACTTTCATGCTATGGCATGATAGCAAAGCCCAACTGGAAGAAGAAAAACTTTCTTGACAATGACTTGGTAGATGAAAAGCTGTGAATTCTCTTTTCTCTACCCCTTCCAATCTCCTTTTCCTCTTTTAAAAAGTGTTCTTCTTCCCTTTATGTTAGGACACTTGCATATGGCTCCTCATGATTGCAGACCTTGAATTGCAATTTTCTGTTGATCATGAACAAATCCATCTTTGCTAGAGAAATATCTGGAGTTTATTTTCTCCAGGTCAACAGTATATTCATATATATAGAAATTAAGGGATAAGCTTCTAAGTAAACTGCAAATTAAATAAGAAAGCAAAATGGAAATTTAAAAATATTTTGAAAAGAGATAATAAAGATATGACATATCCAAACTTGTGGAATAGATAAAGCCATGTTTAGAGGGAAATTCATAACCTTAAGTTACCAGACAGGAAGTTAGCCAATAGCAATGAGAGGCAGCACCTGTAGCTAAATGTCCAATGGTCATCTAATACGACCGAGCAATTTACCAGCCCTGCCCCAAATATGCCATTAGTACCCTGAAAGAGTCAGGGGGATGGAAAAATCCCCCATCTGCTGATTGGCAAGACTTTTCCTACTCCATGCACACACCTCACACCGTCAAGTACTAAAGTAACATTTGGTGGCCATTGGACTCATTAACTGCTCATAAATATTGCGTGAATTGTTGTTCAATTGCTCAGTCGTGTCCAACTCTTTGTGACCCCATGGACTGCAGCAAGCCAGGATTCCCTGTCCTTCACCATCTCCCAGAGCTTGCTCAAACTCATGTCCATTAAGTCAGTGTTGCCATCCAGCCATCTCCTCCTCTGTTGTCCCATTCTACTCCTGCCTTCAATCCTTCCCAGAATCAGGGTCTTTTCTAATGAGTTGACTCTTCGTATTAGGTTGCCAAAGTACTGGAGCTTCAGCTTTAGCATCAGTCCTTCCAATAAATATTCAGGATTGATTTCCTTTAGGATTGACTGGTTTGATCTCCTTGCATCCCGAGGGACTCTCAAGAGTCTTCTCCAGCACCACAGCTCAAAAGCATCAATTTTTTGGTGTTCAGACTTCTTTATGTTTCAACTCTCACATCCATACATGACTACTGGAAAAACCATAGCTTTGACTATATGGATCTTTGTCGGCCAAAAATGCATACATCTAATTATAGCCGACTGAATAATGGGGAAGATAAGCATAGTAGAGCATCTTGCTACACAACCTGCAGCTGTCAATCAAGACTCAATAAATGACCCCCTGGATTATGGAAATGACCTTGCTTTAAAAACTCTGTACACCAGCCCTCCAGGGCCATTGCCTCCCTTGGTATGGCCTACCTCTCTCTTGAGGTGTTCTTTCTGTTCTTTCTTTCCTTATCATCAACAAATTTTCTTGCAATGGATAAGACTTTAGATTTTTTTTCATCCTTACCAAGAATCAAGGCCAATGGAAGGAGGGGTTTCCAGACTCCCCTCCACTAAAAAAGTGGATGTATTTAAAAATGAAAAAGGCAGAAGATGTCTAATTTTCTTCTCAGGAAGTTAGCAAAGAAGCATTACATATATAAACCTCTTGTATGCCTTTATATATATTTTAAAATAAAAAACAAAAATTAGAAAATCAAGGTGTAGAAAAGTAGTGTTCTAACATGTGTAAACATGGGGGAGAAATTCACTGTCATACTGGTTTTTAAGTGCATAAAATATACCAAGAAAAATACATTAAATATTTGGGAGAGGATTTCTCTGTACATCCCTTTCTAACTTTTGAATTTTTAAACTCATTACTACCAACTCAGAACAAAAAAGCTAAACATGAAACAAAATAATTACAGATGCAACTTGGTGTTATATGGTGTTCTCTCTGTCTCAGAATTTTAGCTGAAACAAAAAGTTGAGGACAATGGATGGTTAATTCCCAACATTCAAAGAAGAATCAAACTGTAGGGGCAGGATTTATCCATGTGTGGTTCCAGATAGGCTCCATCACACAAGTTAGTGACAATTCCTTCAACCTGTGTCCCACAGGGGTTAACTGATCAAGTGGAGAGACTGGGTCACAGAGAGACTGAATATATCTCTTTGAGACGACTTCTGATGAAGAAAGAACCTGTGGATGGAAGTGGTATGATATTTTCCAAGAGTTGTCTACACTAGTTATTGGCTAGACTTGAGTCATCTTGAAAGGGAAACTGGCCCTAATGTTTGTTAAAGCCACAAAATTTATTTATTTCTTGTTGTTCAGTCATTGTGTCCAACTCCGTGACTCCATGAACTGCAGCATGCCAGTCTTCCCTGTCCTTCACTCTCTCCTGGAGTTTACTCAAAATCATGTCCATTGAGTCGGTGTTGCCATCCAAAAGATGTTGAGCATCTTTTCATGTGCCTATTGGCCATCTGTATGTCTTCTTTGGAAAAATATCTAGATCTTTCACCCATTTTTTTGATTGTTTTTCTGATATTGAGCTGTATGAGCCATTTGTATATTTTGGAAATTAATTCCTTGTTGGTCATATCATTTGCAAATATTTTCTTCCAGTTCATAGGTTGTCATTTTGTTTTGTCTATGGTTTCCTTTGCTGTGCAAAAGCTTATAAGTATGTCCAACTTGTTTACTTTTGCTTTTATTTCCATTACTCTAGAAAGCAGATCCAAAAAATATTTCTGCAATTTGTGTCAAAGAGTATTCTGCCTACATTTCTTCTAGAAGTTTTATGATTTCTGATCTTATGTTTAGGTTTTTAATCCACTTTGAATTTGTTTTTGTATATGTTAGGGAATGTTCTAATTTTATTCTTTTATATGTAGTTGTGCAATTTTTCTTGCCTCACTTATTGAAGAAGGTGTCTGAACGGGAGCCTTGCTGAGTAGAATATTCTTGGTTGTAGGTTTTTTTTCCTTTTCATAAGTTTAAATATACTATGCCACTCCCTTCTGTCTTACAGAATTTCTGCTGAAAAGTCAGCTGGTAATCTGTAGAAATTCCCCTGTATATAACTTCTAGCTTTTCCCTTGTTGCTTCTAATCTCTCTTTAGCTTAATTTTTGCCATTTTAATTATGTTGTATTTTGGTGTGTTCCTCTTTGGGTTAATCCTGTTTGGATCTCTCTGTGCTTCCTGGACTTGGACCTTTGTTTTCATTCCCAGATTAAGGAAGTTTTCATCTCTTATGTCTTCAAATATGTTCTCAGCCCCCCTTTCTCTCTCTCCTTCTGAGACACCTATAATAGGAATATGAGTGTACATGGTGTTGTCCCAGAGGTCTCTTAAACTGTCCTCATTTATTTTTTTTCCAGTTTCAGTGATTTTCACTACCATCTTTCTAGCTCACCGATCTGTTCCTCTGTGTCATTCCTCTGTGTTGATTGCTTCTAGTGTATTTTTCATTTCATTTGCTGTATTATTCATCTTTGGTTGCCTATATTTTCTAACTTTTGTTCAAAACTTCTACTGTCTCACTCTGCTTCCATTCTTCTCTTGAATTCTGTTATCATGTTTATGATCATCACTCTGAACTTTTTCTTATATAAATTTCCTATCTCCACTCACTTTGTTTTTCCTCACAAGAGCATTATCCTGTTCCCTCATTTGGAACATGTTCTTCTGTCTACTCATTTTGCCTAAACTGTTATCTTTATTTCTATGTATTTCATAAGTTAGTTATGTGTTTTGACCTTGAATAAGTGAACTTTTGTAGGGGATGTCCTATGTATCTCAGCAGTGCACTCCTATTTTGTTACCAGAGCTCTAGTGGTCCCCTCTGTGTGAGCTGCATGGGTTTTTCTGTATTGATGAGCTGACTACTGGGTCTAGTAGACTTGGTTCACCCCTGGCCCGGTTGGCTGTCAGGCTTTGCTTTGTGCAGATGCTGCATGCTGATGGTAGGCAAGGCCAGGTCATGAGGTGGCTTGCTGCATAACCCCATTGGACCCCAGGGCTATTGCGGGCTAACTGGTGAGCAGAGTCAGTGTCTTGGAGATGCTAGGGCTGGTGTCTATTCACTAGTGAGTGAAGCCAGGTCCTGGGATTAGTGCTGGACCACTGACAGGCAGAATTGGGTCCTGGGGTCTTGCTGCAGGGCACAGGGGTCCCAGGGCTGGTATCAGACTGCTGGTTATTGGAGCTGGTTCCTGACAGAGCCTTCTGTAGGGTCTGGGTGTTCCAAAGCTTGTGTTGGCCTGGTGATAAGTGGGGCCAGGGCCCAGGTGGTCTCAGAACAGGATCTGGCCTGCTGACGGGTGGGCTGAGTCCCTAGACTGTAGGCCTGTGATTGTCCTACAGATCTTATTCACTTGCTCTTGGGTGAGGCTGGTCCCAAGGCTAGAGCAGTCTTGTTGCTTTAAGTATTCTTTTTATCTTTATGCTTCAGTCTGAATATTTTCTACTGGTACTAGTCCTATATTCAGCTGTGTCTATTCTGGAGGTAAATGAATGTATTTTGTTTGTAATTTTATCTAATATGTTTTTCAGCTCTCAAATTTCCATTTTCTAAAAATTGATCCCAAGTCTCTAGTAAAATTATCCACCATGTGATTTATAAATAATGGTTATTTCAAAGTCCATTCCTTATAACTCCTACACCTGAATCTCCTATATGTCTGCTTCTATTGCCTATTAACATTTTCTTTTTTGTTTATTTGATCTCGTCTCCTGAGATGCTGGGTAATTTTATTAACCGTAGAAATAATTTGAAGGTTGTTACTTTCTAAAAAGAGAATTTGCTTTTGTTGACCATTAAAGTTGAGAAGATCACCTTAATATGATCTAAAATTGGACTGATTTAAAACTGTGTTTTCGTCTTTGTGAGAGCTCATCTCTTCCTAGCTCACCATTGTTTGTAGTGTATGTCCTTTACAACATTCCACCTGAAAGACTGTTTTTCTCTTTAAAAATTTTTTAGAGGAGGAGAATAACTGCCTCATTGCTAAGCCTTAACACCTATTTTTGGATCTCCAGCACATCAGACCCCCAAACTCTGCTCAACTCCAACTAGTCTCTGTTTTATGCTCAGTTTCTCACCCTCTGAACCTTATGCTATTTATTGATCAGCAGACACCTCAAGAGGAAAAGCTCATATAAACCTGAATTCACTTTAGCATGCTTCCCTTTTCTCTATAATTCTGCTCCCTGAGTCTTGGCTGTCTTGATTTATTTCTGATGCTTTCAAATTTGTTTTTTATTTTGTCCAGATTTTCCAATTTTTTTGACAAATAGAAAGTTCAATATGGAAAAAATATTTAATTTTGCTTAATTCTGTTAAGCATTTATTTGATACCAAAGTCAAAAGTATCCTTGATATCTATAATGGAATGAATGTTTGTCTCCCCAGAATTCATGGCAACCCTCTCCAGTGTTCTTGCTTGGAGAATCCTGCGGACAGAGGAGCCTGGAGGGCTGCTGTCCATAGGGTCGCACAGAGTCAGACATGACTGAAGCGACTTAGCATGCATGCATGCATTGGAGAAGGAAATGGCAACCCACTCCAGTATTCTTGCCTGGAGAATCCCAGGGACAGAGGAGCCTGGTGGGCTGCCGTCCATAGGGTCGCACAGAGTCAGACACGACTAAAGCGACTTAGCAGCAGCAGCAGAATTCATGAGTAATGTTCTAATCCCCAGTATGAGTGTATTTGGTGTAAGGAAGCAATTAAGATTAAAGGAGTTCATAAGGATGGGGTTTTTATCTGATAGAATTAGTGTCCTTATAGGAGGAGATAGCAGAGAGCTCATTCTTTCTCTGCACATGCTCAGAGTTTTGAAAGATCATATGAGAAAAAAGTCACTATCTTCAACCCAGGAGGAGTGCCTACAACTGAAGCAGCATTCTGCCAAAAACTTAATCTTGTACTTCCAGAACTGTAAGAAAACTAATTTCTGTTGTTTAAGCCACACAAACTACTTTGTCATAGAAGCCTGAGCAGATGAATACAGCATCCATCACTCAGAGATCACCAGGACCACATTTATTGTCAAAGATGGAGATTGCATTTCTGGATCAAGGATTGAAGTGTTTCTTAGGATTCAGTGTGTCTCACATTAAAAGAAAACCATTTAGAAACAAAGCAGAAGTTACCTTGTGTGACAATTTCATTAACAATTTTGTAACAAGCTCCTCTTACACTCTCTCACTAAAGACCCCTCTGTTCTCCATGTTGCATCAAACATTAACTAGCCTAACTCAGTTTGACTACAGTGGCGCTTTATTTCTCTGCTCCCTGATTGAGAGGGGACTCAAAAGTTCTCCTTCTTGAGTACACTCCTAGAAAGGGGACTGGCTTTTCAATTTCCAGATGGAGGCTCACTAACTACAAACACTTATGGGCCTGCTTCCATGGAACTGACCAGGTGACAGATCTTCGAGAAGTTGAAATGTGTTTCTCAGGGAGACTGTGTATGTAGGTGAATGTAGAATTGGTGCTTGGAGAATTCTGAAGTTGTGAGATAAGATGGAGCAGCTCATGCTTGTAAGAAAAGGACAAAATGCACCAACAGTCTAGGGTCAAGATGACTAGATTGCTTGTTTGTCAAGTAGATATTTTGTGAGGCCACCATCTCAAACCTTCTTAGAAAACTCTCTTCTGAGAGTGGTCTGTGTGAAGGACTGAAAGGAAACTGCCAGGGTCAGGAAATGAGGGAGTCACAAGAGATCAACTGGAGACAGTCTGCCCTTATCAGGGAACTGTCACTGCAGAGCTCTCAGAAGGTGGGGAAGGCATTCAACATCTATTAACATGCAGGAATGATAGAGAGAGAGACAGACAGGCACATAGACAGACAAGCAGATAGATCACACACTGGACTTTAGATATCTCACTGCAGATGACACTGATATATACCCAACAGGTTTCTCCAGTGCCCCCCTACATACATGATCTTCCCTTAAATCCTAGAAAACCAAATAAGGAAGAAAGACCTCTAAGTATCAAAATGAAAGGAGCAGGATAAAAAGGAAATGGCAACCTACTTCAATTTTCTTGCCTGGAGAGTTCCATGGACAGAGGAACCTGGCTGCATAGTTCTTGGGACCATGAGAATCGGACATGACTTAGTGCTATCTTTCTTTTCCACTCTTCCCTCTGGTGGGTCCCCAAGCTCCAATCAGATCTGAACTGAGCAGAGGTCATGGGGAAGGTTTTTAATTTGGTGAGAGATTTAAGATATGACTTGTATCAAGCTGGATCTTAGCCTACTTGAAAGTTGTTCTTGATTAGCTAAGTGGAGATAGGCTTCTACCTGAAAGTGGACCAGACAGCTCTGGGATTAGCTTGAACTCCATCAAAGGTGGTGAAGGATTTTCCAGGAATGAAGGTGATCCTAGCTAAACATAAAGCTGTTTTCTGGTTGTATGCAATCATGTTTCACCCAATCTCTATGTAGTTTAAATTAATAGCAACATAATAGATTTCACAGGGTACAACAAATTGCCAGTTGTATGGACAATACACTGTATGAGCTCAGAGAGGCTGAAAGGGTGTGGAATGAATTTTTAGAAGGTGAGAATAGTAATGAAGAGCTTTAGATGGGTCTTTATAGAATAGATTGTTTCAGTAGGAAAAGACAAAGCAGACAAAGTAATTTCCAATGGAAGTTTAACTTCAGCAAAAATGTGAAAGTGGAAAAACTTCAAGTACTTATAGGAAACCAGGTCAGCATGTTCAGGACAATGACAGAGAAGGAGGCTGGAGCAGAAGGGTATGAATGGCTGTATGGAATTTCTTCAAAAACCAGTTTACTGTGCCTAGAAGTAGCCTGACAGAGGTCTATTTTTTTCTAGGTCTCTCTGTCTCCACCTCCCTGTGTCTTCCCAGCTATCTTTTCGATTCCCCTTCTGATCTAATCTGTTCTTTCTATGCATCAACCTCCAACTGAAGGCCCCAAGAGCTTTGTATGGCGGATAAAACATATTTATTAGTGTTGTGAAAATAAAATAGAAATCAGTCACACTTCAAAGAGTTAAAGGATATTAACACGTATATATGGAATTTAGAAAGATGGTAATGATGACCCTATATGTGAGACAGCAAAAGAGACACAGATATGAAGAACAGACTTTTGGACTCTGTGAGAGAAGGTGAGGGAGGGATGATTTGAGAGAATAGCATTAAAACATGTATATTACCTTATGTGAAATAGATTACCAGTCCAAGTTCGATGCATGAAATAAGGCATTCAAAGCTGGTGCTCTAGGACAACCCTGAGGGATGGGATGGGGAGGGGGGGGGTGGCGTTCAGGATGGGGGACGCATGTACACCCATGGCTGATTCATGTCAATGTATGGCAAAAACCACTACAATATTGTAAAGTAATTAGCCTCCAATTAAAATAAATATATAAACTCAAAAAAAGAGTTAAAGAAAAACATAAATTGACCTAGGCAATTTGGTTTCCAATGAATTGGTCATTTTGAAATTGATTTCATGGGACATAAAGCCAAAATTAAAGTGACTATAACTTATCATCAAACCTGGGGCATCCTTGAGAGTGAAAGAAAGTGCTGTCCATGATTATACTGGGATGACAGACATAATAATGAAATCACAGGACTGCTCACAGAAAAACTGTGAAAGACACTGATTTGATAAGGTTTGGGATGACACCCAGCTCCCATGCCACCATTTGACTCTCTTGAAGATGAGTGCTCTTCTTTCCCTCCCATCAGGTTATAAACTCCTTAGGGCTAGAATTGTGTTCAGTCCCCACCTTTGATTCAAGTGTAACTATTCACTCAGTGCTCTGTATTTCATGGATTCTCAATAAATGTATATTGACTTCATGGGGAAGGCAAAAAAAAAAAAAAAAAGTATGTGTGGATTGTGGGATGCAGAAAAAGCCTATCAGGAAAGCCAAGGGTGGAGACCCCATGAGAGACCTCAGGGTCACTGGGGAAATGTGGAATTTGTCTGTGATGGAGGTTAGAGCACCAAGAAACTTGCCCCACTTCCTGTGCCCTGGCTGCCCTGTGCCTCTCTAATGGCCAGGTTTCCTTCCTCCATCCCGCTGGCCTTCTTCTGGTCTTGTCCCCAAGCTCCCTATTTGGTTTTCTTTAATTATAAGCTTGGGAGCTTCTGCTCCAGGCCTGGAAGTTGTGGGCTCCTCTGGGACTTCACAGTTTTAACTTCCTCATTCAGGTTCAGTGTTAAGTATTTCACAGGCAACGGGAGACAGTTCTGCAACAAGGGCAGCGAGGCAGCCCATGGAATGTGGACTGGCATCAGAGGGTGGACTCAGATACACGGATCCTGACTCTGTCCCCATCTGCCCACCACCATCTCCTTGACTAAGTTCACTTTCTCCATATCCCCTTATGCTAAGAGGAAGCTGTTGTCTGTCTGAGTCTTGTTGTGTGAGCTGAGAGTCACAAGGAGGCTGCAGGCAACACCTCAGCCTGAGTCTGGCTGAGAAGTTGGTGGGAGCAGAGGAAGGAGGTCAAAGCTGGGGGAAGGGTCTCCTTGCTATGTGCTCTGACCCAGTAAGTACAAATAAGAAAAGGGCAATGAAATGATTTTGACACTGGAATCTCTGCCATAGGGTATCTGCTGAATTTTTTTTTTCCATCAGGGAACCCACTTAAAGGTGAGTGGGATCTCTTCCTGCCACCCTTCTTCTCTCCTCTTTCCAGTCCCTGTTACTAATTGCTGGTCATTTCACGTTTCTGCTTAAATATAATTTTTTCTTCCCACTGTTGTCTGTCTCCTTCAGCTTTTTTCCCCTTTATTTTTGGAGTTGGTGGTGGGCATATACCTTTTAGTGTTATGTGTCTTTTCTGTCTTTCTTCTAGTCCTTTTCTTTTTTAAAATTGTTTAGTTTTAATTGGAGGATAATTGTTTTGCAATATAGTACTGGTTTCTGCCATGTATCAACATGAATCAGCCATAGTACCTTTATGTACGCATGTCCCCTCCCTCTTGAACCTCCTTCCCACCTCCCACCCCATCCCATCCCTAGTTTGTCACAGAGCCCACCTATCTTCTAGTTCTTTGCATTTGATCTATTTCTCTGTTTTTCTTTCTTTAATTTCTACTTGATCTTTTCCTTTTTTCTTTCTCTCGGTTTGGATTGGGAGCTTTAGTGTTGGGTTCCTGGGTTGAATAGTGGTTTACAGCAGGAAGACAAAGGATGAGTGGGGAGAAGCAGGGGTGAAGGGGCAAAGGACAGGACTGATATGGGACTTAGTGTCAACCTGTCCTCCAATGTATATTTTAGATACAAAGTGGCTTCTTTATGCTGTCCTTTCTAGGGAAAAAAATGAAGCCATTAACTAAATAGCAGAAAGGAATGAAATTAATGAGCAAGAAATTAATAACATGGAAGATGAGGGTAGTTTCTTGAGTTGTTTGCATATTACAATCACTTATTCAATAATATTTACTGAGTATATAATATATGTCAGTTACTGCTCTAGGAGCTGGGGATTCCCTGATGAGAAAAAAATGGCATTGGGGGTTATGGGTTCTAGTTGAAAAGCAGAAGACAAATCTGTATGAATTAAATGTAGCAAGTCTGATGGTGTTGAATGCTATGAGAAGCACAAGGCAGGGAAGGAATGGGGAGGAGAGAAGGATTTCAATTGCAAATAGATCTGAGGAAGCCCTGGCTTAGAAGGTTAGTTAGTAGGTGAAGGGACAAGGTAGAGCTTATGTGCAATCAGATTTCCATGAATAGGTAAGAACAAGCACTAAGGTCCCTGAGGTTGGGATGGGAGTAAACACAGGATGCTGGTGAGACCAGAGTCATGGGGATTCTGGGGAGAACAGAAGAAAAGGAGGTCTGAGTGGTGATAGAAAGTCTGCTGATAAAGGCATTCCTTTATTCTTACAGAGATGAGTTCACTTTAGTGGTTAGCTGCTCAGTCAAGTCCAACTCTTTGTGACCCCATGGCTACTCCATGGGGATTCTCCAGGCAACAATGCTGGAGTGGGTTTCCATGCCCTCCTTCAGGGGCTCTTCCCAACCCAGGTCTCCTGCCTTGCAGTGCAGTGTGCAAATAGACTAGGATGGGGGCAGGGATGGAATGACTAATGAGGTAAATTCAGTTAGAGACCATCATCAACCAGGAGAGCAGTGATGACAGTGTGGCCAGGTAGGATGGGCAAGAATGGAAAGTGGTCAGGGGTAGATACATTTTGCAGAAAGAACCACGAGAGATTTATGATGTTGGGATGTGAGAGGGAAGGAGAAATTCAATAGGACCCATGTGTTGTGTCCTGAGAAACTGGACAGACCTGCCCCTAATTTACATGGGGAGGTTAGACTAGGTGTTTTGTTTTTCCAGAAGAGACCAAGAACTCTATCTGATCACTTTAGGTAGGATAAGCCCATTGAATGTCCAAATGGAGATGGTGAGTATAGAGTGTTATAATAATTAGAATTCAAGGGAGCTTATATGTCATTAATCAACTCTATAGTATTGTAGTATACAGTGGTGGGTGAGGGGGAAAGTGGAGGTGTGGAGTGTATGTCGTTGAAGGTACATGTAGCCAAATGATTATATACACATTAGGTCCTTAACATAAAAGGAGGAATTTCTGGTTTGAGGTCTATGGGACCTGGTTTGTTCAGTTGATTGATTCAGTCTGGGCCTGATATGGCCAAGATGGTATTTGAAGACTATAGGAACAGTGACTTGCTCCTGTAGTAGGACCTCCCATCACACCTTTGTGCTGTTTTTGGCAAGGATACCTGGGCATGTCTTTTCTGGGCATGAATAAGAATGTGCTCTGTTCTGTAGGAATTCAGCTCACAGAGCTTAACTCCATGGTGGTGGATCTGGGCAAGGCTATCCTAGTTTTAGAAATTACTCTGTTTCTTTATACAGAGAGCATATCTTGTGTGGTTGCCTTGTTTCCTCTTTGCAAGGAGGTAAGGTACACATGAATATATCCTAAATCAATGTCTCCTGGATACCCCTGTAGTCCATTTGCAGAGAAATTCTATTCTTTTGTAACTATCTCAAGATAGTTCTTACTATATCACTTATTATCCCTCAGAGGAAGAAATATAGCAATGAAGTAGTATATTGAGGTCAAGAACAAGGGCTCCAGCAACTGAAGTGGGAGTCTCTCTGCTTTCAGAAAGTAGAAGTTGCAGCTATGTATTACTTCAACTTGATTATTTTATTCAATCAACACATATGTATTGAGGATATACTATGAACCAGGAAGCCATTAGGGGCTGAACCCATTAGAGGGTGCCAATGTCATGGTGAATGATAAATGATGCTCTTATTCAATAGGATGAGACAGACAATAAAAGTTTTAAACTGTAATCCTGTGTGTGTTGTGGACAAAACAAAAGCAAGAAAGGACTTGAAAAATGCAAGATGCTTATAATTTTAGTGACTTTCACAGATTGTACCTCTTAAGAGGCTGGTATTTGAGTAAAAATCTCAAGCAGATGAGAGATAGAAATATGAGGAAAGAGCATTCCAAAGAGAAAAAATGCAAAGATCCAAAGGTGGGAGTGTCCAAGGAAATTCAAGGAAACACAATGAGCAAAGGGGACATTGTAGGAAATGAGGTCAGAGATATGAGTGTGTGTGTTTGTGTGTGTATCATGTAGGGCCTTGTGTGCCTCTGTAAGTATTTGGGCCTTGTCTGGGGTAATTTGGAGCTTCCCTGGTGGCTCATATTTAATTTGAGAAGTCATTGAGATACTTTCAGCAAGAGAATTACATTATATGACTTATATTTTAAGCAGACTCATTTGAACTGTTATGAGAACAGATTCTAGGGTTTCAATGATAGGAGCCTGGAGACTGACTAGAAGCCTGTAAGAGTCCATCTAAGAGAGAATAGTGGCTTGGACCAAGGCAGCTGTAGAGGAGATAAGCATTACCTGGATTCTGAGATATTCTGAATAGTATAGACAAGAGATTTGTCTGATAGTTTGGATGTAAAAGACATAGAGGAATTAAAAATGGTCCTAAGGTATTTGAGCTCAGCAAAATAAAGAACACCTCAAGTATCCATTACTTTCCTTTATTGTCACATATATGAATTATCTCTTGGGATGAAATGGTCCAAGTTCTGCTAGAGATAGTATACTGAGTAAATTTAGTCCAGCTAAAAACAGTGCCATATGGGAAAGTCAGTATTTTGCCTATTGAAAGAGGATTGTCCAATAGTCCTGTGACAGATAAACTAACTCAGATTCTATTCTTCTTGGTATGGATACATACAACTGTAGATAAATGGTTCAATTTTATGAGATAGCAAATATCCTCTCACCTATGTTTTGGGAAAAATGAAAGAATGTGCTGTGCTAAGTCGCTTCTGTCATGTCCAACTCTGCAACCCTATGGACCAGCTGGCCAGGCTCCTCTGTCCATGGGATTCTCCAGGAAAGAATACTGGAGTGGGTTACCATGCCCTTCTCTAGGGGATCTGCCCAATTCAGAGATCAAACCCATGTCTCTTACATCTCTGGCATTGTCAGGCAAGTTCTTTACCACTGGGGCCACCTGGAAAGCTCCTGTCCTCTTATATATCCTTAAGCATGTACTGTTGTGCTCTAATGAATTACAAAAGATACAGATGACTGAAGAAGAAGAATTCAGAGATAAGTAAAGACATGTCTCCCAATCTCAGAATTTCTCTGTCCATGTTTTCAGGTGACTGTGAACAACTGAACCATGGGGATACGGTTGAATCAATCATCCATAGATGGCTTCATCCTCTTGGGCATCTTTTCTCATAGCCAGGCTGATTTTGCCCTATTCTCTGTGGTTATGGTGGTCTTCACAGTGGCCCTCTGCGGGAATGTCCTCCTCATCTGCCTCATCTACATGGATCCTCGACTTCATACACCCATGTACTTCTTTCTCAGCCAGCTCTCCCTCATGGACCTGATGTTGGTCTGTGACATTGTGCCCAAGATGGCATTCAACTTCTTCTCTGGCAGGAAGTTCATCTCCTTTGTGGGTTGTGCCATACAAATTGGATTTTTTGTCTCTCTTGTGGGATCTGAAGGGCTCTTGCTGGGACTCATGGCTTATGACCGCTATGTGGCCATTAGCCACCCACTTCACTATCCCATCCTTATGAGCCAGAAGGTCTGTCTCCAAATTGCTGGGAGTTCATGGACTTTTGGGATAATAGATGGAATGATTCAGATGGTGGGAGCCGTAAGCTTACCCTACTGTGGCTCAAGGAATGTGGATCATTTCTTCTGTGAGGTTCCAGCTTTACTGAAACTGGCCTGTGTAGACACATCCATTTTTGATTCCCTGCTTTTTGCTTGCTGTGTCTTCATGCTGCTCCTGCCCTTCTCCATCATTGTGGCTTCCTATGCCCGAATTTTGGGAGCTGTGCTCCATATGCATTCTGCTTATGCTCGTAAAAAGGCTCTGGCCACCTGTTCTTCCCACCTTACTGCTGTGTCCCTCTTCTATGGGGCAGCCATGTTCATCTACCTTAGGCCTAGGCGCTACCGGGCCCCAAGCCATGACAAGGTGGTCTCTCTCTTCTACACAGTCCTTACGCCTATGCTCAATCCTCTCATTTATAGCTTGAGAAATCGGGAGGTGATGGGCGCCTTGAAGAAGGGGCTGGATCACTGCAGGGTTGGCAACTGGCGCTGAACACCAGGGCATCTGGAGCCTGGTGCTGCCACCTCCTGTTTGCATAATGTTGGCAAGTCATTCTCAGTTTGTGAGTGACTGCTTTCTCATCAATAAACGGGAATCATGACACTGCCCAGCCTCACAGGGATTTTGTTGGGATAACTGTATGTAAATCTAAAGCACCATGAGGAAGCAAGGCATTGTTATTATTATCATTATTGATCATTTATGAAGTCTTTGAAGGAAATTCACTCTATTTTTAATTCTTCTTGGTTATAGTTGTGTTTTATTGAGTGCTTGCTATGTCCTGGGCACAGTCTTTTTTCATTTATGTATCATCTATATTATTTAGTTGATGATTTCACCTAATAAATATAAATATTTTAAATAAAAACTTTCTAGATGGGAGAAATTGAGTCTCTATGATTCTTTATTGGATGGCTCCTAGTCTAAGGGATGTGGGGGAGGGAGAGGTGTGGAATGGGAGTTTGGGGTTAGTAGATGAAAACTACTACATTTAGAATAAGTAAGCAGCAAAGTCCTACTGTGTAGCACAGGGAACTATATCCAATCTCCTGGGATAAACCATAATGGAAAAGAACATTTTAAAAAGAATATATATATATATGTAAAACTGAGTCACTTTGCTGTATAGTGGAGATTAGCAAAACATTGTAAATCAATTATACTTAAATAAAAAAAATACAAATATATCCCTAACTGCTAATAAATTATTTATTTCCAGTACCTGGTTCTGTGCCTCATAGGTAGTAGTTACTTAATAAACCTTATAGAATGAAGGCAAGAAGAAGACATCAAAAGGGATATATGTATGAAAACATTTTTAAAAGCACTATTCAGGTGCCAAATTTGCTTTGGCAACTGTGATTATTTCTGTACTTAAAGTTCTGCAAAAGTAAAACTATATCTGTTTTGGAAAGTGAAGATTAGAACAGAAATGCTACTGAACAACCAATGGATCAAAGAACAAATCAAAAGAAGCATTAAAAATACCTTGAGACAAAAATTAAAAGGGGACATTCAATACACTGAAATTCACGGGATGCAACAAAATAAATTCTAAGAGGAAAGTTCATAGCAATAAACACCAACATTAAAAGAAACCAGAAAAAAATCTCAAATGAACAATCACACTATACAACTCAAGGAAGGAAAAAGAACAAAGGAGCCAAAATACACTAGAGAAGAAAAGATGACAATCAAAGCAGAAATAAACAATATAGATACAGAAAAGACCAATGACACTATGAACCAGTTTTATAAAAAAAATGAATTAAGTTGAAAAAACTTAACCCAGGCTGGAATACAAAGTCAAGTGGGCCTTAGGAAGCATCACTGCGAACAAAGCTAGTGGAGGTGATGGAATTCCAGTTGGGCTATTTCAAATCCTGAGAGATGATGCTGTTAAAGTGCTGCACTCAATATGCCAGCAAATTTGGAAAACTCAGCAGTGGCCACAGGACTAGAAAAGGTCAGTTTTCATTCCAGTCCCTAAGAAAGGCAATGGAATATTACTCAGCTATGAAAAGGAACACATTTGAGTCAGTTCTGATGAGGTGAATGAACCTAGAACCTATTATACAGAGTGAAGTGACTCAGAAAGAGAAAGATAAATATCGTATTTGAACACATATATATGCTATCTAGAAAAAATGGTGCTGAAGAATTTATGTACAGGGCAGCAATGGAGAAACAGATAGAAAATAGACTTATGGACATGGGGAGAGGAGAGGAGAGGGTGAGATGTAGGGAAAGAGTAACATGGAAACTTACATTACCATATGTAAAATAGATAGCCAAGGAAACTCAAACAGAGGCTCTGTACCAATCTAGAGGGGTGGGATGCGGTAGGAGATGGAAGAGAGGTTCAAAAGGGAGGGGATATGTGTATACCTATAGCCGATTCATGTTGAGGTTTGACAGAAAATAACAGAATACTGTAAAGCAGCTATCCTTCAATAAAAAAATATATTAAAAAAGGATTCTCTTTGTTCTTACCATCCAATAATTTAATTATAATATGTCACTGTAAAGATATCTCATGTTTGTGTTTTTTGAAATTCATTGAACTTAAATGTGTTGATTCAAGTCTTTTTATCAAACTTGAACCGTTTCGATATTCTTTAAAAAATATTCTTACAGTGTCTTTCTTTCCTCTCTTTCTTGAAAAGAAAGAAATGTTTGTGTTGCTTTGCTTGATGACATCCTATAGTCTCTTAGATTCTTTTTTTTTTTTTGAAAGTCACAGACAGTTTATCTTTCTATAATTAGATTAGGAGAAAAAAAAATGAAGAACCCACTACAGCAGGAAGAAGAGTCTTCCAGGGTTTGGCATTTGATGAAATATTCAGTTACTGTGCATTTCCATTGTTTTTCCATGGCAGAACATATGGCAGAGACTTGGGAACGCGCATGCCTGAAGCCAGGTTACTCTTATGTTCCATAACTATGTTGCTTGCAGGGCTATTGTTGCCACAGTAGCTGGCTGTGCCCCAGACAAAGGGGGTGCTGGTCTCTTCCCACAGATCTTTATCCCAGTCTTCATCGCAGGGAGGGCACTGCCACGTGCTCTCAGCCAGAGTCTCCTGTCCAAGGTTCCTGGTTTGGTTGACTACATCCTGCTCAATACAGCTTTTGTCATCACAGCTCGAGATATGATGACTGATTTCAGCCCGAGGAACCTGATGGCGAGCATTGAAGGGACAAGTCGCCAGTTTGTTTGCGACATCAGGATGATTCTTTCTGCACTTGATAAGGTGATAAGGAAACCTGCAGGCCCTGATCTGGTGGTTTTTATCATAGGGGCATTGTAACAGCTTTTCAGGGTCCAGAGTATCGATGTAAGTTTCTTCCATGTTGGGATTTAAGGAGCCAAATCCAAAGTGCTCAGCGGAGACACGCTCTCCTCTCCTCACGGTCGCCTTCGCTCACACCCGTGCCCCAGCAACGCTCCCTTCCGGCCCCTGACGTTAGGGGGTGGGGCCCCCACTTCCTGTGACCTCTTAGATTCTTTTAATTATTCTTCTTTCTTTTTTCTTTCTACTTCTTAGACTTGCTAATCTGAATTGACCCTAATCAAGGGCTCTCATTTTTATTTTGCTTTTTAAAGTGTGATATTGATGACTCTAGTGAGTTTTTCATTTCAGTTATGTACTTTTCAGGTTCAGAATGTTTGTTTCATTTTATAATTTATATCTCTTATTGATATTCTCTATTTATTCATGGATTTTTCCCCTAGTTTCTGTAGCTTTTCCCCCATAGTTTCCTTCAGCACTTGGAGAATATTTAAGTCAGTTGACTTAAGTCTTTGTCTGGTAGGTTTAATGTCTGTGCTTTCTCAAGGATAGCTTCTTTGCATTTCTTGTCTTTATAGTTTGTGATTTTTCACTGAAAATTGGATATTTTGAATATTATAATGTGGTAACTCTGGAAATTAGATTCTTCTTCCTCCTCAGTATTGTTTCTGCTGCTTGCTATAGGCTTTATTTGTTTAATGAGATTTATAAACAATTTTTGTAAAGTCTGTATTTTGTCTCTATTTTGGGGCTTTAGAGGGAATGGAGGGATGTTACAATAGTAATTGCATCTCTATAACAGGGAGGGGACTTTAGTTTGTCTATTCAGTTTAATTCTCAGAACAAATATTTTATAGTTAAAATTATTATTTCCATTATACAAATGAGGACACTGGGGTTCACATGGGTCCCTTGCCTAAAAGAAGTTTAAACAACATGGACACACAGCTCCGCCTGACTTCAAGGTAAAGTGTCTGTGCTTTGCTACCTTTACTTTTTGTAAATTTTTTAGTATAACAAAAGCTCAACTGGGTTAGAGATGACAGAAAAATGGGCAGGAGGAGGTCAGTCCAGGGACAGATTACCACTTTATCACAACAGATTATTTGTTGACTCTTTCATCTCTTGAGGACTTTGAATTGCAGCAAAATTGAACTCAGAGGTTAGAAGGGTCAGTGTGATTTTGGGTGGGCATCTCTTCATTTATCCTGGGTCTCCCTGGTGGTGCAGTGGTAAAGAATCTGCCTGCCAATGCAGGAGATGCAGGAGAGATAGATTGGATCTCTGGGTCGAGAAGCTCTCCTGGAGTAGGAAATGGCAACCCAGTCTAGTATTCTTGCCTGAAAAATTTCACGGACAGAGGAACCTGGTGGACTACAGCCCATGTTGTCACAAATAATCAGACATGACTGAGCACACAGTGCACACTCTTCATTTAACCTAGATAATGGGAGGAGGCAGAAGGAATCAGAGGGGCAACAGTCTGGAAGACTCTGGAAGATGTCCTGGTAGCTTCATCTACACACATTCTTTACTGGACATGCACAAAGTGGACCACAATTCAGAACAAAAGCCAATGTTTCCCATTCCATTTTGGAATGGAAGGAGAGCCAGTTTCCCCCAGATTGTCCCATAGAATCTCTCCCCAGTTTTCTTCTCCACATATCCCCAGGAGATATTTTGTCTTGTGGTGAGATCAGGTGATCAGATAACTTTGAAGGAGACTTCCTTCCCCAAGAGATTTAATTACAAGGGACTGGGAACAAATATGTTGTGGAAGATGGTTCTCTAAGGATTCCTGAAAGCAGAAGTAACTTTTCCTCAGTCACAGCAGAATGGAGAACAATGGATGGCAGTGAGGGTTGGCAAGGAATAAAGTCTCTTAGATAGATGCTTGACCTAGCCCAGCAAGGGGTTTCTTCCACAGGTGAGAGGCTCTATATTTTCTACCAATTAGAAGCCCCTTTTCTTCTGGTCTGACTCACTCCCACACTGCTTTCTTTTGGGATGAGGAATGTCTGGTCTCTATGTGCTCTAATTTTTGTTCCTGAAAGACTCTTTCTTAACCCTTAAAGATTTTGCCAGGTTTTAGCATGGAACTTTCGCTTTCAGGTTTTAGCATGGAACTTTCGCTTTCAGGTTTTCCTAGATTTCTAGACTCTTTCAGACTCATTTTGTTCCGTTTTTAACCAGTCTTAAGTGCATTTCTTCAGAACCATGGTGAAAGGCATTTAGTATTTTCTCCCTCAGCTTGGGAAGTACCCATAGCACCACAGAAACTGCTATTTTCATAAGACAGGAGGATATTCTTGAGGTGTTCTGACCACACAAGACTTTATTTCTCCTGGAAATTTCTTTTCTTTACATTTCCTAAGTCCCTCCTGATTCCATTTCTGGCCCATTTCCTTTAATAAGGTTGCAAGATCTTTCTTGCAATGAGAGAGATCCCACTGACCGATCTGATCAATCCTCCCTGGGTTGTAGAATCTGTTCACCAAGGACATAGAGCTCCCAGTGGGATCTGCCTCTTGACTCTTCAGGCTTTCCTGATGTTATTGATTACCTGGATTCAGGTAAGGCTCTTCCTTGCTGTTTCTTGTATTTCACCTCTCTGCTATCAAATGTTTTTTACCCCACTACCACTTCCTGCCTTTCTCCTGTTTACAATTTCTCTTAAGGTAGAAAACTCATATGGTTAGATTTTACTTCTGAAAAAAAAGTTTTCCTCTCTTAATCCTTTATTCCTTGGGTAGAACTAGAGAAGACCTGAGGGTTGTTTGCTTGAGGTTTTCAGTTTAAAGCTTGGGAGACTGAGACCCAGAAAGAGAAGATTACCTCATCAGGGTCTTATCACAAGTTTCAGGAAGAGTGGGCATGATTTGTCTTTTCAAGTCCAGAGAGGATGCAACAAAGTCTAGACTGCCTGATATTGGCTGACTCAGGGTACTGGGAGAGTTATCTATCTGTGATGATATCTCATTGTTAGATTTTGAAAGACAGGATAAAATCCTCTACTTACATATGTGCCTATGTTTCCAACCCTAGAAAACAAACTTCTGCTTGCTGTTCCCCAACACCCTGTATATATATATTTTCTTTTGGAAGTCCTCTCCAATACCCCATCTAGTTGAATGTCATAGCTCTAGTTGAATGTCATAGCTCTACACTCATTTGGAGAAATATGTTTTGATGTGCTTGCTCCCTTCTTTTCCAACCCTGTAGTTTATTTCTCTTTGAGAAAGTTACCCTATAGGTTTGACTTCCCCTCTTTCTGCTCTCTGACAAAATTCCCAGGTGTACCTCTGCAGAAGTGTCATATACAGACTTGGGTTCTGGCAAGTCTGATCTGAGTCGTGCAGGAAACCCTTTCTGTCCTAAAATATCTCCTGTGTTGCCCAAGTAAAATCTTATATGTTGCCACCTGGGAAGGCTTTCTCTGGAAAAATTTGTACCTCAATCAATAGCAAAGTGTTAGATTACATTATAGTGGGGTTTCCTTTATTAGCAAAGATCAGTTTTCCCAATCAACTCACTAAAAGACATTTATTGAAAATCAATTGATACATTTGGTAAGTCAGAGTAAACAGTTCAAATTTTCTTTCAACTTGTATATTTTGATTTCCAGTGCAATTAATTTTTTAAAAAAATTATTCTTTTACTGTCCTTCTGCTACCACCTTTGTCCAGAGCATAATAAGAGACAGAGGTTGTAGACATCATAATAATTGCCACTGTGTGTAGGGCACTTACTGTATACCAGACACTAGAGTAGAGGCTTTACATACACTATCCTATTTTACCCTCATTTTATCCTTTAAAGATGATAAAACTGGGGGGTCAAAATGGTTAAGGAACATGCCCCACACAGCCCACAATCATCTCCTGCTTGGACCATCATAGTTAACTACTAGTAGTTACTTCTCTCCCCTGTCTTCTTGTCTGTCTGCCATTCAGTGACTAGGTATTGACCTGCTTCTTTTCTCAGCAGCCAAGGATACCCACCATTTGCTGAGCCTTTTCTGTGTGACCTTTTAAACATGTGAACTCATTTAATCTTCATAACCACTGTGGAAGATGATTACACTTGTCATCATTTTATTGATGAGATGAAAGATTCAGTGAGCACTTGCCCAGTGCTAATAATTGGCCAAATTCTATCTCTTAACCATGACCTGGTGATATATAAGGTTCCATTCCAACTCCTAAATCCGAACATTCATGGGTAGACTCCCTCCACTGCCTCCCTATGTGGATCCGCTGCTCAGTCAAAGGCCGCCCCCATCAATATTTAGTTTCTCTTCTCTGCCTCAAGCTCTGTCTTTTCCCTATCTCTGAAGTATTTAATTGACTTCTGCTAAGTTTGGATATTCCAATTATCCTTCAGGATTCAACTTCCCCTCCTGGGCACCCGGAGGCCTCTCTTGATTCCACAAAATAGTGGAGAACTTCCTCCCTGGTACTCTTAAGGGCAGAGAGATTGCACCCATGGGAATTGCTGGACTGCCACATCCCCTTAGTGCCACATGCTCTTGGGTGTGAATAGGTAACTAACACTTGTGGTGCACACAGAGACCACACTAACAGTCTTTGTGTTCAGTAAACTTAAGTTTGGGGAAATCCATTCTTGAAAGTGTAAACAGCACCACCAGATAAACAATGTCAACTTAGAAATAAAATGCAGTTTCTTTTCACTTTTTAAGAGAATATAATAGAACTGCAAACTTTCTGTCTGTGATTGTGCACACAAGTACCAAATTTTGTGTATAATTTCAGGGTTTATAAATTCCTATTTAAGTGAACTTTAATGTTCTGTTGGTCAATAAGGCACTACAAGATTAATCAGCAACTTATTAATTCTAGACACCAACTGATATAAGAGGAGAGACCACTGAGGAGGAGGGACTTGATGGAAGAGTCAGAATTTGGGGGGTTGGGAGGAAAGATCAACAGGAGTGTCAGATCCCAGGAGAGGAGTGCATCTGCTAATCTAGTCTATTCTCAGCACCTAGAACAGAACCTGACATGTTATAGGTGTTCAGTAAGTATCATCTGAATGAATGAATAATCAGGGAAGGCATTCCAGGCAGATGGGATGGTATGAATTCAAGCACAGACTCTGTCCAGTAGGAACCTGAGTGGACTTGGACATATCAAGATGGAGATGAAGTCTGGGACTCAAGAGGCAGGTCTGGCATGTCGGGATCTGTTGAGTTTGGCCTTACAGGGTCTGTGGGTCTCTGCTCACCTGGAAGAAGCCAGGCTCTTGAACATGAGTACAGGCTGTTCCAGTGGGGTTTGGAAAGGAAGCTGGGGAGGGTCAGGCCATTGTACTGCTTCTCTCCAGACCGTAAGCAACTGCCTCTGAGGAAGGCCAGAAGAGTTTGAAGACAATCCAGTCTGCTCCACAGCTCTTCCCAGAAGGGTGGGCAGAGCCAGAGACACTGGGCTCTCCCAGCTCCCAGAGTCCCAGAACTCAGAGAGCTCATTGATGTGTTGGTAACAGGAGAGCTCTGTGCCTCTGCCTGGCTGCCCTCTGCACTCAGGGACTCCTTTTCCTGTTTCTTCTCCCATCTGTGCCATTGTCTTCCCCTGACCCTTCTCTCTCTGCATCTGTGTTCCCTTCACTCACCATGTCTATGTTGTCTACTTTCTCTGTCTCATCTGGGGAAGAATAGTTTTTCATATTGCAACACGTTCTCTCTTTATTTATTTATTTTTCTATTTTTTTGTGGCTGTTAATCTTGTCTCCTTTTCCATGACATTTTCTCATTATTCCTTTCATCTCTCCCTTCCTCTCCTGGTCCATTGTTAATGCTTCTCCTCATCCTTCAGCTCTCTAATCCCTCACCCTCTTTCTTTCACATTTGCATCCTATTGCTCTACAAGGCTTACAATCTTTGCCTGGAATGGGATTATCAATTTGATCCTATGTGCTACAAGTGTGGTGTGTACAGCTGGTTAGCTTTGACAACAAAGAGATCCCCCACAATACCCCCCAAGTTGACATTGAGAATTGTATTTGGCCAATATTGCTAAAATATAAATTATTTCAAAAAATTTCCTAATGTTTAATTTGTTGAATGTGTCTTAAAAGTTATGTTACAAAGCAAGCTGAAAGAGCAAAGATCTACCACATATGTTAGTTATCTGCTGATGACAGTCTTCACTTAAATCCAGAAACACATAAATACATTCTTGTCAAAAAGTCAGTCATTGTAGGTTAAGTTAGAGTTCCTCTTTGACCACTATCCTCACCCAATTCTGCCCTTCTCTCCAGAAGTATCCTTTATTATACTCTGTGCCCTTCAGGACTTTATGTATACTTGTTTTTAAATTCTTGCCTCCCCATACTTAATATTCCCAAACCTTATTCCAATTTGGTTAAAGAGTTGTATCTTTGTTTTAGCTTGATTTTCTCTAGTTACTAGTGAAATAAAGCAGTCTTTTTTGCTTATTTTTGCTTTTGTTTTGGTGAAGTAAAGAGTTTATTGCAGGGCATCAAGGAAGAAGAATGCTGTAAAGCTGTTTTTATTTAATGTTTATTTGGATTTTTTCCCCTGAGAATTACTGCTTATTTTGTTTATCCTTTATCTTATTGTATTGTGTTATTCTTTAAACATTTTGAATAGAAAAATTTATGAATTGTTGTCTAATATGTATTTTATAATATATCATATCATTAAAAATTTTTATTTTATATTGGAGTATAGTTGATTTCTGAGGCTTGTTAGTTTCAGGTGTCTAGCAAAGTGATTTAATTACACATATACATGTATCTATTCTTTTTTTTCATGTAACTTTCTTTTTCAGATTCTTTTCCAATATATTATTACAGAGTATTGAGTAGAGCTCCCTGTGCTAAACAGTAGGCCCTTGTTGATTATCTATTTTACTTACAGTAGTATGTATATGTCAGTCCCAATCTCCTACTTTATCTCTCTCCTTCACTTTTCTCCTTTGGGAACTATCAGTTTGTTTTCTAAGTCTGTGAGTCTTTTTCTGTTTGGTAAATAAGTTCATTTTTTAGATTCCACATATTAAGTGATATTTTATTTATTATTACATACTTACTATATAAAACAGGTAGTATATATATGTATACTTCATTCTTTATGTCATATTTAAATGCATCTAGTCTTTGTCCTAGGTCATAAACACATTCTTCCATATTTCTTTTAATACTGTTATTTATTATTTCAGTTCTTTAAGCTTCCAGGATTTATTTTTGTGTGTGGTATGATTAGAGACCTAATTGATTTTCAAAAGAGATGAGCAATTGTTCTACATCATTTATTGAATAGCCCTTCTTTTCTCACAGAATTTAAATGGTATTATTTAAATCAGAATGTAAATTTTCACACACATAGGATGATTCTGGACTTATTCTTTTTTGTTGGTCAGTTTTTCTATTCCTTCACTGATACTAGATTTTTTACATTTTGATAATAGATGAGGCAGTATCACTTTTAACTTTGGTCTGTTAGCCATTGTTTAACCCTTTCAAAATTTTTTGACTCTTTGCTCAAAAAAACACTAAGTAAGTACCAACAGGTATCTTGGTTCTCACTTTATAAATTCCCATTAATAATGCTATTGGTTATCAGTTCAGCATTATATTTATGTATTTATTTTAAGTATGTATTGTCTCACAAAGAGCAAAATTCAAGAGACACAACATCATATACCATAAAGACTTTTTTTTTCTACCCTAGATTTCAGCAATCTGATTCTTCTAAATCTTTCTTCTGGGGCAAACACTGTTAGTAGCTCCTGTGTTTTATTCCAGAGATTTAATTTATTTGTATATACATGTATTATATATAAATATCTTCTATGTATGTATGTATATATCTGTATATATACACATATTTATATGTATGTAAAATGTAATATTATATAAATTACTTGTATATATTATATAATATGCAGTATAGTATAATTATATTATTATAGCATAAAATTTACATAGTAATATATAACATAATTATGGTACATAATTATATATTATACAGTATAGCATTTTATATTTACAATTAGATTATATAGACCACTTTGTAATGTGTTTTTTTTTTTTTTTGAACAGTATTATTTTGGAGTTTTTATCAACACATAATAAACAATCTCATTCTGTTGCTTACTTGAATATTATTCCAGTATTTCTTCATTTTTTCCTCTGTTGCTAGATTGCTTTCAAGCTTTTTTATACTATAAGCAAATCTACACCAAACCGTCTTGTCTGTGCATCAACTCATGTATGTGCACATATATCTGTAAAATGAATAAATAGAACTATATTTTTACTAAAAAATCCTCCATCCTCTGAATGCTCCTTTTTCTATTGCACATCATTCTAGTTCACATTTATAGTATCTTTCCTCATTTCATTTAATGTTGAACATAAACAGTTTTGTTTCCCTGAAGAGTCTCTTTTTTCATCCATTTTGCTCTGCTGTTGATTTTCCTTTCCTTCTTTGAGGTTGGAAACATTTTTCAAATGTTTGCTGACCCTGTGTTGTCTACCTGTATTAAAATGTGGGGTCAAAAGAAACACGTTGGACACCCTAAGCATGTGGGTGGTGGTGGTGGTTTAGTTGCTAAGTCGTGTCTGACTCTTGCCACCCCGTGGACTGTAGCCTCCCAGGCTCCTCTGTCCACGGGATTTCCCAGGCAGGTGTACTGGGGTGAGCTGCCATTTCCTTCTCCAGAGGATCTTCCTGACCCAGGGATCAAACCCGGATCTCCTGCTTGGCAGGTGGATTCTTTTCCAATGGATTCTTTCCCAGGAGGAGATACCAGGCAAGCCCATGGGCATGTCATTTGTGGCTTCACTTTGAGTGAAATGACTGGGCTTTTTTTTTTTTAATTTACAATGTCAGTATCTTTAGATGTTTTCTGAATTGAGTAGAGGCTTATCTATTTTCCTGCTTAAAGGGAATAAATCTGGATCTTGGGAACTCCCCCTACCTCCATTCTTGACATGTTGCCTCGTGCTCACAGCACCATCACCTCCACTGGGCCTCCACTGGGTTTGGAATTATTGGATTCAACTTCTCTGGAGAATTATTCTCCTACTTTCTGCCAGGATGAGGGATGGGTGGGGCCCATGTGTGTGGATTTGGGAGGGAACTGTGCTCCTTTAGCCGACTTTCAGAAAATCACCATTTCCAGTCTCAACCTTGCCCTGACTTATAGTCCCTTAGCCATCTTAGGTCTGCATGCTAGTTACAATCCACCCATTTATTCGAGGTTCCAAAAGCTTTGTTGTTTGTCTTTTCTTGTGTTCAGATTTTACTCGTTACCCTCTTTCTAGTAAGATTTTTTTGAGGAAGCAAAAGTTGAGTATGTTCCATCAGCCATTTAATTCCAGAAGTGGAGTTCTTGGGTCTCTGGTATCATAGGTCTTGGGACTCTGAGTGCTGAGGATGATCTTTAGTTAACCTCAGGTTTCTAAGTTAAAGAATTATAGGGCTTCTTTTTTTTTTTGGCCACGCTACTGCGCAGCTTGTGGGATCTCAGTGGCTCAACAAGGGACTGAACCAGGGTATGGGAGTGAAAGCCTAGAGTCCTAACCACTAGGCTGCCAGAGAACCCCCTGCAGGACTATTCTTATGTATATCCTCTCTTCTCTCTATGCCACCAGAACAGAATTCTTGCAAATACAGTTCATCTGTGTGAGTCTTTGTTCAATCCCTTCTTCTTTGCTAAAATAAACCAGGTCCCAAGATTTTCTCTGTACCAGTTCTTTCCTTCTGCTGGTACAAACTATCAGTTTTGGTTTTGCCCCTCTCTTTGAAGAGTTACTTTGAGGTCTATGCTCACAAGTGTTCTTTTCCACTTTTTTCTTCACCTTGCTCAGTTCCTACTGCTTCTGGTGACCCTCACAATTTTACTCAGTGAGTTCTTCTTTAAGTTAACTCTAACTTCAGCCAACATGAACAGTGTTTCTGCTCTTGATCTCCTTACTGCCTTTGAGTGACTTTTGAGAGAATTCCAGCTGTACCCTGTTATTTCAAAACTGCAAGTGTTGTGTTGAGAATTTAATCATGATTACATGGAAATGTTAGATTAATTTTGGGGAGAATTTGCATCCTTACAATGTTGAGCTGCATAGCTTTCTTCAGGCCTTCTTTTCTGTTTTTAAGTTATGTTTTATAATTTTTATTTTTTAAATATTTATTTATTTATTTTATGTTTTATAATTTTTAGAATCAGCATTCATTCCTAGGTACTTCACAGTTTTTTAAAAAATATTTTTAAAAATTTATTTATTTATTATTTAGGGCTGTACTGAGTCTTCATTGCTGTGTGGGTGTGGGCTTTCTCTATTTGTGATGAGCAGGGACTACTCTTCACTACTTGTGGTGAGTGAGGGCTATTCTTCAATTGTGTGAATGGACTTCCCATTCTGGGAGCTCTTCCTGTTGCAGTGCATAGGCTCTAGGCACTCGGGCTTCAGTAGTAGAACGTGAGCTTGTAGCTGCGGCCTGCAGGCTTTAGGGCGTGTAGGCTTCAGTAGTTGCCACACACAGGCTCAGTAGTTAGGGCTTGCAGGCTCTAGAGTGCTGGCTCAGTAGTAGTGGCACATGGACTTAGTTGCTCCGCAGCATGTGGAATCTTCCCAAACCAGGGAACAAACCCATGTTCCCTGCATTTGGAGGTGGATTCTTATCCATTGTGCCATCAAGGAAGTCCCTACTTCATAGTTTTTGCTGCAATTGTAAATATTTTTTTCCCACTTTTTAATTGCTCAGTGGTATTGTGTGAGAAAGATACAGATTTTTGGCTGTTGATCTTATACATAGTATAATGTTACTGTAATATTAAGTTATATTTCTATATTTCTAAATAGAAAATGTGTAAAAAACAAAAGTTTGGAGGGAGATAACTCTTAACTCCACTATCTAGGTGGAATCACATGGTTAATATCTTGGCATATTTCTCCCAGTCTTTTGAAATACAAAAATACTCATTGATATAAACTTTTTGTTCAGTATCTATTAAAATGTCATAAGTATCACACTGACAACATATTATTTTATCGTTGAATCATGTCATAATTTACTTAGGTTTTCCTTTGGGTTGGGCTTTTGGGTAGTCCCGTTTTTCACTTACTATTTTTCTCAGAAAATATTTTATGCTTTTATATTTGAAAAAAATCAATAAACTTCCCACTCTTTCACTTTCCCCACTTGTGAAATAGGAATAATCATTATTCTTTCAAAGCAGTTATGAGGATTGAATGCTAGAATGTGACAGTGCCCGACATGGTACCTGGTACATGAGAAATGATCAAGTTACATCAGCTGCTGTCATTTCTGTACTACTAGGCATTGATTAAGTTGTTACTTTCAATCTTTACTATCACTTTACAAGACAGTTGTTATCCCAATTTAAGATGAGAGAATAGGTTCAGAAAGACTATAAGTGACTAGGTCACAAAGTTGGTAAATGTCTTTTCTGCTTTAGTAGTTTTTCCCTGAAAAAGCAAATCCTTTACTGAACTTCAGGAGCAGCAGTGTGGGCTGGAGACAGATCCAGCCTACCAAAGGTAGAAGCAGTGTCCATTTTAGTAAAAATAGCTTAATATTTGCTTCTCAATTATGTGCAGAAAGACCTAGAAGCTAAAACAACAACAGCAGCCTGCATGTTTATTAGCATTCTTTCTCTTGAGAGAACATATCTGTTACTCTAAGCCAGGTAACATACAAAGAGGGAAAAGTTTTGTGAAAAATGTTAATGACTTTAGTAATATGGCACTGAATACAAACTTCCTGCTTTCAGATCACAACCTTCTGTCTGGCACATCCTTCTGCAGGAACAATGGCCTTGGTGAAAAATCAGACTTGCATCTCCCACTTCATCCTCCTGGGCCTGTTCAACCACACACCACTGCACCTCCTTCTCTTTTCCACCATCATGGTCATGTTTCTGGTGGCCCTCTCTGGCAACGGGCTCATGATCTTCCTCATCAACACTGACTCCCGTCTACACAGCCCCATGTACTTCTTCCTCAGCTGGCTGTCACTCATGGACCTCATGCTCATCTCCACCATTGTACCACGGATGGCCATCGACTATCTCCTGGGCCATGGTTCCATCTCCTTTACAGGCTGTGGGTTCCAGATCCTGTTCTTCCTCACCCTCCTCGGGGATGAGTGCTTCCTGCTGGCTTTCATGGCCTATGATCGCTATGTGGCCATCAGCAACCCACTGAGGTACTCAGTGGTCATGAGCCGCCGTGTCTGTTGGCTCATGGTGGCAGGATCTTGGCTCTTTGGCCTGGTGGATGGGTTGTTTCAGGCCATCTATACCCTGAGCTTTCCCTACTGTGGCTCTCAGGAGATCGACCACTTCTTCTGTGGCATCCCTGCAGTGCTTAAGCTGGCCTGTGCAGATACATCCATTTATGAGGCTTTGATCTATGTGTGCTGCATCCTCATGCTGCTCCTGCCCTTCTCTGTCATCTCCGTCTCCTATCTGCTGATCTTTGTAACTGTGCTCCGCATGCATTCTGCTGAAGGTCGGAAAAAGGCCTTTGCTACCTGTTCGTCCCACATGGCGGTTGTGTCTCTCTTCTATGGGGCTGCCATGGTCACCTACATGCGGCCCCAGACCTACCACTCCTCCAAGCAGGACAAAGTGGTCTCAGCCTTCTATACCATGATTACCCCTGTGCTCAACCCACTCATCTACAGCCTGAGGAACAAGGAAGTGGCTGGTGCTCTCAAGAAACTCCTGGGGAGGTGTTCTTGTGGTGGGGGACAGACATAACTTGGCACTGCCACCGCTTATACAGCTCTGGGCCCTGGGAACCTGGATTATTCAACTGTAGTTTGATTGAAAGAGGTATGAACATGCCCCACTGAAAATAAAAGTCATTCTCTGACCAGAAGCAACCAGATTAGCACATCAATTCAATCTACCCTGTCCATGCTAAGTATAGGCAGTGTAAGAGCTTTTGGGATTACAAAGACTAGAAGACACAGATTCTTCAGCCCTCAGGTGCTGGGAGAGTGGGAAGGTGACCTCTCTCAGCTGTGTTCCTCTTAAGGAATTGTCCATGCTGGGGAAAGGCATCTTGCTGAAGGCCATGGTTCTCCTTGGAGAGCTGTCTGAATCTCATGACTGGTAATATAGGATATAAATGCCTGACTGCCTTGTCTCAGTTTGACCCTGAAGGGACAACCAAGCTCCAGAGCTCCCCAAATTCAGTCTCCCCATAGGATCAACTGAGGAACTGCAGACGACTTCTTCTTGCATCCAACTTTTCTTCCTTAACCCTCTTCTTTCACCGGAATTTTTAATTCTGAGAGCATTCTCTAATAAACTTTTTGCTTGCAAAGCATGTCTCAGTTTACTTCTGTGAAACTGACCTATGACTCAGGAATAATGGTGATTTAAAGCTGAAATGGCAAAATATCATCATGTACATGCACTCACGGCATGTGGGCATTAGGAGGGGCTGCTTTTATGGTTCATGTGAAGAGAAGTAAGAAATTAAATCATGGAAAGACCTTAGACAGGTTAAATGCAAGAATTACAAACTCAAATGACCATAGGTTCAGAAAGGAGGCGTTAATCAGAGAGAACCAGGGTAGAAACAGGTCAAAGGGAACACCCACTCCTAGACAAAAACCAGTTGGCAGCTCTTCTGCCCATGTTGTGGATAAGTTTTGAGTTGGAAAGGAGATTGAGTGAAAGTTGGTGTAGGCTGGAGAAGCAACCATGGATGAGCATCACAGTTGGGTCATGGGAACACAGAGGACAGCACTCAGCACATTGAGCAGGAAACAAGAGAGTAGAGAAAGGTGTTAAAGAAAAGAAAGGTGTGCACAGCCGGATGCCAGCCAGGAAAAGGAGGACTTTTATAGCTCAGCCTCTCTACAGTGCCTGCTAGGATAACTCAAGATCTCCAGGTGAGCAGACAGTTGGCTCTACTATAGAGCCCACACAATGAGGGCAACATCTGTGAAGACTCACTTTAGAACATGCTTAAGGATATGGCATCAGAAGCCTGGAAAGAGCTCTTCACCAACTTTGGAATACAGAAGGAGATTGGCACACATTTTTTACTGAGACTCACTGAGAGAGACAAGTGTGTGCATGCATGTGTGCTCAGTCATGTCTGACTCTTTATGACCCCATGGACTGTAGCTTGCCAGGATCCTCTGTCCATGGGGTTTCCAAGGTGAGAATACTGGGGTGGGTTGCAATTTCCTTCTCTAGAGAGATATAAGAATAATAATAAGATAAAATAAATATAAATCTCCCCTTGAAAATTAGCCCCAAAGCAAGCAAGAATCAGAAACATAAGCCCAATTAACACTAATTCATTCAAGATGAAATTCATGCTATAGAAGATTAAATGAAGAATTTAAAATAGTATCTTTAAAAATTCAATTACAATTGATTTATAATATTATGTTCCAGGTGAACAACACAGCAATTCAATATTTTCTTAGACTATATTCCTTTTAAAGTTATTATAAAACATTGACTGTGTTATGATGTGCTGTACCTCACACTGAACAACAATAACAATATTTGCTTTATATATATGTGCTCCTATATTAGGTTTTACATTTTAATGAATGCTATATACTCTGTTCATGCTGATTCCTTTATCATTTTATTATGTCCTTCTTTGTCTTTTATTCTAAATTTTTTTTAATTTAATTTTTAACTGGAGGAAATTTGCTTTACAATGTTGTGTGGGTTTCTGCAGTACAACGATGAGAATCAGCCATAATTGTACATATATCCCATCCCTCTTTACCCTCCCTCCACTTTCCCGATACCACCCCTGTAGGTAATCACAGAGCACCAGTCAGGGCTCCCTGGGTTATATAGCAATTTCCCACCAGTTATTTTACGTGTGATAATGTATATACGTCAATGGTACTTTCCCTAGTCAACCCATTCTCTCCTTCCCCCGCTATATTCACAAGTTTGTTCTCCACAACTACATCTCTGCTCCTTCCCTGCAAATAAGTTCATTAGCATCATTTTTCTAGATTCTATATACATGCCTTAATATATGATATTTGTTTTTCTCTTTCTGATTTACTTCACCCTGTATAACAGGCTCTAGGTTCATCCAGTTCATTACCACCAACTTAAATTCGTTCTTTTTAATGGTGGAGTAATATTTCATTGTATACATGTACCACATCTTCTTAATCCGTTCATCTGTCAGTGGACATCTAGGTTGCTTCCAAGTCCTGGCTAATGTAAATAGTGCTGCAATGAACATTGGAGTACACGTATCTTTTAAAATTGTGGTTTTCTTGGGCTATATGCCCAGTAGTGGGATTGTTGGGTCATATAGTAGATTTATTCCTAATTTTTAAAGAAGTCTCCATACTATTTTTCATAATCGCTGGACCAGTTTATATACCCACCAAGAGTGCAAGAGGGTTCCCTTTTCTCCACATCCTCGCCAGCATTTATTGTTTGTAGATTTTTTGATGACGACCATTCTGACCAGTGTGAGATTAATACCAGCCACTGTATTAACAGTTTTGATTTCCATTTCTCTAATAATAAGTGATCTTGAACAGCTTTTCATGTATTTATTGACCACCTGTATATCTCCTTTGAAGAAATGTCTGTATAGGTCTTCTGTGCATTTTTTTGTTGGGCTGTTTGTTTTTCTGCTATTGAGCTATATGAGCTGCTTGTATATTTTGGAGAGTACCCATTTGTCAGTGGTTATGTTTGCAATTATTTTTTCCACTTCTGAGGATCTTTTAATTGTGCTTATTGCTTCAAAGCTTTTAAGTTTAATTAGGTCCCATTTGTTTATTTTATTTTTATTTCCATTACTCTAGGAAGTGGGTCAAAGAGGATCCTGGTGTGATATATGCTAAAAAGTGTACTGCCTATGTTTTCTTCTAAAAGCTTTATAGTTTTTGGTTTTACATTTAAGTCTTTAATACATTTTGAGTTTATTTTTGTGTATGGTGTTAGAAAGTGTTCTAGTTTCATTCTTTTACATGTAGTTGCCTCTTTTTATTCATTCACTGCTTTCCTAGTTTCTGTAGCTCACTGTGCATTAGTTTTTTGAGAATATTTAAGAGAGTTGACTTAAAGTTTTTGTCCAGTAGTTCTAAAGTCTTTGCTTTCTTCTGTGGATGAATTACAACTTTTTGCTTTCTTCATGCTTTGTTGTTTTTTCATTGAAAACCGGGTAATTTTCAATATTATGATGTGGTAACCTTGGAAATTAAATATCCTCCCCTTCCTGGCATTTGTTCTATTGCTTGCTATAGGCATTGGATATTTGTTTAATGAACTTTATATTATATTTGTAAAGTCTGTGTTTCTGTCAGAGTTTTGTGGCTTTAGAGAGAATGGAGGCAAGTTACACTAGTAACTACAATTCTTAGAACCTTATAACAGGGAGATGACTTAAAGTTGTCTATCAATTTAATTCACACAACAAATGTTTTGTGATGAAAAATTATTGTTCCCATTTTACAAATGAGTAAATGGGTTCAAGTAGGTTCCTAGCTCAAAATGATGCCTAAAAATATTGACACTCAGCTCTATGTAACTTCAATGTCAAGTGTGTGTACAATGCTATGTTTATCTCTGTAAATTTCTTAGTATGACAGAAACTCAACTGGGTCAGAGCTGATGGAAAAGTGAGAAAGAGGTGGTCAGTCTAGGGAGGTGATGTGCTTTTCATAGCAGAGTGTTGAATTTTTGACTTGAGAAATTCCAGTGTAATTGAGCTCTGAGGTTAGAAAGGTCAGTGTGATATTGGATGGGAATATCTTATAGCTTAAGTAACAGGAAGAGGCAGAAGGAACCAGAGGGACAAAAGTCTGGAAGACTCTGGAAGATTCCTTGTTTGCTTCACGTACATCCACTATTTAGTGACTACTTACAATGTAGATTATATCCCAGAACAAAACATTCCATTTTGGAATGGAAGAAGAGTCAGTTCTTTCCAGATTGACCCATAGAATCTCTCCCCAGTTTTTCTCTCAATGTTTCCCTGAAAGAGAGTTTGTTTACTGGTGAACCGAGATGAGTAGAAAACTTTGCAAGAGGCTTCCTTTCCCAAAAGGTTTAACTGCAACAGACTGGGGAGAGAGATGTGGCTGAGGAGGGTTCTCTAAGGACTTGTAAGAACAGAAGTAACTTTCTTTAGTCACAGTAGAAGGGAAAACAATGAGTCTCAGTGAGAAGTGACAAAGAATAAAACCTCTCAGCTGGATGCTAAACCTGGCCAACAAGCGTTTCTCCACAGGTGGTAGACTCTGCTGACTCCAAGATAGAAGCCCCTTCCCTCCTTGTCTAGCCCTCTTCCATGGTCTTTGCTTTTGGATGAGGGCTGTATGGTCTCTCTGTGCTCTAAGTTTTCTTTCCAAGTGGGTTTTTCTTGACCACTAAAGATTCTAATAGGTTTTTGCATGCAACATTCTTTTCCAGGATTTTGGGGTTCCTTCTTTCTGAACTTTTTCTTCCCATTTCAACCAGCCTTAATGCATTTCTTCAAAATCTTTCCACAGCCAAGGTGGAAGACAATGGATAGTTCCTGTTGATGGATGGGGAGTCTTCCAGACATCTTGACCAACTGATATTTTCACAAGTTAGGAGGAAATTCTAGAGGAGTTCTGACCAAACAAGCCTTTCTTTTCCCTGGAAATTTCTCTTCTCGATATTTAATAATTCCCTTTGGCTTCTGTTTCAAGAAGATGGAGCTGTGTAGTTTTCTCTGCAGTTAGAGAGACCCCACTCTAGATTCAGCTGAGTGATCTGATCAGTCCTTCTTGGGTTGTGGAATCTAGTTACTCAGGGCATAGAGCTCCCAATGGAATCTACCTCATGACTCTCCAGGCCTTCCTGATTACATGGTTTTGGGTAAGGCTCTTCCTCTCTGTATCTTATACTTTACCTCTCTGCTAAGAAATACTTACAATGATTTTTCATCTGACAACTATCCCCGATGTTCTCCTGATTACTATTTATCTTAAATTATAAAACTCTTGCTTGGTTAGATTTTGTTTTCTGAATTGATTTTTCTCCTAATTCTTTACTCCATGGGTAGAACTAGAGAAAACCCAAGAGTTGCTTGATCCAGTATTTCATTTTAAAGCTCAGGCAACTGAGACCTAAGAGAAGGGAAATTTCATTCCTGTGGTCTCATGACCAGTTTTACAGTGGTATACATGATTTGTCTATTCAAGTTAAATGAAGTGCAACACGGCTAGACCATCTGAAACTGGCCCCTTCAAGGTACTGGGGGAGTGTCTCTGATACCTGTTTGTTAGATTTTGAAAGATTATGGTAAAGTCCTCTCATGCTTATCTATCATTTGTGCTTATGTTTGCAACTCATGGAAACAAATTTTTGCTTGTCTTTCCCTAAAACCACATAAATTTTTTTTTCTATTGGATGATCTCTCCTGTTCCTCTTCTACTTGAAGAGGCCATAACTCTGCTCTTATTTGGAGAAATGTTTTGGTGTGTTTGCTCCTTTCTCTTTCTACACTGTAGCTTCCTTCTCTTTGAGAAAGTTCTACCACAGGTTTGACCTGTCCTCATTCTGCTTCCAGGCTCTCTGAGAAAATTCCTAGGTGCACCCCGCCAGGAGTCATTTATGCACAACCTTGGGCTCTGCAAGCCTTATCTGAGGGATGCAGGATTGCCTTTCTGCACTAAAATATCTCCTGCTTTGCCCAGCTGAGACTATATCTGCAATAGCTATCTGGTAAGGCTTTGTTGAAAAAAATTTGCTTTACAGTTGGTACCAAGGGATTACATTACATTGGAGTGGGGCCATGTTTTTATCAGTAAAGATTAGTTTTCCCAAGGCATTTATTGAAAGTCAGTTGATGCATCTGATGAGCCTAATTAAACAGTGGCCAAGTTTCCTATTAAGATGTAAATTCAAACTGTAATGCAATGCACTTAATATTTTCCTTCCTTACATTTCTCTTGCTACCACCCTGTCCAGAGCATAATAAGTAGTGGAAATTGTAGACATCATTATGCTCCTGCCAACGTGTATTGGGTACCTACTATGCACCAGACACAAGAGTAGAGGCTTTATATTCATAATTCACTTTATTCTCACTGCCAGAATGGATGATAAAACTGAGGATCACAATGATCAGGTAACCTGCCCAATGTAACACAGCCAGTGGCCATCTCTTGCTTGAACCATCACAGCTTCTTACTAGTAGTTTCTCCCTTTATCATGTCTCCTTGTCTCTCTGTCATTCAGTGAACAGGCTTAGCCCTACTCCTCTGCTCAACAACAGTACTCACCATTTGTTGATCATTTCCTGTGTGAACAAGGCAAGTGTCTGGTGCTTTTGAACACATGAACTCAGTCTTCCTAACCACCCTGGGAGGTGATTATTCTTACCCTCATTTTGCAGATAAGATGAAAGAGTCAGTGAGCACTTAACTGAAAACTAATAATTGATGGTGTTACTAGTTATTTTCAGAGATTTTGACATTTACATAAATAAATGTATACAGAAACATATTCATTTCTTTTTACACATATAAGAGTAAAATATAATATTAACACTCCCTGGAATGTATGAAATACAATAGAGTATAAATGTATGATTGTAATATGATGCTTATTTAAACATATATATCATGTAATTAATATAAAATAAGTAATACAATACCTTATATGTACAATTTTACTGTATACACTCTTCTGTAATGTCCCTTTTACATTGAACAATATAGTTTGGGGACAATTCTATATAAACACACAAAAAGCAACTTCATTTGCATATTATTTCAGTTTATTCAATTTTTCCTCCTGATAGGTACTTAGTTCTTTTAACCTGTGACGGCTGTCTTTCTAGTGGCTTTTTTCAGGAAGCAGATATTAGGTGTGTTCAGTTCGCCATTTTAATCCAGAGGTTGAATTGTTAGTATATCGTGGATTGCTAGACTAAGGTTTTTTTTGTTTTTTTTTTTTTTGTTTTTAGACTAGGTTTTGAGGATACTATTTAGTTTTCCTTGAGCTACTGGGATGGAGAACTATGTGGTTATTCCTAATGTACATCCTGTCTCTTCTCCCTATCACTAATACAGAACTATTCCTGCAAATACAACTCATCTGCACGAGTCTTTGTTCAAGTCCTTCTCCTCTGCTCCTTGGGATAAACTACTCTTTTTAGAATCCTTGTAAGACTTTCCAGCTTCTGCTGGCTGAAACTGGTAGTTTTGGTTTTATTCCTATCTTGGGAGAGGTTACTTTGAGATTTATGCTCACAGGTGTCTTTTTTCCACTTTTTTCCCTTTCCTTGTTCAATTGCTACTGCTTTTGCTATCCCTTCGAATTTTATTTTGTGGGTTCTACTTTCAGCTAGCCTAACTTTATCCAACATAGACTGTGTTCCTGTTCTTCATCTCATTACTGATTTTGAGTGACTTTTGAGAGAATTCTACCTCTAAATGGTCATATCCAAAATGCAAGGGTCTTTTTGGAAATTAATTGGGATCTCAAAGAAATTATAGATTAAGTTTGTGGAGAATTTACATCCTTACACTGTTGAGCTTATGTCTCTAAAAAATATGCATGGCTTTTTTCAGGCCTTCTTTTCTGTCTCTCAATTATGCTTTATAATTTTTAGCATTGGGGTTCTTTCCTAGGCACTTCACAGTTTTTATTGCAATTATATAAGTTGTTTATTTAGTGGTATGTATGAGAAAGATTCAGATTTTTGTATGTTGATCTTATACATAGTATAATGTTACTTTAACATTATAATTCCATATTGCTAATAGAAGATGTGTAAAATACACAGTTGGAGAGAGATAACCCTCAACCCTACTACCTAAATGGAACCATGTGCTTAAGTATATTGGCATATTTCTCACAGTTGTTTTAAATACTTAAAAAGACTAGTTAGTATAATTTTTTTGCTCAGTAGCTATTAAAATGTCATAAGTATTCCACTGGCAACATATTTTATTATTTGATTATTTTATAATTTACTTTGTGTTGGGTTTTTAGGTTGCCTCCAGTTTTTCATTTACTAGCTTCTTAAGAAATATTTTATATTTCTATATCTGAAAAAATAATCTCCCCCTCTCTCAGTTTCCCCACTTATTAACAGTGATAATAATCAGTCTTGCCAGGCAGTTATGAGGATGTGACAGAGTGGTCACGGTGGTGCCTGGCACATGAGAAGTGCTCGTGTAATGTCAGTTGTCATTATTTCTGTCCTACTAGGAAGAGCTTATGCTTTCACCTTCAGTGTTTAATATCACTTTCTAAGATAGCTGTTATCTCAAATTAATATGAGAAAACAGGTTCAGAAAGGTTATGTAAATGCTCAGTTCACAGAAGTGGTAAATGCCTTTGCTGCTTTAGTACATTTACCTGAAAAAGAAAATCTTTGATTAAGGCTGGCCTAGCATCCCACTCCAGTACTCTTGCCTGGAAAATCCCATGGACGGAGGAGCCTGGTAGGCTGCAGTCCATGGGGTCGCTAAGAGTCGGACACGACTGAGCGACTTCCCTTTCACTTTTCACTTTCATGCACTGGAGAAGGAAATGGCAACCCACTCCAGTGTTCTTGCCTGGAGAATCCCAGGGACGCGGGAGCCTGGTGGGCTGCCGTCTATGGGGTCGCACAGAGTCGGACACGACTGAAGTGACTTAGCAGCAGCAGAGCTGGCCTAGAGCTTGGTATACAGAGAAGGCAATGGCACCCCACTCTGGTACTCTTTTGCCTGGAAAGTCCCATGGACAGAGGAGCCTGGTAGGCTGCAGTCCGTGGGGTCGCTAAGAGTCGGGACATGACTGAGCGACTTCACTTTCACTTTTCACTTTCATGCATTGGAGAAGGAAATGGCAACCCACTCCGGTGTTCTTGCCTGGAGAGTCCCAGGGATGGGGGAGCCTGATGGGCTGCCGTCTATGGGGTCGCACAGAGTCGGACACGACTGAAGTGACTTAGCAGCAGAAGCAGCAGCAGAGGTTGGTAAGAGACTGTCTATAGACTGGAGACAGACTCATTGTAGTAGAGGCAAAATCAGTGCCGATTTTAGCAATAATAGCTTGACATGTGCTTCCCAACGAGATGCAGCAAGTCCTAGATTTAAAGCAGCATCAGCAACAACAGCCTGCATCTTTGTTACAGATTCTTTCTCTTAAGAGGACATGCCTTTTATTCTAAACCAAATAACATTTAAAGCGGGCAACATATTGGAAAAAGCTGTAAATGACTTCAGTAATGTTGCATTAAACATAAACCACCTGATTCCAGATTCCAACCATCTGCTGGTGCATACTTCTGCAGGAACAATGGCCTTGGTGAAAAATCAGACTCTCATCTCCCATTTCATCCTCCTGGGCCTCTTCAACGACACACCACTGCACCTCCTCCTCTTCTCCGTCATCATGGTCATGTTTCTGGTGGCCCTCTCTGGCAACGGGCTCATGATCCTCCTCATCAACGCTGACTGCCGTCTACACAGCCCCATGTACTTCTTCCTCAGCTGGCTGTCACTCATGGACCTCATGCTCATCTCCACCATTGTACCACGGATGGCCATCGACTACCTCTTGGGCCATGGCTCCATCTCCTTCACAGGCTGTGGGCTCCAGATCCTGTTCTTTGTCACCCTCCTGGGGGATGAGTGCTTCCTGCTGGCTTTCATGGCCTATGATCGCTATGTGGCCATCAGCAACCCACTGAGGTACTCAGTGATCATGAGCCGCCGAGTCTGCTGGCTCATGGTGGCATTGTGTTGGCTCTCTGGTCTGCTGGATGGGTTAATTCAGGCCATCTATACCCTGAGCTTTCCCTACTGTGGCTCTCAGGAGATCGACCACTTCTTCTGTGATATCCCTGCAGTGCTCAAGCTGGCCTGTGCTGATACTTCTCTCTATGAGACTATGATCTATGTGTGCTGTGTCCTCATGCTGCTTCTGCCCTTCTCTGTCATCTCCATCTCCTACCTGTTGATCCTGATAACCGTGCTCCGCATGCATTCTGCTGAAGGTCGGAAAAAGGCCTTTGCTACCTGTTCCTCCCACATGGCAGTTGTGTCTCTCTTCTATGGGGCTGCCGTGATTGCTTACATGCAGCCCCAGACCTACCACTCCTCCAAGCAGGACAAGGTGGTCTCAGCCTTCTATACTATGATTACCCCTATGCTCAACCCACTCATCTACAGCCTGAGGAACAAGGAAGTGGCTGGTGCTCTCAAGAAACTCCTGGGGAGGTGTCCATGTGGTGGGGGACAGGCATAACTTGGCACTGCCACTGCTTATACAGCTCTGGGCCCTGGGAACCTGGCTTACTCAAACGTAGTTTGATTGAAAGAGGTATGAATATGTCCTACTGAAAATTAAAGTTAGTTTCTGACCAGAAGCAACCAGATTAGCACATCAATTCAATCTACCCTGTCCATGCTGAGTATAGGCAATGTGGCAGGAAGTCAGAGCCTCTATGGTTACATAGCACAGAAGACACAGCCCCTTAATCCCTCAGCTGCTGTGAGACTGGGCATGAGACCACCCTCAGCTGTGTCCCTCCAAGAATTACAGAAGGCTGAGGAGAACTGCCCAAGTTCATGGTTCTCCTTGGTGTGCTGCCTGAATCTCATGACTTATCAATGTGGATGGGGTATCTGGCTGCTGAGCACAGAAGAATTGATGCTTTTGAACTGTGGTGCAAGAGAAGACTCTTGAGAGTCCCTTGGACAGCAAGGAGATCAAACCAGTCAATCCTAAAGGAAATCAACCCTGAATATTCATTGGAAGTTCTGATGCTGAAGCTGAAGCTCCAATGCTTTGGCCACCTGATGCGGCTGATTCACTGGAAAAGACTCTGATGCTGGCAAAGATTGAGGGCAGGAGGAGAAGGAGGCAACAGACAATGAGATGGTTGAATGTCATCACTGACTCAATGGGCATGAATTTGAGCAAACTTTGGGAGAGAGTGGACAGGGAAGCCTGGTGTGCTATAGTCCATGGAGTCACAAAGAATCAGACGTACTGACTGAGCAGCAACAATGTTTCCAGATACTTGTCTATTTCTTCTAGGTTGTCCAATTTTTTGGCATATAATTACTCATAGTGTTCTCATGGTATTTTTAAATTTCTAAAGTGTAAGTTTTTATTTCTCCTTTTTTGTTTCTTATTGTGTTTGAGTCCTCTCTCTTTTCTTTTGGGGAACCTGGCCAGAGGTTTGTTGATATTGTTTATCCTTTCAAAAGACTACCTCTTGGTTTTACTGATTTTTCTATTTCTACTGATCATTTTCCTTTATGATCTTCATTATGTCTTTCCTTCTGTTGAGTTTAGCCTTTGTTCTTTTTCTAATTCCTCTAGGTGGTAATTTAGGTTGTTCATTTGAGATGTTTCTTATTTTTTCAGGAAGGCCTGCATTGCTAGGAATTTCCTACTTAGAACTATTTTTGCTGCATCTAATAGATTTTGTAGATTTGTGTTTTCATTGTCATTTGTCTCAAGATATTTTAAAATTTCCTCTTTGATTTCATCATTTACCCATTGATATTTTTAGTAGCATTTTGTTTAGTCTCCATGTGTTATTTCATTTAGGATCTCTACTGCCTTATTGATTTTCTGTCTGGAAGATCTGTTCACTGATGTCAGTGGGATGTTAAAATCTACTGCTATTATTGTGTTCCTGTCAATTTCTCACTTTATGTCTGCTAGTGCTTGTTTTATGTATTTAGGTGCTCCTTTATTAGGTGCATATATGTTAATAAATATAATATCCTCTTCTTGTATTGAGCCTTTCTTTCTTTTTTTTTTTTTTTAGTATATGGTGTCCTTGTTTATCATTCTTTATGGCCTTTGTTTTAAAGTCTATTCTGTCTGATGAGTATTGCTAACCCCACTTGTCATTTCTGTTTGCATGAGATATCTTTTTCATCCTCTTACTTTCAACCCTAATGTGTCCTTCACCCTAAAGTGGGTCCCTTATTATAAAAGCATTTTGTAAGCTGTGTTTTATTGTCCAATTTGCCACCCTATGTCTTTTGATTGGAGGATTTAGTCCATTGACATTTAAGGTAATTATGGACAGGTATGTATTTATTGCCATTTTAAATCTTGTTTTCCAGTTGATTTTGTATTTCTCATTTTTTCTCTTGTGGTTTGATGTCTTTCTTTTGTTTTATGCTTGAGTTCTCTTTGGTTTTTGTGATCCTATCATATGTTTTTGACTTGTGGTTATCCTGGTTTTCAAGTATGTTAATCCACTACTATATCTACTTGCTTTATGCAGTTAGTCTGTATAAACTCAAACACATTCTAAAATATAATCTATGTTTTCTTACTCTCCTTTCCCACATTTTAAAATTTTTATGTCCTCTTTTACATCTTCATGGTTAGCCTTTTGCTATTTATTATAGTTACAATTGCTTTCCTTTTTTTATTAAAAAAAATCTATGTATTGGCTTATTTAAACGATTTGCTTTCTTAATGTGATTTTTTTCTTTCCTATAGATTCTTGCTAATTTTTTAAGATCTTTCAATATTTCTTTTAGGATAGGTTTATATTGCTGTATTCTTTTAATTTTTGCTTGCCTGGGAAATTCTTTCTCTCTCCTGTTTTAAATGGTAATCTTGCTGGGTAGAGTATCCTAGGTTGTAGGTATTTCCCTTTCAGAACATTGAGTATATTTTGCCACTCCTTTCTGGCCTGCAAGGTTTCTGTAGAGAAATCAGCTTATAGTTTTAGTGGGGTTCCATTGTAACTAACTCTTGTTTTTCTCTTGCTACCATCAGAATCCTCTCTTTAACTTTTGCCATGTCAATTAGAATGTTTTGATGTGGGTCTGTTTGGATTCACCTTGTTTGAGATCCTCCATTTTTCTTGTACCTGAGTATCTGATTCATTCTTTAGGTTTGGGAAGTTTTCAACCATAATTTCTTCAAATACAGTTTCAATCCTGTTCTCTTTCTTCTCCTTCAGGGATATCTATTATGTGTAGATTGGCTTGCTTTATGTTATCCCACAGATTGCTTATGTTGCTTTCTTCATCTTTTATTTTTTTTTAAATTTGTCTCTCTATCTACTGTTCTGACTGGGTGATTTCCATTAATCAATCTTCCAGATGACTTAATTTTCCTTCTGCATTATGTAATTTACTATTTATTGCCTTTAGCATGGCTTTCATCCAGACAGTTTTATAATTTTTTTTTTTGGAGGTGGCCACACACTTTCACAGCATGTGGGATCTTAGTTTCCTGGCCAGGGATTGAACCTGCACCCTCTACATTGGAAGTACAGAGTCTTAACCACCAAACCACTAGGGAAATACCAGTTTTCTAATTTTGATTGGCTCCTTTTTTAAGTTTATAGTTTCTTGTTCTTTGTTATTGGTAGCCTTTCTTAATGTCTTTAGTATTTTTATTACGTCTATTTTGAGCTCAGGGTCTAGTAGACTGGAGAGGTCTGTTTCAGTTTTTGTTCTTCCAAGGGAATTCTCTTGTTTTTTTTAAATGGGGAATGGTTCCTCTGCTTCTTTATTTTACTTGTATTTCTCTGACTCTGAATTTAGGAGAAACAGTTATCTACTCTGGCCTTAAAGGATTGTTTTTATGTGGGATCAACTCTGTGGAGCCTGTATTAGTCTAAAATTTTTGGTGTGAGGGCTGTTTTATAGAATGGATGCCTATCTGTCTTTCCTCAGTGTATGCAGGCCTTCATCCTCTTGATGCCATGCACGCATGCTCAGTCGTTTCTTTGGATTCTTTGTGATCGCATGGACTGTAGCCTGCCAGGCTCCTCTATCCAAGGGATTCTATAGTTATAGAGGAGTAGGTTGCCATTCCCTTCTCCAGGAGCATCCTTTTGATAGGGTTGTGACTGACATGGAGATTGGTGCCTACACTGGATGTTGAGTGGGGCTTCCTCTTTGCTCTGTGGTTGTCACAGCCCTGTTGGGGGTTGGATCTACTCCCCAGTTGTTGGAATAGAAGCTCCTTGATCCAGTTCTAAGCTGCAGTGTAAGGTAAGTGGGACTTGAGCACTTCAACTGAGAGAAGAGCCATGGAGTATTGCCCTGCAGGAGCTATCCACCAGATAGTTCACTCTATGGCATTGCCTGTCACCTTTTGTGTGTGCTCACAAGTATACTGTTGTTGCCACTGCCCTCAGCCCCACCTCAACCATGGGAATGCTGGCAAGCAGCCTGGGTGTCCCTTAGGTGCTGTGCTCACAAAGTCACTGGTGCGGATCAGCCAGTACAGATCTGCCAAAGTTAGGCACCAGGACAATATTCTTGCATGTGGACCTGCCATTGGAGCTGTGGAATCAGCCCAGATGCCTGCCCCATCTCTACATGCATGTACACACAAAACTCACCACTGCTGATGTCAGATCGGCTCCAGCCACAGGAGCTCCTGCTTGGAGGTGCCTAGCTTACAAAACTGCTGGCAGCATAAATCCATCAAAGTTGCATGGCTGCCAGACCATGGCTCAGATTTAAGCCCTGCCTCTGAAGGAGGGAAATCTGCAGATGCATTCCCAGAGCTTGTAGAGGCAGAGCCATGCTTGCTGTGAGCACATGGTGAATGAGGCTGATATGATGGGACCCTACCCCTCTCTTCGTGTACATGTTAACAATGAGGTTTCTATGGTAGATCAGAGCACATCCCCAGTTGTGGCCAGGGCCACACTCTTGAGCTGAGTAGTGCAGTGAGGTGGCCAGGACTGTCTCCACTGGTTGCCGTATGTTCTATCTGCCACAAGCCAGCTGCTGCACTGTCCTCTGAGCCTCTGAAACTCCGTATCTGTTCTAGATGAACTTCTAGCCAGTGAAGGGGGTTTCTAGGGTGAAGGATCCTTTCTTCTTTCAAAGTCCCCCTTCAGGGGCCCAAGTTCCATCTAGATTACTTTAATCCTACCCAGTACATGGTTACCTTTCTTGCAATAGTGGTTGTGTGAGACTTTCTGCCAGTGTTCAGTGGGTACTCTGTGAATTGTTCCACACATAGATGTAATTTATGTATTTGTGGGAGGAGGTGGGCTCCACATCCTTCTTCTTTTTAATTGGAAAATAACTGCTTTACAATGATGTGTTGGTTTTTGCTATACAATAATGTGCCTCCTCTGTGTCTCATATCTGAGCTTCCAAGCAGAGCTGGAGTGTTCACTTGGCAGGGAAGCCCACTAGAGCAGTCATGAGAAACTGGCCAGCTGCTCCTGCAGTTGTCCATCTGCCTTCTCTGCCATAATTACATGTTTATCCCCTCCCTCTGGAGCCTCCCTCCCGCCTCCCATCCACATCCTTCTATTTTGCCATCTTGATCTCCCTCCTCTCTTTCTCTTGTAATTGAAAAATACTCTGTCTTCTCCTTTTGCATCACTCTCTTGTTTTCTATGAAATTAGGTAAAACAGTTACCTATTGCAATCGAAGTGATGTCCTTGTGTGGGAGCATCCCTACACAGTATGCCCCATGACTTTGGTAAGAGAGCTGGATTTGACAGGAACAGAATTCACATTTTTCCTCAGGCAGTTTTCATCTTGGTAGGAGGCTGGTATGGAGATCGTGGGGCCAGGGCCTGAGCTAGGTGTGTTTCAGAGCTTCCCATCTTCTCAGTGGCTGTCACTTCCCTATCAGGGTTGGAAGCAGATCTGAAGTTGCTAGAGCAGAAACTGAAGGCTGGGCCTAAGCGGGCTTGATTTCTTGTAAGTGGTGCTCTCAACTCTCCCAGCACAGAATCCTTTCCCCAGAGATTAGTAGTTCTGGGGCCAGAGCAGCTGGGTCTGGAGCATGGGCTGTGATAGTCCAGCTGGGGTCAGAGGTATGAGTGCTTCTGATAGTAAGCACCTGTATTCGCTGCCCCTACCTTGTTCAGACAGCACTTTGGGTCTGAGCCTCATTTGTCTCTCACAGCTGGCTCTTTGCTTGAACTCTGCTGCTCTTGCCCCGGTGTTGAGCTGCTCGTCCAAGTACATGAGGCCTGTATGGACTCTTGGTATAAGTAGGGGCACAAGTTGTGGTGGTGTTGTTGCTAGGAGAGATCAGACCTGCTTCTGATGAGCTGCCCATGTCAGTGCTGGTAATGGTTACCCCTGTTCTGCTCAGATGCCACTTAGGGTCTGAGCCTCCTCTGTGTCTCATATCTGAGCTTCCAAGCAGAGCTGGAGTATTCGCTTGGCAGGGAAGCCCACTAGAGCAGTCATGGGAAACTGGCCAGCCATTCCTGCAGTTGTCCATCTGCCTTCTCTGCCCTGCTTGAGGAGCGTGTGCACTCCTCCTGAGCCAAGTCCAAACCTCCCACAGACTTCCTATTAGTCCCACTGGCCCTCTAACCCACCAAAGGGGCTCATCTTCCCCCTGTTGGTTCCCAGGGCTGGTACACCCAGTATCTGGTTTGAATCTCTCACTACCATAGGAGGATCTCCACTGTAATCTCCCTTTTCCTCTAAGTCCCCTTCTAGGTTCACAGGCAGATCGGACTGATTCTCTTCCCTTCCTACCTGATTTTCTGTGGGTCATCTTACAACCTGGGTTGTGCAGGAGTCTTTCTGCCAGTCTCCAGTTACTTTTCAGTGAGAACTGTTCCACATGTAGATGTATTTTTGATATTTTCATTGGGGTTTTCTTTCCTCCTATTCCAACATCTTCACCTTCTCCTCTGTAACAGTTTTTTTAAAACTATACTTGTTCTGATATTAGTATTTCCACTCCAGTTTTTTCTTGATAAATTAGCATGGAACATTGTTTTTCCATTAAAAAATTTTAATCTATGTCTTTTTATCTAAGTGAATCTCTTAAAGATAGCATAGTTGGATCATGTCTTATTCTGCCAATATTTGCTTTAAATTAGAGAGTTTAATTCATTGAAATTTAAAGTAATTACTGGCAAGGACAGACTTACTTCTGTCATTTTGATATTTATTTTCTATATGTCTTACAGATTTTTAGTTTCTCATTTCTTCCATTACTGTCTTTTGTATATAATTTATTTTTTTGTTAGTGTACTGTTTTGATTCTCTCCTTGTTTCCTTTTGTGTGTATTGTACATAAATTTATTTCTCAATTGCCGCAGGAATTACAATTCATATCTTAAATTTATAATAATCTAGTTTGATTTAACATAACTGTGTTTTTATTATATATAAAACCTGACCCTTACATTGCTCTGTCTCTCTTTATTTTGCTGTTGTCACAAATATTACATCTTTACACATTGTTTAGCACAGCTTTATAATTTTCCCTTAATATACTTATATTTTAAATAATTTAGGAAAGTTACAAACCAAAAATATAGTAATATTGGTTTTTATACTTATGTTACTTTTGCCAGCATTCTCTATTTCTCATATGACTTCAAGTTCCTATCTAGTGACATTTCCTTTCAGCCTGAATAACACCTTTTAACATTTCTTGTCTACTAATGTAATCTCAAGGCTTTTGTGTAGCTAAAAATTTATTATTTCTCCTTTATTTGAAGAGTAATTTAGCCAGATATAAAATTCTTTTTTTTTTCAAAAGTCAAGAATAAATATTTAAATCTAGTACTGTGTTGAACAGATGTGATGAAAACTGGCATCTTTGTATTTTTCTTTATCTTAGAAGGAAAATTTTCAGCCTTTCTGCCTTATATATGATATTAGCTGTGGACTTTTTAAAAAAAAATTTTTTTATTGGAAGATAATTACAACATGGTGATGGTTTCTGCCATACCTCAACATGAATCAGCCATAGGTATACATATGTCTCCTCCCTCTTAAACCTTCCTCCTACCTCCCTCCCCATCCCACTGCTCTAGGTTATCACAGAGCACCAGCTTTGGGTTCTCTGTATCTTATAGCAAATACCCACTGGATAACTATTTTGCATATGGTAGTATATATGTTTCAATATAGAAGTCTTTGTTGATGGTTTTTTTTTTTTAATTTCAGTGGTTTAAGTGGTCAGTGTACTTCCTTATGGTCTCAGGGTTTCTGAGAAATTTGTTGTTAATCTTATTGAGCTCATGTGCATGATGAGTTGTTTCTCTTTTGTTGCTTTCAAGATTCTCTCCTGGTCTTTGGCTTCCAACAATTTCATTATAATGTAAAAGTATCTCTTTTGTTTTTGTGCTGCTTGGAGTTCATTGAACTTCTTACATGTGTTTTTTCATGTGTTTTATCAAACCTGAACACTTCTCAACAATTATTCCTTTAAATGTTCTTACTGCGTCTTTGTCTCTTCTCTTTCTTGAATTTCCAAATGCCCATGTTGCTATACTTGCTTATATAACACAGATCTCTTAGGCTTTTTTAAAATTGTCATTTCTATAAATTTTTGTTCTTAGACCTGATAATCTAAATTGATCTATCATCAGATTCTCTGATTTTACTTCTGCTTCTACCTTTTAAAATCTGCTATTGATACCCTTAGTGAGTTTTTCATTTTCAGCTTCAGAAGTTCTATTTATTTCATTTTATATTTTGTATCTGCTTATTGATATTCTCGATTTATTCATGAACTATTCTTCTAGTTTCTATAGCTCTTTGTCCATGGTTTCCTTTAGCTCTTTCAGAATATTTAAGACAGCTGATTTAAAGTCCTTTCTGGTATGTCTAATATCTGTGCTTTCTCAAGGACAACTTCTGTTCAGTTGTTCTGTGAGTGGATTATACCCTCTTGTTTTCTTCATGCTTTGTGATTTTGCATAGAAAACTGGATATTTTGAATATTATAAAGTGATAACTCTGGGAAATAGATTCTTTTCTCTCCTCAACATTTTCCCCCACCCCCATGACTTTGTTATTGGCTTAATAAGCTTTAAAACTATTTTTGTAAAGTCTGTATCTGTTTCTGTTTTGAGGGCTTTAGAGAAAATGGAGGGAAGTCATACTAGTAACTATAATTCTTAGAAGCTATAATGTGGAGATGACTTTTGGTTATCTTTTCAATTTCAGCCTCACAACAAGCATTTTGTAGTGAAAATCATTATTCCCATTTTATAGATGAGAAAACTGGTGTTCAGATGGGTCCTTTGCCCAAGGTGAAGTCTAAAAATATTGACACCCAGCTCTGTCTGACTGTAAGGTCAAGTGTCTGTGCTATGCTACCTTTAAATTTCTTAGTCTGACAGAAGTTCAACTAGGTATGAGTTGATGGAAAAGTGGGCAAAAAGTGGTCGGTTCAGGGACAGATGACCTTTGTCCTAGCAAAGTGTTTGTTGAATCTTTGACCTCTTTAGGACTTCATTGAATTCCAGAGGAACTGAGTTCTGAGTTTAGAAGCATCAGTGTCATTTTGGATGGGAATGTCTCATAGCCTAGGTAACAGGAGGAGGCAAAAGAAATCAGAGGGGCAACAGTCTGGAAGACTTTGGAAGATACCCTGTTGTCTTCACCTATATACAGTATTTACTGGGCATTCATATTGGGAGCCATAACCCAGAGCAAAACCCAACATTTCTTGTTCGAGTTTTAAGCCGGGGAGAGACGCTTTTTCCTGGACTGACCCAGAGAATCTCTCCCCAGTTTCTTTTCCATGTACCCCTGGGAAAGAGTTTGTTTATTGATGAGCAGAGAACTTTGCAAGAGGCTTCCTTTCCCAAGAGGTTTAATTGCAACAGACTGGGGACAGAGATGTGGCAGAGAAGGGTTCTCTAAGGACTTGTAAGAACAGAAGTAACTTTCCTTAGTCACAGCAGAAGGGAGAAAAATGTGTGGCAGTGAGAAGTGACAAGGAATAAAACTCCTGAGCTAGATGCTGAATGTGGCCCAGCAAGGGGTTTTTCCCCAGGTGAGAAGCTCTGTGCTGGCTTCCAGCTAGAAGCCTGTCCCCTCTTGATCCAGCCCTCTTCCACTGTTTTCCTTTTGGATGAGGGCTATACGGTCTCTCTGTGCTCCAATTTTTGTTTCTGAAAGACTTTTCTTAACTTCTAAAGATTCTGCCAGTGTTTTAGTATGAATCTCTCTCTTCCAGGATTTTCTGAGTTTCTGTTTTGAGCTATTCTATTTTCATTTTTATGAGTCTTATTGAATTTCTTCAGACAGTCATGGTGGGAAGCGTTGACTGTTTCCTGCTGATTGGATGGGGAGTGCCCCAGGCATCTTGGTCAACTGCTACTTTCACAAGCAAGATAGAAGGAAATTTTAGAAGAGTTCTGATCAAGCAAGCCTTTCTTTCCCCTAGAAATTTCTCTTCTGTGTTTAATGATTCTCTTCTGCTTCTCTTTCAGCCCTATTTGCTTCAAGAAGATGGAAATGTGCAGTTTTCTCTGCACTAAGAGAAACTTTGTTGCAGACCCAACTGACTGATCAGAGCAGCCCTACCTGGGTTGTGGAATCTGTTCACCCAGGACACAGGGCTCCCGATGGAACCTGCCTCATGATTCTCCAGGCCTTCCTGATGTCACTGATTATATAGTTTCAGGTCTGGCTCTTCCTCTCTGCATCTTGTATTGATACTTCACCTCCCCACTATGAAATGCTTAAGATGTTTTTTTTCAACTCACAACTATCCTTGCCATTTTCCTACTTACTATTTCTCTTAAGGTAGAAGACTCTTGTGTGGTCAGATTTTGTTTTGAAATATTTTTTTCTCTTAATTCTCTAATCCATGGGTAGAACTAGGAAGGAGCTGAGCGTTTCATCCAACTTGTCATTTTACAGGTGTGAGACTGAGACCCAGAAAGAGAAATTTAGTTCCATAGGGTCTCATCACAGGTTATAGGGAGGGTGTGCACGATTTGTCGTTTCATGTCTAAAGAGGTCAAACAATGGCTAGACTGCCTGAAACTGATCCTTTCAAGGTACTGGGACAGTGTTTCTGAAACCTGGTTGTTAGGTTTTGAAAGGTCATGAAGGTTACAAAGTCCTCTCATGCTTATCTACTGTTTGGGCTTATGTTTCCAATTCTTGAAGACAAGGTTTTGCTTGTCTTTTCCCAGCATTGCCATGCGCTTAAAAAAAACTTTGCTTCTTTACACTTCATCTTTGTCCAGGGAACAAAAAGTGATGAAATTGAAGACATGATTATAGCTGCCGCTGTGTGTTGGGTACTTACAATGAACCTGGCAATAGAGTAGAGACTTCACATACATTATCCTAATTTATTTTCACTGTCAGAATGGATGATAAAACTGGGCAACAGAATGATTAAGGAACCTGTCCCAGGTAACACACCCCAGAGCTGTCTCCAGCCTGGACCATCAAACTGATTATTAGTAGCTTCTTCTCTTCTCCTGTCTTCCTGTCTCTCTGCCATCCAGTGAACAGGCATAAATCTGCTCCTTTGCTTAACAGCCAATAGTCCCCACCACTTGTTGAGTGTTTTCTGTGTGAATCAGGCAACTGTCTGGTGCTTTTCAACACACAGACTCAATCTGCATAGCCACCCTGGAAGGTGATTATTCTTGTCCTCACTTTGCAGATGAGATGAAAGGCTCAGTGAGCAGTTGCCCCAAACTAAGGCCAGATCCTATTTCTTAACCATGACTCAGTGATGTATCAATATAAAATTCCATCTCCTAAGTATGGCATTCATGAGCAGATTCTCTCCACTGTCTCCCTGTGTGGACCCCTGCTCAGTCAAGGGACTCAACTTGCCTCCTCCATCAATTTTTGCTTTCTCTTTTCTGCCTCAAGCTCTGTCTCTTCCTTCTGCCAGGAATATTTGGCCTCTGCTCAGTCTGAGGTATTCCAATTATTCTTCAGGATCAAAAATCACCTCCTGGGTTCCAGGAAATTTCTGATTCATCCCAAAGTTGAGAATTTCTTCTCTAGCACCTTTAAGGACAGAAAAATTTCACTCATGGTACTTGTCCGGATGCCAGCTTTCCCGATGCTAAATGTTCTCAGGTGTGAATAGGTAATATAAGCAATACACACAGAGACCACACTTATGGGCTTTATGCTCAGTAAACATAATAAAAGGTTGCGGAAATCCATTTTTGAAAATGTAAATACCTCCACCAGATAAATAACTTCAATTCAGAAATAAAAGCAATCTTTTGACTTTTTAAAGGATTATAAGAAAACTGTGGATTTTCTGTCGGTGGCTGTTCACATAAACACCAGATTGTGCATACAGTTTGGAGGTTCATAAACCCCTGTATTAGGAACCTTTGATGTTGTGTTGGTCAACAGGGCATTACTTGATTAATGAGTATCTTATTGATTCCAGACAACAAGTGATATAAGGAAAGAGGAGAAATTACTGAGGAGAAGAAACTTGATGGAAGAGTCAGGGTTTCAGGGGAGGAGAGGTCAATGGGGGCATCATCTCCCAGAAGGAAAGTGTATCTGCTTATTCCTTCTATTCTCGGCACTTAGCACATTACCAGGTACATAGTGAATGCTCATTAAATATCTATTGAATGAATGAAGAATCAGGGAAGGCATTCCAGACAGATGAGATGGTATGAATACAAGTACAGGCTCTGTCCAGCAAGAACTTGAATTGATTTGGGCATATAGAGATGGAGATGAAGTTTGGGACTCAACAAGGAGGTCTGGAATTTCTCGATTGCTGAGCTTGGCCTTACAGGCTCTATGGACACCTGCTCACCTGAAAGAAGCCAGGCTCTTAAACATGAGCACAGAATGTTCCAGTGATGGAAGAGGAAGCTGGGAAGCATCAGGTCTTTACATGGTTTCGGTCCAGACTGAAAACTACTGCCTCTGGTGCTTGGGGGAGGCCTGAGGGCAAGTATAACAAGATACCGAAGAGGGCAAAGTTGACCATGGAAGCCAAAAGAGGTCGCAGACAATGCAGTCTGCTCCATAGCTCCTCCCAGCAGGGTAGGCAGAGTCAGACACTGAGCTCTCAGAACTCAGAGATCTTACGATTGCATTGGTTACGGGAGAGCTCTGTGCCTCTGCCTGGATGCCCTCTGCACCCGGGCACCTCTTCTCTTCCTGTGCCTTCTCCCATCGGTGCCATTGTCTTCCCCTGATCCTTCTCTCTCAGCATCTGTGTTCCCTTTTCCCACCGTGTCTGTGTTCTCCGCCTTCTCTGTCTCTTCAGGGGAAGAATAATTTTTTATATTCCAACACATTCTCTCATTATTATTTTTTTTTCTATTTTATGGCTGTTTATCTTATCTTCTTTTCCTTGACATTTTCCCATTACTCCTTTCATCTCTCCCTTGATTTCTTGGTCTGTTGTTAGTGTTTGTCTTCATCCTTCTCCTTTCTAATCCCTCACCTTCTTTCTCTCACACTTTGCTTGCATCAGTGCCATTGCTCTACGCTCTATGAGGATTATAGTCGTTGCCTGGGATGGGATTGTTAATTTGGTCCCCTGTGCTATGACTGATGTGTGTGGCCAGGTAGCTGTGGCAACAAAGAGATCCACTACAACACCCCAGAGGTAAGTGACATTGAGAACAGTATCTGACTGATTATTTTTTCTATAAGAATATGTTAAAAATACTAATTTATTACTTTAAAAATTTCCTAATTGCTAATTTCTTGGATGTGTTTTATAATGTTATGTTACAAAACAAGCAAAAGAAAAAAGATGTTCCAGGTGCATCAACTACCGGCTTATGACAATATTCACTTAAATTTAAGGAATATATGAACTTGTTACTGTTTTTTTCCCACATCTAAATATATACAATTTTATTTGTCAATTTTATCTCAATAAAATTTGAGAGATAAAAAAGACAGAAATGGAAAAAAAAAAAAAAAAAAAGACAGAAATGGGAGGTGACTTGACTCCAGTTAGAGATTTAGTAAAGGCAAGTTCAATAACAAGAAAAAAATGGGGGACATGTCGGGGGGATACTTTCCACCAGCTTATCTCAAACTTCATTGTGCATGAAATTAAGATTCCTCACTTAATAGCTCTTAGATGGGGCAAAAGAAACCTGCTATTCTAATCAGCATCAGAAATAATTTTTATGAACACTAAAATTTGAAAATTGTTATAGGTCTTAGAATCAATAACATTTTTCAAAAAAAGCAATATGACTACCAGCCTTTTTTAAAACCTCTTTTCAAGACATAATGTTATGATTTAAAACAGGAGCAAATTTATTAGTCATTCTATCTACATGATTTCCTCCTTGTCACTTTTCTTCGTGCAGGCCTGGTGAAGTCATTTTGCCTTCCTCTAATTCAATACAAAATTCTAAACATCTGAGCTTCATTACTTACTTACATATCACAAGGACTCTGAAACATTCATCTAAAGATATTTTATCGTCTTTTTTTTTGCATTTCTTTTTAACCATTTATATATTGAATTATGGTTAATTTATATCATATTAGCTTCATGTATACAGTTAAGTGATTTTGCTATATGTATATATATTTATTTTTTCCCAGATTCCTTCCCATCATAGGTTTTTACAAGATGTGCTATACAGTAGGTCCTTGTTGTTCATCTCTTTTATGCATAGTAGTATGTATATGTTGATTCCTCATATATCACACATACTGCCCATCACTATCCCCTCTGATAAACATAACTTTGTTTTCTATGTTTGTGAGTCTATTTCTGTTTTGGAAATAAGTTCATTTATGTTATTTTTTTCAATTTCACATGTAAGTGATATCATATGATGTTTATCTTTGGTATACTTCACTTAGTAGATAATCTCTACATCCATCCATGTTGCTGTAAAAGGCATTATTTCATTTGTTTTTATGGCTGAGTAATATTCCATTGTATGTATACATATATATATGTATATGTATATATATGTGTGTGTGTGTGTGTATACCAAATATTTTTCATCCATTCTTCTGTCAGTGGACATTTAGGTTACTTCCATGTCTTGGCAATTGCAAATAGTGCTGCAATGAACATCAGGGTGCGTATATCTGAATGAATTGTGGTTTTCTCCAGATATATGCCCAGGAATGAGATTGCTGGGTCATATGGTAACTCTATTTTTAATTTTTCAAGGAACCTCCATATCATTCTCCATAGTGGCTGCAGCAATTACATTCCCAACAGCAGCATATGAAGGTTCATTTTCTCCACATCCTCTCTGGCACTTATTATTTGTAGACTTTTTATTAATGGCCATTCATTCTGACTTCTGTGAGGTGATACCTCACTGTAGTTTTGATTTGCATTTCTCTAATAATTAGCAATATTGATCATCTTTTCAGGTGCTTATCATCCATCTGTATGTCTTCTTTGGAGAACGGTATATTTAGGTCTTCTGCCCACTTTTTTATTTATTTATTTATTTTTACATATAATGAGCTGTATGAGCTGTTTCCTTATTTTAGAAATTAATCCCTTATTTGTCACATCATTTGCAAATATTTTCTCCCATTCTGAATCCCTCAGAGTGTCTTTTTATTTATGATTTCCTTTGCTGTGTAAAAGCTTTTAAGTTTAATTAGCTCCCATTTGTTTATTTTTGTTTTTATTTCCACTACTACAGGAGACATAGTCAAAAAATATTTCTGCAATTGATGTCAAAGAGTGTTTTGCTTATATTTTCCTCTAAGAGTTTTATACTGTCTGGTCTCCAATTTACATCTTTAATCCACTTGAGCTTACTATTTGTATACAGTGTTAAAGAACGTTCTAACTTCATTATTTTACATGTGACTTCCCATTTGCATCATTTGTTGAAGCTGCTATCTTTCCTTCATCATAGATTCTTGCTTCCTTTGTCATAGATTAATTGACTGTAAGTGCACAGGCTTATTTTGAGGCCTTCTATCCTGTTCCACTGATCTAGATTTCTGTTTTTGTGCCAGTACCATAGTGCTTTGATTATTGTAGTTTTGTAGTATAGTCTGAAGTCAGAAAGCATAAGTCCTCCAGCCTCATTCTTCTTTCTCAAGATTGTTTTGGTTGTTTGGGGTCTTTGTATTTTCATACAAATTTAAAAAACTTTTCTAGTTCTACTTCTGTGAAAAACGCCACTGTAATTTTACAGAGATTGCATTGAATCTATGGATGGCCTTGGGTAGTATAGTCATTTTAATAATAGTAATGCTTCTGATACAAGAACATGGTATATCTTTCCATCTGTTTGTGCTGTCTTTCATCAGTATCTTATAGGTTTTGCAGTACAGGTCTTTTGCCACCTTATGTAAGTTTATTCTTAGATATTTCATTTTTTACGTGTGATGATAAATGAGATTGTTTCCTTAATTTCTCTTGATGATGTTTCATTGTTAGTAGAGAGAAATACAACAGATTTCTGTATATTAATTTTGTATCCAGCAACTTTACTGAGTTCATTGATGAGCTCTAGTAGTTTTCTGGTAGTATCTTTAGAATTTCCTATGTATAACATCATGTCATCTGTAAACAGTTTTACTTCTTTCTGAATTTAGATTCCTTTTATTTATTTTTCTTCTGGGATTGATATGGCTAGAGCATTCAAAGCTATGTTAAATAAAAGCGGTGAGAGTGGACATCTTTGTCTTGTTCCTGATCAAAGGAAATTCTTTCAGTTTTTCACCATTGATTATGATGTTAGCTGTGTTTGTCATTTATGGCCTTTATTATGTTGAAATATTTTCCCTCTATGCCCACATTCTAAAGAGTTTTTATCATAAATGGATGCTGAATTTTAACTGGTTATTTTTTTCTGTATTTGTTGAGATGATCATGTGGTTTTTATTCTTCAATTTGTTAATGTGGTGTTTTGCACTGATTGATTTGAAAATATTGAAAAATCTTTGCATCCATGGGGTAAAACCCACTTGATGATGGTGTATGAACCTTTTAATGTATTGTTGCATTTGGTTTGTGAGTGTTTTATTGAGGATTTTTGCATCTGTATTCATCAGAGATATTGGCCTGTAATTTTTTCTATTTGGGGTATGTTTGTCTAGTTTTGGTATCAGGCTGATGATGGCCTCACAGAATGAATTCAGAAGTGTTTATTCCTCTGCAGTTTTGGGGGATAGTTTCATAAGAACATGTTTTTATTATTAAGAATTCAAACATCACAGGTTAAACTAGAGTCTTCTGTGACCACCATCCTTACCCAGTCTTAATCCTTTCTCCAGAGGTAACCACTGTTATATTCTGTGTCCTTTAGAACATTACATGTACTTATTTCTCATTTTCTTGTCTCCCCACACTTAGCATTACCAAGCTTTATACCAACCTGATATGTAAAAGTGTATTTCTCTTTTAATTTGAGTTTCTCTAGTTACTTGTGAAATAAAGTCATTTTATTGATGCTATTTGCAGTCTATTTTCTGAGAATTACTGCTCATCATGTTCTTTATTTTTCTTATTGACTTGTGGGTATTATTTATATGGTTTGAATATGAAAAGGATATGTATTTGGTAATATATTATACTGTAGATTTTTTATCATTATATATAATAGTTTATAGATTTTGCTCATTCCTTTTGCTGTAATTAATGAGACCAATCTTACCACAAGGACACAGACACATTCTCCTATATTTCTTCCAATAATATTATAAATTTCTCACTTTAAATCTTTAAGCTTCCAGGAATTTGTTTTACTGAGAGGTACAATTATGGACCTAATTTTTAAAGATTTTTCAAACAGGTGAAAAATTGTCCTAAATCATTTTTGAATATTCTTTTCTCACAGAAATTAAACTATAGTATTTTAATCCAATTTAAAATTTTCACACATATATGCCTGATCCCGGACTTTTTTTTTGTTACTTTTGTCAATTGTTCTGTTACTTCACCAATAGCAGACTTTATATATTTTGGTAATTAAAGAGGCAGTTTCACTTTTTACTCTGATCTGTTAAACATTGCTTTACTCTTGAAAATTTTTTGGCTCTTCATCCAGTAAGACGTCCAGATCTATTAAGCATCTACAACATGCTGTGCATGAACGTTGGTTATCACTTGATCAATTCCCATGACAAATGTTGTTGGTTATCACCTCAATATTATATCTATGTATTTTTAAAAGTATATATTGTTTCACAAAGAGTAAATTTTAAGAGGTAAAAATAATATACCATAAAGATTCTTTTCCTAACTTGTGGACATGCCAAGTTGCTTCAGTCACATCAGACTCCACAACCTGTGGACTGTAGCCCACCAGGCTTCTCTGTCCACGGGATTCTCCGGGCAAGAATACTGGAGTGATTTGCTGTGCCTGCTTCCAGGGGATCTTCCCAACCCAGGGATTGAACCTGCATCTCTTATAGTCTCTTGCATTGGCAGGCAGGTTCTTTACCACTAGTGCCCCCTGGGAAGCCCCTAACTTAGGTCTCAGCAATCTTACTCTTCTGATTCTTTCCTCTGAGGTAAGCAGCATTACTAGCTTCTCATGTTTAATTCCAGAGATTTTACACTAAGTTTATAGATATAAACATATACAGACACATATTCATTTCTTTTTTTATACATGTATCAGTAAAATTTAATATTATATTGTATTCCATGATATATGATGTATAATATAGAATATAGAATAATTATATGATTATAACACATAAAGCATAGTTTATATAGGTATATATAACATTTAATTATGACATGTAATTATATAGTATGTAATATAGCTCATAAACTGCTCTGTCAGTGCCTTTTTCACAGAACAATATTATTTGGGGAGAATTCTATATAAACACATAAAAAGCAAACTCATTTTTCTTCTTTTTTACAGTTTATTATTCCATTGTTTATTCAATTTTTCCTCTATTGATAGATATTTGGATCTTTTGCGATCTTTTTTCCACTATAAACAAATCTACACCAAATCCTGTTGTCAACGCAACATTTCATATATGTGCAAATGTTTTTGTAAGATGAATTCTTGTAAGTAGAACTGTGTAGTCTGAGGTGTATTTTAAAAGTTTTTTTTTAAGGTTTCATCTTCTACATACTTTTTTTCCTATAAATTCTTATTCATGTTTCAAGCTTACCTTCTTATATCTCATCTAATGTTGATTATAAAAATTTTTAATCCCCACTCACTCACTTTCCCCATTTCACAAATGGGGCAAATGATAATTTTTAACAGTTATGAAGACTAAATATGATTACAGAGTGCTCATCATGGTGCTTGGCACATGAGAAATGATCAAGTAATGTCAGCTATCAATATTTCTGCACTACAAGACACTGCTTATGTTGTCATCTTCAACCTTTACTATCACTTCACAGACAGTTGTTATCCCAATTTAAGATAAGAAAATTGAGATTCATAAAGGTCATAACAGTGCTCAGTTCACACAGTTGTTAATGTCTTTGCTGTTTTAGGTCTTTTCTGGGGACAGAGAAATCCTTTAGTGAGGCCAGCCCAGAACTCTGTAGGAGAAGCATCTCTGTGGGTTGGAGTACAGACCAATCCTAGCAGAAGTAGAAGCACTGTTTACTTTAACATAATGGGTTAAGACAGGCTTCTCAATTATGTGCAGAAAGATTTAAAAGTAAAAGCAACAGAAGTATTCTGCATTTTTGTTAGGATATTTTTTCTTAAAGAAACCATACCTTTTATTCTAAATCAAATAACATGTAAAGAGGGCAACATATTGGGAAAATTTGCAATGATCTCAATATTATGGCACTGAATACAAACCTCCTGCTTCCAGATCCCAGTCCTCTCTCTGGCACTTCCCTCTGAAGGAACAATGGCCTTGTTGGGAAACCAGACTCTCATCTCCCACTTCATCCTCCTGGGCCTCTTCAACGACACACCACTGCACCTCCTCCTCTTCTCTGTCATCATGGTCATGTTTCTGGTGGCCCTCTCTGGCAACGGGCTCATGATCCTCCTCATCAACACTGACTCCCGTCTACACAGCCCCATGTACTTCTTCCTCAGCTGGCTGTCACTCATGGACCTCATGCTTATCTCCACCATTGTACCACGGATGGCCATCGACTATCTCCTGGGCCATGGTTCCATCTCCTTCATAGGCTGTGGGCTCCAGATCCTGTTCTTCCTCACCCTCCTGGGGGATGAGTGCTTCCTGCTGGCTTTCATGGCCTATGATCGCTATGTGGCCATCAGCAACCCACTGAGGTACTCAGTGATCATGAGCCGCCGTGTCTGCTGGCTCATGGTGGCAGGATCTTGGCTCTTTGGCCTGGTGGATGGGCTGATCCAGGCTATCTTTACACTACGATTCCCTTACTGTGGCTCCCAAGAGATTGACCACTTCTTCTGTGAGGTCCCTGCAGTGCTCAAGCTGGCCTGTGCTGACACCTCCCTCTATGAGACTATGATCTATGTGTGCTGTGTCCTCATGCTGCTCCTGCCCTTCTCTGTCATCTCTGCCTCATATCTGAGGATCCTGATAACTGTGCTCCACATGCCCTCTGCTGAAGGTCTGCAGAAGGCCTTTGCTACCTGTTCCTCTCACATGGCAGTTGTGTCTCTCTTCTATGGGGCTGCCACGATCACCTACATGCGACCTCAGGCCTACCATTCCTCCAAGCAGGACAAGGTGGTCCCTGCCTTCTATACCATGATTACCCCTATGCTCAACCCACTCATCTACAGCCTGAGGAACAAGGAAGTGGCTGGTGCTCTCAAGAAACTCCTGGGGAGGTGTTCTTGTGGTGTTGGGCAGAACTAGGTTGATTTTGGCACCTGGAAATATGCTCCGGGGCCAGGAAAGCTGGCCTAACCAACTGTCCTTTCATTGGAAGAGATATGAATGTGCCATACTAAAAATAAAAGTCATTCTCTGATTAAGGATAGTCAAATTAAGGTTAGCCAACTCAATCTATCATGTTCACGAAGATTGTGGCAATTTGGACAAAAAGTTGGGCTGACAGAGTTACAAGAATAGAAGACACACATCCTTCATTCCATGGTTGTTGAAAGAGTTGACAGGTGGAAGCTTTCAGCTATGTTCTTCTCAAGGAATTGCCCATAGCTGAGAAGAGACATCTTGCCCTAGGCCTTGCTTCTTCTTGGGATAATGGAGGATGCCTGGAGAGGTCAATGGAGTATTACAAAGGCTTGGCTACCTTGCCTCAGTTTGACTCTGAGGGTCCCTCCAGCTCCAGAGCTCCCCAAAGCTCCCCAATTCCAGAGCACTACACATAAGCATCACGGACCACTTATCTCTGTATCCAGTTTTGCTTCCTTAGCTAACTTCCCATTTTATAGGTCTTCATACTGAAAAGAGTCTCCAATAAAGTTTCTGCATGCAAAGTCTATCTCACTTTGCTTCTGGGAAACTTGATTTGTGACACATTTAAACTCAGCAATGACAGTAACTTAGAGTTTGCTAAATAGGTCACTTGCTTCTTGGAAGAAAAGCTATGACAAACTTAGACAGTGTGTTAAAAATCAGAGACATCACTTTGCTGACAAAGGTCCATATATTCAAAGCTATGGTTTCTCCAGTAATCATGTACAAATGAGAAAGTAGGACCATAAAGAAGGATGAAAGCCGAAGAATTGGTGCTTTCTAACTGTGATGCTAGGGAAGACTCTTGAGTGTCACTTGGACAATAAGGGTATCAAACCAGTCAGTCCTAAAGGAAATCAACCCTAATATTCATTGAAAGGGCTGATGCTGAACCTGAAGCTCATATACTTTGGTCACCTGATGTGAAGAGCTGACTCATTGGAAAAGACCCTAATGCTGGGAAAGACTGAGGGCAGGAGGAGAACGAGGTGATAGAGGATGAGATGGTTGGATGGCATTGCCAACTCAATGGACATGAGTTTGAGCAAACTCAGGGAGATAGTGACAGACAGGGAAGCCTGGTGTGCTACAGTTCTTGGGGTTGCAAAGAGTCGGATACAACTGAGTACTGAACAACCACAACAATGCAAAAGTAACAACATACATAATCTTCCCAAATGCCAAGAGAACATTGCTTAGGTTAGATCATATGTTAAGTCACAAGAAAATTCTTAAAGTTAAGAAGATTAAATCACATCAGGCACTTTTCCAACCACAATGATTTGAAACTAGAAATTGATTACAAGAAGAAAACTGGAAAAAAAAAAAGCCTCACAGATTTGTGGTCTTGAACAACATGCTACTGAACAACCATGGATGAAAGAACAAATAAAAAGAAACATCAAAAAATACCTGAAAAATCGAAAGAAGTGTCAACAATACCACAAGACAAAAAAGAAAAAGACACAGTGACCAAAATTTATGGAACGCAACAAAAGGAATTCTAAGAGGAAAGTTCATAGCAATAAATGTCTACATTTAAAAGAAAACAAGAAAAATCATATATAAACAATCTCACTTTATAACTCAACTATGTAGAAAAAAAACAAATGAGCCAAAAATACAATAGATTGAAGAAAATATAATGAATAGAGCCAAAATAAATGATATAGAGTTAAAAAGACAATAGAAAAAAACAATGACACCAAGAACTGGTTCTATAAAATGACAAACTAAATTGAAAAAACTTTACCTAGACCTACCAATATGAAAACAGAATGCTCAAATAAAGTCTGAAAGGAAATAAACACAATACAATGACACTACAGAAATATAGAGTATCATAAAAATGTGAACAATTATAAACAAATCAATTCGATAACCTGGAGAAAGTGAATAAATATCCAGAAACATAATTAAGGCTAAAACATGAAGAAAAGAAAATCTGAATAGACTCATTAGTAGTAAGGAGATTGAATCAATATAATATCAATATAATCAAAATCTCTGAGCAAAAGCAGTCTAGAACCAAACATTCAAAAAAGAATGAATACCAAACCTTCTCAAACTCTTCCAAAAAACAAAACAGGAGGGGGTACTTTCAATTTACTTATAAGATCAGTGTCACCCTGCTACCAAAACCAGGCAAAGATGCCATAAGAAAAGAAAATGGCATGCCAATACCCCTAATTAATAAATATAGATGAAAAAAATACCAACAAAATATTTCAAACTGAATGGAACAATACATTTAAAAGATCATACGCAATGATCAACTGAGATTTATTCTAGGGTTGCACAGATTGTGCCACATCTACAAGTAAATCAAGGTAATATACCATCTTAATAAAATGAAGAATAAAATCAGTGATTATCTTAATAGATTCAGAAAATTATTTACAAGATAATATTTTGAACCAAGAAAACAAAGATGTAAAAGGTAGTCCCTTCAATAAACACTGTTGGGGGGACTTCCCTGGCAGTCCAGTGGTTAATACTCTCGTATTCAAATGAAGGGAGTGCAGGTTCCATCCCTTGTTGGGGAACTGAGATCCCACATGCCATGCAGCATGATCAAAAAGTAAAAAAAAATAAATGCTGTGGGAATAATTGGAAAACCACATGTAATAGTATGAACCTGAACCATTATCTTACAACATACACAAAAATTACCTCAAAATAGATTAAAGAGTTAAATGGGAGATGTGAAAGCACAGACTCCTAGAATAAAACATAGCGAAGCAGATCCTTGACGTTAGTCTTGGAAATCATTTTTTGAATGTGACACTAAAAACAAGTAAAGAGTAGCAAAAATAAATAAGTGGGACTCCATCAAGCTAAAAACATTTTGCACAGCAAGAAAAACTATGAACAAGTTGAAAAGACAGTCTAATGAATGGGAGGAATATCTTCAAATTACATATTGGATAGGGGATTAATACCCAAATTATATAAAGAATTCATATAACTCAATAGCAGTAAATTCCAAATAGACCATTTAAAATATGGGCAAAAGGATATGAAGAGATATTTTTCCAGAGAAGACATAGAGATGGCAACCAGCACATGAAAAGATTCTCAATATTTCTAATCACCAAATTAAATCACAATGCAAATTAAAATCACAATGAGCTATCACCTCACACCCATTGGTATGGTTGTTAAAAAAGAAGCAAGAAATACCAAGTGTTGGCAATGATGCGGAGAAAAAGGCACCCTCATGTACTGTTGGTAGAAATGTAGAGGATGCAGCTACTATGAAAACAGTATGGAGTTCCTAAAAAAATTATGATCTACCAATTCAACTTCTGAGTATTTATCCAAGGAAAATGAAAACACTAACTCAAAAAGATATCTACACACCCTCTTCACTGCAGCATTATTTATAATGGCCAAGATGTGCAAACAGCCTGAGTTCACCAATGGATGATTGGTTAAAGAAAATATGGTATGTACATATACATATATATGTACACGTGTGCATGTGTTATTTATATATATATGTTATAAAGTTGGTATGAATGTCATTCCATATTAGTTGAATGTCATTACATATATATGTAAATAACATTCCATGTTATTTAAATATTTACACATATGTACATATAACAGAATGTTATATATATGTAAATAACACGGAATGTTATTCAGCCATAAAAAAAATGAAGATCTTGTTATTTGTGTCAACATGGATGAGCCTTGAGGGCATTATACTAAGTGAAATGAGTCAGACAAAGAATGACAAATACTTGATGATCTCATTTATATGTGGAATCTAAAAAAAGAGAAAAAATAAAGTCATAGATAAAGTGTAGAGACTGGTTGTTGCCAGAGGTGATTCAGAAAGGTTGGCAAAATGTTTCAAGAGAGTCAAAAGTTACAACCTATAAAATAAATATATCTTGGGGATGTAATGTACAGCATGGTTAATAATGACTATGGTTAATAATGACTATAGTTAATAATATTTTATGGCATATTTGAAATTGCTAAGAGAGTAGATCTGAAAGTTCACATCAGAAGAGAAAAATTGAAATTATGTATGGTAACCCATGTTAACTATACTTATTGTGGTGATTGTTTTGCAATAAACACAAATATTAAATCATTATGTTGTACATCTGAAACTAATATGATATGTCAATTATACCTCAATAAAAAATGAATTCCAAAAACACACCAAAACAAGTCCTAAACTTTAGGCATATCATATTCAAACTGAAAGAAAATCAAAGATAAACAAATAATGGGATTGAAGAAAAAGGCAAAAAACAGGAAAATGGAGGCATAAATATTCATACCATTCTTGCAGTTTTGATCATCAATTCTCTCCCACAAAGACGTAAGTGGCATCAGAGTAGGACTATTTTGGAGTTTCACATGGGACTTGACACCTGGGAATCACTTGGTACATTCATGTCCATCTAATTGTCTATAGATAAAAAAAGATATCCCCAACTTATAGTTTATTGTTGTTGTTGTTTAGTTGCCAAGGCATGTCTAACTCTTTTGTGACCCCACAGACGCCACCAGACTCTTCTGTTCATGAGATTTCCAGGCAAGAATCCTGGAGTGGGTTGCCATTTCCTTCTCCAGGGTATCTTCCTGACCTAGGAATCCAACCCATGACCCCTGCATTGGCAGGTGGGTTCCTTACCACTGAGCCACCGGGAAGCCCTTCCAACTTACAGTAGTGTGATTTAAAATGGTTCAACTTTACAATGGTATGAAAGTAATATGCTTTCAGTAGAAACTGTTCAAACTTTGAATTTTATAATTTTCCCAGGATAATGATCAGTTCAGTTCAGTTCAGTCTCTCAGTCATGTCCAACTATTTGCGACCCAATGGACTGCAGCACACAAGGCTTCCCTGTACATCACCAACTCCTGGAGTCTACACAAACTCATGTCCATTGAGTCAGTGATGCCATCCCACCATCTTATCCTCTGTTGTCCCCTTCTCCTCCTGCCTTCAGTCTTTTCCAGCATCAGGGACTTTTCAAATGAGTCAGTTCTTCGCATCAGGTGGCCAAAGTATCGGAGTTTCAGCTTCAACATCAGTCCTCCCAATGAATATTCAGGACTGACCTCCTTTAGGATGGACAGGTTGGATCTCCTTGCAGTCCAAGAGACTCTCAAGAGTCTTCTGCAACACCACAGTTCAAAAGCATCAATTCTTCAGCACTCAGCTCTCCTTATACTCCAACTCTCACATTCATACATGACTACTGGAAAAACCATAGCTTTTACTAGACAGACCTTTGTTGGCAAAGTAATGTCTCTGCTTTTTGATATGCTGTCTAGGTTGGCCATAACTTTCTTTCCAAGGAGTAAGCATCTTTTAATTTCATGGCTGCACTCATCATCTGCAGCGATTTTTGGAGCCCCCAAATAAACTCTGTCACTGTTTGCATTGCTTCCCCATCTATTTTCCATAAAGCGATGGGACCAGATGCCATGATCTTAGTTTTCTGAATGTTGAGTTTTAAGCCAACTTTTTCACTCTCCTCTTTCACTTTCATTAAGAGGCTCTTTAGTTCTTCTTCACTTTCTGCCATAAGGGTGATGTCACCTGCATATCTGAGGTTATTGATATTTCTCCCAGAAATCTTGAATCCAGCTTGTGATATAAGGTACAAAACTCTCTCACAGTACTGGACAGTGGCATGTAGGTCTGATGTATTAAATGCATTTTCAATTTACACTATTTTCAACTAGGGTACATTTATCCATACTTAACTGCATGGTAAGTAGAGGAAGATCTGTACAGAAACCTCTTCACCTGTGGAACTTGCACATTTTGGCTAAGGTACAGCCTCGCTTAAGCTGAGGACAGCAGAGGTGAAGGCCCCAGAACCCCACACACTGGGTGGAGCCCTGGTTCATGGAGGAGGTGGTCATGATCAGCCCCAGGGCTGATCCCTCCAATGACCAACCCCTCCAGGCAAGAGGGTCCTCCTGCTGGAGAACTGTCCCTTCACCTGGGGCTGGTGGTAAAGTTACGATTCTTTGACTTCAAAAAGGCAGACAGCCCTCATGTCATCAGCACTGCCTGTCCACCTGGTTCATCGTCCCTGCAGGTGCAAGGAGGTCTGATCCTGGGCTAGGGGTGTGTGATGATGCCCACCTACTCATGGCTTCCAGTGGAGCCCATGAGGGAGAAGGAGGAGAAGTGGTGTGGGGATTGCCTAGTACAACTGGAAACTTGTGTCTGTGAGAAGTGGGAGGAAGGAGTGACCAGGGCCAAGTCCCCTTGGACACTAGAGAGATTGCAGAATGAACTGTTGGGCAGCACACATGTTGGTCTATAACACATCCACCCAAAAACTCACTGACATTATAAAGAGCCACCTGAAAACTGGTTTCCTTTAAATGGCACAAAATTGCCCATCACTTTTAAAGAAATATGCTCATTATTAAAATACATATGCATTTTAATAGAAAGAACTAACAAAGAGCTCACAGTGCACAGTATGTTAAATGCAGTTACTCATTTTATCCTTGCTAAAACCATGAGCTATAAACATTAATTAATAAGCTGACTTAACCTTCTAAATGTACCCAGAATACTGTATAGCACAGGGAATATATATATGCTATGTATGAACACACACCTGCATATATAGGATCATTTTGCAGTACACTTGAAACTAACACATCTTTGTAAATTAACCGTACTTAATTTTTTAAAAAAGACCAAAGACAAGTACCCAGAACTTGCCTACTTCTGCTATCTTAAATTTCCACCACAGTCCAAGTGCCATGATCTCTTGCCATGAGATGCCAAGATGCCATCTCATCTTAATGACTATGGGAGCCTTGTGGTGGACTCTACAGGGTACAGGGCAATTTTATAAAAAGGGGGCAGATCATACCTCCTCTCTACTCTAAGCCCCACGTTTTCAAATATCTATCAGGCTGTGCGAGATGGAGGCTGTACGAGATGTGGGCTGTGCTTTCTGGCCAGCTCTCCCTCAGCTCTCCCTGGCACTCTCTGCTTTAGAACACTGTCCTCAGCCTTTGCTCAGCTGTCCCCTCTGCCTGGAACACTTTGCATCAGTATCTAGACTCCAAACTCTCCCAGAACTGGCCTGTGCCCCCTCCTTCACTACTGTGTGTGCACATCAACTTAATGCCCAAAAGCCCTAGGCTCTCAGGATATGAGTGCAGTGAAAATGCACTCTTGGGAATAGTGAAAATGGAATGATTGAGGGGGGATTTTTTGATAGACTTTATTCAGGGATATTTTTGTAAAAGGCATGGCTTAAGAGATTATTCCACAAATCTCCCCAAAGCCCTTGTGATAGAAACATGATAGAAGCCAGTTCTTGCTGAAGTTTTCTCCTCACACCTTATTTCCCTTCTAAACTTGGTATCAGTGATAAAGAATCAATCTTCCCTCAAATTCCTACTAGCATAGAATGACAAATTTGAATCTCTCAAATTTCCAAGGTATTTTTCATGTAAGAAGACTAAAAAGAATTTCTAGCTGTTTTTCTTTGATATTTTACAAATTGATACTTATATTTAAAGTACAATTTCAAGAACAGAAAAATCTCATCATATTGCTTAACACCATCAGAAACATTGAACTGGAGTTTGTATTATACTAAGCTCCTCTGTCCATAGATTTCTCCAGGCAAGAATACTGGATTGAGTAGCCATTCTATCTCCAGGGGATCTTCCCCACCCAGGAACTGAACCTGGGTCTCCCACATTGCAGGCATATTCTTTAACATCTGAGCCACCAGGGAAATCCCAATTAGTAGTTAGTGCCGTCAAATATTGGACTTAATTTACTGGTAGCTGTGGTGCCCTGAAGCTGGGAAAGATAAAGAGAAGGAGGAAAAGGGGGTGACAGAGGATGAGATGGTTGGATTGCACATTGACTCAATGGACATGAGTTTAAACAAACTCTGGGAGATAGTGTAGGACAGGGAAACCTGGCATACTGTAGAGTATGGGGTTGCAGAGTCAGACGCAACTGAGCAAATGAATGACAACAATGTTGATGCAGATGATAAAGTGAAGCCCAGAGAATGAAGTAACTTTGTCCAAGTTTGCACAGTTTCTACATCTAAGGCCACCTCTGATCTTTGCACCTCATTTCAGGGACAATGAGTTTTGAATCTCTTTCTACTCCTTGTTCACTTTTAACATGCAGTTCAGAAGACAGACTTTCCCTAGCAAACCTGGGGAGAGGTAAATAATATATCTACAGTCCTTCATTGCATGGAGAGAGTGGTGCTCAATGGAGGAAAGATTCATTGTGATACTGATCACTTATCATCTGTTACACTGACCTCTTGAATCCAAACATTTTCAGATTGCTCAGCTCATAGCTTCACCCCAATTAGGCACAAGGGCCCACCCAATTTGTACAGAGGAGGAAGTCTGAGCCACAGGAAGACTTAAGACTTCAGAGGAAAAACAAAATCAAGAGAGGAAACCCCAGAAGTGTGGACATGACTACATTCTCCATGTCCCTAGAACTTTCTTCAGGGCTCTCATTACCTCCATGTTACTCAGTCTGTAAATAAGTGGGTTGAGCATTGGGGTGAAGATGGTGTAGAAGATGAAGGTGGCTCGTTTTCCCACTGGTGTCCTAGCAGAGGCTTTCTGCATGTAGCTAAAGATGGCTCCCCCATGGTAAAGGCACAACAGCTAGGTAAAAGAAGCCCAAAAGACTAAAGAAGATACTGACTTTCACCCCAAGTACCTAAAAGAATTTAGATAGATGGCCTTTCTCAGAATACAGCTATCAAAAGAGATATTTGCAAAGAACATGGATTCAGTGCACGTGTGTGTGAGAGCAGACTCTAGGTAGAGCCTAGAGATCGGAGGTCACTCAGTTTCCCATTGTCACTGCGTAGCCCAGCAAACATTTATTTACCAAACATTTGCTTTTTCATCACCATGTGAATAGTCACAAATCAGGATCGCCAACATCCTCTTTTGTATTGAAAGCCAAGATAGTATTTAAGGTGAGGGCTTCCCTGGTGGCTCGGAGGTTAAAGTGTCTGCCTGCAATGCAGGAGACCTGGGTTCAATCCCTGGGTCGGGAAGATCCCCTGGAGAAGGAAATGGCAACCCACTCCAGTATTCTTGCCTGGAGAATCCCATGGATGGAGGAGCCTGGTGGGGTCACAAAGAGTCGGACACGACTGAGCGACTTCACTTTCACTTTCCTTTCCACAGCGTCCCAAAGAGTGGAACTGAGGGACTTTCACTTTTGTACTTTTGGTGAGTTAATCACTTTTCCTAGGTCTCTCCCATGTATGAAAGTTATTAAAACTTTGATTTTCTCCAGTAAATGTGTATCAGGTGAATTTAATTCTTAGACCATCTTGAAAACCTAGACAAGTGGAGGAAAATTTCTTCCTCTAGTGAGTCTTGGGTGTGAAGAGAGAGAGAGAAAGAGAAAGGAGGTGGGAAAGGGGAGAATAGATGTAAGGACAAACCAACTTGAAAACAAAGGAAAAGACTCCTACCTTCTTTCCTCAGCAATTGCTTAGAAGAAGCATAATTGTAACTTCCTTATGTCTCTGATAAGGTAAGTGAATGTGTGCAAAGTCGCTTTAGTTGTGCCTGACTCTTTGTGACCCTATGGACTGTAACCCACCAGGCTCCTCTGTACAAGGGATTTTTCAGGTAAGAATACTGGAGTGGGGTATCCTGCCCTCCTCCAGGGGATCTTCCTGAACAAATGATTGAACCTGTGTCTCTTATGTCTACCTGCATTGGTTCTTTACTGCTAGCGCCGCCTGGGAAGCCCAGGGATTGATAAGCTATATCAATCTTTTAAAAGTAAAATAATCTCTAACCAAACTTCTGAATCAGGAATGTCTTCTCAAGGATCTAAAATCCATCTCTTTGAAATGTAATCATCAAGGAAGATAGAATCCTTACCTCCCACACTCTGTAGGAGGGTAGGATCCTAACTTCTGCAGGCACCTTGCTCCAAGCTGCAGAACTATCTCTTGTCAAAACCTGTGAGAAGTCTGTATTTCCTTTGGATAAAGCCAAGTAACAAACACAGAGAATCATGCCAATTACCACATGAATTAAGCATGGAATCTGACAAAAGGGGCTGTCAAGACCTCTCCCTTGAGGACTAGTTATTGTTTATCTTGAGTGCATGTATGTAATAGTTTGTCATTGCCTGGCTATGCAGAAGGTTGATATTCCTTCTCTGTAGAATTTCTTAGCAGATCATCTGTGATGCAAATCACATTCTGATTTAATGCTTATTCAAAAATAAAACAATTTTCTTTATTGTTTACCTTTGTGGAAGGTTTTCAGGGTAGGGAGGACATTTGACTTTTAATTATATTTTCCAACACAGCAGGCACTGCCCCCGAAGTAAGTTTTATGTCAGATGCACCATGAGAACCTCAAAACCTCTGGATGTAAATCAACCCTTCACCCCACTTTGCTACTTGGACTCTGGTGTATATGAGGGCAAGGACTTAGACACATCTGTCTCCCGGTTGTTCATCCTTCACGTTACCTAGTGTGTAACTTCAGTTGGCTCTAAACTGATGCGAAGCAGTGACTCTTCCAAGATTCAGTGACTTCCATTGAATTTACCAAGGAAGGAGCAGTCATTGCTCACTCTACAAATGGTGGGCCTCCAGGGTGCTTTCTTGGAGTGTGTTCATTCTGTCTTGTGTGATGTCACGTTTACAATTCAAGAAGTTCCCCTAATAGAAACTGGAGAGGCACAAAAAGAGAGACAGAGTCTTGAAACAGTTTGAGATAGCATAATTATGAATAGAAAAAAAGAAGCAAGAGTGAGATTCTTGGGATGCTGTGGTCATGACCAGGGTCATGCTTATGTCTCTAAGACATCTGAGAAGATGTTTTTGTGCATATGCCTTGGTTCCACCCTAAAGGTGACTGTTAGTGGGTATGGATGGGGCTTAATCATATATTTAATTTTTTTTATAAGTCTCCAGGTGTAGGACATGCACAATGCCATTTTCATCTTAGCAGTGATAAGTAAACTCTCCAGAGTCAGAAGATCATGGCAGAAGACAGGGAAATCCTAGGACATGGTGAGTTACAGAGGTATGCCCACCAAGAGAGCCAGAGAACAGCTCAGGGAGGTAGATTCCAGATCAGCACTGCCAGGAATGAAGCATAATCACGGACGCGAGACTGATGAGAGCACACTTGTGATAATGACCCAACAGATTTGTCTGCCTAATTTGGAGCTAAGTCCAGAGACTGGAGAACAAATAAGCAATGATAACAATTTTAACCAAGAAAACTAAGATTACCATCTTTCCAGTCTTTGTTGCTGACAACCTTTGATAACAAGGAGGTATCCCTGTATCTAGCCTGACACTCCATAGGCAGAAGTCTGAAGTCAGATCCACTTCTTCCTCTTCCTGTTAACCTTTAATCCCTCATCTTTTGGTCTTTTCTCACCACCTTCAGCACTTACCATACCCATTCAACTCCCCACAGTTCACCTTCCACTCCACTTGGTGAAGCTCAACAGAGATATGTCAGACCCAATAAATATGCAAAGATCCTCTGAGCAATGCATGAGCAGGTGGTCATCTGAGAAAGACTCTTAAACAGACACTCCTCCAACTCCATGGCTCCAAACAGAAATTTATAGAATTAACCATCCAACATGTTTCTGCTTCTTACCAATTTGGTGAGTTTATGTTCCAGTTTTTTTTAAATTTATTTCTTTTTTATTGAAGGATAATAGCTTTACAAAATTTTGCTGTTTTCTGTCAAACCTCAACATGAATCAGCCATAGGTATGTATATATCCCCTCACTTTTGAAACTCTGTCCCATCTCCCTCCCCATCCCACCCTTTAGTTGATACAGAGCCCCTGTTTGAGTTTCCTGACCCATACAGCAAATTCCCCTTGGCTATCTATTTTACATATGGTAATGTAAGTTTCCATGTTTCTCTTTCCACATATCTCACCTTCTCCTCCCCTCTCGCCATGTCTATAAGTCTATTCTCTATGTCTGTTTCTCCATTGTTGCCCTGTAAATAAATTCTTCAGTACCATTTTTCTAAATTATATATATATATATATATATATATATATATATGTGTGTGTGTGTGTGCATGTGTGTGTGTGTATGTGTGTTAGAATATGGCATTTACCTTTCTATTTCTGAAACACTTCACTGTATATAATAGGTTCTAGGTTCATCTACCTCATCAGAACTGACTCAAATGTATTCCTTTTTATGGCTGAGTAATATTCCATTGTGTATATGTACCACAACTTCTTTATCCATTCATCTGTTGATGGACATCTTGGTTCCTTCCATGTTCTAGTTATTGTAAATAGCGCTGCAATGAACAATGGGATACAAGTGTCTCTTTCAATTTTGGTTTCCTCAGGGTATATGCCTATGAGTGGGATTGCTGGGTCATATGGTGGCTTTATTCCTAGTTTTATAAGGAATCTCCATACCTTCTTCCATAGTGGTTATATCAATTTACATTCCCACCAACAGTGCAAGAGCGCTCCCTTTTCTCCACACCCTCTTCAGTATTTATTGTTTGTAGATTTTTGATGATGGTCATTCTGACTGGTGTGACGTGCTACCTCATTGTAGTTTTGATTTGTATCCCTCTAATAATGAGTGATGTTGATCATCTTTTCATGTGTTTGTTAGCCATCTGTATGTCTTCTTTGGAGAAATGTCTGCTTAGGCCTTTTTCCCACTTTTTGATTGGGTTTTTTGTTTTTCTGGTATTGAGTTGTATGAGCTGCTTGTATATTTTGGAAATTAATCCTTTGTTAGTTGTTTCATTTGCTATTATTTTTTCTGATTCTGAGGGTTGTCTTTTCACCTTGCTTATAGTTTCCTTTGCTGTACAAAAGCTTTTAAGTTTAATCAGGTCCCATTTGTTTACATTTGTTTTTATTTCCGTTACTCTAGGTGGATCATAGAGGATCTTGCTTTGATTTATGTCACTGAGTGTTCTGCCTATGTTTTCCTGTAAGAGTTTTATAGTTTCTGGTCTTACATTTAGATCTTTAATCCATTTTGAGTTTATCTTTGTGTATGGTGTTAGGAGTGTTCTAATTTCATTCTTTTGCATGTAGCTGACCAGTTTTCCCAGCACCATGCATTGAAGAGGCTCTCTTTGCCCCATCATATATTCTTGACTCCTTTGTCAAAAATAAGGTATCCATAGGTATATGGGTTTATTTCTGGGCTTTCTATCTTGTTCCATTGGTTTATCTTTCTGTTTTTATGCCAGTACCATAGTGTCTTGATGACTATAGCTTTGTAGTATAATCTGCAGTCAGGAAGGTTGATTCCTGCAGCTCCATTCTTCATTCTCAAGACTGCTTTGGTTATTCTGGGTCTTTTGTGTTTCCATATGAACTGTGAAATTTTTTGTTCTAGTTCTATGAAAAATGCCATTGGTAATTTGATAGGGATCCCATTAAATCTGTAGATTGTGTTTGATAGTGTAGTCATTTTCACAATATTGATTCTTCCTACCCAGGAACATGGAATATCTCTCCATCTGTTTATGTCATCTTTGATTTCTTTCATTAGTGTCTTATAATTTTCTATGGACAGTTCTTTTGTCTCCTTAGGTAAGTTTATTCCTAGATATTTAATTCTTTTGCTACAATGGTGAATGAAATTGATTCCTTAATTTTTATTTCTGATCTTTCATTGTTAGTATATAGAAATGCAAGTGATTTCTGTGTATTGATTTTGTATTCTGCAACTTTGCTAAATTCACTGATTAGCTCTAGTGATTTTCTGATATGATCTTTAGGGTTTTCTATGTACAGTATCATGTCACCTGCAAACAGTGAGAGCTTTACTTCTTCTTTTCTGGCCTGCATTCCTTTTATTTCTTCTTCTCTGATTGCTCTAGCTAGGACTTCCAGAACTATGTTCAATAATAGTGGTGAAAGTGGACATCCTTGTCTTGTTCCTGATCTTAGGGGGAATGCTTTCAGTTTTTCACTATTGAGAATAATGTTTTCTGTAGGCTCATCATAGATGGCCTTTACTATGTTGAGGTAGGTTCCTTCTATGCCAATTTTTTGAAGAGTTTTAGTCATAAATGGGTGCTGAATTTTGTCAAAGGCTTTTTCTGCATCTATTGGGATGATCATATAGTTTTTATCTTTCAATTTGTTAATATGGTGTATCACATTGATTGATTTGCATATATTGATGAATCCTTTCATTCCTGAATAAACCCAACTTGATCATGGTGTATGAGCTTTTTGATGTGTTGCTGAATTCTGTTTGCTAAAATTTTGTTGAAAATTTTATGTTCACCAGTGATATTGGCCTGTAGTTTTCTTTTCTGTGTGTTATCTTTGTCTGGTTTTGGTATCGGGATGATGGTGGCCTCATAGAATTAATTTGGAAGTGTTCCTTTCTCTACAATTATTTGAAAGAGCTTTAGAAGGATAGGCATTAGCTCTTCTCTAAATGTTTGATAGAATTCTCCTGTGAAGCCATCTGGTCCTGGGCTTTTGTTTTTGGGGGAGTTTGTTTGTTTGTTTTTTTTTAATCACAGCTTCAGTTTCAGTGCTTGTAATTGTGTTGTTCATAATTTCTATTTCTTCCTGGTTCAGTCTTGGAAGATCGAACTTTTCTAAGAATCTGTCCATTTCTTCCAGGTTATCTATTTTATTGCCATATAGTTGTTCATAATAGTCTCTTATAATCCTTTGTATTTCTGCATTGTCTGTTATAACCTCTCCTTTTTCATTTCTAATTTTGTTGATTTGATTCTTCTTCTAATTTTGTGACTCTCTTCTGGCCTGCTATTGTGGTGACTGAACTTTCATTGCAGATTTGACAATGAGAACAAGAGTGTTTCTCTCGTTTAAAGATCTGTCTATTTAGGTGCTAATTTTGCATCAGATAAATTAATCTATTTTCAGAGTTCTCTGTGATTGGAAACAGGATTGGGATCCACCTTTTAGATATTAGAATTAATATAATTAAGGAAGAAATCCCTGAGTCCCCAAAAAGAGCTGACTTCCATCCCTCTGCTCTGTTTCCCTGCTGACAACAAATACCAATAAGATTATGAGTGTAATGAAGAAATAAACATAGAAACATAGTCGTGTGTTATTTTTTTTTAAATTGTAAAAGCAATATAAAGAACTTTCCTTCACCCACTCCTGAGTCCCCCTTCCTCCCTACTCCCATGCACACATACATACTTTGTACACACAGGTCTGTCCAGAACCCAAAGCCTGTGAAAGTTAAGAACCTTTCTGGGAACTTCTGACACTCTCTTGACATGATTGGAGGGAGTGGCTTCTAGAATGGAAAACAAAAAGGAAACAAAAGGAATGAGTTGAACAGACCAAATTACAGTTCCTCTGCCTAGATCATCAGACAGAAGGGACATCAGACAAGGAATTTAGGGAATTTGTCATGGTGCTGTTGCCTGGAAGCCACTACATTAATCTCCACCTGTGCATGTGGGTCAGTGCTAAGTCGCTTTAGTCGTGTCTGACTCTGTGTGACCCTATGGACTGTAGTCTGCCAGGCTCTTCTGTCCATGGAATTTTCCAGGCAAGAATATTGGAGTGGATTGCCCTGGCCTTCCCCATCCAGGGATCAAACCTGCCTTTCTGGTGTCACCTGCATTGGCAGGTGGGTTCATTACCATTAGCACCATCTGGCAGATTCTTTACCATCTGAGCCACCAGGGAAGTCCAATCTCTACCTAATCTCTCATAAATAAATACATAAACCCCTCAGTCTTTGGGATTATCACCCTTTAGTGAAGCTGCAGCCTCAAGGTTAGCAAAAGTTAGCAAAAATCAAAGCCCCCAGAGCCACATATGCTGTGTGGTGCTCTGAGCCCAGCAGAACTACATCCCTGCCCTGGGTCCATGTTGACCATTTGGACTGGGCAAGAGGGTGCTTCTATTGGAGAAACAGGGACTCTCATACATTTTGGACAATTTAGCAATATCTCCCCAAAGGTAAAATATATTGCTAGGCCCAGGAATTCCACTTCTGGAAATTTATTTTGTAGTTAGAGTCACTCTTGATGGTGACTGAGATGGGTGGGACAGCCTCGGTGGGTGAGGAGAAGTGGGTGACTTCAAGAGTGCCTGGAATATGAAAGAAATTCCCAAATAGGTTTCTTTCTTGAATGACTCACAGTTCGAATGGAATTCATTAAAAGTAAAATACAACAAAATTTACTTTGTTTAATGTTATGAATGTTAATCTATTATTTATTTTCCTCCCTTTCACTTAAATATTTATAAATACTTGGTGAAAAATAAAGTGTTTCAGCTCCACACAGCATATGTGGGTCTGGAGGCTACAGTTTTTCTACAAATAAGAGATAGAGAACATGGAGGGGTGGGGAGACTACCCTTGAGAAAGCCTTGTAGGTGAAACCTAGTGGGGCCCTATGGGGCTCCCAAGCACAGAGGTCTTTCTGTTACCCATCTCTTGCCAGCAAGGGTCCAGTCATTATGACCTTCGCTGAGTTCCAAAGGGTGGATTCAAACAGTTGCTAATCAAGGGAGGAACAGCCAAGAAACTACCTGATACAAGATTAAAGGGACCAGGGAAACCCATCAAGATTAGGAGACTGACCATCTGAGATGAGATTAAGGGAATCCAAGCCCTGCTCATACCTTAATCTTGTCAGAGACCCCCACATTTAACCCACTGTTATAAAACCCCTCATCAGATTCTCTGGGGTGGAGACACATAGTTTTTTGGTACATAAGTCCAGTGTCTGGTAAATCAATAAAGCTTTCTACTTTATCCAAAACTCTGTCTCTGGGATTTGATTCAGCACTGGTGCAAAGATAGGCCAAGTTTTCAGTAACACAGGGTCCTTGATTTCATGCTTATGAACAAATCCATCGTTAACACTGTTTTATTCACTAGGCATTTTTATGTATCTATTCTACTTATGATTATTGTATCTTTTTATATATGTGTTTTTATAAATAAAAATCATGAAGATACGTTGTGAATGCAATGTATTGCATTCACACTACTGCATTACTATGTAATGCAACACTACTTGTGAATGCAACTTTATTGGGAAGTAAGGTCTTTTGTAGGTGACCAAGTTAAGATGAGGTCTTTAGAGTGGACTCAAATACAACATGAGTTATGTCCTTATCAAAAAGGGAAATGTGGACATAGAGATAGATGGGCACACACAGAAGATGATGTGAAGGGACACAAGGAGAATGCCATTTTAAAGCCAAGTAATGCCTGATGCTAGCAGAAGCAAGGGGAGAAGCGTAGACCCAATTCTTCATGTCCTTCAGGCACCTTGATTTCAGATTTCTAGTTCCAGAACTGAGATAATAAATGCTTGTCATTTAAGCCACCCAGTGTATGTTACTTTGTTCCAGCAGTCCCAGGAAATGAATACAAATGGCAAAAAGGACTTTGAGTTTGTTAAGATAATGATTTTTAGATGGAGAGTTTGCCCTGATTTTATTGTTTAGTCACTATTGTGTCCGATTCTTTGTGACCCCATGGACTATAATCCACCAGGCTCCTCTGTTCATGGGGTTTCCCAAGAAAGAATACTGGAATGGGTTGCCATTTCTTTCTCCAGTAGATTTTTCCAATGCAAGCCTTGGACCTGCATCTCCTGCGTTGGCAGGCAGTTTCTTCACCACCGAACCACCAAGGAAGCCCCTGCCTTGGGCTATCTGGCCCTAAATTGAATCACAAAAGAGAGGGATTTGAAGATTTGACTGCTGTAGAAGAGATAAGAAAATAGAAGCTATTTGAAGGATTTGAAGATACTATACTACTGACTTTGAAGACAGAGAAAGGGGCCAGAAATAAAAAAATACAGGAGGCCACTAGAATCTGAACAAAGTAAGAATTTTTCCTCAGAGACCTCAGAAGCAACCAGCTTTCCGACTTTAAACCAATGAAACTAATTTTATACTTCTGACTTCTAGACCTGTAAGAGAAAAGAAATTGTTTTAAGCCACCAAGTTTGTGGTCATTTATTACAGCAACAGAAAGAATCTGATATACCACTGAAGGCTACAGCTCATGGGTCTGCAGAGTCGGACAGGACTAAAGCAACTGAGCAAGCGAGCGATCACCTCACATGGATACAAAGTTTTTTCCTTGTGTTGAGAATTTTAAGATCTACTCTCTTAACAGCTTTCAAACATACACTACAGTATTGTTAGCTATAGTTACTATGCTGTACCTTACACCTGAAGAACTTATTTATCTTATAACTGGAAATTTATGCCTTTTGACTTCCTTCACCCAATTCTCCCATCATGTCCCCTACCCACCACCTCCCAGCCTCTGGCAATCAGTATAAACTGTTTCTATGAGGGATTTTGTTTTTGTTTTCAGATTCTACATATAAGTGAGATCATGGAGTATTTGTCTTTCTCTGTCTAATTTATTTCACTTAGCAGAATGCTTTCAAGATTCTTCTGTATTGTTGCACATGGCAGGATTTCCTTATTTTTTAATGAACGAATTACAATCCATTGTATATACTCACACTTTTTCTTTTTTTTGTTCCTTTTCTTTCAGCATTGTTAGAACTTTCTTTATGGTGATTGTTCTTTTTCCCTCCCAGTTTTAGTGAGATATAACTGATATATAGCACTGTATAAGTTTCAAGTGCACAGCATAATGATTTGACATAATTATGAGATTACCACAAAATTTAATTAACTTTATCATCTCATATAATGTTATATAATTTATATAATATTATATAAACATATATATATATATATATGTTTATATATATTTATATACATTCTATATATATATAACAATAATAATATAACTATATAATAGTTATCATCTCATATAAATACACAATTTTTTTCCTTGTCATGAGAATTCTTAGAACTCTCTCTTAACAGTTTTCATATTAAAATGCAGCAATGTGATATTCACATTTATAGCTGCTGAGAGATTGAATATACAGACAATGGACCATACATAAAAAAAGAACTCTGACCCACAAACTGCAAGAACTTGCCAAGAAAATCAACCCTCTTGTCAATAATAAACAGTCCAGCAAGGAAGGCAGTCTTTTATAAGTCAGACTTGTAAAAGATAGAGTGATCGCTTTGGTAACAATAAAGGAAGCTTAACAATCGCTTCTGTAACAATAGGCCCCAAATGTCTAAGGCTTGATTAATAACTGACAACTTCCCTAATTTTTTGCCCCACTTCCAAGTTAAGGCCAACCAAAGAAAGTCAAATATGTACCCTACCAATAACGGTGCTCTTGATTAGTCTGCCAACAGATTCACCATACCAATATTCTCCAATCAGGGCACATGTGGAGCTTCTCTTTTTCTAAAGCTTTCCCACTCCTCTGCCTGCCTTTGTGTCTCTGCCAAAATGCAAGTAAAAGTAGCTGACCCTTTTGCTATCAAAAGCTCTGAATAAATACCCTTTCCTTTCCTCATGTGGCTGTTCTTTGTTTCATTCCATAGTGCACAGAAACAGCTTCTTGAATGGAAAACAAATAACCAACAATCAAGTCCATAAAAGTATAGGACATCACTTGAGTACAAGTTTCATAGATTAACTGACCAGGGACCACTTCATCATCCATGACCAAACTTCTGGAATGCAGCTAGATATTCACTCTGATACTTAGTGGTGATCACATTCTCTCCTAGCTCTCATGGGTGAAGTGAGGGTTAAGAGTTCTGAGGGAAGTGTAGGTGGACGTGTCAAGGGGTTGGTACTTCCTTTGCTTAGAAGGGAGTCTGGAGTGCTTTTCAGAGCCAGGGCTATGGGGAATGAACTTTATCCTGAAGCCATGTCATTAATTTTTTCTTCTTCCTAGGGGTGGAGGATCTATCTATTCTCTGGGGTCATTATGAGCTGAGTTGGTCTCCCAAGATATCTGCTCTGCAACTAGAGATATAAACCTGGGACATGAGCTCATCAATTTTGTAAGAAGCAGAAGAACATCTTGGATGGTTAGTTCTACAAATTTTTATTTGGAGCCATGGAGTTGGAGGAGAGTCTGTGAGGGGATTTCTCAGGTCACCACTTGCTCACACATTGTCCTGAGGACTACATCTTTGCATATTGCTTGGGTTTAACCCTTTTCTGTTGAGGTTTATAGGTCAGAGTGAAAGATGAACTGTGGGGAAAGGAATAGAGGTGGTAGGTGCTGAAGCAGGTGAGGGAAGACCTGACAGATAAGGGACTGAAAGTGACCGAGAAATGTGAAGTTATCACTTCAGGCTTCAGATTATAGTGTCAGGCTGGACACAGAGATACTTCCTTGCTGTCAAGTGACAAATGTTATCAGCATCAGAGACCAAAATATGATAATCCTAGTTTTCTTGGGGAAAATTTTTATCATTGATCTTCTGTTCTCCAGCCTCTGAACTGAGACAAAGTGGGCAGACAGATCTATTGTGCCTCTGCCGCACATGTGTCTGCGTCACTGCAGTGTTCCTGCCTGTGCTGATCATGGAATCTACCTACCCGAGCTGGACACTGGCTCCCTTGTCTGGCTGTGCTTAGGTGCTCAGTCATCTCCCACTCTTTGTGACCCCATGGACTGTAGCCTGCCTGCCTGGCTTCTCTGTCCATAGGAATTCTCCAGGCAAGAATACTGGAGTGGGTTGCCATGCCCTCATCCAGGAGATCTTCCTGACCCAGGGTTCAAACCCAGGTCTCCTGCACTGCAGGCAAATTCTTTATCGTGTGAGCCACCAGGGGCTGGCATGTTTGTGTAACTCACTATGTCCTGGGATTTCTCTCCCCACTGCCACAATTTTCTGACTCTAGAAATATAACAAAAACAAAATCTCCTTCCTATTCTGAAAACCTCTCCAAAAAGGTATAAGAAAAAGAAAACAGATTTATTTTTGAATAAACATCAAATCAGAATGTGATGTGCATTATAGGTGATCTGCTAAGTGAATGCAAAGACAGAAGGAATATCACTCTTCTCTACATCCAGGCAAGGATAATCTATTACGTTCTGCTCTCAGGATAAACAATAACCAGTTCTCAAATAAGAGACTTGACAGCCCCATTTGGCACACAGAGTTCATTCTAGATTCACCTGGTAATAGGAGTGACTGTGTTGGTTAAATGGCTTTATTCAAAGGAAAGTAAACTTCTCTCATTCTATGACAAGAGAGAATTCTGCAAATTGGAGCAAGGTGCCTGCTAAAGTTATAGAGTCCTGTAGTCCTACCGAGCTGGGGAAATAGGGGCTCTAACTTCCTGGATGATTGCAATGAAAAGATATGGATTACAAGGTTTTTTTTAAATTAATTTATTTATTTTAATTGGAGGCTCAAGTTTTTGAGAAAGACACTACTGGGTCTGAAAGCTGGCTGGAAGGTTATTTCACTTTTAAAATGTTTGTCTACATTTCAGAGTCAAATAACTTACAACTTTCTCTAAAGTAAATGCTCTAAGAAAATGGGAGAAGGGAAAATTAAAGCCTTATATTTTTAAGAGTATTTATTCTTACATCAGTTATACACTTTTCCTCCTCCTACTCTCTATTGAAAACTCCAATACTCTTAAATCTATATCCACTTTTCTTAAACCTGTAGCTATTTACCTAAAACCCCTTCTCTCTCTCCCTTTGCATTATTTAGGTCCCTTTCTCTGGGGGTGTACTAACTAGTTTTCAAGAGAAATAAGGATCAAATCTTGTTTGGTAACCATTGAGGACAAATGAGAGGAAAAGGAATTCACTGCAGAGGGAAAGGACAGGGATAAGACAGAGGGCTGGGCACTGTCCTCTAGAAGAAACAGGAGACAGTTTACGTGTATGATGGAGATGCCAGGGAAGTTGTTTTGTTTTGACGTTTACTCATTTATTTTTCCCTAGGGTCAAGGCCATGGACATCTGGAATCACACCTCGCTATCAGACTTTATCCTTTTGGGTCTGTTCAGCTACTCACCATATAACTTCTTCCTATTTTCCCTTGTCCTTCTGGCCTCTGCTACAGCCCTGGTGGGCAACATCCTCTTCCTCCTGCTCACCCAGGCTGACAGGCGCCTGCACACGCCTATGTACTTTTTTCTCAGCCAGCTCTCCATCATGGACCTGACCATAATGGGCACAGTTGTGCCCAACATGGCAGCCAACTTCCTCTCAGGGAGTAAGTTCATCTCTCGGGGTGGGTGTGCCACTCAGATCTTCTTAGTGGTCATGGTAGGAGGAGCCGAGTGCTTCCTCCTGGCAGTCATGGCCTATGACAGGTATGTGGCTGTTTGTCACCCGCTGCGGTACCCTGTGCTCATGAACTGGAAGGCCTGCTGTCTGATGTCCTTGGCATCCTGGATGGGTGGAGTGGCTGACAGTGTGATTGATGTAGGGATGGTCTTCAGCTTCCCCTACTGTGGCTCTCTCCAGGTAGACCACTTCTTCTGTGAGGTGCCCGCTGTGCTGCGTCTCTCTTGTGCAGACACATCCTTCTTTGAGGACCTCATCTATGCTTGCTGCGTGATCATGCTGCTGCTGCCCCTGGGGGTCATTGTGGCTTCCTATGCCCGGATCCTCATGGCTGTAATTAACATGACTTCCACTGAGGGGAAACAGAAGGCTCTGACCACTTGCTCCTCCCACCTGGCTGTGGTGGGTCTTTACTATGGGGGAGCCATATTTAGCTACATGCAGAGAGCCTCTGCTAGGACACCAGCAGGAGACCGAGCCACCTCCATCTTCTATACCATCCTCACCCCAATGCTCAACCCACTCATTTACAGCCTGAGGAACAAGGAGGTAATGAGGGCCTTGAAGAAGATGTGGAAGATGCAGGGGAGATAGAGAGTGTAGACGGTGCCCACCCTTCTGGGGCTTCCTCTCTTGTTCTTCTCCTTCCTCTATATGCTCAGATTCTTTTGTGGCTTGTTTTCCTCCTCTGAACAAATTGAACTCTCTGCCTGGCTGGGGTGAAGCTATGAGCTGAGCAATCTGAAAGGACTGAATGGAAGATGTCAAGGAAACAGATAGTAGTAATTAGTTTCACAATGAATTTTTCCTCCATGAGCACCTCTATTTTCATCTTATGAAGACCCATAGATATATATTACTTACCATTTCCCCAGAATTGCTAGGGACAATCTTTCTTCTGAACTCTTGTTAAAGGTGAGGAAGGAGAACCACTTCAGAGCTCATTGCCCACTGAAATGTGATGCAAAGGTCAGAGGTAGAGTCTGACTTGTAGGAACTGTGTGACTTTGGACAAGGTTACTCCATTCTCTGGGCTTCACATTATCATCTGCACCAATAAAGTAAGTCCAACATGTTTCTTTTGTTATTAAACAATGGAAAGAGACTCGTGCCTTCTTGAAATTGTACATTAAATATAAGAATCAGTGTGTAAAGACTAGAATGTCTTCATAGTCTTCCTCTAAGAATAACACCATGAAAGGTAAAGAGATTACAAGTGTGTCATTTCATTTGAGGGGTGGGGGCAGGTTGATTCTTTATCATCAACACCAAGGTTATGATCTCAGAGAGGTGGCACTTAGCAATTCTGAAGCAGGACCTTAGTTCCCTGCCCAGGAATTGAACCTAAGTAGTCTAGATGGAAACCAGAAATCCTAGATACTCATCCACCGGGGTAGAGAGGCTAGAAGCAAAGTTGCTCTGGATCTTGCCCCATTTGAAAGCAACAATATTTCACAGAGGTAAAAACTGTAAAAACAAGTACAAAGTGTATTATTATTAGCACAACACAACATGTGGGGGAGCACAGAGAGAAGCAGTTTATTTATTTAAGACAGAGGCAAGGCAGAAATACATACCTGGAGAGAAAGGGTATGGGCATCTTCCCTAATGAGGAGGAGCACAGTAAAGAAGTGACTAATCATTCATCTAGGAGCAATTCTTCTGGGTCTTTGTTCTCCTCTGGCCAAATATCTCACTTCTTTTTTCCACATCTGAACTTCCTTAGGATCCTCCCTGATATTCGTGTGCATCTTTTTGCTAAGCTGGATTCCAGTGCAAAGGAGTATGACAACACATATTATGGGATGATGCCTCCTTCCTTCGGAGTCTTTTTGCACATGTGTAGTTGAGGAGACTTCCTTGACCTCAGGAATGAGAGATGTGGTCCTCTTATCTCTTTACTCCAGCACAGTTCAGGTCCTGCCATTAACTTTGTGCTTGGAGTGTCTAAGAAAAATAAAATTCCAGTTTGACAAACTCTCGCAGCTCAACTCCTGGGCCCATTTATCTCCTAACTCAGTTGGGAGAAAAATGAGGTGTGAGGATAAAACCCTGGCAGAAACTGGCTTCTATCAGGTTTTTAGTTCAAGAGCTCTGGAGGGATTTGGGAAATAATCTCTTGAGTTATGTCTTCTACAAATATCTCCCTGAACACACTGGACCTAAAATCTCTTTTCAATCATACTGCTTCCAAGAGACTTGCATGCATATCCTTAGAGCCTGTGGAGTTTTGGCAACCAAGTGGGTGGAATGCATACACCGTGGTGAAGGAAAGAGCATAGCTCAGCCCTGGGAGAGTTTGGGGTCTGGCTACTGATACAAAATGTTCTAGGCAGAAGGGATGACTGAGCAAAGGCTGAGGACAGTGTTCTAGAGCAAAGCAAGCCAGGGATAGGCTGAGGGAAAGCTGGCTAGAAAACAGGGCCCACATCTCATAAGGTTTGATAGGCTATGTGAAGAGACAGAATTTTGAGTAAGGAGGAGTTATGATCTGCCCCCTCCATTAGAAAAAAGAGAATCAACCTGGCTGTCTGTATGATTCACCCAAAAATCCTATAGTAATTCAAGTGAAAAATGATGACACTGGGATCACAATGGGAAAAAATGCAGACTGTAGCAGAAGTGAGCAGGTTCTGGGTACTTTTTTTTCATCTTTTTTAAAAAATTGAAGTATGCTTAATTTACAATGTTGTGTTAGTTTCATGTATACAGCAACGTGACTCAGAAAAGTATATCTATCTATCTATATCTATATATATATATATACATTCTTTTTCAGACAATTTTCCATTATAGGTTGTTACAGCATATAACATATGCTGAGTTGAGTATAGTTGAGTATAGTTAGTCTTGGTACATTTTGGAGGTCAAGCCAAGAGAACTTTCTAGCTTACAGTAGAACTGTCAGAATGGCCTGATGTGATTTCTGTCTTTGTGGAAGAGAACTGATGATCAGAACAATAGGAGTGGTATGATTTTCGGTGCTTTCCTTTCCCCATTTTATTTCCTTCTTCTTTTCAAGTAGAAGTCAGAATCCCATTATCTCTTTATCTTTGATTTTTTGCAATTTGAATATGATATACTTAAAATTTAGAGGTTTCTTTTGTTTTGGAAAGTGTTTTTCATATTTCATTTTTTTTTAGCAATATAAATGGCATTAGCACATTATATTAGTTTCAGGTGTACAACATAGTGATCTGATATTTGTGTTTATTGCAAAATAATCACCACAATAATCATAGCTAACATAGGATACCATGTAATTACAAAAATTTTCCCCCTGATAACAACTTTAAGACCTACTCTCTTAACAACTTTCAAATATGCAATATGGTATAATATAATTGACTATAGTCAATGTTAACCATGCTGTACCTTACATCCCAAGACATATTTATTTTATAGTTGAAAGGCTGTACATTTTGACCCTCTTCATCCATTTTTCCAGCACTTCAACTTTCACCTCTGGCAACCACCAATCCATACACTGTATCTATGAATTTGATTTTGTTCTTTTTTAGATTCCACATATAAATGAGATAATACAGTATTTGTCATTCACCATCTGACTCATTTCATTTATCATAATGTCCTCAAGGTCCATCCATGTTCTCATACATGACAAGATTTTCTCTTTTTTATAGCAGAATAACATTCAATTGTGTGTGTGTGTGTGTGTGTGTGTACACATTTCACATTTTCTTTATCCATTTATCCAATAATGAGCTACTAGGTTGTTTTCACATCTTGGCCGTCACAACTAATGTTGCAATGAGCAGGGGGGTTAGATATCTTTTTGAGTTAGTGTTTTCATTTTCTTTGGATAAATACCTAAATGTAGAACTGTTGGATCATAAAGTCGCTCTACTTCAAATTTTTTGAGGAATCTCCATACCGTTTTTCACAGTGGCTATATCAATCTACATTTCCACTAACAGTGCACAAGTGTTCCCTTTTCTCTACATCCTTGCCAACACTTCTTTTTTCTTTTTTAACAGCCATATCGACAGGTGTGAGTTGATTTTGATTTGCATTTCCCTGATGATTAGTGATATTAAGAATGTGCTGGTTGCCATCTCTGTATCTTCTTTGGAATAATATCTCTTCATATCTTTCCGCCTATATTTTAATTGGTCTGTTAAGGTTTATTACTATTGAGTTGTGTGAATTCCTTATATAATTTGGATATTAATCCCTTATCCAGTATATGATTTTCAGATATTCTTCCCTTTCAGCAGGTTGTCCTTTCATTTTGTTGATAATTTCTTTTATTTTTTAATATTTTAAATTTACCAGTATTGAATTTATTTTTTTATTTCTTTTTCATTCATTTTTATTACTTGGAGGCTAATTACTTTCCAACATTGTAGTGGTTTTTGCCATACATTGACATGAATCAGCCATGGATTTACATGTTCCCATCCCAATCCCTCCTCCCGCCTCCCTCCCCATCCCATCCCTCTGGGTCTTCCCAGTGCACCAGCCCTGAGCACTTGTCTCATGCATCCAACCTGGGCTGGTGATTGGTTTCAACCTTGATAGTGTACTTGTTTCAATGCTGTTCTCTCAGAACATCCCACCCTCGCCTTCTCCCACAGAGTCCCAAAGTCTGTTCTGTACATCTGTGTCTCTTTTTCTGTTTTGCATATAGGATTATCGTTACCATCTTTTTAAATTCCATATATATGCGTTAGTATACTGTATTGGTCTTTATCTTTCTGGCTTACTATATTCTGTATAATGGGCTCCAGTTTCATCCATCTCATCAGAACGGATTCAGATGAATTCTTTTTAATGGCTGAGTAATATTCCATAGTGTATATGTACCATAGTTTCCTTATCCATTCGTCTGCTGATGGGCTTCTAGGTTGCTTCCATGTCCTGGCAATTATAAACAGTGCTGCGATGAACGTTGGGGTGCACGTATCTCTTTCAGATCTGGTTTCCTCGGTGTGTATGCCCAGGAGTGGGATTGCTGGGTCATATGGCAGTTCTATTTCCAGTTTTTTAAAGAATCTCCACACTGTACTCCATAGTGGCTGTACTAGTTTGCATTCCCACCAATAGTGTAAGAGGGTTCCCTTTTCTCCACACCCTCTCCAGCATTTATTGCTTGTAGACTTTTGGATAGCAGCCACCCTGACTGGCGTGTAATGGTACCTCATTGTGGTTTTGATTTGCATTTCTCTGATAATGAGTGATGTTGAGCATCTTTTCATGTGTTTGTTAGCCATCTGTATGTCTTCTTTGGAGAAATGTCTGTTTAGTTCTTTGGCCCATTTTTTGATTGGGTCATTTATTTTTCTGGAATTGAGCTGCAGGTGTTGCTTGTATATTTTTGAGATTACTCCTTTGTCTGTTGCTTCATTTGCTATTATTTTCTCCCATTCTGAAGGCTCTCTTTTCACCTTGCTTATAGTTTCCTTTGTTGTGCAAAAGCTTTTAAGTTTAATTAGGTCCCATTTGTTTATTTTTGCTTTATTTCCAATATTCTGGGAGGTGGGTCATAAAGGATCCTGCTGTGATTTAAGTTGGAGAGTGTTTTGCCTATGTTCTCCTCTAGGAGTTTTATAGTTTCTGGTCTTACATTTAGATCTTTAATTCATTTTGAGTTTATTTTTGTGTATGGTGTTAGAAAGTGTTCTATTTTCATTCTTTTACAAGTGGTTGACCAGTTTTCCCAGCACCACTTGTTAAAGAGGTTGTCTTTTTTCCATTGTATATCCTTGCCTCCTTTGTTGAAGATAAGGTGTCCATAGGTACGTGGGTTTATCTCTGGGCTTTCTCTTCTGTTGCATTGATCTATATTTCTGTCTTTGTGTCAGTACCATACTGTCTTGATGACTGTGGCTTTGTAGTAGAGCCTGTTCCTTCAAGATCCTAAACAGCTCATTCAAAGTCATCCCCGTCTGTTTTCCAACACTGTTTATTTCAAATTGTAGGGGGACACCTTTAGGAACTTTCTTTACATCAGATTGATCCTGTTTTGTCAAATGAGGGCACAGCAGTATAAGTTGATCATGGTTTCTTAGTTACTGAGCACTGCTCTGCTCCTGGATTATCAATGGATACAGTCAAAATTCCTCCATTTATGGTAGAAGTTCTCTATTGACGAGTTCTCTTTGCTACTACATCATCTAGCAGTTGTTCTGAATTCAACTGGGCCTGAACCTTCAGGCCTCTTCTGAAAAGAAAAACTCCCTGATGAGTGTCTTTCTGATGACTTAATTCATTTCCACTCCTGGTAAAACCGGCTGGAATGTAATTTTTTCTATTTATCTGTGTAGGTCTCCTGAGAGCTGCAACCGGTTATCCTTGCACATCATTTAGTCTCAGAAGGTTTACCTTCCTTTTTAATGTTGGAAAATATCGTTCTATATTCTTGTCACTTAGAGGTGGTCGATTCATAGGACTAATTCATTTTCGAATTCCAGTTGCTTTCCTAGATGCAAGACCAGTGATAACTCCATAAGGACGTCTCTTCCCAGGCATCACTCTTCTTCTACGGCTCAGACTATTCTTACCAAAACCAGAATTCTGTTGAATAGCCCATCTTACTCTCATTCTGAATTGCCTGGCACCACTTTGCTGAAGTCTTCTATTTAATCTCAGGAAATTCTGCCTCTTTCCTTCCTTTCGATTCAATTTGATGGTATCATCCTAAGACATATCAATTCTGTTCAGGTTTTCATTGCTGCAGGCTTTCGGTGGCGCTGTGGCTCCTATTAATTGGGTACTAAACCGCTTCATGGGAGAAGGCAATGGCACCCCACTTCACTATTCTTGCCTGGAAAATCCCATGGGCAGAGGAGCCTGGTGGGCTGCAGTCCATGGGGTCGCTAAGAGTCGGACACGACTGAGTGACTTCCCTTTCAGTTTTCACTTTCATGCATTGGAGAAGGAAATGGCAACCCACTCCAGTGTTCTTGCCTGGAGAATCCCAGGGATGGGGGAGCCTGGTGGGCTGCCGTCTATGGGGTCGCACAGAGTCGGACACGACTGAAGCAACTTAGCAGCAGCAGCAGCAGCAGCAAACCACTTCATGGCTGGAGACTTAGAGCTGGAACAGTCAGAGAAGGCTGGCTGAGGCCTGCCACCACCCACTCACTCAAGCAGACTATGTGCACTGTGGGAGCACGCAGCATGCTGATGGAGTCCTCACCCCAAGACCTCCTGCTGGCGGCGGGGGAGGTGGCGCTGCTCAGAGGTTTTAAATTACGGATTCAATCTTACTACCAAGGAGTCTGTTCAGATTTCCTATTTCTTCATGTTTTCATCTTGGTTATGTCGTATATTCCTTAGGATTTATTCATTTCTTCTAGGTTGTCAAATTAGTTGGTATTTAATTGTTTATAGCAGTCTTGTAAGATCCTTTATATTTCTGTAGTGTCATTTTGGAGAAGGCAATGGCAACCCACTTCAGTACTCTTACCTGGAAAATCCCACGGACAGAGGAGCCTGGTAGGCTGCAGTCCATGGGGTCGCAAAGAGTCGGACACGACTGAGCGACTGAACTGATCTGAACAGATATTGGCAATTTGACCTCTGGTTCCTCTGCCTTTTCTAAGTCCAGCTTCAGTTCAGTTAAGTTCAGTTCGGTCACTCAGTCATGTCTGACTCTTTGCAACCCTATGAACCGCAGCACCCCAGGCCTCCCTGTCCATCACCAACTCCTGGAGTCCACACAAACCCACGTCAATTGAATGGGTGATGCCATCCAACCATCTCATCCTCTGTCGTCCCATTCTCCTCCTGCCCTCAATCTTTCCCAGCATCAGGGTCTTTTTCAATGAGTCAGCTCTTCGCATCAGGTGGCCAAAGTATTGGAGTTTCAGCTTCAACATCAGTCCTTCCAATGAACACCCAGGACTGATCTCCTTTAGGATGGACTGGTTGGATCTCCTTCCAGTCCAAGGGACTATCGAGAGTCTTCTCCAACACCACGATTCAAAAGCATCAATACTTCTGCACTCAGCTTTCTTTATATTCCAACTCTCACATCCATACATGACCACTGGAAAAACCATAGCCTTGACTAGGTGGACCTTTGTTGGCAAAATAATGTCTCTGCTTTTTAATATGCTGTCTACGTTGGTCATAACTTTCCTTCCAAGGAGCAAGCATCTTTTAATTTCATAGCTGCAATCACCATCCACAGTGATTTTGGAGCCCAGGAAAATAAAGTCAGCCACTGTCTCCACTATTTCCCCACTTATTTGCCATGAAGTGATGGGACCGGATGCCATGATCTTAGTTTTCTGAATGTTGAGCTTTAACCCAAACTTTTCACTCTCCTCTTTCACTTTCATCAAGAGGCTGTTTAGTTCTTCTTCACTTTCTGCCATAAACGTGGTATCATCTGCATATCTGGGGTTATTGATATTTCTCCCAGCAATCTTGATTCCAGATTGTGCTTACTCCAGCCTAGCATTTCTCATGATGTACTCTGCATAGAAGTTAAATAAGCAGGGTGACAATATACAACCTTGACATACTCCTTTTCCTATTTGGAACCAGGATGTTGTTCCCTGTCCAGTTCTAACTGTTGCTTCCTGACCTGCATACAGATTTCTCAAGAGGCAGGTGAGGTGGTCTGGTATTCCCATCTCTTTCAGAATTTTCCACAGTTTATTGTGATCCACACAGTCAAAGGCTTTGGCATAGTCAATAAAGCAGAACTAGATGTTTTTCTGGAACTCTCTTGCTCTTTTGATGATCCAGCGGATGTTGGCAATTTGCTCTCTGGTTCCTCTGCCTTTTCGAAAACCAGCTTGAACATCTGGAAGTTCACAGTTCACATATAGCTGAGCCAGGCTTGGAGAATTTTGAGCATTACTTTACTGGCGTGTGAGATGAGTGCAATTGTGCAGTAGCTTGAACACTCTTTGGCGTTGCCTTTCTTTGGGATTGGAATGAAAACTGACCTTTTCCAGTCCTGTGGCCACTGCTGAGTTTTCTAGATTTGCTGGCATATTGAGTGCAGCACTTTCATAGCATCATCTTTCAGGATTTGAAATAGCTCAACTGGAATTCCATCACCTCCACTAGCTTTGTTTGTAGTGATGCTTTCTAAGGCCCACTTGACTTCCATGATGTCTGGCTTTAAGTGAGTGATCACACCATCGTGATTATCTGGGTCGTGAAGATCTTTTTTGTACAGTTCTGTGTATTCTTGTCACCTCTTCTTAATATTTTCTGCTTCTGTTAGATCCCTGCCATTTCCATCCATTATTGAGCCCATATTTGCATAAAATGTTCACTTGGTATCTCTAATTTTCTTGAAGAGATCTCTAGTCTTTCCCATTCTGTTGTTTTCCTCTATTTCTTTGCATTGATTGCTGAGGAAGGCTTTCTTATCTCTCCTTGCTATTCTTTGGAACTCTGCATTCAAATGGGAATATCTTCCTTTCCTCCTTTGCTTTTTGCTTCCCTTCTTTTCACAGCTATTTGTAAGCCCTCCTCAAACAGCCATTTTGCCTTTGTGCATTTCTTCTTCTTGGGGATGGTCTTGATCCCTGTCTCCTGTACAATGTCACGAACCTCCGTCCTTAGTTCATCAGGCACTCTGTCTATCAGATCTAGTACCTTAAATCTATTTCTCACTTTCACTGTATAGTCATAAGGGATTTGATTTAGGTCGTACCTGAATGGTCTAGTGGTTTTCTCCACTTTCTTCAATTTCATCCTGAATTTGGCAATAAGGAGTTCATGATCCAAGCCACAGTCAGTTCCCAGTCTTGTTTTCACTGACTGTATAGAGCTTCTCCATCTTTGGCTGCAAAGAATATAATCAATGTGATTTCAGTGTCGACCATCTGGAGATGTCCATGTGTAGAGTCTTCTCTTGTGTTGTTGGAAGAGAGTGTTTGCTGTGACCAGTGCAAAATAAAAAATCCAGCTTAACATCTGGAAATTCTCGGTTCACATACTATTGAAGCCTGGCTTGGAGAATTTTGAGCATTACTTTGCTAGCGTGTGAGATGAGTGCAATTGTGTGGTAGTTTGAACATTCTTTGCCATTGCCTTTCTTAAGGATTGGAATGAAAACTGACCTTTTCCAGTCCTGTGGCTACTGCTGAGCTTTCCAAATTTGCTGGCATATTGAGTGCAGCACTTTCACAGTATCATCTTTTAGGATTTGAAATAGCTCAACTGGAATTCCATCACCTCCACTAGCTTTGTTCGCAGTGATGCTTCTTAAGGCCCACTTGACTTTGCATTCCAGTCTGGGTTAAGTTTTTTCAATTTAATTCATTTTTTTTAAATAAAACTGGTTCATAGTGTCAGTGGTCTTTTCTATATCTATGTTGTTTATTTCTGCTTTGATTGTCATCTTTTCTTCTCTATTGTATTTTGTCTCCTTTGTTCTTTTTCCTTCCTTGAGTTGTAAAGTGCGATTGTTTATTTGAGATTTTTTTCTGGTTTCTTTTAATGTTGGTGTTTATTGCTATGAACTTTCCTCTTAGAATTCATTTTGTTGTATCCCATGAATTTCAGTGTATTGAATGTCCCCTTTTAATTTTTGTCTCAAGGTATTTTTAATGCTTCTTTTGATTTGTTCTTTGATCCATTGGTTGTTCAGTAGCATTTTGTTCAAAACCACAAATCTGTGAGGTTTTTGTTTGTTATGTTTTTCAGTTTTCTTATTGTAATAAATTTCGAGTTTCATACCATTGTGGTTGGAAAGATACCTAATATGATTTCATCTTGTTAACTTTAAGACTTTTTTTGAGGCTTAATGTATGATCTATCCTGAGCAATATTCTAGGGGCATTTGAGAAGAATATGCATATTGTTACTTTTTGCATAAATTCTTCTGAATTCATTTAGTCCACCTGATCTAAGGTTTTATTTAAAGCTCATATTTCCGTGTTGATTTTCTGTCTGAATGATCTATCCATTTCTGTAAGTGGGATATGAAAGTCCCTTACTATTGTTGTATGGCTTTCTATTTGTCCCTTTAGATCTATAATATTTGGTTTATGTGTTTAGATGCTCCTACTTTCTAGGTATATATATTTTCAAATGTTATGTTCTCTTGTTAGAAACCCCTTTTCCATTATGTAATGGCCTTCTTTGTCTCTTAATATAGTCTTCGTTTTAAAGGGTATTTGTCCAATGTAAGTAGCTACATAGCTTCTTTATTTGTTTTGGTTTGCATAGACTATCCTTTTCCATCACTTGAATTTCAGTCTGTGTGCCCTTACTTCAGAAGTTAGTCTCTTATAAGCAGCATATTGATGAGTCTTTTCTTATAGTATTTCATCCTTATTTACCTTAAGTGTTTTTTATTGTAGTTCTTTGCATACCTTTTTTTTTAGCAACTCCTCTAGGTATTGAACTATACACATAGCTTTTCAAAATCTACCAATATTAACATTTTATCCATAGGAGTCAATTAGAAAATTTATTTCCCTTTATGTCCCTTTATCCAATGCATTTTTAATTTTCTAAAGTATTTCCTAAATTTATTGAGAACCACATTAGACAAAGTAATATTTTTCTTCATCTTTCAAACATAATTTAGAAAACTAAAATATTTCTCATATTTTTGTTCTTTATTTTTTCTAAGAATCCTTATTTTATCATTTGTATTCTGTTTAGAAAAATTCTTTAAGTCATTTTTTTTAGAGTAGATTTCCTCCCAACAGATTCTCTTAGTTTTCTTAAATTATTTCCTTTTCTTTACTAAAATATATTTTCATAAGATATCAAATGACAATTCTTTTCTTTTAGGACTTAAATACCGTTGTGTCTCTTCCTTCTGTCCATTACTGTTTCCTATAAGAAATCTGCTGTCAGAAGATTTGTTCCACTGTATGTAATATGTCCTTTCTCACTCACTACTTTAATTTTCATTTTGTTTAATTTTCAGAAGTCTGACTATGATGTCATTTCTTGGATTGCTTTGGGTTTATCTTGTTAGAGGTTTTTGCAACTTCTTAAAGCTCTTGGTTATTCATTTATTTCTTTGCCACATGTTGTGAGTTTTCAGTCATTATTTCCTTTGCATACTTTTTCAGCTCCACTCTCTTTCATCTACTTTCTGGAACTTTGATCACTTGATTGCTAGATCTTTTGTTATAGTGCAGACATGTCCTGAGGCTCTGTTCCTCTTTTCTTAGTCAATCTTCTTTATATTGTTCGCATTAGGTACTTCTTCTTATATTATCTTCTAATTCACTGGTTATTTGCTTTGTCTTCTCCTTTTTGTTCTTTAGTACAACCACTGGGTTTAAATTTCAGATATTTTACTTTGAGTTCTAACATTTTTCATTTGTTTTTCATTTTATCTTCTATTTCTTTGTTGAGATCTTTTTTTCATTTGTCTTGAATGTATTTTCATTGCCTATGGAGGCATTTTTATAATAATTGCTTTAAGATCTTTCATGCATTTTGACATATTCATCATTTCAATTTTGGCATCTGTTGTCTTTTCATTTAGTTTGAGTTTTTCCTGGATTTTTGATATCATGAATGATATTTGATCATAACTTGGACATTTGGGGTATTATAAGGCTGTGGTTTTCAGGCTTTAATTTTTGTAGGTCTCCTCTAAGAGTGTTCCACTTGATAAAAGGGGGGTTACTACCTCATTAGTGACAGGTGGGTATGGAAATACAGTTTCTCCACTTAGCCTCTACTAACACCTAGGTGTTGTGGGAGTAAATTATGTAGGTCTTTTTGATCGACACCTGTAATTACAATTAATTGTATATAATTATGAGATGAATATTTTTGTTACTGCTAATTTCCTTTTCTCATGCCTTCATGATGTTAATATAATTTCACCAGGTTTCTCATGATTATTGTTTGTAAGGTATATCTTTCTCTATTCTTTCACTTTCTTATCTATTCTTTAGTTGTAAAGTGAGTTGCTTATAAAAAGTACCGTATCATAGGCTTTATTCATTTTTTAAACCTCTGGCTAAATATTCATTTCCATTGAAATGTTTAGTTCATTTATATTTATTGTAGTCATTGCTCTGGTTGAATTTAAATCTAACATTTTTCTCCTTGTTTTCCACTTCTATCATCTGCTATTCATTTACAAAAATGATTTCTCCTACTGACATTCTTTTGGATGAACCAAAATTGGCATTCCATTTTTTCCCCTCACCTTTTAGGTATACCACTTTCTTTCATTTTTAGTTTTAAGTGGCTGTTGTAATATTTACAATATGCATCTTCCACAGTTTACTGTCTGATTTAATGATGTATCAATTCAGGTATAATATAACAAATTTATAATTTTCTCTATCAAGACACTGGCTAACCAATGATTGAGAGCACTCTGTTTTCTGGCTCCATCCCTTCTGCCAATTAGCAGGAAATTTAACATTGCTGCAATACTATTTCTGAGCTTTGCTTCATAGTCCAAATTTATGAATACGGAGACCATTCATATTCTTGCCTGGAGAATTCCATGCTGGTAGGTGACAAACCAGGAAGATCTTTCTTTCTTCTGTTAGTTATTTCTCTGTCTACTATTTGTCTTAGAGGGGAAGATAATACGATACTCCCAAATATTCCACTTTTCTGTAATGATTATTTTGAGTGAAAGGAACTTGAAACACAGTGAAGGTAGGAAGAAGCCTTCTCCGAACTCCTATTGTGGGTCTAGAGACATATCCTCCAAAACAAGTGTAGTTGTCATTAATCCCTTCCCCAGGAGTTTTAACACAAATGAAAAATTGACTCTCATCATAGGGAAAGAGACTAGAAGTGACACCACATCCAGATGAACTTTGTCAGAAACTATCTATATCTCCTCTCTACCCTTCTAAGTCCCATCTTTCCTAAAAATCATGTGTTTTCCCTTAATAGGCCTATATCCCCTCTCCCCTTTTGCAATTAAGATAGTGTTTAAGCCTGAATGCTAAGTCATCTCAGAGTTATGCACTTTCCTGGGTTATCTCCTATGTTTATACATTAGTTATGCATAAAGTATGCTTAGTCATGTCCAACTTTTTGTGACCCCATGGACTGTAGTTCTCCAGGCTCCTCTGTCCATGGAATTCTCAGGCAAGAATATTGGAGTGGGTTGCCATGCCCTCCTCCAGGAGATCTTCCCAACCCTGGGACTGAACCCATGCCTCTTCTACATTAGCAGGCAGGTTCTTTACCACTGCACCACCTGGGAAGATCTGCATGTATTCGTGGTAATAAATTTTTTTTCTTGTCTGTTTCTTTTTTTCTTGGTCTTTTATTACAAAAGTCAGTGAAGAACTCAGAAAGGTAGAGTGCCTGTCATAGAGTCTCTGCCAAAATGCAAGTGATCAGGACTGATTTCCTTGCTGTACCAAACTCTGAATAAGTAGCTTTTACTTTTCTCATTTGGCTGGTCCTCATTTAAATCCACCATGTTCAATAATTATTTGTTGAATTAAACAACCAATAATTGAGTAGAAAAATTATAGGACATCAGTTGAATACAAGATTTGCAGAACTGACTAAGCTCTACTTCTCATCATTCATGATTAAATTCTCAGAATGGAGCTAGACATTTGCTCTGATATTCTTTGGTGATCACATTCTCTCCCAGCCCCTATGGGTGATGTGAGGGTAAAGAACCCCGAGGGAAGCATAGGTGGATGTGTCAAGGGATGTCTCATGTGTGCCTCTTTCCTTTGTTTAGGTGGGACTCTGGGGTATTTTTCAGATCCAGGGTTATGGGGAATAAATTTTGTCCTATAGCCATTTCATTAATTTTGGCTTCTTCCTTGAAGTAGAGTTTCTGTCCATCCCCTGGGGTCATTATGTACTGAATTGGGTCTCCCAAGATATCTGCTCTCCAACTGAAGGTATAAACCTGGGATATGAGCTCATCAGTTTTGTAAGAGGCAGAAGAATATCTTGGATGGTTAATTGTAAAATTTTTAGTCAGAGCTGTGGAGTTGGAGGAGACTCTGTGTAAGAGTCTTTCTCGGATGACAACTTGCTCATGCATTGTTCTGAGGACTAGATCTTTGCATACTTCTTAGGTCTGACCCATCTTTGCTACACTCCACTGGGTGGAGTAGAAGGTGATCTCTGGGGATCTGAATGGGCTTGGTACGTGCTGAAAGGGGTGAGGAAAGACCAAACAGGTGAGGGACTAAAGGTGACTGGGAAGGGGAAGAAGTGGATCTGACTTCAAACTTCAGTCTATAGACTGTCAGGCTGGATACAAAGATACCTCCTTGTTGCCAAAGTCAGAGACTTGAAAGATGGTATTCTTAGTTTTCTTGAGCAAAATTGCTCTCATTGCTTACTCTTCTCCAGTCTCTGGACTCAGTTCCAAAGTAGGATGACAGACCTGTTGTGTCATTGCCTCAAGTGTGCCCCCACCAGGCTGGCATCCATGGCTATGCTTCATCCCTGCTTGTGCTGATCAGGACTCTACCTCCTTGAACTATTCTCTCGCTCTCTTGGCTGGTATATCTCTGTAACTCACTATGTCGTAGGATTTCCCTGTCTCCTGCCATGATCCCCTGATTCTAGACATTTATCTCATCTCTGCTAAGATGAAAATGGCATTGTGCAGGCACATTGACCTATACCAGTGTGTAAACCTGTATTTCATTAGAATTACCTGGGGATCTTTCAGAAAATCATATGATGAGACCCTATCCAGACCCAGTACCCACAATCCCTGTGGTGGAACCAAGATGTGCACATTTTTGAAAACATTCTCTTTAATGTCTTAGAGACAGACATAGGCATGACCCCCCAGTCATGACCACCGGACTCTAGGAATCTCATTCTTCCTATCTTTTCTATTCATAATTATCTTCCTAATGGAAACTGTTTCGATAGTCTTTGTCTCTATTTGACATTCTTTCCAGTTTTTATTAGAGAGAATGCTTGAATTGCAACTGTGACATCAAACAAGATAGAAGCAGCGCACTCCAAAAATGCACCCCTGGAGACCCACCGCTTGTGGTGTGGGCACTGACTATTCCTCCCTTGGTAAATTCAGTGAGTGTCACTGCCTCTTAAAACAGTTATTGGTTCTAACCGGTTTAGAGTCAAAGGAGTTTAGGTACTAAGGAGACTGATGGACAACTGAGAGACAGTCATGTCCAAGTCCCTGCCCTCACATACCCCACGGTTCAAGTAGTGGAGTAGGGTGAAGGGCTGCCATACTTCCAGAGGCATTTCTGAGGTTCTCATGTGTATTTGACATGGCACTGTTTTGTCACAACTCTGTTGCAGTTCCTGCTGTGTTGGGAAAATATAATTAAAAGCCAAGTCAGTCTCTTCCCTACTCTTAAAACATAGCCACAAAGGTAGAAGAGAAAGAAAACAGTTTTTTTTTTTTTAATTATTTATTTATTTTGTTTTTGGCTGTGCTGGATCTTGGTTGCTGCTCAGGCTTTGTTGTAGCTGCAGCGAGTGAGGGACAATCTCTCGTTGAGGTGCTCAGACTTCTTACAGCAGTGGCTTCTTTGATGGTGGAGCATGGTCTCTAGGGCATGTGGGATTCAGTAGTTGTGGTTCCCAGGCTCTAGAGCACAGGCTCAATAGTTGTGGCACAAGGACTTAGTTGCTCTGCAATATGTGGGATCTTGCCAGGCTAGGGATGGAAGATTCTTTACCATTGAGCCATCAGGGAAGCCCAGAAAGCAGTTTTATTTTTGAATAAACATTAAAGCAGAATTTGATGTGTGTTACAGGGATCAGCTAAGAGGTTGCAAAGACAGAGGAATATGTAACCCTTTGTACAGCCAGGCAGTGAGTACTTATTACTTGCATGCTCTCAAGAAAAACAACAATAGTCCTCAAGGAAGAGGAACTGACAGCACCATTTGTCACGTGGAGTTCATTCTAGATTCACCTGGTAATTGGTGTGACTCTCTGTGTTTGTTACTTGTCTTCATCCAAAGGAAATGCCAACTTCTCACATGTTATGACAAGAGATAGTTCTGCAGCTTGGAGCAAGGTGCCTGCTGAAGTTAGGCTCCTGCCTGCCTGCAGAGCCTGGGAGGTAAGGACTCTATCTTTTTTGACAATTATGTTTCCAAGAAATGGGTTCTAGGTTCCTGGGAAAACATTCTTATTTTACTCTTAAAATGTTTACATACATTTCAGAGAGATGAGGAGCTTACAAGTATACGTTTTCTAAGTAATTGCTAAGTAAAGTGAGGATAGGAATCTATCCCTTTACTTTCAATTTATAAATATAAATTATATTTACAGCTGTCACCCCTTTCCCACATCCTTCTCTCTTTCTCTCTATCCCCAGTACTCACTTCTCCAAATCAGAGAAGAAGAAATTTTCTTCCACCTGTCTAGTTTCTGGCTGGTCTAGGAACTAAATTGACATGAGACAGATTCACAGGAGAAAATCAAATAAAGGTTTAAGAACATACATACCTGAGAGAGACTCAGGAAACCTGAGTAACTCACCAAAAGGGCTAAAACCCTCATTTTAAATACCATCTTCAGCTTTCAAGAAAAATAAGATGTTGAGGGTAGTAGTTTGGGACTTCAAATGGGAGGAAGACAATGGACATGGGGATGAAAACCCAAAATTTGGTAAATAAATGTTTGCTGGGCCTTGCTGGAACAGAGCAGACTCTGCCCACAGTTTCCCCCACACATACACTCTAAATCCATGTTCTTTGCAGACCTCTCTGATGATAGGTCTATTCTGGGACAAGTCTTTTATTGAAATTCTTTTAGGCACTTAGGGGGAGGGTTGAAGCTTATTCTTTAGTCTTTTAGGTCTTGATTGTTTTCAGCTTGAAATAATCCAAAAGCCAAAGTGACATTTTGGGGTGACAAATTTTATTCCCCTATATCTTCTTAAATCTATACTCTCCTTCCCTAAATCTCTAGGTATTCACTTGCTAATTAAAAGTCCTTCTCTGTCTCCCTTGCATTCTCTGACCTTCTCCCTCTGGGGGCCTGCTCCCTAGTCTTTCAAGAGAAACAAGCTCAAATACTGAGGACAGTGGAGAGGAAATGGATTTTCACTGTAGGAGGAAAGGATGGGGCTAAAACAGAGGGCTGAGCACTGTCCTTTAGAAGAAACCAGAGGAGGTTATTTTCCTTGTACAACGGAGATGCCAGGTTAGTCATTTTGTTCTTATGTTTGCTCATTTATTTTTTCCTTAGGCTCAAGGCCATGGATGTATGGAACCATACTTCCCTGTCAGATTTCATCCTTTTGGGTCTGTTCAGCTACTCACCATCTGACTTCTTCCTTTTTTCCCTTGTCCTTCTGGCCTCTGCTGCTTCTCTGACTGGCAACATCCTCTTCCTTCTGATCATACAAGCTGACAGGCGCCTACACACTCCCATGTACTTTTTTCTTAGTCAGGTCTCCATCATGGACCTGACCATGATGGGCACAGTGGTGCCCAAGATGGCAGCCAACTTCCTCTCGGGAAATAAGTTCATCTCTTGGGGTGGCTGTGCCACTCAGGTCTTCTTAGTGGTCACGGTAGGTAGTGCTGAGTGCTTCCTCCTGGCAGTCATGGCCTATGACAGGTATGTGGCTGTTTGTCACCCGCTGCGGTACCCTGTGCTCATGAACTGGAAGGCCTGCTGCCTGATGGCCTTTGCATCCTGGATGGTTGGAGTGACTGACAGTGTAATTTATGTGGGCATGGTCTTCAGCTTCCCCTACTGTGGCTCTCTCCAAGTGGACCACTTCTTCTGTGAGGTCCCCACCCTGTTGCGGCTCTCCTGTGCAGACACCTCGCTTTTTCAGGACCTCATCTATGCTTGCTGTGTAGTCATGATGCTGCTGCCCCTGGGGGTCATTGTGGCTTCCTATGTCCGGATCCTCATGGCTGAGATTAACATGCCCTCCACTGAGGGGAAACAGAAGGCTCTGACTACTTGCTCCTCGCACCTGACTGTGGTGGGTCTTTACTATGGGGGTGGCCTATTTAACTACATGCAGAAAGCTTCTGCTAGGACAGCAGCAGAAGACAGAGCCATCTCCACCTTCTACACCGTCATTGCTCCAATGCTCAACCCACTCATTTACAGCCTGAGGAACAGGGAGGTAATAAGGGCCTTTAAGAAGGTCCTGGGGACATGGAGAGTGTAGACATGCCCACCCTTCTGAGGCTTCCTCTCTTGTTCTGCTCCTTCTTCTGCAACTCAGATTCTCTTGTGGCACATCCTCCCCTGTACTCATCAGCCCCTTCAGGCTGGTTGGGGTGAGGCTATGAGCTGAGTAACCTGAAAGCATTTGGATGGAAGATGTCGAGGAAACATGGTAGTTATCAGTTTCACAATGAGTCTTTCCTCCATGAACACTCCTATTTCCATGCAGTGAAGGCTCATAAATACATTTTTACCTTTTCCCCAGAATTGCCGGAGACAGTCTTTCTTCTGATCTGCATGCTAAAAGTGAGCAAGGAGTGAGAACTGATTTAGAACTCACTGTCCACTGAAATGTGGTACATAGGTCAGAGGTAGAGTCTGACAGGTAGGAGCTGAGCAACCTGGACAATGTTATTTCTTTCTCTGGGTTTCACTTTATCATCTGTACTATCACAGCTACCAGTAAAGTCCAATGTTTTCTGGCACTAACTACTAGTTACTTATTATAATACAAACTCTATTTCAGTCTATCTTATGTTAGTAAGCAATGTAAAGAGTTTTGTGCCTTCTTGAAATTGTACATTAAATAAGCCAAAGTATCAAATCTCAAAAACAGCCAGAACATTTTTATAGTCTGTCTGTCAGTACAAAACTGCAGATGAAACAGAAGACGCAAAAGTTCCTTGCAGTCAGGTTATTTGGGGATCTACTGGCCGAAGTATTATAGCTCTAGCAACAGTCCTTCTAATAATTATTCAGGGTTGATTTCCTTTAGGATCCACTGGTTGGATCTCCTCGCTGTCCAAGGGACTCTCAAGAGTCTTCTCCAGCATCACAATTCAATTGCACGAACTTTTTAGCACTCAACTTTCTCTATGATCCAACTCTCACATTCTTACATGACTACTGGAAAAACCATAGCTTTGACTATACAGACCTTTGTTAGCAAAGTAATGTCTCTGTGTTTTAGTATGCTGTCTAGTTTTGTCATAGCTTTTCTTCCAAGGAGCAAATGTCTTTTAATTTCATGGCTGTAGTCACCATCTGCAATGACTTTGGAGCCCAAGAAAATAAAATTCGTCACTGCTTCTACTTTTTCCCCCTCCTATTTGCCATTAAGTCATGAGACTGGATGCCATGATCTTAGGTTTTTGAATGTTGAGTTTTAAGCCAGTTTTTTCACTCTTCTCTTTCACCCTCATCAAGAGACTCTTTAGTTCCTCTTCACTTTCAGCCATTAAAGTGGTATCATTTGCATATCTGAGGTTGTTGATATTTCTCCTGGCAATCTTGACTCCAGTTTGTGCTTTATCCAGCCCAGCATTTCACATGATGTGCTCTGCAAAGAAGTTAAATAAGCAGGGTGATAATATACTGTATTGTACTCCTTTCCCAATTTGGAACCAGTCATTTGTTCCATGTAATGTTCTAACTGATGCTTCTTAACCCACATACAGATTTCTCAGGAGACAGGTAAGGTGGTCTGATATTCCCGTCTCTTTAAGAATTTTCCAGTTTGTTGTGATCCACATAGTCAAAGGCCTTAGTGTAGTCAATGAAGCAGAAGTTGATGTTTTCCTGGAACTCCCTTGCTTTCTTCGTGATCCAACGAATCTTGGCAATTTGATCTCTGGCTGCTCTGCCTCTTTGAAACTCAGCTTATACATCTGGAAGTTCTCCATTCAGGCATTGCTGAAGCCTAGGATTTTGAGCATAACCTTGCTAGCATGTGAAATGAGCTCAATTGTTCAGTAGTTTGAACATTCTTTGGCATTGCCCTTCTCTGGGATTGAAATGAAAACAGATCTTTCCAGTTCTGTGGCCATTGCTGTTTTTCCTAATTTGCTGACATATCAAATGAACTATTTTAACAGCATCATGTTTCAGGATTTTAAAAACCTCAACTGGGATTCCATCACCTCCACTAGCTTTGTTCAAAGTAATTCTTCCTAAGGCCCACTTGACTTCACACTCTAGGATGTCTGGCTCTAGGTGTGTGATCACACCATCATGGTTTTCCAGGTCATTAAGACCTTTTTTGTATAGCTCCTCTGGGTATTCTTGCCATCTCTTCTTAATGTCTACTGCTTCTCTTAGGTCCCTACTATTTATGTCCTTTATCATGCCCATCCTTGCATGGAATGTTCCCTTGATATCTCCAATTTTCTTGAAGAGATCTCTAGTCTTTCCCATCCTATTGTTTTCCCCTATTTCTTCGCATTTTTCACTTAAGAAGGCCTTCTTATCTCTCCTTGCTATTCTCTGGAACTCTGTATTCAGTTGGATATATCTTTCCCTTTATCCCTTGTCTTTCACTTCTCTTTTTTCCTCAACTATTTGTAAGACCTCAGACAACCATTTTACCTTTTTGCATTTCTTTTTCTTGGAGATAGTTTTGGTCACCACCTACTGTATAATGTTATGAATCTCTGCCCATAGTTCTTCAGGCACTCTGTCTACCAGATATAATCTCTTGCGTCTATTCATCACTTCTACTGTATAATCATAAGAGATCTGATTCAGGTCACACCTGCATGGCCTAGTGGTTTTCCTACTTTCTTCAACTTAAGTCTGAATTTTGCATAAAGAGCTCATGATCTAAGCCACAGTCAGCTCCAGGTTTTGTTTCTACTGACTGTATAGAACTTCCCCATCTCTGGCTGCAGAGAATATAATCAATCTGATTTCGATATTGACCATTTGCTGATGTCCATGTGTAGAGTTGTCTGTTGAGTTGTTGAAAAAGTGTGTTTGCTATAACCAGCGTGTTCTTTAGACAGAATTCTTTTAGTCTTTGCCCTGCTTCATTCTGTACTCCAAGGCCAAACTTGCCTGTTATTCCAGGTATCTCTTGACTTCCTACTTTTGCCTTTCAATCTCCTATGATGAAAAGGACATCTTTTTCTTCAGTAGAACCAGTCAACTTCAGCTTCTTTGGCATCAGTGGTTGGGGAATAGTTCGATTACTGTGATGTTGAATGGTTTGCCTTGGAAACAAACCAAGATCATTCTGTTGTTTTTCAGACTGCACCAAAGCACTGCATTTTAGACTTCATTGTCTGTGAGGGCTACTCCATTTCTTCTAAGGGATTCTTGTCCACAGTAGTAGATTTAATGGTCATCTGAATTAAATTCTCCCATTTCTGTCCTTTTCAGTTCACTGATTCCTATGTCAATATTCAATCTTGCCATCTGCTATTTGACCACATCCAATTTACCTTGATTCATGGACCTAATATTCCAGTTTCCTATGTAATATTGTTCTTTACAACATAGGACTTTACTTTCACCACCAGACACATTCACAACTGAGCATCTTTTCTGCTTTGGCCCAGCTACTTCATTCTCTCTGGAGCTATTAGTAATTGCCCTCTGCTCTTCCCCAGTAGCATAGTTGACATAGTTGACACCTTCTGACCTGGGGGGCTCATCTTCCAGCATCATTCCATACTGTCCACGGGGTTATCCAGCCAAGAATATTGGAGTAGTTTGCCATTCCCTCCTCCAGTGGACCATGATTTGCCAGAACTGTTCACTGTGATCCATCCATTTTGGGTGGCCTTACATGGCATGACTCATAGCTTCATTGAGTTATACAAATGGTTTTGCTATGACAAGGCTGTGACCCCTGTCTGGAGCTAAAGATGCAGTGTACCTGAAAGACCAATTGGTTCCCTGGGGGCTGCCTGCCATCCTAAAGCAGGTAAACACATCTCCATCCACCAGGGCCAGGCATAGGGCAGGCTGGGTAATTCTCCAGCAGGAGGTGCCCTCTGAATCAGTCTGGAAGGCAGAAGGGTGGAGATCCAGGTTGGGGTCTCTGCCTCCTCCTCCTCCTCCTCCCTGGGGCCCTGAGCTTTGTCCATATGTGAGTGCCTGGGGGCTTCCACCTTTTCCACCTCTGCTGACCTCTACTGGAACTGAGACTGCAGCTTCACCGAAGGGTGATATTCTTTTGGACAGAGAGTCTTAGGTGTTTATTTATTGGTGATTAGGTGGAGATTAAAGTATCAGGTGGTTTCCAGGTACCAGGGATCAGGGGGAAACTTCTTAATATTTGTTGTCTGGTTTTACCTCAGTCTTTTTTTTTTTTTTTTTTCTTTCACCTCAGTCTTGACTGTAGAGAACTGACAAAACAGTACAGTGGTAAGAATTTGGTTTCTGCATGTCCCTCATCTTATTTCTTTCAAGTTTTCCAAGTATAATCCTGGATCCCATTATCTCTTTGATTTTTTAAAAATTATTGATTTGTTTATTTATTTATTTTTGCAGTTAAATGTGGTATCCATATGTGTGGGTTTGGAAGCATTTTTCCTTTTTGTTGACTAAAAAGATGCACAATGTGAGAGTTGTAAGTTAAATTTTATTTGGGGCAAAATGAGGACTTCGGCCTGGAAAACAGCACCTCAGATAGCTCTGAGAGACTGCTCCAAACAAGTAGTAAGGGAAGGTCAATATATAAGATTTTGGTGAAGAGCGAGTCCAGTGCAATCAAGCACTCATTTTGCAGAAGGTTTTCTGCTAGTCAGGAGGAGCTGATGTCACCATGAAGGGATTTAGTGCTTTTCTAGATATGAAAAGATGCAAGGATTGGGATCTTGAAGTCAGTTCCTGAAAACATATATCTAAAGACTTGTTTTACCACATTCCTTGGAGCACAGAGTGTCTCATTCACCATCCTGAACTGCCTTGAGGGCACGTTGAAGGTCAACAGCTGCAACAGCCCAGGATTCAATCTCTCTAGAGGTAGATGGCGAACTCTTGACGAGCACCAATTTGTAGTTGACACCTGCTTGGTATTCCCTTAACTTCCTTGATCTCTGCCTGTTTTGATTGTTGTTGTTCAGTTGCTAAGTCATTTCCGACACTTTGTGACCCCATAGACTACTGCACAACAGGCTGCTCTGTCCCTCACTATCTCCTGGAGTTTGGTCAAATTCATGTCCGTGACATTGATGTTGCTATCTAACCATCTCCTCCTCCGCCACCCCATTCACCTTTTGCCTTCAGTCTTTTCTAGTATCATGGTCTTTTCCACTTTGTTGGCTCTTTGAATCATGTGGCCAAAGTATTAGGGCTTCAGCAACAGTCCTTCAAATGACTATTTAGGGTTGATTTCCTTTAGGATTGACTGATTTGATCTCCTTGCAATCCAAATGACTCTCAAGAGTCTTCTCCAACACTGCAGTTTGAAAGCATCAGTTCTTTGCTGTTCAGCCTTTTTTATGGTTCAACTCTCACATCCATACATGATTACTGGAAAAACCATACAGACTATATGACCTTTTAATTTGGGGAAATTCTTGGCCTTAATTGCTTCAATTGTTTCTTGTGTTTCTTCTCTTTGTATTTCCATTATGAATGTGTTACAACTTCTTTCATTATCTCACATTTCTTAGATAGTTTCTTTTTTATCTGTCTTTTTTTTTGTTTACTTTTCAGTTGTTGAAGTTTCTATTATTTTTGCAGGGAAGAGCCAACTCTGACTCCATGTTGGATCTGTTTCTTTGGCTTTAATCTTTGTTTTTCATTGCTTTTTGTTATTATAATCATACATAATGGCCTGTCTCAGGGAACCCTGCCTGTCTACCTGAATGTTCAACTAAAGTGCATTTGTTAGAGATGATCTGACCAAGCCCACCTGTGAAAGGCTGTAGAATAGAAGAAATTAATATATCCCCTCTTATTTAGCAAGGTAAATGGCCTTTTTACTTTACTTCTCACTTCCTCCCTCTCTGTTCTGTGGAAGACACTGGAATCCAGACCCCTATAAGATGGCTATTTTGAGACATTAGTCTGCCATCTTGGTGAGCCAGCTTTCCAAATAAAGTCATATTCCTTGCCTCAACTCCTCACCTCTGATCTATTGACTTGTGTGGCAAGCAGAGTGAGCCTGGACTCAGTAATATTGTTATATCTTGAAGGGCAGAGATTCTTTCCTCAGCTGTATGTAGTCTAGTAATCAGACCATCAAAGTCAGGGGTCCCCACCCCTCGGGCCATGTACCAGTACTGGTCCATAGCCTTTTAGGAACTGGGTTGCACAGCAGGACGTAAGCAGTGGGTAAGCAAGTAAAGCTTCACCTGTATTTGCAGCCACTCCCTACCTCTCCCACTGCCACCTGAGCTCTGCCTCCTGTCAGATCAGTGGCAGATTAGATTCTCATAGTGTTGTAGCCACGCATTCCGGGAAAGAAACTCACTCAGAAGGGCAATGAAGATAGTGGAGTGCAGATTATTACACCGGCCGGCCCATGGCAGAGTCTCCTCTTAGCCAAGGACCCCGACCAGTTTTTGTGAAAACCTTATATACCCTAAGTGTACTTGCTCAAACCCACCTCCCCAAATTCCTTGAAACTAGTCTGGACAAGGTAAGAGAGGGATACAATCAAAGTTCACCCACGATTCATGTGTCATAAGCCTAGATAGTTAAACAGTAGACATTTATCAATAGGCCTGTGGTCATATCCCGATAAACATAATGGAATTTATGACTTTGTTCTGTTACAGAGATAATTAGCATATTCTTTTAGATGGAGAGTCCAAGTACAAGTCCTGAGGCTCTTTTATCCGGGGGGTCTGGTTTTCCACTGGTATGCCATTTCTATAGACACTGGGCACAAAGTTCAGTCCATTGGGAGGGTGACTATGCGTGTAGCCTAATGTTCGCAGCCTGGCCTAAGATGGAGTCCAGCTCTGTCTGTTTCCTCCTTCAATAGGAGTGTGAGCACACTGTGAACTGTGCATGCAAGGAATCTAGGGTGTGTGCTTTTAAACCATCCCTCTCCCATTGTGCACGGGAAAACTGTCCTCCATGTAACCATCCCTAGTACCAAAAAGTTGGGGACTGCTGATCAAAGGCATTCTTCCTTTCTGCTAGCATTTTTGAACTCTGGTATTTGTTTTTAATTCTTAGAATTTCCATCTCTCTGCTCACACATTACTCATCTGTTTGCTCTCACACGTTGTCTACTTTTTCCATTAGAGCCCTTAGCATACTTTACTCATATATTTATTTAGCTACTTCAGGTCTTAGTTGTGGCTTGTGGGATATAGTTCCCTGATTAGGGATCTGAGCCTGGGCCCCCTGCATTGGCAGTGTAGAGTCTTAATCACTAGACCACCAAGGAAGTCATAGCATCTTAATTACAGTTGCTTCAAATTGCTCTGAAAATTCCAATGTCCCTGCCATATCTGAGTCTGGTTCTGGTCCTTGTTATCTCTCTTCAAATTGTCTATTTTACATTTTGGTACACCTTGAAAATTTTTGTTGAAAGTCACACATGATATACTGGGTAAAAGGAACTGCTGTTAAAGAGTTGGGGAGGAGAAGCATTTTATAATCCTATGATTAAGTCCTAGTATTTTAGAGAGCCTGTGCCCCTGGGCTATGTACTTTACCAGTGCTTCCCAGTGCTTTCCCCACACTTAGATGGGGCTGGATGGCTAGAGGGACGGGATTGGGTAGTTCCCTTCTTCTAGGTTGGTGAGGCTGTGGTAACATTTTTCTTCATGTGAGACCGTCAATTCCTAGGTAGGCTGATAAGAAGTCTGGGGTCCCCGGGGAGGAGAGAGGTCTGTGGCTCTCAAAGAGGAGATAGGGGTTTGGAGTTCTCAAGGAGGAGAAAAGGACAAACTTTTTTCTTTAAGCCCAGAGCTGATGATTGCACAATAAAATATCTCATCTTGCTCAAGGATATGTTTTTTCTTCAACTCTGTATATAACAACAATGTATCCTGCTTGAGGATGTGTTTCTCCTTCTTGAGAAACTTTAGACTAATCCTCTCAATTTAAAATGTAAATTGCAGAGTGGGTCTAGTAAGATCCTTACAACCTTGAGACATTCTTTTGATCTATTATAATAGCCAATTTAAAAAGTATATAGTTCCCTTGCTAAGACTAGCGAGTGGTACACTCTCTGTCCCCCTTTTGATGTCTATGTCAGAAGTTTTCTCTGTCCCTTCTTACTTTAATAAAACTCTGCTATACAAAAGCTCTTGAGTGATCAAGTCTGATTCCTGGTCCAGAAGCTAAATCTTTGGAAATCTCGAATCTGACATCATTAACCATAAGCTATCACAGGGCAGCCTTGTGAACAACAGACTGCTACAGTGTATTTCAATCTAACTACTTTTTCTTGGATTTTTAATGTGAGAATCTGGCAGGGCTCCTAAAGATAAAATTCACAAAAGTGTGGGAAGCACCAATGACGGGAACCACTGATGACTCGAGCCCCTGGAGTTTTTAACTTCCAGACTTGATGACACTGAGCCCCCAGCAATTTATCAATTACAGTTCAGGGTTTCCTGCCCTAGCACTAGGGCCTGAGAAGGTTTCTGTTTGTGAGGAGGTTTTTGACTTAAGTTGTGATTCTCTGAATCTGCCTGTCTCTCCAGTTGTGGGGGGAGAAGGGGCAGTGGTTTGCCCTGTTACTTTGAAGCCAAGCAGGGGCCTATGGGGCTCCCAGACATGGAAGCCTTTCTGTCCTCCATTTCTTGTAGGCAAGACTCCAGCCATTATAACCTTCCCTGAGTTCCAAAGGGATTCAAACTGTTGCTAATAAGGGAGGAGCAGTCAAGAAATCTAGTCCCTTAAATCTATTTCACACTTCCATTGTATAGTCATAAGAGATTTGATTTAGGTCATACCTGAATGGTTTAGTGGTTTTCCCCACTTTCTTCAATTTAAGTCTGAATTTGGCAATAAGGAGTTCATGATCTGAGCCACAGTCTGCTCCCAAACTTGTTTTTGCTGACTGTATAGAGCTTCTCCATCTTTGGCTGCAAAGAATATAATCAATCTGATTTCAGATCTGACAGACAGAGGGCCTGATGAACTATGGAGAGAGGTTTGTGACATTGTACAGGAGACAGGGATCAAGACCATCCCCAAGAAAAAGAAATGCAAAAAAGCAAAATGGCTGTCTGAGGAGGCCTTACAAATAGCTCTGAAAAGAAGAGAAGCGAATAGTAGAGGAGAAAAGGAAAGATATACCCATTTGAATGCTGAGATCCAAAAAATAGCAAGGAGAGATAAGAAAGCCTTCCTCAGAGATCAGTGCAAAGAAATAGAGGAAAACAATAGAATGGGAAAGACTAGAGATCTCTTCAAGAAAATTAGAGATACCAAGGGAACATTTCATGCAAAGATGAGCTCAATAAAGGATAGAAATGGTATGAACTTGACAGAAACAGAAGATATTAAGAAGAGGTGGCAAGAATACACAGAAGAACTGTACAAAAAAGATCTTCATGACCCAGTTAATCATGATGGTGTGATCACTCACCTAGAACCAGACATCCTGATTGTGAAGTGAAGAGGGCCTTAGGAAGCATCACTACGAACAAAGCTAGTGGAGGTGATGGAATTCCAGTTGAGCTATTTCAAATCCTGAAAGATGATGCTATGAAAGTGCTGCACTCAGTATGCCAGCAAATCTAGAAAACTCAGCAGTGGCCACAGGACTGGAAAAGGTCAGTTTTCATTCCAATCCCAAAGAAAGGCAATGCCAAAGAGTGTTCAAGCTACTGCACAATTGCACTCATCTCACACGCCAGTAAAGTAATGCTCAAAATTCTCCAAGCCTGGCTTCAGCAATACATGAACTGTCAACTTCCAGATGTTCAAGCTGGTTTTAGAAAAGGCAGAGGAACCAGAGATTAAATTGCCAGCATCCACTGGATCATCAAAAGAGCAAGAGAGTTCCAGAAAAACATCTAGTTCTGCTTTATTGACTATGCCAAAGCCTTTGACTGTGTGGATCACAATAAACTGTGGAAAATTCTGAAAGAGATGGGAATACCAGACCACCTGACCTGCCTCTTGAGAAACCTGTATGCAGGTCAGGAAGCAACAGTTAGAACTGGACAGGGAACAACAGCCGGGTTCCATATAGGAAAAGGAGTACGTCAAGGCTGTATATTGTCACCCTGCTTATTTAACTTCTGTGCAGAGTATATCATGAGAAACACTGAGTTGGAGGAAGCACAAGCTGGAATCAAGATGGCTGGGAGAAATATCAATAACCTCAGATATGCAGATGACACCACCCTCATGGCAGAAAGTGAAGACGAACTAAAGAACTTCTTGATGAAAGTGAAAGAGGAGAGTGAAAAAGTTGGCTTAAAGCTCAACATTCAGAAAACTAAGATCATGGCATCCGGTCCCATCACTTCATGGTAAATAGATGGGGAAACAGTGGAAACAGTGACTGACTTTATTTTTCTGGGCTCCAAAATCACTGCAGATAGTGATTGCAGCCATGAAATTAAAGGACACTTACTCCTTGGAAGGAAAGTTATGACCAACCTAGACAGCATTTTAAAAAGCAGAGACATTACTTTGCCAACAAAGGTCCACCTAGTCAAGGCTATGGTTTTTCCAGTAGTCATGTATGGATGTGAGAGTTGGGCTGTAAAGAAAGCTGAGTGACGAAGAATTGATGCTTTTGAACTGTGGTTTTGGAGAAGACTCTTGAGAGTCCCTTGGACTGCAAGGAGATCCAACCAGTCCATCCTAATGGAAATCAGTCCTGGGTGTTCATTGGAAGGACTGATGTTGAAGTTGAAACTCCAGTACTTTGGACACCTGATGCGAAGAGCTGACTCATTGGAAAAGACCCTGATGCTGGGAGGGATTGGGGGCAAGAGGAGAAGGGGATGACAGAGGATGAGGTGGTTGGATGGCCTCACTGACTCAATGGGCATGAGTTTGTGTAGGCTCTGGGAGTTGGTGATGGACAGGGAGGCCTGGCATGCTGCAGTTCATGGATTTGCAAAGAGTCAGCCTGAGTGACTGAGTCAAGAAATCACCTGAAGCAAGATTAATGGGACTAGACAAACTCATCAAGATTAGGAGATCTGAGAAGAGACTAATCAGTGAAAGCCCTAATCTTGTCAGAGACCCCACCTCTGACCTACTGTTATAAAACCCTCATCAAGTTCCCTGGAGTTGAGACATGTAGTTTTTCAATGCAAAGCCCAGTGTGTCTCTCTTAGCCTGGCAAAGCAATAAAGTTATCCTTTTCTGCTTCACCCAAAACTCTTTCCCTGGGATTTGATTCAGCACCAGAGTATGGAGAGGTCGCGCTTTCAGTAACAACCTCACTTCTCTGATAGATCTAAGAGGAATTGTTGATTTTTCAGTTTGTTCTGCTTTTTTATTTGTTGAGATGGAATGATGACTTCTAAGATCCTTACATGCTAGATTGGAAGCTTGATATCTGGCGCCATTCTCTCTGGTCAAGGTAAGACATCAGGTCCAAAGGTTGAACTTCAGGAGGGCCTGAGGGTAAGGGGGGCAGGGTCCTGGGACAGACAGAGCAACAAGTGAACCCTACTTCCTCTAGGCTTGGGCTGTAACAGGTTTTGTCAGCACAAGTGTTGAAGTGTGTGTGTGTTTGGGTTGGGGTGGGAGTTTGGAGGGATGGGTGTCCTAGAAGGTCGGTATAAGTATCTTGCTTTTTTTCTTCCTTTATTTCAGTATCAGATGGCTTTGTCTGATGTTGATGTTCTGTGTTTATATGTTCTGTGTTTATGTTCAACAGAAGAATATCAAGGTCTAGTCCTAAGTTGGCTGGTGGTGTCAGGTCAGTTTCAAGTTGTCAAAGGCTGCTTTTATCTTTCCTGGTATTTCTCACCATAATGAATGTTAAAATAATTTGTTTACTATTTAGAAAATAAACAAACCTCTTTACCTACATTTCAAAATAAAGAGTAAGGAGTTGAAAGTAAGCATGTGAACCAAGGTATATGTTCACCTTCAACTGACAAGGTAAAGATCTTTCTAAAGAAATTGCAAAGATTGATCTTTGAATATAATATCTGTTTATCAAAACACCCATGTATAAAGCAAACAGATAAATGACAAGTTGGTAAATTTTGTTAATTTTTGACCAAAAGAGAGATCAATTAACATTTCTAATATATAAAGAGCTACTCAAGAGAGACATAACATTTTGACAGGAATGTGGACAGAAATTCATGGGAGAAATAGAAATGGCCCCAAAAGATGAAAAACTAGGATGTTTATTGATTATTCTTTTTAATTTGAGATACCTTTCCACTTATCAAATTATTTCTGATTGAAGAATGAATTCTTTTACCTGGAGATGAAGAGGGAATGGAGCTGACTGCTGCTCTGGTGGACCCCAGAGATACAGCCCATCTGGGGTTTGTGTTCATAATAAGGTCCCAGCAGATGCCTCTGCTCTCTGGAAATTATGAATCACAGTAGTATTCAAATCACCAACAGAAATCACAGCCATTTACAGATTACTTGAAATTGTTGCAGACACCTTGAAATAGTTTTTGTAACTTCTTTGAAATTATGTCATTTATTAAGCTTACTATTATATCTTTTTAATTTACTATCTAATAAGTACATATTAGGCTTTCCTGGTGGCTCAGTGGTAAAGAATCTGCCTGCCAATGCAAGAGATGTGGGCTTAATTCCTTGGTTGGGAAAATCTCCTGGAGAAGGAAATGGAAACCCACTCCAGTATTCTTGCCTGCCTGGGAAATCCCAAGGACAGAGGAGCTTGGAGGACTATAGTCCATGGGGTCACAAAAGAATCGGACATGGCTTAGCGACTAAACAACAAGTATGTGTTACATTTGGCTGAACCACATAGAATTACTAATGGTTTTAAGACCATTTTGACATACAAAAATGGCTCACCTAAATAAAATTTGTTTTAATTTTTGATAACCATGCATTAATATAATAGCTTACCTTTGTATATGTATACTTGCTTCCCTGGTGGCTCAGATGGTAAATGTGTCTGCTTACAATGAGGGAGACTGGGGTTCAATCTCTGGGTCAGGAAGATCCCCTGGAGAAAGAAATGGCAACTCACTGCAGTACTCTTGCCTGAAAAATCCCATGGACGGAGGAGCTTGGCAGGCACAGTCCATGGGGTTGCAAAGAGTCGGACACGACTGAGCAATTTCACTTCACTTCCGTGTGGCTATAGTTCCTTAATCAGGGATCAGTCTCATGCCCCTAGCATTGCGAGCAGAGTCTTAACCATTGGACTACCAGGGAAGTCCCAATACTATTATTTTCAATGTATCTCAAACATTTTGAGTTGGCATACGTGGTACAAAAAGGATTAAGGTCCCTTCTTTTGGTGCAATGGTGCTCCTATTTGGTTGCCCATTACAGTCACTCACAAGCCTTAAATGCTTTTAGTGAAAGTCTCAGTTGTGTCTGACTCTTTGCGTCCATGGAATTCTCCAGCCAGAATACTGGAGTGGGTAGCCTTTCCCTTCTCCAGGGGATCTTCCTGACTCAGGAACTGAACTGGGGTCTTTTGCACTGCAGGCAGATTCCTCACCAACTGAGCTATCAGGGATATCTGGATCTCAAATGGGAGCTTTTATTTAATTGCCGTGGGTTATGGCCAAAGCAACTTGTAAAAGATATTTATGTGATTCATGTGATGGATAAAGGTGTGGTACATATACATACAATGGGATATTAGTCATAAAACAGAATGAAAATATTGCCATTTGCAGCAATATGGATGGACCTAGAAATTATCATACTAAGTGAAGTTAAGTCAGGCAGAGAAAGACAAATATATATTGCATCACTTATATGTGGAAGCTAAAAAATATAATACAAGTCAACTTATTTTACAAAACAGAAGAAGACTCACAGAAATAGATAGCAAACTCATAGTTTCCAAAAGGGAAAGGGAAAGGGGAGGGATAAATTAGGATTATGGGGTTAATACTATATATATACTACTATATATAAAATAAACTATATATAAACTACTATATATAAAATAAACAACAAGGGTTTACTGTATAGCACATGGAACTATATATAATATGTCAGTATCTTGTAATAACCTATAATGGAAAGAGTCCAAAGCTGCACACCTCAAACTGACCCAATATTGTAAATCTTCAGTTCAGTACAAAATAAATAAAAGATACCCATCTGATTCTGACACACTGCTAAAGTTTGGAACCATTGCTTGCAATGACCTCTTCCCCATCCCCTTCAAATCCTACAGCAGGGTGAGAAAACTGAAGTGACTCACTAAATCAGCTAAGATAGCAGCAGAGTACAGTGTAGGCCTCTCTCCCCAGAACACAGTGTAAACAGACTGGAAAAATCATTGGTTTAATTTTTTTGCTTTGGGGGTTTTTTTTTGGCCACACTGCCCAGCATGTGGGATCTTAGTTCCCCCACCAGGGACAGAACCTGCAGTGGAAGCACAGATTCTTAACCATTGGACTGCCAGGGAAATCTCGGTCAATGTATCTTTTCAAGTCGACTGTCTAAAAGTCACCCAGGTTGCTTGCTAATGGAGCAGATTTGGAGGTCTACCTTCAGAGATTCTGAGTTAGTCCATCAAGTGTAGGGTCAGGAAGTCATTTGTCCAAAAACCTGCAGGGAGGTGGTAGTGCAGGCAGGCCACCCATGCTTAGAGAAGCACTGCTTCAGGAGTGCTTGGTTCAGCCCCCATGCAAAGCCTGCCCCAGTGCCTTCTACTCAGGAAGCCCCTTTCACTCTTCACTTAGAAGCTGAGTGCCTCCCATGGCCATGCTGTCTCAGTGGTCTCTTACTAGCTCTCGCTGCCTTAGGGTGTGGGATGTCTGGAGAAAGGAAAAGTACTAAATCCCAAGGGAAAAACCCCATTCTCCACCCCTTACATTTTTTTGCTTGTGCTAAGTTGCTTTAATCATGTCCAACTCTTTGCCACACTATGAACCGTTGCCCTCCAGGATCCTCAGTCCATGGGATTCTGCAGGCAAGGATACTGCAGTGGGTTGCCATGCCCTCCTCCAGGGGATCTTTCCAACCCAGGGATTGAACCCACATCTCTTAAATCTTTCCTGCATTGGCAGGCAGGTTCTTTATCACTAGCACCACCTGGGAAGCCCTAGAAATACTAAAGTACTGACATAAAGTCAATACAACTTATCTTATATGATAAGAGAAGAAGAAAGGAAATAAAAAAGATATTTGCTAATTTATGTATATGTAACACACAAACATATGTATAACAAAATAAGGAAATACTTATAACAATTTTAGTCCTCATTTCTGTGACCAGTTGTGTGGTTGTAGCTAGCATTTATCACTACTTTCTACTACCCATCCTGTATTCCTTTTGTTCAATAAGCACCTCAGCTGGTCACTGTTCTTTAGCTGGCAGAGTAAGCTTAACTTTCATTCTTATTTTTTTATTTACTCGGCTGCATCAGGTCTTAGTTGCAGCACATGAGATCTTCATTGCATCAAGTGGGAACTTTTGTTGTGGTGCACAGACTCTAGTTGTGGCACACAGGCGTCAGAACTTGCAGGGTTAGTTGCTATACAGCATGTAGGATCTTAGTTCCCTGACCAGGAATCAAACCCACATCCTCTGCATTGGGTGCACAGAGTCTTAACCAATGCATTACCAGGGAAGTCCCCTTACTTCTAGTAAATGCTAAGGAAGGTACAAAACTAAGTTGATCCACCTTCTGTCCTCTCCCTAGCCCACCTGACCAGTCTTTGCCTCCAGCTCCTCCCATCTCCTGCAGCCCTGCACTCAGTGCCTGCCATCCTACTTTCTTCCCTAAGTAAGTACCCGTGTTCTGCTCTCTCCTGCCATCCATGTAACTAGCACTTGTCTTTCATCTTGCATTTCCAGTCCATTAGCGATTTGGACTGTCAGTGACCTCAGTTCCTCAATTTGACCTCAATTTGGACTGTCAGTGACCTCAGTTTCCTCCACCTTTAATCTTACTTTCTACTTCGTGGCTCCATGTTCTGCCTGCTAACTAGCAGAAGCAGTGGGCATCCTTCGCAACTGTTTCTTTGTTGTTGTTGTTCAGTTGCTAAGTCATGTCCAACTCTTTGCGACCCCATGGACAACAGCATACCAGGCTTCCCCGTCCATCACTATCTCCCAGGGCTTGCTCAGACTCATGTTCATCGAACATGAGTCAGTGAATCCATCCAACTATCTCATCCTCTGCTGCCCCCTTCTCCTCCTACCCTTAATCTTTCCCAGCATCAGGGTCTTTTTCAATGAAATGGCTCTTCACATCAGGTGGCCAAAGTACTGGAGCTTCAGCTTCTGCATCAATCCCTCCAATAAATATTCAGGGTTGATTTCCTTTAGGATTAACTGATTTGATCAACTTGCTGTCCAAGGAACTCTCAAGAGTCTTCTCCAAACACCACAATTCAAAAGCATCAGTTCTTCAGTGCTCAGCCTTCTTTATGGTCCAGCTCTCACATCCGTACATGACTGCTGGAAAAACCATAGCTTTGACTATACAGACCTTTGTTGGCAAAGCGGTATCTCTGAGTTTTAATACGCTGTCTAGGTTTGTCATAGCTTTTCTTCCAAAAAGCAAGCGTCTTTTAATTTCACAGCCACAGTCATGGTCTGCAGTGACTTTGGAGCCCAAGAAAATAAAATCTGTCAGTGTTTCCACTTTTTCCTCATCTAGAAGAAAAATCACCAATAGAGTAGTGGAGGTGGGGAGGGGAGGAGTAAGGTACCATCCTTGGAGTTTGACATCCAGCAAGTTTTTTTTTTTTTTTGCTGCACCATGGGGCATGTGGGATATTAGTTCCCAGAGCAGGCATTGAACCTATGGCCCCTGCAATGGAAATGTGGGGTCTTAACCACCAGCAAGTTTTGACCTCACCTGGTCTGGGTGAGATTTTTCTATTCCTTTTTCTGAAACTCTCTATGCAGTTAAAAAACATTAAAATCTCCAAGATTCATACCCTGTGTGAGTCTTTCTTACAGCTTGAAGAGCAGCAGCTGGTGGTTCTAAGGATGAGGCAGGATTGAATTTGGAAGACAGCAAGCCTCATGTTTGTGCTGCAGTTGGGAAGATGGTGCCAATGCAGAGTTGATGAAAGCTGAGCACTGGACTGTTAGATCCCAAGAAGGAGGGGCATGAAGGAAGAATAAATCTGTTCTAGAGAAGTGACTGAAAGATCAGTTGTCACTGAGTCTCCTCTGGAAGGTACCAGGACCTTCACTCCTAGAGAACATTTAGGACAGTGTTCTCCTTTTACATGCATCTTGGGACATCTGTTGAGCACAACTGCCTTTTAGCCTCACTTTTCCTTTCCCATCTATACTACTTGTACACTGCCTATCCAGACCCACCAGAACTGCTAGGAAATATATTGGGGCTCCAAACCTTCCCTGGTAACCTTCCCTGGCTGATGACCATCAGCCCATTGCTCCCCTCCCCACAGCAGTCTGAGTCTCCAGGCTTCTAAAATAGATCCACCTAAGTCAGAATCACCCTGAACCCATTAAACCTGTTGAGTTCTCCTGAATCAGAGTATTTGGGGCTGGGACTCATGGATCTGCATTTATGAAAGCCCCAGGGAAGTTTTGAAGCATCCTAAATGGTAAAGACTAGTTCCAGCACCGCATGCTATTGGGGCTTCCGAGGGTCTGCCCATCCTGACTGTTCCTCATTTCATCTGTCTTGGGGCCTTGCCTACTGATTTGTGACTATTTCCAGCTGTCTTTTTGTAGCCTGGCCTTCTTGAGAGCAGTATTCATCTTTGGTCTGCAGTGCCTGGCCCTTAGTGAGCTCTGATCTAGGTTCCTCTTTACACCCACACCAACAGCAAACACATGATATGGTCTGTCTTGCTGTATCTCACTGTTTGCTGAACCCAGGGTAGGCAAGGCTCCAGCTGGGAAGCTGAAAGAAGGTGCAAGGAGCAGTAGGAACTGCAAACATTATTCACAGCAGCAAGGCAGACATGCTTTACTCTCTAACTGCATTGTTTGTACAATGCCACTGCCTTGACTCACCTCTCCAAGAGGGCTTCAGGTGCTGTTTATAGATATCACACCATGATGCGCATGCTCAGCACCACAACTGATCCCAGCTGTAGGACATGAGTGGAGTGGGGCGAGAGAGTTTGACCACCACCACCTGGCCAATTGCTATCTCCCTACATAGTTTCTCATACAGTCTTGTAGAAGATGCAAGGAGAGAGGGCTGCAGGAGAAGCACAGGCTGCTGTATTTGTAATGTGTTGATCCACAGTGGCTCAGGGTCTCTTGGGAGCAAAATCTCCAGAAGCCCCATCCACTTCCACAGTCTGGAGGAGCTGCTGAGCCTCAAGTGAAATGTGAGTGACCACAACTAGGATGGGGCAGGTACCCTCAAGAGCAGAAACAGAATTCCTTGTGAAAATGGTTCAAGTTGGAGATAGGATGTGATAGGATTCAGTCCAAGGGTCCACACAGCCAAAAAGCACCTGAACATCTCCAGGATGGTGGGAAGCTTGCAAAACAGTGGCCAGGGTAAGCTTTGATATACAATCTCTGCTTGAGCTAGGTGACAGGCCTCACTGTTCCCCAAACAAAACAGAAAGTTCCGCAATGTAAGTCTGCCTGCACTAGCCAGAGCACATTCTGGATGGTTTCAGAAGGAAGTGATGGTGATCCTACTTTATTCTAGAGACTGCAGGGGAGGGCCAGGCAGTGGGCTCAGCACTGTATTTCAGCAGCCTGAGAGGGGATAGCTTGTCAAAACAGATAAGTCCTAAGGCAAACCAGGAGGCTAAGGGGAGCTACCGCCACATTCCAGGTGCCAATGAAGATGTCTCAGACCACATGATAAGAAGTGGTGCAATTCTGGGGTTATTGGGCCAGTAAAGCTGATAGAATTTGTGGACAGGCTAGGCTGAAATATGACAAAGAAGAGTTAAAGATGGCACCAAGATCTTGAGCAACAGGAAGAAGTGAAGTGAGTTAGCATTACTTGCAAGGGCAGGGATGGCTTCCCAGGTAGTGCAGTGAGAAAGAATCCACCTGCCAATGCAGGAGATGCAAGAGATGCAGGTTCGATCCTTGGGTAGGGAAGATCCCCTGGAGTTGGAAATGGTAATGCACTCCAGCATTCTTGCCTGGAAAATTCCATGGACAGAGGAGCCTGGTGGGTTACAGTCCATGGAGTTGAAAAGAGTCAGACACAACTGAGTGAATGAGCATGCATGAGATGCAAGGGCAGGGAGCAAGCTGGTTGGGAGAGGGTGGGACATCAAAAGTTCATTTGTCCTCAGGTTATGATTGAAGTCCTTCTTAGATATCCTGGTTACTCTCACCGTTCTTCCAAGCCACCACTCCCTTTTGCCTATACCTGAGAACTCATCTCCTGCCCTGTCTCCCTACCTTCATTTTTTTAGTTTATTTATTTTTAATTGAATGATAATTGCTTTGCAGTACTTTTTTGGGCCTCCCTGGTGGCTCAGATTGTAAAGAATCCACCTGCAATGCAGGAGACCTGGGTTCAATCCCTGGTTTGGGAAGATCCCCTGGAGGGGAGGGCATGGCAACCCACTCCGGTATTCTTGCCTGGAGAATCCCCATGGACAGAGGAGCCTGGCAGGCTACAGTCCATGGGATCGCAAAGAATCAGACATGACTGAGTGGCTAAGCACACATTGTGTTTGTTTCTGCCGCACATCAACATGAATCAGCCATAGGCACACACATGTCCTTTCCTTTTTGAACCTCCCTCTCACTTTCCACCCCATCCCACCCTTCTAGGTTGTTACAGAGCTCCAGTTTGAGTTTTCTGAGAGGTGAAATGTGTTAGTCGCTCAGTCATGTCCGACTCTTTGTGACTCCATGGACTGTAGCCCACCAGGCTCCTCTGTCCATGGAATTCTCCAGGCAAGAATGCTGGAGTGGGTTGCCATGTCCTTCTCCAGGGGATCCTCCCAAACCAGGGATGGAACCTGGGTCACCTATGTTGCAGGCAGAGTCTTTACCATCTGAGCCACCAGGATTCCCCGAGTCATATAACAAATTCCCTTTGGCTATCTATCTTACATATGGTAGTGTATGTGTTTCCATGCTACTCTCTCCATTCATTCCACCCTAGAGCCCTCCTCCCCGCTGCCTATGTCCATAACTCTGTCCTCTATGTCTGTGTCTCCATTGCTTCCCTGAAAATAGGCTCAACAGTACCATCTTTCTAGATCCCATATATATGTGTTAATATACGATATTTGTTTTTCTCTTTCTGACTGACTTCACTCTATATTACAGGCTCTAGGTTTATCCACCTCATTAGAACTGACTCAAATGCATCCCTTTTTTTTTTACTTGTTAATATATATTTTAAAATTTTGTTTATTTTTTAATTGAAGGATTATTGCTTTACATAATTTTGTGGTTTTTTGTCAGACATCAACAAGAATCAGCCACAGGTACACCCATGTCCCCTCCCTCCTGAATCTCCCTCTTTATCCCACCCCTCTAGATTGTCAAAGAGACCCTGTTTGAGTTCCCTGAGTCCTAGAGCAAATTCCCATTGGCTATCTAGTTTACACATGGTAATGTTAGTTTCCATGTTACTCTCTCCACACACCTCACCCTCTCCATTCTCCCCTCCCCATGTCCATAATTCTGTTCTCCATGCAATTCAGTTCAGTCACTCAGTCATGTCTGACTCATTGCAACCCCATGGACTGCAGCCCGCCAGGTCTCCTTGTCTATCACCAAATCCCAGAGTTTACTCAAACTCATGTCCATCGAGTCAGTGATGCCATCCAACCAGCTCATCCTCTGTTGTCCCCTTCTCCCGCCTTCAATCTTTCCCAGCAAAAGGATCTTTTCAAATGAGTCAACTCTTTGCATCAAGTAGCCAAAGGATTGGAGCTTCAGCTTCAGCATCCATCCTTCCAATGGATATCAGGACTGATTTCCTTTAGGATGGACTAGTTGGATCTCCTTGCAGTCCAAGAGACTCTCAAGAGTTTTCCCCAACACCACAGTTCAAAAGCATCAATTCTTCAGTGCTTAGCTTTCTTTGTAGTCCAACTCTCACATTCATACATGACCACTGAAAAACCATAGCTTTGACTAGACCTTTGTTGGCAAAGTGATGTCTCTGCTTTTTAAAATGCTGTCTAGGTTGGTCATAACTTTTCTTCCAAGGAGCAAGCATCTTTTAATTTCATGGCTGCAGTCACCATGTGCAGTGATTTTGGAGCCCAAAAAGATAAAGTTTGTCACTGTTTCCATTGTTTCCCCATCTATTTGCCATGAAGTGATGGGACCAGATGCCATGATCTTAGTTTTTCTGAATGTTGAGTTTTAAGCCAACTTTTTCACTCTCCTCTTTCACTTTCATCAAGAGACTCTTTAGTTCTTCTTCACTTTCTGCCATAAGGATAGTGTCATCTGCATATCTGAAGTTATTAATATTTCTCCCAGCAATCTTGATTCCAGCTTGTGCTTTATCCAGCCCAGCATTTCTCATGACATACTCTGCATAGAAGTTAAATAAGCAGGGTGACAATATACAGCCTTGACGTATTCCTTTTCCTATTTGGAACCAGTCTGTTGTTCTATGTCCGGTTCTAACTGTTGCTTCTTGACCTGCATACAGATTTCTCAGGAGGTAGGTCAGGTGGTCTGGTATTCCCATCTCTTTCAGAATATTCCACAGTTTCTCCATTGCTGCCCTGAAAATTAGTTCATAAGTACCATCTTTCTAGATTAATTTACAGTATTTATATTTCTCTTTCTGACTTACTTCCCTGTGTTTAATAGGCTCTAGGTTCTTCTATCTCATTAGAACTGATGCTGGTGGTAAAGAACCTACCTGCCAGTGAAGGAGATAAAAGAGAAATGGGTTTGATTCCTGGGTTGGGAAGATCCCCTAAAGGAGGGCATGGCAACCCACTCCAGAATTCTTCCCAGAATCCCATGGACAGAGGAGCCTGGTGCGCTACAGTCCACAGGGTCACAAAGAAGCAGATACGACTGAAGCAACTTAGAGCACACACATGGTGGTTTCATTCCTAGTTTTTAAAGGAAACTCCATACTGTCTTCCATGGTGGCTCTATCATTTATATTCCCTCCAATGGTGCAAGAGCCTACCCTGACGTTAAAAAATTTTTTTACTGAGGAATAGTTGATTTACGATTTGTGTTATTTTCAGGTATACAGCACAGTGACTCAGTTATACATATGTACTGATATTCTTTTTCAGATTCTTTTCCCTTATAGGTTATTATAAAATTTTGGATATAGTTCCCTGTTCTATACAGTAGGTCCTTGTTAGTTACCTATGTTACATATAGTAGTGTGTATGTATTAATCCCAAACTTCTAATTTATCCCTCCCACCTTTCCCCTTTGATAACCATAAGTTTATTTTTAATCTCTGTGACCTACTCTCACTTTTCATTTTCCAGCTTCTGAACCCGGAAAGAATACTTAAAAGTGACAAATCTGATTTTCAATGTGGGTGTGACCTATCTGCTATGGCATTCTATTACCTCTTGGGGAACACCTAGCTCTCTTCTTGTGTCCCCAAGGCCTCTCCTGTACAATGTCATGAACCTCCGTCCATGGCTGTGAAAAGAAGAGAGGCGAAAGGCAAAGGAGAAAAGGAAAGATATACCCATTTGATGCAGAGTTCCAAAGAATAGCAAGGAGAGATAAGAAAGACTTCCTCAGTGATCAATGCGAAGAAATAGAGGAAAACAATAGAATGGGAAAGACTAGAGAGCTCTTCAAGAAAATTAGAGATACCAAGGGAACATTTCATGCAAAGATAGGCTCAATAAAGGACAGATACGGTATGGACCTAGCAGAAGAAAAAGATATTAAGAAGAGGTGGCAAGAATACACAGAAGGACTGTACAAAACAGATCTTCATGACCCAGATAATCACGAAGGTGTGATCACTCACTCTCACCTACAGCCAGACATCCTGGAGTGAGAAGTCAGGTGGGCCTTAGGAAGCGTCACTACGAACAAAGCTAGTGGAGGTGATGGAATCCCAGTTGAGCTATTTCAAATCCTGAAAGATGATGCTGTGAAAGTACTGCACTCAAATGCCAGCAAATCTAGAAAACTCAGCAGTGGCCACAGGACTGGAAAAGGTCAGTTTTCATTCCAATCCCAAAGAAAGGCAATGCCAAAGAAAGCTCAAACTACCGCACAATTGCACTCATCTCACACACTAGCAAAGTAATGCTCAAAATTCTCCAAGCCAGGCTTCAGCTATATGTGAACTGTGAACTTCCAGATGTTCAAGCTGGTTTTAGAAAAGGCAGAGGAACCAGAGATCAAATTGCCAACATCCGCTGGATCATTGAAAAAGCAAGAGAGTTCAAAAAAAACATCTATTTCTGCTTTATTGACTATGCCAAAGCCTTTGACTGTGTGGATCACAATAAACTGTGGAAAATTCTGAAAGAAGTGGGAATATCAAACCACCTGACCTGACTCTTGAGAAATCTGTATGCAGGTCAGGAAGCAACAGTTAGAACTGGACAGGGAACAACAACAGACTGGTTCCAAATAGGAAAAGGAGTACATCAAGGCTGTATATTGTCACCCTGCTTATTTAACTTCTATTCAGAGTACATTATGAGAAACACTGGACTGGATGAAGCACCAGATGGAATCAAGATTGCCAGGAGAAATATCAATAACTTCAGATATGCAGGTGATACCACCCTTATGGCAGAAAGTGAAGAAGAACTAAACAGCCTCTTGATGAAAGTGAAAGAGGAGAGTGAAAAAGTTGGCTTAAAACTCAACATTCAGAAAACTAAGATCATGGCATCTAGTCCCATCACTTCATGGCAAATAGATGGGGAAACAGTGGAAACAGTGGCTGACTTTATTTTTCTGGGCTTCAAAATCACTGCGGATGGTGACTGCAGCCATGAAATTAAAAGATGCTTGCTCCTTGGAAGGAAAGTTATGACCAACGTAGACAGCATATTAAAAAGCAGAGACATTACTTTGCCAACAAAGGTCTGTCTAGTCAGGCCTATGGTTTTTCCAGTAGTCATGTATGAATGTGAGAGTCGGACTACAAAGAAAGCTGAGCACTGAAGAGCTTTTGAACTGTAGTGTTGGGGAAGACTCTTGAGTCCCTTGGACTGCAAGGAGATCCAACCAGTCCATCCTAAAGGAGATCAGTCCTGAGTGTTCATTGGAAGCACTGATGTTGAAGCTGCAACTCCAATACTTTGGCCACCTGATGCAAAGAGTTGACTCATTTGAAAAGACCCTGATGCTGGGAAAGATTGAGGGCAGGAGGAGAAGGGGGCGACAGAGTATGAGGTAGTTGGATGGCATTACCAATACAATGGACGTGGGTTTGGGTGGACTCCAGGAGTTGGTGATGGACAGGGAGGCATGGCGTGCTGTAGTTCATGGGGTCACAAAGAGTCAGACACGACTGAGCGTCTGACTGAACTGAACTGAACTGAACTGAAGGCCTCTCCATCCTACCCCTACATCTCTTCCAGTTACTTATCTTACTCCAACTCTACTGTAACCTTCAGGTTCTTGGGGGCTCCCTTGGTTCAGTGGCATGGACTGGACCTTTCCTTCTCTCTAGCCTTTTCTCCTGGGCTTCCCAGGTGGTGCAGTGGTAAAAGAATCTATCTTTTAATGCAGGAGACTGAAGAGATACAGGTTTGATCCCTGGGATGAGGAAGATCCCCTGGAGAAAGAAATGACAACCCACTCTAGCCTTTTCTCCTAGGCCTTGATGAGACATCTTTCAGGCCTCTCTTCCATTCAGAGATCGTCCTTGTCCCTACCCCTTCCCCTACTCAGGTAGGAATCCATCATGCACTCACTTGGCTTCTCAGTTTCCCAGTTCCTAGTGCACATGCTTTTGCTGCATATAAGTGGTCAATGCCTTCACTTCCTGCTAGGCCACAAGACCCACACTAGATCCTCAATCCCTCAGCATAGGGCCTGACACCCTCTGAGCTTTGAGCACAACAGTCAGATCTATCAATGGATAGATTTACCAAGCACCTGCTGCAGGTGAAGCTTCCAGTTTTCTGAAAGTAGGATGACAGTGGCCTGAGTCTTGGTCCATCTGTGCCTCTCTCTGAGGTCTTGTGCATGGCCAGTGGCACTCCATGCCTATTTATCCTACATGATTTTGCAGAGGTCTGTGCCCTGCCACATGGGTCTCTAGTGTTCCTCATTCCTTCTCTTGTCAATTAGGATCACTGTCATATTTCTCTCGGAATTCTTCTGTGACTCTCTCCCTTCATGGTTCTGGAGCCAATAACTTCATGAGTGTGGGGCCACAGGTCCTAGCTCTCCTTTCTGGAAAACTACTTTCCCCAAATCTAGGCTACCTTTTCCTTTCTTTTACCTTTTTAAAAAATAAATTTCACATATAAGTGAGATCATACAGTATTCCTCTCTCTGACTTATTTTACTTAGCTTAATGCACTCAAAGTCCATACATGTTGTCACAAATGGCAGGATTTCCTTATTTTTCTAATGATTGGATAATACTCTATTGTGCAGATATAGCAATATTTTTATTCATTCATTTATCAATGAACAGGTTGTTTTCATATCTTGGCTATTGTAAATAATAGTGCAGTGAATAGGGATGGGGTTGTAAAGATATTTTTGAGTTAGTCTTTTCATTTTCTTTGGATAAATACACCAGAAGTGGAATTGCTGAATCATATGATAGCTCTATTTTTAATTTTTTGAGGATCCACCAGATTGTTTTCCATAGTGGTTGCACCAATTTACATTTCCACTAACAAGGCACAAGGATTCCCTTTTCTTCACATCTTTACCAATATTTGTTATTTTCTATATTTTTGATTATAGCCATTCTGACAGGTATGAGGTGATATCTCATTGTGGTTTTGATTGGCATTTCTTTGATTATTAGTGATGTCAAACATCTTTCCATATATCTGTTACCTATTTGCATGTATTCTTTGGAAAATGTATATTCAGATCCTTTTCACATTTTAAAATTGTATTGTTTAGTTTTTTGCTACTGAGTTGTATGGATTCTTTCTATTTTTTGGATTAAAACTCCTTATCAGATACATGATTTGCAAATATTTTCTCACATTCAATAAGTGGCATTCTGTATTCTGTAATAGTGTTTTAGATTGCTAGCAATTCTTTTTGATTCCTTCTCAGAGTTTCAGTCTCCCTATATGTGTTGTCTTTCATATTTGCAATGTGGTCCACCTTTAGAATCCTTAGCATAGCAATCATAGTTATTTTAAATTCCTAGTCCAATCATTCAAAAATAATTGCCATATCTGAATTTGGTTCTATTGTTTTCTTTTCTCTTCAGACTTTTTTTCCCCTTGCTTTTAGCTTTGTACATTTTCTTGAAAACTCAACATGATATATTAGGTAACAGGAACTAGGTAAATTGGCTTTAGTGTGATGGTGTATGTTGACCAGGCTGGGAGTTACACTGTGTTTGCTGTTTGGTTTGGCTGTAGCTGTCCAAGATGTCAGTTTCCTCTAGTGTCCTTGCTTTTGTTTTCTCCTAGCAAAGTCCTTTATTAAGAGTATGAGCCTTTCATTTTCTTTTCAACTATAATCTCTGTCATTATGCAGGGATTCTCTGGCTCAGTATTCTCTGGCTCATAATCTCAGAGGTATTATGCCTCAGTAGTTCTATGGGTCTGGGCCCCAGGAATATAATCTTTGCAAGTACTTCTCAGCTTCCCCCTTCCTTACTTCTATATGATAGGAAGGCTAGAGGGGGCTGGAGTTGGCTAATTGCCCTTCCCCAGGTCAGAAAAAGTAGTTTCCCTGAATACCTGGCCTTTGTTACATAGAATTGGAGGAAGAACTGAGTGCCCTGGAAGATTTCAAAATGGTTGCTTTTACACTATTCCTGCTGGAAAAGTGAGAGAATTTTCCTTCAGTCCTCACAGTGAGAACTTGGTGGGGATCCTGAAGGTAAAACTCAATAAAGTGGATGGGGTAACTAAAATTGCTGTCCCCTTGAGTTTTAAACTCTCAAGCTATTCCACTTCTGTCTCTATCTACTGGAGTGGGTTACCATGCCCTCCTCCACTGTCTCTAGCAGTTGGTTAATTACAGTTTGCGTTCCTATACTTTCTCCACCAGCAGACTTCTCCACTTGGACTCTCTGTGAAACAAGAGGGAAGGGATCAGGGCACAACCCTTAAAGAATGACAGAATTGTTGAGGATACAACATTAACTGGTTAGAACTAACTAGGCCTAAGATGGTAGAAGCTTAGACTTTCAGTAGACCCCGAGCCTCATTATACTTTCATTGCAGTACATTAGCATATGCTAAAAGATACACTTATAGGAGCCATGACAATTCTGAGGCAGATCATAAAAGGTCAGAAAGGCCCAGTTTCTGGAAATCTCCACCCCTTCTCCAAGACAATTGGAATAATCTTCCATTTATTAACCTATCAAATTATGCAATTCATAAAAACCAACCACCTCTTTTTTCTGGGCCACTCTCACCTTGGAGATGGACTACATTCTGTCTATGTAATGTGTGTCTCTCTAAATAAATCTACATATTACATATCCTTTTATCTCTACTGAATTACTTCTGCATTGAGATGTAAAGAACCTGAGCTTGAGTAAACTAATACCAGATGAGTGGTTTTATCTAAAAAACAGTGAGTTTTGGTTAGGTGTGAATCTCCTCTGAGTTGTGCAGTTTTACCTAGAAGCTATGATTTTCTGTACCTGCCTGTCTCTCTAGTTTTCAGGGTAACAGTTTGCCTTGTAACTTCAATTCTCTGACAGATCTAAGGAGAGATATTTTTTCAGTGTTTTCAGTTATTTTCTTATTGTAAGAATGAGAATCATGCTTCTAAGCTTTTTATATTGCAGAGCAGAAATCTGAAGTCTAGGTCACTGTGTCTGAGGTTCCCTACCCTGGCTGCCAACAGAGGGACCTAATTCCACTTAAATGATTCATTTCCTTTCACTGATTGTTTTGCTTGCTTGTTTGTTTTTTTCATGCTCCTTTGACCTACTGAGAGCAACAAGTGACAGAACTGTGGTCTGTACCTGGCCTTCCAATAAGGTTGTGGACTTCCAGATTAGTAGAAGAAAGATTACAGGTGGGCCCCATCTGTGTGGGGTTTATGTTCTACATCCAGATTCAGGACCCACAGACTCCAACCAGTACCCCATGCTGCCCAGCTCTTCAGCTGCATCTCTGTTTCTCAGTCCTAGGGTTCTCCCAGGTCTCTTGCTGACTGCTCTTCTCCAAAGGCCCCCTCCAGGAAATGTCTAGAGAACATCCAGGGACACAGCAGCAGTGACATACACAGAAGTGCCAGCAATAATGTTGTTTTGGAACTTTGTCTACAAAATCCTCTCCAAAGTCTTTCTGGGAAAGAAGGCGATGGTGAGAGTTGCTCACCCTGATGTGAACTGTGGCAACCAGTATAGAGGGGTCTGTTGGCTAGAGGAGGAGCCCCCCAAGCCTCATCAGTGTTGGGAGTGTCCTGAGTCTTGGCCCATGTGGGACTGAGCTTCAGATCAAGACTTTGGGAGCAGACACCATTAGAAGATACAAAGCTGCCTGGAGCCAGGGTGGAGCTACCAGTAGAAGAACCAGGGAAGGAAGCAAGCAGAGTGATAGCAGTGTGACCAAGCCTGCAGAAGTAGAACCAGAGATGCTCATTCTGGAGTAAGTCTGGGAGAGCATCAGCATTACTGTTTGCAATAATTCTTTTAAATTATTTTGAGAGATACTTTTTTAACCTTTAAGAATCAGTGTAGTTACATTTATAATACTTTCTGTATCAGTTTTTAGGTGTTAGAAACTGGTAAGAAGCCTGAGAGGAGGCTTAATTCTGGAAAACATATCTTTTACAACAGTGTCAATGTGAAAAACATTTTTACAAATGAATTTTGACTCAGGCACTGATAAACTGAGGCATTCTAGTGTACGATATGGCCACCATCTTCAAATGAAAAAGCAAACACTTGCTGTCCTTTGAAATATCTGCTGCATCTATGCTGCTATGTGTGCATGAGTTAACCTGCTTTTATTGTTGTATGTTTTTGTGCTGAATATCTATTTTTAATCTGCATAATTATACTTTGATTATTCATAATTTCTCACTTTATATAACTAACACATGTTGACAATAAACTGTAAATAAAAGAAATGTATGAAATAAGTTATTTATTTATTTATAGGTTAAAAGAGATCATTTCCTTTGGGGAATAGAGGATGGGAAGGAAACTGGGGAGGGAGTCACCAAGGTTTTGTGTGTTTGAAAGCATACAGTGAGAGGCAATAACCCTCTCTGGTGGAAGTACTTGCCACTCCCCTAAGAATCATGCAATTTTCGGTGATGACTGCAAGAAGAGCTTAGTATCTTGTTTAAGAGGATAGCATCTTGTTTGATCCACCCAGAGGAAGAGGAAACAGGGAGATGTGGTCCCTGAAGAGAGCATGCCCAGTCTGCACTCAATATGCACACACATATGAATTTACTATGGGTCAAAAGAACATCTGGGAAGCTAGCCAAAATTAAGTCACTTTACTGCATCCTTCCCAAGCATGCTGTCTGCCAAGTGAGGGGATCCAGAATCAAAGGAGTATTGGGCTTTCCTGGCATGAACAGGATGGAGCAGAGATTAGGAGCTCAGCCAGAGCTGGGGGAACTGAGGAATAGGGAGGATTCAGGGAGGTTGTGGCCACACCATTTCTCTTGTCTCCTCTTCTTGCCTCAGCGCTGTGAGAGTGGAGCGATAGGAAGTTTCTGAGGCAGAATGGCCTCCTCCCCACATTAGGCCCCCAACCTGCTGGGGTCAGAATTGGATACAAGGTCAGAGTTTGCGAACTGCACAGTATAATCAAACCTGTATGAATATGATGGGCTCTGTTCAAGATGTTACTGAGGAACAATAAGGAAGGATTTCATAGAGGAAATCAAAGGCAGTGATTTGAAAACCGTAAACAGACATGACAACATGTCATGTACCCCCATGGTGTTGACACTTCAACCAGATGGATTCAATTGTACATTTAAAAAATATCTTCTTGTGATTTTTTGCCAATTGAGATGAGGCAGATGGAAAAGACTCATCAACTTTTTTTGAATTACAGAAGCAGTATATGCTCCCTGTAAAGATATAGGTGCACCATAAAAATTTATAGCAACGTGGTACCCCACAGTATTAATAAGCCATATTTATCTGTTCTCCTAGTAGCAAGTACACTGTTCCAAACCTCTGTTTTCACTGCCACAGAGAGCATCCTCTTGCATCATTAGGTGTGAATATTTCTGTAGAACTGATTCCTGGATGTGGAACTGCTTGTCAGAGGACGTTTAAGTTCAGAAATTTTTTTTTCATGTAATGACACCATGTTTAATGAATATGGAAGTTCAGGTGAGGGCAGCTCAAGGAAGGGGGCCCAGCAAGGGCTGCAGTGTCTTGTGTGGGAGGTAAACTGTGACACCACCTCCCAGCACCCCTCTCCTCTACAGGGATTCACACTGGCCCCCTCAGAGCCTCTCAGCAGTCCTACGGGGACAGCAGAGCATGATGACTGGCCCCATTTTACAGCTGGGAAAACTGAGTTCCAGGCAGATTCACTGCTTGCCCAAAGCCATGCAGAGTTCCTGGGCCTACCTCCTGCATCACTGAGGCCTGGCTCAGGGGAGATGTGAGTGGTGTGGAGGACAGAGGCGTGGTGTCCTCCACATTGGTTGATGTTACCAAAGTTGACCTCAAAGTAGCTGTACCAATATATAAGCCCACCAAAATTGTGCCAGATCCATGGGAATCTTTGTCTTTCCATGAAAGATTCCTGTGGAGACAGGATGACTTGCATGTTGCCGTCAAAGTCTAGGAGCTCTCAGCTTTGCCAGTCTTTGTGAGTTAACCATCACAAAGGCCACCTCAGGTAGGGTGAGCCTCACATCACAGGTGTGCTTTATACACTGGATTGGGACCCATACATAGGTGTTGTTTTTATCCTTTCCCCGGTTTGAGGAAGAGCTGCATGGAAAATGTGAACAGTGGGGAGAACTGAATGTACCAGGTCCTACCTTTAGAAACTTGACAGAGGGTCACTGGGCATAGGCTGGAAGGAGATGGGGGTGATTTGGTAAAACTTCCTCTTCTCCCCCATTTATTTGTTCCTTTATTTATGTATATCAGTAAAGATACATATATGCTTGGATTCCTTTTTTCTCGATCTATAACTCCCATTAATTACTTTGATGTTCAAATTTGGCTAATGGGAGTCCCTTCAAACTGGCTTTTCTGTCCAGTTGACATTTCCCCCACTATTCTTTGAGGACTTCTTGCATTCTGGTAAAAGATAGTTTAGACTCATTTTGCTACATGTTTATTTCAACACCCTTAATCTGTTAACTCAATTCTGGCACTATCTACCTAGCGTGTGCATGCAAAGTCGTTCCAGTCATGTCCAACTCTTTGTGACCGTATAGACTGTAGCCCACCAGGTTCCTCTGTCCATGGGATTCTCCAGGCAAGAATACTGGAGTGGGTTGCCATGCCCTCCTCCAGGGAATCTTCCCAACCCAGGGATTGAATCCGCATCTCTCACTGCATTGCCAATCCTGCATTGACAGACAGGTTTTTTATTACTAGCACCACCTGGGAAGCCCGAGAGATAGGGTCAGATCCCACAGGTTAAGGGCTCAGTTCTACAAGACTTCCCTCTCTCTTTCAATACCAATTACAAATCCAGGTTGCCTGTGCTTCTGACCCACTCACTATAAGTTGGAGATTCCCAAGATCCCTACCTTGAGTTCCATTAATTTACCAGAGCTGCTCAGGTACAGAAGTCAGGAAGTTTGCTAACAAGATTACAGGTTTATTATAAAGTGATACAGCTCAGGAACCAGGTAGAATAGATGCATAGAACAAGGTATGTGGGAGGGGTACAGAGCTTCTTCCTTGATCTCTCTGAGCATCTCTCTCCCTGCATCTACAGTGTTCACCAACCTGAAAGCTCTCTGAACCGAGTCCTTTTGGGGTTTTATGGAAAGGTTTCATCACAGAGGCATGACTGGTTAAATCATTGGCCCTTGGTGATTAAACTCAATCTCCAGCCCCTTCTCCCTCTTTGAGGTAGGTGGGTAGGGTAGGGCTAAGTTACAACCCTCTGGTCACATAGTTGGTTCCTGTGGCAACCAGCCCCATCCTTACTGGCTTTCTAAAAATTATCTCAGTAATATAAACTCAGGTGTGGTTAAAAGGGCTTGTTATGAATATCCAAAGACATCCTTATGACTCTTATATTTTAGAAAATTTCAAGGGTTTAAGAGCTCTGTTCTAAAATCTAGGTCAGAAATCAAATAAATATTTCCTAGTATAGATCAGAATCTCACCATGTATTTTCCCTGCCCCGGCCCTGAAGTCCACCATTTCTCCAAGGAGCCTTGGTTCCTTTCAGTAGTAAATAGTAACTAAAAACTAAGATCTCAGTGCTATATGTGCTCATTGGTACAGGGGTACTATTGTTTCTAAGCCCTCAGTGTAGACAGAGCTACAAACTATATCACATCTGTCTATTTATCAACAATATGCACCTATTACATAGTAAAACCCTCGAGTTCACAATTATTCTTTCATTCTCTCCTTTCCCGTATGTCTTGTTTTATGTTTTTATATTTTGTTGTTTGTTCTGTGGGGTTTTTTTCTTTTTGTATCTCTTGTCTCTGGCTAAAGAAACCTCTCAGCACACTTACTGAATTGACCTCTTGTTGGGCAATTCTTGTCATTATTCATTTTAATGTTCAAATTATCCTATAACTGGTCAATGGTGCCCCTTTCACCTAGCTCCAGTGTCTTTTTGCTATGTCCCCATCCATTTTTGAGCATTCTTGTATATAAAAGCAAAAGACGTTCCCTACTTTCACCATGTGTCCAAGTTCATTTTGGTGCTAATTGGCAGTGAGAACTAGCATCTGAGCCTAAGGTGAACTTATTGCTTATGAAGTGTCATTGTTTCCAGACCTTTCTAGCTCTAGAAAATACATAAAAAAATATTAAAATACAGAGGTTAACTGACACCACTAATCTTATCTGATAAATTATCTCCTCTTTTTCCCCCCATTCCAGTTTCTTTCATGTCTTCACAGTGAACACTGACTCCTAGCAACATGAACATATGTTTACTCATCTGCTCAATCCTACAACACACACACATAAGCTTTGGAATTGTCTTTCTTTAAAAAAAAAAAAAGGAAGAAAATCATATTCATACATGTACACATTCACATCTACATAGGCAAAGGTCTCTCTTTGCCCCCTTTCTGCTACACTGATCCTTTTAGCTTTTGCCACATTCTGGAGCAGACAGTGAGTGTGTCTGTTGGCTTTACAGGAAGCAGGAGAGCATAGCGCCAGCTGGGTATCCAGGAAGCCGCCCAGGACCCAGTCCAGTGGCCACAAAAGCACTTCACCACAGGCCCAGGGCAGGATTCGAGGACTCAGAGGGTTGAAACCAGGCGTCACTGTCCTCCTCTTCGAGGACGCGTTTCTCACCAACTGGTAATGGGCAGATGGTGAGCGGATCTGAGTGTTCGCTGCCATCGTGGGCTCTAGGCCTGAAATACGCGCAGAGCATCCCCGAGAAGGTGTCAGTGAAGGTGAAAATGTGGGAGCCGTCGGACACATTGAAGAAGGACAGCTTTCCAGCCTCAACATCCAGAAAGATGCCCACGCAGCGGGGCGGCACGCGCAGGCTGAGCGGGAGGCGGTGCTGGTCTAGGACGAAGTACTCACAGCTGTTCCACAGCCCCATCACCCAGTAGCCAGTCGCCGGGCTCATGCGAGCATGCCCTGCACTCGGCACCGCTGCCAGACACACACCGAGGAACCAGCGGCTGCGGCGGCCCACGTGCACCTCCCAGTAGTGGCGGCCAGTGGAGAAGCGCTCCCGGCTCAGGACGCACGTCTGCTCAGAGAACCACTGAGGGTCGGCCACCGCTGAGCCTGGCGCCATCCTGCGTGAGGACACGCTTTTGCCATCCTCGGAAACCTCCAGGCTGGGGTGGGCGGAGCCAGGATCCAGGGTCACATCCACTGCGCAAAGGCACAGGGTCAGTGCCCGCCAGGGACGATTCTGCCCCCACCCACATCCCTGTCCCCTCCCCTGCTAGGCAAACCTTTAGTCCTCCCGATGGAGAAATCGGTGGAATAGTCACCCCTCTCCTGGGACTGAAGAGGCACGGAAGTCACTCCCTAGCTTTTGAAAGTGTTAAGAGGAATTCATTTCCTTCCTGAACCGGAAGGCTCTTGAATTCCATGGTGCCATACAGAGCATGGATAGCAAATGAGGGAGGTTTGTGGGGATGGAGGCGGGCTCACTTTTCCCAAGACCTGGACCGTAAGAGGGCTCCCCAGGTAGCGTTAGAGGTAAAGAACCCGTCTGCCAGTGCCCGAGACATAAGCAAGAGGGGTTGATCCCTGCGTCGGGAAGATCCCCTGGAGGCGGGCATAGCAACCCACTCCAGTATTCTTGCCTGGAGAATCCCATGGACAGAGGAATCTGGCCGGCTACAGCCCATAGGGTGGCAGAGTCCTACACGACTGCAGTGACTCAGCACACACACACACAATCAATAGGAAGGAGCACTCCAGCAACCTATCCCCACACCCCCACCCCCACCCCCCCCGACCCCCGCCCCAATCACACTCATTTGATGGACAGGGACCCCAAGGATCCCTCTGTCAGATAATGTGGGAAGTTCTGCCAAATGGAAACAAATCTAGTAAAACCCAGAAAGTTATATGCATGTGGGAGCATCAGCGTGCACACAAATGTGTGCATGTGTGAGTGCAATCTCATTTGTGCATATGAGCATGTATGTGTGCAGGCATATGTGTCACGTTGTGTGTGTGTGCAAGTGAGCCTGTGAGTTTGTATGCAGGCTCCATGCATGGCTCCTGGACAGATCCTTCCTCTAATCTCAGTTCTGGATACCTCCCTTCTGATTAAGGTCCAGCCAACCTAATTCACAAGATACAGCTCCTTGGCTTCAGTTACCTGCATGTCGTTGAGCTGCTCTCCACTCTGAAACCAAACAGAGAAGAAAAAGAGGCTCAGAGATCTGAGTCAGTAACTCTGGAACCTTGAGGGAGCCTCAAGATGCATGAAGGATGCCTGTAAACTGAATAATCTCATTTCCACCAAGATAACTTGTTTGGACCCAGACTAGCCTGGGTCCACCATGGCATCTTCCCAGGAATTTGGGATTGGGTAGGGAGGCTGGTGCCAGTGCGGGCTTATGCCAAAGCTGTGTGCAGGCAGAGGTGGTGCTGGTTAGTGGGATGACAGAGTATGTGAGCAAAGAGAACCAATACAGGCAATTGGGATGCCTTGAAGGATGGAAATAAAGCCTCCATTTCTGACTGGCTTAGTCCCCAGGAGGCCCAGCTGAGCTCAGCTCCTGTCCTAAGACATCCTCTGGACACCCTGACTTGCTCTCTTTCTTACTGGGAGCTATTCTGTGTGGGTTTCTGGTTTGTTTTATCTCCTCCTATATTACAGAAGAGAGCACCAAAGTCACAAAATGCAGAAGCAGTAGAAGATGTTTTCAGAGCTCCATAAATTTATAGCAGGGCCTTTCAACCCTGATTTTGCATCAGAATAACCAGTAAAACTTCACAAATCTAGAGCTTTTGCATAGAATAACTCAAATCTATACAGATTTCAATCCTCCCTAAATTTAGCTGTAAATTCAAACCAACCCCAGCTAAAACTACTTTTGGATGTTTTGGGGAACTTCATAAATTTACCCTAAAATTTATATTTTAAAAAGGTCTGTGAACTTTAAAAAGGAAGGGGAAATGGAGAAGAACTTGTACTTTCAGGTACTTTAAAAGCCAAGGTAATAGGTGACCAAGAGGCAGACCCATCAAGACATGGCAACTGAATATGCACTAAAGGTGATGTCCACATCAATGGGTAAGTCACAAATATGTGTAGTAAGTGGCACTGGGAAAGCTAACTCTTTATATGAGAAAAATTACTGGATTCTTGTCTAACACCACATAAAAAAGGTGAATTTTAGATGGATAAGAAAACTTACACATAACATATAAAGTGAGTAGAAGAAAATGTAGGCGACTAGATTTGTGACCTAAATCTGAAGAAGATCTTCAACAAAAGTTCAAAGACACAAACCATAAAGTAAAAGTGCGATAAATTATATTTCATCAGAACTAATTCTTTTCAATAAGGGGCACCATTGGACAAAGCTAATAGCAGATGACAGAAGATAAGAAGGAATCCACAATGTGTAATAACAATGAGAGATTACTATCATATATATTATACAATAATAATAATAATATTGCATGAAGGATGCCTGCAAGCCAAAAGGCTCCATTCCCCAGCACTGACACCAGCCCTGTCCTGTGAATCAACAAGAAAAAGATAGCAACAACATATGGAAAATAGGCAAAGGACATGAACTGGCAATTTTCAGAAGAGGAAACGCAAAAGCCAGCTAGCATGTAAAGAGATGCTCAGATTTCTTAGTGCTCAGATGACTGCAAACCCAAAGAATAATTAGTTATCTCCATTGACTGGCAAGCTTAGAAAGCTGGCTCACACGAGATATGGGCTCATGGAGCTTCCATGCACTGCTGGCATGGGATGATGGTGCTACTTTCAGGAATCCCTCTCTATCCCACTTAGTGAGACATCCCTAGTGGGCCATCACTTCTCCCTTTAGAGAAATCTCCACACAGGGCCAGAAGACAATTTATTCAGCACTAGTGGTCTGTAGTGATATGGAGCTAGAAGAAGGCTGGATGTCTACTCCAGGAGGGTGGCTGGCTCAAATGGAGTGCTCTGCAGTGAGGAGATACAGACTAGATTTACATGTGGCAGCAGGGATGGATATTAAAGCACAGTGATGAGTGAGAAAAGCAAGGAACAGCATGAGACCGTAAATATCTTTACAGTAACTACAGTGTATGCGCACAAAACAGAAATGCCTCCTCTTGCAAGAATACATACAAAATAAAGATGCACATTAGTGGTTGCTTTACTGGGGAAATGGAAAAAGGTACAGGGACAAATATTTACATGTAAGGTAACATGCCCATTCCAGAACCACAGGTAAGAGTCTTTGAGGGCAGGCACCAGGAATCTAGGTGATTCTGATGTGCAGCCAGGATTGGCACCAATGATTTACTGTATGCTTACACCTCAGGACAATGTAAAAATAAATATAAAAGTCAAAGTCAAATATAACCTATACCGAGTGACAAAGATTGATACATGTGTTGGTAGCAATGGAATAAATCAGAATGAAGCATAGTTGGTTAGAGCAGGTGACTAGGATGCTGAGACATAAAGTGGACAGTGGGAGAAACATAGGCTTCACTCACCAGCCTGGCCTTCAGCCCTTCTCCAGTCTGAAGTAGCCAAGGAAAAGCAGAATTAGAACAAAGTCCCTTCAGCCTCCTTGTTCACACATTAAATTTTGCACCCACCCCTGCTCCACTCCCCTTCTCCTGCCACCCACACAGCCAGCAGGGTTCCAATCTGGCCATCATACCTGCTTGGGAGATCAGAAGAACATTCACAGATAACCAGATGCTACAAGGTAGACAAGAAGAAATAGTTCTGGGCAGGGGAGAGTCACTTACCCAGCTCTACCTGAAGCTTCCCTGTAAGCAGAACCCACAGAGAAAATATCAGCCTTTGGATGAGTGAAACCATCTTTGCGAGGCAGTTAGGTCACTGAGACAAGGTTTCATAGTCTTAAACTACTACTCATTCCAATCCTGCTTTAGGTGCTGCATCACTCATCTGCAAGATTCTTACTCCTCATCCTATTCTTTGCTCTATGGCAGAAATCTGCACAGGGCTGGGAAGGGAAAACTTTTGCCCTGAAACTGCAAGCTTTTCCTAGGCAGGAAGACTTGTGTAAGTCCAGGCACTGGGCACCTCCTACATGAACCTCAAGGTCACTTACTGGTTACATTATTTAAAAAACTGGGTGGATATCACACTCAATTATTTCCCCTGGCCAGATACCAAGACTCTGATATTTTGCCACCAGAAATGCATTCCTCTGAGTTCTCTACTCTGTGCCATCTTTTAAAAGTTAAGACTAGGAAAGGCAATAATATATACTAATTGAGACCATGGTGTTATTGACTTATCATGATGTTTTGTTGTTGTTTGGTTAATTGCCTTTTGTTTGTTTTCCCCTGCATGACTAGATAGACTGCAAGACAAGCTTCTACTTCACTATTTTGTCTGGTGTTTTTCTGGGGCAGACAAAGTGGTTCTCAAGGTCTTCCCTACCCATTGTGACCTTCTCCTCCATCCCCTCATCCTTTGAATCCACTCTTTCCTCCTCCCCCAACATGGTTTCAAGGTGCTGAGTCCCCCTGGGGAGAAAAGTGGATTTGATAAATTACTTTCACTTTGGTAAATTACAGATGCCTTCTTTCTCGGTGACATTTGCTTTAAAAAGAGAAGGCTATCCTAGGAAGATGAACCAGAAGGAGACCTTTAACTGTGGAACTGTAACTGAATCATATAATTTGCAGGAGAGGGCCTGGCAAAATCTATCCAGAAAATCTTAAGTCATACTTCCTTGGCAGGTGTGCACACATCCATTTGGGAGGGGAAAGGCAGGATGTGCAGAGGGCTGGATGTAGAATTAGATCACTGTGATTCAGTGCTCTCCAAAGGGGGCCTAAAATCACTGAACCCCTGCTTCTGCCATGGGTTCCCCCCCCCCCCCCCCCAGCCCAGGGCCAGCACAATGGGCATGGCACCCAGAACTTACCCAGCTCCACTGTGAGTTTCCCTGGAGAAAGAAACAAAGAATAGAGAAAAATTGCCATTCATCACTGAGGGCTTGCTTCTCCAAAGTGCACAGACTTGGAACCCACATGCTCTGGAGAGTCAGTTTGGGCTGAACACGGGGGAGGAACAGGCTCCAAGGCAAGATAAGTGAAAATAAACCTGTGCCTCAATCCTTCTCTGCCCTCTCCCAAACTCCCCTAACCCCCCGTGACCTACTTTTCTTCTTGACTCAGTGCCCCCACTTCTGTTAGTCAGAGATGTGGGTGTAAAGCTCGTCTTTCCTCCTGCTTACCTTTGTCTTTCTCTATCTGCTTCTTCAGCTTTTCTGAAAGGAAGAAGAAAGGGGAGTAGAGGTCAGTGCGTGTGCTCCTCTGCCTGTTTTCCGAGTCCCATTCCAGCCCGGCCTCTGGGCACGATTGCCCCTCAGCAGTGGCCTTCCCCACCCCACCACCATGGCCGCCTCCACCACTTTTCTCCTGGGTAAAGCCAGTTCCAGGAGGGCAGCCCCCTGACTGCCTGGTACCTTGGGACTTCCGTTGCTTCCGAAAGAAGTACAGCACCAGCATCATGAGGAAAGCCAGAAGGAGCAGCAGGCCCACCAGAGTCCCAAGGAAAGCTCTCTTCCAGGGAGAGGTTCCGGGTAAAAACACATCTGGAAAACACTCCACTCATCACTAAATCCTAAGTGAGAAGACTGGTCCGGACACCGTGTGCCCGAAAATCTTTCTAGCGACTGGTTGGCACTTCCTGGGCCCTACCAAGTGTGTGTGCGTGCTTAGTCACTTCAGTCATGTGTTCAACTCTTTGCAACCCCATCAACTGTAACCCACCAGGCTCCTCTGTCCATGGGATTCTCCAGGCAAGAATACTGGAGTGGGTTGCCATGCCCTCCTCCGGGGGATCTTCATATCCAGCGATTGAACCCACATTTCATGTGTCTCCTGCATGGCAGGCAGATCTTTTCCCACTGAGCCACCTGGGAATCACGCGCCCCACCCCAGCCATCTGTAAAATGGGCATGAGAGCCATTACATGGTGCTCAGGAGAGGCAGCATCTGAGGAAGAGTGGGAACTTGAACTTGCTCAGCACAGAGGGGAAAAGACTGCAAACTGAGGGATCTAAAAGGAAGGAGCTGATGGGCTCTGCCCAGTCCTTCATCTTAGAACTTATGTGACCAAAGCCCTGACCTCCCTCTACTTCTTCTCACTCTTGCTTTACATCTAAGAACATTAGAAATCAAGGTGTTGATATCTTAAACCCAGTGAATAATTGCTACCTATTGCTCTGACAAACTGTGGAAAATTCTTAAAGAGATGAGAATACCAGACCACCTGACCTGCCTCTTGAGAAATCTGTGTGCAGGTCAAGAAGCAACAGTTAGAACTGGACATGAAAAAAAAAAAAAAAAAAAGAACTGGACATGGAACAACAGACTGGTTCCAAATTGGGAAAGGAGTATGTCAAAGCTGTATATTGTCACCCTGCTTATTTAACTTATATGCAGAGTACATCATGCAAAATGCTGGGTTGGATGAAGCAGAAGCTGGAATCAAGATTGCTGGGAGAAATATCAATAACCTTAAATATGCAGATGACACCATCCTTATGGCAGAAAGCGAAGAGGAACTGAAGAGCCTCTTGATGAAAGTGAAAGAAGAGAGTGAAAAAGTTGGCTTAAAACTCAACATTTCAGAAAACTAAGATCATGGCATCCAGTCCCATCACTTTATGGGAAATGGATGGGGAAACAATGGAAACAGTGACAGACTTTATAATTTTGGACTCCAAAATCACTGCAGATGATGACTTCAGCCATGAAATTAAAAGATGCTTGCTCCTTGGAAGGAAAGTTATGACCAACCTAGACAGCATATTAAAAAACAGAGACATTACTTCGCCAACAAAGGTCCATCTAGTCAGAGCTATGGTTTTTCCAGTAGTCATGTATGAATGTGAGAGTTGGACTATAAAGAAAGCTGAGTGCTGAAGAATTGATGCTTTTGAACTGTGGTGTTGGAGAAAGACTCTTGAGAGTCCCTTGAACTGCAAGGAGATCCAATCAGTCCATCCTAAGGGAAATCAGTCCTGAATATTCACTGGAAGGACTGATGCTGACGTTGAAACTCCAATACTTTGGCCATCTGATGCAAAGAACTGACTCATTTGAAAAGACCCTGATGCTGGGAAAGATTGAAGGGAGCAGAAGGGGACAACAGAGGATGATATTGTTGGAAGGCATCACCGACTTGGTGGACATGAGTCTGAGTAAGCTCTGGGAGTTGGTGATGCACAGGGAAGCCTGGCACACTACAGTCCATGGGGTCGCAAAGAGTCGGACACGACTGAGTGATTAAACTGAACTGAACTGATTGCTCTGACGAATCCATGTGTCATCTTGCCCTTCATGAAAGCACCTGGCTTCTACTTCTTATCACACCTTTGCAAGAAATGTTAGCAAAGCCATGTAGGGCTGACTGACAGTTCCCCTCTTCCCACTCCAGGAGTCCTAAGGAGGATCTGCCCAGAAGCAGAGTGTGCTGCAGAGCTTACAGAGACAGTGGCCAGACAGTAAAGAAATACATGCAAAACAGAGCAATTCTCTAGAAACTCTTGTTGAAATTTAACAGAATAATTTTATGTCTGTTGAAGATAATGAAATTGGTGCTTTTATCTCAATGGTCTTTCATTTTTTCTTTTTCATTGCAGTAAAATAAACATAACATAAAATTTACTATCTTAACCATTTTAAGTTTATAGTTCAGTGGCATTAAGTACATTAACACTGGAAATTCTCTGGCAGTCCACTGAGTTCAATCCCTGGTTGAGGAACTCAGATCCTGCAAGCCATGTGGTGTGGCCAAAAAAACAAAAAATAAAAAGGTACACCAACATAGTTGTGCCACCAACACCAGCAGAACTTTTTTTAATTGTCCCAAACTGAGAGTCTGTAACCATTAAACACTAACTCCCCAATCTTCCCACCCCAGCCACTGATAACTTCTATTCTGCTTTTCCTCTCTATGAATTGACGATGCTGGGTACCTCATATAAATAGAATCATACAATATTTGTCCCTTTGTGTTTGTTTTTATTTTACTTAACATAATGTGTTGTTTTGGTTGGTTTTTAATTTTCTTTTTTTTAGCAGTGCATTTTTATTATCTTGGTAAAAGTATTGAGCCACAAAGGACTGGTCCTTCACCACAGATGGTTTTTGAAGCACTGACCTAGGAGGTAAAGAGCTCAGAGTCCTAAGCCTTGATGACCTTTGATCTCCATCTGGCTCTCTGTTCCAGCCTTTCCTGCGTCTTTCCAGCTCCTCCAATAGCTATACACGTTTCCACCCCAGGACCTTTGCACTTGCTGTTCCCTCTACCTAAATGGTCTCCTTGCAGAAATCCATGTGACCAACATCCTTTGTCAAGGTTAAACACAAATTTAAAAATTTGTGCAAAAAAGTGAGCAAGATTCCCGTTCTTCTCTTAGACTGTTTCCTTTAGAAAATTTATAAATTCTTTCTCTATCCCTTCAAGTGCTTCCCAGGTGACACTAGTGGCAAAGAACTCAACTGCTAACACTCTCTGACATAAATCACAGCAAGATCCTCTATGACCCATCTCCCAGAGTAATGGAAATAAAAACAAAAATAAACAAACGGGACCTAATTAAACCTAAAAGCATTTGCACAAAGAAGGAAACTATAAGCAAGGTGAAAAGACAGCCCTAAGAATGAGAGAAAATAATAGCAAATGAAATAACTGACAAAGAATTAATCTCCAAACTATACAAGCAGCTCATGCATCTCAATACCAGAAAAACGAACAATCCAATCAAAAAGTGGGCAAAAGACCTAAACAGACATTTCTCCAAAGAAGACATACCAATAGCTAATAAACACATGAAAAGATACTCAACATCACTCATTGTTAGAGAAATCCAAATCAAAACCACAATGAGGTATCATCTCACACCAGTCAGAATGGCCATCATCAAAAAGTCTACAAACAATATATGCTGGAGAGGGTGTGGAGAAAAGGGAACCCTCTTGCACTGTTGGTGGGAATGCAAACTGGTACAGTCACTATGGAGAACAGTGTGAAAATTCCTTTAAAAAAATGGGAATATAACTGCCATATGACCCAGCAATCCCACTACTGGGCATAGTGGAAACCAGAGGAAACCTGAGGAAACCAGAATTGAAAGAGACACACATACCCTGCACACATTCACTGCAACACTGTTTACAATAGCTAGGACATGGAAGCAACCTAGATGTCCATCAGTAGATGAATGCACAAAGAAGTTGTGGTACATATACACAATGGAATATTACTCAGCTATAAAACGAATGCATTTGAGTCGGTTCTAATTGAGGTGGATGAACCTGGAGCCTATTATACAGAGTGAAGTCAAAAAAAAACAAATACTGTATATTAATGCATATATATGGAATTTACAAAGATGGTACTGGTGATCCTATATGCAGGAGACACAGATGTAAAGAACAAACTTTTGGACTCAGTGGGAGAAGGTGAGGGTGGGATTTGAGAGAATAGCACTGAAACATGTACATTACCATATGTAAAACAGATGACCAGTGCAAGTTTGATGCATGAAGCAGGGCACCCAAAGCTGGTGCTCTGGGACAACCAGAGGGATAGGGTGGGAGGGAGGTGGGCGCAGAATGGGGGGGACACATGTATACCTGTGGCTGATTCATGCTGATGTGTGGCAAAAACATCACAATATTGTAAAGTGATTATCCTCCAATTAAAATAAATTAATTAATTAAAAAAAAAACTGGTTAAAAAAAAAGAACCTGACTGCCAGTGCAGGAGATGCAAGAGACCTGCGTTCAGTCCCTGGGTCGGGAAGATCACCTGGAGGAGGAAATGGCAACACACTCCAGTATTCTTGTTTGGAAAATCCCATGGACAGAGGAGCCCAGCAGACTACAGTTCATGGGGTCAAAAGGAATCGGACACGACTGAAGTGACTTAGCACTCACATTCCTTCAAGATGTATATAAATCTTTCTGAAAGTTATATAAGGACCTTCAAGGTTTACAATCCAGGAATGATTTTCTTAAGGAGCTCAGAGCCATCTCTTTGAAATGGAAACATCAAGAAAAAAGCACTCCTATCTCCAGGCCTCCTGGGAGCTTCACTTAGGCACCTGGCTCCAAGTTGTAGCTACATGCTTGTCATCAAGATAAGAGATATCTTTCTCCTTTGCAATAAAAGCAATTAGCTCACACAGATGTTACCAGTTACCCAATTACCAGGTGAATTTTGGGTGAACTATGTGTCACACACATATATATCCCTATGAACATTAAATCCATCAGTGGGGGCCTCATAATAAAACTTTGATGCTAGATAATGGCCTCACTTTCAACTCATTGCCTAACGGTCTTCTTTCCTGATTCACCACTTTAAAACCCATGTATGTATATACAACCCACCATACTTAGCCCTCTTCCCTGCCTCATGTTTCTCTGTATCACCTAACACCTCTGAACATGTGCTATAATTTACTCTTTTGTGTATCTGTTTCCCCCATGGGATGTGCACCTGAGGGCAGGGGTTTGGGGAATATTGTGAGTGCTCAATAAATATTGTTTGAGGGATAAAATTAGGAACATGTGGGTTCTTATGATGCTCTCTGATAATATTGGCTTTCTGGAACCTCCCCCAATTACTGTACTCTTAGTAGGTTTTAAATATTATGGCTTCAGTTGTCAAGTTCAGCCTGCCCTGTACACAACCAAGCTCCAGAGCCCTTCTGTCCTAATAGATGGTTTTGGAGATAATGGCCTGGAGGAGGACAAGGCAACCCACTCCAGTATTCTTGCCTGGAGAATCCCATGGACAGAAGAGTGTGGCAGGCTATAGTCCAAGGGGTTGTAAAGAGTCAAACGCGATTGAAGTGACTGAGCACACACACACATAGGGAAAATGGACATGGAGAACTTGAAGACTAAGAAGATGAGGGTGAGCTGGCACCCACTGACCTGCTATGTGGATCACAAACTCTTTCTTTTGGCCTAGGAGTTGGTTCTGGATGGAGCAGGACACGTTGCTGTGGGCCCCCTCTTGGACGACCACAGATGTTTCCAGACTGAACAGGCCTTGGACATCCTCAGTGATGTTTTCAGTCTCCGGGGGCAGGCATCGTCCCTGATGGTCTCTCCACTGAGCCTGTGGCTTGGGGTACCAACCACTGGAGTGGCACCTTAGCTGAATGCCTCCCTCCTTGAAGCCCTCAATGGCGATATGAGGGTCTGAGCCCAGTCCTGGGAGAGGCAGGAAGAGTAGGAAAGATCAGGCTCCTGCCCAGATGTACATGAAGTTCATCACCATTCACCATTTGCAGTCACCATAAGGCATGGTGACTGTGACCACTCAACACATGTGGGCTTGCAGTCCACCATGGACTATAAATGACAGGCTAAACTGTAGATGGCATGTGGGGACAGCACTACCTCTGAAGGGCATCTTAAAATAGGGAAAGGCTGCTGGTATTTAGCCATATAATGCAAAGGACCGTACCCCTAGGTTGAAGAGTAATCCCATCCCAAATTTCAAGAGATTGTCTTCTCTATCTCTTGAATCCTGCCAGAACTAAAGTATCTTTGTTATGCATACTTTTTTAAAATCTCTCTACCCAAGTAAACTAGCTTTATATTTTGAATATGCAAAATATTAATATGGTTTAAACATCAATGCTATAAGAAACGAGTAGATCAAAAAAGCCCCAGGCCTTTCTCCATCCTTTGTATCTCATTGCTCCCTCTCCTTTAAGTAACCAATTTCATTAGCTTCCTATGTTTCTTTTGTGATATGTTTCTCCTCCTTTCTTACACAAAAATTAATATGCTATAGAGCTTCTTTTGCATCTTGCTTTTTTCTCTTAAAAACACCCTAGAAATCACTCCATATCAGCTTAGCGCTCATCCTCATTTTCTCTCTCTCTCTCTCTCTCTTTTTTTTAGGCTACATAGCTTCACATAGACCTTACTCAGCACCTATGCTTGGACATTTAGGGAGTTTCCCATCAACCCTAACTACTTGTTGAAAGGACTGAAGCTGAAGCTGAAGCTCCAATACTTTGGCCACCTGATGCAAGGAGCCGACTCATTGGAAAAGACCCTGATGCTGGGAAAGACTGAAGGCAGGAGGAGAAGGGGGTGGTACAGGATGAGTTGGTTATGTGACATCAATGAATCAATGGACATGAATTTGAGGAAGACAGAGGAGCCTGATGTGCTGTAGGCCACGTGATCACAAAAACTTGGACATGACTTTAGGGACTGAACAGCAGAAACACCGCTATACAATGTAAATTTATACAAATGCTTTTCTTTCTTATTGGAGTTGGGGGAGGTATATCTCTAGGGTCAACTCCCAGAGGTGGAATTGCTGTTCAAAGGCAGACACAAAGGAAGTCCTGTTAGCTATTGCCAAATCCCCCCTACCCTGGAGCTCGGGACTTTGAATTCCATCAGCACAGTAAGAAGGGGCCTGCTTCCTCCATCAAGAGTGGGTAGTCCAACTATTGAATGTTTGTCAGTCTGATAGGGAAAAATTACCTCTCTGTAGTTTTAATTTGCCTTTTCCTCACTGTGAGTAAAATAATTGTCTTTTCCTTTGTTTAAGGGCCATTATGTGTGCATTTGGTGGGGTTCATTTCCTAATGAATCTTTCTTAATATTCTTTTTTTTTTTTAATTAGAGAAAATTTCCCTTTCTCTGTGCTTTTCAATCTATCTTCTCTTGAGCTCTCTCCAAATGGATCCTTCTCCCCTCTGTGTTGGGGATTGACCGGGTCACGCACCTGCTACCTCCAGCTCCCAGGTCGCTTCCCCAGTGAAGTCGCTGGAGTGGAAGTGGCACCCATACAGACCCTCGTCGGCGGGGACCACGCCATGGAGCCGCAGAGTCACGCTGCCATCTGCGATGTCCTCCGTGATGAGTTGGGTCCTGTTCTGGAACTGCTTCATCTGCCAGCCATAGACCTCCTGATGCTCCCGGTACAAGTGCACCACGTTGGAGGCCTGGCTCCGGAACCAGAGGATCTCCATGTGCTCGGCGTCTCGATATGGTGACAGGTGGCAGGAGAATTCCACTTCTTCCCCGACGTGTGCCAGAATGGGTTCCTCATGGCCTACCACCCTGATCTCCTCTAGGACAAGATCCCAGACAGTGGCCCAGATTAACATAGTGTACATATGTTTTGTGGTTTTTTTTTTTTTTTTTTGGCCAACAGTTCCATGTAATTTAATACCTCAAAAGTATGTTTATTTGTTTTCTGCAGCTCAGAAATCCACAGTGAACTATTCAAATGACAAAGGTGAAACACTCTACAGGACAACCAATCCTGTTTCTTGAACAAGTAATTGTCATGAAATAGTTGGATATGCCACATTAAAAACTACACAAAACACATTACAACCAGATAAAAATGTGTGGTGGGCTACTGGTAGCTGGTTTGAATCAACCAGCTGCCAATATTATTCAGGGGATGGTTGTCTCAATATGGCCAGGGCATTAAATTAAATGGAATCTTTGGCAGAAAAAAAAATGTACATTATCCTCTTATGTGAATAAAAATTGATGTGTTGGCATAAATGTGCAGAATAAAAAATCTGAAAGAAGAAAGACCAAATTATTGATGGTGATCATTTCTGCATGGTGCGAATAGATGTTTTCTTATTTTTGCTTTGTCTGATTTTCTAATATTTTATAATGTACACACACAGCTTCTATAATAACAAAGAATATTAAAATAATTGATGGGGGGTGCTTCTTGCCTCATGGGTTTTCCTATCTAAGATCAAATCCTGCTGTCGAGATTTTTATTTATCTGGATCTTTCATTTGATTGTCCTCTGCAGTGATGTCTCCACATGGCTGCTTTACTCCCTATTTTCAGCAATTTCCATGAGAGTTGCTGTTCCTGCTGCGGTGCCTTTCCACCCAGCATGCCTTCATTCATTTTTTTCTGGCTTCTGTGCCCCTCCTTTCCTTCTTTCAAAGCTCAGCTTAATCCCACCCCCAATTCTTCCTTTATGAATTCCTCCCATCCTTCACTTTGCCTATATAGCATGGGAGCACCTTTCTTCTCTCCATATGAGACCCCTTGTTGCCCCAGGTGTAGCCTGGACACCGCTCCTACCAGCTTCCCTCTTCAGGTTCTCTCCAGCTGCCGCTGCTCCCATGCCTGATGCCTGCCCCTTTTCCTGGGCATACCCTGCCTCAGTTTACTCTCCATCTCTCATCTTCCTACAGACTGTCTCCTGCAAGGTTCTACTCAAACAGTACCTCCTCTCTATGGCCCTTCTTGGCTTTCTGGAAAAAACAAATTGGTCTCTTAGCTGTGATCCCAGATCCTTGGGTATGTTTCTCTTGCAGCTCTGGTCACACAGCTGGACAGTCATGTATATCATGTCTGTTCACCTTCCTTGAACTGACTGAGGATTTGAGCTGTGCGTTGTCTATCACTTTGGTATCCCTGGTTTCCAGCTCAGGGAGTTGGGGAATTCTATTGGCATAATTAGTTTACATTCTCTGTTAGTTGCTTCTTTCATGAGAGATGGTATGACCAGGATCCTTTCTGCTCTTCAAAAGCTATGGCTTATATCTCAGGAGAGGAGTTAAAAATATTTTCCGACTGGTTCAGCCTAAGAACAGACCAATAAGACTTTCCTGGCACCCTCCCGCTATGCCTTCTGCCATGGTTGTGAGCTGTGGAGTTGTTGGGGTTAGGGGGGCCCTGAAAGGATGGTGGAGGAGCACTGAGGGGCTGAATGGTGCTCAGGGTCAGTGACTCTTTAACAACTGGGATGGAGGGCTTATTGTTTAGCCCCTGAGACAGCCTAGGAAAAGGCTGCAAGATCTCAGTCCTGGAATAACCTGCAGAAGGGGTGGGCAGAAGCTGATGAGCTCACTGAGGTCCCGGCTGTCTGGGATGCAGATTAGACGTGTTACCTGAGTGCATCGCCCTGGGCTGGGGGAGGAGGAGCAGGTGAGTGAGGAAGAAGAGACTGCTGGGCAGACGTCCTCGCTGGTAGGAGTTCAGGCAGACTGAGAAATCCATCACTTTTCCACAGCAGTGGGGGCCACCTGCAGAGGGATAAAGACATACAGAGTGATGCAGTAGAGTTAGAACTCCACGTATCAGGCCTGACATCTGTTATTGCCTCAAGTCTATTTTTTTCAGGTACTTGCAAGCTCTAGTGCCTGACTTTTTTTCAGTCATAGCCAGATGTGAGAGTTGATTCTAATTTTAACAGGCAGCATTGCTTGTAGTGATGTTGACCCTTGCTTGGACTCACAGTCCTCCAAGAGGACAGGGTCAAAGGATCCCAGAGGAAGCAGCTTCTGAGTTTTGCATTGTTTTGAGCCAGGAATAGAGCCATGCATTGTGTGGGAGCTGAGTTAGGTTTCGGTGACTTGGCCCAAACAAAGGGAAATCTATAAGAACTCTCAGATGCGTTTTCCTTTTCTCTGTCCAAGCCTATTCCCGATTCCCTTTGACCTGGAACATCAGGTTCACAAAACAGAGGAACAAACACAGTGCACTTTCCTAAGTGGCATGCACGCCTGGCTGCCTTTTAACTCCAGCCACACCTAAGACACCTTTTTCCAGCCCTGAGACCTCAGGTGGAGTTCCCAGGAGGTCAGTTGGTGACTGTCACTGAGTCAATAGCATCTTTAAGACCACAGTGATGGGGCTGTCTCATTGATCCCTCCCCATACCCACCTGTGGCCCCAGAGATCCGGCCCCAGAGATCCAGCCCCAGTGCAAGCAAGGGCTGTTCCCTCTTCACTCCTGATGCCCCTTGGGGAGCTGAGGTAATGTAATATGAGAATCAGTGAGCCTGAGAATATGAGAATCAGAGTAGCAGATTCATATTGGGAAATATACAAGTCTTCCCATATTTCTCCTCTATTTAGTTGTGGGACTTTAGGCAGATTATGTAACTTGCTGAACCTTAATTTTTTCACTTGAACAATGGAAGAAACCAATCCATCTCAGAGGGCTGTTAAGTCTCCAAGGTGAGATGGATGCTCTTTAAAGAAAAATCAGCTCCTCCCTCTGCCTCCAACTTCCAAGCATCTGCTTTCTGCTCCCCATCTTCTTCTAGAGGTTACATCCCTCTCCTTTCACTCCATCATAGCATCCCAGGGCAGAAAGGCCCATGGCAGTTTCTACTCTCCAGCTTCCCCGGTCTCCCCTCTCCCTCTGTCTGCCATCCCACTCCATCCACTGTTTGGTTTTCCTTTTCCCACAGACCTGCGAGGTGGCACCTGTTCCTGGGGTCTTGTGGCTACAGAGCCCCAGCCACACCATCGGTAATATCACCAGCAGGGTTTACATGGAGGACTTTAGTTCTTTTTTTATTGTGTAGTTGATTTACAATGTTTTAACTACTGCTGTACAGTAAAGTGATTCATTCTTTTTCTAAAAATATTTATTTCCATTATGGTTTGTGTTGGGCTTCCCTGGTGGTTCAGATGGTAAAGAATCTGCCTGCAATGTGGGGAGACCTGGGTTTGATCCCTGGGTTGGGAAGATCCCCTGGAGAAAGGAATGGCTACCCACACAATATTCTTGCCTGGAGAATACCAGGGACAGAGAAGCCTGGTGGGCTACAGTCCATGAGATCACAGAGTTGGACACGACTGAGTGACTAACACACACACAGTTTGGGTTATAGAGACTTCCCTGGTGGCTCAGACGGTAAAGAATCTGCCTGCAATGCAGGAGACCCAAGTTCGATCCACTTTCTTTTTTAAAAATATTTTCGTTATGACTTATCATAGGATATTGAATATAGTTTTCTATGCTATACAGTAAGACTTTGTTTATCCATTCTACATATGAAAGTTTACAGTAAAAAAAAGAAGTTGAATTCAAAGAGTTGAATGATGGTTAGCAGGGGAAGAGGATGGGAGAATGTGGTACATGTTGGTCAAATGGTACAAGCTTTCAGTTATAAGATGAATAAGTTCTGAAGATCTAATGTATAGGACGGTGATCATAATTAATAATACTGTATTGTATACTTAAATTTTTCTAAGATTAAAGTTTTAGTGTTCTCACAACAAACAAAAAAGATAACTATGTGAGATGGTAGATATGTTAATTAGTTTGGTTGTGATTATTATTTCACATAATGTGAAATGCATTTCACAATGAATGCATTTGTCAAGATATCATATGGTACAAATATATACAATCTGGGGGTCTTCCCTGGTGATCCTGTATATAGGGTTTTCCACTGCCAATGCAGGGGCCCAGGTTCAATCCCTGGTCAGGGAACTAGATCCCACATGCCGTGACTAAAATTTAACGCGCCACAACTAAAGATCCTGTATGCCACAGCTAAGACCCAACACAGCCAAGTAAATAAATATGTTTAAAAAATAAATAATGTATACCATTTTTATTTGTCAATCATACTTCATAAAGCTGAGAGAAAACCATATTAGGTTTTAGTAAATTATTTTTCTGCAACTATTCAGGTCGTGATTTTTTTCTCTTCTTTTTCAATTGATTAATTTACCTAAACTGTCAAAATTCTTAGAATAAAAGAGTTGACAATGAAAAAAAAAGCTAGCAGTATGTGAAAGACTTTAAAACTGCTGGTCACGTAGCAGAAGATGGTCTGAGAAGGTGTGCAGGTAAGTTAACGGAAGGCAGGCAACATGAATGACCTCTGTGCTGGAAGGACCTGGGCTGACAGGACCACGGCCAGAGGGAGGGGCGATGGCCTGTGAGTCAGTCGGTCAGGGGCCTTGCCTCATGGAAAGCAGAGGCTAAGTTGGGGAGTCTCCATTCATGCATCAGAAGGGGCCCCTAAGGAAGGAGATTAGAGTCCCCTTTCAAGGGGGCCTGGCTGTTTTGATGGCCAGCAGCTATTGGAATATGGTCACACAATAACCAGCGGAACAGAGGCCCTGGGCCAGAGTCCAGGCTCAGGCTGGGCAGTCTAGCCTTTCACCCTTTTGGCTGCCAGCAGGAATGTGTCTGCGACAGGCCCACCAACTGGGAGCAAAGGCCATAGAGCTCTATAAATGGGAAGCTCTAAGGATACATCAGCACCAGCTAACGCCTTCCAAAACTAGAGGGGCTCAGAGGGTGTTTACGGATCCATACGGACTGGCCAGACTCTGAGGAATTAGTCAAGACTTGTGCTAGGAACAACTTGGGTGTTCCCAAGGCCGCAACAGGGCATTAGATAGGCCCACAGCTGGAGGAAGGGGCACCTCACAGCAGAATCGGTATTCAAGGTCCCATATTCCTGGGCAAGGAGGAAGCTGCCATCTATCAGTCAGTCCGTGCGTTCCAGACCCTGGAATTACTATCAGGACTGCAGTTCTCTGTTGTGATACACTCGTGATTTCAGTCACTGAGGCTGCAGATGGAAGAGGTCATAAACACACATACATACATGCATGTGTCCACAATAATAAAAACTAATATGAATTGAGTGCTTACTATCTACCCAGGACTATCCTATATCAGAAGTATTATTACTATTATAGGACCAAGATAAAGACAAGGAAACTGAAGCAGAGGGAGGCTAAGTGACTTGCCCCGCACACATGACTGGAAGGTGGTGGAGTTGGGGGAGTTCCTCCCAAGCTCTGCACTTCTCTGGACGAATCTTCCTCACCAGCAGTGTCGTGTCAAGGCTGGGTGCACCTCAGTTCTCCTGTCCCCCAAGTCACGACCCCTGTTAGGGACCACCTGGTCACAGACTGCAGCACTCACCCTGACAGCATCTCCCGGCAATTGAAGAAGTGGCTTGAGTCCCCAGATGTCAGCCGCAAGACTAACCAACCAATAAGTGAATACAAACAAAACCACTTCTGATAAAACAGCTTAAAATGAGTGTTTCCCTCAGACCTTGTCAACAGCATCTTCTCCAGCAGGAGGTCATGCCCCATAGTACCTTTGCTTCTAACACCCAAGGAGCTGATTTTAAAGCCTTTAATTGGAGGGAGGCTGTCTGGTGAATTCTTGAAGGGAAATCAGAGGGGCTGAATGCTCCCTTCCTGTTCTAAAGAGCATGCTCCTCCCCATTTGCTGCCAGAAGTTTCCCTATTACAACCTCCCTCAGCAGTTGAAATGCTCTGATCCTTACCCCTCTGAGGGGAAACCCCTTCTGATCGCAGCTATTCACATCACAGTGGAAATGGATTTCAGCTTCCTTTTCTGATGGGGAGGTTTTGCTGGGGAAAGGTGAGAGACTGGACACGTTGCAGATCTGAGAAAGATGGAAGACCCAGGGAGGAGAAGGATGGCCAAAACGGGGGTCTTAAGTTAGAGCTAAGCTCTGCTGGTGGGGAACACGCTCCCCACTCTCCAGGGAGCCTCTGAAGACACAGGGAGATATAAGGGTTGTGCACACCAATGCCAAAGAAGTGCTGCTGAAATGCTGCTACCCTCCACCCAAGTTTATCTTCCCTCTTCTTTCTTTGTTCCTTCTCATTTTTTACCTGGCCACACTCCAGCTTCATTCCAGTTTTCTCTTCCTGCATCTCCAACTCCTGAACAACATTAATGTTTTCTTGATTTCCAGTCCTTCAGCTCTTGAGTTTCTCATTAAACATTGTTTGATTTTGCTTTTGCTGCTTTTGTAGGCTTGGGCTGTGTGTGCTTTGCCCCTCTCTCATTCCCTGTGTCCTAAGCTTTAAGCCCCCAGGGGTAGGACTTTTGCATTCTTGCACCCTCTCCTCTTCCAGCACCCAAGGCAATGCTTTACCCTCTGCAAACTGCTAATTAATGCTCTCTGGCTTGCTTTGGTTTTATTTCGATAGGTCCAGAAGCGTATGTACACCCCTGGTCTCTAAGGGAGATGAATTTCCCCAAGGAGAGATCTTCAGTGAGGCTTCATATGGCTTGAGGGGAAAATGGGATGTGTCTGAATCCTTCCTCTTCAGGTGGAGCTGCCAGAACAGGCATCTCCCCTCGGTCACACTGACATCCTTATCCTGCAGCCAGGTTCAGCTGATAAGATGGTACCAACCCATGCTGTGCTATCACCTCAGCCCTCATTTTCTGCGTCCCATTTCTGAAAGGTGGAGGTTTAGACAGCATTGAGTCACATACCTGGCAGGTAGCAGCAAAGGGTCCAAAATGACAGGTGATCTCAAGTTCCCTGCAAGGGAGACAATCGCAAAGTATCCTGGCTCCAGATGCTAAGGTCCCCTAGACACGAGCTGGCAGCGCAGTAGAAGGGACCAGCTCTTCTCTGACAGAATTATCCACCCACCTTCCACATTAAGACACATGCTGCTTGCTCTGCCCTTTGTTATAAAAACCAAGATGGACAGAACAAAACGAGGAAGTCTCTGTCACATCCTGCCTGAATTGAATTTCCATGGAAAGTGCCCCCACTAAGGTCCTAGAAGTAGGGTAAAGGTATCTGGGAGTTTTGTAGGGACTGCAAGCTACAGAAGCTCAGAGCAGGGAGAAGACGCTCCAGCTGGCTGCCCAGGATCTCTGGGGCTCCAGGGAGGCAGGATGGCCATGCCTGCCCCTTTCTCTTCACCATCATAGCAAAACATACAGAGACTGGACAGGAATATCCACTAAGGATTAGGAAAGGCCTGGTGCTCAACTCTTAACTCTGGTGTTTAACTCTTAACCTCCACAGGGTTAAGGACAGTAAGAAAAATAATCTCAGAACTTGGCTATGAGTAAAACCTGCAAGAGCTGTTCACATACAATTTGGAAATGCATCAGGGTGTTGTGCTGGGACTCTTTTAAAGGAGCAAAGCTCAAAGAGAGAAGAAACAATGACTATCCCACCCTATCCCATTTGGCCATATGCCACTGTACCACTTTGGTGTTAGTGGGAATGAAGCACAATGGACCAAGGTGCCAGCCTAATCAGCTATTAGGCTGACGTCGTTCCACCCTGATGTCGTTCCTAGGGGACAAGTCAGAGCTGTGGTACAGGGGAATTCAAGCACGTGGAGGACTCCCAGAAAGAAATGCCTGATGTTTAGGGAGGGGCCTGTGCAGGTGCTGGGATTCTGGGTTAGTGGATGGAGGTGAAAACAGTGAACTTCGGGGCCCCAACCTGATGGTGATGCTCCATATTGAGGCAGGCTGGTGCATGCACCCCATAGAGACATCCCAGGACAGCAAAGGGAGCTGAGTAGTGAGTTTAAACGGTGGGTCCCAGGCCCGAGGGTTTGGGGCGACAGAGGAGGGCCCAGGGACAGGTTTAACATCAAACTGAAACTGAATAAAGAACAGGATCGGAGAAATGATGGAGACAAAGGGAAGGGTAAAGACACTGGAGGTAGGCTGTTAGCGTGTATGGGGCAGGAATAGGTTATGGGCTTGCCATGAGAGTTTACGAAAATCACCAGTGGAAGGCAGTCCTGGAAACAAAAATAAGTGGGACCAAATTGCAAAGGACCTTTTACTCCACAGAAGGAAGTGGAACATTGTCCTAGTGGGCAGCCAAGAGTCAATTGGACATTCAAAGGACCTGAAGTGATTCAGGATGGGAAGGAAAATGGAGGTTGTTTGAGGGACTATTTGGAAAGGTTAGTCCTGGGTTTTTTAATTGGTCTTTCCCTACACACCACCTGGGAAGAGGTGAGAATGTCACAGCAGGAATGCAAAGGCAGCAGACAGAGTTCACTTCGTGACTTCTGGACGCAGCACAGCTGGGATGTGGCAGGGAGACCCCCACGTGCCACTTCCTGCACTTCCGGTACATCCTCCGGCAGGGACAGGACCCTGCGCCCTGTTCTACCAGCTGCACGTGGACACCTCATTCCAAAGCCTCAAGAAATGCACACATGCCTGTTTTCAAAAAGAGGGTGAGCTCTGGGCTCCTGGGGAGCTGCAAGTGAAAAGGGAAGGACCCTCAGCTGCATTTGTTTGAGCAAGCTCCAGGAGTTGGTGATGGACAGGGAAGCCTGGCGTGCTGCAGTCCATGGGGTTGCAAAGAGTCAGACATGACCAAGTGACTGAACTGAACTCAGCTGCCTTTGGTCAGTGAGGAACTCATCTTTACAGCTATTCCATTGGGTCACTTTGGCCAGTTCTCCTTGGTGTATATTAGCCTTACCATGAGGTTGTCTGAGAGGACTCACGGGTGGGGGATCCTGAGAACACCTCCAGCGTAAAGGCCATTCTCACATACAACATGGGACGATGGAATGAAAAGTCACACCAAACTTACAAGTAGATCAGTTAATTCTGCAAAAAAAAGGGAAGAGAGCAGAAGAAATGGCAATAAGAACAGCTTAAGATAAACTTGTGAGGACAGATGTAAATGTAGGGCAGAGGGGAAGTCCCCTTCTATACTGAGTTTGAAAATATATAAAGCTTTCCCTCACATTCAGAGTCCATGCAGGAACTTGTATCCTCTTTCTCACTACCTCACACTGCTCGTTCTAGCTTTTCCAGTCTTCTTTCTGTTTATTCTCGGCCCCTATCTCTACCAGCCAAGCACCAATGGTGGTTACCTACCCCCGCCATGCATTTTCTCCCAGCATCCTACCCACCTCTTCTCTCTGCTAATCTCTTTCCCCAAGTTCCTGCTCAAAATTTCTTCTTCCAATGCCTTCATGAATGAATTTCCTCTTACCTCTGTGTACATACTTTCTTCTCATTCTTTAAGTTGCCTCATATAGTTTAAACTTGTATAAACGCCTCATGGGGCCACATTTACAAATGTCTTTATGTGACTATATATTTTTTTCCTCTACAATTCTGGCTCCTACTGTTCAGCAGCCAAGTCTTCTTGACCCTTGGGTACCAGCAGGGATTCTTCCTCACAAAGGATGCTAGCCAATCGCATGAGCTGATCACAAAAGGGGAGACAGTCATTAAAGGAGATGGGTTTTGCTCTGCACTGCTCAGAGGCAGAAAGATTTGCTAATTTCTCAGCAATCTTCCCCCAGCCCATAGCATGGCTCCCTGAGCTCTCCTATTGCATACCTTCTTTTGTTGTTTTCCAAGAAACTTAGACTGAAAGTCCTGTGCCTGTCAGCTGGCGGGGCGCCCACCATTGTGCTTTTGTCATACAAATGGTGAAGTGCACACTTGTATTGAGAGAGAAGGAGAAACACACTACCAGCTCAGGCATTCATTTTAAGCTAGGTCCTGGGGGATGCAAAGGGTTGCAAGGGCCTCACACACCCTTCCACTACTCAACCACCATGAAATCTCCAAGGTCAACAGGCATTTCTGGAGTGACTTTAGGAGTGTGGTCCAAAGGCATCCTTATTGGACACTTCAGCTGCAAAGGAATCCCTTTCTAGTAAAGAATTAGCCAACGTCCTCTTATAATGAGCAGAATCATGGAGAGTAAGAACTGGTTGTAAAGAAGCCATCAGCTAATGCAGGCCCTGTTGAGAACATATAAAGGGCTCACATAAAGGGAAAAGAGGGCAGGCTTTGACCCGTGTGCCTCGATTATGTTTTTTAAAGCAGCCTGTCAAATCCTTTTTTAAATAGGATTTGACAGAGATTGAGTTACATAAAGAGATTTTAATAGAAAAAAAGTGATTAGGCTGTTATTTAAGGATGGTCCACACTCATGGGCATCAAACCAGTGCTTCCTTCCCCAGCATGGGGTGGATTCCACTGTGTCATCCAAACTCTCTCTTGGCTCCTTGGACATACCAATGGTATCTGTTTGTTATATTAGATGGAAACCATTTTTTAAAATATTTAAAATTTCTAAATAAGGCATAAAAGGTGGCAACATATCCTTTCAGGGTCATATGGAGACACTTGTGCAACCAAGGATTCATTATGGATTGGAGCATATATACTTTATTTCTACAGTAATAAACTACTGTTTATTATTGCTTGAAGCTCTCAGACTCAGTGAACTTGCATGTTTAACTTGTAGATTTTTTGTCTAGTAAAACTGCAAATAATTTCTGTCAAGTATAAAAGAAAAATAGTCTCAAACATGCAGCTTATTGCCCTGTGGAACATTAACCAGTGTTTCATATAAGCCGGTAATCTTATCCCAACATTCTAGGGACTTCCCTCGTGGTCCAGTGGTTAAGACACTACGCTTTCAATGCAGGGGGCATGGGTTCAATCCCTGGTCAGGAAATTAAGATCCCACAAGCCACACAGCATGGCCCAAAAAAAAAAATCTTATCCAAACATTCCTATATTAAGCTGGCTCGAAATATCCAACTTCTCAAATGGTCTTTAGACCAGCTTTTGCCATATTATTGATTAATTATGAGTCAAATAAAATCCTTAACGTGTTCATTTCATATTTTAATGACTTATGCTTTAATTTAAAAAATACATACTTTGACAAGTTATTACTCTAGCAATAGCTTTCCTGAAAGTGCCCTGACCCTGGCCCTCAAGGAGCAGGGACCCATTGGCCTGGTCTTATCAGCACTGTGTGCTCGTCACTGACATGATGAGCCCCAGTCCATCCCCAGTGGAGCCAGGATAAAATGGGATGATCTGGAGAACACTGCCAGGAAAATTCTCTCAAATATTCAACATCCTTTTAGGAGGCCTTTCTGTCTTCCTCTTTATCATTTCAGGTTTAATTTCTAAACATCTAAGTATGATTGACAGTGTCATTATGAAGACCTTTTGAAAAGAACATTCACATCACTCACCTGCACACTTACATCATTATGTCTGGAACGTGGTAAGGACACAAATCCTCAGCTAGAATTGAGCAGGTTTGTTCCCTGAACAGGGCGCAAGAGAGAAGATGGTGGTCCCTTCCCAAGTGTGAAACTAAGAATCAAGCTGGTTTGAGTAACTGCCTGAGGTGGGAGAAAGGAGGAATATCATTCAGAGTTGACCTTCTCTGTTGACTTCTAAAATATTTGTCCAGTATTGTGTTGGAGGAGGGAAGAAGCTGGCTGGGAGGGAGGGAAGCTGATGGTGGTTTGGGGTGGCCAGCCCCTTCCTCTGCATGCGGGCCTCTGTCCTCAACAACCACAGCTGGGACAACACACCAACTCCTGAGCAGACATCAGGAGGGAAAAATGGAGGGAACGAAGAGACTAGAAAGAGAAGTAAGTTCCTCCACAGTACGTAGGGTATAGAATATCTTAGAGATCACTTCCCCCAAGCACCTCATTGCACAATCCAGACTGAAGCACAGAATGTGTGACTCCACCAGCCTAATAAGGAGGCAGAGTTTCCATGACACAACATGCCTGGGAAGGTGCACACTCTATATCCTGGGTGTAGTTCTGAGAATCTGCCCCAGCTGAGGTTGGGGGCTGGTCATGGACACAGTATCTCTGTTCAGACTTGGCTCTCAAGCCTGCAAGGGAGGTGCTTCACATCACCCCACTCTCGCTGATCTGTGCACCTTTTCGATCTTGTCTGTCTTGGCTTCTGAAGGGCAGAAATTCATGCTCTCACACATAAACAGACACACAAAAGCTGTCCTGAATGTGTTCTGTGCATATGTGTAACATTCCCCTTAGAACAGAAGGGGATTTCTGGATAACAGGAAACATGTAGTTAAAGTTTTGCTGACTTCACGCCAAAAATGTTATGCCAATTGGCACTTTTAGCAACAAGGTGCAATGGGGTCCATCTCTGTGCACTCTTTTAATAAATACTGAAGTCATAAATCTCTTGCATTTTGCTACATTTATTTTAGAGTACCTTTTTAAATCTCTAGGTCATGTTTACGTTCTACTGTATTTCAGGTCTGTGAGCTGTCTGCTGTACTGCATCTCATTTATATTGGATTGTTTACCTTTTCTTATTGGTTTGGAGGTGTTCTTTAGATATTTTGGATATTATTTTATCCATTGTTTGTGCTTTAACTTTGTGTATGACATCTTAGAGATGTAAAAAAATATTTTGTTTTTCATCTGGCTTGGTCTTTTCTATCTTTTATTTATTGGGGTATAATTGCTTCACAATATTGTGCTAGTCTCTGTTGTATAGAAAAGTGAATCAGTCATATGTGTACACACATCCCCTCCCTTGGAGAAGGGAATGGCAACCCACACCAGTATTCTTGTCTGGAGAATCCCACGGACAGAGGAGCCTGGCCAGTTACAGTCTATGGGGTTGCAAGAGTCAGACACGACTGAGTGCTGAACACCACCCCTTGCCTTCTGGGTTTCCCTCCCGTCTAGGTCACTACAGAGCATAGAGTACAGTTCCCTGCAGGAACAGGTTCTCAGTAGTTATGTATTCCATGCATAGCAGTATATACACGTCAATCCCACCCTCCCAATTCATCCCATTCTTCCTTTCCCCTCTTTGTATCCATACATTTTTTCCTTATGTCTATGTCTCTACTTCTGTGTTGCTGATAGATTCATCTGTATCATTTTTCTAGATTCCACATATATGTGTTAATATAAGATATTTGTTTTTCTCTTTGACTTACTTCACTCCATATGACAGTCCCTAGGTTCATCCATATCTCAACAAATGACCCAATTTTGTTCCTTTTCATGGCTGTAAAAGTTAATGTAGATAAGTATATCAATATTTTATAACTTCTGTGGTCTGCTTCATGTTTTGAATATAAATGTAATTTTAAATGACAAACACATGATACAAATATTTCTAGTATTTTCTAATAATTCTATAGGTTTTGTTTCATTTATAATCATCATGAGTGTGTGGTTAGGAATGTAAAATTTTCAGTGGGAAGCAAATGGCATATCACTTGTTAGAGAAAAATCACAGTTTTTCCCATGATTGAAGTGGCATCTTTATTAATTACTGTATTTCCATACAACATTGGGTCTGTTGCTAGAGCCTCAGTTCTATTCTATTGACCTGTGCTGTACTTTGCTTAGTCACTCAGTCATGTCCCACTCTTTACAACACCATGGGCAAGCCAGCATTGCGGGCAGATTCTTCACCATCTGAGCTGCCAGGGAAGCCCAGTAATATTGGAGTGGGTAGCCTATCCTTTCTCCAGCGGATCTTCCCAAACCGGGAATCAAACTAGACTCTCCTGCATTACAGGTGGATTCTTTAGCAGCTGAGTTACCAAGGAAGCTCCTCTATTGACCTACTTAATCTCTTTTTATGTAAGAAACACAATTTTAATAACATTTTGATATCTGAAGGGCATCTCACTTCTGATTATACTTCCTTTTCTATAGTATCTGAGATATATTTTTATATTTGCTCCTCCATATGAATTTTAGAATCATCTCCACTATTTTTCAAAGTAAACATCTTGAGATTTGGATTGGAGTAACTGACATCTTTATGTTAATCTCTCATCCAAGAATACTGTTCACTTTTTGCTCTTCAATATAGTCTTTTAGTTTTCTTCTTCAGGTACACAGTTAAGATTTTTTTCTCCTAGACTTTATTTCATGGATTGTGTGGCTATTGTGAAAGAGATTTTTTTTTTAAGTGTCATTCCTTATTGCTAGTGTATGAGGAAGCATCATTGTCTTCTTGATTATATCTTGCACCTGATCACCCTTTAAAGCCCTCTGATCAGTTCAAATAATTTTTTAGTGGGTTCTCTTGGGTTTTATAGGTAGACAGTTTTATCATCCACAAGAAATACATTTTCCTTTCTATTTAAACATTTATGCCTTTAAAATCATATTTATATTCAAAACATGAAACAGACCCCAGAAACTATAAAATAAATTGTTAGTATGTTTATCTACATTAAAATTTTAGATCTCTCTAAGATGAATGATACTATAAATAAAGTTAGAACACAAACAATGGGTAAAATATTTCCTACATGATAAAATCTCTTTATTTTAATAGGAGAACTTAATTTGTCACATTTATTGTGGTTACTGATTTTCTTTGACTTTTACTCTTGTCTTCTTATTTTATGTTCCTATGAAACAATTTCTTCTTACATATTTGTTTCCTAACAGTCAGCTTGTACAATTTTCTTTCTTTGTGCTCCCTCTAGTGGTTTTAAAGTTCTGTAACCTATTTCTATTTGTAATTACTCTCAAAAATGTAAAAGAGTATTTTTTTTCTCCTCAGTGTGTCTAGACGTGTTGGTCACTTCTAAATGAGACAAAATATTGAACATGTTTTTACTCCTCTTCCCTTTCTTTCTACTCATCCCCCTCCAAACTCCAAAGGTTGATTGAAATAATCTGGAAGTTTTGTTTCAGATGTTTTTAAGTACATTTTGTCCTTCTTCTATGTTAAGAACTATTTTCTAAAAATTACATTAAAAATCACAAGTACATTAGCCACAGTTAAAATAACACTCATTACTTTTGGCAATTTTGCTGCATACCATTCTTCATTATGTTACATATCTCATCTACTTTATCTTTCCTTGGGTTCATTTTGCTTGAAATACCCTCCAGTATTTTATTTCCATAAATGTCCTTCAATAGAATAATTTCTCTGATTTCCTTCATTCCTGAAGATCTTCTTTCACTTCCTTAGTTGACAGATGATTGTTCGAAAATGTAGATGTACATACATATATACGGAAGAAAATGAACCTGTAATAGTCATGGGGGAAGAGTGGTGAGGAGGTAGAGGGTAGTGTAAATGACTTAATCCTGAGCCCTCTGACCAGAGAGTCAATAGACAGGGACTGGTGATAAAATTTACACATAAGGAAGTAATTACAGGAAAACCAAACCCCAGAGTCACTAAGTTCTCCTTCTGGCAACAAGACTGGTTTGGATAGGGAAAGGATGAAGAGGTTAAAGTATTTTTTTTTTTGTTTATTTGTTTGTTCAATTTTAATCTTTAAACATGAGCCTGTATTACTTCAATATACAAAGGAACTTATTAATTCCAACCAAATCTGGGGTGTGATGTTGGGTTTTACCTGTGAGTGACTCAGTTTATTGGCCAAATAAAGAGAGAATAAACCACATAGAAGCTTACAATATCAATCTCTCTCCCACCCCATCTCTTTTTTTACTACACACACACACACACACACACACACACACACACACACACACACACGCCTTTATGTGTGAAGAGTGTGGGGGTGTGCGTGTGTGTAACCAGGCTTCTCTTTGGCTCTCTCTCGCTCTCCTTTCCTCCTAGGAGATGCATTTTTTACCTCTCCTTCAACACTGTCCCCTGAGCTGACTATTTTGTTTCTAGATAACAACCTCTTAACCCAACCCACCCCCATAGCCTTCTCAGTTCTTGGCTTTATATTTCCCACCCCCTTTGGGACCCATAGGGAACCGACCCTCACCTATGCCACTCACCAAAGTGTTCCTAGATCCTCTGATTCCTCTGGCCCCCTGAACTCAGTCCATTTTCCAAAACAAGTCCTGCCTCCTCTTCTTGAAGTTCTTCAGGAACCATGTCTCTATCGCTAGGCACAGTGCATCAGTCTGGCTTGATTTAAGCCCTACAACCTGATCCTAATCACTGTCCTAAGGTGAGAAAGTTCAGAAGGATGCCCCCAGGAGACAAGGTCCCTAAGCTTCCACTTGCCTAGGTCTGCAGTGGTTTGACTCTGACACCATCCTGGGCTTGACTAACAGCTCCTGTGGCCTGCGGTTATATCTATGACCTCTGTGTTTTGCTGTTTTGCTTTCCATATTTATTAAGAAAAGCAATTGGGATTTGGGTTGGGGGAGCAAGATGTTCATTAGCACTCATATTCCGAATCTGACTACCACACTACATGAACATTAACTTTTTCTCTTATTCATATGACATTCTGACAAAGACTCCTTGACAAAACTCAGGTTCTTCTGAGCCCTGTTCTTAACTAGTCTTCAACCTTGTAGTCTCCCAGCACAAATGATTCCATCTAACATCCAACCTAAGAGCCTTGAACAAACTTGAGCATCATTTCTAACAACTCAAGGCTGTGTCCCTGGGATGACATAGCCCCTGTTACAGTTTCTGCCTGAAAAAACTCAAGGGTAAAAAAACAGTTTACTGCCAGTCAACACTTGAAGATAGTATCCTGGTCTCCTAGTCTGTATGGGAGGGTAGGAGCCAGTTTCCACAAGCGGAAATTCTTGTAAATTTCCATTTTTGTTCATTTAAATTTTTATTTTATATTGGAGTATAGTTGATTAACAATGTTGTGTTCATTTCAAGATTACAGCAGTGATTCAGTTATACATATACATGTATCTGGGCTTCCCTGGTGGCTCAGTGGTAAGGAACTGCCTGCCAATGCAGGAGAAGCAAGTTTAATCCCTGGGTCGGGAAGATCCCCTGGAGAAGGAAATGGCAACCCACTCCAGTATTCTTGCCTGGGAAATCTCATGGACAAAGGAGCCTGGTGGGCTACAGTCCTTGAGGTCCCAAGAATCAGACACAACTCAGTAACTAAACAACAACAACATACACATATCTATTCTTTTTTAAATTCTTTTCATATTTAGGTTACTATAGAATATTGAACTGAGTTCCCAGTGCTATTCAGTAGGTCCTTGTTGGTTACCTATTTTAAATATAGCAGTGGATATATTTCAGTCCCAAACTCCCAATCTCTCCCCATCCTCATCTTTCCTCACTGGTAACCAAAAGTTCATTCTCTAAGTCTATGAGTCTGTTTCTGTTTATAAATAGGCTCATTTGTATCATTTTTGTAGATTCCACATATAAGTAATGTCATGATATTTGCCTTTCTTTGTCTGGCTTACTTCACTTAGTTGATAATCTCTAGGTCTACCCATGCTGCTGCAGATGTCATCATTTCATTCTTTTTAATGGCTGAGTAGTATTCCATTGTATATATGTACCACATCGTCTTTATCCATTCATCTGTCAGTGGACATTTAGGTTGCTTCCATGTCTTGGGTGTAGTAAACGGTGGTTCAGTGAACACTGACTTTTCTTAATCCCCTGCTTAATGCACTCCCTACTCCCTCATCCTCCCTTTCAAACACCCAGTCACCTCTACTTAAGTCATAGTTGAACTCAGTTTACCCTGGACTCTTCCCTATTTCAATAAGGTATTAATCAATAAAACCTGTTTATCATCTTAGCTTGCACCAAGTTTTATCTTTGACAATTATCTGGTGTCACGACTTGGAAAGAATCAGATACATCACTTTACTGGACCACTCACTCAGGACCCCAGGCGCACAGTTTTTTGAAGCCTTTGTCTTCACTCCTGACTTACTGATTGGGAATCCATTGGTGAGTCCAGCTCCTGATCCAGTGCTAAAAAAAAAAAAAAAAAAAAAGTTTGTCGAAGCTGATAATGATAAATTTTGACTCTTAGGATTCTGAATATACTTTACAAACTGAGTCAGAATCCCAGTCAAAAGAAATCAGGTTAGAGTCCCAGACTTCTCTGTTTATAAGACAGGAAGCCTGGGTTAAAGGCAGATTTCTTTGTTTGAAAACTTCCACCAGTTAAAAACTTGGGAGATTTTCAGCCAGCTGAAACTCCATCTTTTCAAACTCTTGCAGCCTACATGCTTCACCACAGTGACATTCATTCTGTTCATGTCGTTTCCTGTGGACTGACTTTACTAAAGACAATTTGAAATTCAGTGGCTTCTTTGGCAAACTTAATATCTTCCCCAAACCATCTCATCTGAGATGTATACTTTCCCTTCCTCTTCACTCCTCCATCCTTTTATCACCTTAAGTTTTCCTTTTGGCTCCTTTAAATCTTTTGATTTGTTTCCATTCAAACTCCTACCTCCTGTATTCCTCTCTTCGCCCACTAGACCTTTCCTTTCCACTCCAGCCTCCCACTTTCCTGTGGTCTGTCAAAATTTAGGCTCTGCTCGCCCACCGGAGGTTCTCAAGGGACAGCAGACCCAAAAGGCAACCTGAAGCTGATAAAGTAAAAAGAACTAATTGGAACAAACCAAATATTTTATCCATTTATACAGGATTTGAACATAGCCAGATTGCCATTTACTATCTCCTCAGTCCCTCACTCCAAATTTAGCCCACAGCCTCTGCAAGATTATGCATCAGGGCAAAATAAAATCTTCAAAGTCTCCCTCCAGAAATATGGCAAAGTGTTTTAGTCCCCGTATTGAGCAGGTAACTTTAACGTGTTCCATCTGCCATGAACACAGTTTTGATAAAAATATAAAGTGAGCAGCACCAACTCTTACATAAAATCCTGAGTTTTATATCATTGTCATGCCTGACTCAGAGCTAAAATTATAGAATGGAAGCCATAAGATTCCTATTTGCATCTGTCTGTATGTTTATGCATGAATATTGTGTATATGTGGTATTTTCCTCCCTGCAGATGGTATTACCAAGTTAATATTATAAGATCCTTTAAAGAAAGTCTATTTGAATTGGCTTAGATAAAAATGAGAGCTTATAGAAATTAAATACTCCTAAAACTCCCAGAAATTTAGAAATATTTATCAAGTTCACTTGATTTAGGTAAATCTTTTATAAATGAGACTAGTTTGATATTATACAATAGGTTTAACTTTTTAAAGGTATGTCTTCTCAATTGTTAGATTTAAATGTAACAGTCATACATTTTTATTCTACTTGAGTTGACTAATCAAATAACCTTATTAGATGTAGAAGACCTACTTACTAGATGTAGAAGATTATGTAAACTATAAATTTTATTTTAACCAAATTGAGTTATTATTCTGACAAATTTTATTTCAACAATAACTATATTTTATAAAATGTTTACTTAAAAGTAGTTTCCAAAATCTCTTTTGTAACTTTCAACCTTAGACTTATGTCAAATTAAATTAACAGATATTCATTAAATAGATAGATTATTTATAAGATAAAATATTGACATTCATTATTAAGCATAAATTTAAGTTTATATTCTTTTGGCTTCTTTAAATGGTACAAAAGGCTAGGGATATCTGGTCTGTTAACAAACATGTTCTTTTTTGCCACACTAAAAGAATTATTCTATAAGGAAACATATACCTATAAAAATTGTGAGATGTTATGTTTACAAATGGAGAAGGAAATGGTAATCCACCTGAGTATTCTTGCCTGGAAAATCCCACTGACAGAGGAGCCTGGCTGGTTACAGTCCATGGGGTAGCAAAGAGTCAGACACGACTGACACGACATGTGCACAAGGCACATGTTTGCAAAATTGACTGGTCTGCTGCAGAATGCCAATGTATGACACTTTACAATGGTCTACTTCTTGATTTTCTCTGTAAAGGTTGTGTGTGTGCTCAGTCGCTCAGTCATGTTTGATTCTTGGCGACCTGTGATCTGTGACCTACCAGGCTCCTCTGTCCATGGAATTCTCCAGGCAAGAAGACTAGAGTGGGTTGCCACTTCCTACTCTGGGGGATTATCCTGACCCAAGAATCAAACCTGTGTTTCTTGCATCTCCTGCATTGGCAGATGGATTTTTTACCTGGGAACTAATGACTAAAAATTATAATCAATATATGTAAATAAAACTACTAGAAACAATAAGAGTAAAGAGAAACAATTCTACATGAAAGGTATGCAAGGAATGTAGGATATGTTTAATTAAGAAAAAAAGAGTAATTTTGTCCTAAAATGAAATGACTGATTGTTCCACAGTGAGAAAGTGGAAAGTATAGGACAAAATCTGAATAGATAATGGAAAGTTGAGAAGGCTTGTGAAAAAGGAATCTTATCTCTCATGGACCAAGCTGACTAAGATTGGATGGACTTATTTAGAAGTAGTTTTTAATGATCTTTAATATCATAACAGATACAAAGCTAGAGTTTGGCTTTCCTCTATTAAAATAACAAAGTTTCCTTTAATTGTTGGTTTGCTCTTAAGAAATTATACAAAGTTTTTCTTTGCCTTTTAAGTAATCTGCCTAGGAAACAAAGATTCTGTGCCTTAATATTATTTCTGATGTTGCCCAGCAGCTAGAAATCTTTTTGGTTAGCTATACTGTGAACTCAGAAACTGGGTTTATAGTCTGATCCACCCACTAATCTTTTTCTTTTTGTTTTCATAGATTAAAACTTCATTAAATGCCTTACTGCTCACATAACCCAGCAAATATCTTCTACTACCAAGTCTAATAGATGGCTTAACTGGTACCTAATAACCAAATCATCAATGAAGAAAAAAAAAAATAGACTTATATTGTTCAGAATTTCTCTTCTTCCTCCGAAAAAGAAGGACATGCAGAATTTCCCCGTTTGACCAAACTCAGACACATCTGAGCTCAACTGTAAGCTAGACCTCAAACTTGGCCTGTAGGGACTGCAAACTCTCAGCATGTTGTTCACCAACCATATTAAGAGACTTGAACAAACTTTAGCATGGTTTCTAACAACTCATAGATATGTCTCTGGGATGACCTAGCCCCTTTAGGTTCCTCCCTGGAAAGCTCAAGGCTACCAAAAGAATTTACTCTTTGTTCCAGCCAACATTCAGAGTTAGAGTCCCTGCCTCTCAGTCTCTATAGGAGGATGAGAGTCCAGCTTCAATAAACATCAAACCCAGGTGGTCTGTCACATAGACCGACCCTTCCTCCCTCTCTTTTTCTATTTTCACTCCCCTAGATTTTCCTCCCCTGTCTCTCATCCTCACTTTAAAACATGCAGCTACGTCTACACTAGATGAAGCTGGACTCAGCTTGCACTGAACTCTCTCCCACATTGCAATAGTTATTAATGAATAACATCTGTCTTAGTTGCATCGGGTTCTTAGGAATCATGCAGAAACTCTGTTGTGGGTAACTAAAACCATAAATTCACTGCCTAAAATGAAAAAAAAAAAACACCAAAACCCCAATACCTGAGAACCCGGAGCTTGCCCTTTCAAAGCCACATCCCCCAACCCCTCTATTCCTATAGTTTGTCATCTCTTACCATAATCTCTCCCCTTGGATTGCCAGGACATCTGGTTCACCACAGAGTGCCATCTTCAGACTTTTGGGCTAGTTGAATGACCCACATTGTGGGCAGGCCTCTTATACTGATTGGGCTTCCCTGGTGGCTCAGATGATAAAGAATCTGCCTGCAATGAAGAAGATTAGGATTCGATTTCTGGTTTTGGAAGATCCCCCGGAGAAGGGGATGGCTTCTCACTCCGGTATTTTAGCCATGGAGAATTCCATGGACAGAAGAGACTGGTGGGCTACAGTCCATGGGGTCACAAAGAGTTAGACAAAACCGAGCAACTAACACTTTCACTTTTTTCACTTTTATAAAGTGACTGCTCCAAGTCACTCTTATAAAAAGGAAAAAAAATCACAATGGAGAGGCTCAATTCCTATATTATACAGACAGGAAACTCAGTCACATAGATGTAGTCCTAATTTTGTGCAGTAAGAATGCAAAACATCATAATAGCCATTGCTTGAGCTGTAGGAAGATTACTGTACCCAACGATAAACTACCAGAAGTGTTTGTCATGCCTACTTTTCAGCAACTGAGTACACTTTAAGCTTGTACACTTTGAGCTTGGAGGCTGAACAAAACTGAAATCAGTTATTGCATATGGAGCTGCTATCAGTGCAGAATCAAGGTCAGTTGTTGAACGTCCTTGGTGAAGCTAACTTTTTTCCAACTCTTGCCTAAAACCAAGCAGTAATGAGTCCTTTCCTGATGAGGTCATTGTACGGTGTTTTCTCATTTGGCTGGCAAGAAATCTTCAGCCATCTCCCCTCCCCCATAAACACAGATGAAAAGAGGGGAAAGAGTAGGGTAGGTAAGAAGGAAGAACAGTCTCTGAGATTTTTCTCAGGCCAGGGTGGAGAAGCTGGCCTGCAGCTGGGACCAGTGAGCTTCTCCTCTCATCTCCCAGGCAACTTCTGGCCATCCTTTAAGCCCAGCTTAAGCTATTTTGGACACAATGCTTTTGAAGTCCATGGAGGTACCAGACAGCCTCTTAATTTGAACACTAGAGAGAATGTCACAGTCATTTGCACACCTCCTCTCAGCTGTATTTGTCATGCACAACACCAGCACTTATTTCTATACTGCTCCTACCCACACTGTTTCTGCCCTGCACCTGGTTGATCTCCTACACCATATTGTTGGGTTCCATATGGCACTTATGATATTACGCCTTATGTAAAGTTCAAGAAGCACAACTCGACCTCTTCATTTTTTCTTGAATTAGCTGCCCTCCATTGAATGTTTGGGGGCTTCCCCCGTGGTTCAGGGGTTAAGAGTCCACCTGCTAATCCAGGAGCGGTATATTAGATCTCTGGGTCAGGAAGATCCCCTGGAGAAGGAAATAGCAACCCACTCCAGTATTGTTGCCTGGAAAATTCCCTGGACAGTGGAGCCTGGTGGGCTACAGTTCATGGGGTTGCAAAAGAGTCAGACATGACTTGGCAATTAAACAATATTGGATGTTTGTTTGACTCCACTCTGCTTTGACCCTCATGCAGAGTCTTTCTGGCTGACTTCAAACACAGCTATCTGCCTATGAAAACCACTGATTTTCAGCAATAGTTATGCTCCTGAACTTTTACCCTGACTCCTGGCCTTCTCCTGGCCATTGACTTTCTGTGTGGCTATTCTTATAGTAGGACTTAAAGGTGAAAGATGACTGAAACTCTCTACTTCGGATCATCAGAGACCCTATCCTGTGACTTGCAGGATGGGAAGGATAGCACCTATTGGTGGGATTAGCAGAAGGCTGGGTTTCATGGTGATGGTAGCCCTCAAGCTCTTGTAAATAGAGGGAGAAGAATACCTGCAATCAAGCAGCCATCAAACTGCAGCAGTTCCCTAAGGACAGGCCCAAGGGAGCTCAGAATGTGAAAAACACAGGACACTGGCTGCAATAGCTGAGATGCATATGAAAGGAATGATTTCAGTGAACCTGGATTCTCGCATCTTCCCATTCACAGAAAAGTGCTCAATTCCTTAACTTGGGTCATCTGGTTTTCTTTAATTAACAATAATTTTTTCATGTTCTGACCACCTGCCTTTTGTTGCAAAACTTCTATGTAGCCTGGTTCCTCCCCTCACCTCCTCCGAGCAGTTCTCTCAGGGTTATTTGAGATGTTGACTCCTGGGCTTAAAGTCCTAAAAATTCCAACTGAATAAAACATAACTCTCAACTTTTAGGTTGTGAATATTTTTTAAGTCGACAGTAGTGTCTAGTTTTGTTTATCTCTGACTATTTCTTATTCATGGATTTACTCCTTATTTAGTTTGGATGGCACAGGACAGCATTCTGCAGTTTATATAAGATGAAAATAATTGTTCTGATATTTAAGCTACAGGGATTTATAAAGGACTTTTGTTCATGTATTATTTGATGTGGGCTAACACTAGTTGAATCTCTGAAACTGTGTTTAATATATCTTATTTTAGTTGTCATATATAATTAAATGCAACTCAGCTGACACTTCTTTCTTAAATTTTTTATTGTGCAATAATTGTAGATTAAGTTACCCTCTCCCCTAGTTTTGACAGAACGGTCTTGTATAAGAGATGAAACTCATCAATCAGCCTAGAATATGCTCCTGGTTATGTCTCAAACCTTTATGATTGGTCAAGTGACCCTTTTTTCTTAAGGGCTCCCAGTAACTGTGGGCTTGCCATTACCTATCAGTGTCCTAAATGGGAGAATCACAGTCAGCACTCAGACACAGATGGGTTAGAAGCAAGACCTTCAGGGAGCGTCTGGGAACATATAATGCTATGCCCTTCTAAGAAAGAAATTGGGAGGCAGGACTTTTTACCTGCTCCCTCTGTGTTGAGCTGGGGTGTAAAACCATGGGATGGTTGCTCCTAAGCCCCTTAAGAACTTCTTTTTGACCACAGTCCTATGGGATTCCTGAATGCATGCCCTGTTGTCTATCAGAGCCAGGTGATCCACAGGCCCTTCCTTCAGGCAGCAGACATGTGTATAAGCTCCTTCAATGAAGACACTGGTGACTTGGAGTAGGCTAGAGAAAGAAGGCAAGGGGAATATTCCCACACTTCCCTCGTCTCCCTGGAGGATTACAGTCAGCCACTAGATGCAAGCCACCAGACATTCAGGAAGCAACTTTTGAAGTATGCAAATAGATCCCTTTAGGGGAAAAACCAAAGAAATGAGAATATCTGCTCCCTCTTCTATAAGCCCTGGGAGACAGCCAGTTAAGAATTGCTCCTCTGTTTGCTGTGTCTGTGGGATCCCTGAATGGAAGCCCTGTCTGCTATCAGAGCCATATGAACTGGGGTGGAGGGAGGGGGTATAACACAGTTCTGCTCAGTTTCAAGGTGTTGGTTGGGTATTTCGTGGTGCATTGTATGTGTTTGGTCCGCCGTGGTCATAATTCTCACTGAAGCGCAAATCAATTTGCCCAAAGGCAGCCTCAAACTGGCCCCTCATTCCTCTTGCCTGGCCCAAGCATGTCAGGTTCACTCCCTCCCCAATCGGCCATGTCTCCAAAGACCCCTTATACCTCTGTTTAGAGAACGGGATTTATATGTATACAAAACTTTTTTGTTCCAGGCCAAGGCTGGGGAGCTCAGAAAATGCTTGTTTTCAGTCTGCAGGAATTTCAATTCACTCCTGAAGGTCTACAGTCACCACCAGTTTTAGGTTTAATTTTGAAACATCATGAACTAGAGCTCTCGAACAGAACCTAACTCTGTGGGTCAGCAGAGCCGCCAGAATGAGTGAGACTCGGTCCTCCCGGCCTCCTAGAGGGGAACCGGAACTTCGCCAGAGGGCCTGTAGAGCTCTGCGCCCAAGCAGTCCCTCTGTCTTAGTTCCACTTGCGCAAAGGCTGGGGCCACCGCCTGCAATAGTCCTGGGCGCAGGGTAGGAGGCCAAGCGGCGGTGAACCCCGGGACGTCAGGTAGATACAGACGGGAAAGGACCGGAAAAGAACATATTCCTTCACTTCTCGTTGCTGCGGAGGGAGAGGGCAGACCAGTCCTCCACCTCTGCTGGTTGCAGGAGGGCGAGCGAGAGGGTGGCAGAACCCCTTTAACCCGAAGGAGGGACAGGGAAGTGGTGGAAGCTTGGCTAAAAGGCTCACTCTGCCCCACCCTCTATGAGGCTGACCGGTTCTCATGTGATCTGGGAAATCACATCAGCAGGAGCAATGCTGTTTCCTTTCCAGAGAATTGAACTTTCCACATGGTGTGGTTTTTCGAGTTTTTGTTTGTTCCTGGAAGGGTGACGAGTTTAACTTAAACTCTTTACATTAAGTAAAAGGTAAAAAAGATTATTGAATTTCCCCTTCTTTGTGTGGCTGTTATTACCGCTGGCAGAGACCAGAATATGCCACCCCCAAATATGCCACTTTGGCCGAAGGATAATTTTGACCTGAAGGCAATTGAGAATCACCAGATACAGAAAAGAGCCCTCTGCCCTTATCTGCCTAAGAGCAAGGCATGTATTTCTTCAGAGATGTGCTTGCTTCCTCTGTACTAAAAGAGGAGAGCCACTCATTCACACAGAGGGAGTCAGCACCTCAGATGTTAATGTTTGCAGAAATAAGCAGTACTAAAATAATCCTTATCTAACATTGGTTCCCCCATATAGTTCATAGTCACCTATCCAGAAATTGCCCTTTGCTACCGCAAAATCTCTTTCCTTCATTAAGAGGATATAAATGCTCCTGAGTCTAACCTTACCTTTGAGTTTTGGAACTGAGTTCTTTGCCCAGTTTATGATTTATGTCAGATTTCCATCTCTGTCAAAAACTTTATTCCTTCTCTCCTCCTGTACCTGTTCCCCTTTTGGATTGAGGAGGGTCAAAGAAAAGGAGGGATTGAAACTGAGAAGGACCCCTGGGGGGGGGCCTTCCTGCGTGCAAAAGCCCATCTGTGCCACACCTCCCTCCTCCCTGGTTAGTCTCCTAGCCCTTTCCTTAGTTCCAAAGAGCAGATTCAAGCGGTTGCTAATTACGGAAGTGAGGGAATGCAAAAACAGAAAGCAGTCCAGAACGAATCTGTTCAGTTCAGTTCAGTCACTCAGTTGTGTCCAACTCTTTGTGACCCCATAGACTGCAGCACACCAGGCCTCCCTGTCCATCACCAACTCCCGGAGTCTACCCAAACTCATGTCCATTGAGTCGGTGATGCCATCCAACCATCTCATTCTCTTGTCTTCCCCTTCTCCTCCCAACTTCAATCTTTCCCAACATCAGGGTCTTTTCAAATGAGTCAGCTCTTCGCATCAGGTGGCCAAAGTATTGGAGTTTCAGCTTCAACATCAGTCCTTCCAATGAACACTCAGGACTGATCTCCTTTAGGATGGACAGGTTGGATCTTCTTGCAGTCCAAGGGATTCTCAAGAGTCTTCTCCAACACCACAGTTCAAAAGCATCAATTCTTTGGCGCTTAGCTTTGCTTATAGTCCAACTCTCACATCCATACATGACTACTGGAAAAACCATAGCCTTGACTAGGCAGACCTTTGTTGGCAAAGTAATGTCTCTGCTTTTTAGTATGCTGTCTAGGTTGGTCATAACTTTCCTTCCAAGGAATAAGCGTCTTTTAATTTCATGGCTGCAGTCACTATCTGCAATGATTTTGGAACCCCCCAAAATAAAGTCTATCACTGTTTCCCCATCTATTTGCCATGAGGTGATGGGACCAGATGCCATGATCTTAGTTTTCTGAATGTTGAGCTTTAAGTCAACTTTTTCACTCTCCTCTTTCACTTTCATCAAGAGGCTCTTCAGTTCTTCATTTCTGCTATAGGATGGTGTCATCTGCATATCTGAAGTTATTGATATTTCTCCCAACAATCTTGATTCCAGCTTGTGCTTCATCCAGCCCAGCATGTCTCATGATGTGTTCTGCATATAAGTTAAATAAGCAGGGTGACAATACACAGTCTTGATGTACTCCTTTTCCTATTTGGAACCAGTCCGTTGTTCCATGTACAGTTCTAACTGTTGCTTCCTGACCTGCATACAGATTTCTCAAGGGGCAGGTTGAAGGAAAGTTACTTGGCTCAAAATAGCCTGGAGCTAAAACTCCCCTCCAGGTCCTCCCCACCATTCTATGCAAAACAAAGAATTCTCTCACCCAAAGAAAAAAATGGACATTAAGGTTGATTATGCCCAGCTCCCAGCTGGTCCAGCCTCTGGTCGATCTCCAAAATTCCTTGCCCCAGCCATTTAAGAGATAACCACTCTGAACAACCTTGGAGAACAGCTCCCTTAAGACAGTGACTTTCCACATACATGCCTATATATACTTACTCTTTTCTTGGGTAAGTACAGCAGCTCACTAATCTGACTGCTGCCCCTTCTCGCCTCATTAAAGATGATCTGTTCCTGTAAACTGCTGGTCTGGTTCTTTTTCTGAACCTCACCATCTCTAACTCCCTTCACTTATACAGCTCAGGTGGTGTGGTATTCCCATCTTGAAGAATTTTCCACAGTTTATTGTGATCCACACAATCAAAAGCTTTTGCATAGTCAATAAAGCAGAAGTAGATGTTTTTTTGGACCTCTCTTGCTTTTTCGATGATTCAGCAGATGCTGGCAATTTGATCTCTGGTTCCTCTGCCTTTTCTAAACCCAGCTTGAATATCTGGAAGCTCATGGTTCATGTACTGTTGAAGCCTGGCTTGGAGAATTTTGAGCATTACTTTACTAGCATGTGAGAGGAGTGCAATTGTGCAGTAGTCTGAGCATTCTTTGGCATTGTTTTTGTTTGAGATTGGAATGAAAACTGACCTTTTCCAGTCCTGTGGCCACTGCTGAGTTTTCCAAATTTGCTGACATATTGAGTGCATCACTTTCACAGCATCATCTTTTAGGATTTGACATAGGTCAACTGGCTATTTCAAATAGCCATCACCTCCACTAGCTTTGTTCGTAGTAATGCTTCCTAAGGCCCACTTGACTTCACATTCCAGGATGTCTGGCTCTAGGTGAGTGATCACACCATCGTGTTTATCTGGGTCCTGAATAGTTCAGCCTAAAAATGGTCCTTATTCTTCCTCAAGGGGTGTATATAATAATCTCATACATATCTTTGACTGTTCAGTAAGAACCAAGCTTCCCCACCCCCCTACTGAGGGGACCTTAATTTAACTATATTCTGAGACCCCCTAAACTGGTTAGAATCAGAAGCTTGATGATTGAAATTCCTAGAAAATCACCCTGTTACCTCATCACCAACCAATCAGAAGAAAGTCATATGTCCTGCATTCCTCACCCTAAATGTTATCTTTTAAAATATCTTCCCTTAAAGCCATTGGAGAATTTGGGTCTTTTGAGTAAAAGCTGCTCATTCTTCTTGCTTCGCCCCACGATAAACCTTCCTCTGACATTGTGGTTTGTTTGGCTTTACTCTGGGTAAGGCGGATGAACTTGGATGCCACAGCAGTTTCACTTCTCTTCGTGAATGCTTGCATGTGTGCTGAGTCACTGCAGTCATGTTCAACTCTTTGCAACCCTATGACCCATATCCCCTCCCCTCCTCAGGCTCTCCTGTCCATGGGATACTCCAGGCAAGAATTTTGGAGTGGGTTGCCATTCCCTTCTCCAGGTAATCTTCCAGACCCAGAGTTCGAACCCACACCTCTTATGTCTCCTGCTTTGCAGGAGGGTTCTTTACCACTAGTGCCACCTGGGAAGCCCTCTGTGAACTCCTATGCATATAAGACTTTAATAGTATTATATATTTTTTTCTCCTATGGAATCTGTCTTTTGTGAGTTGAATTCATATGCCCTCAGTCACTGAATGTAAAGGAGTAGAGGGAAAGTTATTCCTCCCTGACACTTCTAAGTAAATACCAGTTCAAAGTGAATCCTACATCCTTTTTAAACTCGTGAGATAACTCCCTCCCTTTGCAATGCTGTCCTGAATCAGAAATAAATCCCAGTAAGGAGTCAGGGTTGTCTTAAAGCAAAAGGACAACTTTATTGTTCAAAAGGTTTGCAAACTGGGGATATGCAGCCTTTGGCTGTGACCGAAAGTACATTTCCGGGGAGTGGAGGAGGTAATGGATTTTTAAAAGCAGAAACCACAGAAGCTACAGATGGGAGGCTTATAAAGGAATTGGATGGCCCTTGCAGCCTGACCACAAGTTCTTACAGTTTGACTGAAACTTTTCAATCATTTGTTGTTGTTGGAGCTTCTTATTAGGGGCTTTCCAGCCAGGACCCTTAGCAGAATTAGAAGCCCTTAAAACTGTCAGTTCGTGGTTTTTCTAAGAATACAGAATGCATGACTGAACCCTCAGCCTGTTGTGACTGCCTGGCTCCATTTTATTTTGGGTCCCTCTTAGCCACACTGGGTCCATTGTCTATATTCTTTCTCCTGGGGGTTTCTCTCATTTTACTTTTCCTTGGGGGATTTTATTTTGTCTTTATACTAGGGAGACCCCTGTACCTGCAAAGTCTCAGGTTGCATTCCTCCGTCCCCAGTCTTTGTTTTTGTTTCTGTAGCTTTAACTTTTCCTAGGACATTTTGTCTTTCTTTCCACATGAATCTGCACCTATGAGTTGCCATTCCTAATAATTATACCTAGACCCATCCTCTCTCTTCCTCCTGGTTTTTTGCCCAAAGTATTTACATACTTTTGTATGTAAATCCTGTATTTACAGGATTTTTCTGGGGATTAATTGAGATGGTCTGGGAAGTGCTAAGCCCTGCACTTGATACATAGTAGGTGCTTGAAAAGTTGGTGGCAGTTAATGTGGGTGTTGGTGTATAATTTTCTCTTTCTGGGTCCTGTCAGCCCTGCCAAAGGGCCCTGCCACAGGTCAGGGTCTAGATGACAAAAACTCAGTCTTGTCTGTCCTACCTGACTCACATTATCCAGGCTCATAATTGACAGAGCAATACAAATGCTAACTTATTTACAATGAGAAATCTTATGCATCAGGTATTGAAATACACACACGGACAGGCATGTCACTCCTGCTTTCCTTCGTAATCAGGAAGCTGAATTTGTAGTCAGAAGATCACCAGAATGGGCACAGAGGCTAAGAGGAGGCTGTTCTAAGTACACATAGGCTCTCCCCCCCTACCCTGCTCCAAAACCACACATCAGAGTAAGGCAGCTGTGTTTGTAAAAGTTATGAAAAGCAAACCAAAAAATGTCAAAATACCACCACCAGAAGTGAGTTTCTCTCTAGCCTTTTTGCCCAATGTAAAGAATGTTTTTCTGTTTGCCTCTTTAAATAAATCATTTACAGTACATTCAGCTTTTTATCTTTCTCTTCTTTCAATGTGATTATTTTCCACCTTACTATTATGTCTACTGTCTCCTTATTTTCTGCAGTCCAGTGTTTCTCAGAGGCAAACAGAATTCCTTGCAAACTTGTGACAAATATCATCTTAGGTATCACCCAGAGCTATTAAAACAATATCTGGAGGGTAGATCTTCCTGGGTGATTATTATGTACCCTGGAGTTGAGAACAAAAAGAGAGTTCATAACCATTCATCAAGACTGGTTAGGAATGCTTTTCCTACAAGTAGTGGAAAGACTGACTAAATGGCTTGAACAACAAAAACGTTTCTTTTGTCATGTGTCATGGTGATGGTGATGCAGATCAACATCAGGACTGGTGGAGCAGACCAGTGGCATAGATGGAGACTCAGGCTTACCCCTTGTATTAGAGTTCTTCAGAAAAATAGAAACAATAGGGGGAGAGAGAAAGAGAGATTAACTTATTATGAGGAACTGGCTTTCACAGTTACAGAGGCCAGCAAGTTTTAAGATAGTCAGGGTGAATCAGCATGCTCAAGACCCAGGGAGAGCCACTGTTTTCGTTTCAGCCCAAAAGCAGGAAAAAACCCTGACATCCTAGTTTGAAGTCCATCAGACAGGGAGAATTCTCTCTTATGTGGAGGAGGGTAAGCCTTTTTGTTCTATTCAGACTTTCAACTAATTGGATGAGACCCACCCAAGTCAGGGAGGGCAACCTGCTGTATTCAGTCTACCAATTCAAATCTCATTCAAGGATAAAGAAAATGGGACATATAATTATAATGGAATGCTGCTGCTGCTGCTGAGTTGCTTCAGTTGTGACCAACTCTGTGTGACCCTATGGACTGCAGCCTGCCAGGCTCCTCTGTCCATGGGATTCTCTAGGCAAGAGTACTAGAGTGAGTTGCCATGACCTCCTCCAGGGGATCTTCCCAACCCAGTGATCGAATCCCGGTCTCCTGCATTGCAGGCAGTCTTTACCCTGGAGTCACCAGGGAAGCCCAGTGGAATGCTGATGCTGCTGCTGCTAAGTCGCTTCAGTTGTGTCTGACTCTGTGTGACCCTATGGACAGCAGCCTGCCAGGCTCCTCTGTCCGTGGGATTCTCTAGGCAAGAATACTGGAGTGGGTTGCCATTTCCTACTCCAAATGGAATGCTACTCAGCCATAAAAACGAATGAAATTTGGGGCCATTTGCAATGACATGGATGGACTTGGAGGATATTGAGCTAAGTGAATTAAGTCAGACAGAGAAAGACAACTACTATATGAGATCGCTTATATGTAGAATCTAAAAAATAAAGCAAACTAGTGACTATAACAAAAAAAGAGACTCACGGATATAGGGAACAAACTAGTGGTTACTAGTGGGGAAGGAGAACAGGGGAGAGACAGTATAAAGATAGGGGATTAAAAGGTATGAACTATTATGTATAAAATAAGCTACAAGGATATATTGTAGAGGGCTTCACAGGCGGCACTAGTGTTAAAGAACCTGCCTCCCAAAGCAGGAGTCGTAAGAGATATGGGTTCGATCCTTGGGTTGGGAAGATTCCCTGGCGGAGGGCATGGCAACCCACTCCAGCATTCTTGCTTGGAGAATCCCATGGACAGAGGAGCCTGGCAGGCTACCCCTGTCCATAGGGTTCCAAGGAGTCGGACACGACTGAAGTGACTTAGCATGCACAGAATGTAAACCACCAAGGATAGGCCCTAAATTAAACTATGGCCTCTGGATGATAATGATATATCAATATAGATTGTATGGTGACATATCATAACTAGACTTAATCATGATGATCATTTTGAAATGTATAGCAATACCAGGGTTACGCAACTATGTAGAAACCCAGAACCCAAAACTGATCCAAAAGAAATATCAATACCCTGGATCAGGGTTTTATTCCCTAAGAGATGGCCTCCAAATTAGGGAAATAAACAGTTCCTTTGATTTTTAACTCCCCCAAGGTCTTATGCTACTGTGAGTTAATACATATGTACAACAGGAAATCCAATTCTCTTATCTTTTAAAAACAATACCCTGGGACTTTCCTAATGATCCATGAGCAACAATTGGAGAAAAATAGTATCTCCAATAGGAGACTAGGCAGCTGGGCTTGGACCACTGGTGTCAAAGATGTTTTCAGGACAGAATGTCAAAGACCTTAGCTTCAGAACTGCCCAGCTGGACATTCTTGGGTGATTTGCTTACTCTCTCTGTTTTCTCATCTAGAATATAGGGAGATATATACAGTGCCTTCACCATAGGGTTGATGGGAAATTTTAATATATTAATGTATGTAAAGTACTTAGAACAGTACCTAGAACAAAAATACACACCTTAAAAGTTCTCACTATTGTTTATTATCACTGCAGATACAAGTTTTAGCCAGGACTTCTAGAAAAAAAGACACATCTACTTTTGCCCCAAAATGAGAGTGGTGAGAGTGTTATTGTTGCTTCCAGATCTTTTCCCAGAGATTGTGAGTTGTCCCTTAAGTCTCTGATATATGAGATTTCTGCAGATTCATCCCTGTCTTGCTGCAGCTCCAAAGTACCACCTGCCACAAATGAAGTTTCACATCCATTTAAAGCTTCCATTGTGAAAGGAAATCATGTATATTAAAAGGCAAAAAGTGAAGAGAACAGCAACATGTATGGCAAATTCAAAAGGTACATTTCTATTTCTCCAAAGAAGACATACAGATGGCTAACAAACACATGAAAAGGTGCTCAACATCACTCATTATTAGAGAAATGCAAATCAAAACCACAATGAGGTACCATTACACACCAGTCAGGATGGCTGCTATCCAAAAGTCTACAAGCAATAAATGTTGGAGAGGCTGTGGAGAAAAGGGAACCCTCTTACACTGTTGGTGGGAATGCAAACTAGTACAGCCACTATGGAAAACAGTGTGGAGATTCCTTAAAAAACTGGAAATAGAACTGCCATATGACCCAGCAATACCACTTCTGGGCATACACACTGAGGAAACCAGATCTGAAAGAGACACATGCACCCCAATGTTCATCGCAGCACTGTTTATAATAGCCAGGACATGGAAGCAACCTAGATGCCCATCAGCAGATGAATGGATAAGGAAGCTGTGGTACATATACACCATGGAATTTTACTCAGCCGTCAAAAAGAATTCATTTGAACCAGTCCTAATGAGATGGATGAAACTGGAGCCCCTTATACAGAGTGAAGTAAGCCAGAAAGATAAAGAACATTACAGCATACTAACACATATATATGGAATTTAGAAAGATGGTAACGATAACCCTATATGCAAAACAGAAAAAGAGACACAGAAATACAGAACAGACTTTTGAACTCTGTGGGAGAAGGTGAGGGTGGGATGTTTCAAAAGAACAGCATGTATACTATCTATGGTGAAACAGATCACCAGCCCAGGTGGGATGCATGAGACAAGTGCTCCAGCCTGGTGCACTGGGAAGACCCAGAGGAATCGGGTGGAGAGGGAGATGGGAGGGGGGATCGGGATGGGGAATAAGTGTAAATCTATGGCTGATTCATATCAATGTATGACAAAACCCACTGAAATGTTGTGAAGCAATTAGCCTCCAACTAATAAAAAAATTAAAAAAAAAAAAAAAAGGTACATTTCTTGAATACAGAACATATTCCTACAATGTACAAAAATTCCACAAAGGGTGTCAAGATGATACTTGATCTAAGCATGGCCAGTGGTCAGGGGAGGAGGTGGTAAGGTACAATTACAATGGTAAGGGTAAAAAAATTAAACAATATGTGACCTTTTTTTGCCTGAAAATTTAGAGGAAAAACAAACTTGCTAAAACCTAATCCTGGGGAGATGAGTGTGTAAAGGACTCTGTATTTATGGTTGGGGGCTGCATTAATTGAAATAATCCTTCCTGAAAGCAGTTTTGCAGTCTGATTTTGTTTAGGCTTTATTGTGCTTAAATTAAATTTTTGAATAAGGAGTACACTCTCATAGTTCAAAATACAACAAGTATAAAAAGGATATGCACTGAAAATTCTCCTTCCCACCCTTCTTCCCCAGCAACCCAGTTACCTCCCCACAAACAGTCAATGTTAGTGGTTTCTGGTGCAAACTTTCAGGGATATTTTTATGAGCATATACTAATTTGTACATATTCTTTCCATCCTTTCTTAAATAAAGTATAGCATAAAATAACTCGGAACATTTACTTCTTTACATCTTACAGAGTTTTCCCACACCATTTTATAAAGAGCTCTTTCTTTTTATGCATTAATGTTAGTTATTTCTTGGTGCTACAGGTTGTATTGTATCCCCTTAAAAATTCTAACCCTGAGTACCTCATAATGTATTGTTATTTGGAAATAGGGTCATTGCAGACATAGTTAAGATGGAGTCACATTGGAATGGGTGTTATCAAGTCCAAGCTCATACTGCTCACTGTACGACATGCCAATAAATTGAGAGATGAGTTGTGGGGGCAAGGAATAGGGACTTTATTTGAAAAGCTATCAGACCAAGAGGGGGTGGACTAGTGTCCCAAAGGACCATCTTAGATTTCAGACTTCTTTTATGCTAAAAGGATGAGGTGTGGCTGATTGTTGTAAACTTCTTGGTAGTGGAATTCTTTGCTCTTGTACCTTCCAAGTAGGTCTGCTCACAATGCTCCTATAAACCTCCAATAAGACAAACCTTATCCTCTGTTCTGAAATTTTCTGAATGGAAAAGTGTTATACCTTTAAAGGTCAGAGCCTTGAGAATGGGCTATCCTGAATGTTTCAGGCTATAGGCAGCATTCTTTTACAAAAGGTGCAGAGCCAGCATGACTAAGAATGAAAGTCGCTCAGTCGTATCCGACTCTTTGCAACCTCTTGGACGGTAGCTTGCCAGACTTCTCTGTCCAGGGAATTTTCCAAGCAAGAATACTGGAGTGGGTAGGCATTCCCTTCTCCAGGGAATCTTCCCAACCCAGGGATCGAACCCAGGTCTCCAGCATTGCAGGCAGATTCTTTACCAGCTGAGCCACCAGGAGCACAAGGGTTAGAGCTAAAGCAATAGATTCAGTATGGAAACAGATGTGTTCTGATGAAGGCAGAGAAGGAGTGATGTGTCTACAAGCCAAGGAACACCAAATATTTACCAGCAAACCATGAGAAGCTAGGTGAGACACATGGAAAAGATTCTTTCACAGCTCTTAGAAGGAACCAACCTTTTTGCTGACATGGATCTTGGACTTCTAGCCTCCAGAATTGTTGAGACAATAGATTCCTGTTGTTCAAGGCTCTCAGTTTGTGGTACTTTGTTATGGCAGCCCTAGCAAACTAGTAATGTGGACATACAAAAATTTATTTAATCACTTTCCTACTTTGGACTTTTTTTTTTCTACTTTGGACTTTTAAGGTCTTTCTTCAATCTCTTACTTTTAAAAATGCTGCAGTGAATGCCTTTTGCACACACCATTCACTACTCTAGCATGGTGAATTTCTAGACCAGAATTGCCAAGGCAAAGGATATATAATACTGTATGATATCACTTTTATGTGGAATCTAAAATGTAAAACAAACTAGTGAATATAACAAAAAGAAACAGACTTACACAAACTGTGATTACCAGTGGAAGAAGAAAAGGGGAAGGGCAAAATATGGGTGGAGGATTGGCGGTACAAACTATTATATATATATATTTTTAAAAGCTACAGGATATATTATATAGCACAGGGAATATAGTCAATATTTTATAATGACTGTAAATGGAATATGCAAGCGCGCATGCTAAGTCGCTTCAGTTGTGTCCGACTCTTCACGACCCTATGGACCATAGCCCACCAGACTCCTCTGTCTATGGGATTCTTCAGGCAAGAATACTAGAGTGGGTTTCTATGGCCTCCTCCAGGGAATCTTCCTCAGCCAGGGATCAAACCCATGACTCTCGCATCTCCTGCATTGGCAGGCAGGCTCTTTACCACTGGCACCACCTGGGAAGCCAATTGTGAATCACTATATTGTACACCTGTGACATACAGTTTTGTACATGAGCTATAGTTTAATTAAAAAAATAAAAAGATGTATGTGTGGGGATCCGTACTGCCAAGTGCCTTCCCGGGACTTGGGAGAGTCTGTACTCCCTCCAACATGCAGGAGAAGGGCTGCTTCCCCCATTTCCATCACCACAGTGTCTTATCAAAATTTTGAATCTTTGGGACTTTCCTGGTGTTCCAGTGCTTAGGGGACAGGATTTCAATCCCTGATCCAGGAAGATTCCACATGCCTCAGAGTAACCAAGCCCATGTGCCCCCAACTACTGAGCCCATGCTCTAGAGCCCATGTTCTGCAACAAGAGAAGCCACCGCAGTGAGGAGCCCATGCATCACAAGTACACAGTAACCCCACCAGCTCCCACTAGAGAAAGCCCAGGCGTAGCAAGGAAGACTCAGCACAGACAAATAATAATAATAAAGAAAAAACTCTTATAACATCAAAATGCAGAATTTAAAAAAACATTTTTGCTTAAAATTTTGGATCTTTGACATTCTGATAAGAGAAAAATAGTATCTCTATGCAGTTTAGATTTGCGTTTATTATTATCAATCACTTGTCTATACTTTCCTGTGAACCCATTTCTCTATCAGATTGCTGATCTTTCTTATCAGTTTTGGAGGAGTTTTTTGTGTATCAGGGAAATTTACCCTTTGTGATACATGAGGCAAATACTTTTCCCAGTTAGCTATTTGATTTTTCACTGTTCTCATGGTGGTTTTAAAATAAAATGTTTTTGTGTATTTGAATTGATCACTTCACTTTAACGGTTTCTGGGTTTTGTGTTAAAACAGCAGAGAATTGCTTATACTGGAATTCCCCCTTCCAGGATGATCTAAGAAATGTCCTGTGGTTCTTTCTTATGGAGGTGATAGCAGCAGTCGTGGTGAAGGTTAGTGTGGGCATGTTTCACATTTAAGTCTTGGATGCATCTGGAGTTTATCCTGATATAAAGCAGTGGTTTGAATCCAAACTTATGTTTTTCTAATACTTGACAGTTGTCCCAACACCACGTTTTCCCCACTGATTTGAAGTGAAACCTTTGTTGGATTCTAAGTACCCATGACTCTTTACGTCTATTTTTATACTTTATGTCTCATAATTACACCAGTTTAATTATTAATATACTATAATAATGTTCTCTCATCACTTTTTTTTCAGGCATTTCCTAGTTAGAAACAAGCAAGAGCTTGTTCATTTTTTCACATGGACTTTAGAATCAATTGTGTGTTGCTAAAGAAAATTCTGTTGCTATTTTTTACTGGGATTATTAGTTACAGATAAATTTAGAAATAATATTGTTCTGATGCTGAATCCACACCAGTGAACTGTGCTTTGGAGAATCTTTCCATAAAGTGAGTTAATCTTCTGTGACCCCTGAAGCAATGTAACTATTCTTCACGTAGGGTCTTGCATGTATCTTGTTAATTTCTGGGTATTTGTCTTTCTGAGTATTTGTTTCTATTATAAGTATATAATCTTTCCTTCCACTATTATAATTCTAGTTTGTACATAAGAAAACTATTGGTTTCTGTATGTTAATTTGGAATCACACCCCTTACAGAATTCTTTTACTATTTATTCTAGTTTAGTTTTTTTTTTTTTAAGCTGAATCTCTAGGGATTTCCAAAAGTGAAATCTTTTTATCTACAAATAGGATAATTACACCCCTGCTTTCCAGCGTTTATATTTTGCTTTTCTTTATCCAGCTGCAGTGGGAAATGATGGTAGGAGGGCTGACATGCTTGTCTGGTTCTCTTCTCTGATTGCTTCCTATGTTTCTTGACTGTTCTTGCCAACTATTCCAAGCAAAAGATAGAAAAAGCTTTTGCACACTACTATGTATTATAACACTGACTTGTTTTTTTAAAGGAGGCCTAGTAAGAACTTAAATTATTAACAACAGAAAAGTTGAGGAGATTATAGTTCAAGGGGCTTCCCTGGTGGCTCAGATGGTAAAGAATGTGCCTGCAATGTGGGAGATTCAGGTTCGATACCTGTGTTGGGAAGATCCCCTGGGAGAAGGAAATGGCTACCCACTCCAGTATTCTTTTCTGGAGAATCCCATGGACAGAAGAGCCTGGAGACCTACAGTCCATGGAGTCACAAAGAATCAGACACAACTGAGGAACTAACACTTTCAGAGTATTACAAAGAATAACAACATGGAAATGATAATGTATAAAATCATTTGTGGGCTTCCCTGGTGGCTTGGCTGGTAAACAATTTGCCTGCAATCCAGGAGACCTGGGTTCAATCCCTGGGTTGGGAAGATACCCTGGAGAAGGGAACAGCTATCCACTCCAGTACTCTGACCTGGAGAATTTCATGGGCTGTATAGTCCATGGGGTTGCAAAAAGTTGGACACAACTGAGTGACTTTCACTTTCAAAATTATTTGTAAAAAGCAATATCTAAAACTTGTAGATATAGTATATTTATAACTATCTGAAAAATATCTGAAAAGTGGCAATAGAAAGAAAAAGAACTTTACTAATATGTGATTAACAGTGATTGTCACTAGGTAACAAGATTAAAAGTGATCGCTTTTCCTAATTTTTCTCTTTTCCAATTTCACATAATGAGCTGACATTATGTCATAATGGGAGAAGGAGTTTCATTTTAAAATTTTGTAACCAAACTTAATGATTAAAAGTGTAAATGGAAGCCAGCCCCTTTGGGCATAGCTTGACATTAATCTGCAGTTGAACTACTCCAAAGGGGCAGATGAACCCTAAAGGGTGAATTCTGGGCAACGTTGGCACTACATCTTTTGTCTTTCTAATGTGAGCAATAGGGAGCAGCTGTAAATACAGATGAAGCTCTGCTTGCTCCCCCACTGCTCACCTCCTGTTGTGAGGCCCAGTTCCTAACAGGCCATGGACGGGTAATGGTCCATGAGCCCAGGGGTTGGGGATCCCTGTTCTTGACTACTTGGTGGGGAAGCTCAAAAATCCCAATCCTCAACAAATGCGTGTGCTTTTGCCTAAAACCACAAGATCTGAGAAAGTCCTGGGACTCTGCTCCTCCCTAAGGTTTGAAGCTGCCTGGTCTCCTCTGTGAGAAAGCACATCTCATACTAGTATGGTGCCAGATGGATCAAAAACCAATTGCTTCAAGGAAACCCCTTCTATTCCTCCTATTGATTCGCATCTATTAAAAAAATGTGAAGAGGTATAGAAATTATGCCAAACATTTTCTCACTCTGTTAGAACAGGCAGATAGAAATGAGCAGACAAAGGAGGGACATAGGCCAAATGGCAGGAAGCCACATATCCTGTAAACAATGAGGGTCCTTGGGCAAACAAAGAAAAGCAAGAACCTCCAGACTGACAGGAAACCACACATTCTGGGGTGTTAAGTGTAAGCAGATAAAGCTGGGAATCTCTAGGGTCCAAATGTAACCTGTTTCTCATTATGCCTTCATTACAATAAAATTAGCCTTACAGGTAAGAAGTTCCCATCATGTACCTATGCCATGACACTTCTGATCAAGGCTTCTGCATGCATGCATACGAAATTGTTTCAGTCGTGTCCAACTCTTTGGGACCCTGTGGACTGTGGCCCGCCAGACTCCTCTGTCCATGGGATTCTCCAGGCAAGAATACTGGAGTGAGTTCTGATCAAGGCTAAATAAGGGCAAAAATCCCTCCTTCCCCTCTGGAAGATGGAGCTGTGATGAAAATCAGGAAATATGACCCTAAACCCCTTTCTCCCCAATGAATAGTCTGTCCATTCATTTTGCCACCCCATATCATGAGCTTACTAAAGAAACTCAACCGATACTCACCTAAGTCTGCCAACGCTTCCTTGGAGCATGTACTGCGGCTTCGGCTCAGATGGTGAAGTATCTGCCTGCAACACAGGAGACTGGGGTTTGATCCTGCGTTGGGAAGATCCCCTGGATGAAGGGAATGGCTACCCACCCATTCTCCAGTATTCTTGCCTGGAGAATTTCGTAGACAGAGGAACCTGGTGGACTACAGTCCATGTGGTTGCAAGAGTCTGGCACTCTATGGCTTAAATCCCTGCTTTGCTTTCTTGACCTCCTTATCTCATCTCTGAACATTTTCTTCCAAAGGCAAGAAACTACTCTCCCATAACAACTCTAGATAAGTAAAATCTATCCAATTAATTTTCATATATCATTGAATTGTTTAAAAATCCACCTTAGGGTTTCCCTGGTGGTTCAGTGGTAAAGAATTTGCCTGCCAGCATAGGAGATATGGTTCAATCCCAGGTCTGAGAAGATCCCACATGCCAGGGAGCAACTAAGTCCATGTGCCACAACTATTGAGTCTGTGCTCTGGAGCCTGGACCCACGCACCGCCAGCTACCAAAGCCCGCTCACCTTAGAGCCCATTCTCCACAAGAGAAGCCACCGAAATGAGAAAACCCAGGACTGCAACTAGAGAGTAGCCCTGGCTTCCTGCAACTAAAGAAAAGCCCAGGAAGAAAAGAAGATGGAGCACAGACAAAAAAAAGCATTTCACTTGTCTAAGAATTGATAGTAGTATTTTGCAATATGTATACTTTTATTAATAATCCAGAAAATATTTAACACGAGAAAAAATTGTAAATTTCTAATTTTGTTACGGAAATGCACAATAAGGTGAACAATAAAACTTGCATAAAACTTTTTACAATAGGATCGAATTCAATGATGTACATAGAATGAAAATGTTTTAGATTAGGATAAAAACTCTGAGGGACATAAAAATACAAGTTCGAGGACAAAAACCAAAAAGCTGTAAAATTTCTGATCGTTTAAAGTGGATAATAGTATCAAGTCGTCATGTGTTTAGAGGCCCACGGATGCCTCTTAAAGAACGGAAAGCAGTTTTCTGTGTGTCAGTATTCACAATGTGGCCTCAAAAATGCCTTTTGTAATTACTTAAACTCAAGATAAAAGATATTTAGATGTTACTGCAAAAAGAAAGCATCGCTTTTCAGTCATCTCAAGCTGGGGTTTCAGGAGCCGACATCAGGGGTCACTGCCCGGCTTGAGCCACTGAAGCTTTGGGATCAGGTTTGATTCAGGGCTGCCCAGCGGGTAGCGCTTCTCTGCGGGTCTCTGTGGGTAGCACTCCGGCCACCGCGCCAGCCCCTCGAACATAGTCGGGCTCCTAAGGCCCCTTGTGCTCCTCCGCCCTCCCTCCCCGCGGTACGTTAAGTACCCACTGTGTCCTTGAACCGACTTAGCTTCAAGTACATAGATTCTTTAGGTGTTTTTTCTACCGAGTCACACGTTTGCTTTATTGTCCGCCCTACGCCTCAAGTTGAAGTTCTAGAAAACTGTAATCTTCGTGGGTTCGTCCCCAACGCGCGCCACGATAAGCGCTTCATATTAATTTATAAATTAAATATATATGTTATAAATATACGTTATAGATATGTAACTGTAACGGAACATTCCTCTCTAGCCGCGGACGCCTTCGCAGAGTGCCACTGGTCACGTGCCCGGAAAAGGAGCTATCATCGAGTTAGTCCTCCAGCCTCGTAGAGAGGACTCGGAAGTGCCCCGGAGCGGGCCTGGGTTTTTCCGGCCGGGCCGTCCGCGCTTTTGTCCCGCCGGCGGCTGGGCTCCCGCGGCGCCGCCACAGCCAGTACGTGAGTCCGCGGCCGCCCGCGCTCCCGCCCTCGGCCCTAGCCTGCCACGCCCTTCCCTTCTTGGCCGGGTCTCGGCTATTCCTCGGGTCTTGGGCGGGATCGGGGAGGAAGCGCGCCCCCTCCCTACACACACCTTAGGAAGCGCACTGGGGAAGTAGAGGGGAGGGAAGACCTCGGGTCGGCCGAGAGGTGTCGGGCCCACCCCTGGAACATATCGGGTTCCTTGTAGGCCCCAACTTCGGCTGTCCGAGAGGGCCAGGGCTGGGGTGGGGCTGCCAGGTGTGTGGAGAGGGGCTGGGGCCCCCATACCCGTGTTTCTCAGCTCTTCGCTGCTGTCTCGGGCGAAAGGGGAACCCAGAAAATCAGTGCTTTAAAGAAAGCCCCCAGTTCTGCGCCCGTGGCAGTTAAGTTTGTCCCTGGGATTTGAGAGTGAATACGAACTTTGGAAGGATCCCGAGGGGTAATGTTATTTGACCTCCCCGCCCCACACCTTTTTTGTTTTCTTTGATGGGGCCGTGATGTTGAGAGACTCCTGCCGCAGGTGTTGATCGAACCGCTGGGAGGCGCTGCCCGGCCTTCGCCCTAGGAGAGCTCACCTTCTGTACAGACAAGGGATCTGGGAAGAGGCTGTCTGTCGCTGCCTCTCACAATGAGAAGGAATTGACTAGGTAGGGAGAAATAGGTCGAGGAGGCTCCTAGGGAATCCAGGCGTGGGGATGTGAAAGAGGAATGGAAGGCCAGGGCTGGGTGTGCTGCTCTAAGACGTTTGGACTAGGAGGCCACCAGGAGTGTTTCCTTTTTGAAAGCAGGAGGATTTTTCCTTAAATAAGTTTTTGACTATGTAATGTATTCATATGGTTCAGATATTAAAAATGTGAAAAGATATCAATGAAAAGATCTCCCTCTGTTCAGCTATCTTTCTAGGCCCAATCCCTTTAGAAAACCAACCACATTTGATAGATAATTTGAGTGTATCCAGTTTCTTTATGCAAACATATTGGCAAATTTGAATGTACTTAGTCTCTCCTTTTTTGCACACAGGTGATAAGGTACTGTTCAGAATTCTGCACCTTGCTGCTTTTGCTTGATCTGTGTTAGAGGTCATCAGAACACAAAGCTTTTTTTTTTTCTTTCTTAAATACAGCGCTGCAATATTGAAGTGTCATGGCCGTTGTTTGGATGTTTTTTTTGTTGTTCAGTCACTCATTCTTGTCTGACTCTTTGTGACCCCATGGACTGCAGCATGCCAGGCTTCCCTGTCCTTCACCATCTCTGGAGCATGCTCAAACTTACGTCCATTGAATCAGTGATGCCATCCAACCATCTCATCCTCCGTCGTCCTCTTCTCCTCCTGCCTTCAATCTTCCCCAGCATCAGGGTCTTTTTTAATGAGTTGGCTCTTTCCATCAGATGGCCAAAGTATTGGAGCTTCAACATCAGTCCTTCCAATGAATATTCAGGACTGATTTCCTTTAGGATTGACTGATTTGATCTCCTTGCAGTCCAAGGGATTCTCAAGAGTCTTCTTCAACACCACAGTTCAAAAGTAGCAGTTCTTCTGCATTCAGCCTTCATGATCCAACTCTCACATCCATACATGACTACTGGAAAACCATAGCTTTGACTAGACGGACCTTTGTCGGCAAAGTAATGTCTCTGCATTTTAATATGCTGTCTAGGTTTCTCATAGTTTTTCTTCCAAGGAGCAATCATCTTTTAATTTCATGGCTTGCAGTCACCATCTGCAGTGATTTTGGAGCCCAAGAAAATAAAGTCTGTCACGTTTCCATTGTTTCCCCATCTTTTTGCCATGAAGTGATGGGACTGGATGCCATAATCTTTGTTTTTTGAAAGTTGAGCTTTAAGCCAGCTTTTTCACTGTCCTCTTTCACTTTCGTCAAGAGACTCTTTAGTTCCTCTTCATTTTCTGCCATAAGGGTGGTGTCATCTGCATATCTGAGATTATTGCTATGTCTCCCGACAGTCTTGATTCCAGCTTCTGGTTTATCCAGCCCAGTATTTCACATGATGTACTTTGCATATAAGTTAAATAAGCAGGGTGACAATATACAGCCTTGATATACTCCTGTCCCATTTTTGAACCAGTCCCTTGTTCCATGTCTGGTTCTAATTTGCTTCTTGACCTGCAGATTTCTCAGGAGGCAGATCAGGTGGTCTGTTTTTCCCATCTCTTGAAGAATTTTCCAGTTTGTTGTGATCCACACAGTCAAAGGCTTTAGCATAGTCAAAGGCACATAGCATAGTGAAGCAGAAGTAGATGTTTTTCTGGAATTTCCTTTTTCTATGATCTAACAGATGTTGGCAATTTGATCTCTGGTTCCTCTGCCTTTTCTAAATCAAGCTTGAACATCTGGAAGTTCTCAGTTCACACACTGTTGAAGTCTAACTTGGAGAATTTTGAGCATTACTTTGCTAGCATGTGAAATGAGTGCAGTTGTGTGGTAGTGTGAACATTCTTTGCCATTGCCTTTCTTTGGGATTGGAATGAAAACTGACCTTTTCCAGTCCTGTGGCCTTGGATGTTTTGGATGTACCACCATTTTTTAAGATCTAGTAAGGCCATTTGGGTTGTTTCCAGTTTCTTTGTTCCTTCAAACCAGAGCACACCCAGTGACTTTGTCCCGGGCATATCTGAGCAAGAATTTTTAAAGAAGGGATTGACAATTCATACAGTGTTTGAAAAACAAATTAAACCAACTAGTTTTTCTCTCCTGATACTTGTGTTTATGATACTTAGCCTTACAGTAGCCCAAAAAACTGTCTATTAATGACACTCTTCAAGCCAGTCTTGCCCCTTTAGCTTCAGAAAATCTCTCAGTCCCCCTTTCAAAATCTCCTTTGCTTACCTTATTCCTTAGGATGACTAGGGTTCTCTTCTCCACTACTAGGTATGAGAATGTTCTATTTCATTTTTTACTTTAAGGAAAAAATCACCCTTAATCATAAGGATTAAGCAGTAGAACCAACTTACGTTAACCATTTACAATTCTAATACTTATAAACTAAATGCAATAACTAAAGCAGAAACCATACTTTCTTCCCATCTGCATAACACTTTTCCCACACACTCCTCAGTCTCATCTTTGATTTGTCCTGTCCTTTCACTTCTTCTGAGTCTGTAAGCATTTTGTCCTCATATTTGCTCTGATTTTCTCTTTTTCTTTCCCTTGTTGGTCACTTCCAACTCCAGTATAATAGCCAACAACTTAAGACACAGAATCCAGATGGTAGATTGGTTTGTAGAATATGGTTGGTACTCTGAAAATCCTCAGTAGCTGCAGATGTGTTGTACCTGTTGCTTGGTGAAGTCTGTTGTTAAGGTAGGAGTTTTCAGCCATAGTAAGCCACAGTTGCTCTCTTCTGAGTTGTCTAGTCTCTTGAGAAGTGGCTCCTGACTTTCCTGGGCAGGGATAGCAAAAATTAAGGACAGATTCTTACTCTCTTCATGAGCTTTTCCAGGCATTGGTGGTAGAACATGAATAATGTGAAGCACAGAAGTACCCAGATGATGTGGTTCCTGTGTAATTTAGAGGGAGTGGATGGCTTACTATTGCTGAAACTTAACTGATATAACTAGGCTATATGGATATAACCAGTTTTCACTCTGTTGAGAACTCATTAGAGAGGAGTTCCCCTTTAGCCTTGAGAACTTTTAAGAAATTAAACCCATCTGGCCCTCTTTCTGTGTAGGAATTGTGCTTTTGAAGTGATTCCTTTCTTGTGTCATAGAAGACATATGAGCTAGTCAGCACATCAGTATTGATTGGATTATAATAATCTTCCAGACTCTAGTGCTCAGTTCTCTCTCCTCCTCAATCCATTCTCCCATTGCAACTAGAATGAGTAATCTTTCTTTTAATTTTATATTATGAAAAAAATGTAAACATAATAGGAAAGTAGAATAGTATAATGAACTTGGTATATCCATCATTCAGATTCAACAATTATTAGGATTCTGCTATATTTGTTTCCTTTTTCCTGTTTTATTTTTCTTTGTTGAAGTATTTTAAAGGAAATTCCAGACATTATGCCATTTCACCTAGCATAGTCTTAAAAAAAAAAAAAAGACACTTCAAATGTAGCCTAAATGCCATTATCTCACACCATCCTAAATTAATTCTGATTCCTTGATTTTATCTAGCAGGAATTGTCAGACTTCTGGATCGCTGATCTGTTTTTATATGGCCTGCAAGCAGAGAATGGTTTTTACATTTTAAAAGAAATGCTAAAAAATAAGCCAAAAAGAAAAACAAGTGATAGAATTGTATGTGCCCCACAAAGCCTGAAATGTTTCCTGTCTAGCCCCTTTAACCTTCTGATTTGATAGAATAAGTGATCTTCCAAAATGCATATCTGAGTTTTCCACTCTGCCTAAAACTCCTCTGAATCAAGCCTGGACTCCTTAGTATGATGGGCAGACCTTGCTGCAGCCCTTATTTTTGCCCACCTATCCAGTTGTGCCTGCCATCATCTGTTCCACATATCCAGAGCATGGTGAACACCAACCCTTTACACCTGCTCTTCTGTCTGCTGGAACTAGCCCTTTCTTCCTGAAGCTTTTCTTAGTTCTTTGAAGCAGAGTATGTCCCTTCCCCTTCTTCCTTCATCCATGCTTTATGTCTGCCATTATTATCATATGTTGGTTATATTCCTGCCAGACTCTTCTACTAGTTTGCAAGTCTCCTAGTACTATCATCATGTTTTTGAGCTTTTCTGCTTGTGTTTTTGACTGACCTTTTCTTAGTCATCAATTTTCTTTAGTCAATTCATAATATTAATTCCATTGCTGACCATCTGCTTTCAGTGAAGATGCACATGTATATTGCCCTGTTTTGATTTCAGTCATTAAGAGGACTGGGTGATATGAAAATCTGCTTCTCCCCAAAGAGAGGTTAAGCAGGACTAGAACAGGGAGACTTCTGGAGTCTGCCTAGGCCAGAGGTGTAAACAGTGAAGTACTTACCATTTCATGCAGACCAGGCCAGGCCACAGCCAATCAAACAAGGTATCCCAGAGGACATGAACGGACTTGAGAATTAGCCTGTCAGAGGGGAAAGGGTCCACCCATCTGGGCCAAGGATTCTAAGTGTGGTGTCAGCAAGGGGTGAATTAGCATGGCCTCTTCAGTGTCCAGCAAGTTGCTCCAGCTGGTGAGATGCAGAAAGCTTCAAGCATCATACTAGGTAGCCTTTAAACACTTATTGGGGAGGGCTCACATGTGCATTTTACAAAATTCTTGATAGTGTTGGAAGAAAAATTGCACAGGGTTAAGAATGTAGGTAGGGAGACTATGGCAGAAGTTCGGAAGGGAATTTAGGAGGGCTTAAACTAAATTCTTAGCAGTGGGAATGGAGCTGGGGATGAGGACTTGAGAACTGTATGCTGCTGCTGCTATGTTGCTTCAGTCGCGTCCGAATTTGTGCGACCCCATAGATGGCAGCCCACCAGACTCCGCCCTCCCTGGGATTCTCCAGGCAAGAACACTGGAGTGGGTTGCCATTTCCTTCTCCAATGCATGAAAGTGAAAAGTGAAAGTGAAGTTGCTCAGTTGTGTCCGACTCACCGACTCCATGGACTACAGCCTACCAGGCTTCTCCGTCCATGGGATTTTCCAGGCAAGAGTACTGGAGTGGGGTGCTATTGTCTTCTCTGTGAGAACTGTATAGGTGGTCTTAAATGGTCTTCTGGATGTGGAGTGGTGAGGGAAAAGGGAGAGCCCACTTCTGATTTATTCAGAAGAAAAGATGGGTGGATATGAGACTCGGTAATTGAAGAGGGGGTCTGGGCCAGAGATGAGGCTCTGCAAAACAGCTTATAGGAGCCACACATATAGATGGGACTTCCCAGGAAGATTATGTAGAGTCAGAAGAGGAGAGGTTTCATATGGAACAGGGGGCCGGAACATCCAAGGGTCAGCAAACTCAGGAGTCAGCACCTGGCCCTGAAGAAGCTAATGCAGCATGGTCTGAGTGGAATAAATCAGATTGAATAGATGCATCATGTGGGGAGATGGGACATGAAGACCACTTTTTCAATATGCAACTGTGGACAGGACGCAGGATGGCAAAAGCAGTATCTGAAGGGGAAGGAATAGTTGAGACAATTTTAAATTTACACTTTAACATTTTTTTCATTGGGAAGATCCCCTGGAGAAGGAAATGGCAACCCAATCCAGTATTCTTGCCTGGAAAAATTCCATAGACAGAGGAGCCTGGCAGGCTATTGTCCATGGAGTCACAAAGAGTCAGACACGAGTGAGCACACACACATACAAATTTTTATTGGGAATAATTTCCAATATACAGAAAGTTTTCAGTAATAATAATAATGCAGCAGAAACAACATTTTAAATCAGTTGTACTCCAATAAAAATTTTTTAAAGATAAAGAATAAAAAATAAATCCTAATAATCATCACATTATTTTTAATATAAATAAATTTAAAACATTAAAAAAATAGTGAAAAAAACACCCTTTATTTATTCACCTGTGGTTAACTTTTTACTTCATTTTATCTTCTTTCTCTTGCTGTTTCATGCATATCTATCTATTTTTCTAAGCCATTTGAGGGTAACATACATATCATGGCCCTTTATCCCTAACACTTCAGTGTGTATTTATAGGGATATTCTCTTGCATAACTACAGTGCCGTTGTCAGCTTCAGTAAACTTAAAGTTGTTAATGACTTTTGCCTGACTTACCATACATATTCCAGTTACATCTGTTGACACAGTTATTTTTAATAACAGCCTTGACCTCCAGTACAGATCCAGTTGATATCAGGTATTGAATTTAGTGGTCAAATCTCTTCAGCCTCCTTTAATATGAAACATTTCTGTAGCTTTTGTATTTTATGACAATGGTACTTTTGAAGAATATAAATACCTTTTAGTAGAATGTTCTTTTTTTGGATTTATCTGATCTACCTGATATTTATTTTTAAGTTCAGGTAATGCATTCTGTAAGTGATTTGTCCTTCTCAGGGTGTCACTTCTAGAATCACATGATGTTTATCTGCCCCCACTGGTGATACTAATTTAAGATGACCGGCCAAGCCATGGTTTAATCTCTTCACTATGTGATTACTGTTTTTTCCCTTACAGTCTGTGAAGGAGTATTTTAAGACCTTGCATATATACTGCTCCTCGTGAGAATGCCCCTAGACTTAGAATCCTTTGATAATTCTCCCCTGATCCAAGTCTTTACTCTGATAGTTGCAGAATGCTGATTTTTTTTTTCTTCCAACTCTATTCCCTCCACATTTACCAACCAGCCCTGGCATTCTCCTGTAAACAGGAGGCCTCTCTTTCTCCCATTTGTACCTGTATGAACTCATGTAATCCTCTTTTCAATGGTTTATAATTCTTGACATAATTGCTGTGGAGCGTAAATTCAGTGTTGAAGCTGGCTCTTGTGGTCTTGTCATATGCCCACATCATCTTTTTGTCGTTGTTGAGCATTTTCATATTTGCTGTCATAATGATGTCTCAGCTCATCTTTTTTTTTTTTCCAATTTCTCATTTATTTATTTATTTATTTTTCAGTGGGTTTTGTCATACATTGATATGAATCAGCCATAGATTTACACGTATTCCCCATCCCGATCCCCCCTCCCACCTCCCTCTCCACCCGATTCCTCTGGGTCTTCCCAGTGCACCAGGCCTGAGCACTTGTCTCATGCATCCCACCCGGGCTGGTGATCTGTTTCACCATAGATAATATACATTCAGCTCATCTTATACCTATCCTGGCCCCAGCCTGGAATCCTGCAGGTTCATTTTGGTAGATAATGATAGTAGAGTCCAAGAACAAGGTACTGGATTGTGCTCATTAACTCAGATATTTTTGATTCTTAGCTTTTCAGCAGACAAAGCTAGTGAATATATATACATTTACACACATATACATACAAATATTGGAGAAAGAAATGGCAACCCGCTCCAGTGTTCTTGCCTGGAAAATCCCATGGGCAGAAGAACCTGGTGGACTACAGTCCATGGGGTCTCAAGAGTCAGACACGACTTATTGACTACACCACCACCACCACATACAAATATACATACAGGTGAATGTACATTTATATAATGTGCACATTTGTATATAATTTAGAAATCATAAGTTCACAGTAATACCTCTGATTTGTCCCCACAGGGTCTTTCTTGTCTTACCCTATTCCATATTATTATGTTCCTTCTTCCTCTAGAAGAGCTCTGGCTCCCAACTAAATCAACACATTTACTCAGTCTAGTAATAGATCTAAAATTGTTTCTGAATTGCTTTGCCCATAACACTACAGGAAACAAACCTTCCCAAACTAGTTGTTTGCAGCTCTTCCCCACTGCTCACTCCAGCCTTCCCAAAACTGAGAGTATGTATTACAAAGTTACATATTATGTACCCAAGTGACATGGATTAGTTCTTCCTTTTTTTTGTTTCGGTCTTACATTTACCATATTCATGTAAAACACAAATGAATTCATTGGTTTCCATTCACTTTATAGTTTAGTGGCTTTCCCCCTTTCCCAGTCTTATTGACTTGATTTTATTTTTTGAATCTGCAAAACATTATCATGCTTCCATGAGTAAAAGCTATACAGAAAGCTGTAATCAGTGTCTCTGTCCCCTCTCTCTTCTGTTCTATTCCCCCACTCTATACCTTATAGGAAACAGCCTTCACTCTTTTGTGGATATTCTCATTACTAAAAAGATAAACAGTTATATGCTTGCTATTTTTTATTTTCCTTCTTACATAAGATGTAGCGTATATGCTGTCTTTTGCTTTACAGCATATCCTGGAAATTGCTCCCTAACAATTTATAGAAATGTTCCTCTTCTTTTTAGTACTCCATTGTGTATGTGTGCCATATACACCAGTCTTCTATGCTTAGACATGTAGATGATTTTCTAGATTTTGTAATTAAAAATAATGCTACGATGAATAACTTTGTGCACATATGCTTTTGTATTGTTGGAAGTGTATCTTCAGTGTAAATTCCTGGGTGGGATTTCTGGATTGGAGTATAATGCATACATAGTTGTGTAGATATTGGCAGATTTCCTTCAACAGAGGTTATGCCAATTTGCATTCTCAGTAATGTGTGAGACTGTCTCCACAGCCTCATCCAAAGAGTATATTTTTAAGGTTTTGAATATTTGCCAATCTAACATGAGAAAGGGGATCTTAGTATAGTTCTCATTTGCATTTCTCTTATTATGAGTGGAATTGAAAACATGCTTAAGGACCATTTATGTATTTCTTTATATGAATTGTCTGTTCATGTTCTTTACCCATTTTCTGTAGGATTTTTAGTCTCTTTAACTTTAAAACATTGTATATTTGAGATATTAGCCTTTATATATAATATATTTTGCAGATATTTTCTTCAACTTTTTCATTTATTTTTTTGGTTTTGCTAATGTTATTTTTTGCCATGCAAGTTTACTTTTATTTCCATGTAATCAGCTTTGTTACTCTTTTATTGCATCTTGGTCATAAAAAACTTCTTCTGTACTCAGGTTGTAGAGGCATTCACCCATGTTTTCTTCTGGTGCCAGTTTTTAATATTTAGAGTTCTGCTACATTTGGAGAGGGTTTCCCTGATAGCTCAGTTGGTGAAGAATCCGCCTGCAATGCTGGAGACCCCAGTTTGATTTCTGGGTCAGGAAAGTCGTCTGGAGAAGGGATCAGCTACCCACTCCAGTATTCTTGGGCTTTCCTTGTGGCTTAGCTGGTAAAGAATCCATGTGCAATGCAGGAGACCTGGGTTTGATCCCTGGGTTGGGAAGATCCCCTGGAGAAGGGATAGGCTACCCACTCCAGTTTTCTGGCCTGGAGAATTCCATGGACTGGTCCATGGGGTCACAAAGAGTTGGACACGACTGAACAACTTTCACTTCACTTACATTTGGAGTTTATTCCTGTGAATGATGTAAAGAATGGATCTACTTCCAACACTATTAAAGAGACTATTTTTGCTTCATTGATTTGAAATACCACCTTTATCATATACTTGATTCTGTGTGTAATTGGGACTATTCTGGATTTTTTCCTATTCTGTTTTTTTATATACCAGTACCACACTGTTTGGGCTTCCCTGTTTGGCTGTTTGGTTCAGACAGTAGAGAATCCACCTGCAATGCAGCAGACCCAGGTTTGATCCCTTGGTCAGGAAGATTCCCCTGGAGAAGGGAATGGCTACCCACTCCAGTATTCTTGCCTAGAGAATTCTGTGGACAGAAGAGTTTGGTGGGCTACAGTCCATGAGCTTGCAAAGAGTTGGACACAACTGAGCAACTAACACTTTTACTTTTCACCACACTATTTTAGTTATAATAGCCTTTGGAATATCTAAATAGTATGAGTAGTTCTCCTCCCTTACAGTTTTTCTTTTTCTCTTTTTCCACCCTGACAAATTTTGTGTTTCCCTGGCAATTTCAGGGGATTTGATTTTGTGTTGTAGAAACTTGACATCTTTCTCTTCTCAGAGCTGAGGGTGATAGAGGTGGAGGGGCCCAGATCAAAGGGAATGGGTAGAGCAGGGTCCCTCATGTGATGGGAGCAGGATTCAGAGCACAGACAGATGTGTTGCTACTAATGGTCTGGATTTCCAGTGACCACTCACGTTTTAAATGGCATGACTGCTGTGCCCAAGGCTGTAAAGAAAGGGAGCATGGAGCTAGGGTTGTGCCACCACTATTCAGTGACTTCTAATGATCTCTTACCTGATATTACTTAATAGTCATTTTGTGAAGTCTTCATTTTTTAAAATGTATAGCGAGTGATTCTTTATTTTAGCTTCCTGGTGATATTGAGTTCCTAGCTCCTCCTGTTCTGTAAATGTTAATTCAGAGTCCATTATTCACTTCTGTAAGCATAAATTGGATCATGAGTGCAGGTGTTTATATGTGTCCACTCCAGAGTATATATCTTACTTTTCTTTTATTGCCTCTGCTTTCTTATCACATGTTCACACATAGAGTTTCTAAGTAGAATTACAGAGTACTGACCAAGGGGGGGGTCTGATACCCAGGTAAGAGAGAGGTCTGAATGTTAACTAAGTCTAATTACAAATGTCTAATTGTCTAAGGCTGGGAGACAACTAAGTTAGTGTTGCTTCTGTTCTCAAGAGTCGGTCTTTTAGCAGGTGCATGCTGACAGAGTGCCAGCTGTGTGTAGAGTGCCTTCAAGGGAATAAGGAGTCACTGCCTTAAAATCTGCTTTGAGAAGGAGTTTGCCTTTTCTGAGTCCTGTGGTTTATCCCCAGGTTCCAACCCTGATCCAATAACCTGATCTTGATTAAATAATGAATTAGGTGCTATAGCATATAGAATTAACCAAGTGACTGGCAGTGTTCTCCATACCTTATATATGTTATTTAATACATCAGTTCTATTGCCCTCATTTTACAGATGAGGAAACTGGCATAAAGAGCTTAAGTAACTTTTTTGGGGCTCATACAGCTAGGTATTTATGCCTAGGCAGTATCGTTTCCTTTGCTTGACAGTTTGTATTTTAGCTTCTGATCTTTGATATGCTCTGACTGTTGTTAGCCTGTTCATAAAGTGGGAATGAATGCCTCTGCCTGGCAAGCCAGAGTGTGTTCTTCCATGTAGAGTTCTTCCCTGACTAAACCACTCTCCAGGGTCAGTGTTTTCCTTGGAGAGGAAATCCAGGAGGCTATACCGACAACAGGCATCTGCAGCTTGTTTTCTTTCTCATCTCTGACATGACTGTCCTCATGATTTCATAACCAACTCCCCATTACCTCCACTCATGTACTGATTTCTCCTTTAGTTTTGCCAACCCTCTGCTGATTATGGCTTCTTAGCTTTTGTCTTATTAATCTTTCTGTCTCCTATTCTTCAGAGACTCTTTGGACCCTCTGTTTGGTTTTCAGAGACTAGGTGGCATTTTTCAACAACTGGTCAATGTTGCCCTTGATTCTGTGCATCATTCCAGTTCATTTCAACTTGTCATCATGCTAAGTTGTTATGCAGGAATAGAAAACGTCTCTGTTCCATTGGCAACCCAGGGATCTAGCATTTTAACATTACTCCGCAGGGGCAGAAATTTTGGCATGTCCATGATTGTATCCCTAGCAGTTAAAAATGGTACCTATCACACCATATGTGGTCAGTAAACATTTGTGGAGTGAATGAGTGAATTTGGATATTAATTCCTTCAGTTTTTCTAAAGTGAAGGTATCATTTTCATTTTCTTGGTTTAGTGTCACATTTGAAGACGAGGGGCACTGAGGATGAGGAATCAACTGAAAAGTATGAAAATACTGGAAATGCAGAATCTGTATGGCCAAAAGTGGAAGGTCTTCACAAGGATCATATGCAGGAGTCTAAGGTTGGTGAAACTTGTGATTGGGATAGCAAGGTAGAAAATCAGATGGACAAGCCTGAGGGAAAAAGAATGAAGGAAGACAAAAGTGGCATCAGGGAAAAGATTGGCAAAGCCAGGAATACAGCAAATGTAAAGACAGAACAGGAAGATGAGGCATCTGAGAAAAGCTTACACCTGAGCTCAAAATATGTTACACACCAGACCATCCCTATAGAACAGAAAAACAGTGAACAAGTCAAATGTGTGGAGAGCATTAATGGAAACTCTCATCCCAGTCTACAGCAAAAAGCCAGTGCTGTTAAGAAATCACATAAATGTGATGACTGTGGGAAATTCTTCAAATACAATTCCCGACTTGTTCAACATAAAATTATGCACACTGGTGAAAAACGCTATGAGTGCGATGACTGTGGAGGGACTTTCCGGAGCAGCTCAAGCCTTCGAGTCCACAAGAGGATCCATACTGGGGAGAAGCCGTACAAGTGTGAGGAATGTGGGAAAGCCTACATGTCCTATTCCAGCCTTATAAACCACAAAAGCACCCATTCTGGGGAAAAGAACTGTAAGTGTGATGAGTGTGGAAAATCCTTCAATTATAGCTCAGTTTTGGATCAGCATAAGAGAATTCACACTGGGGAGAAGCCCTATGAGTGTGGTGAGTGTGGGAAGGCCTTCAGGAACAGCTCTGGCCTCAGAGTCCACAAAAGGATCCACACAGGTGAAAAGCCCTATGAATGTGACATCTGTGGGAAAACCTTCAGTAATAGCTCTGGCCTTAGAGTCCACAAAAGGATTCATACAGGGGAGAAACCCTATGAATGTGATGAGTGTGGGAAGGCCTTCATTACCTGCAGAACACTTCTAAATCATAAAAGCATCCACTTTGGAGATAAACCTTATAAATGTGATGAGTGTGAAAAATCATTTAATTATAGCTCTCTCCTCATTCAGCATAAAGTTATCCACACTGGAGAGAAACCTTATGAATGTGATGAATGTGGGAAGGCTTTCAGGAACAGTTCAGGCCTTATTGTGCATAAAAGGATCCACACAGGAGAGAAACCTTACAAATGTGATGTCTGTGGCAAAGCATTCAGCTATAGCTCAGGCCTGGCAGTCCATAAAAGCATTCACCCTGGGAAGAAAGCCCATGAATGTAAGGAGTGTGGAAAATCATTCAGCTATAACTCACTTCTTCTTCAGCATAGAACAATTCACACTGGAGAGAGACCTTATGTATGTGATGTCTGTGGAAAAACTTTCAGAAACAATTCAGGACTCAAAGTCCACAGGCGACTCCATACTGGGGAAAAACCATATAAGTGTGATGTGTGTGGAAAAGCCTATATCTCACGCTCTAGCCTTAAAAACCACAAAGGAATCCATCTTGGGGAGAAGCCCTATAAATGTAGTTATTGTGAAAAATCCTTCAATTACAGCTCTGCCCTTGAACAACATAAAAGGATTCATACAAGGGAGAAACCCTTTGGGTGTGATGAGTGTGGAAAAGCCTTCAGAAATAATTCAGGCCTTAAAGTCCATAAACGAATCCACACTGGGGAGAGACCTTACAAATGTGAAGAATGTGGGAAGGCCTACATCTCACTTTCAAGCCTTATAAATCATAAAAGTGTACACCCTGGGGAAAAGCCCTATAAGTGTGATGAGTGTGAGAAAGCCTTTATCACATACCGAACCCTTATAAATCACAAAAAAATTCATCTTGGGGAGAAGCCCTACAAATGCGATGTGTGTGAGAAATCTTTTAACTACACCTCACTTCTTTCTCAACACAGAAGAGTCCACACTAGAGAGAAACCCTATGAATGTGACAGGTGTGAAAAAGTCTTCAGAAACAACTCAAGCCTTAAAGTGCATAAAAGAATTCATACTGGTGAGAAGCCCTATAAATGTGATGTGTGTGGAAAAGCCTACATCTCACACTCAAGCCTTATTAACCATAAAAGTACCCACCCTGGCAAGACCCCCTACACATGTGATGAATGTGGAAAAGCTTTTTTCTCAAACAGAACTCTTATAAGCCATAAAAGAGTCCATCTTGGGGAGAAACCCTTCAAATGTGTTGAATGTGGGAAGTCTTTCAGTTATAGCTCACTCCTTTCCCAACACAAGAGGATTCATACGGGGGAAAAACCCTATGTGTGTGATGGCTGTGGGAAGGCATTCAGGAACAGCTCAGGCCTCACAGTGCATAAAAGGATACACACAGGTGAGAAACCCTATGGATGTGATGAGTGTGGGAAGGCATACATCTCACACTCGAGTCTTATCAACCATAAAAGTGTCCACAGTGGGCAGCAGCCCTATAATTGTGAGTGTGGGAAATCCTTCAATTATAGATCAGTCCTTGACCAACACAAAAGGATCCACACTGGAAAGAAGCTATACCAATGTAACGAGTGTGGGAAGGCTTTCAATATCAGATCAAATCTCACCAAGCATAAAAGAATCCATACTGGAGAGGAATATTTAAATGTGACAAATATGGGAAGTCATAGTGGCACATCACAGAAGAGAACTCATGAGGGAGGGAATGCTTTGGATGGGACCAGGATGAGCATGTCTCTGTAGGAGGCAGAGTTTACCAAGTATCAGGGAAGGCAAATGGAAGAAAAACTTTATAAGAGTATTTGAGGTCCTTGTTCGTGGCTTATAATTTACACAGTATAAATGAAACCATGAGTAATTTCTCTGTGATTTTCAGTCATAGCCAGCAAGGAAGGTTCCAGTGTTGAAGTAAGTGAGCCCTTATGGAATATAAAATATTTAATTCATGCTGGGAATAAAACCTATCAAAGTGATGGAGTATGAAAAAAGCCTTCAAAATAAGTAGACATTTCTGGACATAAGAAATACATATGAGAAAAAGACTTCAATTAGAAGTCACATAGTCACCAACAGAAAGTTCATATATTGGTAAAGTCTCTGAGTAGAAATGTAGGAAATTCAGGAATAGCTTTGAATTCCAGTTATCCGTTGGTCAGTGGAAAAGATCCAAGAAGGACCTCCAGTAGGCTAATTCAGGGAAAGGAAACAGGCTTCAGGGAATATAAATTAATATAGTAGTGGTCATGAAGAATAACTTTGATATAATTGATTTGGGGGAGTGACGGCAACTTGTGAAAATTTGAATTTCATTGTAGGAAATGTAAAAAGTATAGACTTATAAATCTTACAGAAAATAGAGAGTCACTCAAATAAATTCATGTTGATTGGACTATACTGTTGTAATGTTGTGATATATACTATTGAGTGGGTGAAACTTTAAAAATTTTCAAATAAATACCCTTAATGAATCATGAATGTGTGATAAGTGAAAATATCACACATTATGCTACAAATGAAGGGTTCTACCATGGACGGAAATTTAGCATATTTAATAACTAATGGAACACATCCTCAACATGCAGAAAAAATTGATTCAGGGATTCCTATGAATAGGAATTCTGAGCAGGAGGGCATTTTATTGCAGGACCTGAAAAGCTAAGTAGCTACCTGTTATTGGGGGATAGGAGAAAATTCCTGCTTCTTAACAATCCTGTTAAATGTTTGATTGTTTGTGTTATTGTAAAGATTTCATGCACTACATGTGTTTATTGTCTGTTGTAAAATGTTATGAATTTCTGTTTAGGGCTCACTCTTAGCCATGAAGAGCCAGATAATTGTGGCAAGGTAAGGTGAAACTCCAATAAAGGAATTCTTCAAAAGTAAACAGGCTGTGACATACTTTAGGTGGAAGAACACACAGAGAGCCATTTGTGTGTCTTGTCTTTGTAGGGTAAGTTATACCAGATGCAGACCAAAGAGGGCAGCAGGGGACTCATCCCTCAGGGCTAGTAGCTCAGATTTTATGAGAAATTAGGTGGTACCTCCACCAGAAGTGAAGATTGGATTGATCCTCATACTGGGGTTGGATAATAACCCCTAGGAGTGGACAGGTTGGGCAAGTGGTCAGTCACAAAATAGAAACTGTTCTCTTGGGACCGGACAGAATTTAACAAATAGTCTTAATATATGTAAGACTGGAGACTTCCCAGATGGCACTAGTCGTAAAGAACCCACCTGCCAATGCAGAAGACATGGGTTCGATCCCTGGGAAGATCCCCTGGAGGAGGGCATGGCAACCCACTCCAGTATTCTTGCCTAGAGAATCCCATGGACAGAGGAGCCTGGTGGGCTACAGTCTGCAGGGTTGCAAACAGCTGGACACGACTGAAGCAACTTAGCACACATATATAAGACTATTAACTAGGTAACTCAAAGAATGAAAAGTGAGTCTTTTGAGAATTAAGTAACCTGTCCAAGAATTTTCCTGGTGGGGCTTATCAGTAGAGACCAAATTCTAAGTCAAGTCTCTCTGGCTCCAAACTCCACTCTTCACAAGAGGACAATGTTTAGTCAGATAGCTTCTTGGTTCTCTCTAGGATTCCTGTTTTTATACACATAGTTTCCATGCCTCTCTTTAGAAGTATTTCTTCTACTTGCTTCCAAACAAGGTAAGTTTGATGGTGGTGGGAGGGAGGGATGGTGGTAGAAAAGGGAGAAGGAAAGAGCATTTCTGTCACTCATTTCCACTTTGGAATGTCACAACCACACTTGCTTTTTGTCCTCTACCTGCAGCACTGACAAACCTGACCCTGTCCATAGACTTGGATTAGTTTATTCAGCAAATACTTGTTAAGGATCTGCTAGACACATCCATTGTCTCATGTGCTAGGCAGCAGTAGATAGAGGACAGTGGCCACCGCAAAACCACCCTAATGGATGCTGAACTAAACTTTATGCTTTGTGAGGAAAGTGATCTCCACCGACTGGGAAACGAGGCACTAGTGACATCTGAACAGGATATTGAGTTGAGTCTTTTACTTAAGAGAATGGGAAATAGGATGGCCTGGTCAGAGGCAGCATTGGAAATGCCTGCATTGTCCAGAGGGGGCCAGTCCCTGGAGGTCTGGTGTACAGTGGGCAGAAAGGAAAGAGGCCATGAAGTATTGATTCCTAGTAGTCACTGAGCATCTACCAATCTTTCATTTGCTGGATATAGGGCCAGCTCTGTTTGATCAGGTTACTTAAGGTTTCCAAGTGGCCAGGGCTGTTGGTGTGCCTGTGGCCTGAAGTTCCCAACCCCCTCACATACACACAAACACTCCTACATGAGTTCACGTGGACCTAATGCATCACCTACTTTCAAAAGAGACATGGGTTAAATAACAACAGAGAAGATATGTAATGCACGGGTGGGAATTCTGAATGCCCCAGCCTACTGAGCACCAGGACGTGCTCCTGTTACAAACTCTGTTGACTCAGGCACATGGAGAAGGAGCCACAGCCTACCTAGGGCCAGGTATGTACTGCTTGGGCTGGTTCCAGAAGAGGAGGGAGTCTTTGGGTCTCCAGTCATAACAGGCAGGCTGTAGAACAGATCCAGCAAGCTGGTGCAGATGCACCTAGTTAAGCCCACATCAGGCCTTGAGCTAGTTTAGGGATCACTAACCCTCACTGAACTGAACCCCCACTTCTCCCAAAGAACATCTGATATCCAAGAAGAAGAAATTGCCAACGTGTAGGTAAATTGAAACACTGTATTTTTTTTAAAGTGCCGTGTCTAATTCTCAAGGCTAAAAAATAAATGGAATTTGGACAATAGTAGGTAAATTGGAGGCTGGAACATTGTGTGAAAGTGGGTTAAACGCTTGGATTATTTGACAGGGTGGTCAAGATGCTGTTTAAAATGGTAAAAATGTCATGGGCAAGCACTAGAAGGATAGAAATAAAGTATAATTTGAAAAATCTGAACTGAAAAATGTCAAAGGCTAGAAAAGGAAAAATGATATCAAAGGTGAGACAGTACTTTGTTTCTGGTGAAGGTCGTCTCGGTTATTTGGATCAGTTTCCCAGAAAAAACACTGAAAAGTGATTTCTTACAAAAAATATATTTTTAAAATATTTGGTTGCCTCTGGTACTGTTTGCAGCAAGTGGATCTCTGTTGGATCATGCAGGATCTTTCATTGCAGCCTGTGGATTCTGGGGTATACTGGCTCAGTAGTTGCAGTGAGCAGGATTAGTTGCTCTGCAGCTTGTGGGATCTTAGTTCCCTGACCAGGGATCGAACCCACGTCCTCTGCATGGCAAGGTGGATCCTAAGCCACTAGACCACCAGGGAAGTCCCTAAAAAAGTTTTTTAAAAATGCAGATGGCATGCCCTCCCTTCCCCTTAAAAGAGCCTGGAGTCTGAAAAGACTGCAGTTTAAACAGGCAGAGTTGTTTTAAGATGGGGTCTTGTCATCAGAGATTAACACCAAAGCGGCTTAGGCCCCAGACTGTGCTGATGCTATAGAAGAGTTAGGCCCCATTTCACTAGCCACAAAGAGTGAGAGAAATAGAAGGATGATAGGGCCAGGCTCACCCAGGGTGATGAATCTTACAGGTGACTTCCAAAGTTAGGTTGTGTTACCAGAGTGCTACACCCCCTGGACCAGATAAACCAAATCTAGACCCATCCCCCTCCCCATCCCCAGGGTACTTTTGTTGCCAAGCACAGCAGTTGAAGAAAAAGAACATCCCTAACAGATTGTGGTCCTTGACCAACCCTTACAACCCAGGTAAACACAACCAGAAGCAAACAAAACTTCCTTGGAAGAGGACTCCTTCAATCTAGACCTCAGGTAACAATTTTTCAGGGGTAATAATCAGAAATAATAATCAGGCACAAGGGAAAAAGCATGACTGAAAACCAGCAGAAAAGAATGGACCCACATAGACTTCACATTAGAATTAATGGGTACGTTTGTGAGAACAACTGCTTAAAATATTTAAAGATTTGGCAACAGATGGTGAAATAGGGGGAATAAGAATTGGTGAGCTGGAAGATATGATTGAAGCTTTATCCAGAATGCACCATGGAGATAGAGAAATATGGGAAAACACAGAAAAATGGGAAGGTCTCACTGGAAAGTTTAATGTATGTTTAATCACAGTCTTAAAAGGCAAAGATGGAAAAAGGCAAAGGTAATTGGGCTGAGGATATTCCAGAACTGATGAAAAATAACAAGTCTATAGATTTAAAGCCCAAAGAATACAAATTAGGATAAATTTATCAAATCATATCTACAAGCATCATAGTGCAACTGCAGGAAATCGAGAAAAAAAAATTACCTTCAAAGGAATAAACTTCCCAAAAGCAACAACAGAATCCAAATGAGTAGAATGAAAATGTCAGTATAAAGGTAGAAAATAACTGTCAAATTAGAATTTTGTACCCAATGAAGATACCTTTTATGAATGAGGACAAAATAAGCACATAAGACAGTTTTGTTTCAATCATCCCCTACTGACCCTTACTAGAGGAAATTTTAAAGAATGTACTATAGAAGGAAAGTGATCTCAGATTGGACTTTTAGATGTGAAAAGGAATGAAGAGCAAAATACATATAAAATGTAACAGAGTTTTATACAAAACAATAAAAATGTACAGTTGTTAAGATATACTTAAAATACCAGAAAACAGTGATATATAAATCACAAGAGAGTAAAATGGATTGAAGTATTAGGGTGAAGGTTTTGATTACTCTCATTAATACTGTAAAATCTAGAGGAATTATAAAAACAGAACATACAAATTCGATACTAATAGAAAAAATGTTTAATTAAAAATGTAAGTTAAAAAAAAAGAGGGGTGAGACCAAAAAAAAAAAAAGATGGTAAATCTTAAGCCAAAAAAAACCCCCACAATATTTAGACATAATTTAATTTCACTAAATGTTTAACAAAGATTGTCAGGGAGTGTCTTCGTTTGGGCTGCTGGGGTGGGGGGCTTGACAAATATGCTGGTCCAGAAAGTAAATCTGAACAAAATTTAAATAACTGAAATTAGAAATTAATTTTAAAAATGTATAAAGCATGTCTATTCAGAAATTTGCATAAACATTTTAAAATCACAGTTCAAAGAAGAAAGTATTTTCAACTGAATGATAATGAAAATACTACATATCAAAACCACAGAGATATTGCTTAGTGCTTAGAAATTTATAGCTTAAAAGATATTTCAGAAAATCAGAAAACCTGGTAATTAATCACCTAAGCAACACTTCAAAAAGAAAATCAAATCCTAATGGAAGTTACAACAAGGAAGTAATAAAGAGCAGAAACTAACAAAACAGAAAAACACAGAGACCACAGTCAGATGTCTGTGTTTTGGAAGAGATTAATAAAACTGACAAACCTCTGGTGAGACTGAACAGGAAAAAAAAGAGAAAGCCTGAATAACCAAAGTCAGGGATAAAAAGGGAGAATACGGAGAACTAAATTTTTCTTCTCTGAACATACACTGACCTCCTTGCTCTCTGCTATTCTGAGAGAATAGCTCACTCCTAAACTCCTGACTCAACAATTCTGAGAACAGGAATGTAACAGTCACGATGAGCCAAATCAGAAAGAAGCACAACTCACTTCTGTAAGACTGCAATACCTAAAAAAAAAAAAAAAAAAAAAAGCGCAATACCTACCAAAACTGCAGTATTCAGTGCTGCTTTTGTTTCCTTCCCCTATAAAACCTCTCATTCCTCATGTTTGGGGAGACATTCCCTTTAAATCTTTCCCTGTTACAACAGTTTGAATAAATTCCCTTGAAGTCTCAGCAGATTTCTAAAGTTTTGTGTTACAAATGCTACAGACATTAAAACAATAAGATATTATATCATAGTTTTGTGCCAATAAATTAGAAATTTTATTTGAACTGAGAAAATTCCTAGGGGGAAAGAAACAAGACCTATTAAACGTCGCACAGTTGGGAGGAGTATGGGAAAGATTCTGAAGTGAGTTCAGTCCTTATGGAACTCACAGGAGGAGTGAGTGGAGGGAGAAGCAATAGAGAGGGAAGGGAAAAGCTTGATAAACAGTAAGTTTGAAAAAGCTTTCCATAGGAGTTCACTCTATTTCTGGCGAATCTGTCTGAAAGCAAAAGCCTGAAAAATGATTTCATCAGGGTTTATGTACAGAGACACTGGGTAAAAAGTTCTGAATATCAGTCATGAAATGCAAGGGAACTTTTCCCTCATGAGATTAAAAAATGAGAAATGGTCACCTAAGGATCAGCTAGCTGAGGACAGACAGTTGGGACCTGAAGTCTGTCTGCATCAGGACCTTAAGGTTTCCTAGGGAATTCCCTGGCCTGGGAAGTCTCTCCATGCCTCTTCCCCAACCTCAGCTGAGGGCCTTGACTGGAGACATGCAAAAGGAAGTCAGAATATTTAACTCGATTTTTCTTTCCATTGAGTGTTCCCATTTAGACCTGGCAGTTCTTCTCAGGCTGTGAATAGTATCAGTTATGCTCAGGAAGAAGTTTGTGTGAATCCCACGCAGAGAGGCAACACAGTTTAGTAGCCAAGAGCAGTCTCTCCGCCATGAAGCTGGGGTTCAAGTAAGGACTCTCACTTATTCCCGGATGACTAAGCAAGTAACTAAACCTTCTACTTTTTTTGCTCATGTGTCCTCATCTACCTCTTGTTGGGATAATAATGGTAACAACCTCAGAGGTTGTAATGAGGGTTGGGGAGGTTACTGTTAGAGCCCTTAGAAATGTGCTTGGAATGAGAAGCATTTGTAGAAGGGTGTGGGAAGTAAGTCTGACAGTGTGATGGCCCCTGCCAAGGATTGATACATCTAGACGGACACTCAGGCAATGGAATACAGCCCCATCTTCAAGCCAAGAAAATCCCCCAAGGACTACCCCACACAAGGTTTGAGAAGAAATATTTTTTTGGATATGTTTACTCTGTGGTATTTGCTTCTAAGCAAGCAATCCATTGTTTCTAAGCAAATATGCTTTTTTTTTTTTTTTCTGGAAAAGGGGTCAACAAGAAGAGCCTCCAGCTCTAGTCCAGTGACCCAGAGTGTTGGGTTGATCAAGGGCTGCTTCACACTTGCTTCTCTGGCTAGGCAGTCTGCCCACTCATGCTGTACACAGTTTTCTCCCCACTCCCTCCCCATCCCTCTGTTTTCTTGGTAATAGGCATGCTGGAGACTACTGAAGGAAGGATTGGTGAGAGCCAAGCTTCCACCATCTTAACCATGGCTGTTTTGGGTAAGTGTTCCTGAAGACCTCAGAGAATAAAAGGAGGCCCTGGAATGGGAGGAGAAGTTCCTCTGGTCTGGGGTCAGTATTCTGGTGAATGTGATAATTATCTATAATTTCCCCATCTGTAAAAATGAAGGAAAAGACCCAACTCACATGGTTGCTTTGAGGATTAATGAGAAAGCACTTTGTATTTTGTAAAACTTCACATAAACATTATTGTTAAGTTGATTAATGATCTGTCTTATTTTTAAAAGTTAAAGGAGATAAAGAAGATGAGAGTAAAAATCAATGAAACTGTAACACAACAGGATCAAAAGTCAAGGTTGGTACTTTGAAAAGAGAATTAAAATTCTCTTCTGGTAGACTTCTGATACAATAAGAAAGCACAAAGCACAGATAATTATAACAGATACCCTAGGTTATTTGGAAGTGTATTTTAAAATTTTGAAACATACAGGAAATTCCTAGTTATAATTTTGTTATTGCATTTTGGTTAGAAATCATACTGTATATGGTTGCTATCCTTTTATGTTTGTAGAGATTTGTTTATGGCCCAATGTGTGTTTGACCTTAATGAAGATTCCACAAGCATTGGAAAAGAACATGTGTTCTGCAGACTCTGGGTGCAGTCACCTAGATAAAGACATTGGATCAATTTTATAATGTATTGTTCAAATCATCTCTACTCCTTATGAATTTTTATCCACTTGTTCTATCAATTAATGAGATAATTGTTGAGTTATCCACTTCTACTTACAGTTATGTGGGTTTTGCATAATATATTTGAGGCCATGTCATTAGGTACATGCAATTACAGACTTGCTACATCTTCCTTACTTAAAGAAGTAAAACTCTGTAGTAATACCTTTGGCTTACTTATTTTTTTTCTGGTATTAGTAACAGCAGCTTTTTTTTCATTATTGTTGTCTAGCATAACTCTTCCCATCCTTTCACTTTCAACCTTTTCTGCATCCTTGGGTATTTTCTTTGTTTGGTGGGGGTGGTTTATAGCCTTTCTGTGCCACTTGTGGGATGGGACTGAACCCCCAGCCGTGACAGTGAAAGTGCTGAGTTCAGTGGACTTTCACTGGACCACCAGAGAATTCCCTCTATCCTTGTTTTAAATGTGCTTCTTGGAAATAGCATGTAATTGTTGTTTTAAATCAGTTTGATAACTTTTGTATCATGGGTATTAGGTCTTTAATATATAACTTCCGATATGTTTGGGTTTCAGTTTTATTCACTGCTTATTATCTTTTAAATAGTTTTATTTATTTTATTTTTGGCTGTGTTGGGTCTTTGTTGCTGTGTGGGCTTTTCTCTAGTTGCGTTGACAGGGGCTACTCTTCATTGCAGTGCACCGGCTTCTGCTTATAGTGACTTTTTGTGTTGCGGTGCATGGGCTCTAGAGTGTGTGGGCTTCAGTAGTTGCAACTCCTGGACTCTGGAGCGCAGGCTCAGTAGTTGTGGCACATGGACTTAGTTGCGCCATGGCATGTGGGATTTTTCCGAATCAGGGATCGTGCCCATCTCCTGTTTGGCAGGTGGATTCTTTACTACTGAGCCACCAGGGAAGCCCCACACTGCTTATTATTTATCCCACATGATTTAAATTCTGTTATCTCTTTTCTTACTTTCTTTCAGATTAGATTAGAATTATTCTATTTCCCTCTTTTGATTTGGAAGTTTGTACTTTTCTTTTAATGGGCAAGGAAATAAATGATCCATTCTTGACTTATGAAAACCTAGTTTTATCTTCATCCTAGATAATGAAAGGATCTTAAATACTTTAACTATTTATCTCCTGCCTTATATGCTATTATTTTGTGAATATTAATTATGTGTATGTAAATGTATATAGATATGTATAAAAATACATTATTATTTCTACATCAAATGTTTATTTACATTTATCCACATATTTACTATTTTACTTTCATATTGCTCTTCGTTCTTCTCTCCCTCCCTCACTTTCCTTGTGAGGTCATTTTCCTTGTGTTTGAAAAACATCATTTAAAACATTCTGTCCTGTTATTCTACCTTCATTCTTCCTTTCCCTTAAACTTTTTATTTTGTATCGGAGTATTGGGCTTCCCTAGTGGCTCAGACAGTAAAAAAAATGTGCCTGAAATAGGGGAGACCCAGGTTTGATCCTTGGGTTGGGAAGATCTCCTGAAGAAGGGAATGGCAACCCACACCCAGTATTCTTGCCTGGAGAATTCCATGGACAGGGGAGCCTGGCGGACTACAGTCCAAGGGGTCACAAGGAGTGAGACATGACTGAGCAATAAATATGTATATATAGCTGATTTATGATGTGATATTTTCAGTTTCCACCTTCATTTTTAAGAAACATTTTTTTCTAGAAATCGAATTCTAGGTTGAGCATGATATTCTGTTGTCACCCTGGAGCCACCAAGCCACCAGTTTCTGACTTGGTGAGAAGTCAGCTGGTGAGCAGTCAACTGTTCATCTATCCGTTTAATATATTCTTTTGTTAATGGCTTAAGATTTTTTTTCTCTGTCTTTGGTTTATCCCAGTTTTACTATGATATGTATAGATATGGACTTTTTTTTCTTTAGTAAGTAATCCCCCTGGGATTCTTTGGGTTGTTAAATTGGTAGATATGTATCTTCCTTTAGTTTTGGTAAATTTTCAGCCATTGTGTGCTCGAATATTAGTTCTATACCATTCTCTTTGTAATTTCCTTCTGGGACTCCAACTAAAGGTATGTTAGACCTTCTCATTGTATCACTTATGTCTCTTAATCTCTTGTTCCCATCCCTTTGTTCCCTTACTTTGTACCTGGCTTCATTCTGGATCTAACTTACCTTCCAATTCACTGTGTAATCTGCTTTTATGTGTATATTCTATTTTTCAGTTATAGAATTTCCATCTGCCTCCTTTTTTATAACATGCCAAATTCTCAAATTCGTCTTTTATGTCCTTGAGCATTGTTATTTTAAAAGCTGTATCTGTACCAGTTTTCTCTGATGCTGATCCCTGAGTATGTCACCAGTCCCTTGCATTAGATTCCCTCCATCCAAATACTTAGAGTGGATTATATGTTCCTGATTGGAACCTGACTGTTACACTGCAAAAGGGAAGTTGGTTCAAGACCTACAGAAGTTGTGGTCTAAAGTCAGGTGACTCATCGCATATGTTATACTATAATTTATTTAACCAGTCACCTAATGATAAACATCACCGACTCGATGGACATGAGTTTGAGTAAACTCCGGGAGTTGGTGATGGACAGGGAGGCCTGGCATGCTGCGATTCATGGGGTCGCAAAGTCGGACACGACTGAGCGACTGAACTGAACTGAATGATAAACACTTCAGTTGTTTCCAGTCTTTCTAGTATAAATATATTTCTTATACATTTGCAGTAAAATGTATTTCTTTACCCTCAGCACAATTTCTGAGACAAATTTTGCTTTTAAGTTTTTGATAGATATTATAAAATTGCCCTCCCCAAATATTACAACATATAATTCCAACAATGGTGTGTGAAACTGTTTTCCTATACCTTTGCCACATTTTTCATGCTTGCCAAGCTGATATTTGAAAAATGGTATCATGCTGGGTTTTTTTTCCAAAAACTTCTAAAAATCTTGAAATAGCCTCAAAGAAAAATGGAAAGTAGAGTTTAAAACTTCCCCCCTTGAATCAATTAAGAATTCACAAATTCACAAGTTACTAGTGAAGTGAAGTTACAAGTCACAAGTTACAAGTGAAGCACCTCATTATATCTGCATATTTTTAGTATATATTTCCTAAAAGCAAGGACCACCTACATCACCACCCCACAACCATCAAAATCAGAAAATTAATACTGATGCATTACTATGAATTCTCTGACTCCATCCACTTTTCTTTAATTATTCCAATAATGTCCTTTGGAACAAAAAGATCCAGCTTATAATCATGCCTTGCTAATTCATTTTTGCTTTCTAGTTTCTTTCAATCTAGAATAGTCCCTTAGTCCTAGAATAGTGGTTCTCAAACTTGAGCAAGTGTCTCAAACTGAACACAGCCTGCTGGGCCCCAGGGGGCTTGTTAAACACAGACTGCTGGACCCCAGATTCTGTGATTTAGTAAGGCTGAGATGGCTGAGGATTTCCATTTCTACAAGTTCTTAGGCAGATTATGTTGGTCTGGGGATCCCATTTTGAGAACTGCTGTTGTGGAACCTCTCCATGTTAATGTCCTCCAGCCCTGACTAATCCCTGAGAGTTCATAAGACAGTCAATAGGCTTCTGCAGAAAGTGGAAAGTCAACACATAGTCTTGTCTTCTTAAATTTTAACATAATGCTTCATACCACTAATAAGTAATTTTTTAAAAAAGGAATTACCACATTTGATTTGTATTAGTTTCTGTTTGCTGCAGAAATCACCATAATTTGGTGGTTTAAAACAATATAAACATATTATCTTAGAGTTCTAGAGATCAAGAATCTGAAATGAATCTCATTGGGCTAAAATCAAGGTGTCAGCAGGAGTTGCATTTTTTCTGGAGGCTTTAGAGAAGAACCCATTCTTTTTTTTTCCTAGCTTCTACAGGGTGTCCAAATTTCTTAGTTCATGGTTCCCTTCTATCTTCAAAGTCAACAGTGGCTATGCTAGTCTTTCTATGCTGCATCCCTCTGATACTGACTGACTCTCCTGCCTCCCTTTCATATATAATGCCCCAGGGGAATAATGCAGAATAACTACCTCATTTCAAGATCCTAAATATCTTCAAAATCCCGTTTACCACATGAGGTAACATATTCACAGGTTCTAAAGATTAGGATGTGGAAATCTTTGGGGTCCATTTTTCTGCCGACCACAGTGGTGAAAACCACTAGCTGTCTACGAAACTCTGTTCTCTCCTGTGAGCACACAGCTAGAATAACATCTTCCAGTCCTTTTTACAGTTGGTTGACAGCACATGATCAGTGTCCCTCCAAAGGGATGTGAGCAGAAATGTGTGTGTTCCTTCCATGCCAGATCTGTGACAACCTCCTCTGCATGCTCTGCATGTTCCTCCCATTTTCTCTAGACCTTAGAGAATGGCAGAGCCTGTGTGCCTAAATGATCACCAAGGAAGGGAACTGCCCCCTGATCCGAACACCTATCCTGAACTGCTAAGGGTGGGTGCAAGAAATAAATTTCTATGGCCTAGAGACTATGCTGTAGAGCCATTGCATTTTGAGTCTACCTGTTACAGTTCTTAGTCCTAACTAATACTGCCCTAACAAATGAGAATATATCTTGATTTTATTCCCAATGCCCACTGCCCATTTTTCATAAGACCTAACTTCCTATTTCCCTAAGAAGACTGAGGTCATCTGAAATAGCCAACCACAATTTTTCACCTCTCTCCTCTAAATGTATAACAGTTACAGAGGAGGTACACTACTAAGACCTGTGATGCCTGCTTTTTGTTGTTGTTATTGTCTCTTTGAGCATACTTCCCTTCCTTTCTTGTTGCCTTTTCTGAGCCAGATCCCCTTCTTCAGCTCTGCTGCCCTCCTCACCTTCTCAAGTGCTCTTGCCACTGGTTCCTTAGCTTCCCCTTTTAAACATGCTGGCTTTTACCCCAGTGTTGAGTCAGCTTACCTTTACTCTGTTGTACCCTGAAGCTTCCCTGGTGGCCAGACGGTAAAGAATCTGTCTGCAATGCAGGAGACCCAGGTTCAATCACTGGGTCAGGAAGATCCCCTGGAGAAGGGAGTAGCTACGCACTCCAGTATTCCTGCCTGGAAAATTCCATAGACAGAGGTGTTTGGGGGGCTACAGTCTGGCTGGGGGGTCCCAAAGAGTTGGACACGAATGAGTGACTAACACTTTCACCTTCACTTTTTTATCATGAAGCTACTTCTCTTTTTGTCTGCCTCCTTTTACTTCCTTCCTAGAAATCTGGAGGTAGAAGGGAGTGGAGACTGACCTGGTTTGGAAGTTCAAAGAAAGATAAAATGAAGAGGCAGTGTTCAAGCTGACAGCTGAGGGCTGAGGCCTGAGGCCGAGTAGGCATTAGCCAAGCAAAGGAGCAGGAAGACATTTACAGGGAGATAGACAAACAGCTGGAAAAAGACTGAATTTGGAAGGCACACACATGATAACTGGGGTCAAGGACTTGTGTAAAACAGAGGAGAATGCTCTGGGGATGGGGTGCAAGGTGGGAGTTAGGAGCTAGAGGTGGGGTAGGGAGAGGAGTTGTTAGGGAGCAAGGTGAGGCATGGAGGATGGGTGTGTGGAGGGTGTCTCCAAGGTCCTAGCTCAGACCCCAGTCCTTGCCACTGCTCTGGAGTTGCCAGAAGTGTGACCTGGACCACCCTGCTCCCTGCTCTATGGCTCTAGGAAGCAGGGGGACTCAGATTTTGACTAAAGGCCTATTGTAACTTATAAAAACATGAAAGAAACCAAAAAGTTGGATGACAACTGTGTCTCCTCTTCTCACTTATTTTGCAATGGTTTTTTCACCCTAGCCACCCTGTCTCCTGCAGAGGCAAGGGCCTGTGTGTGCAGGGCTGCTAGCCAGGAAGTCCTGGATCTGATTCGTTCTCTTGTGGTCCTAAGGGCCAAGCTATCCTAGGCTGCCTCACAAAGATCCCAGATACTGGAGTGGGGTGGACTGTGAGCACTGCAGAGAGCTCTTGGCAAAAAAACAACTCCACCCATGTCCTGCATTTAGAGACGTAAACAAATACTAGCATAGTTTTTAACAGCTGAAGGCCATGTCCCCTAGGATGACTACTCCAGCCCACTGAAGTTCCTGCCTGGGAAAACTCAAAGGAATGTTCAGTTTGTTCCAGCCAACATTTGAAGATAGGATCCGTCTCCCAGTCTCTGTAGGAGGGTAGGAGCCTTGCTTCTATAAATGTCAGTGAGCAAATCCCAATGGCTCAATCACATTTTTTAATTTCTATTTCCCTGACTCTGCTCCCACTCCTCATTTCCTCCTACCTACTCCCTCATTCTCCCTTTAAAAGGCTCAGGTTATATACAGTTCACACTGGACCCTCTTCCCTATTGCAACAGTTATCGAATAAAATCTGTTCTAATTAAAGCAGTAGTTTTAATTAGTGTCTAGCTTTATCTTTGACAGCTGGAAAGTAGTATTCCACCCACTCCCACATCACCACCAATTAGGATTATGATTGATGCTTTATGTGAGACCCTCAATGAAGGTAGCTTAGGCAAGATGAAAGTCGGAAACAGTAGCCCAAGGCTGCTACGGTGGCTCTGCAATCATCAGGGACTCAGGCTCCCATTATCTTGTTACTCAGCCTTCTCTTGTGCTGCTTCCTTCCCATGGGCCAAGGAGGCTTCCCTAGATCCAGCCATCTGATCTGCGTTCCAGTCAACAGGAGCTTCCTGAAGGAGCATGATGTGACAGGCACACTTGGCTCAAGATATATACCACTGATCAGAACTTGACTTGAGGAAAGTCCGGAAACTGGGGTGGGGACAGCCATGTTTTGTCAGGTAGACCTGACAAATACCATCTTCATGCCAGACGAGGAAGCCAAATATCGGGATAACTAGCTCCCACTCCCTTCCCACCTCACCTACTACCTTCAAGAACTCTGGGTGAAAGGAGACTTTGGTGGTGATTACTGGAGGAGAGTGAAGAGGTAGCACAACCGTTGTGAAGACATTTCGTGAGGAAATCCAGTAACTGCACTCAAAGCAAAATAGAATTTTTCAACCTTGGGATTCTTACTTTCTCCTGAGATTGAGAACTATTAGGTATGAGTGTGGAAGAGGGGCTTGGTGAGAGGAGGGTGGGAAGGAGATGAGCTTCTTATGTGAGGAGGCCTGGCTCTGGACAGTACCACCGCCCCTCACCTCAGGCTCCCCTTGTACCAGAATGGCCACGGCTAGGGGTTCAGGTATGACTCCAAGGTGTAACAAGTGCTTTTGACTGAGTCACCTCACTGATTTGGGCTTCTCTTTTTAAGCAGAAAAACTTATTTCTCAGAAATCTAGATGGAAACCTTAAATAAGGTGGAAAGTGGAGCTTCTCAGGTAGAGAATGGAAAATTGGGGTGTTGCCCGCTGGATCAGACTGTCATGAGGGATTTGAATCACCTCCAAAGAACTAGCTAGGGCAGAGACTACAAGCTATTCAGAGGATCCAGTCTTGCCTTCTTCCATTTAGTAATCAGACCCCTCCCAACAGGTTTTGGCAGGGCATGTGCCCAGCTTCCCTTCAAGCCTCTGGACAAAGGAATGTGAGCAGAAGTAAAGCAGAAACTTTCAGGTGATGTCCTTAAAAAAAAACAAAAAACCAGCTCTTGGTCCTCTGCTTCTTCTGCCCCTCCCACCTGGCTTGGAAAGGGGACAACTGGAGTTGCACTGAAGTGACATCTTGGATTCATGAGTGGATACCTTGTTTTGATGATGACAATGCCAACCTTCCAGCCTTGGCACCCAATGACCTGTGGAGCAGTTCAACTATTGCTCTGTACCATCCACCTGCCCACCTCTGTGCTGTTATCTAAAAGAGAAATAGAGGCCTATTTTGTTAAAGCCAATGCATTTGGGATCTTTTTGTACAGTGACTTAGACAGTTGCCTAACTAGAAAACCAAGTCTTAAAGGAGCACCATTTGATAACCTCTGCATTACCTACTTTAAGCCGTCGGCAGCACGCACTTATGGAAGACCATTTTGCTTATGACACATGTCCCCATATGGTTTTTGCCTGCTTTTAAAGCTTTCCCGGTTCCATCCCAATGGAGGAATCTGTAGCCCGGCTGGCTGAGAGTATTCAGAAAAGCTGGTTTGTCCAGTCAGATGCAAATTTCTGAACTGACACAAGAACATAAAGCAAATTAGTAGAAAATATGATTTCTGTTTCTTTTCCTCCTCCCATCATTTCCTGCTAGCTTTCACCTTTTCTTTATTCTTATTACTCTTTCTCACTTCTCTTTCTCCTTGATTTTTCTCTGGAGTGCCTAAGTAAGTTGTTCAAACATGTGCCATTCCATGGGTTATCACTGATGGCTCATGGAAAAGTAGGAAGGCAAAGCATCCAAGACACAGCTGACTGCTGGCAACTCAAGCGCCAGGAAATGGTGAAGCCACATGAGAACTACGCACTGTAGTAGGACATTTTCTTCTTGTTGAAGGATAATGAAAAGGGTGGAGAGTCACCTGCATAAAAAGCATCAGTAAGGGACTTCCCTGGCAGCTGAGTGGTTGTGTGTGTGTGTTAGTCACTCAGTCGTGTCCGACTATTCGCGACCCCATGGACTGGAACCCTCCAGGCTCCTTTGTCCATGGGAGTCTCCAGGCAAGAATACTGGAGTGGGCTGCCATTTCCTTCTCCACAGTTCAGTGGTTGGTTCTCCACAATCTCAATGCAGGGGGCAGGGGTTTGAACCCTGGTTGAGGAACTAAGATCCCACATGCTACATGGCATGGCCAAGAAAATAAAAAAGCATCAGTAAAAATACTGATATGTAGTGTTCAGTGGACCTTTTTCTCAAGTTGAAAACTGAATAATTGCCACCATTTGTCAGGCATAAGTCTAGGTGTCTCAATACATGGTCTCTTAATTTTTACAGAATCACTCAAGATAACCATTCTTACTCCCATTTTACAAATTAGAAAACTTGAGTTCAGACTGGTGGGATTTGAACCCAGCTTTAAAGGAAATAAGTCCTGAATATTCATTAGAAGGACTGATGCTGAAGCTGAAGATCCAATTCTTTGGCCACCTGATGCGAAGATCTGACTCATTAGAAAAGACCCTGGTGCTGGGAAAGACTGAAGGCAGGAGGAGATGGCATCACCAACTCGATGGACATGAGTTTGACCAAGCTGCAAGAGCTGAGGATGGATAGGGAAGCCTGGTGTGCTGCAGTCCACCGGGTCCCAAAGAGTGGACACAACTGAGCAACTGAACTGAAGGGAACTGAACTTGACTATTTTTCCTCTCATGTCACTCTGCCTCCCACTTTAGACAAGAAATATAAAGTGTTAAAAACTGGCCTTGGAAGATGTGTTTAATTTCATGTGTCAACTTGGTTGAGCCATGGTCCCCAGATATTTGGTTAAACATTATTTTGGATATTTCTGTTAGTCTTTTTGGATGAGGTTTACATTTAAATGGATTGACTTTGAGTAAAGCACATTGCCCTCCATAATATGGGTGGTCTTGTCCAATCAGTTGAAGGCCTACAGAGAACAGAAAGACTGACCTCCTCTGAGCTAGAAGGAATTGTGCCAGTTATGAGCCTTTGGACTTGAACTGCAACTTTTCTCTGCAGCTCTCCAGCCTGCTGGCCCACCCTGCAGACTTTTGGACTGGCCAACCTCCAAAACTGCATGAGCCAATTCCTGAAAAATCTCTCTCTCTCTCCCTTTCCTTTTCTCCTCTTCCCTCCTCTTCTTCCTCCTCCCACTGCCCCCTCCTCCTCCTTCTTCTTCCCCTTAATGTTCTCCTTTCTCCTCCTTTTCTCTCTCTCTAAGAAGATAGGTAGACAGACAGACAGACAGACACATCTTTATTCTGTCTCTCTGGAGAAGCCCAACTAATACGAGGAGGAGAGACAATTATAAAATGGAGGGAAGAAAACAGTGTTCTCAGAAATGAATGGTAGTATACTGCAACCGAAAAGAACCAGAGAAGAGAGTAAAGGAAGCTGATTTACTGCTGTATGCTGCTCTGAACTGCTTTCCTGCCATCTTCAGGGATCACTCTGAGGAAGGCAACATACATTAGTCTCTTTCTTATTTTTGCTCATTGTTACTTCCTCCAAGCCTTAGCACAATGCTTGGCACAGAGAAGACACTCAGTAGATACTTGTTGAATGAATAGATAGTGTACTAAGTAACTATGGTTCTAAGATGCCTAACAGACAGGCAAAAATCCAGCAGTGTAAATGACATACGTGTAACAGTCCAGAGGTAGGCCTGGAAGGATAGCTGTGCCGTCTGCCTCTGGGCTTGGTGACTGCTGCAGTCCCACCATGCCCTCCAGGTGATGGGCAAAGGGAAGACAGGGCATGCCTAATCCTTACAAGGCCAAGGCCTGAAGCTTCTACACATTGCTCCCCCTCACATCCCATTGGCCATAACTTAGTTGCAAGGATGCACCAAGCTGCAAAGAAGACTGAGGTTGAAAGGTCGGGTATGTTGAGACATGCCCCGGAAAAGTGCCACAAGGCAAATTCCGGAGGCTGGCTAAACTTCCGGGGACCGACCCCCTGCAGCCTGGTCCAATCAGGTACCGACCAGGAGCCCTCGGACACTAACCGCCGCTGTAGCCCGCGCTTTCTCCCTTATATGAAAAGACCTGGCTTAAACGCCGGCCCTGGCTATAAAACCCCTCCCCACCCCTCATACCTCGCAGACTCCCTTTGTCTCCTCACTCACCTGCCCCTGGGAGTTCTGCCTGAGAGCGACCGCTCAATGAAGGCCTTCACCAACGGTCCTTAGAGGCGGCTTTTTTCCTCCCGCGGCGTTTTCTAACAGAGGTCAATTGAATTATCTGCCTGCAGCTCTTCCTCTTCTCCCTGCCCTTGGCAAGGTTCACCAGGATGGAGGGTACTTCCCTATCCCATTGATTTTGGGCTTCAACCAGGGGCATATGTGGCAGAAGCGACAGTCTGTTAGCTCCAAGCCAAGGCCATGTGTTTCTGCTCACCCTGCCAACACAGCTGCCACCCTACATGGAGAAGAGCCCGCCCAAGGAGCCACTGGTCCAGAGAACAGGAGACGAGTGGAGCAGCCCTGACCCAGCGCACAGCCTGAAGCAGTGCTGCCTTTGCTCGCCTGAAAGGAAGATAAATGGCCTTTTTTTGGAGATTTCTGGTCACTTTCTATGCAGCATTAATGCAGCAGAAACCTAATGCAGTGGCTATGGACTCAGCCTTAGCTGAGGGGTTCTGCTGTTCAGTAGGGGAAAATGCACATTAGTATACTACAAGCATTGTGTGGGTATAAGCAGGCCCCTCCCTGGATGGAGCAGAGATAACCCAACCTGTAGGGGACTCCTTTATGAGTCCAGAGCATTGTCGAGCCAGTTTAGTTAGCATGAATATAATGTAAGGGTGCATGGCTTCCTGGGACTGTCTTGTGTGGAAGCACTGAAGATCAGCTGACCTGGAGCCAGTCACCTTGATGAGAGCAGAAGGGGGTATGGGAGAAGCAACTGTGTTTGGAATGGAGGCATCTTGGGAATAAATTGCAAGCTGTGGGTTAGAGGAATGATAATATAGAAAACTATCTGAAAACCAATTAAAATAGTTACATTACAACAACAACAAAAAGCTTGGAAAGTTTTCACAATGAGTCAAGAAGTAGTTTTAATAATAGAAGCCTGAAATTACTGTATATTACCATATTAAAAAGTTAATTACTGTCTACCTGTTGTCAATACAGCTGTAGAGAATGAAGCCATTCCTATCTGAATCCTATACAAGATTTGCAATGCATGGGAAAGATAACTAATGCCTTGACCAGATTAGTCAAAATTTACTTCTTAAAAAACATTTTCTCCATGGTGCCTCAGTACCTGAATACTCACAGTCTGCACACCAAAAAGATTTTCAAAGGAAGCGACTCTGTGCTATTTGCTGGTTATTTTGTCAACAAGAATTTAGATGTACAGCAATGGTATCAAATTTTTTCTACTTGGGAAATTGCTAGAGACCTGCAAGAGGTAAATTACTTTTGAAACCATAGCAATTTGGGAGTGACCACACATTTTGAAGGGCTTCCCTGATAGCTCAATTGGTAAAGAATCTGCCTTAAATGCAGGAGACCCCGGTTTGATTCCTGGGTTGGGAAGATCCCCTGAAGAAGGGATAGGCTACCCACTCCAGTATTCTTGGGCTTCCCTTGTGGCTCAGCTTCCCATTGTGGCTCTGCCTGCAATGTGGAGACCTGGGTTTGAACCCTGGGTTAGGAAGATCCCCACTGGGTTAGGAAAGGCTACCCACTCCAGTATTCTGGCCTGGAGAATTCCATGGACTGTATAGTTCATGGGGTCCCAAAGAGTTGGACATGACTGAGCTACTTTCACATACATTTTGAGGTAAGTGAATTAACCCCTGATAAAGTATTGACTGCCTTTTGGAGACCAATTGAGGAAAATAAAAAAGTTTAAAACATTTCTTCAGGTATGAATGTATCCTAAATTTTACCTAGATTTTTTTCTGACAATTTAAAAACTTTTAAGTTTTATTGTGAAAATTTTAAAACACTTTATGTTGAAAGAACCATGAAGGTCTTCCCTCTAAACAGAATGGTTAGTATTTTACATTTGCTCTCTCTCTTCCCTGCCCCCACCACACATACACTGACATACATAAATCTTGAAACTAAGTTGTCAATATGACATCATGATCCTTAAATATTTCAGCATGAATCTCTTAAGAATAAAGACAATCACCTATATAAACACAATGCCACTATCACACCTAAGAAAAGTAATAATCATTCTACAATAACTAATAAATTCTTTAAATTAAATTTAAATTTTTTAATTGTCCCCTGAAGATTTCTATGCAGTTTTCCCCACAATCTAATCAAGGTTTGTGAAGTTTTTCTGTAGATTAACCTGGAAAATCTCCCCCATCTTAGCTTCTGTTTGGTTTTGACTTACAACATCAACTTTTGAAGAGTCCAGGCCAGGGGATTTATAGAGTTGTACATTCTTAATTTTTCTGCTTTCTTCCTGATGGTGTTCTTTAACTTTTACTTTTAAGCCTAGAAAAGAAAGTGAAGTTGCTCAGTTGTGTCCGACTCTTTGTGACCCCATGGACTGTAGCCTACCAGGGTCCTCTGTCCATGGGATTTTCCAGGCAAGAATACTGGAGTGGGTTGCCATTTCCTTCTCCAGGGGATCATCCCAACCCAGGGATCAAACCCAGGTCTCCCGCATTGCAGGCAGACTCTTTACCATCTGAACCACCAGGGAAGCCTATGTTGCCCTTAAAATGGAAATTAGGTCTGGAAGCTTGATTAGTTTTGGGTTAAACATTGTTTGCAAGAATGCTTCAAAGCATTCTGAAGAGTTCCACCTATAAATGTTCATCTTCATTCATCTTATGAAGAGGTCCATATGTTAGGTTTTTCCACTACTGTTGATGCTAATGGTGACTGGGTGGAGATGGTGGCTGCCATACCTCCATGGAGAAGCACCTGCCTGGGAACAAAGACTGAGGCAAAGTTTACATGCTAGATACATGCAAAGTTACATGCTACATGCATACATAAACATACATGTTTTATGATGAGTACAATCTCATGGGAGCAAAAAAAAGCAGGGAGGGAAGAATTGAGGCAGAAAAGGAGGGAAACAAATAAAAAGTGATTTATTGCTGAGCTGGCAATGACTTCACAGGTGGCCTGCTTGTCACTTCGTCATGTGGGACATCTTTGGAGTTGCTGCGTGACACCTTCACATCCTGGAAGACTCCTCTGGGGAATCAACACTCCTATGAGGTGTTGATGCATCTGTACTTCTGGACTGTGTTACCAGGTGCCTCTGGGCAGCTACTGGAAAAACCAGGGCCTTCATGGGTCCCACTGCTTTGGACCCAGGCATGGGAGCTGCTGCAGCTTTGACTCTGGTAGGTGTAATGACAGTCATGTCAAAGCAGGGACATCTGTTGTAGGAGGTGAGGTGGGTGGAGGCTGGAGCTTTACAACTGTCACTGGGCCACTTTACCCAGCAATCTGGGCAAGTGGGTCCCCAGGGACAAGCAAGGCCAAATGCATATGTGGGGGTGGGCATATACTGCGTTGGGTATCAAAGGAACAACTTTCCCTTTGAAATTAGCAATGATCTGTGGAGTGGTACTCCGCCCCCGTGTGATAACCTATTGCCCAGCTACCTCTCCTGTAGCGATTGTAGTACCATTTGATTATCCTTGCTGTGGCAGTTATTTTAAGAGGAAATGCAAAATAAGGGGACTGGCTAGGCTCATTGCCCCTAGAATATAATTTTTAGGATCTTTCAGGAACACAGCGATTTCATATGTATATGTATCGAGAGCAAGGAGGTAGAATATGAATTATATGAGTTCATATTGCTATTGGTATTTAATATTTAACAGTGTTTTTCTTAAATTCTCCTTTATTTTTCCCCTCTTATACTGGAAATTCCTGGTTCCCAATAAAATGTATGTGCAGTCAGAATAAGAGTGTTTAGTTTATCCCAAATAAGCTTCTTTTTCATTGCTGGTTGAATGGCCAATTTTATATAGAGTTGGACCATGTGTTTCTTCTAAGTTCCAACTTTAGGGCATTTTCTTTTTATGATTTACTCTTATTTCTGAATATATAAACTTTATGGTTCAAAAGTCAACACTGTATAAACACATTTAGTCAGAGAAGTCTCACTCCCATGAACATTATCTCCACTCTGTTCCAATCCACCCCTTATAGGTAATCATTTTTATCCGTTTCTGGTTTCTCTTTTCCTATACTTTTTGGGGGGGGAGCAAAAATAAGCAAATACATATGTACATCTTCATTTCCCCTTCTTTCCTACACAAAATGTGACACAGTATACACTCTGTCTTCTTTTTTACTCTTAATATATATCAAAGGACTCATTCTATACTTTAAGGTTCATAGATACCTTAAATGCTAAAATTTACTGTTTTCTATCTGTATCTAAGTTTCTATATCCAAGTATCTATATCTACCTACATTTAAGAAAAATACACTTAATATCTCAAATGCATTGGTTACAGTGTTTGCATGCACGCTAAGTCACTTCAGTCACTTCAGTTGGAAGAGTCACTTCCAACTCTTTGTGACCCTATGGATTGTAGTTTGCCAGGCTCCTCTAGCCATGGGATTCTCCAGGCAAGAATACTGGAATGGGTTGCCATGTCCTCCTCTAGGAGATCTTCCCAACCCAGGGATCAGACCCGAGTCTCTTACGTCCTTCTACATTGACATGCAGGTTCTTTACCACTAGTGCCACCTGAGAAGCCCACGGGTCAGAGTTGGCTAGTCAATGCTGTAGTAACAAACTTCAAAATCTTAATGGCCTTAAAGAATAAAAAGTGAAAGTAAAAGAATCACTCAGTCATATCCAACTCTTTGTGACCCCATTAACTGTACAGTCTATGGAATTTGGAATTCTCTAGGCTAGAATACTGGAGTAGGTAGCTATTCCCTTCTCCAGGGGATCTTCCCAACCCAGGGATCGAATCTAGGTCTCCCTCACTGCAGGCAGACTCTTTACCGTCTGAGCCACCAGGGAAGCCCAAGAATACTGAAGTGGGTAGCCTACCCCTTCACCAGGGGATCTTCCCAACCCGGGAATCAAACCAGGGTCTTCTGCAATGCAGGCAGATTCTTTTCCAGCTGAGCTACCAGGGAAGAAAGAATCAAAGGTTGATTTCTTGCTTACACAGCCTTAGGTGAATTGAGCAGTCTTCGTCTTTCAGCCACACGACCTAAAACATATGTGCTCTATGGGAGCCAGGTTAGGTAGCCAGGCCTAGAAATAGCCCACACCATAACCCAGTCACACAGCCCCAAACTAACTAAAGGGAGGTTGAAAATGTACTGTCAAGTTCATAAAGAGGAAACAGGAATGGACTTTAGTGAATATATAGCATGCCAGTCTTTATTCTTTCATATAAACTCCACAATAGCTCTTCCAGTTAGGTACTTTTCCCCCATCTTACATTTAAGGATGTTGAGGCTCTAAGGCGTTATGTACCTTTCAAATTCATAGTGTGGTGTGTGTCACAGCGTGCTGTGTGTCAGAATTAGTTTCATATCCTGGTGTATCTGCCTCCAAAGCCTGTACATTCCATGGCCAAACAGTATCTCCCCACTGAAAAAGCATGGCAAATCCACTTCATTCACATATAAATGCAAAATTTGAAGAAACAGAGGTTGGAGCAATTGGTACAAGACAATAAGTATTTAGACTTAATATTTATAAGCTATTTCCAACAAAGAATGCAAGATAAAAATTAAATCTCTAAGAACAATAAAAACTAAAACATCACAGGACAAAATGTTTCAGTAACACTGGATGATGAAATAGCTTCATTTATAATTTCTGAATCAAGAGCTATTTGTTATAGGAATTTTTTTAAAATTCAAAGTACAACTGCAAACATTTCTTCTTCCTCTTTCTAAGTAAAAGCATCATATATTCTTTGCATGAGAGAAATTATGACTCTGTCAAAACCATTTAGGGTAGCTTTGGGGAATTATTCCAAGTAATCTCCATGGATTTTTCAGTGAAAAACCTTGCCTTTAGAGGAAATAAAACAAATGTTAAAAACCACTATGGTTTTCTGTAAAGCATTTATCCTTCAATAAAAAATAAATTAATTAAAAAAACCCCCACTATGGCCATTTGGACAATGCCTTTAGTCCCACATTATAACTTATATTTAATGCCTAAGACCAGGTGCAACAATGTTCAATTCCAGTGTATGCTTTTAATAAGTTATTACAGTAAACAAAATGAACAAACCTGGGAACTTTAAATGATTTAAATTAAGCATTGGCCATTTATATGCAGGGACTGAAGATTCCATGAAAAGATAAGATGGTTCTGGAGGGTGATTTTTCCAGAATAAGGCAAAGCTTACCCTAACCCATGGGTGTGAAACCAACTCATCCTGGCTGTTGATTCAATAGTTTTCACAACAATGCCCTGCAAGCCTCAACATCATCATTAGTGTCTTTCAAGCATTTTGGACCCTGACTACAGTAAGAAATATCGTTAGCCATATGCACACACAATGACTCAGAGACACAGGATTTTTTTGAGATAAAATGCAGGCAGTAGAGAAGGAAATGGCAACCCACTCCAATATTCTTGCCAGGGAAATCCCATGGACAGAGGAGTGTGGCAGGCTATAGTCCACTGGGTCACTGAGTCAGACACAACTCAGCAACTAAACAACAAACAACCGTGTGCATACCAGTGGTGGGTGTAAGGTAGTAATCTGATTTTACTCTTTCAGGAAAGAGGAATAGTTGTCCTTTGGCTGTTTCTTACCATACGTCCTCCCAGTACATTGTTTATAAAAAGGATTGTGCAAAAGTATAAAATCACACATAGGAAACCTTTGGTAGTCATGGATTATTACATAGAATTTACAAAGATAATGAACGTTAAATGTTCATTGAAATTCTGTAGAACTGTCTAATGAAAAAAATCAGTTTATATTTTGTATTAATACTCTGCTTCTAGAGACAATTAAGTAATAGAATTACAGATTGAAGATTGTCTTTTCTTTGTAAAATTATCATTTTTAAAATCTAGCAAACATTTTGTTTTCTTTCTCTACTTCAGGTCAAATCTCAGCCAGTTACTGATTTCTCCTGCTTTATCTTTTTAAAAACCTGCTTACAAAAGCCTGTTTCATATAGATATGAAATCGTTCTAAGAGGGTTAGGCTTTGTGAAGGATGGAAAATAGATGTGGATGTGATGCATGAGTTTTTCTTTCCCTATTGTGTCCTGGAAGCCTTTTTTTTTTTTTTTTTGGCTTAAATAACAAACATTTATTTCTTTTTTTTTTTATCTTTTTTTTTTTCTCAGTTGGAGGCTAATTACTTCACAACATTTCAGTGGGTTTTGTCATACATTGATATGAATCAGCCATAGAGTTACACGTATTCCCCATCCCGATCCCCCCTCCCACCTCCCTCTCCACCCGATTCCTCTGGGTCTTCCCAGTGCACCAGGCCCGAGCACTTGTCTCATGCATCCCACCTGGGCTGGTGATCTGTTTCACCATAGATAATATACAAGCTGTTCTTTCGAAACATCCCACCCTCACCTTCTCCCACAGAGTCCAAAAGTCTGTTCTGTACTTCTGTGTCTCTTTTTCTGTTTTGCATATAGGGTTATCGTTACCATCTTTCTAAATTCCATATATATGTGTTAGTATGCTGTAATGTTCTTTATCTTTCTGGCTTACTTCACTCTGTATAATGGGCTCCAGTTTCATCCATCTCATTAGAACTGATTCAAATGAATTCTTTTTAACGGCTGAGTAATATTCCATGGTGTATATGTACCACAGCTTCCTTATCCATTCGTCTGCTGATGGGCATCTAGGTTGCTTCCATGTCCTGGCTATTATAAACAGTGCTGCGATGAACATTGGGGTGCACGTGTCTCTTTCAGATCTGGTTTCCTCAGTGTGTATGCCCAGAAGTGGGATTGCTGGGTCATATGGCAGTTCTATTTCCAGTTTTTTAAGAAATCTCCACACTGTTTTCCATAGTGGCTGTACTAGTTTGCATTCCCACCAACAGTGGAAGAGGGTTCCCTTTTCTCCACACCCTCTCCAGCATTTATTGCTTGTAGACTTTTGGATAGCAGCCATCCTGACTGGCGTGTAATGGTACCTCATTGTGGTTTTGATTTGCATTTCTCTGATAATGAGTGATGTTGAGCATCTTTTCATGTGTTTGTTAGCCATCTGTATGTCTTCTTTGGAGAAATGTCTGTTTAGTTCTTTGGCCCATTGGAAGCCTTTGTTTAATGTAGTCTTTCAACCTCTATGTTCCTGAGGTACGTAAGTGAGAGAACTAAAACCCATCCCAGGCAGTGACAAGGTCTAGCTCTGGCCATGGGAAGCTATAGCTGACTGTGTGGGCTTGTGGGCATAGTTTCCCCATTGCCTATCATGGGAATTCCACAGGCCAAGTGAAGGTCAACATTGTGAACGTTTAACAGCTCCTGTGTCTGATGAGATTGGGTGTGAAAAAGGAAAGTAGGAACACACTCGCCCAGAACTGTTAGTGGATTGTGTAGAAGTGACAGAATCCTTAGTGGACTCAGCTTCCTTCATTAATGTGTGTCCTAGACGTCCTCTTATGTCTCCATTCCTGCTTTATTTTATAAGAAAAAGTCTGCCCTATTCTTTTTTGTTTTGTTTTTGTTTGTTTAGTTCTTTTAATTCTAGCACATTTATTCTGTATGTAATTGTCATACTTTGGGGGGGAAATCAGAAACAATCTTTATGAAGCTCGAAGAATTTTTAGTGAGTAGATGAACAGTAATGAGATATTTGAGATACCTTGCCAAAAAGGCTTGAGAATGTTGCCAGATTAATAATCATATGAATGTAGGTTACCCAAAGGAGTAGGGTGACCACAAATAGCTTTATTACTCTTGAGAATACTTGGAGAAAGATATCCTTTGCTCATGTCAAGGTTGGTGTGGTTGAGCTGTGGGGTCACTGCAAAGCTGTGTGTCCCACAGGCCTGTGCTCATCAAAGGTTAAATACCTGAGAGAGAAAGTTCTCTACACTTGGTTCATGGCAGACAGTGTGGGCAGGAGACACACACCTTAAGAATTCACCTCTGCTGAGGTGATGTCCTGTCATGTCTACTGTATTCTTGGGCTTCACCTGTATTAACAAGTTTTGTACTGATAAAACCTTCTAAAAGCCTCAGTGAATGAGCTTGTACAATCTTGCATATGTACAGGAAACCCATCCTGTCTCCTACTGTGATTACTCATGTACAATATCATTGTGTAAAATTGATTAAAAAGGGAGAGCAGTTGAAAAAAAAAATACAGGCAGTACACTCTGATCCCCTTCCCTAGTCCACCCTATCCCCTACTCAAAATGCTGGCATGGCCTGGGTTCACAACCTGCAGGAGTTGTGACCCACAGTTTGAAACCCCTGAGTTATTGCTGGTTGCTTTGGCTGGCCCATGAAATCAGCCTGTATAGTATATTTCTTTTTTCTTTTCTCTCATAGCTCCCAGAGGGGAGAGGAGCCAAGTGCTTGGAAAGGGAACTGTCATCTGGGAGTCAGTAACCAAATCCCAGAGCCTGGAGAACTCAGCACCACTTCTGGAAGTTCCCACAATTGCCCAGACATGACAAGACCCTACTACTTTAATACCATCCTCAAAAATGTTGAGGTTCATTTAACATGTTGTCCTGTTACTAGAAATACCAGATTTAGCAAAACAATTTTAAAAAAATCAGGACAGCCAGTAAAATTTGAATTCCAGATAAATAAGGAATAGTCTTTTTTTTTAGTGTAAGTATGTCTCATGCAATAACAATTATTCCCTGTTTGTCTGAAGTTCAAATTTAATTGGGTGTCCTGTGTTTTATCTGGCAACTCAACTGGCTGTACACCCTGTCTCTTTACTTTGAAGGTCCTAAATTGGATTGATGGATGTAGGCTGGACAGGATGTGGGCATCGTTGCTGGGAGGAAGGGGGAATATCTGGCTCAGCCTCCTTCCACGCCCCTCAGTTTTCGTTGCTGGCCACACAGTCCACAGGCCCTTGATGGGCCTCATCTGGAGAGCACCCTCTCAGACAGGGCAGTAGATTGGCAAGATGGCACAAACCCTGTTCCTGCTCTGTCCCCTTGACCTTGGGGTCCTCCTGGAGCTTGGCATGCTAGACCTCCGGGATGCATGCTGCACTGCCACTCTAGCTCTGCGGCAAAGGGACAGCCACCAGCCCATCCAGCTTTTGAACAGAACCCCCATCTCTCCTTCTTATAGCCACTCCAGCCTGTGCTAGTGATCCGCTCGGGGAGGGAGAGCACCGCTGGGAGGACAGGACTCACTTCCTACTTCCCTCCTCCAGAGCCTACACCCCAACCTCCCTCTTGCCTCCCCTTGCCTCCAGTTCTAGATATCCCAGAGAAAAGTCTTGCCTTTCCAGCAAAGCATACTCTCTGACCCATGTAGGCCAAGTCTGTTCATCCCCTCAGAGTTAAGACCACTGGACCTGGTTTTTCTTCTCATTTTCCCTCTCCCACTGCCCCAGCTCACAAATGGATGGTTTACTGAAGTGATTCGACCCTTCCTGTGTCCTTGCTGTTCCAACAGTTCCCTTACATTTGGTTAATAGGAAGGACAAATATCACCTCCTGGTCAAAGCTTCAGGTCAAGTTCTGAGCTCTGGGGCCCTGCAGGGCCTTCTTCCATGGCCTGGGTTGTGTTGCGAGGCTGCTGACCTGTTTCTTCAATGGGCTGTGAGCAGCCTGAGGACAGGGGCCCAACATCTGTGGAAAAATACATGAAGAGGAGTCTGCCGTAGCTGGACAGAGGGGCAGTTGAAAAGTATGGGCCATGGTCCTTGTTATACCTTCTGTTTGCTTTCATAAAACTTTTCAGTAAACACATCTTGTTTCCTCTGACTACCAAGACCCAGCAAGATCTGCTGCCCCAGCCACATTTCCTTCTGGGGTTTTCTCTCCCTTTGTTAACACTTACTTATCCAGACCTTTCTGCCAGGGCCATCTGGGTCTTCCAAGATGGCATTAAAAAAGAAAGAAAGAAAGAAGCTGGGACTTCCCTGGCGGTCCAGTGGCTTGGCTAAGACTCCATGCTCCCAGTGCAGGCACCCTGGGTTTGAACCCTGGTCTGGGAACTAGATCCTACATGCCACAACTGAGTTCTCATGCCACAAGGAAGACTGAAGATCCTAAGTGCCACAACTAACACCTGGTGCAGCCAAATAAATACTTAAAAAGAAAGAAAGAAACTTGTCATTGCTAATGTGTAAATGACTGTCACTGGGATACACTTAAATTTTGCATTTTAAAGGAACTAACAGGTATTATTAAGCTCTGATATATGTGCCTCACACTGTTAGTGTCACATAAGGTTAAGATAGAACATCCTGCATGCAAGAGTCATACTGGAAGACAAGATTTAAATACATGGAAGTCATTTAAAAATGACCTAAAGAGACTGGCAGATAATAAAATGCAATTCAAATGGCTTATAAAGGTCACATAATGACATTGTGTTTCATCATTTGTGAAAGATTTGATAAGGTTATTCCTAAAGTTTATTTATTCCAAATAAATCACCAAGGAGAACTTTCAAATTTTACGTGTAATAAAATAACATGGTACTCACTATGTACCAGGCACCATTGCTGGCAACTCCTCCAGTCTTTACAAGAATACCATGAGGTGGCCATTAATCATTTCCCATTTGTCAGGTGGGGGAACTTATGCATCGAGAGGTTAAAGAATTGCCACAGAACTTTGTGGCAGAGCTGGCAGCTGAACTCAAGGCATGAGGATCCTGAGTGTGCACATAATGATATGCCATGGCGTCTCTGAACACAGACCTAAACTTGCACTTTTCCATACTTTTCAGATTGTGCTTCCTTACTTTTTAAATGGGAAAACAATGTATTATTCTTGGAGTGCCTATTTTATTTTCCATTACCCCACACTTGGCCCTCTTGGTTCAATCTTGTAAAATCTACAATCAAGTTTCTAACATTTTCTTGGCTCTATTTCTTCTCTAGGGATCTGTTTGAGTGGACTCTGTAAACTTCACTCAGAGATTTGAGGCCAAAGTTCTGCCTTATCCACTATATCATGTTTCTTTCTTCTTTTGCTCAAAATTTATCAGGTTAAATTTTCAACATTTTACATTTTTTTTTCTACCTTTCTTAATTTCGATTCCACAGCCTGCCTGGGTTTCCATATAGGATTTCACTGAGACTTCGATTTCCTCTGTGGCTGCTCACATCTACTGCATCCAGCAGCTGTTCATACTCCACTGGGGTCTCTCAGGATACTGCTGGGGGTGAGGTGGAACTGAGAGATGAGCAAAGGAGTAACACTAGGGACAGCTGTACCACAATGAATTCCAAGGCAAAGACGAATGAACCAGTGCTGACAATGACTCAGGTTTCAAGGAGGAAGAGGCATTTGAGCTGGTAATAAAAGACTTCTGCAGACTTTGGTGGGTTGATAAGGAAGACGTGGCACCCCAAGCTGAAGGTGGGGAACTTAATCTGGAGTCTCTGTGTTCCTCAGACCAACCATCCGTGATCTCTTCCTTGGAACAAACTGCCTCTGGTTTCCAGGTATTGACAAAGCCCAGAAAAATGCAAATCAAATGTTTTTCTTGAAACATTGGCCTCACTCTGGGTTGTAGCTGAGTAACAGGATCCATTTCATACATCAACTCAACTCTGTACAGAAATTCCAATTGTTTTTCACCCACTCAAGACGGCATGTGAGAATGCAAGCTTGATATTCCCCCAGACATGACCTCAAATGGATCTATTTAGAAGCGCCAATCATCTGAAAAGGTCAGTCCTTTAACAGTTACCAGGAATGAAATCAGTGCATGATACAATGCAGAGGTGATTGTCATACAGCAGTGAAATAACTGGGAGGCAGCAGGCAGAATGGATTATTAACTCCAAGAAGCTTGTGGCCCCTTAAAAAATTTTGTTTTTTGCCTTGAACAGTTTCTAGGTGATACCAGATGAGTGTTTGCTGGGAGTGTAGGGTTGCCTTTAACTTCTGTTCTTCCACTATTCTAGAGGAGTCTAGTATTGGTGTGGGGAGCATGGGGGTGGGGAACATGTGTACCACACCTTTGTCACAAAATAAGGTGGAAAACAGCAACTCACATACTGAGCAGAAGATCAGAAATGATACTTTCAAATAGACTAATGTATGTGTTTCTCTCTTCATGATTAGTAAAGACTATTACTGACAATTATTTAAAATATTTCTAAAAATTAGAAATAGTTGTTCTGGTTTAAAACCCATTTCAAAAGAGATAAAGGAATTATGATGAGGTTATAGTTTTGATTTGGAGGTATTAGTTTTCAATTGTTTTCCCCAAAGTACTTCTTAACTGCTCCTACATGAGAAGGAGATGCTTTAAAGGGTTTGACTGGGGTGTGTGAAACCTGGTAACTGCAATCAGGAGCAGCATCCAAACCACTGACACCAGGCCCAGTTTAGATGATAAAGATTAGAAATATTCCTGTTTGAGCTTGGTTCTACTTCAAGTAGAGAAGGATATATGACCCCTAAATCAGGGGTTCCTCTCTCCTGGTTCCCTTCAAAACCTACCTTCAGGAAATACTCCATATTAATTTTACATGCTTCTTGTACTTCTGCATTGTCCTCAGTGTTTTAGTTCCAAGTTTTTTTGTTCTTTCTTGAGAACCAGTCTCCTCTCTCCTGTGACCTGATATATACTGAAGGCAAAAGACACTTCTATTTCAGACTGTTCTCCCTTGACTGCCCTTCTCCCTCTCCTCCCCTCTCTGCACCACTCCCCACTAGTGGAGGCCCTACAGGAAAACCTCAGCTTCCTGGCATCAGTATCTGAAGTTTCAAATATTCACTAGGTAACTGGACAACCCTTTCTGATGGAGCTGGTTTAAAGGAATACTGACCTAAGAATGCTGCTGGTTTAAATGCAAATTCACAGATTTGAAAACCAACCAATTGATCTAGGAACAATCAGAACTTCTAATATGGTTAAAGAAAGGTGTTTAAAAGCAGACTGGATTTCTGTATGACATGATAACACTCTGAGAGTCCTGAAAAAGGGAGAGGCCAGGTGAGAAATGGGAGCAGCTTCCTAAGGGAGGGGATGCTCAGGGCTTTCTCTGTTCTCAGATGGAAAGGGCATTGAGGGGTCCTTCCCTGAAAGCTCAAAACAACTAGCACCCTGGCATACTGATTGCTATCTGGAAACTTCTAAATACCACAGATATTTACATAGCTCTTTTCAGTTCTAAAAGGGTTCCCACAGCCTTGGTTTCATTTGATCCTCATGAATTCCTTGCCAAGACTGAAGGACAGATTTCACAACCTGAGCCTTGGAAAACGAAATCAAATCTCCCAAGTCCACAGAAATCAGAGGAGCCAGAATCTGAGCTAGCAGGTAAATGTTCATTGCATTGAACAAATTCAGAAACATATGAGTATTATGAGGTAAACAGGGTCTCTTCTTGTAAGAAGCTCATAATCTAGTTGGGGAGAAATGCTCCAAATTAATATAATTAAAATAATACTAGGATTAAATAAGGAAAGACCAGACACAAGGCAGTAAGTGCATCCTTCACTGCGAAACAAAGCAAGGCAGTGCTATGATTTTAAGTGTACTTAAACAGCTTTCATCCCATGATTAAACTGAAATTCCCAAGTGTCCTCCATCTATCACTCCACCTTCATCCTAAGTCTCTGCTTAATATTCTGGGTTTCACTCGAATTCCCTATGGCACACTACACAGTCTTCAGCTTTACACATCAGCTACAGAGATGTCTGGGCTAGTCACATCCTCTTTAGTCCCATATTTGCAGTGTAACTCCAGGCCCCCACACCCAATTTTTAGTTATTTATTTTTAGCCACAAGGGACATAAAAAAGGGAGTGGGGGTTATCTGTCTTCAGTGTTCTGGAAAAGTTCACCCTCACCTCCTGGAAGTGCTAATGGGAGCAGATTTTAGAAAATGGTATAATGATTAAGAAATCACACATGAAGAGAGACTTATAGTTGGAGGGTATTTCAGGAATGAATACCAACCAGGCCAAGGACAGAGTGAGTGAGAAGACAGGAGAAAGCCAGAACATGCCCATGGTCAGGACTGTCTCCATCTGACACAGAAGACACATGGTGTGATGATTATGTGCATACCTAGAACAGGGTTAACAGATCATTTAAAACTGGGATTTCCCCAAATCTAGGGGGGCCCTGGCCCACATCCACTGTTCTCCAGAAAATACAAATTTCTCCCAAATACCTCTTTCTTCATCTGAGGATTCTGTAGGCTTTTATGTGGAGGCTGCAGTCCAGTCTCCTTATATTCATTCCTTATATTACACTGGCAAAAACAGATACTATAGAGTGGAAACAACTTAATATCTATCAACTGATGAATGAAAACACAACATATATACAGTGAAAAGTTATTCAGCCACAAAAAGGAATGAAATGCTAATACATACTATAACATGGATGAAATCTTAAACACTATGCTAAGAAGCAGACACATGTCTGATGCTATTCACATGAAATGTTCAGAACAGGCTGATAGGGATGTCAGTAAATCAATGGTTCACAGGGGCGAGGGAGGCAGGAAAGCAGAGTGACTGCTAATGGACATGTGGTTTCTTTCAAGGGTGATCAAAATGTTTCGGATAAGTGGTGACGGTTGTATAACTGTATCAGGTATACTGAAAACCACTAAATCATACATTTTGGAAGGATGGAAAAAAAACAAGCATGCATTGTTAGAATTTTAAATTTAAGGAAAACATGGAGGAACTTAACTGTATCAACCTGATATTTGCCTGGGAACATTAGAAACATCAAAAATAAAATAAGTATAACTAAAATACTAGGGGCTTCCCAGGTAGCTCAGTGGTAAAGAATCCTCTTGCCAATGCAGGAGATGCTGGTTCAAACCCTGTGTCAGGAAGATTCCCTAGAGGAAGAAATGGTAACCCACTCCAGTATTCTTGTATGGAAAATTCCTTAGACAGAGGAGCCTGGTGGGCTACAGTCCACTTGACTGCAAAGAACTGGACACAACTGAGCAAGCATGCATGCATGCACAAAAAAAAACTATTCAAAAAACATGAAAAATGGCAAAGAAACAAAGACCAAAAAATGAGGGAGATGGAGGATAGTCAAATGAGTCCCAACATATACAAAACTGGTATTCCTAAGATGGGATAGAACAAACGAAACAAACAAAAAGTACTAGACTGAAACTTTTCAGAATTAATCATAAGAATAGTAACCAACATTTACTGAGCACTATATATATTGCACATAGTTTGAGCATCAACTCATGTCAGAAGACCAAAAAGTTGAGCAAGACCCGCAAATCTTGAGCAAGTGTCCTCCAAGACTTTTGTCCTTTAAATAGAAAAGCTGAAACTATTTTCATTTGTGCTCGAGGTTTGCTACCTGACAGAAACCTTATCCTAGTTCAGTAAATTCCAGGAAGGAACTGGCTGGCCAAGCTTGAGTCCTCTGTGACCCAATTCCTATGGCTAGGGTATGAGCTGTAATGACTGGCCCAGGTTGGGAAGAGATAGAGAGAAGCGCAGCATGAAGTAATTGGGAGATGAACCTTGAGGAGTGTGTTGATTGATTAGAGGTGGAAACTTTGTGAAGGACTTGGAATTCTGGCACATGTATTTAGTGGGATGATGGAGCTACTCACTGAGAAGGGGAATGCTGGGAGAGGAGCTGGGAGGAATACTGCGAGTCAGTTTTGGACACTCGCGTTAGAGCTGTCTTTGAGGAGCCCCAGTTGAGATGTCCAAGCATGTAGCTGGACATATGGGCCTGGAGGATGGAGGAGAAGGGGCCTAGGGGCTTATTTGTGGAGTTGGTAATGGAAGCCAAGTGACTCATACTGGGGTTGAAAGCAGCTTCCGGCAGGAAAGAACTCTCTGGGAGGTTCCTTTTGTCTTGACATTGATAGCTTATGGTGAACAATGTAGGATTCGTGATCTCCGAAGAAGATGATTTAGCTTTGGAACCAGGGACCAGGCTTGATCACTTAAGAGTTTCTGTGTAGCAGAGTTTTATTAAAGTGAAAAAGGGACAGAGAAAGCTTCTGACATAGACATCAGAAGGGAGAATGGAGAGAGTCCCCCTTGCTAGTCTTAACAAGGGAGCTATATACTTTTTCTTTTTTTTTTTTTTAACTTTTTCAATTGGTTATCAGTTCAGTCAGTTCAGTTCAGTTCAGTCGCTCAGTCGTGTCTGACTCTTTGCGACCCCATGAATCGCAGCACACCAGGCCTCCCTGTCCATCACCAACTCCCAGAGTTGACTCAAACTCATGTCCATCGAGTCGGTGACGCGATCCAGCGATCTCATCCTCTGTCGTCACCTCTTCCTCCTGCCCCCAATCCCTCCCAGCATCAGGGTCTTTTCCAATCAGTCAACTCTTCACATGAGGTGGCCAAAGTATTGGAGTTTCAGCTTCAGCATCAGTCCTTCCAATGAACACCCAGGACTGATCTCCTTTAGGATGGACTGGTTGGATCTCCTTGCAGTCCAAGGGACTCTCAAGAGTCTTCTCCAACACCACAGTTCAAAAGCATCAATTTTTCGGCGCTCAGCTTTCTTCACAGTCCAACTCTCACATCCATACACGACCACTGGAAAAACCATAGCCTTGACTAGATGGACCTTTGTTGGCAAAGTAATGTCTCTGCTTTTTAATATGCTGTCTAGGTTGGTCATAACTTTCCTTCCAAGGAGTAAGTGTCTTTTAATTTCATGGCTGCAATCACCATCTGCAGTGATTTTGGAGCCCCCAAAAGTAAAGTCTGACACTATTTCCACTGTCTCCCCATCTATTTCCCACAAGGTGATGGGACCAGATGCCATGATCTTAGTTTTCTGAATGTTAAGCTTTAAGCCAACTTTTTCACTCTTCTCTTTCACTTTCATCAAGAGGCTTTTTAGTTCCTCTTCACTCTCTGCTGTAAGGGTGGTGTCATCTGCATATCTGAGGTTATTGATATTTCTCCCAGCAATCTTGATTCCAGCTTGTGCTTCTTCCAGCCCTGCGTTTGTCATGATGTACTCTGCATAGAAGTTACATAAGCAGGGTGACAATATACAGCCTTGACGTACTCCTTTTCCTATTTGGAACCAGTCTGTTGTTCCATGTCCAGTTCTAACTGTTGCTTCCTGACCTGCATACAGGTTTCTCAAGAGGCAGATCAGGTGATCTGGTATTCCCATCTCTTTCAGAATTTTCCACAGTTTATTGTGATCCACACAGTCGAAGGCTTTGGCGTAGTCAATAAAGCAGAAATAGATGTTTTTCTGGAATTCTGCTGCTTTTTCGATGATCCAGTGGATATTGGCAATTTGATCTCTGGTTCCTCTGCCTTTTCTAAAACCAGCTTGAACATCTGGAAGTTCTCGGTTCATGTATTGCTGAAGCCTGGCTTGGAGAATTTTGAGCATTACTTTACTAGCGTGAGAGATGAGTGCAATTGTGCGGTAGTTTGAGCATTCTTTGGGATTGCCATTCTTAGAGATTGGAATGAAAACTGACCTTTTCCAGTCCTGTGGCCACTGCTGAGTTCTCCAAATTTGCTGGCATATTGAGTGCAGCACTTTCACAGCATCATCTTTCAGGATTTGAAATAGCTCAACTGGAATTCCATCACATCTGCTAGCTTTGTTTGTAGTGATGCTTTCTAAGGCCCACTTGACTTCACATTCCAGGATGTCTGGCTCTAGGTGAGTGATCACACCATCGTGATTATCTGGGTCGTGAAGATCTTTTTTGTACAGTTCTTCTGTGTATTCTTGCCACCTCTTCTTAATATCTTCTGCTTCTGTTAGGTCCATACCATTTCTGTCCTTTATCGAACCCATCTTTGCGTGCAATGTTCCCTTGATATCTCTAATTTTCTTGAAGAGATCTCTACTCTTTCCCATTCTGTTGTTTTCCTCTATTTCTTTGCATTGATTGCTGAGGAAGGCTTTCTTATCTCTCCTTGCTATTCTTTGGAACTCTGCATTCAAATGGGTATATCTTTCCTTTTCTCCTTTGCTTTTTGCTTCTCTTCTTCTCACAGCTATTTGTAAGGCCGCCTCAGACAACCATTTTGCCTTTTTGCATTTCTTTTCCATGGGGATGGTCTTGATCCCTGTCTCCTGTACAATGTCACAAACCTCTGTCCATAGTTCATCAGGCTCTCTGTCTATCAGATCTAGTCCCTTAAATCCATTTCCCACTTCCACTGTATAGTCATAAGGGATTTGATTTAGGTCATACCTGAATGGTCTAGTGGTTTTTCCTACTTTCTTCAGTTTAAGTCTGAATTTGGCAATAAGGAGTTCATGATCTGAGCCACGGTCAGCCCCTGGTCTTGGTTTTGCTGACTGTATAGAGCTTCTCCATCTTTGGCTGAAAAGAATATAATCAATCTGATTTCAGTGTTGACCATCTGGTGATGTCTATGTGTAGCGTCTTCTCTTGTGTTGTTGGAAGAGGGTGTTTGCTGTGAGCAGTGAGTTCTCGTGGCAAAAATCTATTAGCCTTTGCCCTGCTTCATTCCGTACTCCAAAGCCAAATTTGCCTGTTTCTCCAGGTGATTCTTGACTTCCTACTTTTGCATTCCAGTCCCCTATAATGAAAAGGACATCTTTTTGGGGTGTTAGTTCTAAAAGATCTTGTAGGTCTTCATAGAACCGTTCAACTTCAGCTTCTTCAGCATTACTGATTGGGGCATAGGCTTGGATTACCATGATATTGAATGGCTTGCCTTGGAAACGAACAGAAATCATTCTGTCATTTTTGAGATTGCATCCAAGTACTGTATTTCGGACTCTTTTGTTGACCACGATGGCTACTCCATTTCTTCTAAGGGATTTCTGCCCACAGTAGTAGATATAATGGTCATCTGAGTTAAGCTCACCCATTCCAGTCCATTTTTGTTTGCTGATTCCTAGAATGTCGACATTCACTCCTGTTTGACCACTTCCAATTTGCCTTGATTCATGGACCTAACATTCCAGGTTCTTGTGCAATATTGCTCTTTACAGCATCGGACCTTGCTTCTATCACCAGTCACATCCATAACTGGGTATTGTTTTTGCCTTGGCTCCATCCCTTCATTCTTTCTGGAGTCATTTCTCCATTGATCTCCATTAGCATATTGGGCACCTACCAACCTGGGGAGTTCCTCTTTCAATATCCTATCATTTTGCCTTCTCATACTGTTCAAGGGGTTCTCAAGGCAAGAATACTGAAGTGGTTTGCCATTCCCTTCTCCAGTGGACCACATTCTGTCAGACCTCTCCACCATGACCAGACCATCTTGGTTATCACAGTAAATCAAAAGAATGTCTCAAGGTTGTAAAGGTCTCACCAGATCCACTCCCCTAATTTACATATTAAGATTAACAGGATTCACTTTGGTTCAGGTCAGTCATTCAGTCATGTCCAACTCTTTGCAACCCCATGGACTGCAGCATGCCAGGTTTTCCTGTCCATCACCAACTCCCAAAGTTTGCTCAAACCCATGTCCATTGAGTCGGTGATGTCATCCATCCATCTCATCCTCTGTTGCCCCTTTCTCCTCCTGTCTTCAACCTTTCCCAGCATCAGGGTCTTTTCCAGTGAGTCAGTTCTTTGCATCAGGTGGCCAAAATATTAGAGTTTCAGCTTTAGCATCAGTCTTTCCAATGAATATTCAGGACTGATTTCCTTTAGGACTGACTGGTTGGATCTTCTTGCAGTCCAAGGGACTCTCAAGAGTCTTTCTAACACCACGGTTCAAAAGCATCAATTCTTTGGCTCTCAGCTTTCTTTATATCGGGAACTGAAACAACTCTGTGCCCCTATTTCAATGATCAACTAAGATTACTTCCTTTTTTCCCCTTTACAAACTATCATGGCCGAGCAGAATCTTCAGCGATAGCTTTGCAGGGAAACTGAATTCACTGTCTCCTCAGATTGCCGGCACTCTGATTAAAAGCAACTTCCCTTTTACAAACATTTGTCTCTTTCTTGAGTAATGATTTTTGGGCAATGAGGATCCAGATCTGAGTTCAGTAACAGCATTACATAAACAGAAAGTGTTGGGCACAGAATAAAAGGGAAGAGGAAGAAGCTGGTTAGGAAGGTTGAGGAGTGGTCAGAGAGGGAGGAAGGCACCCAGGAGAGTGTGGTGGCAAGGGAATTAAAGGGGAATAGTGCTGGAAGAAGAGGTGCATAGTCCAGTGTCTTAGAAGTTGCTAAGAGGTAAAATAAGATAAGAGGAGAAAACGAATATGGCCGTTTCCTTATGGGTCAGAGTTTTAAAATATATTCCAGAATAAAAGAACATGTCACAGATAGAAAATATACAAACTGACTTTTGTACCTATAGGACTTTGGACTAAAATCAATACAAAGAATACTTGATAAGATAAGGAGGAGTCCATTAAGTTATAAAAGAGGACCTAGTTTCTAAAATGAACCCCAAATAATTATCATCTGAAAAATATATGTTGGAACAAATATACTTGTGAAAATATTTAACAAAACATTGAAAAACAAGGTAATGTGGACGACTTAAGATGGTGTTGGCACAATGTGAAGAAAAGGATCCTTCTGCCTGCTGGAATGAAAGCAGTGACACCATTTGGTAGGTCTGCTGACAACATCATCAAAAGCCTTCAACAGTGAGCACAACCTTTTAATAACTGTTCCAGGGGTTTATCCTGAGGAAATAATTAGGGATGTGCACAGAGATTCATCTACAAGTAATTCCACAAAAATGAAAAGCTGGAAACAAACCAAATGTCCAAAATCAGGTAAAATAATTATGGTACATTTATACAATGGGAGACCACAGAGTCATTAAAAATGCCACAGAAGTGTATCTTCTGATATGAAAAAATGTTTGCAATATATAAAGCAATAAAAGCTAATTATAATATGATCTCAAATATGCACATATATGAACAGAACAAATTGATTATTTCTGGCTGCTGGCTTTACAAACGGATTTTATTTTGCTTATTTGTGATTTACTATTTTAAGATGCTTACTCCTTGGAAGAATAGCTATAACAAACCTAGACAGTATATTAAAAAGCAGAGAATCGCTTGGTAGACAAAAATCCGTATAGTCAAAACTATGGTTTTTCCAGGACTCACGTATGGATGTGAGAGTTGGACCATAAAGAAGGTTGAGCGCCAGAGAAGTGACGCTTTCAAACTGTGGTGTTGGAGAAAACTCTTGAGAGTCCCTTGGACTGCAAGGAGATCAAACCAGTCAATCCTAAAGGAAATCAACCATGAATATTCATTGAAGGACTGATGCTGAAAACAGAAGCTCCAGTACTTTGACCACCAGATGCGAAGAGCTGACTCACTGGGGAAGACCCTGATGCTAGGAAAAACTGAGGGGAAGAGAAGGGGGCAACAGAGGAGATGGCATCACTGGCTCAATGGACATCAGTCTGGGCAAATTCAAGAAGATGGTGAAGGACAGAGAAGCCTGGTGTGCTGCAGTTCATGGGGTCTCAAACAGTTGGACAGCTGTTGTTAGCAGCTGAACAACAACAAAATTTTTCTGTAATGAACATATATTCTTTTATAATAACTTTAAAAAACTTGGTAATTATATAAAGGTGAAAGGAGAAAAGAACAAGTTCACTAGAATTAAACCATGCTATGCTGTGCTTAGTCGCTCAGTCGGGTCCAACTCTTTGCAACCCCATGGACTACAGCCTGCTAGGCTCCTCTGTCCATGGGGATTCTCCAGGCAAGAATACTGGAGTGGGTTGCCACGCCCTCCTTTGGGGGATCTTGGCAACCCAGGGATCGAACCCAGGTCTCCCACATTGCAGGTGGATTAAGCCTGAATTAAACCATAACTGATCATTAATACATAAGCAAATCATTAAGTGTGAACATTTATCCTGAGTTAACTATACTTAGTTTTTCTGCTATCAGAGGGAATGAGGCCTAAAATAGAAACTGGCTTGTGTTACAGAAAATAAAGTTACATACTTGTCTTTGAACTGTGAAATCTGTACATATTACATATTTATATATATGTACAGAGAAAATATTCGAAAGGTATCCACTAAATTTGAAAGTGGTTCCTTTCGGCAGGGTAAGATAAATGGGGGTGGGAAATAATTAACTTTTCCTTTGAACAACTCTATTGTCTGAAAAATAATAACAAGCATGTAAAAAGTTTAAGTACATTTAAAAAGAAAAAGTGGTTGTAATTTTGAAAATATTTAGAAACATGATAGTATTTATGGTATGATGACAAAAGTATCATATACAAAATATGCTTAGGATGCTTACCACTATGTTCATGTATCTGCAGGTAACAAAGGCCTAGACAACAATTCTCCATCATGAAAATAACTGTTCAAGTTCATTCATTCACTCATTTCAGAAATGTTTGCTGAGCACCTACTAAGTGCTGAGCACACCCTTGTTCCAGGCACTTGGGATACAGCAAGGAACCAAACAGCCAAACATGCCTCCCCTCAGGGAACTGACATTCAAGCAAGCAGAGGCAGACAGGAAGTAGTAAAGCATAATAAATATGGAAGGAGTTGATAAGTGCTACTGAAAAAATGGAGCAGAGTAAAGGAGAATAACTGTAGTTTTCGGAGAAGGCTCTTAAGAATCCCTTGGACTGCAAGGAGACCAAACCAGTCAATCCTAAAGGAAATCAATCCTGAATATTCATTTGGATGGACTGATGTTGAAGCAGAAGCTCCAATACTTTGGCCACCTGATTTGAAGTGCCAACTCATTAGAAAAGACCCTGATGCTGGGAAAGATTGAAGGCAGGAGAAGAGGATGACAGAGGACGAGATGGTTGGATGGCATCACTGACTCAATGGACATGAGTCTGAGCAAGCTCCGGGAGATGGCGATGAACAGGGAAGCCTGGCGTGCTGCAGTCCATGGGGTTGCAAAGAGTCGGACATGACTGAGCGACTGAACTGACTGATGAACTGATATGCAGAGAGAACAGCTAGAGCTTTTGCACTAGAAATATTCCCCATGGAATAGCAATGAAGGTAGAATGGCTGAGACAGAGTGAGCAAAGCCCTTTAGGAGTAAGCAGGCCAGTTGGTATTGGGCTCTATAGTCTACTGAAAGGACTGGCTTTTTATTCCAATTGAACTGGGGATACACTGTGGGGTTTTAAGCAGAAAAATGCCAGGATCACTCTGACTGCTGTGTGAAGATTAGGCTACTGGAGGAGGGAAGTAAGGACGTGGGTTGTCCTTCATCCTGTGGGATGAAGTTGGCTGTGAGAATACCGAGGTATTGAATCTGAGACACAGTTTGAAGATAGAGCCAAGAGGATTTTCAGATAGATTGACAGGGAATGTACGAGAGGAGTATGAGGATGGCTCTCAGCATTATGGCCTGAACAAATGAAGTGGCGTTACCATTAATTCCAATGAGAAAGCCAGCTGAGTGGAGTAAATTTGGGGTTGTGAAAGTATCAGGAAGTTATTTGTAGAACTGTATTATGTGAGGGTGAAAGCAATATAAATTTTGTCTTAAGACTGTTTCTAATATTACGACATCTTTCCAAATGAAAAAATCATTTCAAGACTCCTGACTTAGTAACTATTACATTCCCAGTACTGTGAACATGCAACTTGGTCACTGCTAATATTCTGGAGAAATCATGTGGGTAGAAGATATTCCAGGAAACTGGAACCTAGGTTACGGTTTTCCAAAGGGTGGTGGGGTGGGGTGGGAAACAGAGGCTGTAAATCTTTCCAGAATCTTGGCAAGATTCTAGAACATGTCATTAAATGATGACATATGATTGCCTAAAATTAGTAGTAGTCCCTATTGGATTCAGTCTGATGTTAACAGCAAGTCAGATTAATGTATGTACTAGAAAAACCCAGTCTTTTTCCTATATGTCTTCATTACTACTCATACAGAATACTTTACCTCTGACACCAAATGCATGGGCGTTTTCTCCCACCAAGCAGTTCTCTGGGATACCAGCTGGTTGTCCTACAATTTAACTCAATTTTGACACAATCTGAAATAACATCAGATAACACAGGTTAGGGACCAGTACCATGAGACTGACTCTGCTTCAGATGCCAATTACAAGTAGTAAGTCCCCAAGTTACTCCCAACTTCTGTTCTACCTGGAGGTTCCTGTGACCTCGTACCCAGAGGATTCAGTAATTTGCTCGACCAACTCACAGAACTCTGGGAAACACTTACCTACGTTTATTAGTCTATTAAAGGATACAAATGAATGCCAGATGATATACAGAGGTTGAGGCCTAGGGTGAGGGATATGGAGGGGGGGGAGGCATTGGGTGAGGGGGTAGGTCCCAGGCATAGGAGCTTGTGTTTTCCTGAGTTGAGGGTGTGGCACCCTCCTGGTGTGTGGATGTGTTCACCAACCTGGAAGCTCTCTGAACCCCATTTTGTTGGAATTTTAAAGGATGCTTCATCACCTAAGCATGATTTATCATTAGCTCCATTTTCAACCCTTCTCTCATCTCAATATAATGGCAAGGGTAAGGGGTGGCATGAGAGTGAAATGAAAGTCGCTCAGTAGTGTCCGACTCTTTGCAACCCTACGGAGTATAGTCCATGGAATTCTCCATGCCAGAATACTGGAGTGGGTAGCCTTTCCCTTCTCCAGGGGATTAAATCCAGGTCTTCCGCATTGCAGGTGGATTCTTTACCAGCTGAGCCACAAGGGAAGCCTTCCCACAAGGAAAGGCATGGGAGGGAGATGCTAAAAAATTCCAACTCTCTAATCGTGGCTTGATCTTTTCAACGACCAGCTCCCATTCAGAAGCTGTCTAGCAGCCCACACAAAGTTGCTCATTAGAAGAAATCACATTCCTATCACCCAGGAAATGCCAAGGGTTTTTGTGGCCTTGTGGCAGGAACTAAGGTCAAAGGTCAAATATTATAACAAAAGAGCCTCCTAGTACTCTTATCACATATGAAAATTCCAAGGATTTTAGCAGCTCAGTATCAAAGAAGATATTCCAGAAGACTGCAGACTAAGTTCCAGTTTTCAATTAAAGGGGAAAAAAACAAAGGTTGCAAAGTCATCCAAAGCCCTGGCAAAATTCTAGAACACGTCATTAAGTAGATGGCATATGAACAAAAATTAGTAGTAGCTCCTTTTGCATGCAGTTTTAAGTCAAGAACATGTCTGACGAATACATTTAGAAAAAAATAAACCAGGGTAATTTTGGAAACTGTAAGTCTAATGTTTGAAGGTGTGGAAAGGTTCAAGAGGAGACTGCACACGATAGTGGCAACACAGGTTAGTGTTACAGACTGGAAGGTTCGCATTCAGCCCCTATCACTTTCTAGCCATCTAACCTCTGGAAGACTTCTGTGCTGCTCAGGGAACGGTAACGACGGCACAGACTGGTGCATACTAACACTGAGACTTGACAAGGGCTTCGCACAATGCGTGTAGAACAGAGCTGTCCTGGGGGCGGGAGGGGGAGGAGAGCTTACTGTAGTCTCTTTTCAGACCCAAGGAAGGTCCTGCCTCCGTGAGAGATGCAGCGAGAAAAGTAAGCAATAAACAAAACAGTCTTCTTCTAGTACTGCTGCAGAGCTCTCAGCGTAGGAACGGGTGAACACAGGCCTTGGTGCTTCCAGAACTGCTTCTCACCAGGACTCGAATCCAGAGAGTGGACCAGCTTAGACCTTCTTCAGAACTCCAAAGAGGCAGGTTGTTGCGACAGTAAAACCAAGGGGACCGGGCGAGACTGCCCCTGGCCGACTCCGCCCCGACTTGCGGGCTCTCGCCCCGCCCCCTTCCCGCCCGAGTCCAGCCTGGCCAAGCAGTCCAAGCACCAAACTTCACCAACCGGGCGAGGTGTCATGCGCATGCGCTCTTCTTCCCTCGCGGCTCTACGTGACGCGAGCTCCGGCTTTCCGCCACACTCTGCCCCGCCCCTTCTTGCACAGCCGTTACTGTTGTCCCCATGTCCTTTCTCACCCGCACTCTGTCCTGCCCACACCTCGTCTCCAGTTCTGTGACTAGTAACTGCAGAACAACCTCAAGTCCTGCAGAGTCACGTTCCGTGCTCCCTTGGTGGCGGTGATGATGGGCGGGGGGAGATAAGGCGGGATGACGGGAGGTGGCAGTTGCCGCGGACCCACTTCCGGAGGACGGGCGGAAGTGGCTGCGGTAGATGGTGGGAGGGGGAAAGGAGTGCGAGGGGAGGGCCGGGCGCCGGGGGTCGAGGGGGTGGGGCCTGGGCCGGTAGTGGGGACCCGGCCTGGGGCCTGGAGTCCGACCAGGGGCGGACTGCGGATACCTGCCGAGTTTGGGTGGGCGGGACCCAGGTAAAGAACCAGCGCAGATAGGGCGAGGGTCGTCTGGGCCGCAGAGGGGTGCGGGGGTCAGAGTCTAGAGAGGGTCGCGTTGTTACCCTCTTTCCCAGTGAACACAGAGCAAGGGGTTCTGGGGAGAAGGGTGGGAGGAGTAAGTTCTTGGCTGGGTGGGGGGGCGTTCTTGTGGATGCCACGCCCCTACAGGAAGGAAAGGCGCGTGCGTGCGTGTGTGTGTGTGTGTGTGTGTGTGTGTGTGTGTGTGTGTGTGTGTGTGTGTGTGTGTGTGTGTGTAAGAATAAACTTAGAAGGGAGGGGGCGGCCAGGGTGGGCCACTGGATTGAAAAAATTGGAACATCACTAGGGCTATTGGTGGTAGCATTCGGGCCTCTAACATTTCAGGAAAGTGCTCTCGGGAGTCGCCTCAGGAAGGAGTTTGACGGAGATTGGGAATTACATCTTTGGCACGAAACGGGGGGAGGTATCAGTGAAGGGAAGGGGGCAAAGAATGCTTGTAGAAGGTGCCAGAATCTAGGTCTGGTGTGGATTTAATTCAGACTGGGAGAGTTGGCCGATTAAAACACTGCACACCCTAAGAAGCTTGGGAGATGTAGGGCGATTAGTGTGTGGCACAAACGAGGAGAACAGGAGGAGAATGTTCTTTTCTGTATTTCTTAGAAGACAGTCTCCACACAGCAGTGGTTTTGGTTACTTTTCTGTGGTGGGATTAGGCGCTGTCTTTCCTTTATCTTGAGTCATATTTGTATACATATTGTTGAGGTGACTGTTTTGGGGTGGAATATGTGAGTGAGGTAGGTACTTTGAGTAACCTTGTGGAGTGTTTAAGGAAGGGTTTTTGATGATAATCTCATTTAGGTAGGAAGTATTAGGGATTCCTTTCGGTATATAATAGATTAGAGAGTGTCATGATGTTTAAATATTCTTCAGGTTAACACAGAAATCAGCTTCCTGGGCCATGCCGGTTCTAAGGCCTGTTTCCTCTCATGAGCTTCAACAGAAGACGGACTCTCCAGCCCTCACAGTGGATGACTTTCCTTCCCTGAACAGGAGATGGGATAGTACCTGGGATCTGCCTATCACCAGACTCTGGGCTTAATAAACCAGCTGAATGAAGGGATGTAATAGACCTCTGGGAGGGACACTGAAGCCTGCAGGGGGGGGAGGGGCCTGGACAAACTCCTTCCCCCCCAGACTCCTCCCACTCAGAGTCCACTCAGCCATGGACTTTGGACCTGGACCAGAGGAGAGAAGCTGCACTTCGGTGTTTCTGATCTGGGATTCTCAGTTTTGGAAATGGAGTACTGGATGGGGGTTTGATGATCTTCAGGGGAGCAGCTGAGAGAAGAAAGGTAAGGTTCCTGTCTCATTTCCCACTTGGTCTCTTGCTGCTCCTGTGCAGATAGTGTTGAGTGGGGCTAGTCCGGGGACACTGCCATTCAGAAAATGCCCTGATGAGAACTCTTACCCTGATGGGTACACAGGAAACTTCACCTCTCTTTCCCTCTCAGGGTGCAGGCTTGTTCCCAGTAGCTCCTTACCCAGATAGAGTACCTTGAAAGGAGTTGGGAGCAATGGCAGTTGTGAGGTTAGACCAAGGAGAACATAAAAAGACTTTAGGCCTCTGAAGGGAGGTTGTATTAGATTACTTGTAAGGGCTTTTTCCACACTGGGGTAATTGGATTCCAAGTCAGTTTGGGCTAAGTACAACTCTGGAATGGATTATCCAGGCTGAGGCAGGCTGCTGTGTTTTGGGGAGCTAACTAAATAGAGCTGCCTTGGGTGGGGGCAGGTAGCAGATGGTCTGGAATACCTCCTAAGTTGGCTCTCCTCCTTCCCCTTTAAGGAAATGTAGGCCGTGAAACCTCACTGTAAGAGCAGAGAAACAGAACACAGGTTTGGGAATCAGGATTTGTGTCCTAGCTCTGCCTTTCTTAGTGTACACCCCTAGATATGTCAGTTAAGCTATGCCATGTTCTCTTCACTTGCAAAATGGGGATAACTAACTTTCCAAGTCCCCCACAGGTTGTTTGCAAGGAACAAATGAAATGATAGATTTTTCAGGAGTACCCAGGGCCATGTACATGTAGCAGAGTAACATTGTTTTTGCTTGATATGCTTGTATAGTTGCATAGAGAAAAACTGAATTAGGAGTTCTGTTCATTTATTGAATTAGTGTTCTGGCAAAAGTCTTACTTGTGCTTAATTAAAAACTCTGTCTTGAATTTGTCTCATCCTGTTGCTACTAGCCAATACCTGGCAAAGGTGCACGGGTTCAAAGAGAACTCAGATTAAGGGATTCTGCCAGGTACCTTGTGGCTGTCAGAGCTCTCCAGTCAGCTGGCCTCTTTGGGGTAGCAGACCAAAGAGAGGTGGAGAGAAGTATAAGTCTCAAGGACCAAGTGTCTGTTAGGAGATGGAGCTCCATTTCTTGGAGTGAGCATTGGGCCTTTCCTTTTTATTGCCATGTCCTGGTCTTCTCTCCTGCTCTTTGAAGTGACAGTGTTTTTCAGACTGCCGTTGTTTAGCCTTCTATATTTTCGCAGGCTCTGTTCCCACTTAAAGCAGAAGCTGTTCATTTTACCTTCTTACCTTCTGTTCCTTCCTTGAATTCCAAGTTACCTATGCCAAGATGCCTGCTTTTCTGAGTGACAGAAACAGCAGAAAGAAGAGGTGATGGAAATTTTGATAGACAGTAGGATACAGTGGACTGGGAAAGGGGTAGGAAGCTTGGCTTCTAGCATCTCTTTGCCTCTCACTAGCTGTGTAATACCTAGGCCTCATATTCAGTGGTCATTTGCAAGCTGAAAATTGTGTATTTATGACTTGGTTTCTTTCTTTTTCCCTTCCTCTTTTCCATAGGAGTCTGTGAGACCCCCAATGGCCTGAGGGCTGGGCAGGCAGACTTAGGTGGACTTCCTGGCCCTAGATATTTCTTCTCTAGTCTGATGCCTAAGGTAGCTCTTTTGAGGCTGGGCTTCTACTGTAGGGTGGGTCTGTCACCTCCCCTAGCTTTGCCCAGCAAATTCCTGGTGCTATTCTTTGCTTAGACACTGGGATCACAGTGATCTTCAGGGATATGTGGTCCCAGGCCCTCATCCTGCCTAGGAGGCCTGTGAGTGCTTCGAAGCACTTGAAGTACCACAGAGTCGTGCTGTATTGGTACAGTGCTTACATTATGTGAAGTGTCCAGGCTGTTGTCTTGTGTCAGTTTTTCGTCACCACATTGTTATGAGGAGAACAGAGCAGGGATTATTCTCCCAATTTGATGCGTGAGGGGAAGCTACAGAAGCCCTGAGCAGGCAGGGCTTGCCTTAGTGTAAAGTGGCAGATGCTGTGATTGCCTGCCCAGTTCTCTGCTGCTTCTGTAGCATCTGACCTGACAAGGGCCATCGGTATTCTGCTGCAAACCTCCAGGGAGGAGAACTCGAGGGCCCTGTCAGACAGCCTCTCTGGTAAGATGTTTTCTTGTTAGAGTGAGCCAGAATTCCTCTCCCCTATTGTTTCCAGCAAAAGCAGTAATCCTTCCCTCAGCCTAACCCTTCAATAAGACAGTCCTCTTGACACAGCCATTGGCCTTCTCAAAGGGGCACCGTGATGCCAGGGCACAGCACTCATTGGGTGTTCAGCCACTTAGCCAGGACCAATAAACCACATACTGTGTGTATGTTGTAACTGAATTTATTTATACCCTTCTTTTATCCAAAAGGAATTGTAGGTGACTAACCAAAAGTTCCATTTAATAGACATTGGTCGGTGATTATTGTGTTAATCTTTTCTCTTTTCTTTGATTTTGGTGAGCTGAGTTTCTGTGTTGTCGAGGGGAGTAGAGATATCGGGAGGAAGTAAGAGGGGAAAAATAGATACATCATTGATTTAAAGCTTTGCTTTTATTTCTACTTATGGTTTCAAGCTAAAATCTGTCTTATGTTCAGAGCATGAATTCTTTGCAAATTATACAAAAATTCAGGATATCTTGGGCATTGTTTATGGGAGGGTAGTTTCCTGGGACAATTTTCACTTCCTTCTTGTCTATCCTCTCCTTTTTTGGGAGTAGTGGCTAGGACCAGAACTTCCTATTCTTCCATTTTCACAGGATCCAATCCCAGTTTCATCCCCAGAATTCAGGCACTTGGCTCCTTGTTTCTGCCCTTCTTCCCCTATAACCCTTCTCCGTGAAACATCCATCAGGAGCCCAGGGCCTCTTTTCCCAGGTCAATTTGGCACTCATCACCCTGGAATCTTGCCTCTCAGAACACATGTTTTCTTTTGCTTCCATCCAAGAATTCAGCTCATCCTGCCTCTCTAATCAGGTCCTTTGTTTTGAGACAGTCAGGGAATTTCTACTCGTAGATCTTCTTTGAGCCTTGAAATTTAAACAGAGGGTTATAGTGATGGGGTGTGAGTTTTGGTACACAGTTATCTTCTCTCTTCCCTATCGAATAGCCTTAGATAGAGGAGGATGATTGGTAGAGATGGGAATCTGACATATTCTGGGCTAATTGGTTTCCTTACCTTTCAGCATTCTACTCTGGCCTTTGTCCTGGGACAGTGATCTTAGCTTTTGATATCTTGGATCCACAGTGTTTCCCAACTTTTCCCAGTTTTAGGATACTATGGTTTTCCCTCTTGCTTTGACATGGAGTATTAGTATGTAATAATCCCATGCCCCCCTCATGAGGAAAAGCTTAGAGAGAGGGCAGAGGTACAGAAACATTGGCTGCTGACTGGCCCATAAGTGTGGACTCCCATCTCTTGCCACAGTCCACACAATCGACTAAACTGGAGACCCTGGACACACACACACAGAGTCCAGCGTCACTGAGGTGTCAGCTCTTCTTTCATTCTTCTCTTTTAGGACCAGGCTCCAACTGCAGGATTTCCCCGCTGCCCCACTGTGTGCTTGTCATGCTGGACACACAGCTATCTCAAACACTCAAGGCTGCATGAGAAGAGGGAATAATGAGTGCCATCTTGGAAGTAGGACTGCCTGGGTCTAAAACCTAGCCATGACCCTCATTAGGTCTTGTGACCTTCAGCAAATTGGGACTTAGCTTGAGCCTCAGACTCTACATCTGTAGAGTGAGATGACAGTGTATATTCTGCAGAGCTGCTAGGGTTAAAGGAGAGGCTGGGAGTGGGGTAGGCTGTAGGTGCATGTGAAGGCCACTGCAATTTTGTTTTAGCTCCAGACCCCCATGCAGGGAATTTTAGGTCATGTCCTGCCTTTGTTTCTTTAAACCGCTGCATAATTCCTAGTTTCACTTAGAAACAAGTTCATGAGTGATGTCAGTAACCACACACCATGAAGTTCCAGACTGCTCTGTGCTCTGAAACACAGGGGAGGGAAGTGGATGGGGGCAGGTGCTGGTGCCAGAACAGTGTGTCCTGATCACATGCTAGCGCTGGCTGTGGACCCAGTCCTTCTCAGGAAAGTTATCTGCATGAGTAACCAGTAGTTCTTAGCTTCCCACCTTCACTTCTTAGGGTCAGATACAGATATCTAGGCTTTTCCAGGGTTCCCCCTACCCCCCTTTCACAGGTCTACCCCAAAGCATGCTTGAGGCCTTCATTTCCTCTTTGGGTCTAATGGTTCTCCCTTAGGGAAAGGTCTGTCTGTTTCTACTCTTTTACTCTGAACTAACAGCATTATCTACCCCGAAAGAAAAACCAAAAACAAGGGTGGGTGAGGGAAGCCAGCTTATTCTTTCTCGGTTTTGACTGCAAGTGTTTCCTCTTGGCTTCCTTTTGGCACCCTGGTTCTTGTTCTCACTTCCCTGTAAGCTGCAGCCTCTGTGATGCCCTGGACTCCTCCCTCCCGGAAGCCAGCGGTTGGGGGAGCAGGCCCCCAGATTCTTGGCTTTGGGTTTGGTAAACGCACTACTGAGGTAAGCTGCTTGGCCTGCCTCTGGCAGGGCTATTCCCCTAAACTCCACGAGATTCTGCACTCTGACTGGGAGCTGGGCAGGGAGGCTCGAGAAGTCTGGACTGGAGTGGATTAAGCGTAATTGGTTTGATGGGTATTGACCCGTGGAGTTGCGATTGTGAGCAGCGAAGGGCCCAATAGTAACAGTTATCTCCACTACATCTCCCGAAGTTGGGAACCCCGGAAAACTTGGGGTGTCCAGACCTCGAGTCGTTCTGAGAGATCGGGCGTTGGAGATGACCTGGGGAGAAGGGGCTCTGGGCGAGTTGGGGCAGACAGCTCCGCCCCTCGGCCTGCCCCGCCTCGCCCCGCCCTCCCCGGGGAAGGGCCACGTTGCCCGCCCGGCTGTCCGGGCCCGGCGCGCTGCAAGAAGGGCCGGCCGGGCGGAAGGCGCCGGCAGCCGCGCGAGCGCCTTGAACGCGCCGGGTCACCCGGCTCGCTCCCCACGCTTCGGGGCGGGCCAAGTTCAGGGCCGGGAAGTTGGAAGGACCTGGTAAGTGGGAGCCGGGGAACGCCGGCATCCGTCAGTTCTGGGGTTTGTTCCCGGAAGGGGATCGAGGTTTCTGACTGAAGGAGGCCCCGCCGGAGGGGAGAGGGCGCTTCGGAACTCCGGTACCGACTTGAGAGGCTGCCGCTTTCCAATCCCTCTGTGTCCCCCGACAGCCTCGGTGCATGCGAGCCCCAGCAAGAGGAAATTGGCCCGGGCCACCCGGAGTCACGGCCGCGCGCCCCTCCTGAGCCGGGAAGTGGAACTCTGGCGTTCCGCTCGCGGAATCCCGGGCCTCCAGCTGTTGGAGAGAGGGCGGGCTCCGCGAGGAGGGGGGTGGTTGTGAAACTCACCCTCCGGGCGGACTTGGGTGCGGGGCTTGGAGGAGCTGGTGTTGTTGGAGAGGGTTGGGAAGAGGAATCCGAAGTGGCCTTTCCTCAGACTCCACCCCAGAGTCCTTTCCAAAAGTTATTAGGGGTTCTCAACAGCTCTGAGAAAGAATTGACTCAGTATGGAAATAAGTAAATTGTCAAGAAAATTTGCTCCTACTTGTTTGCTAATGTGTGTGAAGTAGGGGGCCCTGAAACGTGGAGGGCCCGCGTCTTATAAACTCCCGAGCAGAAAGGTTGGGGTCAGCTAGTCTGTGTCTCCGCAGGACAGTGAGACCCGAAGTAAAATGCTCTACCTTGATTAACCTTTGCCCCTGTGATGTATGTAATTAGTCTCTGCTTTACGAACATCAACTGGCTAAGATTGTCCAGCTTTCTCTTCTGTCGTTGATAATACTTTTCAGACCATGTAGCCTTTTCTCTTAGATGCTTACACCCACCCCCAACCCCCCCACCGTGTCTTCCTTCGATTCCGAGACTATTGAGCTCTCTTGGATTTCCCACCCTGTCCTTTCTCAGATTAGAAAGCAATGTAGTGTGTTTAACCTCAGTGGCGTATGTGACAGGTTAAACTCATTTCCTGTTTGGGACACTGAGGAAGTTATTACTGTTCTTTTTGTCATCAGATCCCAGGGCCCTTGGAGATGATCCACATCAAGCCTCTCCCTGTACAAATGCAGGAACGAAGGCACAAGTGACTGCTCAAGGTTCCTTGGTTTCCCAAGGCTTTGTGCTTTTTTGCTGCACTAGCATCATGTATCCCGTTAGCCTTTTCCAGGATGAATAACCTGTATCCCTTCTCTCTAGGCCTTATTCTCTTAAGTCCTTGAATTATTTAGTGTATCTTCTCTGACTCCCTTTCAGTTCTTCCATCCTTTTGAAATTGTGGAGCCTGGTAGAAGATACAGGAGGATACATTATTAGAGGAGGTCTAATAATGAACAAAAAAATAATTCAGTTAAGTCTCCATTATCTCTGGCATGTCTATACTTTCTCGGTTTTTTAAGGCAGTGCTTTTTAACATGCTAAGCAAGACAGAGATGGAAGGGAAGGTCTGTCAGCATTCATTTCCATGCCTTCTAAAAACTAAATAAGACTTCTCCATTTGTGCTCATTTTTGACTATCTGGTGTTCTCTTGCTGTTTAAAAACACCTTTTTTTTTTTTTTCTTCATAGAGGACTGGCTAGAGAGTACTATAGGAATCAGAGTGTTAGAAAGGGTTCTTACAGCTCCAAGGCAGTTCTTCAGAAGAAAAACCTGAGACTTACAGGAGTTGGTGGGACCTGCCCAGAGCCTCCTGGTTTTTGTTTGAGGGTCTTATTCACTAAAAAGGCTCCTTCCTCATTCCCACCACAGTGTACTTGGTCTTTGTACTTGGTGGTATGGACCAGCTGTGTCACTTCCCTGAAGGAGCAGTGAAAACTCTGGCAAAACAAAGTTTGAGTTTGTGCTTTGCAGGCAAATGTCATTGATAACAGAACATCAGGTGCTCAGATCAAGGTTAAGGACTGTTCTATTTTAGAAAAGGAAGGTGTGTCCAATTCTATTTTCCCAAATGGCCACAACCTTAAACATGCCATTCTCCAGTTGTTACCGTAGGACACTGCCCTCCTGCCACCTGGCTGTGGTGGCTGTGTTTCTTTTTCCTTGAATGTAGGCAGGACTCATGATACCTCTGACCAGTGAATAAGTCAGAAGTGATGCAAGGTTGGATCATGAAAAGGATGCAGTTTTACTTGACTTGCACTCTTTCTTCAGACAGTCACTTTTTGGAGTTCAGCCTCATGCTCAGAGAAAGTCCATGCCATGTGGAGAGGCCACATGGAGGTGACTCCAGCTGACATCTCAGCCAGCGCCAACATCAACCTGCAGACATATGAGAGACTAAGCCTTTAGAGGACACATAGCTGAAGTCACAGACATCATGGTGCAGAGGCAGGTCATCTCCTTTGTGCCCCAGTGTCCTAATTCCTTACTTGTAGAAACCAAGAGAGAATAAATGATTGCTCTTGTTTTAAGCCAGTAGGTATTTTTTATTACTCATCAGTAAATATCTAATAAGGGAGTATGTATAGGGGCAGGACCTCAAAATTTGGACTCTTGGGTACAGAGGGCAAAAGGAACACTTGCCCTTTGTACCAAGGCTACTTAGATTCTGCGTCACTCATCGTTTCAGATACTCATTGCTACATAACAAATCACCCTAAAACCTAGTGGCTTAAAACAGAATTATTTTATTCCTGTCTCGGCTATGTCATTTTGCTTCTGGTCTTTCATGTAGTTGCAGTTAGATGTGGCTGGGGCTGGAATCATCTGGAAGGCTTCCTCTCATGTCTACTGTCTGTTGCTGACTGTCAGCTGACCTTAGCTGTGGTTGTCAGCCAGAATACTTGGAAGGTATCTAGTCCATGTGGCTGGGCTTCCTCTTACCTTGGTGGCTGGGTTCCAACAATAGGCATTTCAGGAGCATCAAGTAGAAACTGTTGACTTTCATGAACTAGTCTTAAGAAGTCACATAATCACTTCCTCTGTAGTTACAGCTCAGAGAGAGGAAACATTGACCCGACCCACCCTGCCCCCTGCCCCAAGCTCTGGAGGGAGGCGTGTCATTGTCACTTTGTAAGAAGAGCCTGTAGAATGGGATGTTTTGTAGTCAACTTTGGAAAATGTAATCCTTCACTGTTAGGCTTCTAATTTAGTCTTTCTCCCCAATTTAGTTAATAATGTCCTCCATCTAACTACTTGAACTTCATACATGTGCCAAGCACTGTAAGAGGTTTAGAGGTCACAGAGCCTTTTTTCTAAGGAGTAAGGGAGAGTCAGGTAAGTCGAGCCGCAAATTCTGTTACAGTGTGGAGAGGAAGGCAGGGGGTGTGCAGAGAGTGTGGTGGGAGTATCGCTGTGGGGAGCCCAGGTCTGCCTGGATGTTAAGGAAGTACTCACCCAGACTGGGTTCTTAAGAGGTACCATGCTTGTCGACAGGGCTTTAGATGATTTCAGCATGCAGGACCAGCCAGAGCAGAGACAGTAGTGTATAAAGGGTACTAACTGGGTGAGATAAGTAGCCTGTTGAGGCCAGAATTTGCAGTTCATGGAGTTAGTGGTTGGAAGTGAGAGTGAAAGGGATGTTTGAGTCAGTTTGTTGTGAAGGCCCTGTGTGTCATAATAATGATTTTGAATTTTATTCTGTGGGTAGTGGCAGTATGTTTTTTAAGGCAGGTGAGTGTTGTGACTCTCACAGGTGAGAGGTGTGTACTTTAAGAAGGTTGCTTAAAGGGAAGCAAAGTTAGTGATAGGTGGACCAGCTGAGAAACCCAGTCAGGTTAAAGGGTTTAAGATCTTGAAATGGGATGGTAGCAGTGAAAGAATTACTTTGTCTTCCACTTTCGTAATTCTGAAATTCTTGGGGCTGGATGTGTTTCAGAATTTAGAAATTTTTGGATTAAAAAAGATGACCTGGTATATTTATGATATAGTCTAAGATCTGGAGCAGCATACCATAGTCCAGCATGTTTATTTCTGTAGCAAAATATATGAATGGGATAAATAAAGGCTATAAGTAGCCTCACATTAGATTAGATTTCTCCAAAAGAGGTTATGCCAAACAAGTGTGGAAAACTTCTGTTTTTCAACACTTTTTGGACTTGGGAATTACAGTTAAGTGATTGTAGGTGTGTGACATACACAGGAAAGTCACTTTTTTGTTACAGGCAAATCTCCTGAATGTTGAGGATCCTAGCATAGCGGCTTGGCAGCACTGGGGGAGCTGGTCCGCCTCCAGTAACGTGTAGCTGAGGGGATTTGACAGATACTGAGCAGTGTTGTGCTGGTGCTGATGGTCGTGAAGGGGAGGTGGACCTCACGTGGGCCGATGGTATCTGGGACGGTGTCCGGCGAGATGTGAGTCAGAACCCACTCGGTGAAGGAGAGAGAGAAGAGCAGGCCAGGCATACAAGCACATGCAAAGGCCCTGAGGCAGGCCTGGATGTTTGGACCCTGGAAGGACTCTAGTAGAGTGGTGCAGAGAGAACCACCAAGAGAGGAGACAGACAAGTGATGGGCTAGCACTTATCTTGTTCATGCCAGGCACTGTTCTAAACACTTAATGTGAATTATCTCAGCCAATCCTCAAAGCAACCCAATGAGGTATTCTACTACCATTTCCATCTTAGAGGCGAGAAAATTGAGTCTCAGCAATGTGAAAAAAGTCAGGGTGACGCCCAAGCCTTGCCCTGGGCTGCCTGACTTGCGCTTGTTACTGCCATACCCTCCATACCAGTGGGACTCGGAGCGGCAGCGCCTCCTGGATGAGTGCATGGGCTCTGTTGGCCAGGAGATGGACTGTCTCATCCCATGGGCACAGCCATCTCCTGGAGAGTGCGTGCGTTTGTGTGTTAACACACCACTAACTTGTAGGCAGAGTAGAGGATCGTGCCCTGGAGAATAAGGGGAGAAGTAGTAGGAAATGGCACTGGGACTGTGGGAGAGTCTGTGTGGAAAAGGGGTGGGCCTGGGAATAGTTATGTCCTGTGCTCCGATGGCAAGAGAAGGAAGTTCTGTTTGACAATTTAGAGGAAAGGGTTGTGGAGTGGAGAACAAAGTCCTGAGCGCTAAGTTGGAGGCCTGGTGGACTGGGGCAGCTGTTTGCTATGGGCTGTCTAGCCATTCACAAGGTTTATAGACTTGCTAAGGGTACAGTCTGCAGAGGGGCTGAGAAGATTGGTTTGATCTGCCTGGCTTAGAAGGGTGGTGGGGAGGTCTTCTAGGCCATGGGGTAGTGGGTGTGGTCTACCTAGTTCTAATGTCTGGAGAAGAGTGAGGATGGATATGGTCCCTTGGGGTTTTGCCACCACTCTGAGAGCCTCTTGGCCTGAGGTGGCTCATTGATAAGTCTGAGACAGGCCTGCTCCTCCAGCCCTGAAGCCAACACTTGAAATGATGGAGTTCAGTTTCTCTTTTCTTTCCCCCATCCTTCTGCCTGAAGTCTTTTCCTACCCAGTCACTTGGGAGGCAGGACATGGAGGGTTAGGGATTCCAACACTGACCACATCCTCAGGCAGAGGGAAGAAAAACTGGGAATCTGTGTGTGTTTCTCTTCTGGGAAACCCTGATTGGTAAATGAGCACTGATAAAATGGAAATTTAATGACACAATAAAACAGAGGCTTCTAAGAAGACTGGTGCTATGGAGTTGTGAGTGTGGATGGTTTCTGGAAGGAAGATAGGAGGAGGTGGTGCTTGCAGGGGCTGGAGGGGTCTCAGAGGAGGGAGGCAGGATCCATTCCCTGTAGAGACCATTCAAGATCAGCCCTTTGATCCTTGGATACTGGATCGGCCTGCTTGAGAGCCCAGGAGCACAGAGATGAAATCTGGGACCCGAGATTCTGGTTAGCATTAGTGAACTGGGCTGTGAGGCAGAGGGTAGCTGGCAGAGCAGCCAGCACAAGAGAGTGCAGACCTGCAGCTTTTGGGTGTGAAGTAAGACCAGAGGCAGGAATGCCAAGGTGAAAGTTGCATGCTCAAGAATGGCAGCTGTCCTGGCATTGAAGGGTGTGGTAGATCCTTTAAGTAATGAGGTCTGGTAGAGTGAGGGGCCTGGCAGGACCATGCCTTTTTCTTGTTGGCTGTGTGTGCCAGTCTCTTCCCAGAGCCTGGCAGAGAGCAGGTCGCGTCATGGCAGATCGTGGAATGGTTGAAGAGTTCAGGACAAATAGATGGTCCCCAGTTCTTCTGATGTGTCCAGCTGGGGCCATATTGGACGAAGCTAGTCAGAGCTGTGGGCTATGTCTCTGATTTTATTTGAAAATAACTTCAAAATATAAAAAAGTTGCAAGAATAAAAATGGTGTAAGGATTCTCATATTCCCTTTATTCAGATCCACCTATTTAACATTTTGTTCCATTTTCTCTTCTTATTTATTCTTGATATTTTTGTTCTGAACCATTTGGAAGTTGCATCTACCATGGCTCTCTGTACCTAATTACTTCATCGTGTATTATATAAGAATTGGGATATTCTTTTATATAACCACAGTGTGGTTATCAAGTAGTCATAGTTGATATTTTGATCAACTAAATATTTTGATATACTGTCTATATTCTAATTTTGTCATTTGATGTAATAATATCTTTTTGAAAAGTTTTATTGAGGTATAAATGATATACAGTAAACCTTATGTATTTAAAGTGTGCATTTTCATAAGTTTGTTCATATATATTCAGCCCATGAAACTATCACCCCCACAAAGTTTCCTAGTAATACCTCCCCTGATGGTCTCACTGCCTCCATTCCTAGGCAGACACTGATCGGTATGTGTTCCTTCATATGTTGCAACATTATCTTGAGATTTGTCTATGTGTGTGTGTATCAGTAGTTTCTTTCATTCATTTTATTTGTTTTCTGTGCTTCATTTTCATTGCTGAGTGTTACTTCGTTCCGTGGATAAGCCGCAGTTATCAGTATCCAGTGCTGATGAGTGTTCGGGTTGTTTCCACTTTTGGGCTGTTATGAGGAAAGCTCCCTCAAACATTCTACGTGGGTTTTTTTTTTTCATTTTTACTAGTTGGAGGCTAATTACTTTACAATATTGTAGTGGTTTTTGCCATACATTGACATGAATCAGCCATGGGTTTACATGTATTCCCCATCCCTATCCCCCTTCCCGCCTCCCTCTCTACCCGATCCCTCTGGGTCTTCCCAGTGCACCAGCCCTGAGCACTTGTCTCATGCATCCAGCCTGGGCTGGTGATCTCTTTCACCCTTGATAGTATACATGTTTCGATGCTATTCTCTCTAAACATCCCACCCTCGCCTTCTCCCACAGAGTCCAAAAGTTTGTTCTGTACATCTGTGTCTCTTTTTCTGTTTTGCATATGGGGTTATCATTACCATCTTTCTAAATTCCGTATATATGCGTTAGTATACTGTATTGGTCTTTATCTTTCTGGCTTACTTCATTCTGTATAATGGGCTCCAGTTTCATCCATCTCATTAGAACTGATTCAAATGAATTCTTTTTAATGACTGAGTAATATTCCGTGGTGTATATGTACCATAGCTTCCTTATCCATTCGTCTGCTGATGGACATCTAGGTTGCTTCCATGTCCTGGCTATTATAAATACATGGGTTTTTTTTTATAGACATTTGTTTTCATTTCTCTTGGGTGTATATGTAGGAGTGGACTTGCTGGGTCATATGGTATCCCTGTTTAGCATTTTGACAAACTGCCAAGCTACTTTAAAAGGACTTCAGTTCTTTATCTCACACCATATATGAAAACTAATTCAAAATGAATCATAAATGTAAATGTAAAACTTAAAACTGTAAAACATAAAAAAGAAAACATAGGAAAAAAATCTCTGTGACTTTAACAAAGATTTCTTTTTTTTTTTTTTTTTTTTGCGGTTATGAAGTTTATTGTGGGTAACTTACACAAAGGAAGTATCAGGCAGACAACAATCCAGAGCCATTCATAGCTACAAAAGATTTCTTAAATACAACACCAAAAACATGATTCATTTAAAAAAAAAAAAACTGAAAATTAGAAATCATCAAAATTAGAACTTCTATTCTTAAACTGATTCTATTATGAGAATCAGACAAATTTTTTATTTTTGCTAGTCTGATGGGTGAGAAATGTTGCCTTAGTATAGTTTTAATTAGAATTTTTCTTATCATAAGTGAAATTGAACACCTTTTCATACATCTATGGGCCATTTTAGTACTTTTTTGTGTGAGTTATGCTAGTGTTTTAGACAGGGAATTTTTGGCTTTTTTTCCCCTCAGTTTTTAAGAAGTTTTTTGTTTGTTAGGGTATCGGCTTTTTACTTGTGATGTGTGTTTTCAAATTTTCTTTTCCAGTTTGTTATTTTTCTTTTGACTTGGCTTATGGTGTTTTTGGAGAAGGAAATGGCAACCCACTCCAGTATTCTTGCCTGGAAAATTCCGTGGAGAGAGGAGCCTGGTGGGCTACAGTCCATGGGGTCAAAAAGAGTCAGACACAACTTAGCAACTGAGCACACATGGTACTTTTAGCCATGCAGAAGTATTGTATTTCTTACGACATCTGTATTTTAGGGCATACTTAGAAAGCCTTTCCCTATATAAGCTATAGAGGAACTGACATAAATCTTTTAGCACTTGTATGTTTTTAGTTTTCTACTTAAATATCTAGTCCACTTGAAATTTATTCTTGTATACAGATCTTATTTTTGTCCGCAAATACCTGTATAGTTGTTATAACACTATTAATAAGACCATTCTTTTTTTTTGCCCCAGTAATTCTAATTATCCTCTTTATCATACATTAGATTTTTACATGTATTTGGGTCTATTTCTGTAGTTGAAATTCTATTCCTTTGCATGATCTGTTTAATTTCCATTCCTTGAATGATCTGTTTGTTTACACATCAGAACCGCATTGTGTTGTTCATTCACTCAGTTGTGTCTGACTCTTTGCGACCCCCATGGACTGCAGCACACTAGGCTTCCCTGTCCACCATCTCCCATAGCTTGCTTAAACTCATGTCCATTGAATTGGTGATGCCATCCAACCATCTATCTCATCCTGTCATCTCCTCCTCCTCCTAACTTCTGTCTTTCCCAGCATCAGGATCTTTTCCAGTGACTTGGCTTTTTGTATCAAGTGGAAAAAGTATTGGAGTTTCAGCTTTAGCATCAGTGCTTCTAGTGACTATTCAGGGTTGATTTCCTTTAGGATTGACTCGTTTGATCTGATCAGCATCACACACTTTTAATTATAGAGGCTTTGTCATGTGTAGTATATCTGGTAGGGCTAGTCCCTCTTCACAGCTTGTTCATTTTCATCATTTTCCTAGATGTTCTGTTTGAACTTCAGTGCCAGTTTGACTAGCTCTACAAAACATACTTTTATTGAGATTTTTGATGAAGCTGAGGTGTCCTAACCAAGAACAAGGGATATTTAAGTCGCCTTTTGTCTTTTCAGGAATTATAAGTTCCTGTAGGTTTTTGCATATTTCTTGTTTATCCTGAATAGTGTATCATATCATACATTTCATATCATTTCATAGCTATTATAAATAAGGTTTTCTCTTTGTTGTTTAATGAAACAATGAAAAAATTCATTGTTTATTTGATGAGTTATTATTTGTGGATATGAAGGCTATTGATATTTGCACGTTAATTTTTATCTGCCACTACCTGACTCAATTCTTTGATTGTTTGGGCTGGACTTATCATTGTTTCTCTTAGAGTTTTCCAGGCATATTCTCATAGCATCAGCACATTTGTACTTCTGCCTGTAATTGTATTCTACAGTCGAATTGCATTGGCTGATCCCTCCAACAGAATGTTAAACAGTCATGTAGATCTGGTCCCTGACCTTCATGGGAATGCCTCTGGTGCTTCCTTATTAGGTAAGGTGCTGGCTTTAGTCCTGAGGTGTGACATTAAGAATTTTAAAATCAGTAATCTTTGGGCAGTTTGATTTGAGGAACGGGAGGCAGATGGTCTTACCCCCCACCTCTCCTAAGCTCTGGATGGAAGATGGTAAACAAAATCTGTCAGGTAGAGAAGGGGTGTGTGGGGTTCCTTTGCTTCCTCTCTTCCACCAACATCATTCTCTACATATACTGCTCCCCCACTTCCCCCTCAAAAAAACCCACATTTCTTTTTAGAGGATTCATAAACTCATTTTGGAGTCGGGGAGCATGCTATCCTAATCCTGTTCTTCCATACAGATTGACCCTCTGAATTAGGGAATGGGTAGCTCTTTTCTAAGAGAGGTCTGGAGTTAAGCTCCTGGCCTTCCTTGTCCTGACCTTTCTCATCTGTTTCTGCCCCCCTTCTTCTACTCTGGAGCAGCCCTGCACCCTGTGATGATGGTTGTTTTTCTCCTCTCCTCAGGTTCATGGCTGCTTCCTAATCCCGGAGCCCAGAGGAAGCATCCCTAGAACCGTGGGGGTGTGAGCCAGGCAAGCTGAGGGCAGCCTTGAGCCCTACCCTTCCCGCCTCCCCTGCGGGGGCCAGGATGCTGAAGAAGCAGTCTGCAGGGCTTGTGCTGTGGGGCGCCATCCTCTTTGTGGCCTGGAACGCCCTGCTGCTCCTCTTCTTTTGGACACGCCCAGCGCCTGGCAGGTTACCCTCAGACAGTGCTCTTGATGATGACCCCGCCAGCCTCACCCGCGAGGTGATCCGCCTGGCCCAGGACGCCGAGGTGGAGTTGGAGCGGCAGCGGGGCCTGTTGCAGCAGATCAGGGAGCACCATGCTAGGTGGAGCCAGCGGTGGAGGGTACCCACCGTGGCCCCGCCTGTCCCGCCGCGAGTGCCTGTGACCACTCCACCAGCTGTAATCCCCATCCTGGTCATCGCCTGTGACCGCAGTACTGTTCGGCGCTGCCTGGACAAGCTGCTGAATTACCGGCCTTCAGCTGAGCGCTTTCCCATCATCGTCAGCCAGGACTGCGGGCATGAGGAGACAGCCCAGGTTATCGCCTCCTACGGCAACACTGTCATGCACATCCGGCAGCCCGACCTGAGCACCATTGCAGTGCCACCTGACCACCGAAAGTTCCAGGGCTACTACAAGATTGCTCGGCACTACCGCTGGGCACTGGGCCAGGTCTTTCACGAGTTCAAGTTCCCAGCAGCCGTGGTGGTAGAGGATGATCTGGAGGTGGCTCCAGACTTCTTTGAGTACTTTCAGGCCACTTACCCGCTGCTGAGGGCCGACCCCTCCCTCTGGTGTGTGTCTGCCTGGAACGACAATGGCAAGGAGCAGATGGTGGACTCCAGCAAGCCCGAGCTGCTCTACCGCACAGACTTTTTCCCTGGCCTGGGCTGGCTGCTGTTGGCTGAGCTCTGGGCTGAGCTGGAGCCCAAGTGGCCCAAGGCCTTTTGGGACGACTGGATGCGCCGGCCAGAGCAGCGGCAGGGCCGGGCCTGCGTGCGGCCCGAAATCTCCAGAACAATGACCTTTGGCCGCAAAGGTGTGAGCCACGGGCAGTTCTTTGACCAGCACCTCAAGTTTATCAAGCTGAACCAGCACTTCGTGCCCTTCACCCAGCTGGACCTGTCTTACCTGCGACAGGAGACCTACGACAGGGATTTCCTTGCACGAGTCTATGGTGCTCCCCTGCTGCAGGTGGAGAAAGTGAGGACCAGTGAGCGGAGCGAGCTGCAGGAGGTGCGAGTGCAGTACTCGAGCAGGGACAGCTTCAAGGCCTTTGCCAAGGCCCTGGGGGTCATGGATGACCTCAAGTCTGGCGTCCCCAGGGCCGGCTACCGCGGCATTGTCAGCTTCCTGTACCGGGGCCGCCGTGTCCACCTGGCCCCACCCCAGACCTGGGGTGGTTATGATCCTAGCTGGAATTAGCAGCACCTGTGTGTCCGTCGTGGGCCCCCTCCTTGGCATCTCATGGCCTAAGATGGGACCGCAGTCCCTGGACTTCATCGTCCTCTCTGTGTTTCTCTCTTGGGTCCATTTATCTTTTTTTTTTTTTTCTTTTTCCGAGTGGCATTCAAGTGCGCAGATGTTAAGGTGAGGGTTATTCTCTCATTCTCAAGGGGGTCAAATCAGGGGACTCTTTCTGGGATATGTTGGGGGACTTATTAAGCAAGAAACCACTGTGTGGTAGGAGGGACTTGGGCTTGTCATGGCCACACACGTCCACATTCCAGGTGTTCTCCTAGGACATCAGCGGAGAGGTTGGCAACTTTAGTTCTCTTGATCAGGCCTCTTTTCCCTGTCCTGGCTCTTCTAGCCAGAGTATAAGGCCTCCCCCTGTACCTGTCCCCGGCCATTTCTGCTTTCTCCCAGTTGGAGTAGGGGTAGGAGGCTGGATTATGTGAGAAGGGCATGTATCTGTGCCAGAATGAGACTAACCAAAGGGGTTCCATCATCGTCAGGGTCTGGATAGAGCTGTTAGGTTGTCAGGGTTTACTGCCTCCTGCCTGTATTTCTCTTCTTCCCCTCTCCTTCATCTCTGACCTCCTCTCAGCTCTTCTTTCCATGCAGCCCAGTTGTTTATGATTCTGAGATGAAGTGGGGAAGGGGAAAAGCAGAACATTCCCTCAGCTCATCCGCTGTGGTGGGGAGAAAGCCTTGGATGCTGGGGCACCCCTCCCTCATTCTTCCTCTAAGAAACAGACTGCCCCTCCCACCTCTCCTTCCAGTCTTTTCCAAAAACCAATCCTTTCCCTGTTCTAGGACAGTTCTAGGACTGCTCTAGGACAGTTCACATTAACCTGGCTTCTGGAGGCCGTCTCAGTGTGAGGTATGGCAGCCAAGACCATTCAGCCCAGCCTCCCTCTTCTCTCCCAGACGTCCCCCGGCACGCAGATCAGGAGGCGGGTGGGCTGGAGAGCAGCGTGTGTGTTTTTTGTTCTTGCCTGACCTCAGTTCATGGAGGAAAGTTTAAGCTACAGAATTATTTTCAAAAATAAAGGCTGAATTGTCTGAAAAACTGTGTGTTTATGTGTCCTGGAAAAGGAGGTGGGAATGGAAAAGGGAGGTGAAGGATGGAGGAAGAAAGGAATAGAATGAGGACTGAAGGAAGGGGCTGCACAGAGAAGTAAATCCGTTGGAGGAAGAAAAGTTGGAGGAAGAAAAAGACAGGAAGATAAGAGCAGGGAGTGGGGGCGGGGGAGGCATAGGAGAGCTGAGGAGGGGCCTGGGTGTGAAAGGCCAGGCTTGGAGGTGGAGAGGACCTCCGCCTTTACTCCCCTACTGCTAATCTCTGTAGAGGTGGGCTGTGGCCCCTCAAGGCCTGAGAGAACGTGGGCCTCCCCTCCTGCAGTGGGTATGTGGTGTGGGCGCCCTCTGCTGGCCCAGGCACCATTTCTTAGGCATCCGAGCTGACAGCTGGATCAACTCTGGCAGTAGCACATGGAGCGTGAGAATGGCTTTTACACTGCCACCCAGAACACCCACACATAAATGGCAAACTTTCCCTGAAACTATTCCTGAGAGTTTCTGTTACCCACTTTTTTTTTTTTTTTTTTTAATGCTGCTTGTGACCCATCAACTTGATTTCGTTAGGGGGTTTGAAAACCCTGGGCTAGGTGACTTTGTTGATAGTAACCACCCTTGAGCGTCACATCAGGTGGATGAGCTGTGGAGAAGGGTGTGTAACCAGGTCACTGAGGGAGCAACTCTGGCCTCGCTACTGGGCTCAGGAATTTTCTTTCTGCTAAGGGGTGTTGAAGCTGAAACTCCAATACTTTGGCCACCTAATGCAAAGAGCTGACTCATTTGAAAAGATCCTTATGCTGGGAAAGACTGAGGGCAGGAGGAGAAGGGGACAACAGAGGATGAGATGGTTGGACGGCATCACTGACTCAATGGACATGAGCTTGAGTAAACTCCGGGAGTTGGTGATGGACAGGGAAGCCTCGTATGCTGCAGTCCATGGGGTCCCAAGGAGTCAGACATGACTAAGCGACTGAACTGAACTGAACTCAAGGGAACCAGTGTTCAGACATCCATTTTAACCTTGTAGATTCTTATAGAGCTAGTTTTGTCTTCCCACATCCTCTTAGATCGATTATTTAATGTTGTTCTGGGTTAGGGACATGGTCATTGTCCATGATTTGCAAGGCTCTATCTCACCTGACAACAGGATCAGGTGTATTTTGGTCTTGGCACTAAATTAACAGTTGCTTACCAAGTGCATTGTTTTTATGCTCCACAATTAAAATTAACTCATTTAATCCTCAAAAAGATCATGGGTAGTAATTAATGCTCTGATTTTACAGACATGGAAATGGCACAGAGAGGTTCCTTTGGCCAAGGCCACACACCTAGTTGGGGTGGAATGGAGCCCATGTTTAGTGAAATTAAAAGATGCTTGTTCCTTTAAGGAAAGTAATGACAGACCTTGTTCAGTTCAATTCAGCCGCTCAGTTGTGTGTGACTCTTTGTGACTCCATGGACTGCAGCGTGCCAAGCTTCCCTGTCCATCACCAACTCCCGGAGCTTACTCAAACTCATGTCCATTGAGTTGATGATGCCATCCAACCATGTCATCCTCTGTCATCCCCTTCTCCTGCCTTCAATCTTTCCTAACGTCAGGGTCTTTTCCAGTGAGTCAGGTCTTCGCATCAGGTGGCCAAATTATTGGAGTTTCAGCTTCGGTATCAGTTCTTCCAATGAATACTGAGGACCGATTTCCTTTAGGATTGACTGCTTTGATCTCCTTGCAGTCCAAGGGACTCTCAAGAGTCTTTTCCAACATCACAGTTCAAAACTATCAATTCTTCAGCACTCAACTTTCTTAATGGTTCAAATCTCACATCCATACATGACTATTGGGAAAACCATAGCTTTGACTAGATGGACCTTTGTTGGCAAGATAATGTCTCTGCTTTTTAATGTGCTGTCTAGGTTGGTCATAGCTTCTTCCAAGGAGCAAGCGTCTTTTAATTTCATGACTGCAGTCACCATCTGCAGTGATTTTTTAGCCCAAGAAAATAAAGTCTTTTACCGTTTCCATTATTTCCCCATCTATTTGCCATGAAGTGATGGGACCAGATGCCATGATCTTTGTTTTTTGAATGTTTTTTTCACTTTCTTCAAGAGGACAGCCCAAGACAGAGTATAAAAAGCTGAGACAGTTTTTTCACTTTCTTCAAGAGGACAGCCCAAGACAGAGTATAAAAAGCTGAGACATCACTTTGCTGACAAAGGTCCGTAAGTCAAAGCTATGGTTTTTCCAGTAGTCATGTATGGATATGAGAGACCATAAAGAAGACTGAGCACCCAAGAATTGATGCATTTGAGTTGTGGTGCTGGAAAAGACTCTTGCGAGTCCCTTGGACTCCAAGTGAAACTGTTTACCACAGATTGGGACTTGAACCCACATGACTGGGGCTGGAACCCAGCCAAAACCCACGGTACCTGGTTTTAGGACCTAATGAAGCTCAGGTTCTTGATGTCTCATCGCAGAAAGAAATCAGTGAGAGACAAGGTGAAAGGTAAGAAGTGGTTTTATTCAGATACAGATGAAAACACACTCCACAGACTGTGGACCATTGCAGAGGGTGAGTGCAGCAGTGAAATGTAGCTTGGTTTTTATAAGCTGGGTAATTTCATATGCTGATGAGTAGGAGGGTTATTCCAACTGTTTTGGGGAAGGGGCAGAAGTTTCCAGGATTTGGGCCACCGCCCACTCCATGGTCTTTTGACAGTGACTTGGAACTGTCATGGCACCTCTGGGTGTGTCATTTCACTTGCTGATTTAGGATCAAGGTCTAGTCTCGTCTGCCATCTTGGTCCCATTTGATTCTAATCAGTTTATGTTATGTGCTTGGGCTATGTCATTCTTTCAAAAGTTGTGCCCTGCCTTTTTCTCTCCTGTTATATAAGGAGATCAAACCACTCAATCCTAAAGGAAATAAACTCTGAATATTCATTGGAAAGACTGATGCTGAAATTCCAATACTTTGGCCATGTGATGTGAACAGCCAACTCTGGAAAAGACCCTGATACTGGGAAAAATTGAAGGTGGGAGGAGAAGGGGACGACAGAGAACGAGATGGTTGGATGGCATCACTGACTCTGTGGGCATGAGTTCGAGTAAACTCCGGGAATTGGTGATGGACAGGGAGGCCTGGCGTGCTGCAGTCTATGGGGTCGAGAAGAGTTGGACACGACTGAGTGACTGAACTGAATTGAACTTAATCAGGACCATCCCTTTTCTATCTTTTACTTCATTTCCTCCAAGGCTATCTCAGCCTTCCTTGTACTTTGGTCTCCTCTCCCTCAGGCCCCTGGGTGGCAGATGGGGCTGGGCTGTCAGGTCTAACAGCAGGTGGGGGTGGGAGGGCAGCTGTCCCAGAGAGATTGCAGAGGAGGAGACAGAAGACTCAGGCTGGTTTCTCCTCAAGTGAGGAGCATTTTCAGGGGTCTCTGTGTTCTGTTTGTCTTTTTTTTGATGTGCGTCCCCAGAGAGGCCAAGTGATTCGTGTGTGCCTGGCTGCTACCCCTCAAACCATGATCCTCCTGTGGATAACAAAGCAAGCAGAAGTACTGAATGGAAAAAGTATGGGTGTCATTAAACCTGCAGAGCTATGATAACCTTGAGTCCAGAGATTAAAGATAATTCAGGAGCTGACAGGAGCTGGGTACTGAGCTCACCCAGCTCAACATGGCTCCCAGGTGAGCTGGGCCTGATCTTGGGAGACAGCAGAGAGCAGCAATTTGAAGCAGAATCTTAGTTGCCTACCTAGGAATTGAATTTGGATAGCTTGGGTAAAACATTAGGAATCTTAGCCACCAGACCAAAAGAGGGTATGTAGGAGAATGGCTAGAAGCTAGAAGCAAGTTCCCCTGACTCTTGTCCCATTTGAAAAATTAATTTCTCAAGGAGGCAAGAACTGTAAAAATAGGTATAAAGTTTATCATTAGAGACACGATATAATGTGTGGGAGAGCACACAGAGAAACAGTTGATTTAAATAAGACAGAAGCAAGGCAGAAATACACACGTGGAGAGAAAGGGCATCCTCCCTAATGGGGAGAGCAGTAAAGAGGTGATTAAATCTGTGTATAGGGCAGTTCTTCCAGGTCTTTATTTGGTTTTGGCCAATTATCTCATTTCTTTTCTCACTCCTGATCTGTTCTAGGTCCCTCCCCAATATGCATGTGCAACTTTTTGCCAAGAGGGATTCCAGTGCAGAGGCCTGTGGGAGTTTTAGCGTCACCTATTACGGGGTGACACCCCCTCCTTTTTGAACCCCGAGGAGCATTCCTGTGCACGTGCAGTCAGGAGGGTTTCCTTGACCCCAGAAATCATCATCTTATCTCTTTACTCCAACAGGGCTCAGCTCCTGCCATTAACTTTGTCCTTGGAAAACAAAGCTTCAATTTTACCCTGCTTGACAAACACCCACTGTCCAGCCCTGGGACCCACCTACCTCCTCCCTCAGGCCCTCACTGGAACCTTGGTGACTGACTGGTATGGTGCTTTCAGGTCCCAAGTTCCCGAGGGTGGAGGGTTTGTCCGTGAGATGTTCAGGGTACAGCTGCCCACAGGTGGCCTCCTGGGGACCTGATGTGTTTGTGGGCCCGGAAGTGGCTTGGGCCAGCCCACCCCTCCTCTGCCTCGGCTTTGGCATTTCAGCCTCTGCCAGTGACCCATAGCCCTTCCTCCTCCACTTCCTGCCATACTCTTCAGCCTCTGCTATTTCCGCCTTCCCTCCACTCCACAAGTTTCTCAGCCTTGGTCTTATCTGGGTCATCGTGGTGGGATCTCATTCGTGGGCCCAGTTACCCCCAGTGTACACAAATGTGTTGAGTAGAGTCTCTGACCAGGGTTCCCCTGAACCTTTTGTTGGCAACTTAGGGTTTGTTCAAAACTGGACCAAGGCTGGGGGTTGCAGCTGGGGGTGTGGTAGGCAACCAGGGATGGGCCGCAGGCAGAGGAGTTGAGGAGGGGGGTTGGGGCTGGTGGAAGCTGGTGGGGGAGAGGTGGGGACTGTTAGATGGTTAGCTACAATGACCTTTAATCTGTTGTGTTTTTTTTTTCACAATAACCTTTTAAAATGAAAGGTGTCATTCATTAACACTTTTTTTCATATTACCAAAGCAAAACATGTTCATTTTAGAAATCAGAAAGCAAATAATAAAACATTCACACTTACAATCCACCACCCCCTATCTCTATTTACAGTCAGACTTCTTTCTCATATATGTAGATAAATAGATAAATCATCTATAAAGTCATAAAATTACATAAATACTTATTTAGCTTTATATAAGTTAAACATTTATATATATCCTATATATTGTTTTATAACCATGTCACATATTCACCGTCACCATAATTATGATCATTTACCTTTTTCCTTAAATATATTTAACAAACACTTGGAGTTTCAGGCTTCCTGAAAGGATTTCCTTAGAGATAAGTGGTTTGCCTCCAGCCCAGTTGGGGCCTTGAGTTTCTGTCCGTTCTCCCACACACCTCCATCTAGGGGCAAAGGTTAGGGCCCTTCCTGATGTGGAAACACGCACCACATTTCCTGTCTTTTGAAAAAGTATATTTGACTACTTCTGTGTCATCTTTTTTTTCCCTATTTACTAAGCATTCTGAAAAATATTTATTTTATTCATTTGTCTGGGCTTCCTCAGTGGCTTAGCAGTACAGAATTCACCTGCAGTATCTGAATCGGGAAGATCCCCTGGAGAAGGACATGGCAACCCACTCCAGTATTCTTGCCTGGACAGTCCCACGGACCGAGGAGTGTGGTAGACTACAGTCCATGGCATCGAAAAGAGCCGGACACCGCTGAACGACTGAGCACATGTTTCTTTGGCTGTTCTGGGTCTTGGCTGCAGCACAAAGGCTCTTCCATCTTCGTTGTGGCATGAGGGATCTTTAACTGTGGCAGGCAGACTCTTTAGTTGCAGCATTGGGATCTAGTTCCCTGACTGTTGCGGGCAGGAAGCCAATTCTGACTCCATGTTGGAACTGTTTTTTTTACTTGCTTTTCGTTGCTTTTATCATAATCACACATAATGGCCCACCTCAGAGAATCCTGCCCCTCTGCCTGACTGTTAAACTAAAGGGCCTTTGTTCAGAACCCTGTCCACCTGTGGATGTCAGGAAGGAAGAACTTAACACATCCCCTGCCTGAGACTTGCCATTCTAGGAGATGTTTGCAAAATTAATGGCCTTTTTACTTTGCTTCCTCACCTCCCCCCATCTCTGATCTATAAAAGAATCTGGCATCCAGACCCCGTAAGTTGGTTATTTTAAGGCACTAGCCTGTCATCTTCTCCATCTGCCAACTCCCCGATTAAAGTCTCTTCCTTGCCTCAACACCTTGTCTCTCAGATTCGTTCGCCTGTCGTGCGGTGAGCAGAGTGAGTTTGAACTCAGTAACATGACCAGAAATCAAACCTGAGCTCCCTACATTGGGAGTGTGATATCTAAGCTACTGGACTACCACAGAATTCCCCCCATTGCCTGTCTCGAGACATGGTATCTTGCTTAACTGCTTTCCATTGTTTCTGCATTTTTTTTGTTGTTGTTGTTTAATCACTAAGTTGTGTCCAAATCTTTTGGAACCCCATGGATATAGCCCACCAGGCTCCTCTGTCCACGGGATATCCCAGGAGAGAATACTGGAATTGGTTACCATTTGCTTCTCCAGAGCATCTTCCCGACCCAGGGACTGAACCCCCGTCTCCTGCATTGCAGGTAGATTCTTTATCCCTGAGCCACCAGGGACCACTTCTCTGATTAAATTTACTATTTGGAACTCAGGGAAGACCTAGGAAGCTAGAGTTTTCTTACAATGAGGGGTGGGGGTGGGGGTGGTGGGGATCTGCTCCCAGAAAGGCCCCACAGGGTCCTACTCTGTTTCACAGGGATCTGTGTGTCCCTTCCAGGAGATGCACTTGTATTAAAAGCAGAGGACCTTTGCCTTATAAGGTATCAGTCTGGTCGCTGAAACAGAGATACCCAACACAATCTGATGTTGGGCGAAATAAGATGTTTTATTTATCATCCACTCAGAAGTCCAGGTGGGTGGTCTTTGAGGCTGCTACAACAGATTCACACCCACCAAGACCTCAGTCTTCCATTTCATCATTCCTACCATCTTCAACACATGGTTCCCAGATCCCAAAGATGGTGCCCTGGCTCCAGCTAGAAAGGAGGAAAAGAGAAGGGGAAGGCAAGCCTCTTTCTTTTTAGAATGAAACCTAGAATTTGTACATATCTTCTTTCCTCATTCCCCACTCACCAGAACTTGGTCTAGTTCCCCTATTTGCAAGGGAGCCAGGGAAATGGAGTGGCAGCCTTGTGTTCAGCTGAGCTTCTCTTACCACGTGGGACCAGACACCTTAGCCTATAGGAAGCTATGCAGTGGGTGGGAATGAGGTCCCAGGTCATGAAAGGGGACCTGGCTTCTGCTTCACTTGCTGGACTGCAGACACTCTGAGCCTTGAGCTGGGTGGGGCTGCCATGTAACAAGTCTGATGACCCCTAAACTGCTCTACTGAGAGGCTTCAGCCATGTGAGTCAGCCACTTTGCATAACCAGTCTGGGAGCATTTAGATATCTGCTGCCCTGCTGATACCTACCTGCAACTGCATGGGACACCCCAAGTGACAACCGCCCAGACAAACCCCTCCTGAATTTATGACCCATTGTAAGCAAAGTGGTTGTTTTATGATGCTAAGTTTTGGGGCAATTTGTTAAGCAACAGTAGTACCTGGTACTCTTATGTACTATATTCTGTTGCTGAAATGTTAGAAGATTTTAGGTAACCAGGAGGGAATGTTCAAACAAATATTTTGAAAATAAGAAATTTTAAACATTTACTCTTCAATCCCTAGGGGTGATGATATTGTTCTCTAGAAGACTGGCTTTATTATTTCAGTAGAAGTTGTCTTGAATTAATAGATGTGGTCTTGTTTTCATCCCCGAACTTTTTTTTTCCATTTTATATTCAAAATATGCCCCAAGTTTTTATTATGAAAAATTTCAAACCCATTGAGAATTTGAATTACTAGTACCAAGAAGACATATTCCACTGAGATGGTATGACAAGTAGTGTTTTGTCTTATGGCAGACATATAAAACTTTCTATACTATTTGAGAGAAAGTTCTTGCAGTCGAAGCAAAGAATTTTAACCACTAGACCATCAGGGAAGTCCCACATTTTTTTCTAACCATGTAAGTAATATTTGCTCGTTGTATAACTCTTGTAAAATACAGAAAAATAAAAAGAAAATAAGGTTCATCTTTTAACTGTCTTGAAAAGCAAGTTTTAAATTTGAATTGTCTTCATAGAGAAGGCACGCCCTCTGCTGACAGTAGGGTGAATTGTCAGGTAGTGGAATTTTTATTTATTGTACACCGTCTCTTGGGGATTTTTGTTGAATTGATTCTTTAGACTTATGAATGAATCAGGAAAGCGGAGTTTCTGAAATTGCAGACCTGAGCCCCAGAGCCACATACCTGGGGATTTATCAAAGTCTTAGGCGACACCTCACCTGAAACAAGTTGTCTGACTTACCATTCCTTGCTAAATTGCTTTCTTTTATTGTCCAAAGAGATAGACTTCCATCCCCGACCATACCCCGCCAGTTCTACATCCAATTACATGGCACAGACACATGGTTCTGAGGTGGGAGGGTTCTGGGTCCCTGGACTGGACAGCTGGTGTTTGTCAAGTGCAGTAGATTTTAAGCTTTGTTCTTGCCCAGACACTCCAAGGACAAAGCTAGTGGTGAAAGCTGACATCTGCTGAAGTAAAGAGATAACCTCACTCTTCCTGAGGTCATGGAAAACTTTCCTGTCTGCACATGAGCAAGAAAGCTTCTAGGGTCAGAAAGGGGGGACCCACCCCTTAATAAGTGTGGATATGCACCCACAGGCCTCTTCTGTGGAATCCCTCTTAGCAAGAAGTTGCACACACATCTTGGGGAGGGTCCAAGGGCCAGTCGGGTGTGAAAAAAGAACCAAAATAATTGGTCATAGGAAACAAAGACCCAGAAGGCCTGTCCTATATAAGTGATTCAGTCACCTCTTTACTACTTGTCTCATTCAGGACACCCACACCCCTCTCTGCGTGTATATTTCTACCCAGCTTCTGACTTACTGCTCTCCTCCCCATTAGAGAGGATGCCCATGCTCTTTCTCTGTGCATGTGTATTTCTGTCCCGCTTCTGTTTTAAATAAATGGCTTCCCTGTATGCTCTCACTTGGCTGTGCTGTTTCTAATAATGAACTTTGTACCTGTTTTTACAATTTTTGTCTCCGTCAAACATTCTTGCTTTCAAAGGGGTTAAAGAGCTGAGCCACTTTGCTTCTAGCGTCTAGCCCTTGGTGGTCTAATGGCTAAGATTCCAGGTTTTTAACCCATGCTCAGTTCCTTAGTAAGGAACTAAAATATCTCTTCAGGATCACTCATTGCTGTCTCTCTGAAGTAAGTTTCAACACCTCTCTCCCCAAACTGAACTAATGACTGTTTCTTCCTAGATTCTTTTTCTTTTTTTTTTTTTATTCCTTTGATCCATCCTTCCTATCCCCTTTTCTCCAACCACATCTTGTCTTCTTTACACTTCCCACCTTCTAGGGCTTCTGGTGTAAGTTCACTGCACTTTTGTTCTTTTTTTTTTCCTATCAACTTCTGCCTTACTGAAAAATAGCAAATTCATGTATTCAGCAAGGCCTCTGTAAGATTTATAAAAAGAATATCCCTGGACTTCCCTAGTGGCGCAGTGGATAGGAATCTGCCTGCTAATGCAGGGGACATGGGTTCCTTCCCTGGTCCAGGAAGATTACAGATGCTGTGGAGCAGCAAAACCCAAGAGCCATGATGACTAAAGCCCATGCACTCTAGGGCCGGTGGGACACAACTACTGAGCCTATATGCCAATAGACTACTGCAGTCCATGTGCCCTAAGAGCCACACACTGAAACTACCCATCCTGCTTGCTGCAACTAAGGAAGCCTTAAGGCCTAGAGCCTGTGCTTTCCAACAGAAGCCACCACAGTGACACCTCAATGAATAATAGCCACTGCTCACCACAAGGAAAGAAAGCCCGTATGCAGCAATGAACACCCAGTGCAACCAAAAAGATCATTAATTAATTAAGAAAAGAATATTCTCTTTCTCTCCCTTTCTATTCCCCCCTCCTCTTTCCCTCCCTCCCTCCTCAGAGGAAGTCACACTTTCCCTGGAATAATATTATACCTGCAACCTTCAGAAGTTGCGAACAGCCATCACAGTAGCTCCAACTCAATTACCTCGATGTCTGTCTCCACTCCAGACTAGATAGGAACTAAAGTGATTTTACAGTTACAGTGAATTAATAAATTACTCATTTTCAAGGTTGATTGACATACCCCTCTATCAGGAGATATTTGAGGAAGATAGTTGGCTTTGTGGTAAGAGTACTGCAGGGAAAGGAGTGGAGGAGAGGGTGAAGCATTTGAACATTCTGAACACTGGAAGCATCAATGTAGAGTGGACTGATGTGCAGTGAAGAGATGGGACCCTGTCGCTCTCAGCCCTTTTGGCCAACAGTCTTGTCCTGCTGCCTTATTTTGCCTGTGTCCCACAGCTCCTTCTCAATGGGCTACAGAGCCTCATGCTATGGAATGTGAGACAGTCTCAAGTCCTCTGCTTGTTCGGCACATGGCGATCCATGACATGACATCTAGAACCATGACATGACATCTAGAGGAGACACATCTCTCTTAGTGTCCTCCATTTACGCTAACCTCAACCTGTTCTCATCTTACCTCCACCTGCAGGTGGGGAGCCTTCTTGAAGTACCTGATCTCTGCCACTGCTCACGGTGTAAGACCCAGACCACTGCTCTGCTGCCGGCCATACAGCGTTCTTGGGCTACAAACACATGGAAATACATAAGCTCTATCTAGACAGGTCTCAGGCTGCTGTTGTTTCACAAAATACTCTCCTTCCTAGTCTCCTCCAATGTTTGGCAAAGTGACATAGACAGGGCACACTTTTTTATTTTGCAAACTGAAGTATAGCTCATTTATAGTATTATGCTGGTTTTAGGTGTACCACATAGTTATTCAATATTTATGTAGATTATACTCCATTTTGAAGTTGTTATAAAATATTGGTTATATTCCCTGTACAACACATTACATCTTTGTATCTAACTTATTTTACACCTAGTAGTTTGTACCTCTTAATCCCCTACCCCATAAAGCCACTCCAGTTTTCCTACTGGTGACCACCATTCTCTGTATTTATGAGTCTGTTACCGCTCTGTTGGATGTACTACTGTTACATTCATTTGTTTGCTTCATTTTTTAGATTCCCCAAACAAATGAAAACGTATAGATAATACACGTTTATACCTTTTAGATAATATACATCTTTCTCTGACATATTTCACTTGGCATAAAACTCTCCAGATCCATCCTTATTGTTGCAAATGGTAAAATGTCGTTCTTTTTTTGGCTAAGTAAAATTCCATTTTATATCTATCTTAACCTATATCTATAATTGGATATATATTTTAGTATCTAGTTGTATCTCTCTCTCTTTACATATATATATATCTTACATCTTTATTGATATTTATATATATATATAAATAATAAATAAATATATATAATATATAAACTATATATATTTATATATATATAGTTGTATCTATATACAACTCTAGTTGTATCTCTCTCTCTTTACATATATATATATATCTTACATCTTTTGTTGTATCTCTCTTTCTTTACATATAGTTGTATCTAGTTGTATCTCTCTCTTTACATATATATATATATATCTTACGTCTTTATTGATCAACCGTTAATGGACACTTAGGTTGCTTCTAAATATCGGAATTATAAATAATGCTGCTTGAACATCGAGTTATGGTTTATATTTTCTTCAGATATATACCCATCATGGAATAACCACATTTTAAGCTTTTTGGGTAACCTTCACACTGTTTCCCATAGTAGCTGATTTTTTAAAATTTATTTTTAGTTGAAGAATAATTGCTGTGCAATATTCTGTTGGCTTCTGCTTACAGCCATGTGACTCAGCCGTAAGTGTACACATGTCCCCTCCCTCTTGACCCTCCCCTCCCAGCACACCCCACCCCACCCACCCTGGGGTTGTCAAGGAGCATCGAGCTGAACTCCCTGTATTATACGGCAACTACCTGCTGGCTGGCTGTTTTACAAATGGTAATGTATGTGTTTCAGTGCTTTTCTCTCAATTGCCCCACTCTCTTCCTCCACTGCTGTGTCCACAAGTCTGTTCTCAATGTCTGCATCTCTATTTCTGCCCTGCAAATAGATTCATCAGTACCATTTTCCTAGATTCTATATGTATGTGTTAATATATGATATTTTTTCACTTTCTGACTCACTTCACTCTCTTAACAGGCTCTAGGTTCGTCCACCTCACTAGAACTGACTGAATCTATTTATTTTTAATGGCTGAGTAACATTCCATTGTTTATATATACCACAACTTCTTTATCCATTCATCTAGTCAATGGACGTCTAGGTTGCTTCCAAAATATTGGAGCTCTAGCTTCAACATCAGTCCTTCCAAAGAATATTCAGGACTGATTTCCTTTAGGATTGACTGGTTTGATCTCCTTGGAGTCCAAGGGACTCTCAAGAGTCTTCTCCAACACCTAAGTTTAAAGGTATCAATTCTTCAACACTCAGCCTTCTTTATGGCCCAGCTTTCACATCCATACATGACTACTGGAAAAACCAAAGCTTTGACTAGACGGACCTTTGTCAGCAAAGTAATGTCTCTGTTTTTTAATATATTCTCTAGGCTTGTCAGCTTTTCTTTCAAGGAGCAAGTGTCTTCTAATTTCACGGCTGCGGTCACCATCTGCAGTGAATTTGGAGCCCAAAAAAATAAAGTCGGTCACTGTTTCCATTGTTTCCCCATCTATTTGTTGTCATGAAGTAATGGGACCGGATGCCATGGTCATTTTTTGAATGTTCCAGATGTTCAAGATGGACTTAAAAAAAGGCAGAGGAACCACAGATCAAATTGCCAAACAGCTTTTTCATTCTCCTCTTTCATCTTCCTCAAGGGGCTTCTTTAAATCCTCTTCGCTTTCTGGATATCTGAGGTTGCTGATATTTCTCCCAGGAATCTGGATTCCAACTTGTGATTCATCCAGCCCAGCATTTCGCATGATGTACTCTCCATAAAAGTTAAATAAGCAGGGTGACAATATACAGCCTTGACAAATTCCTTTCCCAATTTTTAACCAGTCCATTGTTCCATGCCTCGTTCTAACTTCTCGACCTGCATACAGATTTCCAAGGAGGAAGGTAAAGTGGTCTGGTATTCTCATCTCTTGAAGAATTTTCCACAGTTGTTGTGATCCACACAGTCAAAGGCTTTAGCGTAGGTAATGAAGCAGAAGTAGATGTTTTTCCAGAATGCTCTTGCTTTTTCGATGATCCAGCAGAGGTTGGCAATTTGATCTCTGGTTCCTCTGCCTTTTTTTAAGTACATCTTGAACATCTGGAAGTTCTCAGTTCGTGTATTGTTGAAGCCTAACTTGGAGAATTTTGAGCATTACTTTGCCAGCATGTGAAATGAGTGCAATAATGTGGTAGTTTGAACATTCTTTGGCATTGCCTTTCTCTCAGATTGGAATGGAAACTGACTATTTCCAGTCCTGTGGCTACTGCTGAGTTTTCCAAATTTGCTGGCATATTGAGTGCAGCACTTTCACAGCATCATCTTTTAGGATTTGAAATAGCTCAGCTGGAATTCCATTACCTCTACTAGCTTTGTTTGTAGTGATGCTTTCTAAGGCCCACTTGACTTCACACTCCAAGATGTCTGGCTCTAGATGAGTGATCAAACCATCATGGTTATCCAGGTCATTGAGATCTTTTTTGTACAGTTCTTCTGTGTATTCTTGCCTCCTCTTCTTAATCTCTTCTGCTTCTGTTCAGTTCAGTTCAGTTCAGTCGCTCAGTTGTGTCCGACTCTTTGCGACCCCATGGACTGCAACACGCCAAGCCTCCCTGTCCATCATCATCTCCCAGAATCCACTCAAACCATATCCATTGAGCCTGTGATGCCATCCAACCACCTCATTCTCTGTCGTCCCCTTCTCCTCCTGCCCTCAATCTTTCCCAGCAGCAGGGTCTTTTCAAATCAGTCAGCTCTTTGCATCAGGTGGCCAAAGTACTGGAGTTTCAACTTCAGCATCAGTCCTTCCAATGAATATTCGGGACTGATTCCCTTTAGGATGGACTGGTTGGATCTCCTTGCAGTCCAAGGGACTCTCAAGAGTCTTTCTCCAACACCACAGTTCAAAAGCATCAATTCTTCAGTGCTCAGCTTTCTTTATAGTCCAACTCTCACATCCATACATGATCACTGGAAAAACCATAGCCTTTACTAGACAGACCTTTGTTGACAAAGTAATGTCTCTGCTGTTTAATATGCTATCTAGGTTGGTCATAACTTTCCTTCCAAGGAGTAAGTGTCTTTTAATTTCATGGCTTCAATCACCATCTGCAGTGATTTTGGAGACCAGAAAAATAAAATCAGCTACTGGTTCCACTGTTTCCCCATCTATTTGCCATGAAGTGATGGGACCAGATGCCATGATCTTAGTTTTCTGAATGTTGAGCTTTAAGCCAACTTTTTCACTCTCCTCTTTCACTTTCATCAAGAGGCTCTTTAGTTCCTCTTCGCTTTCTGCCATAAGGGTGGTGTCATCTGCATTTCTGAGGTTATTGATATTTCTCCTGGCAATCTTGATTCCAGCTTGTGCTTCCTCCAGCTCAGCGTTTGTCACGATGTACTCTGCATAGAAGTTAAATAAGCAGGGTGACAATATACTGCCTTTACATACTCCTTTTCCTATTTAGAACCAGTCTGTTGTTCCATGTCCAGTTCTAACTGTTGCTTCCTGACCTGCATACAGGTTTCTCAAGAGGCAGGTCAGGTGGTCTGGTATTCCCATCTCTTTCAGAATTTTCCACAGTTTATCGTGATCCACACAGTCAAAGGCTTTGGCATAGTCAATAAAGCAGAAATAGATGTTTTTCTGGAACTCTCTTGCTTTTTTGATGATCTGTCAGATGTTGGCAATTTGATCTCTGGTTCCTCTGCCTTTTCTAAAACCAGCTTGAACATCTGGAAGTTCACGGTTCATGTATTGCTGAAGCCTGGCTTGGAGAATTGTAAGCGTTACTTTACTACCATGTGAGATGAGTGCAATTGTGTGGTAGTTGGAGCATTCTTTGGCATTGCCTTTCTTAGGGATTGGAATGAAAACTGACCTTTTCCAGTCCTGTGGCCACTGCTGAGTTTTCCAAATTTGCTGGCATATTGAGTGCAGCACTTTCACAGCATCATCTTTTAGGATTTGAAATAGCTCAAGTGGGATTCCATCACCTCCACTAGCTTTGTTTGTAGTGATGCTTCCTAAGGCCCAATTGAGTTCACATTCCGGGATGTCTGGCTCTAGGTGAGTGATTACACCATCGTGATTATCTGGGTTGTGAAGATCTTTTTTGTACAGTTCTTCTGTGTATTCTTGCCACCTCTTCTTAATATCTTCTGCTTCTGTTAGGTCCATACCATTTCTGTCCTTTATCGAGCCCATCTTTGCATGAAATGTTCCCTTGGTATCTCTAATTTTCTTGAAGAGATCTCTAGTCTTTCTTATTTGATTGTTTTCCTCTATTTCTTTGCACTGATCACTGAGGAAGGCTTTCTTATCTCTCCTGGCTATTCTTTGGAACACTGCATTCAAATGGGTATGTCTTTCCTTTTCTCCTTTGCTTTTCGCTTCCCTTCTTTTCACAGCTATTTGTAAGGCCTTCTCAGACAGCCATTTGGTTTTATGTATTTCTTTATCTTGGGGATGGCCTTGATTCCTGTGTCCTGTACAATATCACGAACCACCGTCCATAGTTCATCAGGCCCTCTGTGTATCAGATCTATCTGCTTCTGTTAGGGCCATACAATTTCTGTCCTTTATTGTGCCCATCTTCACATGAAATATTCCCTTGGTAGCTCTAATCTTTTTGGAGAGATCTCTAGTCTTTCCCATTCTATTGTTTTCCTCTGTTTCTTAGCATTGATCACTTAGGAAGGTTTTCTTATCTCTCCTTGCTATTCTTTGGAACTCTGCATTCAGATGTGTATATCTTTTTTCTCCTTTGCCTTTTGCTTCTCTTCTTTTCTCAGCTATTTTTAAGGCCTCCTCAGACAGCCATTTTGCCTTTCTGAGTTTTTTTTTCCCTTGGGAATGGTTTTGATCACCACCTCCTGTACAATGTTACGAACTGCCATCCATAGTTCTTCAGGCATTCTGTCTATCAGATCTAATCCCTTGACTCTATTTGTCCCTTCCACTGTATAATCATAAGGGATTTGATTTAGGTCATACCTGAATGGTCTAGTGGTTTTCCCTATTTTCTTCAATTTAAGTCTGAATTTTGCAATGAGGAGTTCATGATTTGAGCCACAGTCATCTCCTGGTCTTATTTTTGTTGATTGTTTAGAGCTTCTCCATCTTTGGCTGCAAAGAATATAATCAATCTGATTTTGGTATTGACCATCTGGTGATGTCCATGTGTAGAGTCATCTCTTGTGTTGGAAGAGGGTGTTTGCTATGACCGGTACATCATCTTGGCAAAACTCTGTCAGCCTTTGCCCTGATTCATTTTGTACACCAAGGCCAAACTTGCCTATTACTTTAGGTATCTCTTGAATTCCTACTTTTGCATTCCAGTCCTCTGTGATGAAAAGAACATCTTTTTTTTTTTTTTTTTTTGGTGTGTTAGTTCTAGAAGGTCTTGCAGGTCTTCATAGCACCATTCAGTTTCAGCTCCTTCAGCGTTAGTGGTTGGGGCATAGACTTGGATTACTGTGATATTGAAAGGTTTGCTTTGGAAACAAACACAGATCATTTTGTTGTTTTTGAGACTGTACCCATGTACTGCGTTTTGGACCGTTTGTTGACTATGAGGGCTACTCCATTTCTTCCAAGGGATTCTTGCCCACAATAGTAGATATAATGATCATCAAAATTAAATCCTTCCATTCCAGTCATTTTGGTTCACTGAGTCCTAAAGTGTTGATGTGCACTCTTGCTATCTCCTGTTTGACCACTTCCAATTTGGCCACCTGATGTGAAGAGCTGACTCATTGGAAAAGACCCTGCTGCTGGGAAAGATTGAGGGTAGGAGGAGAAGGGGACGACAGAGGATGAGATGATTGGATGGCATTACCGACTCAATGGACATGGGTTTGGATGGACTCTGGGAGTTGGTGATGGATAGGGAAGCCTGGTGTGCTGCGGTTCATGGGGTCACAAAGAGTTGGACACGACTGAGAGACTGAACTGAACTGAACTGAATTTACTTTGATTCATGGACCTAATATTCCAGGTTCCTATGCAATATTGTTCTTTACAGCACTGGACTTTACTTCCACCACCAGACACACCCACAACTGGGCATTGTTTTTGCTTTGGCTCAGCCTCTTCACTCCTTCTGAAGCTGTTCTCTGCTCTTCTCCAGTAGAATACTGGGCACCTACCGACCTGGGAAGTTCATCCTTCAGTGTCACATCTTCTTGCCTTTTCATACTGTTCATCGGGTTTTGAAAGCAAGAATACTGAAGTGGTCTACCATTCCCTTCTCTAGCAGACCACATTTTGTCAGAACACTCCACCATGACACATCTGTCTTGGGTAGCCCTACATGGCACAAAGCAGTGTGTGTATGACTTTCCCAAAGTCCCTAACTATCCCTTCCCCCTGGCAATCGTGAGTTCATTTTCTAAGTCACTGAGTCTCTTTCTGTTTTGTAAGTAAGTTTATTTGTATGATTTCTTTTTAGATTCCACATATAAAGGATGGCATACAATATTTCTCCTTCTCAGTATGACTTACTTTATTCAGTATGACACTCCCTAGGTCCATCCATGTTGCTGCAAATGGCATTGTTTCATTCTTTTTGATAGCTGACTAATATTACACTAAATGATCACATGGACCACAGCCTTGTATAACTCAGTGAAACTATGAACCATTGCATGCAGGGCCACCCAAAATGGATGGGTCATTGTGGAGAGCTCTGACAAAATGTGGTCCACTCATGAAATGAATGGCAAAATGCTGCAGTATTCTTGCCTTGGGAATCCTAAGAACAGTATGAAAAGGCAAAAAGATGACACTGGAAGATGAGCCCCCAAGGTCAATAGGTGTCCAATATGCTACTGGGGAAGAGTGGGGAAATAACTCCAAAAAGAATGGAGAGGCTGAGCCAGAGAGGAAATGACACCCGGTTGTGGATGTGTCTGGTGGTGAAAGTAAAGTCCAATTCTGTAAAGAACAAAATGGCATAGGAACATGGAATGTTAGGTTCATGGATCAACGTAAATTAGACGTGGTCAAGCAGTAGATGGCAAGAGTAATCACTGACATTTTAGGAATCAGTGAACTAAAATGGACAGGAATGGGCAAATTTAATTCAGATGACCAATTTATCTACTACTGTGGGCAAGAATCCCTTACAAAAAATGGAGTAGCCCTCATAGTCAACAAAAGATTTGGAAATGCAGTACTTAGGTGCATTATCAAAAATGACAGAATTATCTCTTTCATGAGCAGATAATTGGATTAAAACTTTACTGAGCAAGGCCCTGCTCACCAGAGCAAGACCCAGTTTTTCCCACCACCAGTCCCTCCAATCAAGAAGCTTACACAAGCTTCTTTGCCTCATCCATCAGAAGGCAGACAGAAGAAGCAAGAAGAAGCACAGTCCCACAGCACCTAAAACAAAAACCTTATTACAGAAAGTTAATTGTGTAAAAAGCAGAAAGTTATGTCCCAGATGAAAGGACAAGGTAAAATCCCAGAAAAACAATGAAATGAAGTGGAGATAGGCAACCTTCCAGAAAAATAATTCAGAATAATGATAGTGAAGATGATTCAGGATCTTGGGAAGATAATGGAGGCAAAAATTAGAAAATACAAGAACTGGCTACCAAAAATCTACAAGAACTAAGGAACAAACAAACAGACATGAATAATACACTAGAAGAGATCAATAGCAGAATAACTGAGGGAGAAAAACAGGTAAATGGCCTGGAGGACAGAATGGTGGAAATCACTGCCACAGAACAGAATATAGACAAAAGAATGAAAAGAAATGAAGACAGCCCAAGAGACCTTTGGGACAACATTAAACACACCAACATTTGCCTTATAGGGGTCCCAGAAGGAGAGGAGAGATAGGACCCAATAAAATATTTGAAATATTTGAAATAATAGCTGAAAACTTCCCTAACGTGGGAAAGGAAATAACCAAGTCCAGGATGCACAGAGTCCCAGGTAAGATAAATCCAAGGAGGAGCACACCAAGACACACAGCAATCATACTGACAAAAATGAGAGACAAAGGTAAAATATTAAAAGCAAAAAGGGAAAAGTGACAAATAACATACAAGGAACTCCCATCAGGCTATCAGCTGATTTATCAACAGAAATGCTCAAACCAGAAAGGAATGGCACAATAAATTTTAAATGATGAAAGGGAAGAACCTACAACCAAGAATACTCTACCCAGCAAGACTCTCATTCAATTTGATGAAGGAATCAAAAACTTTCCAGACAAGAAAAATTAAGAGAATTCAGCACCACCAAACCAGCTTTACAACAAATGTTAAAGGAACTTCTCTAGGCAGGAAACACAAGACAAGGAAAAGACGTACAGAAAATAAAGCCAAAACAATTAAATGATAATAAGATCACACATATCAATAATTACCTTAAATGTATATGGATTGAATGCCTCAACCAAAAGACATAGACTGGGTGGGGGGATGAAAGCATGCGCATGTATGCACTTCCCCTTACCACATCACTCTGCTTGACCACACCCCCAATCATATATAATTATTTTATATTGTTAAGTTAATTATGTTCCCATTATGGCTTGTAATTATAATTATCTTTTACATTTTTTCTGGCTATTGATTGCAAAAACTGATAAAAATCTTTCACTATTGTGATTATGTAACTATTACTCACTTAATACCATCGTATCATGATTGGTCAACAGAAAAATAATAGAACTCTATATTATCAAAACTACAGTTTAATAGAAAAACCTGTAATCACTTTTTAAAATCCAGATGCATATCAGAATTGTCTTAAAATATTTTGAAAAATACAAATTTTTGCCCCCAGGTATTGCTTTTTCTCTCCAGAGCTCCAGATATGTTTCTAATGAGTAGCCATGTTTAAAAACAGCTAGACTATATGATGATCTTTTACTTTTACCTAGTTTATTTCACTTTTTCTATTCCATATTCAGTGCTCCCATTTAATTTGCTTTATGTTTTCCAATTTCTTCATCTCTTTTTTTAATGTTCTTTCTCTAGCCTTTATCAAGTGTTGTAGAAAAGCTTTTATATACATATGTAAATAATATATACAATATATATATATATTTTAGAAAACTTATAAATTTTTGCCTAACTAAAAAATTTATGACATTTTTATTTCACTTATTTGACTTAGTATGAGTAGAATGCTAGATTTCTAATTTAAAAAATAGGTATGCAGCAAGCAACAAAGGCTTACTGTACAGCACAGGGAACTATAGTCAATATCTTGTAATAACCTATGATGGAAAATAATTTCAAAAATAGTATACATGTGTATCTATAACTGAATCACCTTGCTGTGCACCTGAAACATTGTAAGTCAACTATGCTTCAATAAAATATACATATTAAGACAAAAAAGAATTGATATTAAAGGCATATGTACTTGAATATGTGTGCACATGTGCCTCATAAATAAAGTGAGAAATCAAAATAGAGATTAGGAGACTTTTTTAATGTACATAACTAACATAAAATTAATATGGAAAATACAAAATGCATCCTATGATTGTTTTAGACAAATTCCAATATCCTAATAAAATGGTGAATATATTTTTCATTTATTTTTATTAGTTGGAGGCTAATTACTTTACAATATTGTAGTGGGTTTTGTCATACATTGACATGAATGGGGAATATATATTTGCAGATAAATCCTGAAGCAAATTGAACGGACAATGACATGCAAGAAGATGCTCAACTTTACTAATAATCAATAAAGTGTAAATTAAAATGACAATGAAATACAATTTCATATCCATCTGATGAGGAAACATTTAAAGGTTTTTATAAAGATAGAAATAAGATAAACACTTTAAAAATGCAGTTTGGGAATACCTTTTGATGTTGATGATCATCATCTCCTATGACTAAGGAATTTTATGCTGTGATAAGTATCTAGAGAAATTTCTGCAGCCAGGCACAAGAATTATGAACAAATATGCTCTCTGCCTCACTGTTTGATGTAGCAAAATATTTGACACATTAGTTCATTCTTCGAAATTAGTGATTAAACGGTGTTGTTTATACCATGAAATTCTATATAGCAATTAAAATGAATGAACTCCACATACCCTTCCCCTTAGCAGAGAATCATCTCCAGAGACCTGTTTTGCTCACTCATTTATATTTATCTTCATTGCTACATATTTTTAGTAGATTGTGTGGCATACCTATACAATCAGTGGAAAGATATTCAGCCCTAAAAAAAGAATAAAGGCTGATATATGCCATGTACAAACCTTGAATGCATGAAACTAAGGGAAAGAAGCTAGACAGAGAAAAGATTACATATTTTAGGATTCCATCTATATGAAATTTTCAGAAAAGGCAAATCTGTATATAAAGAAATATATCAGTGCTTGCCTGGGGCAGAAGATGATAACAGGGAGTGATAACAAATGGGCATGAATTTTCTTTTTGGACTAATGAAAATGTTCTAAGATGTTGGATGCACAACTGTATGAATGTGTGAAAAGCCACTGAATTATACACTTTAATTGGTTGAATTGTATGATATGTAAATTATAGCTGACTCATTTGAGAAGACCCTGATGCTGGGAAAGATTGAGTGCAGGAGAAGGGGATAACAGAAGATGAGATGGTTGGATGGCATCACTGACTCAATGGACACGGGTTTGGGTGAACTCCGGGAGTTGGTGATGGACAGGGAGGCCTGGCGTGCTGCGGTTCATGGGGTCGCAGAGTCGGACACGACTAAGCGACTGAACTGAACTGAACTGAAAGATTTTAAAGGACTTCCCTGGTCTCTCAGCGGTAAAGAATACACCTGCAATGCAGGAGGCTTAAGAGATGTGACTTTGATCCCTGGGTTGGGAAGATTCTTGCCTGGAGAATCCCATGGACAGAGGAGTCTGGTGGGCTCTGGTCCATAGGGTTTCAGAGTCTGACACAGCTTAAGCGACTGAGCAGGCACAAAGATGTTAAAAGTAATATATGCTCACTGAAGCAAATAAAACTCTGTTGTCTAATGAAGAAAAATCCATCAGTATCCCTCTACTTTGATTACCATGTGCAACATCTTTCTACTAAGCAGCATAATCACGGTCAGTTTGGGATGAATCTTTTCACATTTTTCTTCCCATTTGCATAACCTTACAAACATGGTGTTGGAGACTTTTGAAAGTCCCTTGTACTGCAAGAAGATCAAACCTGTCAATCCTAAAGGAAATAAAAATCATGAATATTCGTTGGAAGGAATGGTGCTGAAGCTGAAGCTCCAATTCTTCATATACCTGCTGGGAAAGATTAAAGGCCAGAGAAGAAGGGGTTGACAGAGGATGAGATGGTTGGACGGCATCACCAACTCAATGGACATGAGTTTGAGAAAGCTCTGGGAGATGGTGAAGGACAGGGAAGCCTGGCATGCTGCAGTCCATGGGGTTGCAAAGAGTTGGACATGACTGAGCAACTAAAAAATGACAACTAATATGGACATATGCAGATATCTCTTTCTCTCTTTCCCCCCTCACCTAACCCCTGCTCTTTACAGAACACTTTATATATTGGGGCTTCCCTGGTATCTCAGATGGCAAAGAATCTGCCAGCAATTCAGGAGACCTGGGTTTGATACCCTGATCAGGAAGACCCTGTGGAGAAGGGAATGGCTATCCATTCCAGTATTCTTTCCTGGAGAGTTCCATGGACTGAGAAGCCTGGCAGGTTACAGTCCATGGGATGGCAAAGAGATGGACATGACTGAGTGACAAACACTTTCATTTTTTTTCACTATTTATATCACCAGATACCTGCTTTGCTCATTTACACCTAGATTGAGATTCTGGCACTGCCATGGGATAGCTGTATAACTCGAACCCTCTGTGCCACAGCATCTTCTGCAGAATAACAGTGAGTGTGGTAACTGCCACGCAAGTGGGAGGACTAACTGGGTTAATACGTGGAGTGCTTAGAATAGTGTTTGGCAAATAGTAAAGCTGTATATGTTTTAGCTGTTTGTTTTTTTTTCTTTCATGGATAGTTATCTAAGAAGACTTCCCACATCTACTCAGAAAGTAACCTTTTCCATAATTGCACATAGTACATTTTGTACATTTGTACAATTGTATGTGATTGTACAGCTGACTCATTGGAAAAGTCCCTGAAACTGGGAAAGATTGAGGGCAGATGGAGAAGAGGGCTTCAGAGGATGAGATGGCTGGATGGCATCACCAATGCAATGGACATGAACTTGGGCAAACTTCGGGAGATGGTGAGGGACAGAGAGGCCTGGTGAGCTGCAGTCCATGGGGTCACAAAGAGTCAGACACAACTGGGCAGCTGAACAACAACAACATAGTTTTTTTTGACACTAATGCCAATTAACTAATAGTAAAATGATGCTCAATAAAGTAATAGTGTTTAAATATTTTAATGTTTCCCTAAATGATGTTAAGCTCTCTGAGTGAAGGGAGAGAGTATTGCACTTATCACTCAGATTGCAATTATTTTATGTGGTATCTGTCTTCTGTTAGACAGTAGACTCAAGTACAGTCATTTTCTGCATTTGTTTCAGACAAAGAGAAGGCACAGAACACGTGTTTGTGTTACAGTAATGTTTCTCAGGTGGCACTAATAGTGAAGAATCCGCCTGCTAATGCAGGAGATGCAAAAGACATAAGTTTGATCCTTGGGTCGGGCAGCTGCCCTTGAGTAGGAAATGGTAACCTGCTCCAGTGCTCTTGCCTGGAAAATTTCATGGACAGAGGAGCCTGTGAGCTACAGTCCATGGGGCCACAGAGAATGGGACACAACGGGGTGACTGAGAACATACCACTGAATGAATGTCTCCCATAGGCTGGCACTGTGTTTACAATATATCACTAATCCACAAATGGTGCTACAGGATAGGTCATGTTAATAACATCAACAACTTTTATTTTCTGAGACTCCAAAATCAATGGAGACTGTGACTGTAGACATGAAATTAAAAGACCCTTGCTCCTTGGAAGGGAAGTTATGACAAGCCTAGACAGCATATTAAAAAGCACAGACATCACTTTGCTGACAAAAGTCTGTAGAGTCAAGGCTATGGGTTTTTCAGTAGTCATGTACGGTTGGGAGAGTTGGTCCATTAAGAAGGCTGAACACCAAAGAACTGATGCTTTTGAATTGTGGTGCAGGAAAAGACTCTTGAGAATCCCTGGGACTGCAAGAAGATCAAACCAGTCAATCCTAAAAGACTTCAACCTTGAATATTCATTAGGACTGATGCTGAAGCTGAAGCTCCAATAATTTGGCCACCTGATGCAAAGAGCTGACTCACTAGAAGAGACCCTAATGCTGAGAAAGAGTAAAGGCAAAAGGAGAAGGGGGCAGCAGAGGATGAGATGGTTGGATAACATCGCTGACTCAATGGACCAATACTTGAGCAAACTCTGGGAGATAGTGAAGGATGGGGAACCTGTCATTTTACAGTCCATGGGGTCTCAGAGTCAGACACAATTTAGCAACTGAACAACAACTCACAGGGAAACTGAGGCTTAAGTGCATCAAGAAATCTTTTAAAAACTGTTTTCCAGTATATCTCAAAAACTATATCTCAGTTTTATTGAGATATAGTTGGCATAGGACATTGTGTAAGTTTAAGGTGTACAACATGATAATTCGATATACGTATATATTGTGGAATGATTACCACAATAAGGTTAGTTAACACATCTATCACCGTATGTAGTTACCATTTTTATGTGGGTAGTGAGAATTGTTAACATCCATTCTCTTAGCAACTTTCAAGTGTATAATATAGTATTGTTAACTATAGTCAACATGCTGCACACTAGGTTCCCACAACTTATTCATCTTATATTGAGAAATTTGTACTCTTTGACAACATTCATCCATTTCTGCCCACCCCCACCTGGCAATGACCTTGCTACTTTCTATAAGAAAGCTTTTCAAGATCCCAAAGCTAGTCATGGCAGAGAAATTTTCTTTACATTATGTTATGATGCCTTAAATAAACACAAATAATTTTCATTGTTGAATTTCTTATTTACCACAGTATCTAGAACAGGGTTAATTGCTTATTTGAATGAATTAATAATGAATACATTTTATTTTAAAATTTTGTGTATTAAAGCTGAATATAAGAAGCTAAATACTAATACTTTAAATATTATGTATGAGAGAGAAATGTAAAACAATAAATTTGTCATTAAGGAAATATATATTTAATTGGATGGATGATGTGCATAAATGAGAATATGTGAGCATTCTTTGAGGAGTCTAAGGGAGGAAAAGATCTGGGGTATGTAGTGAGCACAGTAAACTTCAAGTGAGACGTGGAACTTAGTCTGAGTGGTAAGGGGCAGGTAGCATTTGGGTCAAAATAGGAGAAGTATGAAGAGTCCAAGTGTCATGAGCCAAGTGAGAAGGTATAATCTGAGGACACTATGTAGATCAGTTTGGTTGGGGCAGCGTAAGGGGGATAGAGAGAATTGAGAATTTCAAGGCAAATCATGAAGCACCAGTGAGTTGATCATAATTGCCTCATTGGGGCCCAAAGTTCTCCAAGGTCTCACCTGGTAACAGTTCTCTCTTCATTGCTCTCAGGAGAACTTGGCAGTGCCCATGGGGCAGAATTGGTGCACTCAGCCTTGCAGTCAGGAGAAGGTCTGACAATAGACCAGCTCCCTCCTGGTCTGAGTCGGTGAGGGTAAGCAAGTGGGATACAGTGGGAGGGTATTCCCAGCTCCTGGCATATGTGCCCTGCTCAGGAAGGAAACATATGCAATCATCAGTTCTCTAGGAAAGGGACTCTGACCTAAGCCCTCCATCCCACAGACTAAGTTAGGATCAAAGTGGAACGCATCTTCTTCAGACATCTCTAGATGCCACCAGTCTTAAACGTGTCTCATATCACCTTAGAATCCAAAGAACTGAGAGACGTAAATGCAGTAGTTGTCTTTCCTAGATCTCTGGGTGAGTACTGAACTCCTTTGGCTTTACAATTAAAATTCATATAACTCTGGAAATATTCCATTAGGCAATTAGTATTGAGTTCCATTGTGTTGGGTCCTAGGTTTCAGGATATAGAGGTATTAAATTCATTTTAAAACTTATTTTATCACTGATAGAATCTTTACCTCTTTACCTACTCACCCACTACACACAGCAGGTAAAATAGTCTCACCTGCATCTCTTATAACTGCATAAACTTAGGGAAATCATTGAACAATGAAAAGGCTTTCAGTTTCTTTATATAAAGTATAAGGTTTGGCTTAAAATAATTTTAAAGTCCCTTCTAATCCTCAAATCCTATAATATCAATGGCTATAATACATAAAGTAAACTGTGTACATCAGAGGCGGAGACAAAGTATAGAGGCATGGTCAGAGTTGTTGAAGAGAAATCAAGGAAGTCTTCTTGGAGTAGACAACAAGACAGAATCCCTCCTATTTGGAGACAGTGTTCTGTGTAGGTAAACAGAATTGAAAAAAGCAATTTGTTAATTCAACCTTTAAGTGTGAATTAAACAGACTGGACTCTAACTATGGTTTTCTGACCTTATAAGAGAAAATGTTGGTGGGCTATTATTGAGTATTTAATAAAAGAGTCTTGAAGAGCACTGCACAGACTTGTGGGATGAGATGGGATTTGTGTGTGAGAGTAGTGAGGTCAGGATAAGAGAATGGCCAAGTGATACTATGGGACAGAGCATGCGTAGAAGGATGTTTTAGTATCTAATAAGGTTTGATAATTTAATCTTCCAAAAATGAACAAGAGAGCTATTATGCAGGTATACTAGGAGGAAATGAAATTAGATTAGGTTCATATTTAAGGATGGATATTCTAACAATGAAGGTTAGGAAGGAATTTCTGGGATCTCTTTCTCTCTCTCTCTCTTTTTTTTTTTTCCTAGAATAGAAGATTAAATTTTCTGATTTGAATCTGGCTCCACTGTAGTCAAACAACATTGTTAAATTAGTGTATTGGCATTAAGGATGTATTACTGCATGCTGTTGAATAAAAACTATAAACATGATTTCTGTTCTCATTATTAATAATAACTATTATTAATTCTCATAATTAATAATAATTCTGTTCTCATTAATAATAACTATCATTATTTATAGTGATAATGCACATACACAGATGCATGTACATACAGACACAAACACAAAGATAAGCACAAAATTTGATATGTACTGTAGAAAATCAACAGTCTCATATGCAGATATCAAAATGCTTTGTGTGTGCCCAGGAAATTAAGAATAAGAGTAAAAAAATTTTAAACATAATTTAAGATTAGAAAAATATAAATCAGAACTGGGTTGGATCATCTGGGTCAGATCATCTAACTCAATCTTCCAGTTAGTGCAGGAACATTTTTACAACATTCTGAAATGTCAACTTTCAGCCTCTGAATGAGGAAGCTCTCAAGTGGCAAGGAAATCACTACATTTCCAGGCAGTGTATTTTTAGACTGCTTCATTTTTCTCCCCCAAGCTTTTCTTTCTATTGAGCCACAGTCTCAGGAAGTCACAGCCACAGTGTAAGTTCCACCTTACACTTCTGCCTTTGGAAGAGTACAAAGCAAATTCAATACCTTTTCCATAAGATAGATCTTTGAACATGTATACATGCTATCATGCTTGTCTTTAAGTGAACTCTTTTCTAATCTGAAAAGCACAATTAAAACCTCTGTTTCTCATGAAGGATATTTTCAGTGCCTTATTAATTTTACTGCCCTTAGGTTCTATGGATTTTTGTCAAGGTTTTAATTCCTTGAGCTTGCAAAATACTCAAAATTCTATCTGGCCAGGGCAGAGTATTGGGTGCTGTACTTTTATTTAAATGTGAAGTTGCACAAGGGTAATTTGTTAAAACCTAGATATGGATGGGATGAAAATACTTGTTTTTAGGAACTAGTTAAATCAGCCTAATATAATTTTCTTCTTTTACTGGAATGATAGATTTGGGAAATATGAAAGGAAATGGATATTTGGAAGCTATCACCTTCACTTAAGGAACATAGAATCCAGAAAAGTGTTCATATCATGATTATTTCTTCAACATTTGGAGGATTGTCAGTTGGAAGAAGGTTTGTATTTGCTCTGTGTGCTCCCTTAATGAGACTTTCCCTATCCTCAGTTGTACACACTGGGACTTTTCGCATGAAGGCTCTGTGATGCCCAATCCATGAGTCAGTTTGAACAGAACAGGGCTTGCATTATGGTCAAGCCCACCTGGGTTTTGAGATGTAAGACTAGGAGTAATGTGTGGGATCTACCAGGGTCCCAACCTTAGGTCAATGTGAGGAATAACTTGTTACTGTTATTGAAAGATGGAAAAAGACTCCCAGGAGTTTGTGAGTAAGTATAGTTTTTCTTTTCATAAGTACCAACCAGATATGAGCATGAAACAGATCCCAGCCACTGAGGCTAGAGGGAGTGGAGAAGTGAAGCTCCGTGAGGGATGGGAATGTTGAACTGGTTCCTGAGTGGTAAATATGTGACCAATGTGTGATGAGCTGTGCTGAATAAAGGGGGTCACTGGCAATAGCCTAGTGAAAGATTTAATGTGATACTTGAGATGACACGTATGCTGTAGTTCTGGGAAATCAGCTCATTCCCAGCAGGGCTCTAAGGGTTAGGAAGCAGGAAATATCCCCTTAGGAAGGCAACTCACAAGAGGTCAGGCAGGTGCCAAGGCCACGGTTGGTCAGAGGAAGGTTAACAGGATGAAGTAAGGAAATAAAAACTTTGATTTGGAGGCTATGTAAACATTGATTCTTTCTCTCATCACATCAGATTTCAGATAAAATGTACCGGATCCCAAGAGAACAGAACTACTGCATCTCACTTTTTAAGTAAGGCTGAAACTGCAGTAAGACTTCAGATCTTTCTAAGTACCTGTTAAATATGGTACAAGTGAATGCCTGCAGGCATCAGGAATTTAATTATTGCGGACTTATGTGCTTATCACTGCTCAAGGTATTAAAACTATAATTGTGATCAGGACAGATAGAGCTCTGACCTCTGTAAGCTCTAATGTGATGAGATAGAGGAATGATTAAATCAGAAACTGAAGTTGAATGTGGTAAATTGTATATGAGAAGGTACAGCACTTTACAGGGTCACGTGTGTGTATGTGTGTCTGTGTGTGTGTCTGTGTGTGTGTGTGTCTGTGTGTGTGTGTGTGTTGATGACCTGTGCATCATAGGACATTAAGCAGCATCTTTGGTCTCAATCCACTAGATGCCAATTGTATCAACTAAAAATGTCCCCTGAGGGGTAAAACTGGCCTGGTTGAGAACTGCTGCTGTCTTAGAAGAAGTGAAATCTAAGCTGTGATCTGAATCCAACATGAGGGTGTAGAGGCTGACAACTAGTTTTCTAGTTTGGCAAGCTATGTAGCTTGGTAGTGCCCATTCCTGAGACGGAACACACAGGATAAGAACCAGTTTTATTCTTATGATGAGTTCAGTATTAGACATTGTTGAGTTCCAAGTGCTTAGGGGACATCCAAGGGAAGATTGGCAGCACAAATATGGCTAAACTAAACTAAAGCAGTTTGAAGTTCAGAACAGAGACCAGGGGATGGAGAGATATACTTGAGTGTTATTACCATTGATTCATGCCTGGGGTGGATGGCATTTTCCAGGAACCATCTGCAAAGTGGTAAAAAAAAAAAAAAAAGAAGAAGATCCGGGGTGGAACCTTGAGGAGGAATGCCAACATGTAAGAAATGCGCAGAAAAATAGGATTATACCTAAGAGATTAAGGAATGGGCAGAGAAGTAGAAAGACATCCAGGAAAGCAAAGGCAGAATTTTCATATAGAAGGAGACAGTAGTCAACACATAAAATGCTGAGACAAAGATAAGAACTGACAATGTCCCTGAATTTTCTCATAAAGACTTGTGAGGATAAAACCCTTATTGCAGTGGGTTGAAGGATAAATGGAAGGAAGTAGTTGAAACGTTGAACATAGACAACTCTTTTAATAAACTAATTTATGAGGGAGGAGAAAAGAGGGCAGTAACTAGTAGGGGACACAGGGCGAAAAGAGGCTTTTTAAATTAGAGAGGCTTGATCAGATGTCATTCCTGTTGGGGAAGAGACAGTAGAGAGAGAGACATTAATGTTGCATTAGAAAGGCTGCAAATTTTCAGTAGCGTTGAGATGGTCATTTGAATTATTCTTTTTAGCAGAATTTATTAGCCTGAGTTTAGTCTATAGAGAATTGCATTCTTCCAAAATTGGGTGCATGGGTCAAAGAGATAATAAATTAAGAATATTAGTAAGAAAATAGTTGACATGACATATCAAGAAATCTGAGACACATAGAGATGGGAGTAAGGAACTGATAGGAAGGAATAAAAAAGCAAAGCCATAAGTGAGGCCATAAATGAGGCAAGAGCTTCATTAAAAAAAGTTCTGGGTCTGAGATACCATGGCAGTCATGCATCAAATGGTGCAAGGACATTTGTGGAAATGACTTTTAGGTTTCCTTCCAAGCTAGAAAGGCCAAAGTCTAGACTGGATCTTTATCTAGTCTGAGCTCAAATTTGGTAAAATTCAGCAATCAAGTGGGCACTGTTGGCTTGCATTGTTTTTGGTCAGGATACTCCTACATCATCTTTGTTTTCTACCTTTTTAGTGAACAGCTGTCACATTTAATCTCCTCCATTTAACATTTGTTTAAGGTTTTGAAGCCAAGGTCAATACTATCTTATTATCTTATCTATTCGTTTAGAGCTCCTTGTTTCATCATTGTGAGATCCCTTTGAATTATGGTTTTATCATACATCATGTTACTTGTGTTTTAAAACTTTTACTCAATTGCAAATATAATTATCTCTCTGCCATCATAGAAATCCTTGACAAAATACAGAGCAGAAGTGGTTAAAAACCTTTGCACTACATGATGACAAAGCAGGAATTGTTAAACCTTTGCCACATTGCAGATGAATTAATTCTTTTGTGTTGCACAGGAAATGTATATTTCTGGAACATTTATGTTCACTAAGCATGACACAAACTTTGGAAATGCATTTGTTGATTCATTCAACAACAGTTATTGAAAACCTTTTATTCACCAGGAACCTCACTGAGAGATAGAGGCAAAATGGTGAACAAAAGCAGACCTAGTTTCATACAACTTAAAAATTAGTGGTTGAGAACAACAAGTGTTAAAATTAGTGGTTGAGAACAACAAGTGTGTATGGAACATTCTTTGCAGCTCACAGAATGTATCATACCTTTTAATACCAATCAAAATCCTATGAAATAAAGTTATTTTCTCTATTTTAAAGCTAAGTAGGTTAAGACTCACAGAAGCAAAATTTCCAGAACAGGTAGCACAGGCACAGTGGGTTGGTGATAGAGCTGATCTGTAGGAGCCTGACTACAGACTTTCAAGTCTATTGCACTATATTATGGTGACCATTTGAAAAACATAGTTGATCAGAAAGAATTATGTAGAGTATTCTAAGGCATTTGGGTAGTCTCCTGATACTAAAGAGCAGCATGGTTCAAGAATTCTGAGCAGTGAAGAGACACGATCTTATTTACAATTTAAGAAAGTCATTCTGACAATAGTGTTAGGAGTTGATTCATAAATTGTCTCTAAACGAGATATCTTGGAACACTATAGAAATATTGAGCCATCAATCAAGTCATTGAAAAAATAAGATGAAAAGGAGAAAGAAGTAAAAGATATTTAGGCTATAGATTCAATAGGACATATTGAGCAATCAATTTTAGGATGGGGTGAGGAGAGATCTGAGGTAACTGCAAAATTTTTCTAGGGGGAAGAGGCTATCACTTACCAAGTAAGGGAATGCAACAGAAGCATATTTGGAGGGAAGATATGAGACTTGAACATGCTAAACTTGACATGCCTATGGATTATCTGAGTAGCAATGTCCAGAAAGAAGAGATATACTTGATTTTGAAGTTCTGAAGAGGAGTCTTGGCTGCAAACCAATACTTGGAGGTCATTATTGGTAACTGAAGCCATGAGTGGGATCACCAGAAAAAGTGTATAGGGTGAGGTGAGAGCCAGGTAAAGTTTCCAGGGAATGATAATATTTAAGACCTTATTGAAAGAAGAGACACCATCAATGGAGAATACATTGAGTTGACAAGGAGGAGAATGTGTATTTATGGAAGCCAGCGGAGAAGTTTCCAAAAGGAAATATGATCAACAGTAAATAGGAAGATGGGAGAAGTCTGTACGTTACAATCATTGTCATTTTTTGACCAATTAAAATTTTATTTATATTTATGCTATGGGGATTTGATGGATATATTTATCAGTTGGAGAAGGGGGAAATTATTCTAGGCATCATAACTCATCACAAGAAGCATACTTGTTGCTAATTTTTTTTTTCCCAAAAGGATGGATCTACACTTTTCTTGATTCTTTTCGACAAATTGTCTCTGCTTTCAGACAAGGAAACATCAGGTCCGAAGGATTGAGTGGCCTGGCTGAAATCATATAGCAAGCACATAACAGGACTGGAGTTCAAATGAAGGCCACATCATTCTTAGTCTAGTAGTCTTCACTCTCAAAGTAGGAGAAGACTGGACAGAATGGAGCTGAATAGCAAAACAGATGACACAATGAGTGAGTTAGGATTATCTAGGGAAAATTGTGAAATAATTTTTAAATCCTTCATAAGAGTCATTACATTGTCTTCTGCTATTTGAACAGGCAAAAAGCCATGGGAAGTTTCAACACCAGTTTTAGAGATGGCTTCATTTTAATGGGCTTCTCAGATTGGTCTCAACTGGAGCCCATCCTTTTTGTCTTTATTTCAATTTTCTACTCCTTAACTATCTTTGGCAACACCACCATCATCACTCTTTCCCTCCTGGAACCTCAATTGTACATGCCCATGTACTTCTTTCTTAGACATCTTTCCTTCCTGGACCTCTGCTATACCACCAGCACTGTGCCCCAGCTTCTGATCAACCTTCATGGACTTGACCGGACCATCAGCTATGAAGGGTGTGTGGTCCAGCTCTTCAGCTCCCTTGCCCTAGGCTCCACTGAATGTGTGCTCCTAGTGGTGATGGCCTTTGACCGCTATGCTGCTGTCTGTCATCCACTCCACTACACAGCCATTATGCACCCCCACCTCTGCCAGACCCTGGCTATTGCCTCCTGGGTAGGCGGCTTCATGAACTCTCTGGTTCAGACAGGCCTCATGATGGCTATGCCTCTCTGTGGTCTCCATCTCCTGAATCACTTCTTTTGTGAGATGACTGTTCTCCTGAAGCTGGCTTGTGAGGACATAGAAGGGACAGAGACCAAGATGTTTGTGGTTCGAGCCATAATCTTGGTTGTTCCTGCAGTACTAATTCTAGGCTCCTATGTATACATTGTTCAGACAGTGCTGAAAGTCAGATCAGTGGCTGGGAGAAGAAAGGCTTTTGGGACTTGTGGGTCCCATCTCTTGGTGGTTTCCCTTTTTTATGGCTCAGCCATCTATACATACCTCCAACCCATGCACAGTTATTCTGAGAGTGAGGGAAAGTTTGTAGCCCTTTTCTATACCATAGTTACCCCTATGCTTAATCCTCTAATTTATACCCTACGGAACAAGGATGTGAAGGGGGCTGTGAGGAAGGTACTAGGGAGGGGCAGATACTCAGTGTAGGAGAGAAAAGGAGAAATAATACAGTCATCTGTTGTAGCTCTCACACCTTGGAGCCCATCTGATCCCTGGAGGGGAGTTCAGTTCAGTTCAGTCACTCAGTCATGTCCGACTCTTTGGGACCTCATGAACCGCAGCATGCCAGGCCTCCCTGTCCATCACCAACTCCCAGAGTCCACCCAAACCCATGTCCATTGAGTCAGTGATGCCATCCAACCATCTCATCCTCTGTCGTCCCCTTCTCCTCCTACCCTCAATCTTTCCCAGCATCAGGGTCTTTTCCAATGAGTCAGGAGGGGAGTTAGTCATTAGAAAATAGTCCTTTATAGGCCAGAGTTTTACTGCGTTCCTTTTCTGGCAGTTGGAAGTGGATATTTCTTATGACTCTTTCTAGTTCAGTGTCTATTATTATGCAGAAGAGAGTAAGTGTTGATTCACATCAGAACTTTCCAAAGGAATGAAGTTGGAAAAAAGGTATACTGTGGCTACTTATGGAGAGTGGGCAGGGTTCTCAGCAAATCTGAGAGTGAGAGAAGACTTGACTGGAATGACAGCAAGTTTTCCAAAGTCAGTGATTCCCATGTGGTGCAATATGGATGGCACTGTCCTCACAGGGAGAAGACATGAATTCACCCCTGTTCTTCTAATTAACCATGGCCCTCAGATCTCTCGGGCTTCCCTTGTGGCTCAGCTGGTAAAGAATCCACCTGCAATGTGGGAGACCTGGGTTTGATCCCTGGGTTTGGAAGATCTCCTGGAGAAGGGAAAGGCTACCCACTCCAGTATTCTGGCCTGGACAATTCCATGGACTGCATACTCCATGGGGTCACAAAGAGTTGGACACAACTGAGTGACTTTCACTTTCACTTCACTTTCATATCACAGGACCATTTCTAAGATCTCCTTTGGTGGTTACCAGTCTATGAAACTTGACACAAATAGAGATCATGAACAGAGGTTCTTCATGGAGCATATATAGTCTCAGACATGAAGATCATTTACCTATTTGAAGAAAAGACAAAATTATTAGGCTAGCACTGAGTAATGGGAAGCATCAACATCTCATCAGCTGGACTAACAGCCTTATCATGCTGATTTGGGTCGTGGACAAGGTCTTTTCCATGGAAGAGAAGAATAGAGATGAAATGAGTATAAAAATAATGAGAAAGTGATATAGGAAAAGAAGAAAGAGCAGAAGTGAAAGACCAAAAAAAAAAAAAAGAGAGAGAGAGAGAGAGATTCCTGCAGTAGGCAGTGGTGGAAAGGTCAGAAGACTCTAGGGCAAGGGGGAAGGCAGAGAACACTGGAAATTCCAGTACTGTCTTTCCAATCTACATACTCAAATGATGCTTTCATGTCAAAGGTAGATATCATTGTTGATAATCTTTTACAGTAAGTCTCAGTGATTTTCACGTTGGGTTAATCTTGTTTTATTCCAGTAACAGCAACTAATATTTGTCTGCTATTTTAAAAACGTTTAGGGTTTCCCTGGTAGCTCAGACGGTAAAGCGTCTGCCTACAATGCGGGAGACCCGGGTTCAATCCCTGGGTCGGGAAGATCCCCTGGAGAAGGAAATGGCAACCCACTCTAGTATTCTTGCCTGGAAAATCCCATGGACTGAGGATCCTGGTAGGCTACAGTCCATGGGGTCACAAAGAGTCGGACATGACTGAGTGACTTCACTCACTCACTGAAAACATTTTGCATAAATTGCCATTAATCTTTACAACAGCCTTATGAAAGTTTTGTCATTTTCCCTATTTATGATTAAACTGAAGTTGCAAAGTTTTAAGTAACTTTTCCAGGTTCAGTGAGCCTGAGGTCCAGATTTATGTCATCTTAAATCCAACCTTTGTTACTACATCTTACCAGTTTTGCTTTTAAAAAAATAGAAAGTGTACTGTTGCATCTTTTAAATTTTTTAACTTAATTAATTAAATCCTATCAACTTATCCACTACGTAAGTAGCTCAAGAAACTAACCAACAATCTTCCTGGAATGAATAGTTTTCCTCTTAAATGTTAGGCATGTGAGTTCCTAGTAAATCAAGGTTCAAACTCTTCAAACGTATGAATTAACCTAATAGACCAAAAGAGATTATTTGAATCATCAGTGCAGAATTTAATAAACTTATTTTTGATTAATGTGTTATTCTTTCATTTGATATGCAGAAAAATAGCCTCTCAATTGTATTGAGGGGAACATATCACTAAAGTAATTTGTGAATATTAATTAATTTATTTTAATTGGAGAATAATCACTTTACACTATTGTGATGGTTTTTTGCCACAGGTATACATGTTTAAGAGGCCACTGGAACAGTTGGGTACATACAGCCATTGTGTTTGCAAGTTAGTTCATACTGGAGGCAAATGCTATCTCTATAGGAACCTACACCCTTGGGTCTCCTTAGATCTTCTTATCCATGTCAGTGGCTAATTGATCATTAGGCGGCATGCATCCCAGTAGCCACGCCAGAGTCACTGAGTGATTCAAAGTTTCCCTTACCTATCCAAGAGAGGAAGTCAGAGATGAATTCCCCTGAGAGAAACAGAATAGTAACACCTTGGCATTGTCTCCTTTATCTGATTCTTTGTGACCTCATGGACTTCAGCCTGCCAGGTTCCTCTGTCCTTGGGATTTCCCAGGCAAGACTACTTGAGTGGGTAGCCGTTTCCTTCTCCTGGGAATCTTTCCAATCCAGGGGTCGAACACAGGTCTCTTGCTTGTCAGGGGGATTCTTTAGCACTGAGTCACCAGAGAAGCTTCCTTTTAGGGCCCAAAGGGATGCAATTAGAAATTTTGCCATTTGTCCTTAGCCTGCTAAACCTTCAAAATGGACATTTGAGTTGGAAATAATGTTGTGTGAAATACTTAAAATGAGGGCTTATCTATTGAAAAGAAAGGGAGACTTGAGAGAGAAAAGACTGTATAGGATTGGCTCTCAAGTGAAAAATTAAAGGGTGATTTAAAAAATAAAGGAGAAACTGGAGAAACTGTAAGAACTTAGATATGTTTCAGTAAATACCAGGAAAAACTGTTACTACAGATTCAAAAAACATTTCTGGACTTTATAACATGTTATATCTTTTAAAATTTCATTGGTTTTACTGGTATTACTTTTAATTGATATTAATAGGAAATTCCACAATGAGTTGAGTGCTTACTAAGGGGATACTTCATGTTGGGAAGGTGCTTCAACTGCAGAAAGGAAGGATCAGATACACCCACCTCAGAACCAACATCGAAGGAGAATACTGCTATCCTCAGGGAGGTAGTAGTGAATGTGTGCATGCTTGTGTGTGTGTGTGTGTGTGTTTTGGGTGGAGAGATGAGCCTGTGTGATGCATACATGTGCTGGGGTGAGGGTGATCCTTCAGAGACTTAATGTGACAGCAGGAGACTGAACAGCAGGAAAAGACCATAGGTAATGTTCAGCACTGGTCACGTTCATCTTCGTCCAGTCTCCATCCTTTTATATGCACAAGAGGATGGATAATCCTTTCTCCTTAACCTAATTCTTGCATCTCAATGCTCAGATGTGCCTCATGAACCATGATCTGAGTCAGAAGAATAGTAAAGAGCTAGGAGATGCATTTGGGGCATGGAGTCCTTACCCATGTCAAATACTCCTATGAATTTTTGAAGATTTTTATGTCCTTTTCTAGCTCTTTGTGGGGTTAACGTGAAAGGTCTGAGCTATGACACTTCCTTTATTACAGCCAAATCCAGGGCTTTTTCTTAGTTGTATTAATATTTTAACATGAAGACTGGGACTAATAGAGGGACAATTCTTTCTCTTTCTCCTCTCAGTTTTATTGACGTATTCACATACAACACTGTACAAATTTAAGGTGTATAGCATAATGACTTAACTTATATGTATTACAAAACAATTGTCATAATATATTTAGTTAACATCCATTACCTCATGTAGACAAAAGAAAAGAAAAAAGATTTCCTTGTAATGAGAACATTTAGGATGTACCCAACAGCTTTCAGCTATACTATGTAGCGATGTTAACTACAGTCATTACGTTGTACATCACATCCTCAGAATTTGTTTTGTAAGTGGAAGTTCATACCCTCACACTACATTCATTCAGCTCTCCCACACCCTTCATTTGCCTCTAGAAGCACATATTTGATTTTTTTCTCTATGAGTTTTTTTTAAAGATTCCACATATAAGTGAGATTTGTCTTTCTCTCTATTTGTTTTCTCTGTCTCACTTATTTCACTTAGCATAATGCCCTCAAAATCCATTTGAGCCAGTAATCCCACCTCTGAAAATACATCCAAAGGAAAACCAAATCACTTTTCCAAGAGATATCTGCACCCCTACATTCATTCCAGCATTGTTCATAATAGCCTAGACATGGAAACCATCTAAGTGTCCATAGACAGATGGATGAATAAAAACAATGTGGTGTAAAGTTGGCTGAACAAGTTTGAGACACTCTAGATTCTGCAGGCAGCCATGTCAGGAACTTGTCCTGCTCACCAGTGGGCTGACACCAGTTCTGGGTCCCCAAGGGCCCTACAGTCAAAGACCCTAGGATGTGGTTCCACCAACCAGCAAGCTGATGCCAGCTCCAAGACTTCTTGGACATTTCAGGTAGCTGCCCTTGGATCCAGGTCCACTCACAGGCAGGTCAACACCAGCTTTGGAACACCATGAACCCCACAGCCAGCCATATCAGAAGCTGACCCTGCCCACTAGCAGACTGACTCTAGATCTGAGACCACTGGCTCTGTTACTACTCACCCCAGAACCTACTGCCGACCAGTGGTTAATAACTAGCCCTGGCAATCTTTAGGCTTCTGCAGGCAGCCACCTCATGACCAGGCCCTACCAGTGGTTGGTAGCTCCCACATAAAGAGGGCCTAGCAACCAACTGGGCCAGAGGGATCAGCCACACCTACAGACCACTCATAGTAGTCAGTCTGCCACAACAGAAGGGCCCCATGCAGCCCACATTGGGGGCATCCCTAGAGCAAATAGCTTTGATGATCAGAGGGGAGTGCATTTCTGGGATGCATAGGACAAGTTCTATAAAAGGTCACTTCTCCAAGGTTGGGAAATGTACTATTTGCTGTTAAGTCACCAAGTCATGTCCAACTCTTTTGTGACCCCATGAACTGTATAGCCCTCCAGGCTCTTCTGTCCATAGGATTTTTCAGGCAAGAATGAATGGAATGAATTCCATTACCTGATAAAGTTGCTGATCTCTTAATTTCAAATACATTTAAATTACCATGCAGTTGTACTTTCCTTCTCTCTTTGATGACTGCTTTTGATATCATATTTTACATCCAATTGTTTTGTATATTGCTTAACTGCTTATTGTAGATACAGGTGATTTTACTTCTTTTGTTTTTAAACTTCCCTGCTATCTTTGCGTGTGGATGATTTCCTATCTTTGCTGTGTGTTTGCCTCTTCTGGTGAGATTTTTCATTCCATAACTTTCTTGTTTCCAGTTGGGACCTTTTTTCCATCTAGAGAAGTTTCTTTAGCATTTGTGGTAAAGCTGGTTTTGTGGTGTTGAATTCTGTTCACTTTTACTTGTCTGTAAAGCGTTTGATTTTCCATCAAATCTGAACGAGAGCTTTGCTGTGTAAAGTATTTTGATTGTAGGTTTTTCTTTCCCCTCATGTATCATGCCACTTCCTTCTGGCCTGCAGAATTTCTGCTGAGAAATTAGCTGAGATCCTTATTGGAGTTCCTGTGTATATTATTTGTTGCTTTTCCCTTGCTGCTTTTAATACTCTCTCTATCTTTAATTTTTGTCATTTTAATTACAATGTGTCTTGGTGTGTTCCTCTTTGGGTTAAATCTGTATGGGACTCTCTGAGCTTCCTGGACTTGGATGACTAACCTTTTCCAGGTTAGGAACATTTCCAGGTTAGGAATATTGTCTCTCTTCAAATATTTTATTGTGCCCTTTCTATTTCTCTTCTCCTTCTGGGACCCATATGATGTGAATACTACTGCACTTGCACTTACACTTGCACTGATGTTGTCCCAGAGGTCTCTTAAGTTGCCTTTATTTCTCTCTATCCTTTATTTTTTTCTATTCAGTATCAATTGTTTCCACTATTCTGTCTTGAGCTCAGTGATCTGTTTTTCTATATCAATTAGTCTCTTGTTGGTCCTTTCTAGTGTATTTTTCATTTCAGTTATTGTATTCTTCATTTTTGTTTGATTTTTGTCTATATTTTCTAACTCTTTGTTAAAACATTCTAACTTCTTGCTCTGTGCACTCATTCTCCTCCTGAGTTCTTTGATAATCTTTAAGATCATTACTATGAACTCTTTGTCAACTATATTGTCTGTCTCCACTTCACTTAGTTCTTCTTCCGGGGTTTTATCTTATTCCTTTGTATGAAATGTATTCCTCTGTCACCTCCTTTTGTACAAGTTGCTGTTTCTAGATTTATGTGAGTTGTCTTTCTTGACCTTGGAGAAGTAGTTCTCTATAGATGCCCTATGCATCCTAGCAATGCTCTCTGCTCTTGTCACCCATTCTCTATATTCTAGTGAAAGTGAAAATCACTCAGTTGTGTCTGACTCTTTGCGACCCCATGAACTGTACAGTCCAGGGAATTCTCCAGGCCAGAATACTGGAGTGGGTAGCCTTTCTCATCTCCAGAAGATCTTCCCAACTCAGGAATCAAACCCAGGTTTCCCACATTGTGGGCAGATTCTTTACCAGCTGAGCCATAAGGGAAGCCCAAGAATACTGGAGTTGGGTAACGTATCCCTTCTCCAGGGGATCTTCCCAACCCAGGAATTGAACCAGGGTCTCCTGCATTGCAGCCAGATTCTTTACCAACTAATCTTTTCTAGGGACTTCCCTTAAGAGGACTGCATGTGTCCTTCTTTCGTGACTGGCTGACTATATGGGCAGTAAGGTAGGCTTGGTTGGCCCCTAGTCTGGTTGGTTGACAGGACCTGTCTTGTGCTGCTGTTTAGGAGACCTGGTCATGAGGTGGCTGGCTGCAGAATCCTAAAGGGCCCCAAAAATAGTGGTGGGTATAGCCAGGATCCTGAAAACTCTGGAGATCTTGCCCATCCACTGACAGGCAGGAGTCAGATCCTGGGGTTAGTGTTGCAAAACTGATAAACATGCTTGTTCCTGGAGTCTAGGATCAGGGATCCTAGAGCTCTCAGTAAGGGCAGTTTTCCCTTTTACTAACGTGAAACCTCTAATAAGAGATATGAATTCAAATTTTTTGATTTCCCTTTTGATTTCTTCAGTAACCCATGGGTTATTTAGAAATGTGTTGTTTAATCTCCATGTGTTTGTGCTTCTTACAGGTTTTTTTCCATGTAATTTATACCTAGTGTCATAGCATTGTGGTTGGAGAAGATGCTTGATATTATTTCAATTCTCTTTAAGTTTACTAAGGTTTGATTTGTGACCCAAGAAATGGTCTATCCTGGAGAATGTTTCATGTGCACTTAAGAAGAAGGTGTATTCTTCTTCATTTGGTTGGAATATCCTGAAGATATCAATAAGATCCATATCATCTAATATATCATTTAAGACTTGTGTTTCCTTGTTAATTTTCTGCTTTGATGATCTGTCCATGGGTGTGAGTGGGGTGTTAAAGTCAGCTACTATTATTGTGTTGCTGTCAATTTCTCCTTTTTTGTCTGTTAGTGTTTGTCTTATGTATTGAGGTGCTCCTATGTTGAGTGCATAGATATTTACAATTCTTACATCTTCCTCTTGAATTGACCCCTTGATCATTATGTAGTGTTCTTCTCCTGTAATCTTCCTTATTTTAAGGTCTATTTTATCTGATATGAGGATTGCCACTCCAGCTTTCTTTTGCTTCCCATTTGCATGGGAATATATTTTCCCATCCTCTCACTTTCAGCCTGTACATGTCTTGAGGTCTGAAGTGGGTTTCTTGTAGACAGCATATATATGGGTCTTGTTTTTGTATCCATTCAGCCAGTCTGTGTCTTTTTGGTTGGAGCATTTAATCCATTAACATTTAAAGTAATTATTGATATATACATTCCTATTACACTTGTATGGGTGAAATGTACATTTTTGAAGGAAATATAATTTAACAAAATTGGCTACATAAAAGCTGACTAATGAGAATAGAAAATAATTGTGAAAGTCTCTTGAAATGCCTCAGGTGGTTATGCTGTCAGAAAGTAATCCTAGAAAAATTTTAGGAACTGTTAAGTCAGGTGCTCCAAGTATGGAGAAGCAGGAAGTATGGAGAAGCTTCTTGGCTTTCAGCTTTAATAAAGAGAAGATGACATTTGAGACTCAACTAAATCTTTCCAAGCTGGTTTATGAGATAGTTTTTGCACCTTATATCACATACCTAGAGGAGACTATCTTGCTGTCTTGATGAACCACTCAAAAAGCTAAAAAAAAACTGTCTCTTGACAACCATATCATTCAGCTAAATACCAGCTCACCTAACTCAGTGCCCTACAAATCTTTCTTGGTAGACCGTCTTCAATTTACCACCTCAGAAAAAGATAGCCACGCCAGTGTCTTCCAGACCCCTTGGTACTTTAGTCACACCATGTGGAAATGGCAAGATAGGAAAATCTCTGAATGAAAAACCTGAGCTAAAATCCCTTTCTTTCCCTCCCTTGGCTAGACATATGGTATATCCATGCACTACTTGACCATTCTATCTATTAATGTTCTCTGTTTAGGTGGTACTTAAAGAACTACCAAACTGTTCTGGCCTTTTCATTTCACCATTGAGGAGATCAATAAGAATCCTCATCTACTCCCCAATCTGACCTTGGGTTATGATCTCTACAATGCCTTTGAAAGTGACCACAAGACTTTGGAAACTGTCCTGTTTTGGCTATCTGGTGAAAATTAGACTGTCCCTAACTACAACTGCCAGAGACAGAGAAAATCTGTGGCTGCTTTTATAGGAACAGTCTCAGCATTTTCAGCTGAGACTGGAACGCTTCTGGGGGTTTATAATATCCCACAGGTGAGTGGGCCTGAGTTCTGGTGAGAGATATTCCATTCATCTCCCATCCTTTCCTTCTCATGAAATCAATGGAACAAGGAAATCTATGTATATGCATCTCATGGAAGCTGTAAACACATCCCAGAGACTTCCTCAGATTGTGAGGTTATTCTCTGGGTCCAGAAGAAGAAGGCATGTGAAGGAGAAGTACCGTCCCTACTTTGAAGCCTAGATTCATGCTCAGGGCCAAGACATCCATCCTACAGCTACAGCCACATTTTACAGCCAACATCCATCCTATAGGGAATATTGACTGATGACAGCTGACAGCTCTTTACATTATAGGAAATACACACAGCATAATGAACTAGCTCACCAATGGACAGGACCCTACAAGGGCACAGCCAAAAGACAGTGTTTGGCAGATATGGGAATAAAAAGCCTGGTTGCCTAGTCTCAATTTGAGACAATATGAAGAACCACCCCAGCTCCAGAGAATCCTGAACATTGGCTGAATCATTGTTGCAACTGTCTTGTGGTTCATAATTTCTATCTTCGCACTTCTGCCTTGCTCCATTCCCAAGGTATACCTTTGGTGAACCCACACATAAAATTTCTACCTGGAACTCTCCATCTCAAGATCTACTTCCAGGGTCCAATCTGACAAGCAGCAAGTGGTAGACAGTACTTCAAAACATAGCAGCATTAGATTAGGAGAATTTTGTTCTGGAATAATATTTTTTAGAAGATCCAAGATCATAGGTCTTTGTAATCTTCAGTATATTCCAGGTAATACTATGGCAATGAATTTAATTCAACATTAAGAGTTTAATAACATAAGATTTATTTCTATCCAGGGTTTATATGAAATTTGGCAGACATAGGAAGGAAACTTTATTTCACAATTCAGACAGGGCAAAGATAATGGAGACACCACAGCCTTCTTGGTATGCCATCTGAAAACCAGGCCTTCTTATTCTTCCATTGAAGGAGATAATAAACAGATAAGAATCTTAGACATCCTGCTTGTCTTTGACTCGTAGGTGATACCACTGCTCAGAAGAAGCCACATGTCCTTTCCAAAAGCAAATGGTCTTTCAAACACAATCTTCCATGTGCCTAGAATGAAATGAGACTGTGAAAAGTCTACTGCAGTTTCCTTTCATGAAATAATTAGCCAATTTTTGATGTCATATAGAAATTTGGCTCACACTCTCCCAATAGAAGATAACCTCAAACCCCACTAAATTAAAAATTTTTTTTTCTTTGCTTATTCAGGTCATATACAGTCTTTTTGATCCTTCCCTGAGTGATAAAGACCAATTTCCATCTCTTTATCAGATGGTCAGCAAGAACAGCTCTCTCATCCATGGAGCGATCTTGCTGTTGCTGCATTTTGGCAGGACGTGGGTGGCGCTATTTTTCTCTGAAGACAGGGAGGGGAGCAGTTCCTTTGGGACTTGAAAGCAGAAATGGTACAGAAAGGTATATGTGTGACTTTTACTAAAACGATTCCTAACAGTAGGGAATTGTATGAAGTAATGGATGTAAATTTCATGAGTAGAACCTGAATTTCATCTGCAAATGTGTATATAATACCCGTTGATATGGGATGTTTTATTTTTGTTGACAGAGGAATAGATTATTATTTAACCTTGGACAAGGTGTAGATTATGGTAGCAAAAGGGGATATTGTTTTGGATGAGGTAATCTATAAGCTACATTCTTTCCATGGGACTCTCTCCTTTTCACTCCCAAAGAAAGAAATCCCAGGTTTCAGACACTTTCTCAAGACAGTTAAACCGTCCCAACATCCAGAAGACTTTTACTTCAGTAATGTGTGGTTTCAAATTTTTGATTGTTCACTTGTTGGGTCTCATTGTGGAAAAATTGGAGACTGCCCACCAAATTCTTCCTTTGAGTTTATATCAATAAGTATTGACATGATGACATTGTCTGAATCCAGTTATTTCATCTATAATGCGGAGTATGCTTCATAGCTTAGTTGGTAAAGAAACTGTCTGCAATGCAGGAGACCCAGGTTTGATTCCTGAGTTGGGAAGATCACCTGGAGAAGGAAATGGCAACCCACTCCAGTATTCTTGCCTGGAGAATCCCATGGAAAGAGGACCCTGGCTGGCTACAGCCCATGGGGTCACAAGAGTTGGACACGACTTAGCAACTAAACCACCACCACCACCAGTGCTGTGTATGCAGTGGCCCAAGCACTCCATGAAATACTTCTGGTAGAAACAGAAATGAGATCTCCAGGATATGCAGACCAACCCATGATCTTTCCATGAAAGGTAAACATCCTTGAAATGCAGGTCATGAAGTCAACCAGACGATATCTGATTGTATTTTACTGAGATACAGCATCACAACCATATTTTTTTTTGTCTCAAGGTCCACAGGATTAGGCACAATAGATGGAGAGGTATATCACATTGATTGTATATGTATCTATAATTATTAGGTCTCTTTGGAGAATTCTGCCATTGTAGGACTTTAATTCTAACAACTTGTATTAGAAAGTATGCTATATTCTTAGTGAAGAATGTAATGTAATAAAACATGCAGAGAAATCTTTTTTAAAAAGGATCTCCAATTAGTGAAATCTATGTATTTCCTTGGAATGTAAACAATGTCAGAAAATATCAGCGTAATTATCATGGCTGATTTCATAAATATTTCATCTATATCTCTGTGTACACTGTTGTTCAAGTCCTCCTATAATGATCTTGGTAAAACAGAAATAGGATCTACCTGATATTCTACATTCACCCTGGAAAATTAATCATTTTTATCCATAACAATTCCTATTACAAAACCTGCAAATCATTGTGAAGCATGAATTATGAACTCAGTTTCAAATTTGAGAAAATCAATAATGATTAACAACTCAATATATTTTCATGGGTAATGAATTTATCTGGATTTTGTGACTTTGCAACTCTTCTATACAGTATATTTAAGAACATCTATCTTTGTACACCAGAGAAAAATGCATTTAATTGAGTTGTTGATTAAAGAAAATAAATTAGTGAGATCAAATAAAGTTCATATTTTTAATTAGCTTTTAATATAAATTTAAAGCAAATGTGTGTATAAAAATTAAGGCCACAAATTAATATTCTGATTATGCTTATTTACAATAATACTTAATACACAACATCAACTTCATTTAGTGTTGGCTGTCAGAAAAATAAGTGGCCTTTTCAAGATGATTTCCAAAGATGGAATTCTGATATATTTAGGATTCTTCTGTCATGAGTATTGAAAGCTTAAACACTAGTTGTTTGAAAGATAAGGACCGGATGTCAGCAAAATGGCAAAGTAGTGAACTCCAAACGTCTGTACTTCCCAGAATATCTTTAAACAACTGGCAAAAATTTATCAGAATTAACCTTTTTAGAATTCTGGCACCCAAAGAAAAGCTTGCAACAAAGAGGGGAATGCTTAAGGAATAAAACATGGCTGAACTTTGTTATATAGCTTCATGTTTTAACTTACTTGGGTACCACTCTTGACTGTCCACCTCAAAAGAGAACTTTTAAATGACACCACTCAATCTTCATAGAGGTTTCTAGTACTAGAAGGAGCAATATGAACATTATTCTCGCAAATAACGTTTCTTTGTTTTGACCTAACTGATGGCTCTCTAAAGGACTGATCTAAGACTTACTTTATTTCACCTGTCTTTGAACTTCCTTAAGGCTGAGTTAACAACCTGAGCCATGTTTGTTGAAAACACATATACCAGTAAATGTGTTAGCTGCTGCCTGGGGTCAGAGATAACAGTTGGGGAAAACTACACAAAAACTCTAAGGCATTTGAAGAAAGTCTAAAAAAGAGTTGTTTTTGATAATAAATATTTTTAAAAGCTCCCCAATATTTTATGAAATCTAGAATGTCATGTGAAGTACTTGGCTCATAATCAGAAATATGCCCTGAGGAAGGCACTATGCTCTCATTTCTAGTTGACCTCCTGGCCTCATTCAAGCAGGAGGTGAAAGCTAGACCCGAGCTGTAAACTGAACATTAAAGGCTGGCTCCAACCCACAAGAGAGTCCATTTACAGAACAGGGGGATAATTTTGAGGTGTGACTTTTTTATTGTTTGGCATTTATGGAAATTTCTATTTAGGTACAGTAGAGACAAATAGATTCAAGGAATTAGATCTGATAGAGTGCCTGAAGAGATATAGATGGAGGTTCATGACATTGTACAGGAGGCAGTGATCTAGACCATCCCCAAGAAAAAGAAATGTAAAAGGCAAAATGGCTGTCTGAGGAAGTCTTACAAATAGCTGTGAAGAAAAGAGACATGAAAGTCAAAGGAGAAAAAGAAAGATATACCCATTTGAACGCAGAGTTCCAAGAATAGCAAGGAGAGATAAGAAAGCCTTTCTCAGTGATCAGTGCAAAGAGATAGAGGAAAACAATAGAATGGGAAAGACTAGAGATCTCTTCAAGAAAATTAGAGATACCAAGGGAATATTTCATGCAAAGATGGGCTCAATAAAGGACAGAAATGGTAGGGACCTAACAGAAGCAGAAGATATTAAGAAGAGGTGGCAAGAATACACAGAAGAACTATACAAAAAAGATCTTCATGATCCAGATAATCAAGATCACTCACCTAGAGCAAGACATCCTGGAATGTGAAGTCAAGTGGACCTTAGGAAGCATCATTATGAACAAAGCTAGTGGATGTGATAGAATTCCAGTTGAGCTATTTCAAATCCTGAAAGATGATGCTGTGAAAGTGCTGCACTCAATATGCCAGCAAATTTGGAAAACTCAGCAGTGGCCACAGGACTGGAAAAGGTCAGTTTTCATTCCAATCCCTAAGAAAGGCAATCTCAAAGAATGCTCAAACTACCGCACAATTGCACTCATCTCACATTCTAGCAAAGTAATGTTCAAAATTCTCCAAGCCAGGCTTCAACAGTACGTGAACTGTGAACTTCCAGATGTTCAAGCTGGATTTAGAAAAGTCAGAGGAACCAGACATCAAATTTGCAACATCTGTTGGATCATCGAAAAAACAAGAGAGTTACAGAAAAACATCTATTTCTGCTTTATTGACTATGCCAAAGCTTTTGACTGTGTGGATCACAACAAACTGTGGAAAATTCTTCAAGAGATGGGAATAACAAACCACGTGCTTGTCTCCTGAGAAATCTGTATGCAGGTCAAGAAGCAACAGTTAGAACTGGATGTGGAACAACAGACTGATTCCAAATCGGGAAAGGAGTACGTCAAGGCTATATATTGTCACCCTGCTTATTAAACTTATATGCAGAGAACATCATGAGAAATGCTGGGCTTGATGAAGCACAAGCTGGAATCAAGATTGCCAGGAGAAATATCAATAACCTCAGATAGGCAGATGAAACCACCCTTATGGCAGAAAGGGAAGAAGAACTAAAGAGCCTCTTGATGAAAGTGAAGGAGAAGAGTGAAAAAGTTGGCTTGAAACTCAACATTCAGAAAACTAAGATCATGGTATATGATCCCATCACTTCATGGCAAATAGACGGGGAAACAGTGGAAACAGTGACAGACTTTATTTTTTGGGCTCCAAAATCACTGCAGATGGTGATTGCAGCCATGAAATTAAAAGATGCTTACTCCTTGGAAGGGAAGTCATGACCAACCTAGACAGCATATTGAAAAGCAGAGACATTACTTTGTCAACAAAGGTCCGTCTAGTCAAGGCTATGGTTTTTCCAGTGGTCATGTATGGATGTGAGAGTTGGACTATAAAGAAAGCTGAGCACTGAAGAATTGATGCTTTTGAACTGTGGTGTTGGAGAAGATTCTTGAGAGTCCCTTGGACTGCAAGGAGTTCCAACCAGTCCATCCCAAAGGAGATCAGTCCTGAGTATTCACTGAAAGGATTGATGCTGAAGCTGAAACTCCAATACTTTGGCCGCCTGATGTGAAGAGGTGATTCATTTGAAAAGACCCTGATGATGGGAAAGATTGAAGGTAGGAGGAAAAGGGGACGACAGAGGATGAGATGGTTGGATGGCATCATCGACTCATTGGACATGGGTTTGGATAGACTCCGGGGGTTGGTGATGGACAGGGAGGTCTGGCATGCCAGACAGTTCATGGGGTCTCAAAGAGTCAGACATGACTGAATGACTGAACTGAACTGAACTGAACTGACAAGGATGATGTAATCTGCATATCTGAAATTATTGATATTTTTCTCGGCAATCTTGATTCCAGCTTGTGCTTCATCAAGCCCAGCATTTCTCATGATGTTCTCTGCATAGAAGTTAAATAAGCAGGGTGACAATATACAACCTTGACATACTCCTTTTCCTATTTGGAACCAGTCTGTTGTTTCATGTCCAGTTCTAACTGTTGCTTCCTGACCTGCATACAGATTTCTCTAGAGGCAGGTCAGGTGGCCAGGTATTCCCATCTCTTTAAGAATTTTCCAGAGTTTTTTGTGGTCCACACAGTCAAAGGCTTTGGCATAGTCAATAAATCAGAAGTAGATATTTTCCTGAAACTCTCTTGCCTTTTCAATGATCCAACAGGAAACCCTCCAATAAGTAGGTCTAGGATCTTGTTAGGTCACTGCTTTATTTCCTGTGTCCTGGTGTGTATGAGACCTTGTGTGCACCATCCAGGTGCACTCCAGGAGTGGAGTTTTTGTTTCCCCAAATCCCATGGAATTCCTGTGATTGAACTTTATTGTCCTTCAAACCAGATTCTCTAGGATCTCCTCTTCCCATTGCCACATCACAGGCTGGGTATATGGGGCTCAGAAATTTTGCTATTATGAGAGAAATTCTGTGATACAGTTATTCTCCAGTTTGCGGGTCAGCCACTCAGTGAGTACAGGATTTGATCTTATCCCAACTGCACTTCTAACATTTTACTGTGTCTTGTTTGTCTTTGATTGTAGGATATATTTGTTGCTATGTTCTAGAGGGGTTTTAGTTGTTATAGTTCATTAGTTTGCTTCTGTTTCCAAATATTGTTTAGCAGATAGTTGTGATTTCAATGTTTTCATATGAAGGAGTAAGCTTATGTCATCTATTCCACAGTCTTTTCACTTTATTTTTTCTTATTTTGGGGAGTTGCATGTTTCTCTTTTCCAGATATCTTATGTGTTCTTTTGTATCAACTAGTCAGCTGTTAAGTCCTTCTTGTGTTCTTTTTTATTTCATTTGTGGTATTCTTTGGGCTTCCCTTGTGGCTCAGCTGGTAAAAGATCCCTCTGTAATGTCAGAGACCTGGGTTCGATCCCTGGGTTGGGGAGTTCCCCTGGAGAAGGGAAGAACTCCAGTATTCTGGCCTAGAGAATTCCATGGACTGTATAGTCCATGGAGTCGCCAAGAGTCGGCCATGACTGAGCAACTTTAACTTTCACTTTGTTCTTTACTTCTGAATGACACTTTTAAAATTTTCTCTTGTTCTTTGTGTTTAAAACAATAGCCACCTTAATAAGTGCAAAGCGTATCTTGTGGATATTATTTTCATTTTTTTAAACACATAATGCTGTAGAGCATCTGTTCATGCATTTATTGGTTCTTTGTACATCTTATTTGAAGATATATCTGTTCAAGTTCTCCATTTATTTTTTAATTGGGTTTTATTTTGTTGTTTTTGTTAGGTTATAGGAGTTCTTCATTTATCCTGGATATTAATCCCTTAACAAATTAAGATTTACAACTTTTTTCTCCCTTTTGGATTGTTGCCTCTTCATTCTCTTGATAATACACTTTGATGCACAAAAGGCTTTAGTATGGATGAACACATATTTACCTATTTTTTATTTTGTACCTTGTGCATCTGTTGAAATAGAGAAAAGAGTTAGGAAGAAATTGTGTCCTTGGGGACAATGAGCCACAGATGATGCAAGTCAGCTTCCTGACATATAGAAGCTGAAATTTCCATGAATTTGGTCTCATGTACAACTGAAAGCGTTGACTGTTACTTAGGAATAAAGTTTAAATAAGGTATGTCTGACTATTACATCAGGGGGTACAGTGATAGGAAAGGTGACAATTTTTAAATGTGGGAAAAGTGAGGAAGTTCTAAAAGCAACTATTGACTTTGTTTTCTTACCAGATACAGAGCATTGTATCCAATGTCCAGCACAAGAATATCCAAACAGTGAGAGAAATCACTGCTTCCCAAAAGCTGTGACCTTGGCCTTCAGGGATGCCATGGGGATGTTGCTAGCGTGCACAGCTCTGTGCTTTTGTGTCATCATTTGTGTAGTTTTGTGGGTCTTTGTGAAGCACTGAGACACTTCCATAGTCAAGGCCAATAACCGGGCTCTCAGTTATGTCCTACTCATCTCCCTTCTCCTGTGTTTTCTCTGTTTACTACTCTTCATCGGCTGTCCCAACACAGCCACCTTTGACAAAGTGCGTTTGAAGATGTATGCACTATGGCTGTTGCCACTGCTTTAGCCAAAACTCTTATCATGATTCTGGCATTCAAGGTCATGAAACCAGGAAGAACCATGAGGCAGTTACTTGTCACAAAAGCTTCTAACTATGCCATTCCCATCTGCTCCCTTATCCAGGTGATTATATGTGGATTCTGGCTGGGAACTTCTCCACCTTTCATTGAGATAGACATGCTTTCTCATCCCAAGGAGCTCATTATTGTGTATATCAAGGGCTCAGTCACAGCCTTTCCCTGTGTGCTGGGATGCTTGGGTTCTGTAGCCCTGGGGAGCTTCTCCTTGGCTTTTCTGGCCTGGAACTTGCCCGACAGCTTCAGTGAAGCCAAGTTTCTGACTTTCAGCCTGCAGGTGTTCTGCTGTGTCTGGGTCACCTTCCTCCCTGTCTACCACAGCACTGAGGGCAAGGTCATGGTGGCTGCGGAGATTTTCTCCACTTTGGCCCCCAGTGCTGGGCTATTAGGTTGTATCTTTGTCCCAAAGTGCTACATTATTCTTATAAGACTTGATGAGAACTCTTTGAAAGCTTTAAGGAATAAAATGGTTTTTAAAGGAAATAGGCATTGAGATTTTTGTCCCATAAGTCTCTATCAGAGTTTTGGCTTTAAAACAAAAATAATATTATATGTCTATTTATTCAGATATTAGTAACTATCAAACTGCTCTATTTACAAAGGAATTCTGTCTTCTGTTTTTAGAAGTCTCTGTATTCCATGACCCTCAGTCATCATGACACATTTAGATATTCTCAGATTAACGGTTATTCTCAAAATTTTGCTATTGAATCCAGTCATTTCTTGGGCTTCCCTCATAGCTCAGTTGGTAAAGAATCTGCCTGCAATGCAGGAGACCAGGGTTCACTTCCTGGATGAGGAAGATCCCCTGGAGAAGGAAATGGCAACCCACTCCAGTATTCTTGCCTGGAGAATCCCATGGACAGAGGAACCTGGCAGGCTACAATCCATGAGGTCAAGAGTTGGACATGATTTAGCGACTAAACCACCATTTCTTCCATTGTTAAGTATACACTGAGCACATCCTTATTGTTTTAGCCAATTCTCTATTCCAGAAATCTTTTTTATAAATACATTTTTATAGTTTAATATATTTTTGTGGATTATTATATAATAGCTTGGAAGAGTGCCTGGTTACACCCATTCAAGCCAGAGTGCAGTGTGCATGCCCAGGGCTGCAAACACAATCAGAAAAGATCTGAGAAGACACTAGACTTACATTTCTGGCATATTTTGGGGTTCCATGCAACAAGGAGTGGAGTGTATGCAGCAGCTGCGGGTGGTCTGGCTTAGAGTTTAAGAGCACCCAAGTTTAGAAGCAAGCTGCAAAGACTAATAGAGTTAGTTTTTGGTGTGGTCATTGTTGTTGTTTAATGTGTTCTTTTGGGATCCTTGCATCCAAAGAAATCTCTCTCAGTCATTGACTGCTGTGATAATGAAAAAAGATATTTCAGTGATCATTCATCTCTAAGAACATAGTCTTTCTAAACAAACTTGAAAGTTCACTAAACCAAAGGACAATTGTGCTCATAAAAACTCCAAACAGCAAAAACCATGGAAGCAGAGGGTAATTCTAATGTTCACAATTTCCTCATTGTTGTATGCAAAATTCCAGTTTGCAACACAAAATTGCAAGCAATAGGAAGAGAGAAGAAAGCATAGCCTGTTTTTTTCTTTTATGAAGCAAAACAGAAATTGACAGAAACTCTCAGAGGTTAAAGCATCTGCCTGCAATGCGGGACACCTGGGTTCGATCCCTGGGTCGGGAAGATCCCCTGGAGAAGGAAATGGTAACCCACTCCAGTATTCTTGCCTGGAGAATCCCACGGACGGAGGAGCCTGGTGGGCTACATTAGTCCATGGGGTTGCAAAGAGTCGGACACGATTGAGTGACTTCACTTTCACATCCAAAAAGAAGTACACACATTGGACTATGAGACAAAGGCTTTAAAACAACTGTCTTATGTATGCTCAAAGTGCTAGAAGAAACCAAGGACAAAAAATTAGAAAAAATAAAGAGCCCTGCCTCTTGACCTGGGCCGTGGTAGGAGGCTTGGCTGTGGGGCTCTGAGCCACAGTCCCCACTCAGGTCAACATCCCACTGTCCTGATTGCTCTAGATTACAGTAAATTTTGGAATGAGAAAGTGTATATGATTTTGCAAGGTCCCATTCTGCTGAGGCTACTGTGTATGTGATCCCTGATGTTTAACTGAGCATTATCACAACCCTTGGAGCATATTGCCTGCTGGTGGAGAAAAGAGTCGCTCAAGGCAAGAAGACCCAGAGACAGCAAAGCAAAGGAGGTGCCTGTTCCCTAGAAGTGACAGCCCTGCCTGACTAATTGACTTGCAGTAAACCCAGTTGTCCAGAAACGTCTTGATGTATTCTGAATTACATTTTGTGTATGGTGTGAGAGATCAAGCCCTGAGCCTTTGGAGTGGGAGCACTGACTCCAAGACCCTAAACTACCAGAGAACTAACCCTCAGGAGTATCAGTTAGTGAAAACTCACACAAAAGAAACCACTTGAATACAAGACTCAACATCACCCAACCACCAATAGCACCCTGTGCAGAATGCCTCATCTAAACAACGAACAAGACAAAAGTACAAACCCAATCATCAGCATACATGATTACCACCTCACTCAGCCTTGCCCATCAGAGAAAAAACAAACAAACAAACAAAAACTCAGCACATATCTCACCCTATATGAAGTTTACACAAATCACTGGATCAAACTTAGGAGGGCAGAAATCAAAAGGAAGAAAGAATTCAACCTTGAAGCCTGGGAAAAGGAGACCTCAAACACAATAAGTTAAAAAAAAATAATGAAAAGGCAGAGAAATACCACACAAATGAAGGAACAAACTAGAAAGACAGAAGTCCAAATAAATGAAGAGGAAATAGGCAAACTACCTGAAAAAGAATTCAGAATAATGAGAGTAAAGATGATCAAAAACCTTGAAAACAAAATGGATAAAATGCAAGAATCAATTAATAAAAACATAGAAGTATTAAAGAATAAACATACAGAGACAAGCAACATAATTACTGAAATTACAAAATGCTCTAGAAGAAATTAATAGTAGAATATCTGAAGCAGAAAAACAAATCAGTGAGCTGGAAGATAAAATGGTGGAAATGACTTCATAAGAGCAGAATAAAGTAAAAAGAATGAAAAGAACTGAGGATAGCCTTAGAGACCTCAGGGACAATATCAAATGCACCAACATTCAAATTATAGGGGTCCCAGAAGAAGAGAAAAAGTAAGGGTATGAGAAAAATTTTGAAGAGATAATAGTTGAAAATTTCTCCAACATGGAAAAGGATAGTCAGTCAAGTCCAGGAGGCACAAAGAGTCCCATACAGGATAAACCCAAGGAGAAACACACCAAGACACATACTAATGAAACTAACAAAGACTAAGCACAAAGAAAGAATATTAAAAGCAGCAAGGGAGAAGCAACAAGTAACACACATGGGAAACCCCATATGCTTAACAGCTGATCTTTCAGCAGAAACTCTGCAGGCCAGAAGGGAATGGCAGGATACATTTAAAGTACTGAAAGGGAAAAATCTACAATGAAGATTACTGTTCCCGGCAAGGATCTCATTCAAAATTGATGGAGAAATAAAAAGCTTTTCAGACGAGCAAAAGTTAAGAGAATTCAGCACCACCAAACCAGCTTTACAACAAACGTTAAAGGGGCTTATACAGTCAAGAAATACAAGAGAAGGAAAAAGATCTACAAAATTAACCCCAAACTATTAAGAAAATGGCAATAGGAACATATATATCAATAGTTACTTTAAATGTTAATGGATTAAATGCTCCAACCAAAAGACACAGACTGGCTGAATGGATACAAAAACAAGACCCATATATATGCTGTCTACAAGAAACCCACTTCAGACCTCAAGACATGTACAGACTGAAAGTGAGAGGATGGGAAAATATATTCCCATGCAAATGGGAGGCAAAAGAAAGCTGGAGTGGCAATCCTCATATCAGACAAAATAGACCTTAAAATAAGGAAGATTACAGGAGAAGAACACTGCATAATGATCAGGGGGTCAATTCAAGAGGAAGATGTAAGAATTGTAAATATCTATGCACTCAACATAGGAGCACCTCAATACATAAGACAAACACTAACAGACAAAAAAGGAGAAATTGACAGCAACACAATAATAGTAGGTGACTTTAACACCCCACTCACACCCATGGACAGATCATCAAAGCAGAAAATTAACAAGGAAACACAAGTCTTAAATGATATATTAGATGAGATGGATCTTATTGATATCTTCAGGATATTCCAACCAAATGAAGAAGAATACACCTTCTTCTCAAGTGCACATGAAACATTCTCCAGGATAGACCATTTCTTGGGTCACAAATCAAACCTCAGTAAACTTAAGAGAATTGAAATAATATCAAGCATCTTCTCCAACCACAATGCTATGACACTAGGTATAAATTACATGGAAAAAAACCTGTAAGAAACACAAACACATGGAGATTAAACAACACATTTCTAAATAACCCATGGGTTACTGAAGAAATCAAAAGGAAAATCAAAAAATTTCTGGAAACAAATGAAAATGAAAACATGACAACTCAAAACCTTTGGTATGCAGCAAAAGAGGGAAGTTTAAAGTAATACCATCCTACCTGAAGAAACAAGAAAAACATTGAATAGACAACCTAACTTTACACCTAAAACAACTGGAAAAAGAAAAACAAAAAAAACCCCAAAATTAGTAGAAGGAAAGAAATCATAAAGATCCAAGCAGAAATAAATGAAAAAGAAATGAAAAAAATAGTAAAAATTAATAAAACTAAAAGCTTGTTGTTTGAGCAGATAAACAAAATTGACAAACTTTTAGCCAGACTCATCAGGGAAAAAAGAGAGAAGAATCAAATGAACAAAATTAGAAATGAAAAAGGAGACGTTACAGCAATGCAGAAATACAAAGGATTATAAGGGACTATTATGAACAACTATATGGCAATAAAATGGATAACCTGGAAGAAATGGACAGATTCTTAGAAAAGTTCAATCTTCCAAGAATGAACGAGGAACAAGTAGAAATTATGAACAACCCAATTACATCACCGAAACTGAAGCTGTGATCAAAAATCTCCCAAAACCAAATGTTTTGGGAGACATGTCCTGAGACATCTCCCAGGGCCAGATGTCTCCACAAGAGAATTCTATCAAACTTTTAGAGAAGAGCTAATGTCTATCCTTCTAAAACTCTTTCAAAAAATTTCAGAGGAAGGAACACTTCCAAACTCATTCTATGAGGCCACCATCACCGTGATACCAAAACCAGACAAAGAAAACACAAAAAAGGAAAGCTACAGGCCAATACCACTGATGAACATAGAAGCAAAAATCCTCAACAAAATTTTAGCAAACAGAATTCAGCAACACATCAAAAAGCTCATACACCATAATCAAGTTGGGTTTACTCCAGGAATGCAAGGATTCTTTAATATATACACAAAAATCAATCAATGTGATACACCATATTAACAAGTTGAAAGATAAAAATCATATGATCATCTCAATAAATACAGAAAAAACCTTTGACAAAATTCAGCACCCATTTATGATGAACACTCTACCAAAAATGGAAATGGAAGGAACCTAACTCAACATAGTAAAGGCCATATATGATAAGCCTACAGCAAATATTATTCTCAATGGTGAAAAACTGAAAGCATTCCCCCTAAGATCAGGAACAAGACAAGGGTGTCCACTTTCATCTCTGTTGTTCAACATAGTTCTGGAAGTCCTAGCTTCAGCAATCATTGAAGAAAAAGAAATAAAAGGAATCCAGATCAGAAAAGAAGTAAAGGCTCTCACTGTTTGCAGACGACATGATACTGTATATAGAAAACCCTAAAGGTAGTATCAGAAAATTACTAGAGCTAATCAGTGAATTTAGCAAAGCTGCAGGATACAAAATCAATACACAGAAGTCACTTGATTACTAACAATGAAAAATCAGAAAGAGAAATTAAAGGATAAATCCCATTCACCACTGCAACAAAAATAATTAAAAAGAATTAAATATCTAGGAATAAACTTACCTAAGGATGAGGGAGACTAAAGAACTGTACACAGAAATTTACAAGACACTAATGAGAGAAATCAAAGATGACATAAACAGATGGAGAGATATTCTATGTTCCTGGGTAGGAAGAATCAATATTGTGAAAATGACTATACTACCAAACATAATCTACAGATTCAATGAGATCCCGATCAAATTACCAATGGCATTTTTCACTAGAACTAGAATCAAAAATTTCACAATTCATATGGAAACACAAAAGACCCCGAATAGCCAAAGCAGTCTTGAGAAAGAAGAATGGAGCTGGAGGAATTAACCTTTCTGACTTCAGATTATACCACAAAGCTACAGTCATCAAGACAATATGGTACTGGCACAAAAACAGAACTATAGACAAATGGAACAAGACAGAAAGCCTGGAAATAAACCCATGCACCTATGGGTAACTTATTTTTGACAAAGGGGGCAAGAATATAAAATGGGGCAAAGACAGCCTCTTCAATAAATGGTGCTGGGAAGACTGGACAGCTACATGTAAAAGAATGAAATTAGAACACTTCCTAACACCGTACACAAAGATAAACTAAAAATGGATTAAAGACTTAAATGTAAGACTAGAAACTGTAAAACTCTTAGAGGAAAACATAGGCAGAACATTCAATGACATAAATCAAAGCAAGATCCTCTGTGACCACCTCTTAGAGTAATGGAAATAAAAAAAAAGTACACAAGTGGGACCTGCAGGTCAGGAAGCAACAGTTAGAACTGGACATGGAATAACAGACTGGTTCCAAATAGGAAAAGGAGTATGTCAAGGCTGTATGTTGTCACCCTGCTTATTTAACTTATATGCCGAGTACATCATGAGAAAAGCTGGGCTGGAGGAAGCACCAGCTGGAGTCAAGATTGCTGGGAGAAATATCAATAACCTCAGATATGCAGATGAAGCCACCCTTATGGCAGAAAGTGAAGAACTAAAGAGCCTCTTGATGAAAGTGAAAGAGGAGAGTGAAAAAGTTGGCTTAAAATTCAACATTCAGAAAACTAAGATCATGGTATCTGGTCCCATCACTTCATGGCAAATAGATGGGGAAACAGTGGAAACAGTGGCTGACTTTATTTTTCTGGGCTCCAAAATCACTGCAGATGGTGATTGCAGCCATGAAATTAAAAGACACTTACTCCTTGGAAGGAAAGTTATGACCAACCTAGATAGCATATTAGAAAGCAGAGACATTACTTAGCCAATAAAGGTCCGTCTAGTCAAGGCTATGGTTTTTCCAGTGGTCATGTATGGATGTGAGAGTTGGGCTATAAAGAAAGCTGAGTGCAGAAGTATTGATGCTTTTGAACCGTGGTGTTGGAGAAGACTCTTGATAGTCCCTTGGACTGGAAGGAGATCCAACCAGTCCATCCTAAAGGAGATCAGTCCTGGGTGTTCATTGGAAGGACTGATGTTGAAGCTGAAATTCCAATACTTTGGCCACCTGATGCGAAGAGCTGACTCATTGAAAAAGACTCTTATGCTGGGAAAGATTGAGGGCAGGAGGAGAATGGGACGACAGAAGATGAGATGGTTGGATGGCATCACCCATTCGATTGACGTGGATTTGGGTGGACTCCAGAAGTTGGTGATGGACAGGGTGGCCTGGCGTGCTGCGGTTCATAGGGTTGCAAAGAGTCAGACACGACTGAGTGACTGAACTGAACTGAACACAAGTGGGACCTGATTAAACTTACACGCTTTTGCACAGTAAAGGAAAAGACAACCCTCAGAATGGGAGAAAATAATAGCAAGTGAAACAATTAACAAATGATTAATTTCCAAGCTATACAAGCAGCTCATACAACTCAATACCAGAAAAACAAACAACCCAATAAAAATGTGGGGAAAAGACCTAAACAGACATTTCTCCAAAGAAGATGTGCAGACAGCTAATGAACACCTCAAAAGATGCTCAACATCACTCATTATTAGAGAAGTGCAAATCAAAACCACAATGAGATATCACCTCACACCAGTCAAAATAGCCATCATCAAAAAGTTTACAAACAGTAAACGCTGGAGGAGGTGTGGAGAAAAGGGAATGCTCTTGCACTATTGGTGAGAATGTAAATTGATAGAGCTACTATGGAAGATTGTATGGAGATTCCTTAAAAAACTAGGAATAAACCACCATATGACCCAGTAATCCCACTCCTAGGCATATACCCTGAGGAAATCAAAATTGAAAAAGACACAAGTATCCCATTGTTCATTGCAGCAGTATTTACAATATCTAGAACATGGAAGCAACCCAGATGTCCTTCGATAGATGAGTAGATAAAGAAGTTGTGGTACATAAACACAATGAAATAATACTCAGTCATAAAAAGAACACATCTAAGTCAGTTCTGATGAGGTGGATGAACCTAGAACCTGTTATATAGAGTGAAGTGAGTCAAAAAGAGAAAGATAAATATCATATTCTAACACATATATATGGAATCTAGAAGAATAGTACTGAAGAACTTATTTACAGGGCAGCAATGGAGAAACAGACATAGAGAATAGACTTATGGACCTGGGGAGAGGGTGAGATGTAGGGAAAGAGTAACATGGAAACTTACATTGCCATAAGTAAAATAGATAGCCAACAGGAATTTGCTGTGTGGCTTAGGAAACTCAAACAAGGGCTCTGTATCAACCTAGAGGAGTGGGATGGGGAGGGAGATGGGAGGTTCAAAAAGGAGGGGATATATGCATACCTATGGCTGATTCATGTTGAAGTTTGACAGAAAACAACAATATTCTGTAAAGTAATTATCCTTCAATTAAAAAAACAAATTAAAAAGAAAAAAACAGAAAAAAAATGCATCTTTTACAGGTAGCATATAGTTGAATATGACTTTTATACATAGTCTGACATTCTTTGCTGTTTAGTTGAAATAAATATTTCATTTACATTTTTTAAAAAAGAAAATAAAGAAAAATGATGTCAACGGTACTGAGAATATCTATGAAGAAACAAAAAAAGAAGAAACAAAAAGAAACAGAGTGTCACTTCTTCCTCCCACCTCCAGCCTTAAGCAATCACTAATCCACTTTCTGTCTCTACAGATTTGCTCTATTTAACATTTCATATAAATGGAATCATATAATATTGGATTTTTTTTACTAGCTTCTTTCACTTAGTCTATTGTCTTCAAGGTTCATCCATACTGCAGTGTTTGTCCCTTTATGTCTTTTATGAGTGAACAATATACAATGTACAGATATATCCCATTTTGTTTGCCCATTGTTTGAGCTGCTGTAGTCCACGTTTTGCTGGTTCCACTTTCACCTTCTCTGGACCAAGATCAGTGTCTCCTGTTCTCTCTCTTAATCACTGCCATCAAGTCCTCTCAGATCTGCTTAAAATGCCAACTCTTCTCAGTGGGATCCTTGACAAAACACCTACTAGGGGTCCTTAAAGCTGGCGTCTGCGTTCACCTAGACGGCAACTCCCTGTGGTCATCTAGCTGACTGCCAAGTCTAACATGCTTTGTGGCATCAACAACTATAAAATAAATTATTAGAGTAGAAGGGCTTCCCTGGTGGCTCAGATTGTAAAACATCTGCCTGCAATGCAGGAGACCTGAATTCAATCCCTGAGTTGGGAGATCCCCTGGAGGAGGGCACGGCAACCCATTCCAGTGTTCTTGCCTGGAGAATCCCCACAGACAGAGGAGCCTGGGTTCACAAAGAGTCAGACACAACTGAGCGACTAAGCACAGCACATTAGAGTGGAAATCCCAGGGCAGGTGGCATGCATGGTCTCCAGTGCTTCCTCTTTGTATAAGTTAAAGTATGCAGGGCCCTCTAGAACCTATCATCCACCCTTTCAGTTTCTCAGCTGCTGAGCCTCTATCTTATGTTTTAGGAGTTTCCCCACTTAATGGTCTTGGGAAGAAATAACACAATCTTCCCTGAAAATAGCAGATGCTTCCATTTGCAGCCTCCCCACTACACTTCTGGAATCAGATATACTCATACAGACTCTGAATCTGGACGTAGAAACAAGAAACTTGAAATCGAGCAACAGCTAATAGAATCTACCTCAGTGGGGCTCTGAGCTCAATTTCCTGTCCTCCTAAATGCTACAGGAGAGATTTTAAAAAAACAACAACAACCCTCTATTACACACAGCTAAGAACCTGAAATAACAGAGCCTTGTGTTGGTGTTGGAAGGCGCAAATGACCCTGTGCAGGCATCCATTTTGCATTCATGCCTTGGTTTGAGATGATGGAGGAATTTTCCCAGACTCCCACATCATTGGTCACTGTCATTCTCAATGGCCTTCCGCACGTTTTGAATCCCACAGGCTTAGTGAAAGTCGGATGCTACATCCGCTCCCTAACCCCACATGGTTCAGTCCCTGCTGGTGGACATCAGTGTGGACACAGCAAGGTGTTCAAACCTGGATGGTCCAGGGTTTCTCTGTCTAGTCAAGTGCTTGTATGTGAGCAGTGGTTGTTCAAATTCACTTCCTTTCATTGCTGTATCAGAATATACATTGCCAACATTGTGGCTATTACATTAAACTTTAAAAAAGTTTCCAATACGCTACATGAAAAAGGAATCTCTATGTTTTACTTCATATTTTTCTTCTCAGAAATGGATTTGGAAATTCTCTTATATTAAGAAAAGTGTTTATTTCCTATGAACCTTTTGTTCTTGGCATTTGCCCATTTTGTCAATGGTTTGTTGTTTTTTTCCTTCAGTTGGTAAAAGTGTGGTTGTAGCTGTTTAGGGCATCCAGAATTCATGGCTAGGATTGCCACAACTTAGAAGGTCTCCTTTCCCCCTTTATTTTGCTCATCTCCCCTCTCTACCCTTCTCCACCTTGTTTCTGGCTCCAACCTTCCTTTTCCACAAATGCCTATTTGAGCAGAAGATGTTCTTAGGGATATCTGAAAATGCAGCAGATCAGAAGGGTTTGCTGAGGCAGGAAATGCTGGGGGAGGGTTCATTTCCTGAGCTCCAGCGACTTCCTGGGGAATGGGAGCTTGAAGCATCTGCTGACTTGTCAAGACTGCTGTTGTCTTCCTTATTCTGAGCCTGGGGTCCTCAACATTTTACAGGGCAGGGAACAATTGGCTTGATGGGGCTTTATCTACTCACTTAAATTGAGGACAGACATATCCATATTGCAAGAGGAGGTTGAAGAGTTACCAGCTGGGGTTTAGCAGCTTTTTTGATAAAGGAGTTACCAAAGGGTCAGTCATCTCTTCTGTAGAGAAGGGCTTGATACACTTGCATCCTGGGCCTCATCCTCATTTATCTTGAAAGTTCTGCTTGCTGTTGCTTCTATTAACTCTTATTTTGTAAAAATGAGAAAGGAGGAGGTTTTCTGGGCATCTGTTTGACTCTTACGTTGGAGAACCTGTTGGGTTGCCTGTTGAGACTTTTGTGGGAGACTAGGAATATTCTTTGCTCAGGACACTCTAATATGTAGTCTTTGGAAGCCAAGGGAGGAAGCTGCAGTTTATGTTGGGTGAGAATGTGTGGCATTTGTGGGATGTCCTTTCTTCCTTATTGTGCAGGGGTTTTTAAGTTGATCTTTGGTATTTCCATCTTGTCTATTCTTGGAAGCCTATAGGCAATTGTTTACTGATTGTTCCAACATCTGATGGGACCAACAGTCTGGGATTCCTGTTTCCCTGGTACTGGACAATTCATTTCTGCCTGTTGCCCCCAGTTTTCAAGTGTTTTATAATTTTATATATGAAAAAGCTTATTGTAATGATAGAATTAGAATGGAATACAGAGGAAAAAAGAATACTAAATCTTAAGGTCAAAATATTGCAATCTACTACAAAAATATTATGTAACTGCATACTTGTATTTGATTGAATTTATTTGAAAAAATTCCAAAAAAGTTGTTTTCTGAATTTTAATAATTAAAAATATATATATTCATATACCTTCTCAAGGCTAAGCCATGAGTGAATATTTATTAGCATATAGCATTAGAGTTCACATTTGTCTTTCTTCATTGAATATTCCATTTAGTGAGAAAATAATATAAATTAAATTGATAGTAATACACACACAACTTGTTTGAGACTCTCTTCCTTTCCTACTTCAGACTGGGAAGTTTTCAGACAAGCATGGCAGGCTTCCTTGTGCTTCACTTTCTCCGAGGGTATGCTCAAATTCTTTTCCGCTGAGTTGGTGATGTTATCTAATCATCTCAATCTCTGCCACCCCTTTCTCATTTTGCCTTCAATCTTTCCCAGTATCAGGGTCTTTTCCAGTGAGTTGACTCTTCACTTCAGGTAGTCAAAGTATTGGAGCTTCAGCTTCAGCATCAGTCTTTCAAACGGATATTTACAGCTGATTTCCTTTAGGATGACTGGTTTGATCTCCTTGCCGTCCAAGGGACTCTCAGGAGTATTCTCCAGCACCACAATTCAAAAGCATCAATTCTTCAGTGCTCAGCCTTCTTTATGGTACAACTCCCATATCCTTACATGACTACTGGAAAAATCATAGCTTTGACTATACGGACCTTTGTCAGAAAAGTGATGTCCCTGACAAATGTTTAATATGCTTTCTAGGTTCATCATAACTTTTCCTTCAAGGAGGAAGAGTCTTAATTTTGTGGCTGCAGTCACCATCTACAGTGACTTTGGAGCCACACAAAATAAAATCTATCACTGTTTCCACTTTTTCCCTACAAATTTTCCATGAAGTGATGGAGCCAGATGTCATGATCTTAATTTTTTGAATGTTGAATTTTAAGCCAGTTTTTTTTTACTCATATCTTTCACCCTCATCAATAGGCTCTTTATTCCTCCTTGCTTTCTGCCATTAGAGTGGTACCATCTGCATATCTGAGGTTTTGATATTTCTCCCAGCAACCTTGATTCCATCTTGTGAGTTACCCAGCCTGACATTTTGCAGGATGTACCCTTCATGTCAGTTTAAAGAGCAGGTAGACAATATACAGCCTTGACATACTCCTTACCCAATTTGGAACCAGTTCACTGTTTCACATCCATTTCTAACTATTGCTTTTTGACTTGCATACAAGGTTTCTCAGGAGATGAGAAAAATGGTCTAGTATTCCCATCTCCTTAAGAATTTTCCACAATTTGTTGTGTTCCACACAGTCAAAGATTTTAGCTTAGTTAATGAAGCAGAAGTAGATGTTTTTTATCTTTCTCTTGCTTATTCTACTATCCAACAGATGTTGGCAATTTGATCCTTGGTTCCTCTGCATTTTCTAAATCCAGCTTGTACATCTGGAAGTTTTCAGTTCATCTACTTTGAAAACCTAGCTTGAAAGAATTTGAGCATTGCTTTGCTAGGATGTGAAATGAGCACAGTTGTATGGTAGTTTGAACATTCTTTGGCATTGCCTTTCTTTGAGATTGGAATGAAAACTGACTTTTCCAGTTCTGTGGCCACTGCTAAATTTCCCAAATTTTCTGGCATATTGGGTGCAGCACTTTAACAGCATCAACATTTAGGATTTTTCAATAGCTCAACTGGAATTCTATCACCTCCACTAGTTTTGTTCATAGTAAGATTTCCTCGTAATTCTTCCTAAGGCCCTCACACTCCTGGATGTCTGGCTCAAGGTGAGTGACCACACCATCATAGTTACCTGGACCTTTTTTATATAGTTCTGTGTATTCTTGCCACCACTTCTTAATCTCTCCTGTTTCTGTTAGGTCCTTACTGTTTCTGTCCTTTATGGTGCCCATCTTTGTGTGAAAGTTCCCTTGGTATCTCTAATTTTCTTAAAGAGATCTCTAGTCTTTCCCCTTTTATTGTTCTCCTTTACTTCTTTGCATTGTTTACTTAAGAAGACTTTCTTATCTCTCCTTGCTATTCTCTAGAACTCTATACCCATTGGAGTACATCTTTCCCTTTCTCCTTTGCCTTTTGCTTCTCTTTTTTTCTCAGCTATTTGTAAGGCCTCCTCAGACAACCAGTTTGCCTTCTTGTATTTATTTTTCTTGGGGATGGTTTTGGTCACCGCCTCCCATACAATGTTATGAACCACCATCCATAGCTCTTCAGGCACTCTATCAGATTTAATCCCTTGAATTGGTTTGTCTCCTTCACTGTATAGTCATAAGAGATTTGGTTTAGGTCATACCTGAATGGCCTAGTGGTTTTCCCTACTTTCTTCCATTTAAGCCTGAATTTTGCAACAAGGATCTCATGATCTGAGCCAGAGTCAGCTCCAGATCTTGTTTATGCTGACTGTATAGCACTTCATCTTCTGCTGCAAAGAGTAGAATCACTGTGATTTCGGTATTGACCATCTGGAGATGACCATGTGTAGAATTGTCTCTCGTGTTGTTAGAAAATGGTGTTTGCTATGACCAGTGTGTTCTCTCAACAAAACTCTGATAACCATTCCCCTGCTTCATTTTGTACTCCAGGCCAAACTTGTCTGATGCTCCAGGTATTTCTTGACTTCCTACTTTTGCATTCCAATCTCCTATGATGAAAATAATGTCTTTTTTTTTTTTTTTTTTGGTGTTAGTTCTAAAAGGTCTTGCAGGTCTTCATAGAACCATTCAACTTCAGTTTCTTCTGGATTAATGGTTGGAACATAGGCTTGGATTACTGTGATTTGGAATGGTTTGCCTTGGAAATGAACTGAGATCATGATGACATTTTTGAAGCTGTACCCAAGTAGTGCATTTCAGACTCTTTTGTTGTCTATGAGGGCTACTCCATTTCTTCTAAGGGATTCTTGCCCACAGTAGTAGATATAATGACATCTGAATTAAATTTGCCCTTTCCCATACATTTTAGTTCACTGATTCCTAAAATATATTAATATTTACTCTTGCTGTCTCTTGCTTGACCAAGTCCAATTTACCTTGATACATGAACCTAACATGCCAGGTTCCTATGCAATATTGTTCTTTACAACATCGAACTTTACTTTTACCACTAGACACATCCACAACTGAGTGTTTTTTTCTACTCTGATCCAGGCTGTTTATTTTTTCTGGGACTAATTCTCTGCCCCTCCCCAGTACCATATTGGATACCTACTGACCTGGGTGGCTAACCTTCCAGTGTCATATTGTTTTGCTTTTTTCATTCTATTCATGGTGTTCTTGGGGCGGTACTAAAGTGATTTTCCATTCCCTTCTGTAGTGGGCCACATTTTGCCAGAACTCTCCACCATGACCCATCTGTCTTGGTTCACCCTGCATGGAATGGTTCATAGCTTCATTGAGTTACACAAGGCTGTGACCCATGTGATCATTTTGGTTAACTTTCTGTGATTGTGCTTTTTATTCTGGAGGCTGTGGAATTATAGGACTTGCTTCTTCTGTCTGCCCTCTGATGGATGAGGATAAGAGCTTCCTGTGCAGGCTTCCTGATAGGAAGGATTGGTTGTGGGAAAAACTGAGTCTTGCTCTGGTGGGCAGGGCCATGCTCAGTAAATCTTTTATCCAATTATCTGCTGACTGGTGGGACTGTGCTTCTTTCCTGTTAGTTGTTTGTCCTGAGGCAATCCAATCCTGGAGTCTACAGGCTCTATGGTAGGGCTACTGGCGACCTCCAAAAGGACTTATGCCAACAATCATCTCCCAGGGCTGCTGCTGGCAATGCCCCTGTCCCCAAGGCGGCCAATGCCATCCCATGCTTCTGTAGGAGACCCTGAAACACTCACAGGTAGTCTTGCTCAGTCTCTTGTGGGGTGACTACTCCTTTCCCCTGGGTCCTGGTACACACAAGGTTTTGTTTGTGCCTTCTAAGAGTCTCTGTTTCCCCCAGTACTGTGGAAGTTCTATAATCAAATCCACTGTCCAGCAAAGCTACCATATGATCCAGCAATACCTCTTCTGGGCACATACCCTGACAAAACCATAATTCAAAAAGACACTTTTCGTTTCAGCACTATTTACAATAGCCAGGTCCTGGAAGAAACCTAGATATCCATATCCATTGACAGATGAATATAAAGAAGTTGTAATATATATATGGATACATATGTGTGTATATATACATATATGTATACACACAATAGAATATTACTCAGCCATATAAAGGAACACATTTGAGTCAGTTCTAATGAGGTGGGTGAGCCTAGATACTGTTACACAGGGTGAAGTAGGTCTGTGGGTAGCCTTTTGCTGATGATTGGTTGCGTGTTCTTGTTTTGCTTGTTGTTTGACTGAGGCATCCAGTGCTGGGTGTTTCAGGCAGTTGGGTGGTGCTAGAACTTGGATTCAGGCTGAGGACTTCATGGGATTTGTCACTGATTAATACTCCCTAGTATCAGAAGTCCTAGGTGATCTAATATCCTGGACTCAGCACTCCCACCCCAGAGGCTCATGTCTGACTTCTGGTCAGGGAACCAAGATCCCACAAGCTGTTTTTTATGGCAATAAAGGGGGTTGAAGCAAAAAACACTCCCTCCCCCCACCCCACAAAAGAAACAAACAACAACAACAAAAATAAGAAATAAGAAACGAACCTAGACAAATGGTAAAAGCAAAATCAGAGAAATAGAAACAAAAACAAAGGAATATACACATACACAAATACAAACAAAACCAAAACAGACCAAAGGAAACCAAGTCCAAGAGAGTGACCTGGCAAGAAAAGGAAACTAAACAATTAGTGAACCAATTAAAAGAAAAATAAAAAGAAAATAAGACCAGAGTCGAATTCCATATAAGGAATAAAGCAAAGAAAACAAAACAAATAAACACCCAAAAGCTCCACACCCTGTGCATGACACAACAGTAGCACCCTGCTTCCAAAGCTGCATGGCTTTCCTCCAAAGGCACTCACGGCCATGGACTTCCTCCCTCCCATTCCCCTGGGCTGTCTCCTCACAGTCAGCAGTAGTTCTAGCCCTATGTTTGCACTCCAATCACCAAGCTCCAGCTACCAGCCACCATCCTTTCTGATGGACTCACATCCCTGTCCAGGGTACACAGTTTCAGTTTTTAACATTGAATATAATGTTGGCTATGGTTTCATCATATATGGCTTTCATTATGTGAGGTGTCTTATACCTACTTTGTTGAGCATTTTCATTATAAATGTTTAGTTTTTCAAAAGTTTTTCTGCATCTATTCAGATGATCCTATGATTTTTATTCTTCCCTTTGTTAACTAGAAGTATCACATTTTTCCTTCCGTGGATATTTAACCATCCTTGTATCTCTGGGGTAAATCTCAGTTGGTCATGATGTACAATTCTTTTAACATGTTGTTGAATTTGTTTCAGTAGTATTTTGTTGAGGATTTTTGCATTTATTTTCATTGGTACAATTTATCTGTCATTTCCTTTTTTGTGGTGTCCTTGTCTGGTTGAATAATGAAGTTATAAAATTCTTAGAAATGAATGAATTAAAAATGATATGCAAACCTGAATTTTCACTAGAAGATCTAAAACTACCTCCATCTGACTTGCACAGGTCCACAGCCTTGCTACTCAAAAAGGGGTCCACAGGTTAAAACCTGTATCATCAACATCACCCAGGAAATTCTTTTGATTTTCAGAATAAGTGGGCCTTCCAGGTCCTGATGATTCAGAACCTGCATTGCAACTACAACCATGGGTGTTACCTATGCATGTTGAAATTGAACAAATTCTGGTTTTCTCACCTTCTCATGTTGACAGTTGGGACTAGATAGTTATTTGTATTAGGTATTGTTGGGGTTCAGCAGCATTCCTTCAAACACTGATGAATATCCCCAGGGGCAATATAATCTCTGATTGAGAACATTGGCCTGCAGTTTGGGCTTCCCAGGTGATGCTAGTGGTAAAGAACCTGCCTGCCAATGCAGGAGACAAAAAAAAAAAACGTGAGTTCAATCCCTAAGTCAGGAAGATCCCCTGGAGACGAGCATGGCAACTCACTCCAATAGTCTTGCTTGAAGAATCTTAGGGAGAGAGGAGCCTGGGGGCTAAAGTCCATAGGGTCGCAAAGAGTTGGACACAACTGATGCAACTTAGCACGTACACACGGCCTACAGCTTGAAAAATGGAAGTATCCAGACAGAATTCCAATTAAGGCCATTTCCTTACTCAGTTTGAACCTTTAGGTGGATCATTAAATTCCCTTAAACACATTATTGCAATGTGGGACATATAGGATAAACTTTTCTAAAAGTTATGTCAGGCAATGCCTGTAAGACACAACTCTCAGGTTAAATAGCATTGAAAGGTCTGCATATATTTTTATAATTAAGGAATATCTTATAGTGAGTGACTAAATGATGGCTCTTAACTTGTGATTTGGTATGAAATCCCTAGTTTTTTGAACAAATGTGTTAGGAAGCCATTGAATGTGATGCCAAGGTTAAATATCAGATGAACACAGTTCTCCCTCTTGTTGAAAAGGGAAGAATAATTTTCTGAAGCTAAAAAGGTTGTGTACCAACCACTAATTAGTCTTTAACAGATCTAAGAGACTTAGTCCTGATAGGTTCTTTAGTCTCATTCTTTGGAGAAAATACTAATTAAGGATTGAGATAAGGTGTTCATAGTTAGATCTGAAAAACAAAGACAAGCAGTAATAAAAACTGGATTCACTTGACCTCTAACCTGACCTCTTGGGATCAGAGAATCATTTGGAAAAAGTTGCCTTTTGGTTTTTTTCTAGAGGCCCAGAGGGAAAACAGGTACTTAGAAGTTGTAGTAACTGGAAGAAAATGTGCTTAATAAGCAGGCAAGGAGAGTTATTAATGTCTCCTTTGTTGCTTTCCCTTAGTGTTTGCATCCCTAAGCTGGAGAAGACATGATATTTGTTTCCTAAGTCTGGATCAGGATTCGGTGCTTTAATACTCTGCAGTCTTGTCTGGTGACAGAGCTTCGGTCTTCATCATCAACAATCCAAGAATTAATTCAACTTTCACAAGCAATCTGCCTCTCAGAAACCCCATCTAGGTAAGTCTGAGAACACAAGAAGTGCTCCATAAAAGATTCAGAGAAAAGGAAACTTGAGAACTTTTATCTAAAGTCAAATGAAAGCCTAATCAGCCTAGCCCAGAGATGAGATATTACTGTTTTTGTATTCATGATTAACTAATCATATATAATTGATTTATTTAATTTGTTAATAAGGATGTGTCTGTTTGACTCTACAATGCAAGCTGACAAGTGATGGGAACAGAGGTCCAATTCGATGACATTGTAAATAAGTGAGATAAAATAGTTCCAGTAAAATTAAAACATATATGAGTTCTACTGTTCAGAGAAGGAGGCAAGTGTAATATATGTAGAAGACTATGCAGCAAATTATGACTATTATTTTTTAGTTTCTAAGTTGGGAAACATGGGAAACATTTAAGCATGTTCTGTATTCACTTAAAAGATCCAGACCAAAAGAGGTAGATATTACTGCAACAGCAGTTTATGAGAATCTATTTCAGAGTATCTTCTCTCATGCTGTGTATTCATATGAAAAGACGTATTTAATAAGTCTGAGGAGGAATATTAAATACTTTTCCTTTGCAGTAATTTCATTACTAGCAAGTCTGCATTTTGGAGAAGGGATTGTTACTACATATTTACATTCTCTATTGCAAATGGAATGTTAAAGACATTTGCCCAGTTTATATACAAAGGTCTGAGTTTTTAAATACTGTTTTTTATTCCACATCTAAAGAAAAAAAACATTTTCCACTAACTTTGCTGTTTGACATCAATTCTTATATATATACACATGTGTATTGGGGTAATGTGTGAAAATATATATATTTTGTTTAATTAGCTCTATTAGTCAATCATGTCATATTCTCCCTTATTACATTTCATACAGGGAAACTTTTTCTATATCCTCTGTTGTAATAACAACCTCTATATATGTTACATTCTTATTTCACATCGGTTTTTCCATATTAGTAGCTTTTTGACTTTTGTGATTAGATGTTTTCATGATAGCAATCATCTTCTCCCCTCTTGTGGAAGACATTCTTTTGCATTCAGATAACTACTGCTTTTTTTTCATAAGCATATTGGAATTGCTTATCTTTTCACTGATAGGAAGTATAACTTTAGATACTGTTTCTTCTGCTTTTCAAAAATTGTACCTTTATATATATATTTCTTATTTGCAGGTCTTTGCCATTATAATCTTTAACTAGAGACCCATATGATGTGATTAAAATTTTATTTTATACATCTTATTCCATAAGTCAGTCTTAAGATTTTTATTAAATATCATTTAATACAATTGTGTGAAACCACTAGTCTTTTCCTGGTTGTATTTTCCTTGCAATTGTTTTTATTTTATGGATTTTTATTTCTTTAATATTTTTTCTGTATAAATGCACACACTTCAAAAACACAAAATGGAACAAAATATGAAGTCCCTGCTCATTTGGATCTTAAATCATAATGGAAAAGGCCTATTACAATAATCTAAATGAATGAATGTGATAGACTTTCCTCAGAGATAAATCATGTTTAAAAAGATAGATTTTCATGGCCTGTGTAGGAGGTGCATGATGTAGAGAGGCCTCTGCATGTTGGACAAGGAACAGAACCAGATCTAGAGTTTACACATCAGAAATAGCAAGAGATCAAAGCCAAAGTTCAGTAATAACACAGAAAATAATGTCACAAGGAAAAATGAAAGAAGGGTCAGCACATCTGCTATTGCACAATACTTTTAAAAATCTGTGGTCAAATAAGCATGGATAGATACAGGAATCACAGTTAGATCAGGAGAATGAGGCAGATCCCATGGTGAGGCAACTAAAGCAATAAAAGTTCAGACTGTTGTTTCTTGAGAGTGAGGTGATTTCAGTACCCACACGGCTACCTGTTCTTTCTGCAACCAGGCTCCTCCATCAGGCTTTTCATTCATGCGGCTTCCTCCTCATTAGCAGGACTTCCCTTTCAAGCTATTCTTGCCTTTACTGCAGGGGGTTCTAGACGTTTTTGACTATGTATCAAATCCATGCCTTTATATTGTGATCCAGAATGCGTGTGTGCTAAGTCACTTCAGTCATGTCTGACTCTTTGCGACCTATGGACCCTAGCCCACCAGGCTCCTCTATCCATGGGATTCTCCAGGCAAGAATACTGGGGTGGGTTGCCATGCCCTTCTCCAGGGAATCTTCCCAACCCAGGGATCAAACCAATGTCTCTTACATCTCCTGTATTGGAAGGCGGGTTCTTTACCACTGGGCTTCCCAAGTGAGCACCACCTGGAAAGCCCATGATCCAGGATGCACGTTCACAAAAACATTGAAGAATAAAACACAAGCACATACATGAACACTCACACACAACTGAACAATGCACCATGAAACAATTTTGCATGGAGTTTTACTATGTCTTCCCTGATAGCTCAGTTGGTAAAGAGTCTGCCTGCAATGCAGGAAACCAGGTTGAATCCCGCGGAAGGGAAGCTCCCCTGGAGAAGGAAATGGCAACCGACTCCAGTGTTCTTGCCTGGAGAATTCCTCGGACAGAGGAGCCTAGTGGGCTGCAGTTCATGGGGTTACAAAAAGTTGGACACAACTGAGTAACTAACACTTTCACTTACTATGTATAATGCTCCCTGAGTTTTTTACTCCATTCTATTGAATTCTTAGAAACCAGAGTCTGAAACCCTAATGGGTCTCAATGTTAGAATGTGGAAAACATTCCTCTGATGTATTCTGTACTCCTATGTTAGTACATTTGGCTCTCTGTATCTTTGGGTTCTACATCTGTGGATTCATCCAACTACAGATTAGAAATAGCCAAAAAACATCCAGAGAGTTCCAAAAAGTAAACATGAATTTGAGATACACCACTATGATAAACTTTGCTGTTCATTACATCCCAATGGACTATTTTATACAGCTGGAAGTTTGCACTTTTTAACTCCCTTACCCATTTTGCTCCTCAATCTTCTCTGGAGACCACCAATATTTTTTCTGTTTCTATCATTATGTTTTCTGTTTGTTTGGTCTGGGATTTTGTTGTTATTTTAAGATTCCACATGTAAATGATATTATGCAGTGTCTGTCTTTCTCTGTCTGACCTTTTCATTTAACATAAAACAGTCAAGGTCCATCCATGCTATCACAAAAAGCAATATTTCATTACTTTTTATGGCCAAATTAAAAAGGCATAGCTTCTTTATTCATTCATCCATTGATGAGAATTGTATTAAATCAGAAGGTTGTTTTGGGTAACAAACATTTTAATAATATTCATTATTTCAATTATAAGCAGGGTATGTCTTTCCATTTATTTGTGTCTTCTTCAATTTCTTTCATCAATGTCTTACACTTTTCGGAGTACAGGTATTATGCCTCCCCAGTTAAATTTATTCTTAGGTGGTTTTTTTTTTTTTGATGCAACTGTAAAAGGGATTATTTCTTAATTTCTATTTTGATAGTTTGTGATCAATGTATAGAAATGCAGCAGGTTTGCAACTGATTTTCTCTTCTGCATTTTGTTGAATTCATTTATGTTTAACAGTTTTTGGTGGCACCTAGAATTTTATAAACATAAAGTTATTTCATCTATAAATGATTACAATTTTATGTCTTCTTTCCAATTTAAAGGCATTTTATCTATTCCTTGCACTATTTCTTTGGTTGGAACTTCAAATACTATTTTGAATAAAAACAGCAAAAGAAAAGACAATATATAGGTTTGAAAAATTATAAAACTTAAATATAAGGGGTTAGTATAAAAATGCATAAAGAACTCATATAACCCAATAGATAAAAAATAATAACTTGGGCTTCCAGTTCAAGATGGTGGAGTAGAAGGACATGTGCTCATCTCCTCCTTCAAGAGCACCAAAATCACAACTAGCTGTTGAACAACCATCAACAGGAGGATGCTGGGACCTACCAAAAAAGATACCCCACATCCAAGGACAAAGAAGAAACCATAGTGAGATGGTAGGAGGGGCACAATCATGATAAAATCAAATTCCATACCCACCAGGTATACTGGAGAACAATAGTACCAAAGAAGTTCTCCCACTGTTGTGAAGATTCTGAACCACATGTCAGGCTTCCAGCCTCGGGATCCAACAAAGGGACTGGGACTTCCCAGGGAATCTGACCTTGAAGGCCAGTGGGATTTGATTACATGACTTTCACAGGACTGGGGGAAACAGAGACTCCAGTCTTGGAGGGCACAAATAAAACCTTGCATGCAGCAAGACTTAGAGGAAAGGAGCAGTGACTCCACAGGAGACTGAACCAAAACTATCTGCTGGGGTTGGAGGGTCTCCTGTGGAGGTGTGGTTCAGCAGGGGCTTACCGCAGGGATGCGGGCACGGGCAGCAGAAGTCTGGGAAGGCCCCGCTGGTGTAAACCATAGAGCCCATAGACCTGAGGACTGGGTAACCCCAGGTCAAAAAAGAACCAGGGAGGGTGTACAACCCACCCATCAGCAGATGATTGGATGTAAGTTTTACTGAACAAGGCCCTGCCCACCAGAGCAAGACCCAGTCTTTCCCACCACCAGTCCCTCCCATCAGGAAACTTACACAAGCTTCTTAACCTCCTCTATCAGAGGGCAGACAGAAGAAGCAAGAAGAAGCACAGTCCCACAGCAATTAAAACAAAAACCACATTGCAGAAAGTTATGTCCCAGATGAAGGGAAAAGATAAAACCCCAGAAAAACAACTAAATGAAGTGGAGATAGGCAACCTTCCAGTAAAAGAATTCAGAATAATGATAATGAAGATGATTCAAGATATCAGAAAAAGAATGGAGGCAAATATTGAGAAGATGCAAGAAATGTTTACCAAAGACCTAGAAGAACTAAAGAACAAACAAACAGAGATGAATAATACACTAGAAGGAATCAATAGCAGAATAACTGAGTCAGAAGAATGGATCAATGACATGGAGTACAGAATGGTGGAAATCACTGCCTCAGAACAGAATATAGAAAAAAGAATGAAAAGAAATAAAGACAGCCTAAGAGATTTTGGGGACAACATTAAATGCACCGACATTCACATTGTCAGTTTCTCAGAGGAGATGACAGAAAGAAAGGACCTGAGAAAATATTTGAAGAGATAGTAGCTGAAAACTTCCTGAACACGGGAAATGAAAGAGTCTACCAAGTCCAGGAAGCGCAGAGAGTCCCAGGAAGGATAAACCCAAGGAGGAACAACCTGAGACACATTGTAATCAAACTGGACAAAATTAAAGACAGATAAAATATTAAAAACACAAGGGAAAAATGACAAATAACATACAAGGGAACGTCCATCAGGCTATCAGAGCATTTCTCAACAGAAACTCTACAAGCCAGAAGGGAATGGCATGATATATTTAAAGTGATGAAAGGGAAGAAACTACAACCAAGAATACTCTACACAGCAAGACTCTCCTTCAGATTTCATGGAGAAATCAAAAGTTTGCAGAAGAGCAAAAGCTAAGAGAATTCTGTACCAGCAAACCAACTTTACAACAAATACTAAAAGAACTTCTCTGGGCAGGAAACAAGAGGAGGAAAAGACCTACCTACAGAAATAAACCAAAACAATTAAGAAAATGGTAATAGGATCATACATATTGATAATTACCTTAAATGGTAATTGGGTCAAATCAACCAAAAGATATAGACCGGCTGAGCAGATGAAAACGTGCATTTATGCACTTCCACTTACCTCATCACTCTGCTTGACTCCCCAAATTGTATGTAATTATTTTATATTGTTTTATGTTGTTAGGTTAATCATGTTCCTATTATGGCTTGCAACTGTAATTATCTTTTATTTTTTGTGAGGCTATTGATTGTGAAAACTGAGGAGCATCTTTCTTTATTATGATTGTGTAACTATTATTCATTTAATATCATTGTATCGTGATTGGTCAACAGAAAAATAACAGAATTCTTTATCACCAAAGCTACCATTTAATAGAAAAACCTGTAATCACTTTTTAAAATCCATATGTATATCAGAAATATCTTGGAAGTTTTTGAAAAATACAAATTCCCAGGGTATTGCTTTTTTTCTCCATATCTCCATATATATTGCTAATTAGCAGTCATGTTTAAAAATAGCTGGACTATATGAGGATCTTTTACTTTTATCTAGTTTGTTTCCCTTTTTCTATTTCATATTCAGTGCTCCCATTTAATTTATGTTTTCCAATTTCTCCATCTCTTTGTTTTTATATTTTTAGGTTCTTTCTCAAGACTATCAAGCATAATAGAAAAGGTTTTATATACATATATATATAATACATATAATATACATTTTTTAGAAAACATATGAATTTTTGCCTAACTAAAATATTTATGACATTTTTATTCCACTTGTTTGACTTAGTATGAATAGAATGCTAGATTTCTAATTTAAAAAAATATACAATAAACAACAAAGGTTTACTGTATAGCACAGGGAACTATAGTCCATACCTTGTAATACCCTATAATGGAAAACAATTTCAAAAATAATATATGTGTATATATATAACCAAGTCACACACACACACAAAAAAAACCCTCTACTTTTTGAAATTAAGTAACGTTTGTCTTTTTGCCAGTTTTTCTAAACATCCTGTGGGCATCTAATAACAATGTATGAGACACAAAATTTTAAAAATATTTGTATAGGATACAAGATAAATAGAAATAAAAATCTTTTGTATTTAAATTATTAATGACATCATTCAAGATGCTCCTGTTCTTATTTTTCTGTACTTGATAAAATATTCTCAGAGAAATGTGAATATGTCTCACTATGATTATATATTTTTTTCTTTTCCCTTGCATTTCTTCTAATTTTTGCTTTATTTATCTTTGTTTCTTTGTTGTTAGGTGTCTAATGGTTTATGATGTCTATTTTCTTTGTGAATTTTACCTTTTATCACTAAAAATATTCATCTTTGTTTCATTTTAAAATGAATAAATAAATTTAATTTTTAAATGTTATGAGGAATGGAGATACATTTTTGATGGAAAAATAGGACAAAAATTTGTCATGAAGTAAAACTGGTTATTTGAGAATGGGAAAAAGGAAAACCAGGACAAAATTATAGAGGAATTTGGAAAGGAAATCTTGGGGGAAAGTGTATGCTTTTTCAAATTGACTAAGATTAAAGTATACTTAGTTTTAAAATGTTGATAATCATAAGGTTTAATATCAAAAGTAAACTGATGCAATATTAGAATTTTATTTTCTCTGTTGGAAGAGCAAGTTTTGTTGGATTTTTTAATCTGTTCTTAATAAGAAACTGTAAACAAAAGTACTTTTTTTTGTTTTTTGCCTTTTAAGTGATGTCAAAAAACAAAAAATTCTGTGTTTTAGCAAAACAAAACTCAATTTTAAAATGGGCAAAGGACTTGATTAGACATTTTTCCAAGGAAGATATATGAAACTCCAAAAAGTACATGAAAAAATGTTCAACATCACTAGTTATTAGGGAAATTAAAACTCAGAGATAGCACCTCACATTGTTTTGAATGGTCATCTTCAAGAAAGTATAGTTTAAAAATGTGAGCTTGTGCGTGGGTTAAAGGGAACCCTTGTGCACCTTTAGTGAGACTGTAAATTCTAACAAGCACGATACTGTGGCAAACAGTGTGGAGGACCCTCAAAATATTAAAAGTAGAAATAATATATGATCCAGCAGCTCTAATCCTGGGAAAATATCTAAGGAAACAAAAACACTCTCCTAAAATAAATCTGCACCCTTATGTTCATGGCAACATTATTCACAATAGCCAAGACATGGAAAACAACCTGAGTGTCTATGGATGGATGAATAGATAAAGAGTTTGAGATGCATGTATACAGTGGAATACCACTTAGTCAGAAAAAACTAAGAAATTTGATGATTTATGTCAGCATGACTGGACCACAAAGTTATTATACTAAGTGAAAGAATTCAAACAGAGAAGACAAATACTGTATGATATTACTCATACATGGAAATGTAAAAAATTGAAAAAAACATAGAAAAAGAAAATAGACTTTTGGATATCAGAAGTAGAGGGTTGAGGCTGGGGAAAATGAAAAGGTTGTCAAAAGACACAAACTTCCAGATATGAGAAGTTATTGGCAGGTGGATTTTTTACCACTGAACTACAAGGGAAATCCCAGTTCCCAATACATGTAAACTAAATCTTCATGTTGTGCACCTTAAACTTATTCAGTGATGCATGTCAATTATTTTTCAATGAAACTAGAAAAAATGAACAGTTCTTACCATGAATTTTTTAAGTGGTGAGAGTAGACACCCTTGCTTTTCTTGTTCTTGATCATCATAAAAGAAAAGCTTTCTGTTTTTCTTCATTGAATATGGCATTAGCTGTGGGATTATGATATATGGCCTGTATTATGTTGAGGTTTGTTCTTTCTTTACCCAATTTGTTAAGAGTTTTTATAATAAAGGATGTTGAATTTTGTCAAATGCTCTTTCTGCATCAATTGATATGAACATAATGATTTTTAATCTTCACTTTATTAATATAGTTTATCACATTGATTGAGTCACAGATATTGAAACATGCTTGCATCCTTGGAATAAGTCCCATTTGATTATGATATATGGTCCTTTTTATGTGTTCTTGAATTAAGTTTGATAATATTATATTGAGTTTTTTTGCATCTATCTTCATCAGGGATATTGGTCTGTAATTTTCTTTTCTTGTGGATCACTTGTCTGGTTTTGGTATTAGGAAAAGTTGGCTTCATCAAGTAAGTTTAGAAGAGTTTTTTCCTCACCTATTTTTGAATACTTTGTGAAGATTCATATTAATTCTTTTTAATATGTGATAGAATTCACCAGTAAAGCCATCTTTTCCTGAGAAAATTTTTTGTTGGGAGATTATTTCTCACTGATTCAATCTCATTAGTAATTGACCTATTTCTCACTGATTCAATCTCCTTAGGAGTAACTGATCTCTTCAGATTTTTCCTTTCATAATGATTTAGTTTTGGTAAATTATATTTTTCTAAAAATTTATCTGCTTTTCTCTAGATTGTCCAGTTCGTTCACATATAATTGTTCATAAAGGTCTTTTATAATTCTTTGTATTTCTCTGGTATCAGTTATAATATCTCTTATTTCTGATTTTATTTATTTGAGTCCTAGGCATTCCCTCTGCCAAGCACACACAGACACACACACACATAAATTTTCATCTCCCTCCCTCCCTTACTTGAAGTCACTTTTCAAATATCATCTTGTTTTCAGGTCTTGCATAAATACCCATAAAAATTAACTGTACTATTCACTCACTCATGTTCACGTGCTTTCCCTTTCTTCATAACACCTATCCCATCTGAAATGGTACATACTTTTCTTATTTGCTTACCACTACCAGGTGGCTCAGGCGTCCCAGGTAGCTCAAATAGTAAAGAATCTGCCTGCAATGTAGGAGACCTAGGTTCAATTCCTGAGTAGGGAAAATCCCTTGAAGAAGGGCATGGCAACCCACTCCAGTATTCTTGCCTGGAGAATTCCAAGGACAGAGGAGCCTGGTGGGCTACAGTCCACGCGGTTGCAAACAGTCAGACAGAACTGAGCACACACACAACTTTATCATTTGTTTAAAAAATTTTTGTCCATTTTTCTCCATCATTGAAATGTAGGGATTTTTGCCTTTCAGCACACTAAGCTATTGCCTAGACAATAAGTTAAACATGGTCAGATCTCAGTTTACATCCCTGAAATGCACGAATAATTTCTCATTAAAACTACAGAATACATGACCTCTTAGGGGTGAAATGGAGGAACGCAAAGTCAATGTCCAAGGTGGCAGAGAAAATGCAATAAAAAAAGCAGATCCATATGCAAAATATTAAAACAATTTTCTTGACTACAAAACAACTGTAACATTTTAATTGTGTATGGAATACTGTCAGTCAGTCAGTTCAGTTGCTCAGTTGTGTCTGACACTTAGTGACCCCATAGGCTGCAGCACGCCAGGCCTCCCTGTCCATTACCAACTCCTGGAGCTTACTCAAACTCATGTCCATTGAGTTGGTAATACCATCCAACCGTCTCATCCTCTGTTGGCCCCTTCTTCTCCGGCCTTCAATCTTTCCCAACATCAGAGTCTTTTCTAATGAGTCAGCTCTTCACATGATGTGGCCAAAGTATCAGAGTTTCAGCTTCAGCATCAGTCCTTCCAATGAATATTCAGGACTGATTTCCTTTAGGATGGACTGGTAGGATCTCCTTGCAGTCCAAGGGACTCTCAAGAGTCTTCCCCAACACCACAGTTCAAAAGCATCAATTCTTTGGTGCTCAGCTTTCTTTATAGTCCAATTCTCAAATCCATACATGACTATTGAAAGAATCATAGCTTTGACTAGATGGACCTTTGTTGGCAAAGTAATGTCTCTGCTTTTTAACATGATGTCTAGGTTGGTCATAACTTTTCTTTCAGGGAGCAAGTGTCTTTTAATTTCATGGTTGCAGTCACCATCTGCAGTGATTTTGGAGCCCCCCGCCAAAAAAGTTTGTCACTGTTTCCATTGTTTCCCCACCTATTTGCCATGAAGTGATGGGACCGGATGCTATGATCTTAGTTTTGAATATTGGGTTTTAGACCAACTTTTCCCACTCTCCTCTTTCACTTTCATCAAGAGGCTTTAGTTCCTCTTCACTTTCTGCCATGAGGGTGGTGTCATCTGCATATCTGAGGTTATTGATATTTCTCCCAGCAATCTTGATTCTAGCTTGTGCCTCTTCCAGCCTGACATTTCACATGATGTACTCTGCATATAAGCGTCTTTTAATTTCATGGCTGCAATCACCATCTGCAGTGATTTTGGAGCCCAGAAAAATAAAGTCTGACACTGTTTCCACTGTTTCCCCATCGATTTGCCATGAAGTGATGGGACCAGATACCATGATCTTAGTTTTCTGAATGTTGAACTTTAAACCAACTTTTTCACTCACCTCTTTCACTTTCATCAAGAGGCTCTTTAGTTCTTCTTCCCTTTCTGCCATAAGGGTGGTTTCATCTGCCTATCTGAGGTTATTGATATTTCTCCTGGCAATCTTGATTCCAGCTTGTGCTTCCTCCAGCCCAGCGTTTCTCATGATGTACTCTGCATAGAAGTTAAATAAGCAGGGTGACAATATACAGCCTTGACATACTCCTTTCCCAATTTGGAACCAGTCTGTTGTTCCATGTCCAGTTCTAACTGTTGCTTCTTGGCCTGCATACAGATTTCTCAGGAGGCAGGTCAGGTGGTCTGGTATTCCCATCTCTTTCAGAATTTTCCACAGTTTTCTGTGATCCACAGTCAAAGGCTTTGGAGTAGTCAATAAAGCAGAAATAGATGTTTTTCTGTAATTCTCTTACTTTTTCTATGATCTAACAGATGTTGGCAACTTGATCTCTGGTTCCTCTGCCCTTTCTAAATCCAGCTTGAATATCTGGAAGTTCATGGTTCACGTACTGTTGAAGCCTGGCTTGGAGAATTTTGAGCATTACTTTACTAGCATGTGAGATGAGAGCAATTTTGTGGTAGTTTGGACATTCTTTGGGATTGACTTTCTTTGGGATTGGAATGAAAACTGACCTCTTCCAGTCCTGTGGCCACTGCTGAGTTTTCCAAGTTTGCTGGCATATTGACTGCAGCACTTTCACAGCATTATCTTTTAGGATTTGAAATATCTCAACTAGAATTCCATCACATCCACTAGCTTTATTCGTAGTGATGCTTCCTAAAGCCCACTTGACTTTGCATTCCAGAATGTCTGGCACACCATCATGGTTATCTGGTTCATGAAGATCTTTTTTTGTATAGATACAAGTAATTTATGTAATACAAGTTTGTGTGAATATTAGTAATATTGTTTCCTTCTTTCCTAGAAGTTGCTTCAACCACATGGAACCACGTAATGATACACAAATTTCAGAATTTCTCCTTCTGGGATTTTCAGAGGAACCAGAACTGCAGCCCCTCATATTTGGGCTTTTCCTCTCCATGTACCTGATCACTGTGTTTGGAAACCTGCTCATCATCCTGCTTGTCAGCTCAGACTCCCACCTCCACACCCCCATGTACTTCTTCCTCTCCAATCTGTCTTTTGTAGACATCTGCTTCACCTCCACCACCATCCCAAAGATGCTGTGGAACATCAAAACTCAGAGCAAAGTTATAACCTATGAAGGTTGCATCACACAAATTTATTTTTTCATACTCTCTGCAGTATTGGACATCTTTCTCTTGACTGTAATGGCCTATGACCGGTTTGTGGCCATCTGCCACCCCCTGTATTACACAGTCATTATGAACCCCCGGCTCTGTGTACTGCTGGTTGTGATGTCCTGGATAGTGTGTATATTGAATTCCTTGTTACAAAGTTTAATGTTGTTGAGGCTTTCCTTTTGCACAGATGTGAAAGTCCCCAACTTTTTTTGTGACCTCAGTCAAATGATCCAACTTGCCTGTTCTGACACATTTCTTAATAACATGGTGATGTATTTTGCAAGTGTCCTGTGGGGTGGTGGTCCCCTGGCTGGTATCATTTACTCTTACTCTAAGATAGTTTCCTCTATACATAAAATCTCATCATCTCAAGGGAAGTATAAAGCATTTACTACATGTGCATCTCACCTCTTAATTGTCTCCTTATTTTTTTGTACAAGCCTAGGAGTGTACCTTAGCTCTGCTGCTACCCACGGCTCACAGTCAAGTACAACAGCCTCCGTGATGTACACTGCAGTCACACCCATGCTGAACCCCTTCATCTATAGTCTGAGGAACAAAGACATAAAGGGGGCTATGAAGAGATTCTTTGTGATGGAAAGTCTTAAAAGGCCAATTATTCTGGGTCTGGAGAGGTGCCCATGGCTTAAGGGATCAAAGCTTCAGTCAGTAGTTGTGATTCTTTAACCAGATTGTGAAAGTAGATCTTCCTCTTATTAATTTTCTGGAATTTTCATTTTTTCAGCTATTCTATGTAATTTAGTTAGTCATTTTATTAAGCTACCTTCTCTCTCAGATATTCAACAGCTTTCCCCTCTTTTTTTCTAAAATATTCCCAAACTTTGATATTAAAAATTGGACGTTCCCATATTCCCATTTACTCATGCAACTACTTGGATTTACTAAGAACAATGTCTTATCAAATGACTAATATCACCCCATGTAATGTGTCTTTAGTTTTACTAAAAAAGGAATCATCAGATATCACTCCAAAGGAAAAACATGACAAACATGGAAGCTAAGCCATCTTTGTAAGATTATAGGAGAGAAAAATCTGAGATCATAGCTTTTCACTTCTGTGTCCAACATTCCTTGTATATCAGATCCTTAACTGGTATTCCTGATATTGTAGACTTTAAAATACAAGTGTGTTTTACAACAGGTCATTGGGTTTATTTTCCTAATTAGGATTTTGTCTTCTTATCAGCCTCTATGTCCACATTACCTACCATAGTCACTGGCAAAGCTGATTATTGCGTACACGTCTGCCAGTGTAGTCTACACAGAAACACAAATTGCAACACAAATTGATTTAAACACAAATTTACTTAATATCACCTTAGAGTCAGAAATGATCTTGAATATAACAAAGTAACTTTTAAAATATACTTTGTATTATTATTTATGACATTTGTTTTCAAGCTGTGCATCTACTCATTGCAGTCTGGAATACTAGTGTCAATGTATAAAGAGGGACCTACTCACTGAAATGAAGGATTGATTAATCTGCTTTATGTTTTATTATTGAATTATCTTACTCTTCCTACTTGAAAACTCAAGGTGAGCCTATAACTATGACTTTTCCCATTGGTCTTAATGAAACATCTCATCAATTCTAAATGTTGTCATAAACAAAAAGAGCAGTGAATGGACATCATCCACTATATATCTCTCATATACAAATGAATTTCTTCAATTTGCAAGATCAAAACTGATTCATAAGAACATGACTTCCTGCTTAGACCTAAGATTCAGGTTTGGCAATTTTTGTACACAAACACATATGTCCTTGCAAACTTTCCTGAATATTAGGAAAGGAACATCAATGAAGTCACTTTTTAATATATTTGTGTGGGAAAAAACAACTTGGATAAGAGAGTAATCAGAAATGCTTTCTTCAAATCTCAGAACATGTGTGAAAAAAAAATGGTGAAAAATAAGAAGCAGTAGATTATTAGCTTTGCCCTCAGTATCATTCACTTTGATTATTACATTTGCCAGCAGGCTTCATAACCAGTTACCCTACAATAAAATGGTAAAATATAATGCATTTATTATCAAATGAGATGGTATGTTTTGGAGTTGTTTCAAGTTCTACTAGGTTTCTCATGAGTCTGTAATTAGCTGTCAGTCTCTCTATATGTTTCTAAGGTTCATCTATGATCCAGTAGTTGGCTGTAGTGCTTTTGTATTTTAAACTAAATTGTGAACAGTTCATTCATTCCTCAGTTCAGTTCAGTCATTCAGTCATGTCTGACTCTTTCAACCCCATGGACTGCAGAACACTAGGCTTCCCTGTCCATTACAAACTCCCAGAAGTAAAAGTGAAGTGAAAGTGAAAGTCGTTCAGTCGTGTCTGACTCTTTGCAACCCCATGGACTATGCAGTTCATGGAATTCTCCAGACCAGAATATTGGAGTGGGTAGCCTTTCCCTTCTCCAGGGGTTCTTCCCAACCCAGGCATCAAACCCTGGTCTCCCTCATTGCAGGCGGATTCTTTACCAGCTGAGCCACCAGGGAAGCCCAAGAATACTCGTGTGGGTAGCCTATCCCTTCTCCAGGGGATCTTCCCAACCCAGGAATCTAACCCAAGTCTCCTGCATTGCAAGCAGATTCTTTACCAACTGAGCTATCAGGGAAGCCCACAAACTCCTGGAGCTTGCTCAAACTCATGTCCATTCAGTCAGTGATACCATTCAACCATCTCATCCTCTGTCATCCCCTTCTCCTGTCTTCAATCTTTCCCAGCATCAGGGTCTTTTCTATATCTAGGTTAATATAGTTTACAGAAGAAAATGAGTTTATCAAATGTAAATTGCCTTAATTTATTCCACTGCTCCTAGTCATTATAATGCTTTCCTTTCTTCCCAGTTAGAAGACATATCTCTCACATTTATTCAGGGTGACTCAGCTACCTGTACTCTAGGTCTGACCCTGAGTCATGCATCATTAGAGATTTTCTTTTTTTAACTATTTTATTGGGACTATAACAGGTAATAAATTGAATATATTAAAAATGCACAAGCAATAGAGGAAGTAGAGGGATTAATAAGATGGCAGTATAGAAATTTCCATGTCTGTCCCCTCTAAGAAACATCAAATAAAAAGAACTATCCATCCACCAAAATACCTTCACAGGAGCAAGGGATTCCAAGTGAGACATTACAGCACTTTGATGAAGCAAGATAATTTTTAAAAGATGCATTGAATAAGGTAGGAAGGAAGGACAATGTCACGTTACTGCTGTCACACATACCTCAAGTCTAGGCATCTCAGTATGGAGAGAGAAACCTCCAAGTGGGAAAAGAAGAGTGAAGTGAGCACCTGAATTCACCTCAGACTCATTTCAGGCACATCCTAGTGCCAGGCTACCTCCCCAAAGTCTAGATCTCAGACAAATCACTGCACTCACAAGTTCCCGGCTCACCCCAACACCCAGCTGGAGCACATGGTCTCAGTATCCACACAGGCTCCTGCAGACACAGTCCATGCAGGCTCCTAAAGACACAGGCTTGTGGCCCAACCAAGTAGCCTTGCCCCTGAGATCTAACTTTCAGTCTTGGCATGGCACCAACACAGCATATAGCTCCCTAGCCTTAGGCAAACTCCCTTGAACTAAAGAGCTTGCCTTCACCAGGACAAGGCCAGCCTCTACCTTCTAAGATGTCAAACCCTTCACATGAGTCCCTGGCACCTGGATGACACAACCTGTACCAAGAATCCATGCCCAGTCACACAGAACTATATGGTATGTTCATCACCACAGACTCAGGTGCCAAGACCACCTCAGTGATTCCAAGATCCAGACCTTGCTCCTTGTGGTTCAGACACTGTACCAGACCCCAGGGAACCAAGAACCAGGCCAACCACTTATTCAAGCTCCAAGCCTGCCCTCTCAAGGACTCCAGAAGCACCTTCACCTTTGGACACCACCAGAGAGCCCACACAGTATCTTTGGTAGGTTTGCTGTAGAAGTGCTTTGTATGCAGACTAAATTGTGAAGAAATGAAATATCTGAACCAACAAATAAAGAGTAAGGAAAATGAATCAGTGACCTAAACTTCTCAACAACAACAAAATTAAGGACCCAATGACTTCACTGGTGAATTCTACGAAAAATTTAAAGAACAATTAACACCAATTCTCAAGTTCTACTAAATGATTTAAGTGGAGGAAACACTCCCAAATTTATTTTACAAGGCCAGAATTACCCTTATACCAAAGCCAGATAAAGATACTACAGGGAGAAAAAATGACAAGCTAATATCCCTAATTAATAAAGATACATACATTATAAAAAAAAAGATACACACACTGAAACAACTAAGAGGCAAAATAAAAGCTAAAAGATAAAACAAACATGATAAGCTTAATAGATGCAGGAAAAAAACTGGCAAATTTAGCTTTCTGTCATGAAACAAACTCTCAATAAATTTTATATAGACGATTTATACCTCAAAATAACAAAGACCATATATGACAAGTCATAGTTAACATCACACTCAACAGCAAAAGGTTAAAAATTCTCTCTCTAAGATGAAGAATAAAACAAGGTTACTACTCCCACCACTCCACTTCAGCATAGCACTACAAGTCCTAGCTAGGCCAACCAGACAAGAAAAAGAATTAAAAGCTATCTGAAACCAAAAGGAAGGAATAAAGTTGTCTCTGATTGAAGATGATATCATCTTATATATAAATACCTAAATACTCCACCAAAAAGAACTGTTAGAAATAGTAAACAAACTAAGTTTTGTACACAAAGTTAACCTACAAAATCAGCTGCATTATGCACAGCAAAAGAAACAATCAACTAAATGAGGAGTCAACTGACAATAGAAGAAAATGTTTTTAAACCTTATATCTGATAATGAATTAATATTCAAAATATATCAGGAAATACCGCAACTCAGTGGAAAAATGCAATCCAGTTAGAAAAGATCTGAATAGACATTTTCCAAAAAATGACATACATGTGACAATAGGAACATGAAAAGATCTCAACTTTGCCAACTGTTAGGTAAATACAAATCAAAATCACTATGAGATATCACTTTACATCTTTTAGAATGGCTCTTATAAAAAAAGAGGAGATAAATATTGTTGGTGATGAGGTAGAGAAAAGTGAAGCCTTGTGCACTACTGATGGGAAGCAAAAGTGGTACAGTCACTATGAGAGTGAGTATGGTGTTCCACAAAACGTGAAAAAATAATACTACTATATGATCCTGCATAACGCTTTTGGGTATATATCCAAAGAAGATGTGATGAATACTGGGAGTTAGACCTATAAATGGATGGAGAGTTCATAGAAAAGGAGTAACAAAAACTGAATTGACTTTACATCTGAACTGGTCTCTTGGGAACAGAAAATCAATAAGGAAAATTTCCTTGCCATCCATACCACTGTCACTCAAGGAAGGCATGTACTTGTAAGTTGGAGTAACAAGAGGGAAATTGCCAAATAGACAGATATAAAGAGATAAATTCTCTGCTGAGATTGGACTGGATGAGACACTGTTGTTTCTTTTGGGGTTCTAAGCCTGACTTAAGGACCAGTTGAGTCAAAACTCCTTCCTTCTTTCCAGGGAAAGATTTCAACCTCCATTATCAACTATTCAGGGAGGAATTTGTGTTTTCTCCCAGAGGTTGTATTCTTAGAGGTCACAACCAGGTGGGTCTGAAAACCCATGAACACTGTAGGAGTAGGTCTGAATGAAATCCAAGAATGTTTCCTTGAGGTTACTTGAGAGTTATTCCTGATTAAACTGGAGCCTGAGAATTACTGTGGTTGTTTGCTTGCTTGCCTCACATATTAACTGATGTATTTATCTCTGATGTCCAAAGAGAACTGAATATTTTACTCAGCATTGCAGAGTCTGTGTTGAAAATTAAATGGACGCTAGATTAGAAGAGGTAATGGGAGGGGTGAAGTGATTCCAGTAAAAGTAGAACATAAATTCAAGGACCTTTGCAATTAACTGGAATAAAGAAATATCCTTATTAGCTAAGGAGAGATACACAGTGAAGTGATAAGATTTTTCAGTTTTAAGGTGGTATATATTTGACTGGTGCATACTTACATATTAATAAGGAAACCCAGACCAAGGAATGCTTGAAAATATACTCTTGCGACAGCATTTCTTGAGACACACCTCTCAAGACATACATCTCAGTGTGGGTGTTCACATCAAAGGAAATTATGTAGTATATGAAAAGATTCAAGGTAACAATGTCTACTTTCCAGTTATTTTGTTATCTGTGAAGCCAAATATAGTTATGGGTTTGTCAGATACATACTTTCTCCATTGTAAATTGTAAATAGGAGTACTTTCCTTTTATATAGTAAGATCATAGTGTTTTTATTCCCAAATTTTCCATTTATTAAAAAGATAAGAGCTTTTTGCTGTGTTGTTTAAGCCAACTGGCTGTTTTGCATTTGGTTAATTTATGTATGCAAGGGTTTCTTGTTGATGAAAGGAATACTAATTTTCTAGAGATATTGGGAGATATTCCTGTCACAAGTCAGTATTTTGGAAGTCCATGGGACCTAGTAAATACAGGTAATCAGTGTCAGGTTTGGAAGAAACATTAACTCAAGGTTTGGATAAGATGCAAGGAAGTGAGACCTGTGGAAGTCAAGAGAAGGCATGGAGAAGGAAGAATAAAGACTGGATTCACCTGACTTCTAATCTGCTCTTCTGGGAACAGAGAATCAACAGGAATCATTTTCTTTGTGTTCAGACCAGTGTTCCCACAGGGATTTGTGTGCTCAGAAGTGGGAATAACAATGGCAACAGTGCCTAATGAGCAGCCTAGGGAGCTATAACTACCTCCACTACAGCCCCAGTGTGTGAATCCCTGCTCCCGGTACTGGAAAGACAGATGCTGCATTTGGAGTCCTTATTGTGGCTCACACACCAATATTTTATTCCTTCCTACTGGCTTATTTGGGAACAGAACTTCAGTCTCCATCATCAAACACCCAGAGAGAATTTCAGACGTCCATACAGAGATTCTTCTGTTAGAGACAGTATCCAGGTATATCTGAGAACTCAGTAGATGTGTGAAGAAAGGTGCAGAAAGAAACGAACCTGAAAACTTTAACCTAAGGTCACCTGAGAGCCCAACAACCCTAGCCCTGAGATGAGAGACTGTGTCTTTTGCTAGGTAGGCTAATTAATCTACAATTAATGTATTTAATATGCCAAAAAGAGAAGTGTCTTTTGAACTCAGAAATACAAGGATCACTATTATACTTTAAATACAAGTATCACTGGGTTTTCCTGGTGGCTCAGATGGTAAATAATCTGCCTGCAATGCAGGAGACCTGGGTTTGATCCCTGGGTTGGGAAGATCCCCTGGAGGAGGGCATGGCAACCCACTCCAGTATTCTTGCCTGGAGAATCCCCTTGGACAGAGGAGCCTGGTGGGCTGCACTCCATAGGGTCACAAAGAGTCAAACACGACTGAGCGACTAAGCACAGTACCCCACAGCACAAGGGTCACTGTTATAACTAATTGTGGGGAATGAAGTTTAGTTAATGAGAATGAAGAAGGAATGGAAGCATAAACTGGTTCCAGTAAAATTAAAACATATCTGAGGAAGTTTGCAGTTAAGGGGAGTGGCAAACTAGAGTTTTAAGTTTGGAGACTTGTGCAGTGAACCGCATTTTTAAAATGTTTAAGATAGGATGAATTTGAGTCATATTTGTGTGTTTATTGGAAAGACTCAGACTAAGGGAGATGGATATTAGTTTGCAACATCAGTTCCAAAGACAAAGAATTCATGGTTGTCTCACATATTTGTTATTCATATGGGAAAAAAATTGTGCTTAATATGAAAAAGTGTTATGCTAACAAGCTTTACAATTATTTCACTGTTTAGAGGTGGGGAAGCAATGGTGACATTTGAAGGGTAGAAGAAAAAAATCAGGCACATCTCAGCAACAGTGATAACCTTTCATTTAATACCAGAAAGGAACTTTTCTGAGATTTTTACATACATTGAATAAATCTGTCAAGTGCCTCCAGACAATGGGTACTACTTTGCTTACTATTTAAAGGAAATTAGTCTACAGCAATACCATCCAAAATGCACCTGATCTCTTCTGATCTCAGAAGCTAAGCGGGGTCAGGACTGGTTAGTACTTGGATGATGGGAGACCACTTGGGAATACTGATTTCTATAGGCTTAAAAATGAATAAATAAAAGAGAATATTAGCACTTACAATGGTTCAGTTGGCTCCCTATGGACAAGCAACTAGTATGTGGTAGATTCAAAATTCAAAACTCAGTTTTCTGATGCCCAAAATTTTACCCATAATACCATTTAAAATCTTTCACGTTTTCATCTTTAAAAAATGTTCACTGGTTGTTATGTTTTATATATTTTCTGTTGTGAATTGAGAGTTTATTTTCTAATAGCGTTTATCTAATGGAAAGTTTAATCAGTAAAATGTCATAACATTCTAAAATATTGTTTCTCTAGATAATAAATTGTGAGTTTTTTCCCCCTTCTTTTATTAGGTATTCTGGACATTAAGGGGATATGGTTTGGTAATGGTTCCAAACTGAGTTTGGAATGCTGCCAGAACCAGAAAAGAGTCTATCTCATCATAATCTCGCAAAATTACCTTAGTATTCTAGATTATTTTATCCCTGATGTATAGATCTCTCCTCTTACTCTCCATTTAAATTTTTTTTTATGTTTCCTTAAATACTAGACATAAAATGGGCATATAAATACGGATCTTCATGTTTATACGTCCTTGAGAGAATTATCATTTGGTCAGTTCAGTTCAGTTCAGTCGCTCAGTTATATCTGACTCTTTGTGACTCCATGGACTGCAGCACGCCAGGCTTCCCTGTCCATCACCAACTCCCAAAGCTTGCTCAAACTCATGTCCATCAAGTCAATGATGCCATCCAACCATCTCATCCTCTGTTGTCCCCTTCTCCTCCTGCCTTCAATCTTCAATCAGTTGGTATTACTTGCTGTTTCCATGTAATTTTTAATTGAAATGATATTGATTTATCACATTATGAAGTATTCATATACAATATTTTATTTTGAGTTCTACAGCGTATTTACCACCAAAATGTTAGTTTCCAACCATAACCACATAGTTGTCCCTGTTTATCAAATTTACCTCCCCTCTCCCCCTCTAACTATTCTATTTCTCTATATCTGTTTCTTTTTATGTGAATTTTGTTTGCTTATTTATTTAAGGTTTTTTCTTTTTTATATACCACACATGACTAAAATCATAGGGTGTTTGTCTTTTTGCATCTGACTTATTTCCTTCCATCATAACCTTGAGGTCCAGATGGGCATTTGTCAAAAATGTTTTCTTCTTTTATTTTAGCCATGCCATATTCCATTGTAGATACATGCCACATTCTTTTTTCCTGTCTTATTTATTTATTTATTTTAAATTGAAGGATAATTGCTTTATAGCATTGTGTTGGTTTCTGCCAAATGTCAACATGAACCAGCCATAGGTATATCTATGCCCCGTCCTTTTGAACCTCCCTCCCCCATCCCCATCCCACCCATCTAGGTTATTATAGAGCCCCAGTTTGAGCTTCCTGTGTCTTACAGCAAATTCTCATTGGTTATCTATTTTATGTATGGTAATGTATGTTTCCATGTTAATCTCTTCATATGTCCAACCCTACCTTTCCTTCCCCGCCGTGTCCATAAAACTGTTCTCTATACCTGTGTCTCTACAGCCCCCCTACAAATAATTTCATCAGTACCGTTACTGGTTCCATATATATGCATTAGTATATGATACTTGTTTTCCCTTCTGACTTACTTCACTCTGTATAAAAGGCTCTAGGTTCATTTACCTCATTAGAACTGACTCAAATACATTCTTTTTTATAGCTGAGTAATATTCCATCGTGTATATGTACCACAGCTTCTTTATCCCTTCGTCTGTCAGTGGACATCTAAGTTGCTTCCATGTCCTAGCTATTGTAAATAGTTCTGCAATGAACATGGGGGTACATGCATTTTTTTTGTTTTGTTTAGTTTTTTCAATTTTGGTTTCCTCAGGGTATATGTTTCAGGGATTGCTGGGCCATAGGGTAGTTTTATTCCAAGTTTCTAAAGGAATCTTCATACTATCTTCTGTACTGGCTGCATCAATTTACATTCCCACCAACAGTATTAAAGGGTTCCCTTTTCTCCACACCCACTCCAGTATTTATTGTTTGTAGATTTTTTGAGGATGGCCATTCTGAACAGGTGCGAGGTGATATCTTATTGTTTTGATTTTCATTTCTCTATTAATAAGCCTGATACTGAGCATCTTTTCATATGTTTATTAGCCATCTGTATGTCTTTGGAGAAATGTCTGTTTAGGTCCTTTTCCCAATTTTAATTGGATTGTTTGTTTTTCTGGTATTGATTTGTATGAGCTGCTTGTATATTTTGGAAATTAATCCTTTGTCAATTGTTTCATTTGCTATTATTTTCTCTAACTCTGGGGGTTGTCTTTTCACCTTGTTTATAATTTTCTTTGCTGTGCAAAGCTTTTAAGTTTATTTTTGTTTTTATTTCCATTACTTTAGGAGGTGGGTCATAGAGAATCTTGCTTTGTTTTATGTCATTGAGTGTTCTGCATATGTTTTCCTCTAAGAATTTTATAGTTTCTAGTCTTACATTTAGGTCTTTAATCTATTTTTAGTTTATCTTTGTGTGTGGTGTTAAGAAGTGTTCTAATTTCATTCTTTTTCACGCAACTGTCCAGTTTTCCCAGCAGCACTTATCAAAGAGACTATCTTTGTCCCGTTGTATATTCTTTCCTCCTTTGTCAGAAATACGGTACCCACAGATGTGGGGGTTTATCTCTGGAATTTCTATCTTGTTCCATTGGTCTGTATCTTTGTTTTTGTGCCAGCACCATACTGTCTTGATGACTGTAACTTTGTAGCATAGTCTGAAATCTGGATGGTTGATGCTTCAAGTTCCACTCTTCTTTCTCAAGATTGCAATGGCTATTCTGGGTCTTTTGTGTTTTCATATGTACTGTGAGACTTTCTGTTCTAGTTCTGTGAAAAATGCCATCGGTAATTTGATAGGGACCACACTGAACCTGAAGATTGCATTTGGTCGTCATTTCACAATGTAGATTCTTCCAACCCAGGAATACGGCATATCTCTCCATTTGCTGATGTCTGCTTTGATTTCTTTCATCGGTGTGTTATAGTTTTCTGTACAAAGCTCTTTTGTCTCCTCAGGTTTATTCCTAGATATTTTACTCTTTTTATTGCAATGGTGAATGAGATTGATTCCTTAATTTCTCTTTCTTATTTTTCATTGTTAGTGTACAGGAATGCAAGTGATTTCTGTGTGTTGATTTGTATTCTCCAAATTTGCTAAATTCACTGATTAGCTCTAGTAATTTTCTGATAGTATCTTTAGGGTTTTCTATGTATAGTATCCTGTCATCTGCAAAGAGAGAGTTTTACTTCTTTTCCATTCTTAATTCCTTTTATTCCTTTTTCTTCTCTGATTGCCTTGCTAAGATTTCCAAAGCTATGTTGAACAATAGTGGTGAGAGTGGGCACTCTTGTCTTGTTCCTGATCTTAGAGAAAATGCTTTCAGCTTTTCACCATTGAGAATAATGTTTGCTGTGGATTTGTCCTATATGGCCTTTTTATTATGTTGAGGGAGTTTCCTTCTATGCCCATTCTGAAGAGTTGTTTTTATCATAAACTACCATACAATTGCACTCATCTCACATGCTAGTAAAGTAATGCTCAAAATTCTCCAAGCCAGGCTTCAGCAATACATGAACCATGAACTTCCAGATGTTCAAGTTGGTTTTAGAAAAGGCAGAGGAACCAGAGATCAAATTTTACAGAAGGCTTTTTCTACACCTATTGAGATTATCATATGGCTTTTATCTTTCACATCGATTTGCATATATTGAAAAATCTTTGCATTCTTGGGGTAAATCTGACTTGATCATGGTGTATGATCTTATGTGTTGTTGAATTCTGTTTGCTAGAAATTTGTTTTGGATTTTTGCATCTATGTTCTTCAGTGATATTGGCCTGTAATTTTCTTCTTCTGTGTTATCTTTGTCAGTTTTGTATTACAGTGTGGTGTCCTCATATAATGAGTTTGGAAGTGTTCCTTCCTCTGCAGTTTCTTAAGAGTTTTACAAGGACAGGCATTAGCTCTTCTCTAAATGTTTGATAGAATTCATCTGTGAAGCCATCTGGCCCTGGGCTTTTGTGGGTTTTTTTGGAGATTTTTTTATCACAGTTTTTATTTCACTGCTTGTAATTGGCTTGTTCATAATTTCTATTTCTTCCTGGTTCAGTCTTGGAAGATTAAACTTTTCTAAAAATCTGTCCATTTCTTCCAGGTTGTTCATTTTATTGGCATATAGTTGTTCATAATAATCTTTTATGATCCTTTGTATTTCTGTGTTGTCTGTTGTAGCCTCGCCTTTTTTATTTCTAACTTTATTGATTTGATTCTTCTCTTTTTTTCTTGATGAGTCTGGCTAAAGGTTTGTCAATTTTCTTTATCTTCTCAAAGAACCGGCTTTTAGTTTTATTAATCGTTACTATTGTTTCCTTCATTTCTTTTTCTTTTGTTTCTCCTTTAATATTTATGATTTCTTTCCATCTGCTAACTTTGGGATTTTTTTTGTTCCTCTTTTTCTAGTTGTTTTAGATGTAAAGTTAGGTTATACATTCAATGTTTTTCTTGTTTCTTGACAGGATTGTATTGCTATAAATGTCCCTCTTAGAACTGACTTTGCTGCATCCCATAGGATTTGAGTTGTGTTTTCATTGTTATTTTGTTTCCAGGATTTTTTAAATTTCCCTTTTGTTTTTTTTAGTAACCTATTCATTATTTGGAAACATATTGTTTAATCTCCATGTGTTTGTGTTTTTTACAGTTGTTTTCCCCTGTAATTGATACCTAGTCTCATAGTGTTGTGGTCAGAAAAGATGTTTGATACAATTTCAGTTTTCTTAAATTTACTGAGGTTTGATTTATGACCCAAGATGTGGTATATCATGGAGAATGTTCCATGTGCACTTGAAAATAAAGTGTATTCTTCTGCATTTGGGTGATATGTCCAGAAGATATCAATTAGATTCATCTGGTCTAATGTGTCATTTAATGCTTGTGTTTCCTTACTTTCTGTTTTGATGATCTATTCATTGATGTAAGTGAGGCATTAAAGTCCCCTACTATTATTGTGTTACTTTCAATTTCTCCTTTTATGTCTGTTAGTGTTAGTCTCATGTATTGAGGTACTCCTGTATTGGGTGCACAAATATTTATAATTTCTATGTCTTCCTCTTGGACTGATAGCTTGATCATTATGCAGTGTCCTTCCTTATCTCTTATAATATTATTTACTTTAAGGTCAGTTTTGTCTGATATGAAGATTGCTATTCCAGCTTTCTTTTGATTTCCATTTGCTTGTAATATCTTCTTTCATCCTCTCACATTCAGTCTGTATGTGTCTCTAGGTCTGAAGTGGGTCTCTTGTAGACAGCATATATCATATGTTCTTGTGTTTGTATCCATTCAGCCAGTTTTTGTCTTTTGGTTGGGCCATTTAATTCATTTACATTTAAAGTGATGGTTGACAAATATGTTATTATTGTCATTTTCTTAATTGTTTGGGGTTTATCTCTGTAGGTCTTTCCTTCTCTTGTGAATCCTGTCTATATGACTCCCTTCAACATTTGTTGTAAAGCTGGTTTGGTGGTACTAAATTCTCTTAACTTTTTCTTGTCTGTAAAGTTTTTTATTTCTTTATCAGTTATGAATGAGGTCCTTGCCAGATACAGTAATCTTGGTTGTAGATTTTCTCCTTTCGGTACTTTAAGTATATTTTTTCATTCTCTTTTGGCCAGCCAGTAGAATATCTGCTGAAAGATTTGCCATTAATCATATGGGGTTTCCCTTGTATGTTACATGTTGCTTTTCCCTTGCTGCTTTTAATATTCTTTCTTTGTGTTTAGTCTTTGCTAGTTTGATTAGTATGTGTTTTGGCATGTTTCTCCTTGAGTTTATCTTTATGGGACTCTCTATGCTTATTGGACTTGATTGGCTATTTCCTGTCCCATATTTGGGATATTTTTTACTATAATCACTTCAAAAATTTTCTCAGACCCTTTCTTTTCCTCTTCTTCTTCTGAACTCCTATAATTCAAATGTTGGTGCGTTTAATATAGTCCCAGAGGTCCCTGAGACTATCCACAGTTCTCTTCATTCTTTTTCCTTTATTCTGCTCTTTGGCAGTTATTCCCACCATTCTATCTTCCAGCTCACTTCTCTGTCCTTCTGCCTCAGATATTCTGCTATTTATCTTTTCCAGAGTACTTTCAATTTCAGTAACTGTATTTTCTGTCTGTTTATTTCTTCTAGGTCTTTGTTAAATGTGTTAATTGATCCTTGCATTTTCTCCATTCTATTTTTGAGGTTTTGGGTCACCCTTACTATCATTACTCTGAATTATTTTTCAGGTAGCCTCCCTGTTTCCTCTTTGTTTATTTGGTCTTGTGGGTTTCTAGCTTTTTCCTTCATTTGCACAATATTTCTCCGCCTGTTTTTTTTTTTAAACATTGCATTTGAGGTCTCCTTATCCCAGGCTTTGAGGCTGAATTTCTTCTACCTTTTGATTTCTGCCCTTGGTGGATAAGGGTGGTCCCTTGGTTTGTGTCGGCTTTGTGTTGGGTGTGACTTGTGCTTATGTTCTTGTGGGAGGAGGTGAGTTGTTGTTGGGTTTTGTTGTTTTGTTTTCCCCATCTGAGGGGCAGGGCTGTGTGAGGTGGTCATCCTGTCTGCTGATGACTGGGTTTGTGTTTTTATTTTGTTTGTTGTTTGGGTGAGGCATCCTGCAGGGAGTCCTGGTGGAAGTTGGATAATGCTGGTTCTTATATACAGGTGGAGGCCTTTGTGGGAATTTTCACTAATTAATACTCCCTGGGATTAGTAGTTCTCTGGCAGTCTAGGGTCTTGGAGTCACTCCTCTCACTCCAAAAACTCAGGGCCTGGCTTCTGGCCATGGAATGGAGATTCAACAGGTGGTTTGTTATGGCATTAAAGGGGATTAAAACAAACACACCAAAACAAAAACAAGAAACAAAAGATGAACCCCAGACAAATGGCAAATACTAAGTCAGGCAAATAATAACAGAAATAATGGAATATACACACATAAACAAAACCAAACAGTTAAAAAAATAAGAAGTACAACAGATTGACTTGGCAAGCAAAGGAAACCAAAATTGATATCAGCTAGTTAAAAACAAAACTAACTAAAGGACAAACTGGAAAACAAAACCAAAGCAGGTGCCAACTGGGGAATAAAGCAATGAAAACAAAAACTAACCAACATAGTGTGAAAAAGAAAGAAAAGGGAAAAAAGAAAGACTAGAAAAGCAAAATTAAATAGAGGTAGATAAAGAAAATGTGTATATATTAAGGAATAACTACAATGGGAAAGTAACAATAATAAAAGCAAACAAAAGAATAAATATAAAATAATAATAATAAATTTAAAATATTTAGAAATTTAAAAATAAAAACCCCATAGAACTGCAAAAGGCCAAGATAGAGGCAGAAGTATATAAAAGAAATAAAAAGTGTGACTAAAAAAGTTCTCAAAAGCTTAAATAGCTTTAATAGTACTAATAAAATAAACTACAGCAGCAGTGAGAAAAAAAAAATGAAAAAGGAAAGAAAACACCAGTAGCAACGACAGAACAAGTCAAAATATAATAATAGATGTTTTTCTTGAATCTCAGTTGTCAGCATCCTTTCCCTTGCTGTGAATCACAGTCCACCTCATCTCCCTCAATTGCCCTCCAATACTGGGCTGGTCTTGGACCAGTGTGGGGACAGCTCAGACTCTAATCTGGTTTTACTCCTGTGTGTTCTTGCCTCCAATGTTCACAGCTGCCAGAGCCAGTGCATTTTCTTTTGTGGAAACTGTCATTGTCCTTGTATGTATTCCATAGACAGAGTCTGCTTAGTCGACTGTGTGGATTGAATCTGCAGCTTATACAGCTGGTGGGAAGATTTAGGGTCATCTTGCTCAGCCACACTCCCCCTGGGTTTCAATTGTCATTTTATCTTCACCTCTGCAGGTGAGTTTTCCACAGGCTTTGCTTCTGAGGCTGCCCTGCTGGACCCCTGCCCCATGTGAGGACCAGGCATGGGGGTGGCACAGCTGTTTGGACTGCAGCAGCCCTGGCAGCACCAGGCACGCAGAGGAGCCAGCAGCTAGGGCAGCAGGAGTTACAGTGCTCTTAGGGTATTTCTAGCCTCTGGAATTTCTGCCCCAGTAGAGACCAAGCATAGAGGTGGTACGGTTGTTTGGATCATCAATGCCAGGTGTGCAAAGGCACAGGTGGCTTTGTCAAGGCACATTGTCAAGGAGATATGGCACTATTAGGGTGTTTTTGTGTGTGTGTGTGTGTGTGTGTGTGTGTGTGTGTGTTTTCCCCGCTAGCCTCTGGCAACTCTGCCCCAAGAGTGGAGGTGTTGTAGCTGCTTGGATCACGGGGACTCTGGCAGCGCTAAGCGTGCAGGGACACCAACTGCCTCAGCCACAGGAGCTATGGCCCTATCAGAGGATTTTTCTAGCCTCTGGCAGCTGGAAATCAGAGGGCCTCTTCGGCTGATCCTTCTTTGTTGCTAGGCCCATTCAGGGACTTAAAGTGTCCTTCTGTGGCTGGGGTTCTTATCAGCTGTTTGGCGCATCAGGCACTTAAATCCCCTCCCCCTGGGGGCCTTGTCTTTTGCTCTGGGGTCTTTCTCTATTGTTCAGCTGCTGGTGCTGGCCCAAAGGGGAGAAAGAGGCTACAGTGATGGCTCCACCCCCTACACATGACTCAGCAGTATCGCTTGACCTTCATGGCTGCTGGATTTTCCTCCAAAGATACTTCCCTCTGTGATCTCCTCCTTCACATCCCGTTGGGCCATCCACCCTGCAGTCAATAGCAGACGTCGCCCTGGGATTGCTCTCTGATCTGTACACTCCAGCTCCCAACCACTGTGCTTTCTAAGGGACTTGCATCCTTGTCTGAGGTAAGTACGGCTGCAACAAGGATGGTCTGTGTGATTCTCATTCCATTCAGACTGTCACAGAACAGCCGCTTCACTCTCCACCAGCCTCAAATGTTTCTCCTCCTTCCCAAACAGTTGCCACGATGTGGGGATCTGACCTCCTGCTTCAGTTCCCCCAACCCCCAGGTGCAGGTGCAGTTCTGCTCACTCTCCTCTTTTCCTCCCATTTCCTTCATCCTACCAAATTTTGTGTGGTGCTATGTATTCTTTTCTGGTGGTCAAGTATTCGTGCCCATTCTCAGCTGGTGTTCTGCAAGATCTTCTGTGTTTGAAGGTATATTCCTGATGTAACTGTGAAGAGAGATGTACTCCACCTCCACCTTCTCTGCCTTCTTGTTCTCTCATGTCACATCTTCTTTACCCATTCATCTATCAATACACACTTAGGCTGCTTCCATATCTTGGCTATTGTAATAATGCTATAACTAACATTGACATGCATATATCTTTTCAAATTAGTGTTTGAGGGTTTTTTTTTGAGGGATGGAGGGAGGCATAAATACCCAAAAATAGAATTGCTAAATGATATGGTAGCTTATTTTTAAAACCTGAGAAACCTCCATAACATTTTTATTGTGACACCACTGATTTACATTCCTGCCAGTAGTGCATAAGGTTTATCTTTTCTCCCCATTCTCTTCAGTACTTGTTATGTCTTGTCTTTTTGATAACAGCCATTCTCATGGGCCTGGAGTGATAGCCTGTGTTTTCTTCCAGAAGTTTTATGGTTTCTCAGGTCTAATTATAAAAATTTAATCCACTCTGAGTTGAATTTTTATACTTTTTGGTGCAATTTTAAATAGGATGATATTCTTAATTTATTTTCCTTTTAGTTCACAGTCACTGTATAGAAATACAATTTTATATATTGATTTTATATCCTCTAACTTCATTGTATTTATTTCTAATGGTTTTAGGGTTTTCTACACATAAAATCATGTTATCTGCAAATAGTGATGATTTTACATTTTCCTTTCTAATTCAAATGTCTTTTATTTATTTTATTGCTCGAGTGCTCTGGTCAGGATTCCAATACTATCCTGAATAAAATTGGGGAAAGTGGGCATGTTTGTTATGTTCCTGACCTAAGATAGCTAGCATTCAGTATTTCAACACTGATTCAGATGTTAGCAGTGGGTTTGTCATAAATGACTTTTATTATGTTGAGGTATATTCCTTCTATATTCACTTTATTGAAAGCTTTTATCATAAAAGGTTATTGAAATTTTAACACTCTTCTAACATCTGCATCTTTTCTGCATCAATATGGAGTTATATATGGTATTTATTCTTCATTAGTTTATCATGGATTTTCATGCTAACTACTTTTCAGATGTTAGACCATCCTTGCATCCCAGGAACAAATCCCACTTAATAATGGTGTGTGGTCCTTTTAATGTATGTTTTTATTCAGTTGCTAGTATTTTGTTGAGACTTTTTGCTCTACATTTATCAGAAATAATGGACTATAATTTTCTTGTTTTCCTTGTTGTCATGGTCTCATTTTGGTATCAGGATAAAGTTGGCCTCACAAAATTCATAAGGATGGTCTTCTCTCTTTTAACTTTTTGGAAGAATTGGGGGAGGATAGGTATTAAATCTTCTTTGAATGTTCTGTAGAATTCATGCCTGAAGCTGTCTCATCCTGGATCTTTCATTTGGGGGAACTTTTTGATTACTGCTTTAATAACTGTACTAATAATTGGTCTACTCAGATTTTCTCTACCTTCAGTCTATAGTTGTGTGATTCTAAAGATTTTGTTTATTTTTTCTAGGTTGCCTGATTTGTTGGCTTATAGTTGTTCATAATAGTCTCATAAACCTTTGTATTTCTACTGTATTTATTGCTATTTCTGCTCTTTTATCGCTGATTTTTTTAAAATATGGATCGTTTTTGAAGTCTTTATTGAATTTGTTACAATATTGATTCTGTTTTTATGTTTTGGTTTTTTCGCCACAAGGCATATGGGATCTTAACTCCATGACCAGGTATTTAGCCCATATCCTCTGCACAGGAAATCAAAATCTCAACCACTGGACCACCAAGGAAGTCCCTATTTCTGATTCTATTAATCAGAGACTTATTTTTTCTTTTTTGTTAGTTAGTCCAATAAAGCTTTTGTCAATTTTGTTTATCTTTTCAAAGACCCAGCTTGATTGAACCAAATCATTGATTTTTTCCCATCCTCTTTGTAGTTTTCATTTCATTTATTTCTGCTTTGATTTTTCTTATGTTCTTTCTTTTACTAACTTTTGGCTCTTTGCTCCTTTTCTATTTCCTTTAGATGTAAAGTTAGATTGTTTGTTTAGATCTTTCTTGTTTCTTTTGGTAGGTAAGGATTACTATACAGTTCTCTCTTATTACTAAGTTTGTTTTATCACAATGATTTAAGTATGTCATACATTCATTTTTATTTGTATACATAAATTTTATGACTCCTTTGATTTGTAATATTCCAATCATTAAGTAGCATGTTGTTTAATATACATATATTTATGATTTTTCCAACTTTTTCTTATAGTTGATTTATAGTTTCATACCATTGTGATCAGAAAATGCCTGATATAATTTCAACCTTCTAAATTTATTAAGACTTGTATTGTTTCCCAACACATGGTCTATTCTTGAGAAAGGTCCATTTGCACTTGAGAAGAATGTGTCCTTCAGACCCAATGTTTCATATAAGGCTACTATTTCCTATTGACTTTATGTTTCAAAGATCTATTCACTATGTAAGCAGGGTGTTAAAATCCACTACTCTTCTTGTGTTGCTGTCAGCTTTCTCCATTTAGATCTCAAAAACTGCCTTATACATGTCAGTTTCTCTGTTTTAGATGCAGATATATTAATAACTAACATTAGCTTTATAACTTTGTCTTCATCATTTTTAGGTCTTCCTGAGTTCTCAGTAATAAATAACACCCTCATTCACTCTTTTTATACCTGTTTTTCTATCTTCATGTATGTCACTATGTCACATGATATGCAATATTTATTTGCTTATATTTTTCAGTCATTGTATCATTTGCCTTTTGTTTCTCACAATCTTATGCCTAGAAAATGGCCAGTACTCACTATATGTTCCTCAAAGGCATAAAATATTTCTCATTGCAACTGTTTAATGCATGATTCCTCGGGAGAAAGTCTGAAAATTTTCTCCATATAACAATCTATCTAGGACTACTTTAGGACTTTAAATATCTTTTCCTATTCAGTCTGTATATTTCCTACTCAGTCTGTACAGACTTTCCTACAAGTCTGTATATTTCCTCCCTCTCTAACAGAATTCCTAGTCAGAGATGTTGCAAAACAGCTCTTAAATGTTTTATATGTATTTACTTTATATATACATGGTTTAAAATATACGTTGTAGCATTTTAAATAATAATACTTATTTGTGCAAAATTATGTATGTATTTTTTATTCGTAGTCATCAACACCAGCACATGGTACCAGGAAATGATACACAAAATTCAGGATTTCTTCTTCAGGGTTTATCGGTGGAACCAGAACTGCAACCATTCATATTTGGAATGTTCCTCTCCATGTATCTGATCACTGTGTTTGGAAATCTGCTCATCATCCTGGCTGTCAGTTCAGACTCTCATCTTCACACCCCCATGTACTTCTTCATCTCCAACTTGTCCTTTGTTGACATATGTTTCACTACCACAACAATCCTAAAGATGTTAATAAATATACAGATCCAGAGCAAAGTTATATCCTATGGAGGGTGCATCACCCAGATGTATTTTTACATGCTGTTTGCAGCACTGGATGATTTTCTGCTGACTGTGATGGCCTATGACCGCTTCTTGGCCATCTGCCACCCCCTGCACTACACGGTCATCATGAGCCCCCGACTCTGTGGACTGCTGGTGCTGGTGTGCTGGCTCATTAGTGCTCTGTTTTCCTTGTTAGAAAGCTTGCTGGTGTTACAGCTGTCCTTCTGTACAGACTTGGAAATCCCCCACTTTTTCTGTGAAATCAAACAGGTTGTACTACTTGCCTGTTGCGACACTTTCCTTAGTGATGTTTTTATGTATTTTACATCAGTGCTGTTGGGGGGTGGCCCCCTGGCTGGTATTCTTTACTCTTACTCTAAGATAGTGTTCTCCATACGTGGAATCTCATCACCTCAGGGGAAATATAAAGCGTTTTCCACCTGTGTATCGCACCTCTCAGTTGTCTTCTTATATTATTGTTCAAGCCTAGGAGTGTACCTTAGCTCTACTGGTGCCCACAGCTCATACTCAAGTGCAACAGCCTCGGTGATGTACACTGTGGTCACACCCATGCTGAACCCCTTCATCTACAGTCTAAGAAATAAAGACATAAAAAGCGCTCTGAAAAGATTCTTTCAGATGGCAGTTATAAAAAGGAAAATTGTTCTGGATCTGAAGAATCATCCTTGAAGAACGATGCAAAACCTTAAAACAAGGAATCCCTGTCGTTTGATCAGATTCTGTGTGCTGAACTTGCTGTTTGTATTAATTTCTTTAAATTTCCATTTCTTTGATTTGAACACTTTAGACAATTTGTATACTCACTATTTTAAGTTTCTGCCTCTATCTGCTGATTTTTTGTTCATTTTCTTTTGTCCATTTCCCTACTTTTCCATTTTTATTTGTGCATTTTCCTATGTTCACAAAGTTTTTTCTCAGCCTTGGAGAAGAAAAACTTGGAAATTTTGATTAATTTTGTGGTACAACATGGGTTAATTAAAGATTTTTCTCAAATGATATTTATTATCCTGAATGATTTTAGAAGAACTATAAAAGCTGGAAAATGAGTAATAAAATTTCAGTAAGTACATACATATCAATAGTTACTTTAAGTGACAATGAAATAAATGATTCAATAAAGAGACATAAGGTAGCTGAGTGGATAAAAAAGCAAAGCCCATCTATATGCTGGGCTTCCCAGGTGGTGCAGTAGTAAAGAAACTGCTTGCCAATACAGGAAATGTGGAAAATGTGAGTTCAATCCCTGGGTTGGGAAGATCACCTAGAGGAGGAAGTGGCAACCCACTCCAGTATTCTTGCCTAAAAAATTTCACGGCCAGAAGAGCCAGGCAGGCTGCAGTCCATGGGGTCACAAAGAGTCAGATATGACTGAGCGACTTAGCACACATGTATACTGCATACAAGAGACTAACTTCAGACTAAATTTTCACAAAGAATGAATGTAAGGGAATGGAATGTAAGGGAATGTAAGGGAATGGAAAAGGTATTTTATGTATATGAACATTATAAGAAAGGGGGGTTGCAATATTCATACCAGAAAAAATAGACTTTAAAGAAAATTTGTCTTTATTGCATAAGACAAAGGGCATTACATAATATGAAAGGAATCAACATAAGAAGAGTACATACTAAAAATATTTGCTAACATATATATACCTAGGGCTTCCCTTGTGGCTCAGCTGGTAAAGAATCTGCCTGCAATTCAGGAGACCTGGGTTTGATCCTTGGGTTGGGAAGATCCCCTGGAGAAGGGAAAGGCTACCCACTCCAGTATTCTGGCTTGGAGAATTCCATGGACTGTAAAGTCATGGGGATGCAAAGAGTGAGCGACTTTCACTTTGTATACCTAAGATAAGAGAAACTAAAGGATAAAGCAAATATTCACTTATATGAAGGGAAACAGCAATAATACAAGAACAACAGAAAATGTTAACAACTCCTCTTCATCAATGGACTGATCATCTAGACAGCAAATCACTAAGGAAACAGTGGTCTTAAATGACATTAGAATAGTTGTACTTAATAAATATATAAAGAACATTAAATAAAAAAAAACACATTTTTTTACAGTGCTTATGGAGTATACTCCAGGGTAGATCACATGATAACCCAGGTAACAAGTCTTCTTAATCTTAAAAGTATAGAAACTGCATTATGCATTTTTGGAGCACAGTGGTATGAAACCAGAAAGCAACTATAGGAAACAAAATGAGAAAAACACAAACCTATGGCAACTAAAAAGCATATAATTAAAAATCTAATGAGAAAATGAAGAAATCAAAGAGGAAATCAGGAAATATTTCTCCAAAAAAAAAAAAAACCTGAAAATGAGAGCACAAATTTCCAAAATATAAGTGATACAGCAAAAACTTATAAGAGTGATTTTAATACCAACACAAGTGTACCTCAAGGAATAAGGATATTCTCATATAAATCACCTAAGTTACCATCCAAAGGAATTAGGAAAAGTAGAACAAAGAAAGCTCAGAGTCAGTAGAAGGAAATAGTGGTAGAAACTAAATGAAATACAGACCAAAAATTGAAAAGATCAGTAAAATTGAGAGCTTGATTTTTATAAAGAATAACCAAAATTGGCAAGCCTTCAGCCAGGCTCAATAAGGGAAAAAAGAAATAGGGAAAAGAAGAAGTAAAACCATCACTGTTTGCAGATGCCATAATACTATACTACCAGAAAATGACTAGAATTTACCAAACAATGTGGTGATGCAAAGTTAATACACAGAAATATCTTGCATTCCTATATAATCCTTTACTTCAGAAGAAAAGAGAAAAAAAAAAGTAGCTGGAGGAATTGGGTTCTCTGATTTCAGAGTAGACTACAAAGCTACAGTAATCAAAAGAGTATGGTGGTATCACAAAACAGAAATATAGATCAATGAAGTGGGATTTAAAGCCTGAACCAGGTGCTTCTGGTAAACTAATCTATGAAAAAGGAAGCAAGAATATACAATGGAGAAAAGATGGTCTCTTCAAAAAGTCGTGCTGGGAAAACTGGACATCTTCATGTATAATTAGAAACATTACCTTGACACCCCAAGAATTCTTATTTTGAAGGTGATACTGGAAATATGGCTTCCCAGATGGCTCAGTGGTAAAGAATTTGCCTGCAATGCAGAAGACCTGTGTTCAATCCCTGGGCCTAGAAGATCCCCTGAAGAAGGAAATGGCAACTGGATCCAGTATTCTTGCCTGGAGAATCCCATAGATAGAGGAGCCTGGTGGGCTACAGTCCATGGGATCACAGGAGTCAGACATGACTTAGTGACTAAACCACCACCACCTAACACCATACACAAAAACAAACTATAAATAGGTTAAATACTTAAATGTAAGGCCAGATACTATAAAAAATCTTAGAGGGAAGCATAGGCAGAACACTCTCTGACATAAACCACAATAAGATCTTTTTAGATTCATCTTCTAGAGTAACGAAAATAAAAACAAAAATAAATAGGATCTAATTAAACTTTAAAACTTTTGAACATCAAAGGAGACCATAAAGAAAACAAAACAGCCAAGCTCAGAATGGGAGAAAATATTTACACACAAAGCAGTTTGTAAGGGATTAATCTCCAAAATATACAAAGAGCATATGCAGCTCAATTAAAAAAGAACCCAATCAAAAAATGGTCAGAAGACATAAATAGACATTTCTGCAATGAAGACAAACAGATGGCTAAAAAGCACATGAAAAAATGCTCAACATCACTAATTATTAGAGAAATGCAAATCAAAGCTACGATGAGATATCACCTCACACTGGTTGGAATGGCTATCATCAAAAAAATCTACAAACAGTAAATGATAGCGAGGGTGAGGAGAAAATGGAACCTTGCTATACCATAGGTGGGAATAGAAACTGATATAGGCAATATGAACTGTGTGAAGCTTCCCTGAAAAACTAAAAATATAACTATTGTATGACCCAGCAATCCCATTCATGGGTATATATCTGAAGAAAACCATGTTTCAAAAAGATATTTGTATCCAAAAGTTCATTGCAGCACTGTTTGCAATAGCCAGGACTTAAAAGTAACCTAAATGTCCATCAACGTGCTTCCCAGGTGGCACAGTGGTAAAGAATCAACCTGCCAATACAGGAGACATAAGAGACGTGTGTTCAGCTCCTTGGTTTGGAAGATCCCCTGGAGTAGGAAGTGGCAACACACTCCAGTATTCTTGCCTAAAAGGTTCCATGGTCAGAGGAGTCTGATGGCTACAGTCTATGGGGTCACAAAGAATCAGACATGACTAAGCAACTGAACACATACACATTGAAATGTTCATCAACAGAGGAATGGATAACAAAATTGGTACATGTATACATGGAATACTACTCAGCCAAAAAAGGAACAAATTTGAGTCAACTGTGGTGAGGTAGATGAGCTCAGATCTTGTTATATAGAATTAAGTAACTCAGAAAGACAAAAACAAATATCATATATTAATGCATATACATGGGATCTTAAGAAATGATATTGATGAACCTATCTGCAGGGAAGGAATGAAGATGCAGACATAGAGAATGGACTTGTGGACACAGTGGGGGTAGGAGAGGGTGGGGCAAATTGTGAATGTAGCACTGACATGCATACACTATTATGTGTAAAATAGATAGCTAGTGGGAAGATGCTACGCATATTTTTTGAAAATTTCCTTCCTGACAGGAAATGACTCTTTTAGGTCTCTTGTTCCTTATCTATAAATAGGGAAATTCCACCTATGTAATAGAATTGGTGTATTAAGTAAGAGTAGCTGTGACTAAGTCCCAGGTATGCATTTACTTAGCTCAATGTGACATCAGAGGACCCTAAGGCCAGCAAGTCCAGCATTGCCCTGCCACCAGGACAGGGAATTGTGATCTCTCAGGGACGTCTTCTCCCAGGAATCACACATGGAGAAGGATACTTGAGAATCCACTGATCTAGCCTGTGTTGTACTCAGGGACATACATTTGACACCTCACATCGCTGGATCATAGGAAAAGCAAGAAAGTTCCAGAAAAACATCTATTTCTGCTTTATTGACTATGCCAAAGCCTTTGACTGTGTGGATCACAATAAACTGTGGAAAATTCTGAAAGAGGTGGGAATACCAGACCACCTGACCTGACTCTTGAGAAACCTGTATGCAGGTCAGGAAGCAACAATCAGAACTGGACATGGAACAACAGACTGGAACAACAGACTGGTTCATGGGGTCACAGAGTTGGACACAACTGAGTGACTGAACTGAACTGAACTAATGTCAAAGAATGTTATGCTTATGTTCTCTTCTAGGATTTTGTGTGTGTGTGTGTGTGAGGGCTTACCTTTAGAACTTTAAGCTATTATGCGTTTGTTTTTGTATATGGTTTGAGGGAATGTTTTAATCTTATATTTTTACATGTCACTGTCCAGTTTTCCCAGCACCGTTTGTTGAAAAAAATTGTATTTTGTTATCTCCTTTGTCTTTAATTGAGTATAGATGTGTTGTTTTATTTCTGGACTCTTTATTCTGTTCTATGATATGTATCAGATTTGTTGGGTCAGTATCATGCTTTTAGATTTCTGTAGCTTTGTTGTAGTCTAGTCAGGAAGGGTGATAACCCCAGCTTTATTCTTTTTTCTCAGGATTGCTTCATCAATTCATTCTTTTGTGATCCCGTATGAATTTTAAGATTATTTTCCCTAGTTCTGTGAAAAACATACTGGATACTTTGATAGGGATTGCATTATATCTGGATATTCTTTAGGTTTTTTGACACTTTAATAATATTAATTCTTTCAATCCTTATCAAAATGCTCATGACATTCACAGAACTAGAACAAATAATTCTAAAATTTATGTGGAACTACAAAAGATACAGAAGCTGAATATCATTCAACCACTAGAAAGAATGAATATCTTACCACTTACAACAAAATGGGTGAATTTTAGGGCATTAAGCTAAGTGAAATTATCAGAGAGAAAAAGATATATACTATATGATCTCACTATTTAGTCAAATGAAAACAAAAACAAGACACCCAAGCATATGGAGTTACAGAACAGATTGTTGCCTGAGCTGGGAGGTAGAGATTGAGCAAACATGGATGAATATTGTCCAAAAAAAGTACAAATTTCAGTTATAAAATGAATAAGTCATGGAGATATAATGTACAACATGGGACTATAATTAATGTAATTGTACCTTATATTTTAATGTAGCCAGGAGAGGGAATCTTGCAAATTCTTATCATGTGAAAAAAATGTAACCATGTATGGTAATGACTGCTAACTTGATTTATTGTAGTGATTCAGTTCAGTTCAGTTCAGTCACTCAGTCATGTCCAACTCCTTGTGACGCCATGAACCACAGCACACCAGGCCTCCCTGTGCATCACCAACTCCCGGAGTCTACCCAAAGCCATGTCCATTGAGTTGGTGATGCCATCCAACCATCTCATCCTCTGTTGTCCCCTTCTCCTCCTGCCCTCAATCTTTCCCAGCATCAGGGTCTTTCCAAATGAGTCAGCTCTTCGCATCAAGTGGCCAAAGTATTGGAGTTTCAGCTTCATCATCAGTCCTTCCTACGAACACCCAGGACTGATCTCCTTTAGGATGGACTGGTTGGATCTCCTTGCAGTCCAAGGGACTCTCAAGAGTCTTCTCCAACACCATAGTTCAAAAGCATCAGTTCTTCGGTGCTCAGCTTTCTTTATAGTTCAGCTCTCACATCCATACATGACCACTGGAAAAACCATAGCCTTGACTAGACGGACCTTTGCTGACAAAGTGATGTCTCTGCCTTTTAATATGCTGTCTAGGTTGGTCATAACTTTCCTTCCAAGGAGGAAGCGTCTTTTAATCTCATGGCTTCAATCACCATCTGCAGTGATTTTGGAGCCCAGAAAAATAAAGTCAACCACTCTTTCCCCGTCTATTTGCCATGAAGTGATGGGACCAGATGCCATGATCTTAGTTTTCTGAATGTTGAGCTTTAAGCCAAACTTTTTCACTCTCCTCTTTCACTTTCATCAAGAGGCTCTTTAGTTCTTCTTCACTTTCTGCCATAAGGGTGGTGTCATCTGCATATCTGAGGTTATTGATATTTCTTCCAGCAACCTTGATTCCAGCTTGTGCTTCCTCCAGCCCAGCATTTCTCATGATGTACTCTGCATAGAAGTTAAATAAGCAAGGTGACAATATACAGCCTTGACATACTCCGTTTCCTATTTGGAACCAGTCTGTTGTTCCATGTCCAGTTCTAACTGTTGCTTCCTGACCTGCATACAGGTTTCTCAAGAGACAGGTCAGGTGGCCTGGTATGCCCATCTCTTTCAGAATTTTCCACAGTTTATTGTGATTCACACAGTCAAAGGCTTTGGCATAGTCAATAAAGCAGAAATAGATGTTTTTCTGGAACTCTCTTGCTTTTCGATGATCCAATGGATGTTGGCAATTTGATCTCCGGTTCCTCTGCCTTTTCTAAAACCAGCTTGAACATCTGGAAGTTCACGGTTCACGTATTGCTGAAGCCTGGCTTGGAGAATTTTAAGCATCACTTTACTAGCATGTGAGATGGGTGCAATTGTGTGGTAGTTTGAACATTCTTTGGCATTGCCTTTCTTTGGGATTGGAATGAAAACTGACCTTTTCCAGTCCTGTGGCCACTGCTGAGTTTTCCAAATTTGCTGCCATATGGAGTACTGCACTTTCACAGCATTATCTTTCAGGATTTGAAATAGCTCAACTGGAATTCCATCTCCTCCACTAGCTTTGTTCGAAGTGTTGCTTCGTAAGGGCCCATTTGACTTCACATTCCAGGATGTCTGACTCTAGATGAGTGATCAAACCATCATGATTATCTGGGTCATGAAGATCTTTTTGGTACAGTTCTTCTGTGTATTCTTGCCACCTCTTCTTAATATCTTCTGCTTCTATTAAGTCCCTACCATTTCTGTCCTTTATTGATCCCATCTTTGCATGAAATGTTCCCTTGGTATCTCTAATTTTCTTGAAGAGATCTCTAGTCTTTCCCATTTGATTGTTTTCCTCTATTTCTTGCATTGATCGCTGAGGAAGGCTTTCTTATCTCTCCTTGCTATTCTTTGGAACTCTGCATTCAAATGGGTATATCTTTCCTTTTTCTCCTTTGCTTTTCGCTTCTTTCCTTTTCACAGCTATTTGTAAGGCCTCCTCAGACAGCCATTTTGCTTTTTTGCATTTCTTTTTCTTGGGGATGGTCTTGATTCCTGTCTCTTGTACAATGTCACGAACCTCCGTCCATAGTCCATCAGGCACTCTGTCTATCAGATCTAGTCCCTTAAATCTATTTCTCACTTCCACTGTATGGTCACAAGGGATTTGATTTAGGTCATACCTGAATGGTCTAGTGGTTTTCTCCACTTTCTTCAATTTCAGTCTGAATTTGGCAATAAGGAGTTCATGATGTGAGCCATAGTCAGTTCCTGGTCTTGTTTTTGTTGACTGTATAGAGCTTCTCCATCTTTGGCTGAAAAGAATATAATCAATCTGATTTCAGTGTTGACCATCTGGTGATGTCCATGTGTAGAGTCTTCTCTTGTGTTGTTGGAAGAGGGTATTTGCTATGACCAGTGTGTTCTCTTGGCAGAACTCTATTAGCCTTTGCCCTGCTTCATTCCATACTCTAAGGCCAAATTTGCCTGTTACTCCAGGTGTTTCTTGACTTCCTACTTTTGCATTACAGTCCCCTATAATGAAAAGGACATCTTTTTTGGGTGTTTGTTCTAGAAGGTCTTGTAGATCTTCATAGAACCGTTCAACTTCACCTTCTTCAGCATTACTGGTAGTGATTAGTTTGTGATATATATGAATATCAAAAAATGACTATTGTATACCTGAAACTAATGTAATGTCATGTCATTTACATTTCAATTAAAACAACAAGTAGTACAACACAAGTGCTATTTCAGCCAAAACATTGTCTCAGATCAGAATCCCCAGACCAGAGGCAAGTTACCCAGGGTCTCCTAGCCTATAGCATCGTTGTCAGTAGGCTGATACTGAAAGGGGACCATGACACAGTTCCCATTATCTGAAAGAGCAGTTAAAGTAGTGATGTAAAGAGTAACAATCCCAAAGTGAAAAGTGTGGTTTCATATTTTCTCATGCAATATTACAGAAATTATTTATTTTTAAATTTTATTAGAGTATAGTTTCTTTACAATGTTGTGTTAGTTTTTGCTGTACAGCGAAGCAAATCAGCTATATGTAGACATGTATCCTCTCTTTTTTGAATTTCCTTACTATTTAGGCCACCACAGAGCATTGAGTAAGGTTTCCTGTGCTATACAGTAGGTTCTTCTCTATTTTATACATTGTAGTTTGTTATGTGTTTCAATCCCATTCTTCCAATTTATCCCACCCCCCATTCCTCCCTTGGTGTCCATGTGTTTGTTGTCCACATCTGTGTCTCGATTTCTATTTGCAAGGCATAAATGGTTTTAGATACCAAGTATAGTTTTATTTATATGAGAAAGATGACTCACAATTATTCTTTCAGGAAAGCTAGGAAAAACTGTGTGGCATGATATCTGTCATTTAAAAAAAATATTTTCAAAAAACCCACGTTGCTTCATGAGGATATGGAAATTTCCAAATATTTATAATCCAAAATTGAAAAAAAAAATTGAGAGTGGGATACATGAAAATAAAGCAAAAGAAAAGCTACCTATATATCAGACAGTGCAGAGAGCTTGATAAAGTGAGTTACTGAAACTGCATAGAAGAGTGGAATTAAAAAAAATAGAAATCCCAGGAAATATATGGAAGCAAATCCTATTCCACACTGATCAAAAACAAACAAACAAAAAAGTCAGTTTCTTGTTCCAAACACTTGAATCCTACAATCAAGGGCATTTCTTCACCTCTGGGACAGTTGTCCACTTTATACCTATTATTCTATACATTCTCTTCAGAGCCCCTTTTATGTCTTTGTTCCTCAGACTGTAGATGAAGGGGTTCAGCATGGGTGTGACAACACTGTACATCATCGAGGCTACTGCACTTGAATGTGAGCTGTGGGTAGCAGCAGAGATCAGGTACACTCCTAGGACTGAAGAATAAAACAGGGAGACAACTGAGAGGTGAGACGCACAGGTGGAAAATGCTTTATACTTACCCTGAGCCGATGAGATGCTACATATGGAGGACACTATCTTAGAGTATGAGTAGAGGATTCCAGCTAGGGGACCACCAGCCAGCAACCCGGTGGAAAAATACAGCACAGTGTCATTAAGGAAAGTGTCAGAACAGGCAAGTTTGACCATCTGATTGAGATCGCAGAAAAAATGGGGGATTTCCAAGTCTGTGTAGGACAGTCGCAACACCAGGAAGCTTTGTAATAAGGAATTTAAGACACTCAAGGTCCAGGACGCCAGCACCAGCTGTCCACAGAGCCGAGGGTTCATGATGACCATGTACTGCAGGGGGTGGCAAATAGCCAAAAAGCGATCATAGGCCATCACAGCCAGAAGAAAGTTGTCCCAGCCTCCAAAGAGTGTGGAAAAGTACATCTGGGTGATGCAATCTGCATAAGTTATAACATTGCTCTTTGTGTGTATATTCACCAGCATCTTTGGGATAGTAATGGAGGTGAAACAGATGTCTACAAAGGACAAGTTGGAGAGGAAGAAGTACATGGGGGTGTGGAGGTGGGAGTCTGAGCTGACAGCCAGGATGAGGAGCAGATTTCCAAACACAGTGATCAGGTACATGGATAGGAAAAGTCCAAATATGAGGGGCTGCAATTCTGGTTCATCTGATAATCCCAGAAGAAGAAAATTTGAAAACCGGGTATCATTCCCTGGTCCCATGTGATGATGGTGACAGCTAGGAATGAAAAATTTAAAATAACATAATTAAATGTTAGGAGACAGAGCATTTGTAACATGTTACAGTTAGAGTACTACATGAAGGGGAAGAGCAAGTATAAAAAAGAATGGGATGGGTGTGTTATATTAACTGGGAGCTCAGGAAGATCTAAAAACAAAGTGACATTTGAACAGAGACTTCAAGGCAAACTTGAGTGGAAGACAGGAGGTTATCTGGATAAGCATGTGCTCTGCAGTGGATGATCCAGTGCAAAAGTCCTGAGGAAGTTGCTTGTTTCAGATGTTCCAGGCTCAAAATGTTCCAGTGTGATGAGCAATGAGCAAGAAGCAGAGTGGTGAGAAAGGGGTCAGAGAGGGTTGGGGAAAGAGACAGCCTCCCATTTGCTACTGAGCCTTCAGGACACTGGCAGTCCCTTTTTTCATATTCTGTTCCTTACACTTTACTAATTTTGATTTCAAGGAATCTTATAAATATACATAGATCCCCTCCTTATCTTCATGTGTTGGATAGCATTATGTCATCTGCCTTTTAAGGGTCACTTTAGGATATATGTGGCTTCCCTGGTGGCTCAGAGGGCAAAGTGTCTGCCTACAATGCAGGAGACCAGGTTCCATCCCTGGGTCGGGAAGATCCTCTGGAGAAGGAAATGGCAACCCACTCCAGTACTCTTGCCTGGAAAATCCCATGGATGGAGAAGCCTGGTAGGCTACAGTCCATAGGGTCGCGAAGAGTCAGACATGACTGAGCGACTTTACGTTCTTACTTTTAGAATATATGGGGTCAAGTACCCAGCTCTCAGATCTGCTTATCACCCACATAACAGACACACACAAAACAGAACACACTGTGACCTTTTGGGAGCATGTTACTACTGGCCTCTTCTCACCCTCCAGGCACAAAATTAGCAAAGAAATGATATAAATCAAGCCTGCAACATCTAATTATCTTAACCCTAAAGAATAAAGAGTTCAAATTCCAGCTTGTGAACTTCCCCTGAACATGCGAATTTGGTGCTCTATTTTTAATATGACCGTTTTCTGTCCTGCATTTAAATAAGTGTAAAAAATGAATTTGGTGCTCAGGGCTGGTGCACTGGGAAGACCCAGAGGGATGGGATGGGGAGGGAGGTGGGAGGGGGGATCGCGATGGGGAACATATATAAATCCATGGCTGATTCATGTCAATGTATGGCAAAAACCACTACAATATTGTAAAGTAATTAGCCTCCAACTAATAAAAATAAATGGAAAAAAAATGAATTTAAAACAGAGACAATGGAAAGAAATGGATGTGGGATGGAAAAATCTGTGATTAGCTTAGGTGGGCCCTGAGAGGTTATAGAGAAGAGATAGCTTCCTTGATTCTAGCATCATTACAACCCCAGGTATACCTCCTTGATTCCCAGAATAACTAGTAAAGCAGCAAAAAGCAATTTACCCTAAAGAGGGAGGAATCATATTTACAGTGTCGAAACATCTTAATGAATGAACATCCACTCTAAATATAAGCAAATGAAATAAATGCACAATTTACAAAAGAAATACAAAACATATGAAAATACTGGAAATTTTAAAGATGACACATTAAAAGACTTTTCTGAATGATATTAAGTATAAGATTCTGGAACCAGTAACTAAATCCTGAAACTTGGATCTACCACATAATGGCTATTTGAAAACATTTAGGGAGACAACTGATCTATTCGAAATGTTTATGTTCTCATACAAATAGTTGGCATAATGATGTCCAACCTCCTCAAGTGGTTGATAGATTTAGTCAACATATGTAAAACGTTCAGCATAGGTCCTTCCTGTTAGTGTATGAATGGTAATAACTAGTGATTACTTTCTTTGCATAGTTGCTCATGTGTCCATATGAATAGTTGTGTGTTTGCATGTGCACACATGATTGACTATTACATAAAAAACATGTTTACTGTGGGACACGCTCAAAAAATTTGGAATCCAGCACATTAAAAGAAAAATCATAGCAAATGAAGAAACAGACAAAGGATTAATCTCAAAAATATACAAGCAACTCCTGCAGCTCAATTCCAGAAAAATAAATGACCCAATCAAAAAATGGGCCAGAGAACTAAACAGACATTTCTCCAAAGAAGACATACAGATAGCTAACAAACACATGAAAAGGTGCTCAACATCACTCATTATTAGAGAAATGCAAATCAAAACCACAATGAGGTACCATTACACACCAGTCAGGATGGCTGCTATCCAAAAGTCTACAAGCAATAAATGCTGGAGAGGCTGTGGAGAAAAGGGAACCCTCTTACACTGTTGGTGGGAATGCAAACTAGTACAGCCACTATGGAAAACAGTGTGGAGATTCCTTAAAAAACTGGAAATAGAACTGCCATATGACCCAGCAATACCACTTCTGGGCATACACACTGAGGAAACCAGATCTGAAAGAGACACATGCACCCCAATGTTCATCGCAGCACTGTTTATAATAGCCAGGACATGGAAGCAACCTAGATGCCCATCAGCAGATGAATGGATAAGGAAGCTGTGGTACATATACACCATGGAATTTTACTCAGCCGTCAAAAAGAATTCATTTGAACCAGTCCTAATGAGATGGATGAAACTGGAGCCCCTTATACAGAGTGAAGTAAGCCAGAAAGATAAAGAACATTACAGCATACTAACACATATATATGGAATTTAGAAAGATGGTAACGATAACCCTATATGCAAAATGGAAAAAGAGACACAGAAATACAGAACAGACTTTTGAACTCTGTGGGAGAAGGTGAGGGTGGGATGTTTCAAAAGAACAGCATGTATACTATCTATGGTGAAACAGATCACCAGCCTAGGTGGGATGCATGAGACAAGTGCTCCGGCCTGGTGCACTGGGAAGACCCAGAGGAATCGGGTGGAGAGGGAGATGGGAGGGGGGATCGGGATGGGGAATAAGTGTAAATCTATGGCTGATTCATATCAATGTATGACAAAACCCACTGAAATGTTGTGAAGTAATTAGCCTCCAACTAATAAAAAAATTAAAAAATAAAAAAAAAATAAATAAATAAAGTAGGGGATAAATAAATAAAAAAAAAAAGAAAAGAAAAATCAGTGTTAAAAGAAAGCCAGTTTTTGCTAATGAAGGAAATGCAATACGAATGAAGAGCCTGTCAAAAGAGGCAGGTTGCAAAGAGAAAGGCAGTCAGAGAATGTTAAAGTGACCTCAGACTCAGGGGACCACACACTGGCTGCTCCACTTGCTTCATCGCAGTATCCACCTCAGATCCTCAGTCTGACTGCTGTCCCTATACCTATTCTGTGTTCATCTGACCACTCTTCCTTTTTGTATGTCCCAGTAGTGGGTGAGCCTAGCTCTTCTCCCATTTTTCTTTGTAGGGTTCTTTCCTTTCTTATTTTGATGCTTGGGCTTTGATTCCATTTCTGATAAATCCAGTGGGTGCTAGTCCTTGTTCTGTTCCTCGTCCCACATGCAATGACTTCCCTAGACCGTACTCTATAAAATCCTGTGTATTCCTTGGCAATCTATCCCCTTTCTTTATGATATTTTTTTTCCTGTCTACCTTATGTCATACAATGCAAGCATTTACTTCATTGCTCTTTACTTTATCCATTGTAACATATTGTCTAAATAAGTAGGTACCTCACCCACATTGTTCACTTCTATGTTTTCACAAAGGTATGTATTTCTGTAGCAACAAATGTTAAGAAAATGAGAACTTATTTAATAAAAAGTATGGTCAGGAGAATAGAACTATGTAAATAATAGTACATTTAAATTTCTGTATTAAAAATACTGAGTAAATATCTAATACTAACATCTGAAATTGTATATATTAACAATAAATTACTCACACCAACATGGGTCTGTAATTTAAGATGAAATAAAATCTTGGAAATAAAAGAATAGGAAAATAACATTTTTAATACATAGTGGAGAAAGCAGTATCTAAAGTTACAGTTACATCCTACATATAAATGAACTCTATCGTGTTCATTTTAAAAAAATGAGATCATTAGTTGAATACAAAAGAATGTGTTCTGCATCCTGAGAGAAATGTATATATTTTCAGATATACATCTAATCACAAAACATGAAAGTATTGTGTTAGAGATAATTGTGAAATTAGATTGCAATATGCATAAAAACTATTCCTTACTACTTAGGATGCAGATAAACTTCAATGTTTAAAAACAATGAGAGGAATGCAATATGATTGACTGATAGATTTGACTACACATAATTTATAAACTTTCATACAACCCCACAGATATATCTATAAACACATACAATAATTAAATGGCATACAGCAAACTTGGTGGGAAATGCAAACATTATGAAATAATGTAATGAAAGAAACAGATTTCACAATACGAAAGCAAACTATTTGCAAAGACAATTGCATATACAAAGGAAATAGCTAACTAAGGCAAAATATATTTAGCCCCCCAGGTAATTAAATAATTGCAAAGAAATAGTCTTTGGTATACACTTCTGTGTATATTAAACATAGTTTTTCTGGCAATGTAAACCTAGGCGGCGATACTGTGAAATATGTCTCAAGAACTGCCATTGCAATATAGTATATACTTCCTTGGGGCTGGATCATCCTCATAAACAGGGAACATGTTCAAATACAGCCCATCTGTAAAAGCTTCACTGCCCACGCCTCCAAATCTGATGCTTTGTTTTCCTATTCCCCTAAACTGCAAAATTTCTCAGAATGTTCTAACTTTACTGGAACCACTTTATGCTTCCCATTCCTTCTTCATTCTCATCCAACTGGAATTGCATTCCCATCACTTAATTCTCAACAATGGTCCTTGTATTACTGACTCCTCAGACACTTCTCCTTTTAAAATATTAATATTAAACTTACCAATTTAAAATGTTAGTCAATTTAAAATGTGGCTATTTCTCAGCTCTGAATTAGGCTGGCTATGCTCTCAGGTGACTTTATGTAAAGTCATCCATTTACATTCTCTTGGAATTTTTCCTTAATTTTCTATAGGGCTGTCAAGCTCATCTGGATGGAGTCTCTGAGTGGAAGGTCTTAATGTAGAATTACCATTCCTCTTTGGATGACTGATGATTTTAAGACTGAAGCTCTGTCTTCAGGCAGAATAGCAGGAAGAAGTGAAGCATAGGTACTCGAGTCCAGTGGAGAAATTTACAACTCTCTCTGTCTCCTTATTAGTCACTGTTTCCATGGTTACTCCCACCACTGAGCACATCATTATCCTTCGGGACACAGATATGGACAGAAGAAAAATTTTTTTCTACTGAGTCTCTGTTCCCAGGAGATCAGGGCAGAAAGGTGAATCCGTGTTTCATTAATAATTCTCCATGTTCCTGTTTTCTAGAGGTCTAACTGCATTGCACCTTATCATAATCTCTAGTTAACTGTGTCCCCAAATCTAAGATTGAGGAACTTCTTTGAGTAGATCTCATGGGCGAGCAAAATATTTTTTTGGTGGGAACATCTCCTAAGTTCTCTAGAAAGTTGCTATTCTCCTTTTGGCAAGGGAGAGGGCTGTGTTCCTTTGCTATAAATACATGGGTCCCATAATCCTTGGCTTAATGAGGCTTTTGACAGTTCAACTAGGAAACTTATGCTTGGAATACTTATTAAAATTTGTCATTCAGTGCTCCATTTAAAAATGTTAAAGATGTATTTAGATCTTTTTACTCACTGTGCAGTGAGCTTAAATTAAACTCTTTATATAGATTGTCTTCATATTTTTTTCACAAAAGTTTATCATCTGATATCTATACTATTACATGGCAAGAATACACAGAAGAATTATACAAAAAAGATCTTCATGACACAGGTGACCATAATGGTCTGATCACTGGACTAGAGCCAGACATCTTAGAATGTGAAGCCAAGTAGGCCTTAGGAAGCATCACTATGAACAAAGCTAGCGGAGGTGATGGAATTCCAGTTGAGCTATTTCAAATCCTAAAAGATGATGCTGTGAAAGTGCTATACTCAATATGCCAGCAAATTTGGAAAACTCAGCAGTGGCCACAGGACTGGAAAAGTCAGTTTTCATTCCAATCCCAAAGAAAGGCAATGCCAAAGAATGCTCAAAATACTGCATAATTGCACTTATCTCACACATTAGCAAAGTAATGCTCAAAATTCTCCAAGCTGGGCTTCAACAGTACATGAACTGTGAACTTCCAGTTGTTCCAGCTGGCTTTAGAAAAGACAGAGGAACCAGAGATCAAATTTCCAACATCCATTGGATCATCAAGAAAGCAAGAGAGTTCCAGAAAATCATCTATTTCTGCTTTATTGACTACACCAAAGCCTTTGACTGTGTGGATCACAACAAACTGTGAAAAACTTTTCAAGAGATGGGAACACCAGGCCATCTGACCTGCCTCTTGAGAAATCTGTATGCAGATCAGGAAGCAACAGTTAGAACTGGACATGGAACAGTAGACTGGTTCCAAATTGGGAAAGGAGTATGTCAAGGCTATATATTGTCACCCTGCTTATTTAACTTATATGCAGAGTACATCATTCAAAATGCCAGGCTGGATGAATCACAAACTGGAATCAAGATTGCTGAGAGAAATATCAATAACCTCAGATATGCAAATGACACCACCCTTATGGCAGAAAGCGAAGAACTAAAGAGCTTGTTGATGAAGGTGAAAGAGGAGAGTGAAAAAGTTGACTTAAAGCTCAACATTCAGAAACCTAAGATCATGGCATGTGGTCCCATCACTTCATGGCAAATAGACAGGGAAACAATGGAAACAGTGAGAGACTTTATTTTGGGGGGCTCCAAAATCACTACAGATGGTAATTGCAGCCATGAAATTAAAAGACACTTGCTCCTTGGAAGAAAAGTTATGGCCAACCTAGACAGCATATTGAAAAGCAGAGACAACAGTTTGCCAACAAAGGTCTGTCTAGCCAAAGCTATGGTTTTTCCAGTAGTCATGTATGGATGTGAGAGTTGGACTATAAAGAAAGCTGAGCGCAGAAGTATTGATTTTTTTGAACTGTGGTGTTGGAGAAGACTCTTGAGAGTCCCTTGGACTGCAAGGAGATCCAACCAGTCCATCCTAAAGGAGATCAGTCCTGGGTGTTCATCGGAAGGTCTGATGCTGAAGCTGAAACTCCAATACTTTGGCCACCTGATGCGAAGAACTGACTCATTTGAAAAGACCCTGATGCTGGGAAAGATTGAAAGCAGGAGGAGAAGAGGACGAGGATGAGATGGTTGGGTGGCATCACCAACTCAATGGATGTGAGTTTAAGCAAGCTCCGGGAGTGAGGGAAGCCTGGCATGCTACAGTCCATTGGGTTGCAAAGAGTCGGACGTGACTGAGTGACTGAACTGAATTGATACTATTATGTACCTTATTCTACAGTTGCAGAAATGGGGCTTGGAAGGGGGAAGAGATCTGCCCAAAGTTATGAACTGAGTAAGGGATGAGCTTTGATTGCAACTCCATCCATGATTTTTCAGTTCTCATGCTCTTGGCCAGTGGGTCTCAGCCGGGCTGATTTTGCTTCTAAGGAGCACCCTCACTCTGGGGAGAGGCCGGGTGTCACAACTGGGGAGTGCTACTGCCACCTGGTGGGTGGGAGCCAGGGATGCTGCTAGTTCATTTCGGTTCAGGCCCTCAGTCATGTCCGACTCTTTGGACATGATTCCATACAAAATTTAGAATTGCTTTTTTTTATTTCTATGAACAGTGCTATTATAACTTTGATATGGATTGCATTGAAGCTATATATTCTTTGAGTAGTATGAATATTTAAACAATATTAATTCTTCTGATCATTGAACATATGACATTGTTCCATTTCTTTGAGCCTTCTTCAATATCTTTCATGAATGTCTCAAAGTTTTAAGAGTATATAAACTTCTGGATTAAAATGATTTCTAAGTGTATTTTCTTTGTTTTCTTAATTTATTTCTTAGATTGTTCATTGTTGGTGTATGCAAATACAACCAATTTCCACATATTGAATTTCTACCCTGCAACTTTATCAATTCTAATGATTTTTGAAGATACATTCAGGGTGTCCTGTATATAATACCATATCATCACAATCAGGGAAAATTTTACATCTTCATTTCCCAATATGCATGTCTTTATTTTATTGCTTAATTACCCTATGAATGTCAGTAATACGTTGAATAGGTGTAGTGGGAGTGGATATTCTTGTTTTATTTCTAATCATAAAGTAAAACCTTTCAATATTTCACTGTTCAGTATGATATTAGCTGTGGGCTTGTCATATATGGTCTTTTTAATGTTGAGGTACATTTTGTTGCTGTACTCACTTTGACAGAATTGTCAAGAAGGGATGCTGAATTTTGTCAAATATATATTAATGTTGCATATTACATTTATGGATTTGCTTATGTTAACCCATCCTTGTATAGAGATAAATCCCATGTGATCATGGCATATGATCATTTTAATGTGCTGTTGAATTCAGTTTAGCACTGTTGCATTTAGAATTTTATAGTGTATTTAATCAGGACATTGGCTTGTGGTTTTCTCTTGATTTTCTTCTTTAAATGTTAAAAATAGATTTATTGATAAGATAGATAAAGAAGGTTGGTAACTCCATGGATGGGTGGCCAGTTTTCTGCATCCACCCTGGAATGTGTCAAAGCCTGAGCCGAGTGGATGCTTCAGCCAAACTTCAAAGCTTGTCTGGAAGACACAGCAGAGGCTCAGACATGAAGCAGTGTCTAACTGGGGCCTTGGCACATATTACTGGTGCCTATATAGGCTTCACATCAGAAGCAACCCCAATCTCTGAATGCGACCAGACACCACAGACCACACCCTACCCATGCCAATATTCCACAGAGGTTCCACTTCTCTGGTTTTGCAACCCCACATCATGGCAAGAAGAGTAGACCTGATGTGAGAGATATAGGAGGCGCATACCCAAAGATGCTTCTGAGCAGGGTATTTACCATTAGTGGTACTTACACAGACGGCACATCAGAACACTGGATCTCAGGCAGAGTTCATGTACCAGTGCAGATCGATTGTCCCTCTTGCTCCAGCACTGCTCACCTCTGGGGACAATGTACTGGTTCTGGAAAGGATGGCATACACTTAAGGAGAACAGAGTCAGCTCGGAACTGACCCTCAGGGCTTCTCCTCCAGAAACTTGGAACCCAGCCCTGCCTTCTGTCCTATTAGACCAGTAGTGGCCACTAAGCAAAGAGAAGCCGTATCTCACACCTGTCTTCATCTCTAACCTCTTCACCTCCAGCTCCACCTCCTATCATAATGTTCACTACTGGAACAGCCTGAGGAAAGACATGAGTTGTGATAACATCAAATCCAGCTCTTTCACTAAAGCCAATGGGCACACAATAACTGTATATGGATACTCCCACAAAAGACCACTTCAAAACTGCAAGAAGTAACTGTGGAATATAATTTCATAAGGACAGAGAAAGTTAAGCAAAGTGAAAAGACAAGGAATTTAACTCAATTGCAACAGCAAGAGAATAGCCCTGAAAACAAAATTTTAAAAAACCTAATGAAACAGAAATGAACAATTTACTGGATCAAGAAATCAATGCATTAGTAGTAAAACTGCTAACTAATTAAGGAAATAACTTATGAACACAGTGATAATTTTACATACAACTAGAAAATACTGGAAATGAAACTAGTCAGGACTGAAAAATACAATAAATAAAATTAACAACAACAACTATTAAATTAACTTTTCAGGTAAAAATGCATAAGTTATCTGGAATATAGACTAATGAAAATCAACCATTCAGCTAGCAAAGAGAAAAGTAAATTAAAAATGATACTAGCTTGAGGGATCTATGGGACTACATTAAGAATACCAACATATACATAATTTGGTGGTCCCGTGAGGAGATGTGAGAGAGGGAAGGGGGAAGGGGGTCAAACTGTACTAATATTTGATAAAATTATGACTGAAAACATTCCAAAGGTAAATAAGGAAGCAGATATTCAGATACTGGAATCAAAGAGAGTCCCAAAACAATGACAGCAACCAGACGGACACCAAGATGTATCAATTGAAATGACAAAATTAAAGACATAGGTTTCTAAATACAAATATATATATAATTATTTGTATTTTTATATTTGTGTTTTTTATATTTGTGATATATATATATATATCAAGCTTCCCTGGTGGCTCAGATGGTAAATATGTGTATATATTTTGCAGAAATGTTGCACACAAGAAGGGGGTGGTATGATATGTTTAATGTGTTAAGAGGGAAAAACCTGGAACTAAACTAAAATTTACTCAGCAAGATTATCATGTAGAATTGAAGAAGAGATAAAAAAAATTTCAAACAAGCAAAGACTAAAAGAGTTTATCAATAGTAAATCTACCCTAAAAATAAATGTAAAACTGAAAGCATTTCCTCTAAAATCAGGAACATGATAAGGATGTCCACATTTGCCACTGTTATGCAACATAGATTTGGAAGTCCTAGCCACAGCAATAAGAGAAACAAAAGAAATAAAAGGAATCCAAATTGGAAAAGAAGTAAAACTGTCACTGTTTGCAGATGACATGATACTATACATAAAAAATCCTAAAGATGCCACCAGAAAACCACTAGAGCTAATCTATGAATCTGGTAAAGTTGTAGAAAAAAAAAATAATACACAGAAATCTCTTGCATTGCTATACACTAAGAACAAAAGATTAGAAAGAGAAATTAAGGAGACAATCCCATTTACTATTGCAACAAAAAGAATAAAATACCTGGGAATAAACCTACCTATGGAGACAAAAGAACTGTACTCAGAAAACTATAAGATACTGATGAAAGAAATCAAAGACAACACAAACAAACAGATATGCTATGTTCTTGGATTGGAAGAATTAGTATTGTGAACATGACTGTACTACCTAAAGCCATCTATATATTCAGTGCAATCCTTGTCAAATTACCAAATGGCATGTTTTCACAGAACTAGAAAAAAAATTGCAGTTTTTATGGAAAAACAAAATCAATATTGAGAAAGAAAAACAGAGGTGGAGAAATCAGGCTCCCTAATTTCAGACCACTCTATAAAGCTACAGTAATCGAGACAGCATGTAACTGGCATACAAAAAGAAATATAGATCAACAGAACGGGAAAGTCTAGCGATAAACCCAGACATCTTTGGTCACTTAACCCATGACAAAGGGTGCAAGAATATGCAATAGAGAAAAGACAGTCTCTTCAAAAAGTGGTGCTGGGAAAACTGGACAGCTACTTGAAAAAGAATAAAATTAGAACACTCCCTAATACCATACAGAAAACTAAACTCAAAATAGAGGCATAATATGAAAACATTTATTATTAAGATGAGTTTTAACACTGCAATATCTAACTTATACAAAATAAAAGTAAACAAAACTGGGAGCAAATATCATAATTTACTCCTTGCCATTCTAGGCAGTTATTTTGATATTTAAAGATGGTAGTCATGATTACTTTGTTTGTAAAGTTTATTTCGGATAATTATATTAAAATGCGATTGCATTGAGGTTCACATGCAGTAGGTAGGAGATTGGAAGACATATTTTTTTTGCATATGTTGTGACCCCGAATCACATGACAAAACAAATATTCAGGCTCTCTAGTGAACCTTTTATGATTGTGATGATATACACCATGAACAGCATGAAAAGGCAAAAAGATATGACACTGAAAGATGAAGCTCCCTACATCCCCAGATTTGTCAGTGTCCAATATGCTCCTGAAGAAGAGCAGAGAAATAGCTCCAAAAAGAATGAAGAGGCTGAGTCAAAGCAGAAATGACGTGCAGGTGTGGATGTGTCTGGTGGTGGAAGTAAAGTCCAATGCTGTAAAGAGAAAAACTGCATAAAAGCCTGGAATGCTAGGTGCATGAATCAAGATAAATTGGATGTGGTCAAACAGGAGATGGCAAGAGTGAACATCAACATTTTTAGGATTCAGTGAATTAAGATGGACAGGAATTGGAGAAATTAATTCAGATGACCATTATATTTACTATTGTGGGCAAGAATCCCTTAAAAGAAATGGAGTAGTCCTCATAGTCAACAAAAGAGTCCAAAATGCACTTCTTGGGAACAATCTCAAAACTGACAGAGTGATTTCAGTTCGTTTCCAAGGCAAACCATTCAATATCACAGTAATCCAAGTCTATGACCCAGCCACTAATGCTAAAGAAGTTGAAGGTGAACAGTGCTACAAGACCTTCTAGAACTAACATCAAAAAAAGATGTCCTTTTCATCAAACAGGACTGGAATGCAAACGTAGGATGTTAAGAGACAGAATGATTTCAGTTCGTTTCCAAGGCAAACCATTCAATATCACAGTAATCCAAGTCTATGACCCAGCCACTAATGCTAAAGAAGTTGAAGGTGAACAGACCTACAAAACCTTCTAGAACTAACATCAAAAAAAGATGTCCTTTTCATCAAACAGGACTGGAATGCAAACGTAGGATGTTAAGAGACACTTGGAGTAACAAGCAAGTCTGGCCTTAGACTACAAAATGAAGCAGGGCAAAGGCTAACAGAGTTTTGCAAAGAGAAGAGCAAACACCCTCTTCCAACAGCACAAGAGACAAATTTACACATGGACATCACCAGATTGATTATATTCTTTGCAACCAAAGATGGAGAAGCTCTATACAGTGAGCAAAAATGAGACCAGGAACTGAATGGCTCAGATCATGAGCTCCTTATTGCAAAATTCAAACTTAAATTTAAGAAAGTAGGGAAAATCACTAGGCCATTCAGGTATGACCTAAATCAAATGACTTATGATTATACAGTGGATATGACAAATATATATTTGACAAATATATATTTGACAAATATATATTAAATGACAAATATATTCAAGGGATTAGATCTGATAGATAGAGTGCCTGAAGAACTGTGGACAGAGGTTCGAGACACTGTACAGGAGGCAGTGACCAAAACCACCCCCGAGAAAAAGAAATGCAACAAGGAAAATGGCTGTCTGATGACAGCTGTTACAGATAACTAAGAAGACAGGCAAAAGGCAAAGGGAAAAAAGGAGAGATATACCAATCTGAATGCAGAGTTCCAAAGAATAGCAAGGAGAGATAAGAAAGGCTCCCTAAGTGAACAATGCAAAGAAATAGAGGAAAACAATAAAATGGAAAAAAAACTAGATACCTCTTCAAGTTAATTAGAGATACCAAGGGAAAATTTCATGCAAAAGTGGGCAAAATAAAGGACAGAAACTGCTTGGATGTAACAGAAACTTAAGATATTAAGGAGAGATGGCAAGAATACTCGGAAGAACTGTATAGAAAAAGGTCTTAATGACACAGATAAACACTATGGTGTGGTCACACACTTACAGCCAGATATCCTGGAGTATGAAGTCAAGTGGGCCCTAGGAAGCATTACTAGGAACAAAGCTAGTGTGGGTAATGGAATTCCTGCTGAGCTATTTCAATTCTTAAAAGATGATGTGGTTCAAGTGCTGCACTCAATATACCAGCAAATTTGGAAAACTCAACAGTGGCAACAGGACTGGAAAAGGTCAGTTTCCTTCCAATCTCAAAGAAGGGCAAGGTCAAAGAATGTTCAAATTACAACACAATTGAGTTCCTGTCACATGCTAGCAAGGTAATGCTCAAAATCCTTAAGCTAGGCTTCAACAATACTTGAGCCAAGATGTATGTACAAGCTGGATTTAGAACAGGCAAAAGGAACCAGATATCAAATTGTCAACATCCATTGGATCATAGAAAAAGCAAGAGAGTTCCAGATAAACTTCTGCTTCATTGACTATGCTAAAGCCTTTGACCGTGTGGATCACAACAAACTGTGGAAAATTCTTCAAGAGATGGGAATAAAAACCACTTTACCTGTCTCCTGAGAAACCTCTATGCAGGTCAAGAAGCAACAGTTAGAACCAGACATGAAACAACAGACTGGTTCCAAGTTGGAAAAAGAGTACGTCAAGGCTGTGTATTGTCACCCTGCTTATTTAATTTCTATGCAGGGTACATCATGCAAAATGCCAGGCTGGATGAAGCATAAGCTGGAATCAAGATTACTGGGAAAAATATCAATAACCTCAGATATGCAGATGAGACTGCCCTTACGGCAGAAAGCAAAGAGGAACTAAGGAGCCTCTTGATGAAGGTGAAGGTGGAGAGTGAAAAAGTTGGTTTAAAACTCAACACTCAAAAAACTAAGATCATGGCATCTGGTTTCATCACTTCATGACAATAGATGGGGAAAATATGGAAAGAGTGACAGACTTTATATTCTTGGGCTCCAAAATCACTGTATATGGGGTCTGCAAGCAGGAAATTAAAAGCTACTTGCTCCTGGGAGGAAAAGCTATGATGAAACTAGACAGGATGTTAAAAAGCAGAGACATCACTTTGCCTGCAAATGTCCATATAGTCAAAACTATGGTTTTTTCAGTAATCATATATGGATTTGAGAGTTGGTCCATAAAGAAGGCTGAGTGTCGAAGAATGGGTGCTTTTGAATTGTGGTGCTGGAGAAGATTCTTGAGAGTTCCATGGACAATAAGGAGATCAAACCAGTCAATCCTAAATGAAATCAACCTGAATATTCATTGAAAGGACTGATGTTGAAACTGAAACTCCAATACTCTGGCCACCTGATGCAAAGAGCTGACTTATTGGAAAAGACCCTGATGCTGGGAAAGACTGAAGGTAGGAAGAGAAGGGAGTGACAGGATGAGATGATTGGATGGCATCACCAACTCAGTGGACATGAATTTGTGCAAACTCTGGAAGATAGCGAAGGACAGAGAAGCTTGACATGCTGCAGTACGTGGGGTCACAAAGACACAGACTTGACTGAGCGATTGAATGACAAATACATATGTAGGTACATACAGACTTAACCCTTGAACAACACAAGGTTTAGGAAAACGGACTCTCTGCATAGTCAAAAACCCTCATGTAACTTTTGGTCATTTCTCTATATCCACTTATTCAGCCAAACCTATTAAAATAGTACAAACTTCCATAATTGTCATGTATGCTTTTATATGGGTAATGCAACTCATAGTTTTTCTTTTAGGAAAGCAAAAGAAAATTACTTGAGATAACATATGTTACTGAGAACTAATACTTTTAATAAATGAAGTTCTCATTAAAGAAATGGAATTTCCAAACGTTTCTAATCCAAAGTTAGGAAAATTCTGAAGCGTTATTCTTCAGTCACTTAGTCGTGTGACTTAGTTTTCTGCCTCTCATTTTCTGCCACTAGAGTGGTTGTGGTGTGACTTAGTTTTCTGCCTCTTCATTTGCTGCCACTAGAGTGGTTGTGGTCGTGGTTGTTGTGGTTGCTGTTGTTGCCGTCCAGTCCCTCAGTCGTGTCTGACTCCTTGCGACTCCATGATCAGCAGCAGGTCAGGCTTCTCTGTCTTTCCATTGTATGGATTCTATCAAACTGATGTTAAGACCGGACCTTGGTCACTTTGGTCTGTTCATGCCTAAGAATCACTATGCAAAGAATGAAATTTTTGCAGCTGAGGTAGTTGTCGTTACCAAAGGGAAATTGATCCAGATTCTGAAATAAACATGAGGAGGCCTACGTCTGCAATCAAGAGATTCCTGAGGACTTTCTTAGTATTAGCATGTCCTGTGACTAAAATCAATTGACATCTACAAGAAAACAATCCAAGCAGGACCACGAATGGTCAGACCCTCAGGAATAAAGTTTAGGGTTATCCAACCAGATGAAGAACCAGGACCAGCTGACAAGCTTGCTGAGGGTGAAGGGAATAGAAATGGGTAATAGAGATAAAGTAGTTATAAATACCAGTGAGAAAAGGTGACCACTGTATAAAACATGTATTTGGTTGTTATGAGTATTTCTTTTATTCTGTTTTGAATAAGTTAGAGTGCATTTATGATATACATGTATCTACTGATGTAGACCATTATCCTAAACATGGGGCCCTTCTTGTTGACTATCAGTGCATTTCGACAATTAAAAGTCCAAAGATGCAATAAATTGTCCCTCCTCTGCCATAGTTGTACCCACAAGACTTGGTCAATACAGCTTCGTGCCATCTCCACTCTCAAGGAGACTCTCAGTCCTTCAGGAAAGGTCCTTCAGATCCACTTTCTTCTCCTTGCTTTGGATTAGCCCAGGAACCTGGCATTCACTTTCCCTTTGGAGTGAAAGTGCTTCTTTACCAACTGCCCTTTAGCAAGCTACTGTCTTGGATATGGCTGGCTAAGTCAGGTAGGACCCGGGATGCTAGGAACTAGGGTGTCTCTTCAGCTGCTGACTATACTGAAAAGGCCTCCTTGGGAGAGTCCTGCCTGTTGTGTTTCTTATGATACAACCTTACAGGACAGTAAGGTCCTGTATGAGAACAGTGTGGAGTCAGTATTCACTTTGAACTTTGCCCCTAGGATTCCCCTAGAGAAATGACTGGTAAATGGAGACCTTTTGGGTAGAAGGGAGGACTCAGTCAAGTGAGCTGAGAATAGCTCATCCTCTCAGTAGAGTCTGTCCTTGTCCAGAGAATAAGAGCCCAGCTGGGTGATGCTGTGGATCTGTCTGCTCAGCTCATGGAACATCTGTTTTGTAGGCAGAAAGAATTGCTGGGAAGCTACCTATAGATGTAGAGGATGCCCACCCCTGTCTTCAAGCCATTTTCACTGACCTGGGTAAGGATATGTTGACCTTTGGGGATAAAGTCCACTTGGTACCTCTCCATCTTTGGTCACCGTGCACATCATGTCCTGTGTTTCAGCATTGTTAAACAGTTTTCACTTTCTCCACCTAGTCATATAGTCTCAGCCTGGGATCTCTGAACATGCAGTCACTTCTGTCTGAATGTTTCTCCTTCTCTCCTTATTTCGGTAATTTCTGATCATCCTTCACATCTCCACTTACATGCCTCCTACTGCTCCTCCTCCAAGAACTCTTTCAGCCTGGGTCAGGGGCCTATTCTGGTTCTCACAATGCCCCAAGCTTGTCCCATTATAGCCTTCGTTACTTTATTTGTGACCATGTATTATTTGTCCCTGTTTCCTCCACATGCTGATTCCATGAGGTCAGAGAATGGGACAATCTAGTTCATCATAGTCCTGTCCAACTCCTAGCACATAGTACATTGCTGGCTCCATGTAAAAACCAAAGTTCTAATGAATGGATAAGCCAAATGTGGTACCTCCTCAAAGTGAAACGTTTCCAGACTTTCAAAGACAGAAATTCAGACACATGCCACAATACAGGTGAACCTTGAGGACAATATGCTAAATGAAATAGACCATTCACAAAATAACAAATACAGGATAATTTGACCTTCCAAAAATACTCAAGTATCTAGACACCAGTAGTTAAATGATGGTTTCCAATATATGGGGATAGATGGAAATGGACAGCTGTTGTTTAATGGACACAGAATTTCAGTTTTACACTTTCTAGAGATAGGTTGCAAAATAATATGAATATATTTAACACTACTCAACTTTACATTTAAAAATAATTCCATTCATAAGTTTTATGTGACATATTTTATCACAATCTAAAAATTCAGTTCAGTTCAGTCGCTCAGTCGTGTCCGACTCTTTGCGACCCCATGCACTACATCACGCCAGACCTCCCTGTCCATCACAAACTCCCGGAGTCCACCCAAAGCCATGTCCATTGAGTCAGTGATACCATCCAACCATCTCATCCTCTGTTGGCCCCTGCTCCTCCTGCCCTCAATCTTTCCCAGCATCACGGTCTTTTCCAATGCGTCAGCTCTTCGCATCAGGTGGACAAAATATTGGAGTTTCAGCTTCAGCATCAGTCCTTCCAATGAACACCCAGGACTGATCTCCTTTAGGATGGACTGGTTGGATCTCCTTGCACTCCAAGGGACTCTCAAGAGTCTTCTCCAACACCACAGTTCAAAAGCATCAATTCTTCGGCACTCAAGTTTCTTTATAGTCCAACTCTCACATCCATACATGACTACTGGAAAAACCATAGCCTTGACTAGACGGACCTTTGTTGCTAAGTAATGTCTCTGCTTTTTAAAATGCTGTCTAGGTTGGTCATAACTTTTCTTCCAATGAGCAAGTGTCTTTTAATTTCATAGCTGAAGTCACCATCTGCAGTGATTTTAGAGCCCAGAAAAATAAAGTCTGACACTGTTTCCACCGTTTCCCCATCTATTTGCCATGAAGTGATGGGACCAGATACCATGATCTTAGTTTTCTGAATGTTGAACTTTAAACCAACTTTTTCACTCACCTCTTTCACTTTCATCAAGAGGCTCTTTAGTTCTTCTTCACTTTCTGCCATAAGGGTGGTGTCATTTGCATATCTGAGGTTATTGATATTTCTCCTGGCAATCTTGATTCCAGCTTGGGCTTCCTCCAGCCCAGCGTTTCTCATGATGTACTCTGCATAGAAGTTAAATAAGCAGGGTGACAATATACAGCCTTGACATACTCCTTTTCCTATTTGGAACCAGTCTGTTGTTCCATGTCTAGTTCTAACTATTGCTTCCTGACCTGCATATGGATTTCTCAAGAGGCAGCTCAGTTGGTCTGGTATTCCCATCTCCTTCAGAATTTTCCACAGTTTATTGTGATCCACCCAGTCAAAGGCTTTGGCATAGTCAATAAAGCAGAAATAGATGCTTTTCTGAAACTCTCTTGCTTTTTCGATGATCAAGCAGATGTTGACAATTTGATCTCTGGCTTCTCTGCCCTTTCTAAAACCAGCTTGAACACCTGGAAGTTCATGGCACAGTTCAGTTCATGTATTGCTGAAGCCTGGCTTGGAGAATTTTGAGCATTACTTTACTAGCATGTGAGATGAGTGCAATTGTGTAATAGTTTGAGCATTCTTTGGCATTGCCTTTCTTTGGGATTGGAATGAAAGGTGACCTTTTCCAGTCCTGTGCCCACTGCTGAGTTTTCCAAATTTGCTGGAAAATTGAGTGCAGCACTTTCACAGGATCATCTTTCAGGATTTGAAATAGCTCAACTGGAATTCCATCACCTCCCGCAGCTTTGTTCTTAGTGATGCTTCCTAAGGCCCACTTGACTTCACATTCTAGGATGTCTGGCTCTAGGTGAGTGATCACAATACTGAGGGGGTGAAAAAAGTTGTTCCAGAAACAAATTCATATATCCATAAAATTTGGTATATAGTGAAGTTACCAATTCAAGTAAGTTAGAAAAAGATGATTTAAAATGATGGAGAACCCATTTCAGTTTGCAAAAATTGACTACTGTATTCAGAAAAGAAATAAAATTAACCAAAATAAAATTGTAAACTATAAGATTTCAAATAAATCATGGGAAAGTCAAGTGTAGTGTAAATTATTTACCCAAGCATACTTTGACCCTTACTGCAAGTCTATAAACACAAACAGAAAAGACACAAGAAAGATTAATCTGAAATTTTCTTAGGTCTAAAAAGAGCTTTCTAAGGTACAGAATTGGCCTAAGTTACAAGGATATGCTTATTGTATACCTAATGATGAAGGAAATAGCTAGATTTAATAGCAAAAGCCTTGAAAACAGATAATAATTTGACACAGAACACTTATCTGTGAGTCTGGATGGCTGAGGGTAGTTTTACAAATATATTCTTAAAAACAGAGCGAATTCTTGAACAAATAGAAATAAGGCAATTTTGATGGTTCCTAATATCTGAATGAATAAACATATATTAATACTATTCTGTTTCTGACATTTTTGTTCAAAGACAAAATTGTGATAGAAACTTATGAGATAAAACCTCAGTGCCTATTTCTCTTAAAATCTACTTCATTCCTGAAACCTTTCAAAGAGTTCTTCTCAGGTCTTATAAGAATGATATAGCACTTTGGGACAAAGATACAGCTTAGAAGCCCAGCACTGGAGGCCAAGATGGAGAAGATCTCCACAGCCACCATGACCTTGCCCTTGGTGCTTGTGGTAGACTGGGAGAAAGGTGACCCAGATACTGCAGAACCAACAGGCTGAAAGTCAGGAACTTGGCTTCATTGAAGGTGTCAGGCAGGTTCCCGGCCAGAAAAGCCAAGGAGAAAGTCCCCAGGGCTAAGGAGCCCAGGTATCCCAGGACACAGTAGAAGGCAGTGACTGAGCCCTTCTTGCACATGATAGTGAGCTCTTTGGGGTCAGAATGAGTGTCCATCCCAAGGAATGGAGGAGAGGTTCCCAGCCAGGCTCCACAGATAATCACTCGGATCAGGGAGCACATGGGAATGACATAGTTAGAGGCTCCTGTTACCAGCAGTCGCCTCATGGTTCTTCCTGGTGTCCTGGCCTTAAATACCAGAATTATAGTCAAGGTTTTGGCCGGAACAGTAGCAACAGCTACAGTGAACACAGCTCTAAAGGTGATTTGTTGGAGGATGCAGGTGGCTGTGTTGGGACAGCCAATGAAGAGTAAGGAGCAGAAGAAGCACAGGAGGAGGGAGATGAGCAGGACATAGCTGAGAGCCCAGTTATTGGCCTTGACTATGGGAGTGTCTCGGTGCTTCACAAAGATCCACAAAACCTCAGCTGTGATGACACCAAAGCACAGAGCCATGCAGGCCAGTGACATCCCCAAGAAATCCTTGAAGGCCAGGAAGGTTAAAACTTTTGGGAGGCAGCGATTCCTCTCACTGTTTGGATACTCTTGAGCTGGACACTGGACACACTGCTCTGCATCTGGGGAGAAAGCAGACTCAGTATTTATTTTCAGAATTTGTTCTTTTTCCCCATCACCTTTCCTGTCACTATATGTGCTGGTAACCCCTGATGTTACTGTTAGACACCTGAAGTTTAGATTCTATTCCTGAGCAAGTCACAATGCTTTTGGGTGCAGATAAGGCCAAATTCATGTAAATTTAATCTTCAGCATGTGTAGAGGTCAGGATGGATGATCCGTGCTCAGTCAATGTCACCAAATTCCTTACTATTTTCTCTATTATCCCTAGTGTACAGGCAACAAAATTGAAAAATAACAGAAAAATTTCACTTCATCCAAATTAAAACTTTTGTGAGTCAAAATCCCACATCAAGGGAATGAAGGGGCAACAAAGCAAACGTAAGAAAATATGTGTAAATCTTCATTTAAGGGATTATATCCTCAATAAATGAAGAATTTCTATAACCTCACATAAATAACAAACAATACAAACCAATTAAAAATGAACACAGAACTTGTGTATACATGTCTCCAAAGAAGCTATATATACATGAAAGAATGTTCATCAATACTACATGTTACAAAATGCAAAGCAAAACAGTGAGACACCGTTCTGGACCCATTAGGATGACTATTATTTTAAAAATAATTTTCAAAATGTCAGGTGTTGAGCACTGTAGCCTTTGTACATTGCTGGTGGTAGTGTTAATGACGCAGCTGTAATGGAAAACTGTTGGGAGTTCCTCAGAAAACTAAACATGGGAGAGCATCAAGGTAGGGAAACAGAAGGAAGTGGAGCTCACTTGGACCTGTGAACACATCATGAATACATGTAAGATAGTTTTTATTGGAAACAAACTGGAAACAAGTAGAAAATATTCTTATAAAAGTAAAACTGCAAGAAAGACCCACACAGACTCAGAAGTGGAAGAGAAGCTATCAAGTCAGGCCAACAGTCCTAGAGCCAACAAGAAAGAAGAGGAGGATCACACAGGCTCAGAAATCCTCCCTGGGGAGTGAATAGGTCAAAGTACATCTTGGGTGTTCCAGTTCTGGAGTCCAACACTGGACTGGGGGCAAGTGTTCACTAGGCTGGTTGGAAAAGCAGTGAGACTGAGAGTGAGTCTGTAAGAAACCTAGATTCTGCTCATGAAGAGTGCGCTATATACACACACACTCTTCCAATCTCATGGAAAAAGGCAGAGGAAGCACGCTGAAATTTTCTGGGATTCTGGCTAGTTTCTCACAATTGTTCCACTGCTTCCAATCCCAACTCATGTGCCAGTTATGGCCCTTTTTGCTCCACAGTGCAGCTCCATTGTAGGATAAGACTGCTACAGATGTGGAAATGGGGAAAAACCAGCTTGAAACTGGCACAAAATCTAATCTGGATGATGCCACTAATTACAAATATTAATGGTAAGCAGCAGAGTGAAAGCATCAGGAACTGTGACCGGTCTTCCTGGACTGCAAGTGCACACACGCCTGAACACAATGGATACCTGTTTCATCCCTTTTTGTTTCAGCACCGCCCCTCTCAGGGGCAAAAGTGCCAACATGGAAAGAGGTAAGAGCAAACTTAGAGCAAACAGAATCACTTAGAATCAAACCTCAGTGCTTCTACTCCAGACATTTTGGCCTGACCCGATCCCCACTTGGGTAGTGTGGATCACTGAACAGAAAAGGAGACCCTGCTTATAAAGGACTCTATTTTTAATTCCTCAGTCTTCTGCCCCACCTCCTACAACAGTGAGAGCTGCCAGCATCCCCTGAGAAGAAGATAAGAATACTGCTCACTTCTGATCCAGTTCCTCCACCAAAGCCATTGGGTACATGTAGACTTCTATAGATGCTCTAATGCACAATGGCATCTGTTCAAGACAAGAATAGTCATCTGTTTCATCTAATTTCACATAGGCAGAGAAAGTTAAGCAACATGGGAATAGTCTCAAATAAAAGAACACCAACAACAAAAGAAACATTTGTTAAACTGACAAAGGAGCACTTAAATATATGAATCAAATATTAACATGCATCAAGGGAGAAATTGACAATGACAGTATATTAGGGGAACTGAACAACCTACGCACTTCAATGGAGAGATCATCCAGGTCAATAAGCAAATAATGCCCTTAAAAAACACATTGGATCAGACTTAAAATCTATCTACAGGACATTTCATCCAAAAACAAAAGAGTACACCTTCAATTTAAGTGTCCATAACATGTTTCTGGGCTTCCTGGGTGCCACTAGTGATAAAGAATCTGCCTGCCAACGCAGGAGATGCAAGAGACATGGGTTCAGTCCCTGGGTCTGGAAGATCCCCTGGAGGAGGAAATGGCAACCTGTTCCAGTATTCTTGTCTGGAATATTCCATGGTCAGAGGACACTGGCAGACTATAGTCCATGGGGTCGCAGAGAGTCAGACATGACCGAGCAACTAAGCACAAGCATGTTTCTGGACCAGATGACGTAATAGGCCACAAGTCTCAGCTATTTTAAGAGGATCAAAATTATGTCAAGGACTTTTTTGACCTCAATGGTATGGATCTACAAATCAGAAGGAAAAGATAGGGATCATGGATTAAAAGATATAAACTACTAAGTATAAAATAATCTACAAGAATATATTGCTCAACAAAGGGAATAACATAATCAATAATTTATATTGTTTATAAACTATATATATATATTTTTATATATATATAAACTATAATCAATAGTTTATAATAACTTAAATTGAGTATCATCTATAAAATAGTTAATCACTATATGGTATACCTGGAGCTAACATAACAATTATACATCAATTAAAAATGTAATAATCAGAAAAATTTTATCATAGAAATGCTATATAATTGAGCAAATCCCCTTCTCTGTCTATACTCAAAGGAACTGAAAGCAGTAACATGAATAGGTACTTAAACAATGTTCTTAGCACCAACACTTAAAATAGTCAAAAGATAAAAGCAATCCAAATGTCCTTAATGGACAAATGGATAAATAAAATGTGGTATATTCATGCAATGAACCATTGGTCAGTCTTAAAAAGAATGCATTTTCTGACACAGGCTACAATGTGGGTAAATCTTGAAAATATTAGCCTAAGTAAAAGAAGTCAGGCTACAAAGGGGAAATACAAAATGATCCTACCCAAGTGATGTAATTGGAGTCTTCAAGCTCATAGACCCTAGGAGAGGGGGTAAGTGAGAGTAACTGTTTCAAAGGAACAGAAATTAAGTTAGATATAATGAGTTCTCCAGAGGAATAGTGGAGATGATTGCACAACAATGCAAATGGATTTAAGGTCCCTCAATTGTAATCATAAGAATGCTTTGAATGTTAATTTTTAAAAGTATTTATTTGACTGTGCTGGGTCTTTTTTGCTGCCTGGGCCTTTCTCTATTTGTGGTGAGCAGGGTCTACTCTCTAGCTGTGGTGCATGGGCTTCTCATTGCAGCATCTTCTCTTATGGCGTAGCACAGGCTCTAGAGTGTTCAGACTTCAGTAGATGAGGTACAGGGGCTCAGTAGTTGTGGCTCCAGACTTTAGATCACGGGCTCAGTAGTTGTGATGCATACGTTTACTTGCCCCATGGTATGTAGGATTTTCCGAGACCAATGTCTTCTGCATTGACCTGTGTCTTCTGCATTGACAGGGGGATTTTTAGTCACTGATCCAGCAGGGAAGTTCCAGTAAATTTTATATTATGTATAGTATACCATAATAAAAACAAATAGTACAAAAGAATAAATAAATGTGTGAAGAGATTGGTTCATGACTCCTTTATCAATGCCTTCACTTTCCTTTTCACTGGAAAAAAAAAGTGGAGTTATCATAGGGTAATTAAACATTTTTATACCTGTGTGGTTGGAAATGTGTCTCTCTGGGCAAAAAGCACAAATACAGCAACAAAAAGGCCTTCCTTCTTGTGGAATTTTCCTATATCCTGAAATGCAACTCTGGCTACAGAAAGATTTAGGTATCTGAAAGGAAAAATAGAGAGTCACTGGTCATAATTCTGCACATGATTAGGTGCTATCAGAGGACATCTATATTTCTCCCAGAAGAAGAAAGGATGTCTCACTTTCTACTACATTGCTGTGTGTGCTCCCTCCTCCCTGCTTGGTTGATATCATCTAGACATCTAAGTGTGGGTTATGAGGTTTGTGTTACCTGTCTTTCTTTTGAAACATTTATGCAGATAGCCAAAATTTTATAAAATTATTTCATGGCTTTTATTTCATACACTCCTGGCAACATACCTTGTTTTCCTCTTGTTTAACCACCTCACCCCAAAATTCGATCAAGGCACATAGTCATGTTTTCATGATACTGAAAATTTATGTGCAGAAAAAATATTTTACTATACTCCCATACTTGGCTGCATAGAAGGCTGTAGGTTTGAGATAAAAGTACCTAATAATGTGAAAAGCTACCACCTTACTAAAAGTAGCTTCAAGAAACAATAAATGTATGGTATGAAGAGGCAAAGTTTTAGTATGTGTGGGGAAATGAAGATTATGATCCAATTCTGCATGCCTGATCCAAGTATTGCAGTTTTATCCAGAAATAACACATTACTCTAAAGGCATAAATCATTGCTTTATTAATCAACAAAATATTACTGTGGAATTTTCAACTAAAATGAAAGGAAATCATGTTCAAAGTTTTGATGTACATAATAGAATTGTTCAATGATCAAAGGACATGAAAATGACCTAAGGAATGCATGAAAGTGAAAGTGAAGTTGCTCAGTCGTGTCCGACTCTTTGCGACCCCATGGACTGTAGCCTACCAGGCTTCTCCGTCCATGGGATTTTCCAGGCAAGTGTACTGGAGTGGGTTGCCATTTCCTTCTCCAGAGGATCTTCCAGTCCCAGGGATCAAACCCAGGTCTCCCTCATTGTAGGCAGACACTTTTCCCTCTGAGCCAGCAGGGAATGCACAAATGGAATTTTAAAAAATAGTTGAATACTTAATCTACATGTGATTATTTAAACATAAGTAGGACTTTCACAATACATAAATAAGGCTCAGAGTTCCCACTACATCCACGACCTTTATTCATTGCACTCACTCAACTGCTGTATGAATACATATGCTGAAATTTGAAATAACCGTCTGTACAAACATGCTTATTTTAGACAGTGGCTCATATTGTGTGTAAGATTACTTAGTATGAAGTCTAGACATTGCATTCAAAGAGTAAATATAGGAAATTACGTTGTGTTTGCACACACAACCCACAGAGCTGAGGTGTCAGGCACAGTCATTGCCCACTAGGCACTCTGGTGTGAAGCAGTAGGCACAATGCCTCAGCATGGAGTACCCTGTGAATGAGTGAAACTAGATCAGGCACAAAGGCAAAAGATGAGAGAGGTGGCTGAAGATGGTGAAGAGGGATGGTGTTCACCTATCCTTATGAAAACACCAAAATCACAAATGACTGCTGAAAAATCATCAAAAAAAAAAAAAAAAAAAAAAAAAAGGAAAACCACTGGAACCTGCTAAAAAAGATACCTTACATCCAAAGCAAAAAAGAAGCCACAGCAAGATGCTAGGAGGAGCACAATTGTAAAATCTAATCCCATATCTGTTGGATGAACTACCCACAAACTGGAAAAGCATCGTACCACAGAAGTTCTCCCACAGGATTGAAACTCCTGAGCCCTATATCAGACTTTCCAGCCTGGGGATCTGGCAACGGGAGGAGAAGGCCAGAGAGAACCTGCCTTTGCCGGCCGGTGGGGTTTGATCACAGGAATTCCACAGGACTAGGAGAAACAGAGACTTTAGTCTTGAAGGATGCACACAAGGTTTTTGTGCACCTGAACCCAGAGTGGGGGTGGGTGGACAGTGAACTTGTAAGAGAATGGGCCAAACAGACCTGCTAGTATTGGCAAGTCTCCTGCAGAGGTGAGAGTAGCTATGGCTGATTGCAGGGACAAAGACCCCAGCAGCAGCAATTCTGATGAATACTCATTGGCATGAGCCCTCCCAGAGGCTGCCATTAGCTCCACCCAACCGTCTATATATTCCAGTGCTGAGATGCCCCAGCCAAATAATCAATAGGGCAGGAACACAGCTCCATCTTTCTTAAAGTCCTCCTAAGCATGACCCTGCCCACCAGAGGGACACAACCCAGCTCCACTCACCAGTGAAGTTTCTCCCCAGGAACCCAGCACAAACTTCTTAGATGGCTTCATCCAGCAGAGAGCAAACAGAAGCAAGAAGAAATAGTACCCTGAGACTTGCAGAATGGAAACTGGAGTCACAGGAAGACAAAATGAGATGGCAGAGAGATATGTGCCAGATGAAAGAACAAGATTGATAACCTACTGCAAAAAGAGTCCAGAATAATGATAGTGAAAGTAATCAGAGATTTCAACAAAAGAATGGAGGCAAGGATTGAGAAGATGCAAGAAATGTTCAATAATGACCTAAAAGAACTGACAAACAAAACAAACCAACAGAGTTGAACAGTAAGATAATAGAAATAAAAAATACACTAGAAAAAACCAATAGCACAAATATTAAGGGAGAATGGAAGGGTTACCTGGAAGACACTGCCACAGAACAGAAAAAAGAATGAAAACAAATGGGGACAGACTAAGAGACCTCTGAGACATTAAATGAACCAATATTTGCATTATAAAAGTCCCAGAAGGAAAACAGAGATAGAAAGGTCCAAAGAAAATATTTGAATAAATAATAGCTGAAAATTTCCTGAATATAGGAAAGGAAACATTCACCCAAGTCTAGGAGGCACAGAGAGAGTCCCGGGAAGGATAAGCTCAAGGAGCAACACATAGAGACACACAGGAATCAAACTGACAAAATTTAAAATCAATGAAAAAAATTTTAAAGTGACACAAAGAAGGCAGAAAATAACATACAAGGAAACTCACATAAGATAATCAGTTTATTTATCAGCAGAAACTATACATGGCAGAAGAGAATATTTAAAGACATGAAAGGGAAGAACCTACAACCAAGAATACTCTACTTAACAAGAATTTCTTTCAGATTCAACAGACAAATCAAAAGTGTTACAGACAAGCAAAAGCTAAAATAATTCAATGCCACCAGAACAGCATTGTAACAAATGCTAAAGAAAATTGTCTGAGCAAAAAAAACAAAAAAAAAGCCACACCTCGAAACAGGAAAATTAGTAAGGGAAAAACTTACAGGTAAAGGCAAACATGGGCTTCTCAGGTGGTTCAGTGTAAAGAATCTGTCTGCCAATACAAGAGATGCAGGCTCAATCCCTGGGTTGGGAAGATCCCCTGGAGAAAGAAATGGCAACCCACTCCAGTGTTCTTGCCTGGGAATCCCATGGACAGAGGAACCTGGCAGACTACACTCCATGAGGTTGCAAAAAGGTCAGATATGATTTGTGGACTAAACAACAAAGGCAAACATACAGTAATGGTAGGAAATCACTCTCAAATATGATATCAAAACCAGCAACTGTGAGAAGAGCACAAATACAGGGTGTTTAAAATGCATTTGAAATTAAAATACCAGCAATTTGAGAGTCTTGTTTAAACGTAGACTGCTATATCAAAACCAACTGGTAACAACAAAACTAAAATCTACAATAGATACAACACACACAAAAGAATAAAGAATCCAAGCATGATACTAAAGTTAGTTACCAAATACAAGAGCAGAGAATAAAACAGAAAGAGATGAAAAAAGGCTACGAAAGCAAATCCTAAATAATCACCAAAATGGCAATAGAAACATACATATCAATAATTATCTTTGGATTAAGTGCTCCATGCAAAAGAGGTAGACTGGCTGAATGGACCTGTATATGTGCTGTGAACAAGAGATGCATTTCCAATCTAGGGACATGTAAAGATTGAAAGTAAGGGGATGAAAAAGGCTATATAATGTAAATGGAAAACAAAAGAAAGCTGGAGTAGCAATACTCATATCTGATGAAACAGAATTTAGAATAGAGACTGCTAAAAGAGACAAAGACACTAAATAATGATCAAGGGATCAATGCAAGAACATATGACAATTGTAAATATATATGCACCCAACAAAAAAGCACCTTAATATATAAGGCAAATACTAATAGCCATAAAAAGGAGATATTGAAAACAGCACAACACTATTTGGGAACTTTAACACCCCATTTCTGCAATGGACAGGTCATCCAGACAGAAAATCAATAAGGGAACACAGGTTTTAAATGACACTCTACACCAGATGGACTTAACTGACATTTACTGAGCATTCCATCCAAAAGCAGCAGAATACATATTCTGCTCAGTGCACATGGAACATTCTCTCGGACTGATCCCATGATGAGACACAAAGTGAACTCACAGAAAATTTAAGAAATTGGAAATCATATCAAGTATCTTTTCTGAACACAACACTATGAGATACGAAATCAATTAAAAGCAAAAAATAGTAACAAACACATGGAGACTAAACAATATGCTACTAAACAACCAATGAATTACTGAAAAAATCAAAGAGAATATCAAAAATACCTACAGAAAGTTAATGTGATAGCACAGCTATTCAAATCTTATAAAACTCAGCAAAAGCAATTCCAAGAGGAAAGTTTATAACAATACCATCTTATCTCAGGAAACAAGAAAAGTCACAAACAACCTAACCTTACACCTCAAGCAACTCTACAAGAAGATCAAACAAAACCAAGTTAGCAGAAAGAAAGAAACTATAAATATCAGAGCAGAAGTAAATGAGATAGAGATGAAGAAAACAATAGAAAAGATGAATGAAACTGAAACCTGGTTCTTTGAAAAGATAACAAAACTGACAAACCTTTAGCCAAACTCATCAACAAAAAGGGGAGAAGGCTCAAAGCAATAAAATTAGTAATGAAAAAGAGAAGTTACAACAGACAACACAAAAATAAAAAAGATCATAGAGACTAATACAAGCAACTAAATGCCAATAAAATGGACAATCTGGAAGAAATGGACAACTTCTTAAAAGGTACAATCTTCCATGACTAAACCAGGAAAAAAATAGAAAATATGAACAGACCAATCACAAGTAATGAAGTTGAAAGAGGGATTAAAATTTTTTCAACAAACAAAAGTCCAGGGCCAGATGGCTTCACAGGTGAATTCTATCAAACATATAGAAAAGAGCTATTACCAACCTTTCTCAAACTCTTCCCTAAAATTCCAGAGGAAGGAATACTCCCAAGCTCATTCTATGAGGCTACCATACCAAACCATACCATACCAGGCTACCTGATACCAAAACTAGGCAAAAATGTCACACAAAAAGAAAATTATAAGCCAATATTTCTGATGGACACAGACACAGCAATATACTAACAAAATGAATGCAATGATACATTAAAAGGGTCATACACAATGATCAAGTGAAATTTATCTCAGAAATCAGGGATTCTTTGGTATATGCAAATAAATTAATGATATACCATATGAACAAAGTGAAGAATAGAGACTTTATAATCTCAATAAATGGAGAAAAAATATTTTGACATAATTACATCTGTTTATGCTTTTAAAAAACTCTCCAGAAAGTGGGGATAGAGGGAAGATTTTGTGTGTGTGTGCTCAGTTGTGTCCAACTTTTTGTGACTATGGACTGTAGTCTACCAGACTGCTCTGTTCATGGAATTTTCCAGACAAGAATACTAGAGTGTGTTGCCATACCCTCCTCCATGGGATCTTCCCAACCTAGGGATCAAATCTGTGTCTCCTGTGTCTACTGCTCTGGCAGGCAGATTCTTTACCATGGAGCCACCTGGGAAACCAGATGGAACATATCTCAATATAATAAAAGCCACATATGACAAACCTACAGCTAACATTATACTCAATGGTGAAAAGCTGAAATCATTTCCTTAATGATTAGGAATAAGACAAGGATGTCAACTCTCTTCCTTTTTTTCCAAAATAATTTTGGAAGTCCTAGCCACAGCAATCATAGAAGAAACAAAAAAAAAAAGTATTTCATATTGGAAAAGAAGAAATAAAACTGTCAATGATTGCAAATGACATGTAAAATACAAAAAAATATCCTAAAGATGCTACCAGAAAACTACTGGGGCTCATCAATGAATTTTGTAAAGTAGCAAGATGCAAATTAATACACAGAAGTCTGTTGTATTTCTAGATACTAGCAATGAAAGATCAGAAAGAGAAATTAAAGAAACAGTTACATTTATCACCTCATCAAGAAGAATGAAATATCTAAGAATAAAACTATCTTAGGATAGAAAATACCCATACTCAAAAATCTATAAGACACTAATGAAAGAAATAGAAAATGAAACAAACAGATGGAAAGATATACCATGTTCATGGATTGGAAGAATCAATATTATTAAAATGACTATATCACCCAAAGCAACATACAGTCAATGCATTTTCTATCAAATTGCCAATGATGTTTTCATAGTACTAGAACAAACAAATCTTAAAATTTGTATGGATATACAAAAGACACTGAATAGTCAAATCAATCTTGAGAAAGAAAAATGGAGCTGGAGGAATCAGGTTCTCTGACTTTAGACTCTATTGCAAAACTAATGTCATCAAAACAGTATGGTACTTTCACAAAAAGAGACAAGCATAGCAAATAAACAGAATAAAAAGACCAGAAATAAACCCACCTACCTATGCTCAATTCATCTACAATGAATGAGGCAAGACAATACAATGGAAGAAAGACAACCTCTACAATAAATAGTGTTGGAAATACTGGATGGCTATATGCAAAAAAAAAATTAAATTAGAACATTCATTAACACCATACACAAAAATAAACCCAAAATATATTAAGGACCTAAATATAAAACTGGATACTATAAAACTCTTAGAAGAGGGGCTTCTTTGTAGTCCGGGGGCTAAAACTTACATATGGGCCACAATGTATGGGGCCCAAGTTCAATCCCTAGTTGGGAAACTAGATCCCACATACTGCAACTGAAAATTCCACCTGTCACAGTTAAAAATCCCACATGTTGCAATGAAGATCAAAGATCCTATGTGCCACAACTAAAGATCCAGCATGGTGGATAATAAATAAATAAATAATTATAATAAACTTTTAGAGGATATCATAGGCAGACACACTTTGATATAAATCACAGCAATATCTTCTTCAATCTGTTTTCTAGAGTAATGAAAATTAAAACAGATACAAACCAGTCAGACCTAACAAAACTCAAAAGCTTTTGCACAGCAAATAAACCATAAACAAAACAAAAGGCAACCCACAGAATGAAAAAACAGTTGTAAATTATATGGACAAAAGGGATCACCCTCCAAAATTTACAAACAGCTCATGCAGCTCAATATCAAACCAAACAAACAATCCAGTCAAAAAGGGGACAAAAGACCTACATAGACATTTCTCCAAAGAAAAAGAACAGATGAGCAGAAAGTACATGGAAAAGGTGCTCAATGTTGCAAATTATTAGAGAAATGCAAATCAAAACTACAGGGATATATCACCTCACACCAGTCAGAATGGCCATCATTGAAAAACACGTAAATAGTAAATGCTGGAGAGCATGTATCTAAAAGAAAAGCCTTTTAAACAAATGGTGGGCATGTAAATTGGTAGAGCCACTATGGAGTATAGTACTGAAGTTCCTTATAAAACTAAAAATAGAGCTAACATATGATCCAGTAATTTCACTCCTACACATATATATGAAAAAAACATGGTTGCAAAGGATACATGGACCCTACTGTTCATTGCACCACTGTTTACAATAGCCAAGACATGGAATGAACATAAATGACCACTGAAAGATGAAAAGATAAACAAACTGTGGTACATATATAAAATAAAATATTGCTCAACCATTAAAAAGAATAAAACGATGGCATCTACACCAACATGGATGAACTTGGAGATTACCATACTAAGTAATGTAAATTCGACAAAGACAAATATCATAATATCACTCGTATGTGGAATCTAACAAATGATACAAATGAACATATTTACAGAACAGAAAAAAAAATACAAACTTTGAAAACAAATTTATGTTTACCAGGGGGAAGGGTGGAAGTGAGAGATAAATTGGGAGTTTTGGATGAAATGTTCCACTACTATCCTTGCAATTAATGAACAAGGACCTACTGTATAGCACAGGGAATTCTGCTCAATATTCTGTAATAACCCAAATGAGAAAATAATTTTAAAAAGGATACAGGTTTATGTATAACTGAATCACTTTAAATACCTGAAGTCAACACAATATTATTAATAAACTATATTATTAATAAACTATTAATAAACTATTATTAATAAAATATACAATAAACATTAAAAATTAAGAAATGTAAAATAAATTTTAAAAAAGAGTGAATTTAGTGCTCAGTTCAATTGATGCACACTTCATCTCATATGAGGATTCCATTCTAGTATATTTACAATGCAGAGTTCTAAAGAATAGCAAGGAGAGATAAGAAAGCCTTCCTCAGTGATCAATGCAAAGAAATAGAGGAAAACAATAGAATGGGAAAAACTAGAGATCTCTTCAAGAAAATTAGAGATACCAAGGGAACATTTCATGCAAAGATAGGTTCAATAAAGGACAGAAATTGTAGGGACCTAAAAGAAGCAGAAGAGATTAAGAAGAGGTGGCAAGAATACACAGAAGAACTGTACAAAAAAGATCTTCACAACCCAGATAATCACAATGGTATGATCACTCACACTCACCTAGAGCCAGACATCCTGGAATGTGAAGTCAAGTGGGCCTTAGGAAGCATCACTACAAACAAAGTTAGTGGAGATGACGGAATTCCAGTTGAGCTATTTCAAATCCTGAAAAATGATGCTGTGAAAGTGCTGCACTCAAAGTGCCAGCAAATTTGGAAAACTCAGCAGTGCCCACAGGACTGGAAAAGGTCAGGTTTCATTCCAATCCCCAAGAAAGGCAATCCCAAAGAATGCTCAAACTACCACATAATTGCACTCCTCTCACATGCTAGTAAAGTAATGCTCAAAATTCTCCAAGCCAGACTTCAGCAATACGTGAACCGTGAACTTCCAGATGTTCAAGCTGGTTTTAGAAAAGGCAGAGGAACCAGAGATCAAATTGCCAACATCCATTGGATCATCGAAAAAGCAAGAGAGTTCCAGAAAAACATCTACTTCTCTCCAACCAGTTCTCCTGAAGCTGGAAGAACCAGGACACAAAGTTGGATATTGAAAAATTGATTTCTGTTCCATTCCAGGAACAAATCTAAATGTATTCATTTTATGTAAATTTTAGCCAGTAGAATTAAACAAGGCTTTTGAAGACAAAAGAAGAGAAAAAGTATGATACGGTACTTGTCACAGCACTCAAAGGCAGAAAGAACAGAAAACTATAACTTCTCCAAAACATTTCAGCTAGAGATCAGATGAATTCTTTAAAAACTGTTCCAGGAAAAAGAAAAATATGTAATATTTTCTAAATCATTCTGTGCAGCTAGCATTACCTTAATAAAAATAAGACAAGAAAATTGGAAGAATATAATACTACAGACAAATGTCTTTTTATACATCTTCACATCGATTATATATACATATATATAGGTATATGTGTGTATATGCATGTAAACAGTATAATTTTCCTGAGATTATTCTAGAAATAAAAGGCTGTGCTACCACTGAAAAATCAACATAATTTACCATATTAGCAAAATAAAGCAAGAAAACCTGATCATCTGAATGCATGCAGATCAAGTGTGGCAAATACTCTCAAATCCTTAACTAATAAAACCTTAGCAAACTAGGAGCAGAGGGAACTACCTCAAATTGATAAACCACATCTTCTAAAGATTCCTTTCTTACATCCTATTTTATAGGAGTATGGTGATATACTAAGCAAATACTAACAGATAACAAGGGAGAAATAGACAACAAGTCAATGTCAATAGAGACATCAATATCCCATTTTCAACAGTGAATAGATCTTTCAGACAGATAATCCATTAGGAAACTAAGTAAAAGAAGCCACTCAAAAATATATTAATAATAACTATATATTACATAAATATTTATATGAAATACCAGAACAATAAAACACTTAGAGAGAGTAGGTTGCTGACCAGGATTGGGAGGAGAGGAATATGGGAATAGACTGATGATAAGTGTAGAATTTCATGTTGGGGTAATACTCATGTTCTAAGATAGTAGGGATGGATGCACAAATCTGTGAAAACAAAAAGCCAATGAATTGTACACTGTAAAAGGCTTAATTTTAAATTAGGGGAATTATATCTCAATAAAACATTGATTTAAAAATTCAATACAGATGTATACACATAAATTCTTGACTTTGATGAAACATGAAACAAAAGTAGAAAAATAAAAGATTTAACTACAAAAATGGGAGCATTTTCATAATTCTCCATTCCGCCCCAGGATTAAACGGCAAGAAAGAAACTGTGATAAATTACTGTGAAGGGCTCAGACAAGTACTACATAAAGCATTTTATAAATTAATAAGCAAAAGACCAGCACCTCAGTAGAGATTATTAAAGACAAAGGCTGTGAACAAACACATAATTTGACAAATGCGTTCAATAGTCTAAAATCAAAGGCAACAATACCGAGATTTTAACAAGCAAAAATGTGCACATTAATATGAAGGCCTTAGATTTTGTGCCTCGAAGGTGAAGCAGAGAGAATATTCAATTTGGCAAGAATGACGACCCTGCCCTCTGCTGGCTGCATTGTGAAGTGCTAGTTTCGCAGCAGGTTTCTTGATAACACATACATACCAAACGCTGTATGAAAGTGCATGGGTCTTGACCCAACAATTTGAACTTATTGAAATCACAGAACTGTTCCAAGTTTATTAGGAAGAATTAATAACCCCTTATTTATTATTGCATAAAATTAATGACAATGGCTTAATATTCCACATCTATATGAAATCACATTTGTAGATTTTAAACAATAATGTAAAAATCCATTTGCCCATGTTAAATAATGTTTATGATAATTTTTATGTTTAAGAAACAGTTTACAGAATCATGTTGACAGTATATACCCATGTAATAACCCACACAGTTTAGAAAAACATTCTAGAGTTGTCAATCACATGATACCTGTAGCTCTTAAGCCCAGAGTGGAAATGTGCAGAAAGATTCCTGCTTGCTGCTCAGAAGGAAGGCAGTAAAATTTGACCTCTAGCCTTGTGACATCACTAAAAACTCTCACCCCTCCCCGCCCGCCACAGACCTCATAGACAAAACAGGTTCCCTCTTCCCCCCACAATGCCTGAGATCAGAGAGTTTCCCTCATTCCTTGTTAGCCCTTCCTACCATCCTAACCCTGGTAGAGGGAAAAGAATCAGTAGCTTTCACAAAACTAGAAAATGTACACGCATGAAACAATTTCTATAAAACACTGCAATTCATGTTTTGGTACAAGATACAGAAGCACACCGAGAGGAAAGAAAACATGACATGAGACAGCTGGAAGGGACAAAGATGGGGCAGACAGAGGTCAACCCGCAGACGAGAGAAAAGGTCAGAGCCCTCCAGTGCAGGACACCTGCACAGATGATTGGGTTTAAGACAGTTCCAAAAAGAACTAGTAAGGAAGCATAGTACATAGGTTCTAAATACCTCCTCACTCTTCTGAGGACACAGGCATGTTGAGAAATGTCGCAGAAGCACTGTTTACCCTTTCACTCAACACATCATGAACAGAACACAGGCTGCTTGATGAAAACCACCTTTCAAGCTTCTGTATTATAAATCAACCACAGACATACATTTCACAAAAGTAGACAAAGTCCAGATTTTAAGGCAGTGGGTTTTTTTTTTTTTTTTTTTTTTTTTTGGAGAGGTTAAGGATATGTATAAAAATGAAGGGGTTTGACTCTCTCTGAAATATTAGTGAGTTTTCTACTCTTGGCTTTTCGAATAATGAGCTGAATATCACACTCCTGATGGGATTTGATTAATGATCTTTAGGGGAGTTCTATTTTTACGGTGGTGAATCCAAGACACTTAGGGTCTCTCTAGGACAGTACGTTTCAGCAGTGTCTGTTAATAGTGAGCATTCAGGCTGAGCCAGTTTCTCCTAAGTGTGGCCAGGGTGATCAGTGTCACAAAAGCATTGTGTGCCTCAGCCTAAGGGTCCTAACAATGGGAGGGGTTGGGGGTCAGCAGTCTCACTGATTCTAAGACCTCCAGGAACTAAACGTGGATATTCTGCTGATGGAATGAACAGGATAAATGCATAATTCACTTCTCTGTCTTGAACAGAGGAAGGAGGGAAAAAAATTTCACAGACAAAGAAGCAATAGAACACTCAGAATCCCATTGGTCTATATTTCTGCCACTTCTGTGCACCACTGAGATCATTTTCAAGGGGATGAAACACACACACATTTGTATGTGCAAACAAGAACTTACGTAATGGTTGTCACTTCTTCTGGTCTGAGCACAAAAGACAGCTGGAATATTTTTGCTTTCTGGCCTAAAGAATACAAGAGGAGAAACCCACCCACCATCAGATCCCCATCTCTGCAGACACTTGGCTTCTGGTGTTGTAAACACCTTCTTTATACGTCTCACAGGCAGTGTGTAAAGGGCTCAGGATTCAGAAAGCATGGCAGGGTCAGCCCAGCGGAGATAAAACCTGTGTCTAAACCAGCTGAGGAGAATCTGGATCACGGAGCAAGTCTGCAGGCTCTGCCCTCAGAACGGAACACTTTTCCTCACCAGCACCACAGCACATGCCCACTAACACTCGTCTCTGAGCCCGGGGAAACACTCCAGGACATGTGCGGGCTGACGTGTGGGACGGGGGCACAGTTAGAATCATAAAGGAGGTATTTACGAAGGAGTCACGGTGCTGACACCTCACCCCCAGTGTCACTGTGAGCGGAGCAGCCTGGCTTCCTCTTTTTACCGGTTCATATCAGCCTCATGGAGGACCACCGGGGAGGCCCCTGTCCTGGGGCTCTGCGCCTGTCGCCTCCAACCTGGTGGAAAACAATGAGCATAAACATGTCTTTCCTCTAACCTCTGTGATTTCATCATAGCGTGTGACTCTCAAACGTCACCGCTTAGGGGCAGAGAGTTAGGGCTGGAGCGAACAAGCCCATCCTGACACTGAGACTTTTGTCATCTTCTGTTCAGGACTGATTTCCTCACAAAGAGCCCATGGTTGTTGTGAAACCACTGCTTTAAGGGACTTGGCAGGGTTAGGAAAATCTGGTCTGGAATCAACGTGGAACTTTTTCGCATAATACTGATTTTTAGTAAAAGGTAAAATTAATCATCAATTTCAGATCATGATATATGTAACTAAGAAGCCACTTTATCTCAAATAAAATTTTATTTCAAATCTATCTTATAAACAACTTAATTTTACATGTTAAGAAATTATGAAAAATAAGGAAAACTAAATTCAGATCTATCACATACAGTGAAATAATATAGATTAGAGGGAGATAAAATAGAGGAGAGAAAAACAATATAAAAATCAATGAACGGTTCTTTGCAAAGATCCACAAGAATGACAAAACTTTAAATAGATTGCTAAGAAAAAAGGCAGAAGATTCAACTACTCAAAATAAGAAACGAATGTTGTGAGCATTACTGCTAAAATAATAGAAACAAAGAATTCAAAGAGAACATTTTGTACGACTGCACATCAGCAGATTAGATAATCCAGACAAAAGGAACGAATTCCTGAAATGTTCCAACCAAGACTGAATCAAGAAGAAATAGAAAATCTGAATAGATCTATAATTAGTAAGACAATTGAATCAGTAATCCAAAAATTCCAATAAAGAACAGTGCCACATAGTTTCACTGTTGCATTCTACTAAACATAAAAATTAGTTAATAATCATCATTCTCAAATGCTTCTCAAAAATTGAAGAGACGGGCACTCTCTCTAACTCACTTCATGAGGCCAGTATTACTCTTCTACCAAAACCAGAAGAAAACAATACGAAAAAATAAAACAATAGATGGATACACTCATGAATAATAATAGAAATATCTTCAGCACATACTAGCTAGCTGAATGCAGCAGCACATTAAATGGATTGTGAAAAATAACCAAATGAGATTTATTCCTGGAATATAAAGATGGTCAGATTGATTACATTCTTTGCATCTAAAGATGGAGAAGCTCTATACAGTCAGCAAAAACAAGACCAAGAGCTGACTGTGGCTCACATCATGAACCCCTTATTGCCAAATTCAGACTGAAATTGAAGAAAGTAGGGATAACCACTAGACCATTCAGGTATGACCTAAATCAAATCCCTAACAATTATACAGTGGAAGTGAGAAATGGATTTAAGGGACTAGATCTGATAGACAGAGTGCCTGATGAACTATGGACGGAGATTCATGACATTGTAAAGGAGACAGGGATCAAGACCATCCCCAAGAAAAAGAAATGCAAAAAGCAAAATGGCTGTCTGAGGAGGACTTACAAATAGCTGTGAAAAGAAGAGAAGCCAAAAGCAAAGGAGAAAAGGAAGGATATACCCATTTGAATGCAGAGTTCCAAAGAATAGCAAGGAGAGATAAGAAAGCCTTCCTCAGTGATCAATGCAAAGAAATAGAGGAAAACAATAGAATAGGAAAGACTAGAGATATCATCAAGAAAATTAGAGATACCAATGGAACATTTCATGCAAAGATGGGCTCAACAAAGGACAGAAATGGTATGGACCTAACAGAAGCAGAAGATATTAAGAAGAGGTGGCAAGAATACACAGAAGAACTGTACAAAAAAGATCTTCACGACCCAGATAATCACGATGGTGTGATCACTCACCTAGAGCCAGACATCCTGGAATGTGAATTCAATTGGGCCTTAGGAAGCATCACTACAAACAAAGCTAGTGGAGGTGATGGCTATTTGAAATAGCCAGTTGAGCTATTTCAAATCCTAAAAGATGATGCTGTGAAAGTGCTGCACTCAATATGTCAGCAAATTTGGAAAACTCAGCAGTGGCCACAGGACTGGAAAAGGTCCGTTTTCATTCCGATTCCTAAGAAAGTCAATGCCAAAGAATACTCAAACTACTGCACAATTGCACTCATCTCACACGATAGTAAAGTAATGCTCAAAATTCTTCAAGCCAGGCTTCAACAATACATGAACCACGAACTTCCAGATGTTCAAGCTGGTTTTAGAAAAGGCAGAGGAACCAGAGATCAAATTCCCAACATCCACTGGATCATTGAAAAATCAAGAGAGTTCCAGAAAAAAAAAATCTATTTTTGCTTTATTGATTATGCCAAAGCCTTTGACTGTGTGGATCACAATAACCTGTGGAAAATTCTGAAAGAAATGGGAATCCCAGACCACCTGACCTGCCTCTTGAGAAACCTATATACAGGTCAAGAAGCAACAGTTAGAACTGGACATGGAACAACAGACTGGTTCCAAATCGGGAAAGGAGTACGTCAAGGCTATATATTGTCGCCCTGCATATTTAACTTGTATGCAGAGTACATCATGAGAAATGCTGGGCTGGATGAAGCACAAGCTGGAATCAAGATTGCCGGGAGAAATATCAATAACCTCAGATATGCAGATGACACCACCCTTATGGCAGAAAGTGAAGAAGAACTAAAGAGCCTCTTGATGAAAGTGAAAGAGGAGAGTGAAAAAGTTGGCTTAAAGCTCAACATTCAGAAAACTAAGATCATGGCATCTGGTCCCATCACTTCATGGCAAATAGATGGAGAAACAGTGGAAACAGTGGCAGACTTTATTTTGGGGGCTCCAAAATCACTGCAGATAGTGACTGCAGCCATGAAATAAAAAGACGCTTCCTCCTTGGAAGAAAAGTTATGACCAACCTAGACAGCATATTAAAAAGCAGAGACATTACTTTGTCAACAAAGGTCTGCGTAGTCATGGCTATGGTTTTTCCAGTAGTCATGTATGGATGTGAGAGGTGGACTATAAAGAAAGCTGAGTGCCGAAGAATTGACGCTTTTGAACTGTGGTGTTGGAGAAGACTCTTTTTTTTTTTTTTTTTCATTTATTTTTATTAGTTGGAGGCTAATTACTTTACAATATTGTGATGGTTTTTGCCATACGAGAGCCCTTGGACTGCAAGGAGATCCAACTAGTCCATCCTAAAGGAGATCAGTCCTGGGTGTTCATTGGAAGGGCTGATGTTGAAGCTGAAACTCCAATACTTTGGCCACCTGATCGAAGAACTGACTCATTGGAAAAGACCCCAATGCTGGGGGAAATTGAAGGCAGGAGGAGAAGGGGACGACAGAGGATGAGATGATTGGATGGCATCACCGACTCAATGGACATGGGTCTGACTAAACTCCGGGAGTTGGTGACAGACAGGGAAGCCTGGCGTGCTGCAGTCCATGGGGTCACAAAGAATCGGACACGACTAAGCGACTGAACTGAACTGAAAGATGGTCCAATATATGGAAAGAAATAAATGTAATAGCTAAGAGTAAAACACTGATGCCCTTTCAGAGAAAGATGCCTGCTTTTGCCATTTCTACTCCACATAGTGTAGGAGGACCCTGCTAGAGAAAATAGACAAGAAAAAAGATATGAAAAAAACTATATTAAAAAAGAAGCAAAAAATGATCCCCGTTCACAGATGAAATGGTTTAACATGTAGAAACCCTCAGATTACACACAGACACAGACAGAGACACACAATAACCAATGCACACATTTTGACTTACTGGGGAAATTCAGCAAAGTTGCACAATACAAAATCAATACACCTAAGTTATTGTGCTTCTACTTGCTCATGAAGAACAGTTCAAAAAGGAATAAAAGTTCTTAGCAATAAACTTAAGCAGTGAGGCAAAACTGTACTATCATTCAATGTGGAAGGGACAGACTTTTTTCAACAAATTACATTGAGTAAAGTGAAAAGTGAAGGTAAGATAGGTATTTTTAATTCAAAATGAGATCCAAGACGGAGTCCTTTCCTTGGGATGAGAACAATCCCTGGGATGATCAGTCCTTTCAATTTGGCCAATGAAAGGGCAGTGTTTTGTTTTCTCTGGGAGAGACATTCATCCTGGATACAGATTTCCATTTCCTGCATGCGATGCTTCCAGGTGTGTTAACAGTCGTCATGGTGTCCCAAACACACTGCACAGGAAATGAAGTGTGACAGTGAGCACCTGCTCATGAAATTCACTGGTCCTTCCCTTTTCCAACCATCCTGAAGCAGGTGGCCCAACACAACAGTGGAATGGGCTTTTGAGGACAGAGAGTCTGTGTCCCCTGGGTGGAGATTCCCTGTAGGGATGGTGCACTGTTCTTTGGGGAGGTGCAAAATTTCTAAATCATCATCCTTTATAAGGCCCTGATTTCTCCCATAACCAGGACTCAAGGGTCCAGGACACAAACAACGAGTCTGTCCCATTACAGACATGGTTACCTTTGTGAACATATATTATTTGTCCCTGTTCTCTCCACATGCTGACCTACACAAAGTCAGGAAATCTAGTTCACCTTTGTCCTAATGTACCCCAGCAGCTAGCATATTGCCTGCTCTGTGTAAAAACCAAAGTTCTAATGAATGGGTAAACCAAATGTGGTACATCCACACAGTGGAATGTTTCTAGGCTTTCAAAGAAGGAAATTCAGATACATGCCACAATAAAGATGAACCTTAAGGATATTATACTAAGTGAAATAGGCTAGTCACAAAATAACAAATACAGATAACTTCGTTTATATGGCCTACCCAGAATAATCAAGTATTTAGAGACAGAAAGCAGAATGGAGGCTTCCAGCATTTGGGGGGTTTTTATGGAAATAGAGAGCTGTTGCTTAATGGACATAAAATTTCAGTTTTGCACATTCTCAAGATTGGTTGCACAACAATGTGAATATATTTAACACTACTGAACTGTACACTTAAAAATATTTCCAATTATGAGTTTTACTTGACCTATATTTTACCATAATTTAAAACTCAACTTCCCCCAAGACTCTCCTTGATGTAGACCTGCTGATTGTCTGGAATCTCATCTCCTCTCTCTCTTGCCCTCTCTTGGCTCAGCCACACTAGCTTTCTCACTGCTAATTGAACATATCAAGCTCATTCCCATGCCAGGATCTTTACCCATGCTGTTCACTCTGTCTAGAATAATTTTCATGCCCAAATCCTTATTGCCAAACTGGGACACAGGGCAGAGGTCACCTGCACAAAGGGGTACCCCAGACCTCTGGGTAAAGCTGCTTTTCCCATCTCTCTTTATTGATGCTCTTACTGCTTTTGAAATCACTTTATTTAGACATTTATTCTCCTGTAAGGTGTCTGCTGTCCATGCTAGAATAGGGTAGCGGCACTGCCTGATTTGTCATTGTTGATTCCTACCACCTGTGTCAACTGAATGAAAATATAAATGGAAAAGTGCTTCACAAATAAAAACAGTTCACACACTGACTGGGAGAAGTGAAACTCAGTGGGTACAGACTTTCTGCTCAGGGTGATAAAAAGTTTTGGAACTGGTGATGAGGGGGCTTCCCAGGCAGCTATAGTAGTAAAGAACCCACCTGCCAATGCAGGAGATATAAGAGACCAGGTTCAATCTCTGAGTCAGGAAGATCCCCTGGAGGAGAGCACGACAACCCACCCACTTCAGTACTCTTGCCTGGAGAATCCCGTGGGCAGAGGAGCCAGATGTCATGATTTTAGTTTTTTTAATATTGAGCTTTAAGCTGACTTTTTCACTCTTTTTTTTTCTTTTTATTTTTTTATTGAAAAATAATTGCTTTACAGAATTTTTCTGTTTTCTGTCAAACCTCAACATAAATCAGCCATAGGTATACATATGTCTCCTTCCCTTTGAACCTCCCTCCCACCTCCCTCCCCCTCCCACCCCTCTGGGTTGATACAGAGCCCCTGTTTGAGTTTCCTGAGCCATACAGCAAATTCCTGTTGGCTATCTATTTTACATATGGTAGTGTAAGCTTCCGTGTTACTCTTTCCATATATCTCATCTTCTCCTCCCCTCTCCCCATGTCCATAAATCTATTCTCTATGCCTGTTTCTCCATTGCTGCTCTGTAAATAAGTTCTTCAGTACCATTCTTCTAGATTCCATATATATATGTTAGAATACAATATTTATCTTTCTCTTTCTGATACACTTCACTCTGTATAATAGGTTCTAGATTCAACCACCTCATCAGAACTGACTCAAATGTGTTCCTTTTTATGGCTGAGTAATAATTCTTTGCATATATATACCACAACCTATTTATCCATTCATCTGTCAATGGACATCTAGGTTGCTTCCATGTTATAGCTATTGTAAATAGTGCTGCAATGAACAATAGGATACATGTGTCTTTTTCAATTTTGGTTTCCTCAGGGTATATGCCTGAGGAGTGGGATTGCTGGATCATATGTTGGTCTTATTCCTAGCTTTTTAAGGAATCTCCATACCATTTTCCACAGTGGCTGTATCAATTTACATTCCCACCAATAGTGCAAGAGTGTTCCCTTTCCTCCACACCCTCTTCAGCATTTATTGTTTGTAGACTTTTTGATGATGGCCATTCTGACTTATTTAATTTATATGCAGACTACATCATGAGAAACACTGGGCTGGATGAAGCACAAGCTGGAATCAAGATTGCTGGGAGAAATATCAATAACCTCAGATATGCAGATGACACCACCCTTATGGCAGAAAGCAAAGAAGAACTAAAGAGCCTCTTGATGAAAGTAAAAGAGGAGAGTGAAAAAGTTGGCTTAAAACTCAACATTCAGAAAACTAAGATCAAAGCATCTGGTCTCATCACTTCACGGCAAATAGATGCGGAAACAGTGGAAACAGTGATAGACTTTATTTTTGGGGCTCCAAAATCACTGCAGATGGTGACTTCAGCTATGAAATTAAAAGACACTTGCTCATTGGAAGAAAAGTTATGACTAACCTAGACAGCATATTAAAAAGTAGAGACATTACTTTGCCAACAAAGGTCTGTCTAGTCAAGGCTATGGTTTTTCCAGTAGTCATGTATGGAAGTGAGAGTTGGACTATAAAGAAAGCTGAGTGCCGGAGAATTGATGCTTTTGAACTGCAGTGTTGGAGAAGACTCTTGAAAGTCCCTTGGACTGCAATGCTAAATCCCCTGGACCAGTCCATCCTAAAGGAAATCAGTCCTGAATATTCGTTAAAAGGACTGATATTGAAGCTGAAACTCCAATACTTTGGCCACCTAATGCAAAGAACCGACTCATTTGAAAACACCCTGATGCTGGGAAATACTGAAGGCGGGAGGAGAAGGGGATGACAGAAGATGAGATGGTTGGATGGCAACAATGACTCAATGGACATGAGTTTGAGTAAACTCTGGGAGTTGGTGATGGACAGGGAGGCCTGGCGTGCTGTGGTCCAAGGGGCTGCAGAGTCGGACACAACTGAGCAACTGAACTGAACTGACTGAGACCTGTGTTGGTATTAAAAAAACTCATAACAGTTTTGTTGCACCCTATAGATTTTGGGAAGTTGTGCTCTCATTTTAATTTTTTTAACTATTTCCTGATTTCCTCTTTGCTTTCTTCATTTACTCATTAGTTTGGGTTTTTATGGTGTTGTTACTTAGTTATATGGTGTTTTTTTAGTTATATGTTTGTGTTTTTCTCATTTTATTTCCTATAATTGATTTCTGGTTTCATACCTTTGTGCTCCAAAAATGTAAAAAGCAATTTCTATACTTTTAAATTTGAGGCTTGTTTATTGGGCTATCATGTGATCTACCCTGGAGTATATATTCCATGTACACTATAAAAATATGTGTCATGTTATTTTTCTGAATTGAATCTCCTGTATGTATTTATTAAGTACAACTATTCTAATGTATCATTCAAGGCCACTGTTGATCTTCTGTCTAGATGATCAGTCCATTGATATAAATGGGATGTTAACATTTCCTGTTGTTTTTGTATTATTGTCAATGTCTCCCTTTATATAAGTCAATATTTGCTTTATCCTTTAGTTTCTCTTATCCTAGGCACATATATACTAGCAAATATATATATATATTAGTTTATACTCTTCTTGTGTTGATTCCTTTCACATTATATAATACCCTTGTTTGTCTCATGTAATAAAGATAAATTTGTTTTGAAGTCTATTTTGTTTGATATGGATACTGAAACCCCTCTTTTTTATAATATTCATATGCATAAAATATATTTTTGCAGTCCCTTACATTTATTCTTTGTGAAAAATTCAGCTCTGAAGTTAGTCTCTTATATAAAGCATATATGTGTGGGCTCAGTCACTCAGTAATGTCTAACTCTTTGCAACCCCATGAACTTTTTAGCGCACCAGGCTCTTTTGTCCATGAATTTTTCTGACAAGAATCCTGGAGCAGGTTGCCATTTCCTTTTCCAGTTGATTTTCCCAACCCAGGGATCTAAGCCACATCTCTTACATTTCCTGCGTTGGCAGGTGGATTCTTTACCTCTGCACCACTTGAGAAGCCCCAGCATTTATATGGGTTTTGTTTTCTTATCCTCTCAGCCACCCCGTGTCTCCTTATTGAATCATTTACTCCATTGGCAATTAAAGAAATTATTGATACATATGTAATTTTAAACATTTTATTACTCACTTTTCAGTTTTTTGGATAACATATGTCATTTGAGAAAAATTATTTTTAAGTAATCCATGTTGTACCAATTAATCAAAATTTCCAAGTCTTTCTTCTCTAAGGCTGGGAACAACTTTGTGAAAGTAGGAAAATATACAAATGAAAATGGAAAAATAGGGAAATGGACAAAAGAAATGAACAGAAAAAAATTCATTAGAGAGGAAAACTTCAACAGGTGAGTATACAAATTGTTTAAAGTGTTGAAGTCAAAGAAATGGAAATTTTAAGAAATTAACAGAAGGAGCAAATTCAACATTCAGAATCTGATCACAGAATAGGAATCTCTTGTTTTAAGGCTTTGAGTCCTTCTTCAAGGACACTTCTGCAGACTCAGAATGATTTTCCTTTTTTTAACTGCCATCTGAATGAACCCTTTCAGAGCCCTCTTTATGTCCTTATTTCTCAGGCTGTAGATGAAGGGGTTCAGCATGGGTGTGACCACAGTGTACATCACCGAGGCTGTTGCACTTGAGTGGGAGCTGTGGGTAGCAGCAGAGCTAAGGTACACGCCTAGGCTTGAGCAATAATATAAGAAGACAACTAAAAGGTGAGACACACAGGTGGAAAACGCTTTATATTTCCCCTGAGGTGATGAGATTCCACGTGTGGAGAACAGTATCTTAGAGTAAGAGTAAAGAATACCAGCCAGGGGAGCAGCACCCAACAGCACTGATGTAAAATACATAAAAACATCACTAAGGAAAGTGTCGCAACAGGCAAGTAGTACAACCTGTTTGATTTCACAGAAAAAGTGGGGGATTTCCAAGTCTGTACAGAAGGACAGCTGTAACACCAGTAAGCTTTCTAACAAGGAAAGCAGGGCACTAATGAGCCAGCACACCAGCACCAGCAGTCCACAGAGCCGGGGGCTCATGATGACCGTGTAGTGCAGGGGGTGGCAGATGGCCAAGAAGCGGTCATAGGCCATCACAGTCAGCAGAAAATCATCCAGTGCTGCAAAGAGTATGTAAAAATACATCTGGGTGATGCACCCTCCATAGGATATAGCTTTATTCTGGATCTGTATATTTATTAACATCTTTAGGATTGTTGTGGTAGTGAAACAGATGTCAACAAAGGACAAGTTGGAGATGAAGAAGTACATGGGGGTGTGAAGATGAGAGTCTGAACTGACAGCCAGGATGATGGGCAGATTTCCAAACACAGTGATCAGATACATGGAGAGGAACATTCCAAATATGAATGGTTGCAGTTCTGGTTCCACTGATAAACCCTGAAGAAGAAATCCTGAATTTTGTGTATCATTTCCTGGTACCATGTGCTGGTGTTGATGACTAGGAATAAAAAAAAATGCATATATGAATTTGCACAGATGGATATTATTCATTTGAAATGCTACAATGTATAAAGTAAGTATATGTATATGCATATAATATATATACACATACATACATGTATTGTCTGACTCCTCATATTTAATGGATGTTCTGTGACATCTCTGACTAGGAATTCTGTTAAAAAGAGGGGAAATATATAGACTTGAGTGGGAAAAAATATCTAAAGTTCTCAGGTGATCCTGGATTATTATGTGGAGAAATGTTTCAGACTTTCTCTCAAGGAATCATGCATTAAACAATTTTAATGAGAAATATTTTCATGCATTTGAGGAACATATGGTGAGTACTGACCATTTTCTAGGTTTAAGATGCTGAGAAACAGAAGCCAAAAGATATAAGGACAGTGAAAATGTATAAGAAAATAAGTATCATATATCATGTGACATAGTGACATATGTGAAGAAAGAAAAACAAGTATAAAAACAATGGATGAGGGTTTATCTATTACTGAGAGTTCAGGAAGATCTAAATATGATGAAGACAAAATTACAAAGTTGATAACAGTTATTAATATATATGCATCTAAAATAGAGGAACTGACATGTATAGTGCAGTTATTGAGACCTAATGGAGAAAAGCGACAGCAACACAATCATAGTAGAGGATTTTAATACCCTGCTGGCCACAATGAATAGATCATTGGAACATAAAGTTAACAGGAAACAATAGTCTTATATGAAACATTGGATCTGAAGGACATGATAGATTTTGTACAGAACATTCCATCCAAATACACATTCTTCTCAGGTGCAAAGCTTGGAAACTAGGCTTCTCAAGAAGCTTCCAAGTCTACTCTTGGAAGCTTCTCAAGAGTAGACCATATGTTGGAAAACACTACAAATCTTAACACATTTAGACAACTGAAATTATATCAAGCATTTTCTGATCATGATGGTATGAGACTACAAATCAACTATAAGGAAAAGCTGGAAATATATATGCACATGAAACAACATGCTACTTAACAGCATTTAGAATATTACAAATCAAACAAGTCATAATATTTATGCATATAAATGAAAATATGACATACTTAAATCTTTTTGATAAAAGTAGTAATAAGAGGGAATGTTACAGTAATTCCTACCTACCTCAAGAAACAAGGAAGATCTAAACAATCAAACTTTACATCTAAAGGCAATAGAAAAAGAAGAACAAAGAACCAAAAGTCAGTGAAAGAAAGAACATAGTAAAAGTCAGAACAGAAATACATGAAATGAAAATGAGTAAGATGATGGGGAAAAATCAATGATTTGGTTCAATCAAGCTGGTTCTTTGGAAAGATAAACAAAGGCAGACAAAACTTTACTAGATTCATTAAGAGAAAAGAAAAAAAAAAGAGTCTCTGATTAAAATCAGAAATAGGGACTTCCCTAGTGGTCCAGTGGTAGAGACTTTCCCTTCCTGTGCAGAGGGTACAGATTCAATGCTTGGTCATGGAACTAAGATCCCATATGCTTTGTGGCCAAAAAAACAAAACATAAAAACAGAAGCAATATTGTAACAAATTCAATAAAAACTTTAAAAACAATCTGCATCAAAAAAATCAGAAATAAAAGAACAGAAATAGCAATAAATACACTATAAGTACAAAGGATTATGAGACTATTATGAACAGCTATAAGCCAACAAATTGGGCAAACTAGAAAAAATAAGATCTTAGACTCACACAACTATAAACTGAAGGTATATAAAGTTTGAATAGACCAATTATTAGTACAGGTATTAAAGCAGTAATCAAAAAGCTCCTTAAAAATGAAAGGTTTAGGATAATAATTTCAAGGGTGAATTCTACAAAACATTCAAAGATTTAATACTTATCCTCACCAAATTCTTCCCAAAAAATTAAAGGAGAGAAGATCATCCTTACTAATTTTATGAGGCCAAATTTACCCTTTTGCAAAACCGGACCATGAAAACAAGGAAAATACGAAAATTATAGTCCACTATATCTGATAAATGTAGAGCCAAAAGTCTCAACAAAATATTAGTAACTGAATACAACAATACCTTTAAAGGACTAAACACCATATCAAGTGAGGTTTGTTCCTGGGATGCAAGGACAGTATAACATCTTAAAGGTAATCAACATGAAAAACCATGAGAAACTAATGAAAAACAAATATCATATGATCAACTCAACAGATGCAGAAAAGATGATGATGTTGAAAGGGTGTTCAAAAATTCAATACCCCTTTATGATAAAAACTCTCAATAAAGTGAATATAGAAAGAATGTACCTCAGCATAATAAAAGTCATCTATGACAAACCCACTGCTAACATCAGAATCAATGCTGAAGTACTAAGTGCTGGTTCCCTAAGGTCAGGAAGGTGACAAAAATGCCCACTCTCCCCATCTTTATTCAGGATAGTCTTGGAGTCCTAATCAGAGCACTCAGCAAAAAAATAAATAAAAGACAACTGAATTAGGAAGGAAAAAGTAAAACTATCACTATTTGCAGATAACATGATTTTATTTGTAGAAAACCCTAAAACCATTAGAAATAATAAATATGGTGACATTATGGCGTATAAAATCAACATATAAAATTTTGTTTCTATACACTAACTGTGAACTAAAAGGAAAATAAATTAAGAATACCATCCTATTTAAAACTGCAACAAAATGTTATAAAAAATAAACTCAGAATAGATTAAATTCTTGAATATTAGACATGATAAACCATAAAACTTCTGGAAGAAAACACAGACTATCACCTCAGGTCCATTAGAATGGCTATTACCAAAAAAAAAAAACAAGAAATAACAAGTTTTGAAAAGACTGGGGAGAAAAGGTAAACCTTATACAGTATTGGTGGGAATGTAAATTGGTGGTGCCACTATGAAAAATAGCATGGAGGTTTCTCAAATTTTAAAAATAAAACTACCGCATCATTTAGCAATTCTACTTCTGGATATTTATGCCCCTCCTCCCCAAAAAACCCTCAAACACTAATTTGAAAAGATATATGCATGCCAATATTAACTACAGCATTATTTACAATAGCCAAGATATGGAAGCAACCTGAGTGTGTATTGACAGATGAATGGATAAAAAAAATGTGGTATGTATCTACAATGGAGTATTGCTTGGCTAAAATAAAAGAAAAACTACTGACATTTTTTTTTACAAAGGTCCATCTAGACCTCGAGGGTATGATGGAAGGAAATAAGTCAGAGGCAAAAAGACAGATACCATATGATTTCAGCCATGTGTGGTATATAAGAAAAAAAAATTAAATAAGTGAACAAACCAATTCACATAAAAAGAAACACTTAGATATAGAGAACAGAATAGTTCCCAGAGGAGAGAGGAGGGGGAGGTAAAATGAATAAAGATGAACAACTATGTGGTGATAGTTGGGAACTAATATTTTGGTAGTGAATACAGTGTAGTAGAACTCGAAATATAATGTTGTATATGTAAAAACTACATAATGTTATAAACCAATGTCACTTCAATTAAAAAAGAATGTAGAAATAGTACACAATTCCAATTGATAATTCTCTCAAGGACATGTCAACATGAAGATCTATATTTATATGCCCATTTTATGTCTAGTATTTAAGGAAACATAAAAAAGATTCAAAAATGGAAAGTGAAAGAAGAGATCTACACATCAGAGATAAAATGATCTAGAATGCTCAGGTAGTTTCTGAGAGATTATGATGAGAGTTACTCTTTTCTGGTTCTGGCAGCATTCCAAACTATATCCCCTAAATGCATAGAAGACCTAATAAAAGGAGGAAAAAAACTCACAATTTATTCTTCAGAGAAACAAGGAATATTTTATAACGTTATGACCTTTTATTGATTAAATATTCTGTTAGATAAATTCACCTAGGAAATAAATTCTCAATTTACAGCAGAAAATATACAAGGTAAAATAACTATTGAACATTTTTAAAGATGAAAGATGAAAATATGAGAGATTTTTTAAATGGTATTATATGCAAATTTGGGGTATCAGAAAACTGAGCGTTGAATCCTGGATCTACCACATGCTAATTGCTTTTCCATGAGAAGCCAACTGAACCACTGTAAGTGTTGATATTTTCTTTTCTTTATTTACTTTTAAGCCTACAGCACCCAGTATTCCCAGGTGGTTTCCCATCATCCAAGTACCAACCAGTCCTAACCCTGCTTAGCTTCTGAGATCATAAAAGGTCAGGTGCATTTCGTATGGTATTGCTGTTGACTAACAATTCTCTTTCAAATAGTAAGCAGAACAATATTTGACTTTCTGTTAAACTTCTTACACTCTCAGGAAACTTAACCATAAAATACTCCTGTGTACAGCCCAACCCTGAACACTGCTGTTTCGATTATGAGTATTATATCTTTGACCAAAGAGTTTGGTGGTTTTGAGTTCACATATTTACCTAAATGATATATTAATGATCACTTATGCAAAACACATTCTGTATGCTAACATTATAAAATAAAGTTCCATTAAAAATATAGATTTGGGGCTTCCCTGATGGCTCAGGGGTAAAGAATCTGCTTGCCAATGCAGAAGACACAGTTTCAATCCCTCGTCTGGGAAGACATCCCACATGCCATGGAGCAACTAAACCTATGCCCACAACTATTGAGCCTGTGCTCTAGAGCTCAGAAACCGCAACTGCTCAGGCCATGAGCTGCGACTACCGAAGCCTGCGGGCCCTGGAGCCAGTGCTCTGCAACAAGAGAACTCACTGCAGTGAGAAGCCCGCATACCCGCAGTTAGAGAGTAGCCCCTGCTCACCACAACTGGAGAAAAGCCCGCACAGCAATGAGGAACCATAAATAGTGAGCAGAGTAGTATCCATTGTCTGGAGGTGCTTGACATATGTATTCAATGTACGTAAAAATCTCAGAATAGTTCCCTTCTGGCAATAAATGAAAGGTATTCAACTGTTGATGAGATGGGCCTGATTTTTTTCTTCTGCCTTTCAAATGTCACCATTGCTTCCCCACCTCTAGACAGTGAAATGATTGTAAAGCTTGTTAGCATACCACTTTTTTTCATATTAAGTACAATTTGTTTCCCATATGAATAACTAATTTTTGGGTGCTCCAAAATCACTGCATATGGTGACTGAAGCCATGAAATTAAAAGACACTTGCTCCTTGGAAGAAAAGTTATGACCAACCTAGACAGCATATTTAAAAGCAGAGATGTTACTTTGCCAACAAAGGTCCATCTAGTCGAAGCTGTGGTTTTTCCAGTAGTCATGTATGGATGTGAGAGTTGGACTATAAAGAAAACTGAGCACTGAAGAATTGATGCTACTGAACTGTGGCATTGGAGAAGACTCTTGAGAGTCCCTTGGACTGACAGGAGATCCAACCGTTCAATCCTAAAGGAATTAAGTCGTGAATATTCAGTCCTGAATATTCACTAATGCTGGAGCTGAAGCTACAATACTTTGGCCACCTGATGTGAAGAACTGACTCATTGGAAAAGATCATGATGCTGGGAAAGATTGAAGGCAGGAGGAGAAGGGGCCGACAGAAGATGAGATGGCTGGATGGCATCACTGAGTCAATGGACATGAGTATGAGCAAGCTCTGGGAGTTGGTGATGGACAGGGAAGCCTGGCGTGCTGCAGTCCATGGGGTAGCAAAGAGTTGGACACAACTGAGCAACTAAACTAAACTGAACTGAACTGAGACAACTGTGAATTCTTTGCCTTAGGAACTGATGTTGCAAACTACTTCATCTCCCTTAGTCTGAGTCTTTCTAATAAACACACAAACATATTCAATTTCATCCCATCTTAAATATTTAAAAAGTGACTTCAATACAGTGCACAAGTCTTCAAACTTAATACTCTAGTTTATAATTCCCCTTAACTGTAAACCTCCTCAACTGTGTTCTAATTTTACTGGAACCATTTTATGCTTCCTTTCCTTCTTCATCCTCATTAAACTGAACTTCCTTCCCAGCTATTAGTTATAACAGTGACCCTCATATTTCTGAGTTGAAAAGACATTTCTTTTTTAGGTATATATACATACATATACATATATAGATATATATATATATGTATATATATAGATATATATATATATATAAATTAATTGTAGATGAATTAGTCTACCTAACAAAGAAACATGACAATCTCTCATCTCAGGGCTAGGGTTGTTTGGGTCTCAGGTGAACTTAGGTAAAAATTTTCAGGTCCACTTCCCTCTGAACCTTTCTTCACATACCTACTGAGTTCTCAGATGTACCTGGGTAATGTCTGTAACAGGAGAATCTCTGTGCAGATGTCTGAATTACTCTCTGGGTAATTAATGATGGAAGTTGAAGCTCTGTTCCCAAACAGGCCAATAGGAAGGACTAAAACATTGGTTTCTGAGCTGCAATAGGGACTCCAAATGCAACAACCAAGTCCTTCCAGTACCACGGATTTACACATTGTGGGGCTGTAGTAGAAATAGTTATAGCTCCCTAGGATGCTCATTAGGCACTGTTTCCATTGTTACTCCCATCTCCGAGCACATGAATTCCCTGTGGAAACACTGGTGTGAACGCAAAGAAAATGATTCCTGTTCATTCTCTGTTCCCAGGAGATCAGATTAGAAGTCAGGTGAATCTAGTCTTTATTCTTCCTTCTCCATGAACTCTCCTGCATTCCACAGGTTTCAGCTCTTTACAGCTTATTGAGAGAATTAATTCGTATGTAGATTGATAAGGAGTCTGGCACCCTCGAGGAGTTGAAAGGGGTCCAGCGGAGATAAGAACAAACTTTTTTTCTACATTTCTGCCTCTTAGTCACACAAGACATTTTTTTCTTAAACTCTGAGTTGTTATGGCAACAAACTACTTCTTCTAAAACTAACTTTCTTTAAGCCCAGAGCTATTGATTATACAACAAAATAACTCATCTTGCTCAGTTCAGTTCAGTCGCTCAGTCGTGTCCAACTCTTTGTGACCCCATGAATCACATCACGCCGGGCCTCCCTGTCCATCACCAACTCCCGGAGTTTACTCAAACTCATGTTCATCGAGTCGGTGATGCCATCCAGCCATCTCATCGTCCCCTTCTCCTCCTGCCCCCAATCCCTCCCAGCATCATGGTCTTTTCCAATGAGTTAACTCTTCTCATGAGGTGGCCAAAATATTGGAGTTTCAGCTTCAGCATCAGTCCTTCCAATGAACACCCAGGACTGATCTCCTTTAGGATGGACTGGTTGGATCTTCTTGCAGTCCAATGGACTCTCAAGAGTCTTCTCCAACACCACAGTTCAAAAGCATCAATTCTTTGGCACTCAGCTTTCTTCACAGTCCAACTCTCACATTCATACATGACCACTGGAAAAACCATAGCCTTGACTAGACAGACCTTTGTTGGCAAAGTAATGTCTCTGCTTTTTAATATGCTATCTAGGTTGGTCATAACTTTCCTTCCAAGAGTAAGCGTTTTTTCATTTCATGGCTGCAATCACCATCTGCAGTGATTTTGGAGCCTCAAAAAGTAAAGTCTGACACTGCTTCCACTGTTTCCCATGTATTTGCCATGAAGTGATGGGACCAGATGCCATGATCTTAGTTTTCTGAATGTTGAGCTTTAAGCCAACTTTTTCACTCCCCTCTTTCACTTTCATCATGGGTATGTTTTTTCTTAAGCTGCATACTAATGATTATATAACAACAATGTATCTTGCTTGAGAACATGTTTCTCCTTAAGAACCTTCTGACTAATTCTGTTACCTTAAAATGTATGTCCTGGGTGTGGGTCTGGTAAGACCTTGCCAACCTTGAGGCATTCTTTTGATCTATTGTTAGTAACCAATTAAAAAAACTATATAGCTCCCTTGCTAAAGACTAGTGATGGGGCACTCTGCCCTCTTCTGATGTCTATGTTAGAAGCATTCTCTATCCCTTCTTCACTAGTAAAGCTTTTGCCATATGAAGCTCTGAGTGACTGAAGCCTCGTCTCTGGTCCTGTAGCAAAATTCTCTCCTTTGCAGATCACAAATCTGACACAATTCACCATTATCATTATCCCAACCTTCAGTTACTGTTTCTTCCAAATCCGAGACTGATGACCTGTGTTTACTAGGTCCCATGAACTTCCAAAATATTGACTTGTGACAGGGATATCTCGCAATATCTCTAGAAAATTAGTATTCCTCTCCTCAACAAGAAACCTATGCGCACATAAATTAACCAAATATAAAACACCCAGTTGGTTAAAACAATAAAACAAAAAACTCTTTATCTTTTTAACAAATGGAAAAATGGGAATAAAAACACTATGACCTCACTATACAAAAGGAAAGGACTCCTAGAGACAATTTACAGTGGAGAAAATATGTATCTAACAAACCCAAAAATACATTCAGCTTCACAGATAACAAAATAAATGGAAAGTAAACATATTATACAATTTCCTTTCATGTGAACACCCACAATGAGATGTGTGTCTTGAGAGGTGTGTCTCAAGAACTGTTGTTGCAAGAATACATTTTCAGGCATTCCTTGGACTGGGTTTTCCTCGTTAATATGTAAACAGTCAAATATGCGCTGTCTTAAAGCTAAAAAGAAATCTCATCACTTCACTGTGTATCTCTCCTCAGCTAAAAGGATATTTCTCTATTCCAGTTAATTGCAAATGTCCTTGAACTTATATTCTACTTTTACTGAAATCACTGCACCCCTACCATTCACTCTTCTAATCCGGCTTCCATTCAACTTTCAACATTGACCCTGCATTGCAGAGGAAAATATTCCATTCTCTTTGGGCATAATAAATAAATATATTAGTTAATTAATGAGGCAATCAAGCAAAAAGCCACAATAATTTTCATGCTCGAGGTTAGGCAGGAATGGATCTCAAATGACCTCAGGTAAACATTCTTGGATATCATTTTCTCTGACCCAGTCCTATAGCATCTATGGGCTCTCGGACTCACCTGGTAAGCAGAGACTTGACTTTGCTGACAAAGGTCTGTGTAGTCAAAGCTATGGCTTTTCCAGTAGTCATGTACGGATATGAGAGTTGGACCATAAACAAGGCTGAGCACCAAAGAACTGATGCTTTCAAACTGTGATGTTGGAGAAGACTTCTGAGAGTCCCTTGGGTTCCAAGGAGATCAAACCAGTTTCCTAAAGGAAATCAACCCTAAATATTCATTGGAAGGACTGATGCTAAAGCTGAAGTGCCAATACTTTGGCCACCTGATGCAAATAGCTGACTCATTGGAAGAGACCCTGATGCTGGGAAAGATTGAAGGCAGGAGGAGAAGGGGACGACAGAGGACAAGATGGCTGTTTGGTGTTACCAACTTGATGGACATGAGTTTGAGCAAACTTTGGGAGATGGTGAAGGACAGAGAAGCCTGGTATGCTGCAGCCCATGAGGTCTGCAAAAAGTTGCACACGACTGTGCAACTGAATAACAGCAACACACTTTTTATTAATCTGTTATTCTTAAGGTTTACAAATTTTCCTTCCATATATTGTCTTTTCTCTTGCTGCTTTTATTCAAAATAGTATTGGAAGTTCTAGTCAGAGAAATGGTGCAAGGAAAAGATAAAATATCTTTAAATTGGAAGGAAGAAGTAAAACTGTAACCAGGTATAGATAACATAATTTTATGTTTAGAAAATGCTAGATACCACCAAAAAATTGTTAAACATGAATGAAGTCAACAATGTGCAGAACAGAAAATCAGTTGCAAACCTGTTGCACTTCTATACATTAGCTACAAACTATCAAAATAGAAATTAAGAAATAATCCCTTTTACAATTACATCAAAAAAATTAAATACCTAGGAATATATTTAACTGGGGAGGCATAAGATTTGTACAATAAAATTATAAGATATTGATGAATGAAATTGAAGGAGACACAAATTAATGGAAAGATATACCCTGCTCATAGCTGAAAGAATGAATACTATTTAAATGTCCATATTACCCAAAGAGCAATGGGCGATATGAGATCTCTAGTCTGCCTGTTTATGTTTATGTACACATTGTATATGAGTTATCTCTACTTCTAAAAAGTAATATCAAAATTAAGACCACAGAAAGAGAAAAGTGTGGCCACAATATCCTTTAGACCCCAGAGAAAATTGGCTAAGACAAAATTTCTTTTGCAATTACAAACCAGTTCTTTTTGCATATGCAATTAAAAACAGCTAGCTTGTTGAAAACATGCCTAGAAAAAAACCTTAACATTAACTCTTATGATGTCCTTAAGATACACAGCCCACCTTGCCTGATATTTAAACATCCCGCCAAAAAACAGAGGAAGTAGGTCTGGCTTACAGGTGACTGTTTTTGAATGGAAAAAGATACAGAAAGTTAAAAAAAAGGGGGGGGGGCTTGTGAAAAGTGGAACCCAAAGGAAAGAATTTTGTCCATGGTACAAGTTTTCTTGAGATGTTGAACTTTGCCTGTGAAACCTTCCATTGTTATTTTGGCTAAGTGAATAACATTTAAATCAAACAGTCAAGGCTATGGGAGATCCAAGACAGCTACTTGGCTTTTCCCAGCCCCCTGACAAACCTCATTTTTATTTGATGGGATAAAGCCTTCCCTGATCAAGAGGTTAACACCCTCACAATAAAAAAAAATTTTTTTTACTCATGTTCAGGCCACTATTGATATAACAAGATGAGGTCCCCTCATGTTATCAATCAATAATACCTGCCCTAACCTTGGCCATAAAAAATATTTTCCACTATTACTCAAGTTCAATCAGAGCAACAAACAAAATTTCAACCAAGGAGTAAAATCTCCCACAGTTATGGGATGGATTTAGTTAACATTAGGCTATAGTAATTTAAACTTAAAGGCTCTTCTATACTGGGAACAAATCATACTAAGGATAATCAGTCTAGTAACACTAGAAAATAGTGTGGGTGCCTTATGGACAATACCAATATATAGTTTCCCTAAGAAATAAGGATTGGTATAGAACAAACTAAGTCAGATGACTTGGGTATATACTGGAATATACTGGGCTACACCTAATGGAAGTTCTTTATGGAAGTTCTTTACTTATGACCTTACTATTACTGCTAGCTACATATATTGCCTGTTTCATAAAGGGTTGTCCCTTACCTTATCAAGTGTGTGACTGAGCCACTGATAAAATGATAATATACAATTAATATGAGATCAATGATTGTAACAGTGTAACTCTAGATATGAGAAGAAACAACAAAAGGGAATATCTTCCTGGACCACAAGAGACCAGTAAGTACAAGCAGTCCAGAGAATTTTGAATACTCTTTTATGGCCTATTCTAGTAACAGCACATTGAGTGGCCTGTCAATGAAATCTTCACAAGACCTGGGAATGACCATTCCTAGCACCATGGGACAAAATGGTCATGTAATGCCCCCAAGCCAATGCCCCCATCAGATTCATGACCTTGAAGGGGCTCTGCCAATTAGAAATCAGCACTTGCCATCTGTCTTTACAAAGTTTAAATCATGGCCACTGAAGCAGCTCACCTTCAGTACTCCCTGAAAGGAATTCAGTGTGGAAATTAGGAATGAGGCACTCTGTGCTCTGGAAAAACTGCCTGAAAAGGTCTTCAGATAGTTAGACACTTTCAGGAGATTTTTATGAGCCCTGATTCTTGCATCTTCTCATACCTAGAGAGACACTAACATCGTCGACAGGGACAGTTGTTTTGGCTACTAAGGAAAAATCACAATTAAAGTCAAAATAGAGTAGCTATGAAAATCAGTAGGTGACACTATGGTGTGATTTCAGACAAGTCCTTGTTTTGTTAAGAACTTGAGTTTTCTGAGCTGTGTCAGACTTAAGATGCCATCAGACATTCTAAAAACAAAATCTGCCAGCAGCAGGTGACTACAACCTTATTTTTAAAAGGTCTTTTCTTGTAACTGTTATATATTTTAACAATGAAATTGCTCTAGATCATATGTTGGGGGGAAAAATGCATAATGACCCATAGCCACATTAAAGGTTAAGACCTACTTAGATAAACCTAGATAACTGGCTACCTGGCTACAAGTCTTCTCCAAGTGTTAAATATAAATTAAGATTCAGACTTAAATCTTAGGCTTAACTTTCTCTATTTTGTCTATTAATGTTCAGGTTGCCATTCCTTCAATTACTTCTGAGTCCAAATGGCTCCATTCCTTTGGAGAGGATGACCCAAGCACTGACCCTACCTGGACCACAATCAAAATTGTCACCAAACATAACTTGGTTCTTATTCTCTCTTTGACCCCTAGTTACAATAACTCTTTTACTGATTTATAACCTCTGTTTTTTAAAAAATATCTGTTAAGTTTTATCTCCCTCAGATGACAACACATTTACATCAAGATAATCATGATGCAGAAAGAAAATCCATGCCCCCAAAAGATTACAGCTATTCCTCTGAACAGATCCTGCAGGAATATCCACAAAAGTCACTCTGGGAACCCTTAATAAAACAAGGTGAAAGCTCTGTGACCCTAACTAAGTAGGGTCTATGAGCAGAAGACTGTCCATCTGTCTTTCATAACCTCAATTAAGATTTCTTGGGGTTCACGTCTCTCAAGGAATACTTGAAGTAGGAGATAGATGGGCCAGTGGGCTGAACTGCTGGTGATTGTCAAACAAAGCAAAACTGAAGTTTTGTCCTCAGACAGATAAGAACAACACCTAGTTCCCTTCCTCCAGTGATAATGGAGGGAATACACTGACAGGGGGGATTTTGCTGCAGTGAAAAGGGAAAAAGAGGAATGAGTTTTTCCCTTTCCTGAGAACAAAGAAGATAAAGAGAACAGTAAGCAGGCCTGAACATTCCCCGTGTTTTACTTACCTACTCCTAATTCTGAATGTCTGTAACTAAGCTTGCTTTTCTGCCCCTTAACTCTGCGGAAGCTACAGTTCACATTTTTCCCTTTAACTGTGTGCTAAATACATCCCCTATCTGGTGTTTACCTTTACAACACCCTTCCCCTTGTAGTTACATATCAGAAAGAAGGCCTCAAAGCTACTAAATGGCCACACTCAATTACTGGGTTACTGACACCAGTTTATGACTGTCTTTGAAACAATGCAAGAGGAAGAAATCAAGATCCTATCACCTTTATTCCCCATCACAGACTCCTGACTGCAAGTCCTTGCCTTATATAAGCCCTTAGACTCCTCATGAAGGTGGGGGTGGGGGGCACAGTTCTTGAGGCAAGAGCCTACTGTGTTCCCCTGTCTGCCAGTTGAGAATTAAAGCCACCTTTCTGTTTCCTCCAAACTTTGTCTCTGTATTTTTTCATTCGGCTTCAGTGGGCAGAGAAGGCCAAGATTTTGGTCAGTGACAATTTCTGAAGAAGAAATTTGGAAAACCCTGAAGCTAACTGACAAAATTCAAAAGAGATAGAGTCTTGGAGCTTCTCTTGTTACTGGGACTTTGATTTCAGCTATTGTTTCTAGTGTAGAAAAGAGTGAGCATTTTAATCACAGGAGAATTTGAAAAAAAAAAAAAAACCTGACAAATAGCAGGAGGATTTGGCTAGGAGGAGCCCCTGTGGGGAAAATCCACCCAGTACAGTCTTAGAGCCTGGCACTGGGACCCCTACTCTGGACCCAATGCTTTGAGGGCCCTCTTTGGTCCTCATCCAACTGCTCCTGTCTCCACCAGGTGAGAAGCTCTTGAGGTCCATGGAGCTTGCCACGTTGAGCCCTGGCTCCTTCTCCCTTAGATGCCATACCTAGGTCCCCTGTACCATGATTCCCTGCCCTAATGGCACTGATCTTGCTTCCTGGGTCTACAAGAGCTATTCCTAGATGTTATCCTCTGAAGTGCAGCTGAGCCAAAACAGGGAGATGTTGACTGAAAGAGGACGCTGTTTGCTCTGGTGGATGGTGGAGACTGCACCTAGATGTGCAGTATGGGAACTTGACTGAACTGGAGAAGTCTCTCATACAGGAGGGAATAGGGTCTAGGTGGAGACAGCACAAGCTGTAATCAAGATTTCTGGGAGAAATATCAATAACCTCCAATATTCAGATGACACCACTTTTATAGCAGAAAGCAAGGAGGAACTAAAGAGACTCTTGATGAAGGTGAAAGAGGAGAGTGAAAAAGCTGGCTTGAAACTCAACATTCAGAAAATGAAGATCATGGCATCCAGTCCCATCATTTCAAGACAAATAGATGGGGAAAGAATGGAAATAGTGACAGACTTTATTTTCTGGGGCCCCCAAATCACTGTGGATGGTGACTGTGTTACTGAGTCCAGGCTTGCTCTATTCACTGCAAGACAGGCCAGTGAATCCAAGGGATGAGGTGTTGAGGCAAGGAAAATGACTTGAATCAAGAAGCTAGCAGACCAAGACAGCAGGTTAGTGCCTCAAAATAACCATCTTATTGGGGTCTGGATGCCAGGTTCTTTTATGCCAGAGAGAAAGAAGCAATGAGGAAGTAAAGTCAAAAGGCAGAATAGAGAGTGAGAGGCCGTGGGGAAGTAAACTGAAAGGGTCTTCAGTCTTCCAAAACATCTCCAAGAGAATGGCCAGCCTTTGGAAGGGGTGTGTTCATCTCTCCTGTTCACAGGTGGGCAGGGACAAACTATCTCTCCATGAGCTGAGCAGTGGCATTTTAGTTTACAGTCAAGCAGAGAGGCAGAGTCCTCCAGACAAGCCATTGATGGTGACCTGGAGAGAACTGTTTCTGTGTTGGGGGTGGGAGGGTTGGTATGGTGCGAGGGGAGGAGCCAGGTTATATAGAAGCTTGCAAAAAAGGGCATGTAATCCGAATATTAAAAGATTAATTAAGAAAAACTATAACTGGGAAGGGTTTTGAATTCATCCTGGCTTTGCTTCTGTGACTTTATCCCTTAGCTTGTCGCTTTTATTACTGTAGGCATACAAAACGGCCTACCTCAGGGAGATAGCCTGACCCTGCCTACCTGGGGTTTCCCAGGTGACTCTGTGGTAAAGAATCCACCTACCAGCTTTTTCTCAAGGACACAGGTGTTGTGAAAACCATCATTAAACCTAAGTGAAAATGGGAAAGGAAAAGACCCACATCAACATCACTGTCATTGGGCACGTAGATTCAGGGAAGTCTACCACGACTGGCCATCTGATCTACAGATGTGGCGGGATCGACAAGAGAACAATTGAAACGTTCGAGAAGGAGGCTGCCGAGATGGGAAAGGTTCTTCAAGTATGCCTGGGTCTTGGAGAAACTGAAAGCTAAACGTGAGCATGGTATCACCACTGATATATGCCTGTGGAAATCTGAGACCAGCAAGTACCATGCTACCATCTTTGATGCCCCAGGACACAGAGACTTCATCAAAAACATGATTACAGGCACATCCCAGGCTGACTGTGCTCTCCTGATTGTTGCTGCTGAGGTTGGTGAATTTGAAGCCAGTATCTCCAAGAACGGGCAGACCCACGAGCATGCCCTTCTGGCTTATACTCTGGGTGTGAAACAACTAATTGTTGGAGTTAACAAAATGGATTCCACGGAGCCACCCTACAGCCAGAAGAGATACAAGGAAATTGTCAAGGAAGTCAGCGCCTACATTAAGAAAATGGGCTACAACCCTGACACAGTAGCATTTGTGCCAATTTCTGGCTGGAATGGTGACAACATGCTGGAGCCAAGTGTTAACATGTGTGGTTCAAGGGATGGAAATTCACCCATAAGGACAGCATTGCTAGTGGAACCACCCTGCTTGAAGCTCTGGATTGCATCCTCCCACCAATTCAACCAGCTGACAAATCCTTGTGTTTGCCCTCCCAGGATGTGTATAAAATTGGTGGTATTGGTACTGTCCTTGTGGGTCGAGTGGAGACTGGTGTTCTCAAACCTGGCATGGTGGTCACCTTTGCTCCAGTCAATGTAACAACCAAAGTGAAGTCTGTAGAAATGCACCATGAAGCATTGAGAGAAGCCCTTCCTGGGGACAATGTGGGCTTCAATGTCAAGGACGTGTCTGTCAAAGATGTTCATCGTGACAAAGTGGCTGGTGACAGCAAAAAGGGACCCACCAATGGAAGCAGCTGGCTTCACAGCTCAGATGATTATTTTGAACCATCCAGGCCAAATCAGTGCTGGGTATGCACCTGTGCTGGATTGTCACACAGCTCACATTGCTTGCAAGTTTGCTGAGCTGAAGGAGAAGATTGACCATCATTCTGGGAAAAAGCCGGAAGATGGCCCTAATTCTTGAAATCTGGTGTTGCTGCCATCATTGATATGGTTCCTGGTAAGCCCATGTGTGTCAAGACCTTCTCTAACTATCCTCTTCCGGGCTGTTTTGCTGTGCGTGACATGAGAGATGGTCGCTGTGGGTGTCATCAAAGCAGTGGACAAGAAGGCAGCTGGAGCTGGCAAAGTCACCAATTCTACCCAGAAAGCTCAGGTTAAATGAGTATTATCCCCAATACCTGCCACCCCAGTCTTAATCAATGGTGGAAGAACAGTCTCAGAACTGTTTGTCTCAATTGGCCATTTAAGTTTAATAGTAAAATACTGGTTAATTATAACAATGCATCTTCCTTCAGAAGGAAAGGAGAATGTTTTGTGCACTGTATGTTTTGTGTGTGGCAGTTTATTAGTTTTTAAAATCAGTGCTTTCTAAAGAAAACAACTTGATCAAAAATCTGTCACAGAATTTGAGACCCATTAAAAAATGTATGAGGAAAAAAAATCCACCTACCAAAGCAGGAAACACAGGAGATGTGGGTTCAGTCCCCGGGTTGGGAAGATCCCCTTGGAGAAGGATATGGCAACCCACTCCAGTATTCTTGCCTGGAAAATCCCATGGACAGAGGAGACTGGCAGACTGCAGTCCATGGGGTCTCAAACAGTCAGAGACAACTGAGCATGCCTGTTCAACTCAGCCCACCAGTGAACAAAATAAAACTAACATATCCCCCTGCCTGAGGCTTGCAGCTCTAGAAGATACTTGCAAGAATTGAATGGTCTTTTTACTTTGTTTCCTCACCTCCTCTATCTCTGATCCATAAAAGAACCTGGCATCCAGGCCCCAACAAGGTGGGTTTTTTGAGCCTTATTTTGAGCCACTAGCCTGCCGTCTTCTTGGTCAACCAGTTCCCAGAATAAAGTGCCTTCTTTATCTCAACACCTCGTCCCTAGGATTTATTGGTCTATCCTGGGGTGAGCAAAGCAAACTTGGACTCAGTAACAAAACCAGATCTCTCGTGTTAAGGGATTTAGCACTCTGATGCTTAAGCTGAAGCTCCAATACTTTGGCCACATGATGCGAAGAGCCGACTCATTAGCAAAGACCCTGATGCTGGGAAAGATTGAGGGCAGGAGGAGAAGGGGACAGCAGAGGATGAGATGTTTGAATGGCATCACCAATTCAATGGACATGAGTTTGAGTAAGCTCTGGGAGATGGTGAAGGACAGGGAAGTCTGGCATGCTGCAGTCACAGAGAGTTGGACACAACTAAACGTATGGGAAAATGCAAGTGTCCAGGTTTACTGAAATCATTTCTTTCATATGTATCTCAGCTATCTGGAACCAAGTCCTGCTTTTTGATTGTTCTCATCCTTAATTCCTCATTTACCATAAGGGGTAGTGGGCATGGCAGTTGGCTGCCTCTTATGTTTCTCACACCCTACCCTAGGTCCTCAGCCCTGGCTGATGGCTGCCAGATAGCTGGTATTGTTTCACCTGGGCTCAGAAATTTACATTTGGAAGGCTGGAATCCCTGATGACTGTGGCATGGCTTTTTTATTAGTATAGCAGAAAATATTTTATTTCACAAAAATATTTCATTTCACAACCAGCAAGAGGCGAAAAGTGAGGGGGACCCCAGGTACATGCCAATGCTTGTATGATCCTGGAAAGCTACCAAGAGACCCAACTCTGGAGTACAGAACCAAGAATAGATTTTAAAACCATCAGTTCAGTTCAGTTCAGTTCAGTTGCTCAGTCCTGTCTGACTCTGTGACCCCATGGACTGTAGCACACCAGGCTTCCCTGTCCATCATCAACTCCCGGAGCTTGCTCAAACTCGTGTCCATCAAGTCAGTGATGCCATCCAACTATCTCATCCTCTCTCAGCCCCTTATCCTCCCACCTTCTATCTTTCCCAGCATCAGGGTCTTTTCCATTGAGTCAGTTCTTTGCATCAGGTGGCCAAAGTATTGGAGTTTCAGCTTCAGCATCAGTCCTTCCAATGAATATTCAGGACTGATTTCCTTTAGGATGGACTGGTTGGGTCTCCAAGGGCCTCTCAAGAGTCTTCTCCAATACCACAGTTCAAAAGTATCAATTCTTCAGCGCTCAGCTTTCTTTACAGTCCAACTCTCATTTCCATACATGACCACTTTACTGACTAGATGGACCTTTGTCAGTAAAGTAAGGTCCCTGCTTTTTGGTATGCTGTCATAGCTCTTCTTCCAAGGAGCAAGCACCTTTTAATTTCATGGCTGCAGTCACCATCTGCAGTGATTTTGGAGTCCAAGAAAATAAAGTCTGTCACTGTTTCCATTGTTTCCCCATTTATTTTCCATGAAGTAATGGGACCGGGTGCCATGATCTTAGTTTTTTGAATGTTTCTTATAGACATGTACATAAATCCCATCCCCTAGAGGGTCAGTTGACTTTCCTCCTCAACCAGGAGACAATTTTGCCTCCATTTACACATTGATTTCACTATTTCTTATCTATAATTATGTTTGTTCTTTGTCCTATGAATTGGCTTTGACATCTTTGTTATTCTTTGCCTTATTAACAATGAGTCAAATAAAATTTTCATATCTATGAGAGTCATGATTTTACCTTTTTTTTGAGAATTATCTTTTAATGAGACAACTGCAGTGACGTTTGTGGTGATAAAACAAAACAAAGTATCAAATCAACTGTGAGTCTCAAATGACAGGTGAGTGGTTAAGTGGCTCATAAAACTGCCAGTTAATGGAATGAAAACAGTAAAATCTATGTGATCCACTTGAAAGATGTTTTTATATCTATATCCACTTGTGGTAGGATCTCATTTTTATTTTTAAAAAGGAAAAAATTAGTGTGTGTATATCTATGTATTTTTCTATGAGTAAATTAAGTTGTGGACAGAAACACACTACTAATGTTGTTTATCTCATGTTGAGTTGAGTTTGCTTAACATGAGGCTTTGTGATTAATCCAGTTAATATATATAAATATATATTCAAGGTAATATATATTCATATATATAATATATATGTCTTATATATATATAAATCTTTCGAGTTAACTGTTACAAACAGCATACTTAACTTTTGTAATTTATAAAACTCCTACTCAGGTTCTTTTTATGGTATATGGGATCCAGAAAAATGGTACTGATGAAACTATTTGCAGGACAAGAATAGAGACTCAGACATAGAGAACAGACTTATGGACACAGATGGGGAAAGAGGGTGGGACAAATTGAGAGACTAGCTTTGAAATATGTAAATTACCATATGTAAAATAGATAGATGATGGGAGGTTGCTCTACAGCACAGGGAGATCAATCTGGTGTCTGTGACAAACTCGAGGGGTGTGGTGGGCTAGGAGGTGGGAGGGAGGTTTAAGAGGGAAGGAACATATGTACACCTATGGCTGGTCCATGTTGATGTCTGGCAGAGCCCAACACAACATTTTAAAGCACTTATCCTCCAGTTAAAAATAAATAAGTAAATAAAAAGATTTGTTTTATGAAAAAATACCCAGAAGTTTCCTGAGGGACATAAGAAAAGGCTGGAAAAAAATGACAAGATTCACCTTGTATTTGAATAAGAAAATTTAACATTTTAGAGATATCAATAATCCTTACAATGTTTGATAATTAAGACGCTATGTAACTGATACCAGAATAGAGAAGCTAATTGGTGGAAAAGAATTAGGAGTCTACAACTGCCCCATATGAGAACTTAGTATGTGGAAAAACATTTTTACAAACCTGTGTTAGACTATTAAATAAATTATTTTGGAAAAACCAGTTAGCTGATTGAGGGGAAGTTAGATGACTATTTTACTGCACAAACTAAAATAAATTTAAGATGATTCAAGGCATAATATTTTGATCCAAATAATGAGGAAAATATGGGTGAAGCCAGGAAAAATAAGGGGAGATCTCTCACCTGTGGTTCCTGAAACACTAATAAAAGATGACTAGATCAGTACACAAATATACAAATAACTCAGAGAAGCAATGCAGAAGAGAAAAAAAAAGTAAATTGTCAATAAACATGAAACTATATTCAATTTTCACTAGCAATTGATTAATGAAAACTGAAAAAAATAACCAGCAAGGAAACATCACTGTCAGGGAACAAATTTTCCAAAATGATCAATATCAATCATTTTTGATACTGATACTGATATTTTGAGAGGCATGCAAATCAGCATTATCTTTCTGGAAGGCAGTCTGGCCCAAGGGGATAATTACATGGAAATGGAATTGTACATCACAGAGGTTTTGACATTTTTTGTGTAATATCAATACATATAAAAAACTGTAAAAAAAAAATCCCTAGAGGCTTGTTTACTCAGAATTCTTCTATGGACCTACCAATAAGTGAGGTAGGCCTACATTTAAATAAATTATGAGTATAATAAGTACCTTATAAGCAATAAGGTATGTAAATGACATCACCAACTAGACCACACCATGTTTCTGTTGGGAGAGCTCAGACTAAAGCAATTCACCGGGAATGACCTCTTATGAGCCTCAAGACTCATGGATTGCTAATGGAAAAGTTTGCCCTTAATCAAATTGTTCCTTCTCTATCAGAAGCTGAAACTGACCCTCTCTAAAACTGAGTTCCTTTTTGTGAGTTTGTGATTAATCTCTCTATTCAAAACTTTATTTACTTTTATTCTGACCTCAGTCGTGTGTCAACCAAACACTAATCAATCAGAATCAGACAACTAAAATTGATGTTGTTTATAACATTGTTAATGTACTAAAATTGCTGTTGTAGGTATTACTATTAACACACAAACTCAGGTTTGTTTCTCCAGAGCAGGATAAGCTCACAAATGCCCCAGGCATGGACCACCTGACTAGAGAATCATAAACTAGAGATACTCTTATTTCCACAACTATGATTAAGAGATGTCACAGAAATGTCACAAGATGATGATTAATCTCAACTTATTTGTTCTTCTCCTTTAAAAACACCCCAAACTCAAAGACCAAGTTGGAGTGGATCTGACTTGCCTTCCATTCTCTTGCTTGGAGCCCTGCAATAAAACCTTACTTTGCTGTAAAAATTCACTGTCAGAGTTTGGCTTTCTGTGCCACAAGAGCCTTTGTTCAATAACAAAACCACATGCAATTGACTTAAAAGCTAGGTTGAAAGTAACATTGAAGACTGTTACAGGCTAAGTATGTGTTATATCAGTTATTATTTATTTATTGTTTATAACACATTGGATAGCTATTCTTGTATTATCAGATGTGCAAGGCCTGTTGGAAGTGGGAAAGACTGGACCTAAGGGAACCAAGAAGGAGGATTAATTAGAAAATGTGGGCCAGTAAAAGCAAAGTGTCTGCTGAAATAGAAAGGAGAGGAATAAATTCAGGAGCTATTTTCAGAATGAGTGCGTGCTAAGTCCCTTCAGTCATGTCTGACTCTGCAACCCCATGGACTGTAGCCTACCAGGCTCTTCTATCAATGGGTTTCTCCAGGCAAGAATACTGAAGTGGGTTGCCTTTCCCTTCTCCAGGATTTTCAGAATAGAATGAACAAACGTTAATGACAGCTTTGGGTGGTAGTGATGGGGAAGGGATGTATAAGTAGACTTATACGTCAAATGCCTTACTGAAATCAGCTAGAAACAACAGGGATAAAGGTTCTCAGCTGTGATCTCAATGAGTGAAACCCACAAAGTTCTATATCCTACAACCATTTCCATTCATCAGCAGCAACCGTTGCTTCCCTCAATTCCACCCTTCCACTAGTCACCTACACTGGGGTTTTTTACCTACATCTTCCAGTAGTTTCACCTCCTTAAATTTACTCAGTCACCTCAGTGAGACTTCATCATAATCTCCCATTCCTACATTCCCAATCTATGTACTGCCCCTCACCATATTTTTACTTCACCCTTAGAAGGAAAAGAAATCACCCAGTTTTCTCTGTTTTGTGAGGGTCACAGATTGGGAAATTACCTTATCAGTACTTGTTTAACTTTAGTTCCAGGACTTTGGTGGCTCAAGGTTGAGGGGAAGCATGGGTGGGGCTGGAGGGCAGGGCAGATGACCAGCAGGGGTTGGGTGCAAGTTGGGGTACCAGTCTTCAGACTGGTAGGGTCGAGGAAAGGAACTACCTGTGGAGGGCTGAGATGGAAGAGCATGGTTGTAGGGGTGAGGGAAGCAGGTCATTGGGGGAGGTGGTGTTGGGTAGGAGTAGGGACAAGAAGGGGGCTCGGGCAAGAAACCAGAGAAGGTGGCAGGAGACAGGTGGGCCAGTGGCTGGAGCAGTGACCGCTCTTGCTTCCTCTGCTTAGCTCTGCGGTTCTGGAACCAGACCTGAAGAGGGGGAAGAAGAGCCACATCAGAGCCTCTCTCTCAAACAGGTGGCATTATCACATGCACCCTCTCTCCTTGAAGTCTGAAGGTACAGAGCATAAAATTCCCCCACATTCCCAGAGGAGGCAAAGCTCTTGCAAAAGGTATAACTGAGCCAGGCCTAGTGACAAAGTGAGACCACACCATTCCTCCAGTCCATGTCTAAATTTGCCCTGCTTCAATTTTGGGTGAGTAAGAAATGTCAACTTCCAACAGGAAAGAGACAAACATGACAAAATGACATTTCCCTTCCCCAGAGAATGGGAAACTTCCTCTAGGGTTATTCGAGTTTAAGACTATGGATGAGTTTAATTGTCATAGACCAGGTTGGCTTTAGGATATAGTTTATTCTAAAATTAAGATTCCTAAGATATGGTTTCCCTGGTGGCTCAGATGGTAAATGATCTGCCTGCATTGCAGAAGACCTGGGTTCAATCTCAGGGTCAAGAAGATCCACTGGAGAAGGAAATGGCAACCCACTCCAGTATTCTTGCCTGGAGAATGCCATGGATGGGCTACAGTCCATAGGGTTGCAAGGAGTCAGACACAGCTGAGCAACTAACACACATACTCAAGATATGGTTAGAAATAAGGGAATATCAGGCTGATCAAGTTTCAAGGCCATGGTTAGAGACAAGGTTACATATGTGTAGGAATGGTTAGGACTGAAATTCTACTATTCAGATCACTATTAAGGTTGGGGGTCGATACTGGGGGTTGATGTTGGAATTCAAGTTAGATTAGGTTAGTGCCAGGGTTAAACTCAAGTGACATTCCTGGTACAGATGAGGTTACCTTGCCTGTTGGATAAGACTCTGTTATAATGCCCTGAGAATTTATGCCCCAGTAGTTCCCAAGCACTGAATCTGCATTTCTTCCTGGGGGGTGGAGGCGCGGAATTCTGGGCCATCACCTGGATTCTGGCCTCACTGAGGCCCGTGTCCTGAGCGAGACTTTCTCGTGCCCAAATGTCAGGGTACTGGTTCCTCCCAAAAGCTGACTCCAGCTGTTCCAACTGCCCTGGACTGAAGGTGGTGCGGTGACGGCGCCGGGAGTGTGGCCGACCCCTCTGTCCTCCTTGTGGGGAAAGCTTTGGTCTTCCCACTCTTAGACTAGAGAGGTTCCGGTAAGGCCGAGTGTTCATGTCTGAGGAGGAGAGGGGAGGGAGAGGTTGCTGCCGCAGAGCCCCATCCATCCATCCCAGACCACATATGCTGGAATCCCCAGAGTCTACTCGAGCCCAGTGTGTTGCTCATACACTCTGCCCCAACCAGAAATTCTTCAGCTTTCAGAAGCAGCTGAATCTATCTCAGCCTTGGCTCCACTTTGTTTCTGAGTCCCCTAACTCAGGCTGCCATCTCCAGATGAGGTCCACACCTCAGATTTATTTGTCCTGGGCATTCACGCTCTTTCTGCCTCACTTCTGCACCCTATGCCCCCTTCCTATTACATTCCCCCAGATGTGCCCGGATATAACGCATGCCCCTCCACAGCCTTCCACCTCTCTGAGTATACATACCACCTTCCTGGATCTTACCCTATGTACCTTATGTTCACTTTGACACCCTAACAAATTGCCCAGGTCTCTAAGACCCCTATTACTTGCTCCCTGCTCTCATGGCTCACATGCAACTTAAAACTTTATATTGTTCCCGTCCTATACCCTTCACTTGGGAAGATGAAACATCCCTCCCCCTTCTGCTCAGATGCACCCTCCCCGTTCATGCATTTCATCTTCTCCCCTATCCCAGTCCTGGCCCGGCCACCAGGCTGCAGGAACCTGAGCTCGTGGGAAAGGCTTGCCTCTTCTCCCTACAGGCTTACTAAGCCCCCACACTAATTAGTCTGAGAGCCAGTCAGGGAAGAGAGAACAGGAGCAAAAGGAAACACCTGGAAGGCACTCACTGAAAAAAAGATGTCTGGAGTGAAGATCCCATCCCCGTGGGGATCCAGGAGGTGGTCCCCACCTGGTGCTCAATGTCCACCTCAGCCCCCTACTCTACTCAGATCCAAAGCTCTGGTCCCTCCAGCTCTCTTCCTCAGAGAAGGCTATGCAGTCGGTGAACTCCAAGGTCAGGAATGAGGAGACATATTTCAGTTCTGCCTCTGCCTCCTCCTCAGGGCAGGACCTCAGTGACCCGACTCTGTAAAGCGTAAAGTTGTACCTCCCCGTGTCTTCTAAGGTTCCCTTATTTTTAACATTCTAGGATTCTGGTTTTCTATTTCTCCTCTTCATCTTCCTCATGGCAAACAGTTACCCCATGGAGCCCACACACCAGCTGCTTCCTCAGGAACACCACCCAAAAGATTCACTCACCCACTGAGGAGGTCACAGTCTCAGCGGCTGGGTAGCCCTCAGGCCACAGGCTGCTGCAAACTTGCTCCTTCGTTTGCTTACCCTGCTCACTTCTCCCTTCTGCATCCATGGCTCACAAAAGAGACTAAAGACAGTCCAGTCCTGTGTCCTCAAGTCTCTGATTCTGAATCAGTCTTTCTAAGTTTCTGTTCCCCTCTATGCCTGGTATCTTAATTGTTCTCCCTCTATTTATACCTCTTTCTGTATCTCTCTCCCTAGGTAAATATAAACATAGATATAGATAGATATCTCTGTCTTTCTCCCTCTCTCCTTTTTTCTAACTTTTGTTTCTAATTTTCCATTCCCTCACTTAAGTATGATCTCATTCTCTCTGTCTTGCCCTCACTCTTTTTTCTGTTTTAGTCTCCACTTTTCTCTCCCTACCCTTTCTCTCTGGGATGCCGTTCTCTCCCTTTGCTCTCAGCTGCCTACTTTCCCAGCTTGCAATCCCACACTACCTCTTTTCTCCCTGAGTCTTGGAGGAGTGACCTCCTCCTCACCCCTGTGGGCCCATCCAATCACTGCCTGGTCACCAAAACCCCCATCATCAAGGGAGGATCACAAGCCGGATGAGAGAAGGTGCTCTGTTGGAGGGTCCAGGGACTGGGGCCAAGAGCTCATATTCCCAGAAGGCCAAATTCTTTTGTCCTTTTAAATCCCCTCCTGGGAGCAGACAGGGGAAGAAGGAGAAAATGCATTTTGCCTGAGACCCCTCCTCAGAACCCCATCATGAGAAGGGAGAGGGGGTACAAATGGGGGCCAGGAGTAGGGCCTGCCTGGTATCTCATTATGCAGGTGATTCCCAAAGACTTCTTTCTAGGAAACTAAAAAGTTAAAAGACACAAGCACATTCTGATCCCTCCTAGATAACTTGATTCTCGGAATACTCTGGACACCCCCTCAGAACAACGTAAAGCATAGAATGAGTCTTCTGGCCAACCATAGTTCTCAAGTAGTCTCTGCTTTCCTTTCCCATATGTCACCTCCTTATTCACCCAGAACCCCCCAGGACTCCCTTAACTTCCAAGGTTGCCCAGAACTTCAGAGTACCCTGACCCTGAAGAGCGTCTGAATTCCAGGTACATCCTGATTCTCCCAGACCCCAAAACTCTGCAGAAGGCTGACATTCTGATTCTTCAAGGAAACCCTGACACACCCAGCCTCCCTGAACAGTCAGGACACCCTGACACCTGCAATAGTCTGCTTCTTGAGATTACTTAGCTCCGGGAAGTACATTCTGACATCCCTAGGACATTCTGACCCTTTAAAGACGACTCTAGGGTCCTCTAGGACACACTGAAGCCTAGAACATTTCACCTCTAGTAGGAGATAATCCCTGTCACCCGCCATGAAGTTTCGAAATCTCAGTATAGACTGAATCCATGAGAATACCTTATTAGTCTTGGAACACACTGTACCCATAGGATCCCCAATGTCATGCTAATCCTCCAAGCATATCCTTTAAAATCACAATTCAATTCAGAAAACATGGTAATCTTCTAGGATCCTTAAGATTACAATATGATCCAGGGATCAGAATAATAAGCAGCACACGAAAGCTTGTTAGAAATGCAAATTCGGGAACCCCACTTGAGTCCTACTGAATCAGAATCTTCACTGTAACAAGATCCCCAGGAGAACTGACTGTACAATTGTCTTCATTAGCTCTGGCTGCCATAACAAAATACCAAAAGATGGTGGTTAAAACAATAGATTTCCATTTCTCACATTTCCAGAGTCTGAGAAATCCAAGACTAAGGTGCTAGCTGATTCAGGTCCTGAGAGCCCTTTTCCTGGATTGCAGACAGCCACTTTCTGTATCTTCACAAGATGGAAAACTCAGTCCTGGTTTCCCTTCTTCTTCTTATAAAGATACTTATCTCATCTTGTGGTCTCACCCTCATGATCTCTCTCAACCCTAATCACCTCCCATAGGCCCACCTCCCAATATCATTATACCATATTGGGTTTAGGGCTTTAATATAAGAGCTGACTGCTGGGAGAAATATCAATAACCTTAGATATGCAGATGATACCACCCTTATGGAAGAAGGTGAAGAAGAACTAAAGAGCCTCTTGATTAAAGTGAAAGAGGAGAGTGAAAATGTTGACTTAAAACTCAACATTCAGAAAACTAAAATCACAGCATCTGGTCCCATCACTTCATGGCAAATAGATGGGGAAACAATGGAAACAGTGAGAGATTTTATTTTGGGGGGCTCCAAAATTACTGCAGATGGTGACTGTAGCCATGAAATTAAAAAATGCTTGCTCCTTGGAAGAAAAGTTATGACCAACCTAGACAGCATATTGAAAAGCAGAGACATTACTTTGCCAACAAAGGTCTGTCTAGTCAAGGCTATGGTTTTCCCAGTGGTCATGTATGGATGTGAGAGTTGGACTGCGAAGAAAGCTGAGCACCGAAGAATTGACGCTTTTGAACTGTGGTGTTGGAGAAGACTCTTGAGAGTCCCTTGGACTGCAAGGAGATCCAACCAGTCCATCCTAAAGGAGATCAGTCCTGGGTGTTCATTGGAGGGACTGATGCTGAAGCTGAAACTCCAATACTTTGACCACCTGATGTGAAGAACTGACTCCTTGGAAAAGACCCTGATGCTGGGAAAGATTGAAGGCAGAAGGAGAAGGGGACAACAGAGGATAAGACGGTTGGATGGCATTACTGACTCAAAGGACATGAGTTTGAGTAAACTCCAGGAGTTGGTGATGGACAGGGAGGCCATGTGGTTGCAAAGAGTTGGACACAACTGAGCAACTGAACTGAACTGAACTGAACTGAGAGGAGACACAAACATTCAACTCATAACAACATGATAGTCGAGAAGCAGTGGTCCAAGATGTGAAACTTCTCCCCCAACCCCAGAATATACTATGACCTCCTAGAGAAACCTGAGCCCCATGGCAGCTGAACCTCCCAAGATTCTTGTAGCTAACTTGGACCCACAAGCGGACACTGAATTCCGATACTCTCGCTGCCTCAAGAGACCCTAATCTTATAAGGAAACTCAGATTAGCCATACAGAGCAGCCTGATGATCCCAGGATACTCAGATGTTACAAAGAAATGCTACTACCCTGTTTCCCAAGGACACTGAGACATTACAGGTTTGACAACCAGAATACCATTATCTCTTAAGAGGCTGGGATGCCGAGAAGAGTTGGTTTTCCAGGGCATACTGTTTCTACTTCCAACCCTGACCTTCAAGGAAGACTGATACCCAGGATACTCTCACCGTACAAGAGGCAGGATGGTGTGATGGGGAAGAATACAGGTACTGGAGCCAGACTGCCCCAAGTTCTAATATTTACTAGCTATGTGATCCCAGGCTAGGCTCATTCCTTATATCTCTGCACCTCAGCTTTATCATCTAGGATTAATAATACAATCAATTCTCTTTATGAGAGGTAGTTATATTCAATGAAGTCATGATAAACACTTAATCAGTGAATACTGAACCACTGCTATTAGGAGAAATAGGTTCCTATGAACCTCTGCTTACACTGTTATTGGTCAACCAATCAATACATAACCTTGTTGTATGTGTGTTTCTGTTTAAAGACACCTTACTTAATATATATTTTGTAAATTCATTAACATTGAGCTGACAGCCAACAGCACTGTACCTGGTGCCTGAACAAACATTATTTTCTCCATTAAACACATCATGGCCTTCCTGCACTTAGGAACAGTAGATATCATTGCAACACCATGCTTGGGAGCCATTTTGAATCGAAAAAGTGAGAGACTTCCAGAAAAACATCTGTTTCTGATTTACTGACTACGCCAAAGCCTTTGACTGTGTGGATCACAATAAACTGTGGAAAATTCTGAAAGAGATGGGAATAACAGACCACCTGACCTGCCCCTTGAGAAACCTGTATGCAGGTCAGGAAGCAACATTTAGAACTGGACATGGAACAACTGACTGGTTCCAAATAGGAAAAGAAGTACGTCAAGGCTATATATTGTCACCCTGCATATTTAACTTCTATGCAGAGTACATCATGAGAAATGCTGGGCTGGATGAAGCACAAGCTGGAATCAAGATTGCTGGGAGAAATATCAATAACCTCAGATATGCAGATGAAACCACCCTTATGGCAGAAAGTGAAGAAGAACTAAAGAGCCTCTTGATGAAAGTGAAAGAGGAGAGTGAAAAAATTGGCTTAAAGTTCAACATTCAGAAAACTAAGATCATGGCATCTGGTCCCATCACTTCATGGCAAATAGATGGGGAAACGTGGCTGACTTTATTTTGGGGGCTCCAAAAGCACTGCAGATGGTGATTGCAGCAATGAAACTAAAAGACGCTTACTCCTCGGAAGGAAAGTTATGACCAACCTAGACAGCATTTTAAAAAGCAGAGACATTACTTTGTCAACAAAGGTCCGTCTAGTCAAGGCTATGGTTTTTCCAGTGGTCATGTATGGATGTGAGAGTTGTACTATAAAGAAAGCTGAGCGCCGAAGAATTGATGCTTTTGAACTGTGGTGTTGGAGAAGACTCCTGAGAGTCCATTGGACTGCAAGGAGATCCAACCAGTCCATCCTAAAGGAGATCAGTCCTGGGTGTTCATTGGAAGGACTGATGCTGAAGCTGAAACTCCAATACTTTGGCCACCTGATGGGAAGAGCTGACTCATTTGGAAAGACCCTGATGCTGGGAAAGATTGAGGGCAGGAGGAGAAGGGGACAACAGAGGATGAAATGGTTGGATGGCATCACCGACTCAATAGACATGAGTTTGAGTGGACTCCAGGAGTTGGTGATGGACAGGGAGGCCATGCCACAGTTCATGGGGTTGCAAAGAGTTGGACATGACTGACTGACTGAACTGAACTGTAGCCTGTAGTGTTTTCTAGAGAAATCAGCTGATAGTCTTATAGGGGTTCACTTGTAATTAACTGTCTAATTTTCTCTTGCTGCCTTTAGGATTCTTTCTTTAATAGTTAGTTACCTTTATTACACATATTGTATCCTGGTGTAGGTCTTTTGGGGTTCATCTTGTTTGGGACCCTATGTGCTTCCTGTATTTGGATATGTTCCTTCTTTAGGTCTGGGAAACTTTTAGTCATAAAATCTTTAAATATATTTTCAATCCCCTTTTCTCTTTATTCTCCTTCTGGAATTCCTATTATGCTTAGCTTGGCTTGTTTTATATTATCCCATAGGTCTCTTACATTGCTTTTGTGTTTTCTTTTTTTAAAATTTGGCTCTCTGCTTCTTTGATTAGGCAATTTCCATTAGCCTATCTTCCAGGTCTCTTATCCTTTCTTCTGCATTGTTCATTCGGCTATTCATTGCTTTGAGCTCAGTTTTCATCTTGGAAAATGAATTTTCTAATTTTTTTGGCTTCCTCTTACAGTTTCTAGTTCCTTTTTTACAGTAATCTGCATTTTTTTTCAATAGCCTTTCTTAATTCCTTCAGGATTTTCATTACCTCTCCTTAGGAGTGTTTGTTAGACTGTCAGTGTTTGTTAGACTGAGTTTGTTAGACAGTGTTTGTCAGTGTTTGTTAGACTGAAGAGTTCTGTTTCACTGCTCGGGGAATTTTCTTGATCTTTTGACTGAGAGTGCATCCTCTGCTTCTTCATTTTGTTTGTATTTCTCTTATTGTGTGAGTTTAGGAGAAACAACTAGCTACTGAAATCTTGGAGGGCTATTTATAAGTGAGAGCATCCCTGTGTGGCTGGTGTGGGTCTAATATTTTTTTGGCATGAGGGCTGTTTTTGGTTTGGACACTTGCTGTGTCTTGCCTCAGCATGTGCTGGCTGATATCCCCTCAATAGGGGGCATGCAGGTATGAAGGCATACAGCTTATGCAGGTTCTCAGGAAGGGAGGGGCTGAGGCTGGCTCCCAGGCATGAGTCACTCTGCAGCAGCAGTGGTAGTGGTGGCAGATCACGCATGTGGTTGGCACCAGGCTGCAGGGCCCGTGGCAGCAGTGACAGGCCGTGTTGGCTCCCAGGAAGGTGGGGCAGTGGCCTGCAACACTCATAGGAGCCTTGGTAGTGGCACTGGCAGTGATCCACATCCACCTCTGGAGCTAAGATGGCACCTGCTCCTGAAGCACATGTTGGCATGCCCTGCCACCTGCAAGCAACTGGAGAAAATGGCTCTTATGGCAGGCCCACCCCTACTTGAGAGTCCCTCAATGGTCCCTTGTCTCCCTGGCCAGGCCCAGGCTTCTCCCCATACTCCCTCAGCTGTGGTGCATGACACCCTAGCTCCCTCAGGCTGTTTTCATGTACCTAACCCCAGTCTACTCCCCAGGGTTTGAGCTCCAAAGCCCAAGCCTCAATATCCAGTCCCCACCCAGCGCAGTGAGCCAGCGGACAAGTGTCTCAGAGTAATGAGTGTCGGTTGGCACTGACCCTTTGTGTAAATCTCTCTCTGCTTTGCCCTCTGCACACTTGTTTCTGTGCTCTTCGCTGAGGCTCCAAAACTCCCCCTCCATTCCTTATTCTCACCAGTGAGGGGACTTCTCAATGTGTGGAAACCTTTCCTCTTTTACAACTCCCTCCCAGAGAGGCATTTTGCTGTGAAACTAACACTGATCTAAAAAAACCAAGATCTATTAAAAACATTGGTAAAATTAACACTAAAGCTAACTAAAAAAACAAACAAAAAAAATGTTGGTTTGGACAAGAAGATGAAATATCCAATTTAAAACATACTAAGTTTGAGGCAAAAAACAAAACAAAACTAACACAGCACCAAAATCCACTCTCACCTTGTCTACTGCTTAAAGAGATCAAGCCCTGAGCCTTTGGAGTGGGAGCACTGACTCCAAGACCCTAGACTACCAGAGAACTAACCCTAGTGAGTATCAAGTACTGAGGATTCACACAAAGAAAGCCACTTGAATACTACACCTGGCATCACCCAAAGACCAGTAGCACCCTTTCCAGGACACCTACTCTAAACAACAAACAAAACAAAAAATACAAACCCAATCATCAGCAGGCAGGATTACCACTTCGCTTAGCCTTGCCCATCAGAGGAAAAACAAACAAAAACTCAGCACAAATCTCATCCTATATGAAACTTACACAAACCACTGGATCAACCTTAGGAGGGCAGAAATCAAAAGAAAGAAAGGGTTCAACGTTGAAACCTGGGAAAAGGAGACCTCAAACACAATAAGTTAAAAAAAAAAAACAACAAAAGGCAGAGAAATACTACACAAATGAAGGAACAAAGTAGAAAGACAGAAGTCCAAATAAATGAAGAGAAAATAGGCAAACTACCTGAAAAAGAATTCAGAATAATGAGAGTAAAGATGATCAAAAACCTTGAAAACAAAATGGAGAAAATTCAAGAATCAATTAACAAAGACCTAGAAGAATTAAAGAATAAACATACAGAGACAAACAACACAATTACTGAAATTAAAAATACTCCAGAAGGAATCAATAGTGGAATATCTGAAGCAGAAGAATGAATCAGTGAGCTGGAAGAAAAAATGATGGAAATAACTTCAGAAGAGCAGAATAAAGTAAAAAGAATGAAAAGAACTGAGGATCATCTCAGAGACCTCTGGGACAATATCAAATGCACCAACATTATGAGAAAATTTCTGAAGCGATTATAGTTGAAAATTTCACAACATGGAAAGGGAAATAGTCAATCAAGTCCAAGAAACACAAAAAGTCCCATACAGGATAAACCCAAGGAGAAACATGCCAAGACACATACTAATCAAACTAACAAAGACTAAACACAAAGAAAGAATACTAAAAGCAGCAAGGGAGAAGCAACAAGTAACATACAAGGGAAACGCCATACACTTAACAGCTGATCTTTCAGCAGAAACTCCACAGACCAGAAGGGAATGGCAGGACATATTTAAAGTACTGAAAGGGAAAAACCTACAACCAAGATTATTGTACCCGACAATGATCTCATTCAAAATTGATGGAGAAATAAGCTTTTCAGACAAGCAAAAGTTAAGAGAATTCAGCACCACCAAGCCAGCTTTACAGCAAATGTTAAAGGGGCTTATATAGTCAAGAAATACAAGAGAAGGAAAAAGATCTACAAAATCAACCCCAAACAATTAAGAAAATGGCAATAGGAACATATATATCAATAATTACTTTAAATGTAAATGGATTAAATGCCTCAACCAAAAGACACAGACTGGCTGAATGGATAAAAAACAAGATCCATATATATGCTGTTTGCAAGAAGCCCACTTCAGACCTAAAGACACATATAGACTGAAAGTGAGAGGATGAAAAAATACATTCTATGCAAATGGGAAGCAAAAGAAAGCCAGAGTAGCAATCCTCATTCAGACAAAATAGGGCTTAAAATAAAGAAGATTACAAGAGATGAGGAAGGACACTACATAATGATCAAGGGATCAATCCAAGAGGAAGACACAAAATTGTAAATATCTATGTACCCAACATAGGAGCCCCTTTATACATAAGACAAACACTAACAGACATAAAAAGGGAAATTGACAGTAACACAATAATAGTAGGAGACTTTACCACCCCACTCACAGCAATGGACAGATCATCAAAACAGAAAATTAATAAGGAAACACAAGTCTTAAATGAGGCATTAGATGAGATGGATCTCACTAGTATCTTCAAGACATTACATCCAAATGCAGAAGAATACACCTTCCTCTCAAGTGCACATGGAACATTTTCCAGGATGGACAACATCTTGGGTCACAAATCAAACCTGAGTAAATTTAAGAAAATTGAAATCATATCAAGCATCTTCTCTGACCACAACACTATGAGACTAGGTATCAGTTACAAGAAAAAAACTGTAAGAAACACAAACACATGGAGATTAAACAACATGTTTATAAACAACCAACAGGATATTGAAGAAATAAAAAGGGAAATAAAAAAATTTCTAGAAACAAATGACAATGGAAACACGACAACTCAAAACCTATGGGATGCAGCAAAAGCAGTTCTAAGAAGGAAGTTTATAGCAATACAATCGTACCTCAAGAAATAAGAAAAACAACCTAACTTTACACCTAAAACAACTAGAAAAAGAAGAAGAAAAACAATAGCAAGAAACACCAAAATTAGTAGAAGGAAAGAAATCATAAAGATCTGAGCAGAGATAAATGAAAAAGAAATGAAAGAAACAATAGTAAAGACTAATAAAACTAAAAGCTGTTACTTTGAGAAGATAAACAAAATAGGCAAATCTTTAGCCAAACTCATCAAGAAAAAAGAGAGAAGAATCAAATCAACAAAATTAGAAATGAACAAGGAGAGGTTACAACAGTCAAAGCAGAAATACAAAGGATTATAAGAGACCCAGAGGAATCGGGTGGAGAGGGAGGTGGGAGCAGGGATCGGTATGGGGAATACGTGTAAATCCATGGCTGATTCATATCAATGTATGACAAAACCCACTGAAATGTAAAAAAAAAAAAAGAGAGAGAGACTATTATGAACAACTGTATGGCAATAAAATGGATAACCTGGAAGAAATGGACAGATTCTTAGAAAAGTTCAATCTTATGAGACTTAACTAGGAAAAAATGGAAATTATGGAAAAACCCAATTACAAGCTCTGAAATTGAAGCTGTGATCAAAAATCTCCCCAAAAACAAAAGCCTAGGACCAGACGGCTTCACGGGAGAATTCTGTCAAACACTTAGAGTAGAGCTAATGCCTCTCCTTCTAAAATTCTTTCAAAAAATTGCAGAGGAAAGAACACTTCCAAATACTTCCCCATTCTATGAGGCCACCATCACCCTGATACCAAAACCAAATACAACACAAAAAAGAAAACTACAGGCCAATATCATTGATGAACATAGATGCAAAAATCCTCAACAAAATTTTATCAAATGGAATTCAGCAACAAATCAGAAAACGCATACACCATGATTAAACTGGGTTTATTCCAAGAATGCAAGGATTCTTCAATATATGCAAATCAATCCATGTGATACATCATATTAACAAATTGTAAGATAAAAACCATATGATAATCTCAATAGATGCAGAAAAAGCCTTTGACAAAATTCAGCACCCATTTCTGATTAAAACTCTTCAAAAAAATGGGGAAGGAACCTACCTCAACATAGTAAAGGCCATATATGATAAGCCTACCACAAACATTATTTTCAATGGTGAAATACTGAAAGCATTCCCCTAAGATCAGGAACAAGACAAGGGTGTTCACGTTCACCACTGTTATTCAACATAGTTCTGAAAGTACTAGCTACAGCAATCAGAGAAGAAAAAGAAATAAAAGGAATCCAGATCATAAAAGAAATAAAGCTATCACTGTTTGCAGGTGACACGATACTGTACATAGAAAACCCTAAAGACAGCATCAGAAAATTACTAGAGCTAATCAGTGAATTTAGCAAAGTTTCAGGATACAAAATCAATACACAGAAATCACTTGCACCTCTATATACTAACAATGAAAAATCAGAAAGAGAAATTAAAGAATCAATCCATTCACCATTGCAATAAAGACAATTAAATATCTAGGAATATGGCTTCTCTGATAGCTCAGTTGGTAAAGAATCCGCCTGCAATGCAGGAGACCTGGGTTTGATCTCTGGGTTGGGAACGGCTACCCGCTCCAGTATTATGGCCTGGAGAATTCCATCGACTGTATAGTCCATGGGGTCACAAATAGTTGGACATGACTAAGTGACTTACTCACTTAAACTTACCTAAGGAGACAAAAGAACTGTACACAGAAAATTATAAGACACTGATGAAAGAAATCAAAGACAACATAAACAGATGGATAGATATTCTATGTTCCTGGGTAGGAAGAATCAATATTGTGAAAATGACTATACTACCAAATGCAATCTACAGAGTCAATGCAATCACTATCAAATTACCAATGGCATTTTCACAGAACTAGAACAAAAAATTTCACAATTCATATGGAAACACAAAAGACCCCAAATAGCCAAAGCAGTCTTGAGAAAGAAGAATGGAGCTGGAGGAATCAACCTTCCTGACTTCAGGTTGTACTGCAAAGCTAATGTCATCAAGGCAGCATGGTACTGGCACAAAAGCAGAAATATAGAGTAATGGAACAAGATAGAAAGCCCAGAAATAAACCTATGCATCTATGGGTACCTTATTTTTGACAAAGGAGGCAAGAATATACAGTGGGGGAAAGACAGCCTCTTCAATAAACGGTGCTGGGAAAACTGGACAGCTATGTGTAAAAGAATGAAATTAGAACACTTCCTAACACCATACACAAAGATAAACTGAAAATGGATTAAAGGCCCAAATGTAAGACCAGAAACTATAAAACTCTTAGAGGAAAACATATGCAGAACACTCAATGACATAAATCAAAACAAGATCCTCTATGACCCACCTCCTAGAGTAACAGAAATAAAAACAAAAGTAAACAAGTGGGACCTGGTTAAACTTAAAAACTTTTGCACAGCAAAGGAAAAGACAACCCTCAGAATGGGAGAAAATAATAGCAAGTGAAACAACTGACAAAGGATTAATTTCCAAAATATACAAGCAGCTCATACAACTCAATGCCAGAAAAACAAACAACCCAATCAAAAACTGGGTAGAAGACCTAAACAGACAGTTCTCCAATAGAGACCTACAGATGGCTAATAAACACATGAAAAGATACTGAACATCACTCATTAATAGAGAAAGGCAAATCAAAGCTACAATGAGATATCACCTAACACCAGTAAGAGTGGCCATCATCAAAAAGTCTACAAATGATAAATACTGGAGAGGATGTGAAGAAAAGGGAACCCTCTTGCACTGTTGGTGGGAATGTAAATTGATACAGCCACAGTGGAAGACGGTATGGAGATTCCTTAAAAAACTAGGAATAAAACCACCATATGACCCAGCAATCCCACTCCTAATCATATACTATGAGGAAACCAAATTTGAAAAAGACACATGTATCCCATTGTTCATTGCAGCACTATTTACAATAGCTAGAACATGGAAGCAACCTAGATGTCCATCGACAGATGAATGGATAAAGAAGTTGTGATATGTATACACAATGGAATATTACTCATAAAAAGGAACACATTTGAGTCAGTTCTGATGAGGTTGATGAACCTAGAACCTATTATACAGTATGAAGTGAGTCAGAAAGAGAAGGATAAATATCATATTCTAATGCACATATACAGAATATAGAAAAATGGTACTGAAGAATTTATTTGCATGGAAGCAGTGGAGAAACAGACATAGAGAATAGACTTATGGACATGGGAAGGGGGGAGGGGAGGATGAGATGTATGGAAAGAGTAACATGGAAACTTACATTACCATATGTAAAATAGATAGCCAAAGGGAATTTGCTGTATGGCTCAAGAAACTCAAACAGGAGCTCTGTATCAACCTAGAGGGGTGGGATAGGGAGGGAGACAGGAGGGGATTACAAAAAAGAGGGGATATATGTATACCTATGGCTGATTCATGTTGTGGTTTGACAGAAAACAACAAAATTCTATAAAGCAATTATCCCTCAGTTAAAAAAAAAATTTTTTTTAATTACTGAGTTTGAGATACCTAAAAGAGACACTTGTTGAAGGATGAAAATGATACTGATAATTCTGTCAATTAACATTGTGTTTGGTGTGTTAAATACTGTTATACTATTATTTGCTAGAAATTTTCCTATAAAAATATTATGGATACTAAATATTATTTTGATTAAAAAATCACCTAATTATTTAATAAGTAAATTGGTTGTCAGTGGCTCATTTTACAGTATAAGTCCTGCTAACCAAGTATATACTAACTTGTCTTCTTTTCTGTATTAAAAAAGCTAACAAGCGCATTATTGTACTTTTGTAAGTTTTGTAAGATGTTGACACTGGTGAAACATTAAAGTATACACAGGACCTCTGTGTGATATTTCTGATAATTGCATGTGAATCAATAATTATCTCAAAGCACAGTTTAATTATAAAAACAACCAAAGAATTAGGGGATAGGTTATAGGTAATAAGCTCAGGGAATCTTTTCTCTTTCTCTGATGAAGGAATTTGACCTTGGATTAGCATTCTATTAATAGCTCTATTCCCCTGGTAACCAACCAAGAAGTATGTCTACTGTTTCTTTCTAATCAATCTTTTTTTTTTTCTAATCAATCTTATTTATGGTTCTGATTGCCTTGGTAACCTGTTCAAAAGAGTCATCAGTTGAATAATGAGGCAACATTGCTTAAGATAAAAATGACTCTTGATTGGCAAAGTGTATTTAGATTAGGTAAGTCTCTTGCAGGATCCCTGGAAACTAAGCTATGCTCATAGGTTGTTACAAGATACATTCGATTTGATGGGGCCTAGGGCTTCAAAGCCATCATGAGTCTTGCTTCCTTGTACTTGAGCTATCCCCTGAAACATCCAAGGAGACAGTTACTGAACAGCTGTATGCACTTTGAAAAGACTATTCCCACTGAATGGAAATGTCTGACAAATACCAGCTGGCACATTCTGCTCCTTGTATCTATTCAAAACATATGTGGAACAATAAAGTGGTGTGAAGTCAGCTGAAATTATGGCTGCTGGGCCAGAAGAGGTGTCTGGATACTTGGTCAGGATAATGGCCCTAAAATTACACCTATCTAACCTTAACTATATATTCTTGGATAGAAGATATAAGATCTAAACTTTTCTGTATGTTAAGCTGTATGGGTACATTTACTAATCATAATTATCAACCTTTCCTATTGGGATAGAGAATGCTCACTTCAGCCAAGAGACTGTTTCTCAGATTTGTCCTTCTGTGTGGGCTCATTTTTACCTGGTGTCTGGAGGCCTTTAGAACACACAGAATCACATGCCTTATGAGCATACTGCTTTGGGCACAGGAAGAAATCTGTAAAGGGTATCTTGAAATCTTTACAAAATATATGCTATGGTACCAAGAGATTAACATGCCACAGTTTGCTGCTACTTGATGTTTGCTAAACAAGTTATTGTCACTTGATTTTTGTTAATGAAGGGAACTCAGACTCTATGAATTTTTCTTCTTTAAAATATTATTCTTGTATCAAAAAAAGGTAGCTAAGGTTTCAACAAACGCTGCCACTCATAGGTTACTAGAGGTGATTTAAGACTAGAATTGTTAGTTGATTTTGCACCACTAAGTCACATTTCTTGGGCTGGTGTATTGCTGAGCTGAGAAATGAAAGAAAGTATTAATGTAATGTCATCAATAACCTGAATGAGAACAGAAAAAGTGTGGATTACTTGTCAGAACTTGATCAAGTGTAAATGTTTCAAAATATGTGCACCTTAAACCAACCAATAATTTTTGCTGAAGCTCCAGTATTTTGGTCATCTATGCGAACAGCTGACTCACTAGAAAAGTCCCTGATGCTGGAAAAGCTTGAGGGCAAAAGGCAAAGAGGGTGTCAGAGAATGAGATGGCTGGATGGCATCACCAATACAATGGACATGAACTTGAGTAAACTTTGGGAGATGGTGAGGGACAGAGAGGCCTGGTGTGCTGCAGTCCATGGGGTCATGAAGAGTCAGACATAACTGGGTGACAACAACAACAATAGGACAAGATTAGATTTGTATTTCAAAGTTATTAACTGGTATAGGTATAAGGCAGAAAGCAAAGAGGAACTAAAGAGCCTCTTGATGAAGGTGAAAGAGAAAAGGTGAAAAAATTCGCTTAAAACTCAACGTTCAAAAAAACTAAGATCATGGCATCCAGTCCCATCACTTCATGGCAAATAGATGGGGAAACAATGGAAACAGTGACAACTCTATTTTCTTGGGCTGCAAAATCACCATGGATGGTGACTGCAGCCATGAAATTAAAAGACACTTTCCCTTTGGAAGAAAAGTTATGACAAATCTAGACAGCATATTAAAAAGCAGAGACATCACTTTGCCAAAAAAGGTTCGTCTAGTAAAACTATGGTTTTTCCAGTAGTCATGTACGGATGTGAGAGTTGGACCATAAAGAAGGCTGAATGACAAAAAAACTGATGCTTTCAAACTGTGGTGTTGAAGAAGACTCTGGAGAGTCCCTTGGACTTCAAGGAGATCAAACCAGACAATCCTAAAGAAAATCCAGTCTGAATATCCATTGGAAGGACTGATGCTGAAGCTGAAGCTCCAGTACTTTGGCCACCTGATGCCAAGAGCCAACTCATTTGAAAAGACCCTGATGCTGGGAAAGATTGAAGGCAGGAGGAGAAGGGGATGACAGAGGTTGAGGTGGTTGGGTGGCATCACCAACTAAATGGACATGAGTTTGAGCAAGCTCCAGATGATGAAGAAGAGGGAAGCCTGGTGTACTGCAGTCCATGGGGTCACAAAGAGCCAGACAGGACTGAGTGACTGAACAACAATAGGTATAATGATATACAGTACTGATTACAGATATATGTTGTTATGTTATAGGCAATTCAATAATTAAACCTTATATAGAAAAATTTTAAAGATGATGCAAGGATTGGAACCATGAGGATGATGGGCAGTGTGATCCCTAAAGTCTACTGATAGAATGAGCAGGGTGCTGCCAACTGGGGTCATCTGAAGACACAGGCTATGCTCAGGCACACAGCTGAGCAATGATGAACATAGCATATAATGAGAATGTAGAGTCTCTGCTCAGGATAAATTTCTTAACACCATGAAATAACTGAACTGAGTTGATAAGTTTTGATATCAATTTTTATCAATCTGAGTTAGAAACAATTCAGCCAGGCCTTTCAGAGGAATTCCCTACCTACATAACCATTGTTTGACACAACTAAATTTACCAGGGGAAGTTTAAGAGCAGCTAAATTAAGTTAATGTGATCAAAAGACTAAGGGACAGTTTATGTTTATACAGCATCTAGAGGTTTAATAAAATTTAATTTATGGCTGGGAAAATAAGAAAAATAGCTCTAATGGAGCACATTCCACATCACTGCAATTCCTATCTCCCCTCAGACCTGCTTGTATCCTTTGGTACCAAATAAATCATATTTCACAAAGTCCTTGAAAACTGCGATTGTGACTTCAAAGAGACTTGAGCAGATATTTCACAAAAGAACATATAAAAATGGCCCATGAGCACCTGAAAAGGGGCTCAAATCATAAGTCTTCAGGGAAATGCAAATTACAAATACAATGAGATGCCATTAATACTCAATAAAAAGGCAAAAACAAAAGAGATGACAGTACCAAGCATTGGTGAACTTGTGGGACAAGTGGAACTCTCCTACATTGCTCCTGGATGTATAAAATGATACAATCACTTTAGGAAAATATTTAATAGTTTGTTTTAAAGTTAAACATTCCCTATTGTTATATTCTAAATGTCTATGTCCCCCCCAAATTCATATGTTGAAGTCCTAACCCCAATGGGATGGGATTTGAAGATGAAGCCTTTGGGAAGTAATTAGGGTTTAGATGAAGTCATGAGGGTGGGGCCCTCATGATGGGATTAGAGCTTTTATAAGAAAAGACACTAGACAGCTTGCTCTCTTTCTCTTTCCTACACTCACAAAGAAGAGGTCACATGGCAACAGCCCTCAAGCCACGAGAAGAGGCCTCAGAATAAATCCACCATGCTAATGCCTCAATCTTAGACTTCTCAGATCAGAACTCCCCAGGACTTTGTAGCCTCCAGAACTGTAAGAAATAAATTTCTGTTTTTTAAAGCACTCAGTCTGTGGTATTTTGTTATGGCAGCCCAAACACAGTAATACCCCTACCCCACAATCAGTTGTTCTGGTCTTAGGTATTTACTCAAGAGAAATAAAAGAATGCCCACCAAAATATCTGTGATCCAATGTTCATGGCAGCTTTATTCATAATAAGTTGTTATTGTTGCTGTTCAGTCACTAAGTTGTGTCTGACTCTTTGTGAACACCAGGGCTGTATCTCGCCAGGCTCCTCTGTCCTCCAGTATGTCCCAGTTCAGTTCAGTTCAGTTCAGTCGCTCAGTCGTGTCTGACTCTTTGAAACCCCATGAACTGCAGCACACCAGGCTTCCCTGTCCATCACCAACTCCCGGAGTCCACCCAAACCCATGTCCATCAAGTCGGTAATGTCATCCAACCATCTCATCCACTGTTGTCCCCTTCTCCTCCTGCCCTCAATCTTTCCCAGCATCAGGGTCTTTTCTAATGAGTCAGCTCTACCAATCAGGTGGCCAAAGTACTGGAGTTTTAGCTTCAACATCAGTCCTTCCAATGAACACCCAGGACTCATCTCCTTTAGGGTGGACTGGTTGGATCTCCTTGCACTCCAAGGGACTCTCAAGAGTCTTCTCCAACACCACAGTTCAAAAGCATCAATTCTTCAGTGCTCAGCTTTCTTTATAGTCCAACTCTCACATCCATACATGACCACTGGAAAAACCATAGCCTTGACTAGATGGACCTTTATTGGCTAAGTAATGTTTCTGCTTTTTAATATGCTATCTAGGTTGGTCACAACTTTCCTTTCAAGGAGTAAGTGCCTTTTAGTTTCATTGCTGCAATCACCATCTACAGTGATTTTGGAGCCCAGAAAAATAAAGTCAGCCAATGTTTCCCTATCTATTTGCCAAGAAGTGATGGGACCAGATGCCATGATCTTAGTTTTCTGAATGTTGAGCTTTAAGCCAATTTTTTCACTCTCCTCTTTCACTTTCATCAAGAGGCTCTTTAGTTCTTCTTCACTTTCTGCCATAAGGGTGGTTTCATCTGCATATCTGACGTTATTGACATTTCTCCCTGCAATCTTGATTCCAGCTTGTGCTTCATCCAGCCCAGCATTTCTCATGATGTACTCTGCATAGAAGTTAAATAAGCAGGGTGACAATATACAGCCTTGACGTACTTCTTTTCCTATTTGGAACCAGTCAGTTGTTCCATGTCCAGTTCTAAATGTTGCTTCCTGACCTGCATATAGGTTTCTCAAGGGGCAGGTCAGCTGGTCTTGTATTCCCATCTCTTTCAGAATTTTCCACAGTTTATTGTGAACCACACAATCAAGGCTTTGGCATAGCCAATAATGTCTATGTGTATGTCCCAGAGTTTGCTCAAATTTACATCCACTGAGTCAGTGGTGCTACCTAACCATCTCATCCTCTGCCACTCCCTTCTCCTTCTGCCTTCAATCTTGCCAAGCATCAGGGTCTTTTCCATTGAGTCGGCTCTTTGCTTCAGGGGGCCAAAGTACTGGAACTTCAGCTTCAGCATAAAGCCTTCCAATGAATATTCAAGGCTGATTTCCTTTAGGATTGACTGGTTTGATCTCCCTGCAGTCCAAGGGACTTTCAAGAGTCTTCTCCAGCACCACAATCTGAAAGCAATCCAAATGTCCATCAACAGATGAATGAATAAACATTGTACATTTGTGCAATAAAATACTATACACTAATAAAAAGAAATATCAATACACAGACAAAATTATACAAAAGAATTAAATTCAAATTAATTAAATAAAATTAATACAAAAGAATTAATTTCATAAATATCATGTTGAGGGAAAGAAATTAGACACAAAAAAGTACATACTACATGGTTCCATTTATATCAAGTTTTAGAACTGGCAAGACTAATTTACAGCAAAAGATATCAGAACAGTGTTTGCTTCTGGGTGGGTCATTTTGAGTGGGAAGTAGTTTGAAGGAACTTCCTGGGATGATGAGAATGTTCTATGTTTTACCTGGGGTCAAACAAATTTATCAACATTTATGAAAATGTACATGTAAAAATCTGCATTTAAAAAAGAGAACAGATAAACTAAGAAGTATCATTAACATGACTGCTGAAAGTTGCTGCTTTGGCTAGTTTGTGATATTGTGATTTATAAAACAAATATATATATACACATGATCTTCTTCCATTTTCCCAAAACCCTTAGGATTTCCTAAGTGATAAGAGTGATAATCAAATCCCGCTGACCTTCAAAGTCAGATTCACTGGGGATTCCCAGTCTCTTTCCCAGATCCCCAGGTTGGGAAGTCTGTTGTGGGGCCTAGAACTTTCCCAGCAGTGCAAGAACCTCTTTGGTATAACTGTTCTCCAGTTTGTGGATCATCTGCCTGGCGGCTCTACAGTAGGGCTAATGACGAACTCCCCCAAGAGGAGTTATGCGAGAACACCACACCTCCCAGGATTGCTGCTGTCCGTGTCTCTGTCCCCACAGCAGGCCACTGCTGACCCATGCCTCCACAGGAGACCCTCAAACACTCACAGGCAGGTCTGGTTCAATTTCTCGTGGGGGTCACCTCTCCTTTCCCCGGATCCTGGTGTGCACAAGGTTTTGTTTTTGCCTCCAAGAGTCTCTGGCAGGTATGAGGGTTGATTTTAACAGGACTGTGCCCCTCCCACAGTCTCATTTCGGCTTCTCCTTTGTCCTTGGATGTGGAGTGTCTTTTTTTTCAGTGGGTTCCAACATCCTCCTGTCAATAGTTGTGTTGCAGGGAGGAAGCCAATTCTGACTCCATGTTGGAAATTGTTTCTTTGACTTGCTTTTCACTGCTTTTATTATTATAGTTCATATTCAATGGCTTGCCTGGAGGCCCCTGCCTCTCTGCTTGACTGTAAACTAAAGTTCAGCTCATGGAGACAGTTTGTCCCTGACCACCTATGAATACAGGAGATTAACACACCCCTTCCAAAGGCTGGACATTCCCTTGGAGATGTTTTGGAAGACTGAAGACCATTTCACTTTACTTCCCCCACTGCCTCTCCCTCTCTATTTTCCCTTTTGACTCCAGTTCCTCATTGCTTCTTTCTCTCTGATCTATAAAAGAACCTGGTATCCAGACCCCAATAAGATGGTTATTTTGAGGTGCTAGCCTGCCATCTTCTCAGTCTGCCAGCTCCCCGACTAAAGTCATTTTCCTTGCCTCAGCACCTCCTCGCTCAGATTCACTGGCCTGTCATGCAGCAAGCAGAGTGAGCTTGGACTCAGTAACAGCTGTTCAGTAGCTAGTTGCGATTTTGGTGTTCTTGCAGAGAAGATGAGCACACATCCTTCTACTCCTCATACTGTGGACAGTGACTCCAGCCACGAAATTAAAAGTGGTGTTGCAGAAGACCTTTCAGAGTTCCTTGGACTGCAAAGAGATCCAACCAGTCAATCCTAAAAGAAATCAATCCTGAATATTCATTGGAAGGGCTGATATTAAAGCTGAAGTTCCAACACTTTGGCCACCTGATGTGAAGAGCCGACTCATTGGAAAAGACCATGATACTGGGAAAGATTGAAGGCAGGAGGAGAAGGGGGTGACAGAGGATGAAATGGTTGGATGGCATCACTGACTCAATGGACATGAGTTTGAGAAAACTTCGGGAGACAGTGAAGGACAGGGGAGCCTGGTGTGCTGCAGTCCATGGGGTGGAAAAGAGTCAGACATGACTGAGTGAGTGAACAGCAACAACAAAAAAGAGTGATAAATGTGTCTTTTGATAGCCATAACACCCCCTTTTCAACCACACCAGACTTTATGTTCTGGTGCTTCTCTGGTGGTTCAGATGATAAAGAATCTGCCTGCAATGTGGGAGACCCAGGTTTGATCCCTGGGTTGGGAAGATCCCCTAGAGAAGGAAATGGCAACCCACTCTAGTATTCTTGCCTGGAAAACCCCAAGGACAGAGTAGCCTGGTGGGCTATAGTCCATGGGGTTGTAAAGAGTCAGACACAACTGAGCAACAGCAGCAGACCTTATGTTAATGAGGTAATTTCTGGAAAACACCTAAGGATGGGGGCTAACTGCCAGAGAACAAAACGCTATTAGAGGGTTGAAAGTAGCCCCACCCCATTCTCAGGGGAGGGAAGAGGGGCTGGAGATTGAGTTCAATCACCAATGACCAATGATTCAATCAATTATGCCTATGGAATGAAAGCTCTGTAACATCTCAAAATGACTAGGGTTCAGAGAGTGAATCTGTGGAGGTGCTGGAAAAGTGGTCCTCAGAGACAGCAAGAAATCTCTGCATCCTTTCCCCATACCTCATCCTATGAATCTCTCCCATCAGGCTGTTTCTGAGTAATACCCTTTTATAATAAACCAGTTAGTAAGTAAAATGGCTTTCCCAAATTCTGTGAGCTGCTCTAGCAAATTAATCAAACTGGAGGAGGGGGCGAAGAAACTTCTGATTTACAGCCAGTATGTTAGAGCCACAAATAACAACCTAAACTTGAGATTAGTGTCTGAATTGGGGCTGGGGCTTGGGATGTGGGACAGTGTTGTGGGACTGAAGCCTTAACTTGTGGCATCTGATGCCATCTCCTGGTAAATTCAGTTCAGTTCAGTCGCTCAGTCATGTCCGACTCTTTGCAACTGAACTGCAGGACTCCAGGCTTCCCTATGCATCACCAACTCCCGGAGCTTGCTCAAAACCAGATCTATCAAGTCGGTGATGCCATCCAGCCATCTCATCCTCTGTCGTCCCCTTCTCCTCCTGCCTTGAACCTTTCCCAGCATCAATGTCTTTTCCAAGGAGTCAGTTCTTCACATCAGCTGGCCAAAGTATTGGAGTTTCAGCGTCAACATTAGTCCTTCCAATGAATATTCAGGACTGATTTCCTTTGGGATGGACTGGTTGGATCGCCTTGCAGTCCAAGGGACTCTCAAGAGTCTTCTCCAACACCACAGTTCAAAAGCATCAGTTCTTTGGCACTCATCTTTCTTTATAGTCCAACTCTCACTTCCAGACATGACTACTGGAAAAACCATAGCTTTGACTAGACAGAACTTTGTTGGTAAAGTAATGTCTCTGCTTTTTATTTATTTATTTATTTTGATAAAAACAGTCCCACAGCATTTATTGCCATCTGGTAATAACATAAGGGTGAGCAGAACAATATGAATACAAGTTTTAGAACTACATCTCTAACAAAAGACACCTAAAAAACGCAACGGTATTGCCAATTTCTCACTTCATCTATCACTTCTAGTTGGAGACACTTTGGAGCAGAATGATGTTATCTCCTTTTAGCATGATCCGACCCAGTTGTTTTCTTGACTTTGTTTTAGAATGAATCTCTTCTGCATCATCTAATACAAGGTTCATATACTCATCAAAACCAATGATACAGCCTTCTATCCGCATAGTCACTTGCTCATAAAGCCACATCTGAATCCGTGATCTATTTTGCAAGTATCTGAAGATGAGATTGATGGGCTGCACCATCACCTTCTGCACCTTCTGGCCCTGGCCCCGGTACGCCATGCTGGACACTCAGAAGCACCACACTACTCCACACTGTCTCTCAGAAAGCAAAAATATGGAACGCTTCACGAATTTGCGTGTCATCCTTGCGCGGGGGCCATGCTAATCTTCTCTGTATCGTTCCAATTTTAGTATATGTGCTGCCGAAGCGAGCACTGTCTCTGCTTTTTAATATGCTGTCTAGGTTGGTCCTAGCTTTTCTTCCAAGGAGCAAGCGTCTTTTAATTTCATGGCTGCAGTCACCATCTGCAGTGATTCTGGAGCCCAAGAAAATAAAGTCTGTCAGTGTTTTCATTGTTTCTCCATCTATTTGCCATGGAGTGATGGCACTGGACATCATGATCTTAGTTTTTTGAATGCTGAGTTTTAAGCCATCTTTTCACCCGCCTCTTCCACATTCATCAAGAGGTTCTTTGGTTCCTCTTCACTTTCTGCCATAAGCATAGTGTCATCTGTGTATCTGAGGTTATTGATATTTCTCCCAGCAATCTTGATTCCAGCTTGTGCTTCATCCAGCCCAGCATTTCTCATGATGTACTCTACAGACTCTTTGTGACCCCATGGACTGTAGCCTTCCAGGCTCCTCTGTTGATTGAGTTTACAGCTTGGTGGGTGTTATTAAAAAAAAAAAAAGACAGGTCTGACATTTAACTTCCTCTCCTGTAGATGAATATTGAGCAGAGCTGAAGACAAAGTTGACATCAATGAGTAAGCTCATTATGGTTCTCTGGTTGGCATACATTTAGAAATATTTTTCACATCATCTCTTGCAGAAGAACAATGCTTGCTTTTAAAAAAAAAACTGGGTATGTGCCATTTTAAGCACTCAATATTGTCTTTATCAGAGCCCTCATTGTTTTGTTCTCACCATTCACTCTTTCCCAAAAGCAGTGCATTATTCGACAGTTTGTTGGCTAGATGAAAAGTGAAGTGAGGTGAAAGTTGCCCAGTCATATCCGACTCTTTATGACCCCATGGACTATACAGTCCATGGAATTCTCCAGGCCAGAATACTGGAGTGGGTAGCCTTTCCCTTCTCCAGGGGATCTTCCCAACCTGGGGATCAAATCCAGGTTTCCCACATTGCAGGCGGATTCTTTACCAGCTGAGCCACAAAAGAAGCCCAAGAATACTGGAGTGGGTAGCCTATTCCCTTCTCCAGTAGATCTTCCTGACCTAGGAATTGAACCAGGGTCTCCTGAATTGCAGGTGGATTCTTTACCAACTGAGCTATCAGGGAAGCCCCAACTAGATGAGAAGGCACTATTGAATTACCACCATTACCAAACTGTTGAAGTATCTGGTTCCAGAGCCTGCTTAGGGCCTGCTGCTGCTGCTGCTAAGCCACTTCAGTTGTGTCCGACTCTGTGCAACCGCACAGACGGCAGCCCACCAGGTTCCTCCGTCCCTAGGATTCTCCAGGCAAGAACACTGGAGTGGGTTGCCATTTCCTTCTCCAATGCATGAAAGCGAAAAGTGAAAGTGAAGTCGCTCAGTCATGTCCGACTCTTAGGGACCCCATGGACTGCAGCCTACCAGGCTCCTCCATCCATGGGATTTTCCAGGCAAGAGTACTGGAGTGGGGTGCCATCACCTTCTCCTGCTTAAGACCTGTAAACCCCGTTTTTAAGAGAAACATGACTGAAGACAGGGAAGTCCCATATGTAGGATCTTTCAGTAATCAGGGAAGAAGTCTTCCTAGAAAAGATTCATTTCAGTATTCCTAGATTGTGGAACTCCAGAGAGTTTAACACCATTGGGCACTGCATAATTTTAAGAGTCCTCTAGTGACTGGGAAGAGGGCTGTTTGAAGAGAATTAAAAGAGAAGAGGACCTTCCTTGCTCAGGAGAACAATGGAAACTGCAGCCTAGACATTAATTCCCTTACAGCTAATTAAATAGGTTTGTTCTTTGCGGTGGTCTACTTGACCTGACTATCATTTACACAGATGCAGAGCTACAAGACACTGTCCTCGATGAACGTCCGTTTCCTCTCAGAAGAACAAGGAACCCAGGAGTCAGCAGCCCATAGAGCGCGACGACGAATAGGGGTCTGGGTCTGGGCGAGTGAGGAGCTCAACGGGGCCTCTCCTCGCAGACAAGGGCAGCGAACTACACGTCCCAGCATCCTTGGGTTCTCGCGTGAACTACATTTCCCAGAGGGGTATAGCGACAGCCCCTGCCCCGCCCCTCCTGTACCTACTTGGGGTGCCTGGCTTCTGCAGCTGGCGTGAGCAGCCGCCTGGCCTGAGGTTGGCCCAGGCAGCACCTCGGGCGAGTCCAAACCCGAAGCTGCTGTCAGGCTGTGGCAATTCCGGAGCCTCCCGCCTGCAGCCCACGGAACCCCAGAGGCCTCGGTGAGGTGAGCGGCGGAGGGTCGGCGGGATGCGGGAGGGAAGACCCGGCCTCGGGAGGATGCGGCGTCGGGGCGCCAGACACAGGCCCAGCATGAGCGAGCTGGGCCTTTGTGGGCGCCAGCGGGCCGAGGGCCGGGCATCCGGGCTCCGTCCACCTCACGCCACCGCCTCCCACAGACGTGCCCTGAACGCCACAAGTCGGACACTTCTTCCCTTTTGGCCGGGCTCAGCCATCCTTCTGCTTCCTCCAGATAGGTTCCCAGCGCGCTACCTGCCTGGCTCCTTCCGGCGTTTGAATTGCTCTGGGCCGGCAGTGAACGTGAGAAAATAATTTCCTTCCCCTACCGTCGCCGCTGCTCTCCCTAGTGACAGGCTTGTTTTGCCTGAGAAGTGAATCGCCGGCTTCCCCCAGTGGCAGAATCAGGACTGGAATCCAGGTCTCTGGTTGTCTGTACCTCGTTTCTCAAGACAGCAGCCTCCTCCGCTATAGGAGAACTGATACTTTCCCTTTCCAAAGCAGTTTTCTCTAAAAATCTGGACATTGTTTCCTTGCAAGGAGGAGGACGAATTGGGTGGGAAGACTCGAAGTGCAGAAAAGTTGTCACATATGCACGCAGGGAGTTTAGAGCAGATGCCAGCCTCCCTGGCTGTGTGGACTGGGGCAAGTTGCTCCCACTCTGCCCTCAGTTTCCTGATCCATAAAATGGGGGCTGACAGTGTCAACCGTGCTCAGTAATGCACGTAGTGCCTGGCACTTAATGAGGCTCAAGGAGTTGCTGCTGCTGCTGCTGCTGACTGAATCCTAGGACGTTTTTCACTGAGCCAGGGAAAGAGCTGGGCCTGGAACAGGATGACCCAGCCCTTCTGTCTGGTCCTGTCTACCCCTGGCTGCTTCTGACTTCCTTCTCTGAGGGCACTTGGCATCATTCTCAGGGAGTGTAAATGATTCAGAGCTGCTGATTCAGAGGGGTGGAAAACAGAAGGGGCTTCCTCCTGGCTCGCTTTGTCTTCCCTCAGATCTGGCCTCTGGAGACTTCACCCATCCTCAGGGGACACTACCCAGAAAGAAGACATGGCTACTGAACAGAGGGAAGCAAGGTCTCAGGTGAGTTCATTGTCCTCTCAAGTCTTAGGGACAGGTGGGGTTTTTCACCCTCAAAGTAAAATTCTGTACCCAGTACAGTTTTCGCCAGGATTTGGAGCTCAAGTCCTTTTCTCTTGAAAGAACTCTTACACTGGTGGATGATGGGTTCTGTAGAGAATATTTGCCTTCCCGCTCCCCACCCCACCCTCCCCCCTCCATGTCTAGTGTTTCTCTTTTTTTTTTACCCCTAATAGGTGCTCTTTTAGTCATTAACCTCAACTTACTGTATGATTACTGGTTTGAGAAGTAAGATACCACATGTCTTACACCACTTGGGGTCAGAACAAACAAACATACACCCTTGGCAGAGTTCCTTCCTGACATACTGCCTTTGCTCACTCATGTCCCCCTCCCTACCCTTGGCCAGAATGCTTTTCTTTTTCTTTCCACCCCTGAGAATCCTCATGATACTTTCCAAGGCTTTGCCCAGTCCATAGTTTTTCATTTTTTCTCCTTCTTAACTTTCTGGATCATGTAGCTTGTTTCCATCACTGCCTTGAAAACTGCTCTTGACCTGCCGTTTTCATCTTTATGCTGTGAAAGTGAGAGTGGGACCCCATCCCGCTGAGCTAGTGTGCAAATAAAGGATAACCATGTGGGAGGGGACGTAGATGAAGTAGTCTCTTGACTCCAAGAGTAGAGAGAAGACTCCTCAGGAAGCAGCAGTGAGAGTTCCATAGGATATTGGTAGTGGAGAGCAGGGTATACAGTGATTACTGAGTGGTTCTTTTGAGCCGGATGGCCAGGTTTGTGCCCATCTTCTCTGTTGCTGTTAATGTGCCTCAGTTTCTTCACCTGTGTAAAGAAAACATCCATGCCTACCTCCTAGCATAGATGAGAGGATCCTGGGAATTAGTGCGTGGAAAAAGTTTTGATCAGGGCCAGGCGCATAGTAGATATTCAGTATGTGATGGTTGTGGCGGCTGAATGATATTAATATAATATATGATACTATTATTGTTGGTAGATAGAAATGACTGTACAGTGTTCGTCTTTTACTCATCCTCATCTAACCATAATAGGTAATGTTACTAGGGAATATGCCGAGGGCTTTAGCTTTATTCTCACTGTTATAGCAAAGTAGAAGTTATTACCGGGGTTGCCACTGAGGCTCAACAAAGTCAGGTAATCTGAAATCAAACCCAGGTTCTAAGTTTTCATGTTGGTTATCGTCCAGTCATTCCTCTTTTACCTCTTTTCAGAACACAGGGCAAGCCTAACCCCCAAGTTACCAGAGCTGTCTGCAATGGGATATTGTATATTTTCTGAACCCATGAAATGTGGTGGTTGATCTTCTGCAGCTATGGCTAGTACCTGCCTTTGCACATTTGGGTTGCTTTCTTCTAAGGCTTTCACATTCCATTCCAGTAAAGCCAAGCTGCTCTCTTGCCCCAAATCTTCTCTGTCCCTGTGTATGAGTCCTATATGACATTTCTCCCTGACCTCACCTGCTGTATGTACATCAGTCCTGTGTGGACATGTGTATAAAATTCAGTGACAGGACGTTTAAGACTAGAGAGTGAATATACCCACCAAGTGCTGGGTTAAAAGACAACTTCAGTTACTGTCTTGTCTCTGCCATGGATAAAGTAGTATGTGCCCTGGATCTTATGTTCCTCATCTCTAAAATGAGGATTAAACTAGGAAATGGTATATAGTCTTGTCCAGCAACACTTTTTTCTTTCATTGCTCAAATTATTCATGCATTTTTCCTGTCTACCAATTGGATTGTTACTTCTTTTGAGGGCAGAGATCATTTCTTATATCCCTCCCCTGTGCCAATAAATTATCTTATTATATGGCACTGCATGTTAATGTTAAAAAATTCAGAAAATAAAAAATACATATATAAAAAAGAAAGTAAAATCACTCTTACGCCAGCATCCCCTGGACAAAATAATGGTCATTCCTTTGGTATGCAGCCTTCAGAATAATTTTCTATATACCTTTATTTATTTATTATTTATGTACGTATATATGTGTGTATTTTTCTTTTCTTTGCATTGTTCACTTAAGAAGACTTTCTTTTCTCTCCTTGCTATTCTCTGGACTTCTGCATTCAGCTGGGTATATTTTTCGCTTTCTCCTTTGCCTTTCACTTCTCTTCTTTTCTCACATTTGTAAGGCCTCCTCAGACAACCACTTTGCCTTCTTGCATTTCTTTTTCTCGGGGATGGTTTTAGTCGCCCCCTCCTGTACAATGTTATGAACCTCCGTCCATAGTTCTTCAGGCACTATCTACCAGATCTAATCTCTTTTAGTTTTTCATTGTGATAATATATACATAAGATTAAATTTACCACTTTAACCATTTTTGAGTATATAATTCATTGACATTAAATAACATTCACATTGTTGTGTTACATCATTACTGTTTATCTTCACTGTATGGATTATCTCATTTATTTCTTAACCCTGTGAGGTAGGCTTTGAGAGGAAGTTTTGCAGAGTGGTTAAGTATGAAGCCTTTGATGTTCCCTGGATTGGAATTCTATCTCTACCACTGACCAGCTGTGATATTGTGACTTATAATATGAAGTATATATTAGGTCTTTGTCCTTGTTTCTGGCACATAATTTCCCAAACCCTTGTGATTTTCTAAGTGATTAGTAATAAATGATTTTTATCCCTGAAATTACTTCAGAGCAATGAAGGCAAAATGGATGTGCTTTGTTATTCATAACAAGGCCTTTCATTCACACCAGAGTTAATTTGGTGACTTTTGGACCCCACCTAAAGATGGGGACTCGTTGCCAGGGAAGCTTGATTAAAGGGTTGGAGCTTTCAGTCCTGCCCCCTATACCCATGTTACCCACCCACCACCACCCTAAGAGATGAAAGTTGAATCAGTTGCTAATGGTCAGTTATTTAATCAATCATGCCTATGTAATGAACCCTCATAAAAATCCAAAAGGGTTCAGAGTTCTTCCAGGCTGGTGAACATTTAACGAGTCAGAGAGAATGGCAAATCCATAGTGCACCCCTTTCCTGTACATCTCTTTCATCTACCAGTTCCTGAGTTACATTCTTTTTATCATAAACCAGTAATCTAGTAAGTAAATGTTTTCCTGAGTTCTGTGAGCCACTCTGGCAAATTAATCAAACCTTAGGAGAGGGCTGTGGAAACCTCCAGTTTATAGCCAGTCATTCAGAAACACGGGTAACAACCTGGACTTGTGATTGACATGGAAGGGGGGCCAGTGTTGTGGTACTGAGCCTTTAAGCTGTGGATCTGACACTACCCTCAGTGTCAGAATTGAGTACCAGCAGGTGTTGCACAATTGCCTGGTGTATGGAAAACCCCCCACATCTGGTGTCAAAAGTGAAATAGTACTGTGTTAAGGGTCAAAGAGACTTACAAGAGGAGTGATTTTGCCTTCATACCAGCTGTGTGACTTGGATAAATTTCTCCTTTGCTTTCTCATGTGTAAAGGGGAGATAATTTCATAGGGTTGTTGTGAAGACAAAGATTTACACTAAAGATTAATATAAAGCTCTAAGAATAGTACTTGGCCTGAAAAAAGCTTTCGATAAATGATAGGTGTTTTACTTTCCATTGTTACTGTCTTCAAATTTCAGGGAGCACAAATATAGCGCCTTAAGTTATGTAAACTAATCCCTCTCAGTGATTATTTCTGTTTCCATTTCTTTGCTGTTAGTAGGACGATGATAAACATCCATTTATGTACATTTTTGTCCACTGTTCATTATCAAACAAATACAGTAATTGGAGCATTAAAGAATATGCACATTTTAAAGCTTGTAATGTGTGTTATCAAATCGCCATCAGAAAGATTATTCTAATTAACACTCCCACTAATGGCATTAATACCTCCACACATCTTTTGTAGTGGTTAACAGGGCCTGGTTCATACTTCATGCTACTCAGTATATATTTGTCACAGGTCAGTTGTTCATTGAACAAATGACCTGGAAGTTTCACAACCCAGAATAGTATAGAAGCATTTCATGGTAGCGCATCTACTACCCACTGCCACCTTTTTCACCCTGTGTGATGGGTGGTCCTGGCTGAGCTGGGATGGCTTGTCTCTACAGGTGTCAGTGACGTTCGAAGATGTGGCTGTGCTCTTTACACGGGATGAGTGGAGAAAGCTGGCTCCTCCTCAGAGAAACTTGTACCAAGATGTGATGCTGGAGAATTATAGTAATCTTGTCTCATTGGGTAAGGAAATTTCCCCTGTAGATACAGAATTCAGAAATCTGGATACCTCAGTACCTGATTCCCTGGATAAAAGCCCTGGGTCATTTAAAAACTTTATCTGAGTTTTTTTTTTTTGTCTTTTTGCCTTAGCACTGTACAAACTGGATCTCCATAAATAAATCAGAAAAACTTTTTCCCCCTCATAGGCATGGAATTGCCCCATGGATGGGACAGTCTACAGAGCTGCACATTAGAAATTCCCTCATTATAGGCACTTCCCTCATTTTCCCTCTAAGACTGAGCTATGATGTGTTTGCTCATCTCTTAACAGAGCATCCCTCAACCCTCTTCTTTGACCCAACACTTGCTTTTCTCAATTATCTTTTACGGGGGTCAGCAAACTTTTTCTTTAAAGGGCCAAGGAGTAAGTATTTTAGGTTTTGTGGGCCATATATGGTCTCTGTAACATACTCTTTTTTTTTTTCAACCGTTCTTTGCTCAAGAACCATACATAAACAGATGGTAGTCTAGACTTGGCATATGAGACCCATAGTTTGCTGATTGCTGCCATCTTTCAAAGGGGTCAGATAGTGTTTTCTCATTTTAAACAAGCTTCTTGATACATAATCCTTTGCATAGATGCCTGTTACAAATGTTAATTTAGTCTGTATATGTAACATGCATTTAACAGTGTATGCATATTCCCTCTTGTATAGGAAACTGTTTTTCCGTATTAATCAAGGCTGCACATTTATCACGCCTCACTGACATACAACTAAATGTTGCATTGTCCCTTGCCTTTACCCTAACATACCCCCTCACATCATGGGGTCACAATTTAAGCACCCCACAGAAGTTCTTTGTATCATCCTTTGAGTTTTCTACTCAGATTTCAGATTCTTTTTTGCGTCAAGGCAAAATCAAGTCTTTCTGTTTTCTTTTTTTGCTCTATGAGCAGGACTCCTATTTCCCAAACCCAAAGTGATCTCCCTGTTGCAGCAAGGAGAAGATCCCTGGAAGGTAGAGAAAGAAAGCCCTGGAGGCACCTCTCTAGGTGAGTGGGTGGGGAATCTCTGCAGGCAGCAGTCTGGTAAATGAGTGGGTGTGTGACGAAGATGTTGGTCAGGGAAGTTTTTCTGGCTTCTCAGTGCTCAAGAAGTGGTAGAGAAGGGATGCTAAGGCCCCCATTTGCAAGCTTCCTCTTTTTCTCTGATACTTCACAGGTGACTCTCTCAGGATCTTTTTTCTTACTCTTTCCTGTTGGTTCAGAGGAGAGCTGCATTTTCAAGTATTCATTCAGCAAGCTTAGTGTATTGAAGGAACTGCAGCAGATTCATTCTGACCGAAGCCCAGGGTCATGGGAAAAGAAAGAGATGAGGAAGGAAATAGATTAGAAAGCCAGGTGGGGGTCACACTATGAAGCGCTTTGGTTCAGTTCTTAGGGATGGGAGCTGTCCATGGTTGACTGGAAAAAACTCAAGGATTTTAAACTGAAGAATTATATGGTCCTTGATATTCTAGAAAACATGGCCTCAGTCTGAGATACTATAGATAACCTTCAGTAAAATCATACCTAAAGAAGCCAAGCACACCTACACTGACAACACCACAGTCATAAAGAAGGAGCACTGGTGGAGGCAGAGCTCCAAGGCATGTAAGGGACTAAAAAGCAAATTGTGGAGCACGATTATGACATGTCACCATTTATGTCTAGAGAAACTTACATGTATGTTTGTTGGTATGCATACTAGGTGTGTAAGTCCTGAGAGAAAAGTCAGGGGACACCTAACCTGGTAACCAGTTCCATTTGGATTAGGATTGAGAATGGGCATGATGAAAAGTGACTTTATTTACATGTAATATAATTAAAGTTTTCACAGAGAATGTATTAATTAAGTCCTTATTTTGTAATTTGAATTTAATAAGAATAGTCACTTCAAAAACATTGTTGGGCTTAGATTTCAAGTGAGGAGAAACTAGAGGTGGGAACCTTCTGGAGATTATTGCATAATGTAAGCAAGACATTACCTAGAAGGCACATGCAGTGGGTTCGGAAGGAAAAAATAGGGGCCCCTTTTTTTAAAGATATAGGACAAGTTTGGTGTGGGATGGGTTTCACTTGAGATGTGAGCAAAATATGGGTACAGGCTACCCGTAAACAGCTGTAGAAGAATTTATGGGTTGGAACTGAACAGGGAGGTCAGGGAGGCGTCAGTGCAAAGGTGGCATTTGAAGCCTTGAGCTGAGCAGATAAAGGAATAGAGGAGCAGACAAGAGTCCCAGGAACCCTCAGTGTTTATGAGATGGATTAAGAGGGAAGAATCTGTGATTGAGCCTGAGAAGAAGTCACCAGCAGATGGACTGCAGGACAGGCCATATCCATCCCTAAAGCCCACACACCTTTAGGAGAATGCTTTCTTCCTAAGGTGAGATCATACAAGGTGAGATCTTTTGAGGTGGAGACCACACTTTTTCTTTGTTTATATTTTTTAACTGTCATTTGGGAGAAATACACTAATTTTGTCGGAATTTCTGGAGACCACCACAGAGTAAACAGAGAACTCAGGCAGCGAGAAACCAGTGGAGAGTTAGGAAGAATGTCAGTCCCTCTGTCAGGTATGGGCTGAGTCTGGCATGAAAGGTCAGAGGAAGAAAAGGAAGAATTGTTCCCTTTCCCTTCACCTCAGGAGACTCTGATCCATGAGTCCCCCTTCCTGAGTGAAGTATTAGTTGGATTAAACTGAATAGAAAGTATGACTGGAGTCCAGAGCTGTCCAGAGAGACCCCAAGGCCACCTAGCAGAGATGTGGCGTCCTTCTCAGGTTTGGGAAATTGAAGGAAAACGCTGGGTGTCTGGAGGAAGTAAAGACGTCAGAGCCAACCAGCGTGTGCATTTCTCTTGACGCAGTGAACTTCCTCTCTTTGGTCGAAGGTGACAGTCAGACGGGGTGTCCTGGGGGTGCTGGCATGCGCTGTGTCCTCCTGCACCCCTGGCGAATCCCCCATCTTCCTGGGCTAAACTACCCTCGGAACAATTTCATTCCAAGAGGAACTCACTTCCCAGTGTGCTCAGGTGAAGGACCTGGATGTTCTTGGAAGCACTTCGATTATTAACTCTAGACCAGAGCCAAAAACCAACCCTTTAAACAACCAGTGACAGAAAAGCTTATGCTTCCAAGGTAGGACTCCTAGGATCTTTAATTGCCTCCAAATATGTTTTTTAAAATATTATTTCCACTTCAAAACTACTCACAAATAGGAAAAACAAACAAAAAGGGAAAACAAACTGTCATCCCTAGATCCATATGTTTTATATTGAGAGATAGGAGGGAATGGCTCAAAAGGTACACAACTCATCTGAGTCTCGTACTTAAGAAATGAGTCCAAAGTCTATAATCAGTTTTCTGGAATATTATGTATATTATATGTGTGTATATGTATATAATTGTTCAGTTGCTCAGTCGTGTCTGACTCTCTGTGACTTCATGGTCTGCAGCATACCAGGCTCCTCTGTCCTCCACTATCTCCCAGAGTTTCCTCAAACTCATGTCCATTGAATCAGTGATGCCATCCAACCGTCTCATCCTCTGCCACCCCCTTCTCCTATCCCTGCAGTCTTTCTCAGCATCAGGGTCTTTTCCATTGAGTCAGCTCTTTGCATCAGGTGGCCAAAGTATTGGAGCTTCAGCTTCAGCATCAATCCTTCCAGTGAATATTCAGGGTTGATTTACTTTAGGATTGACTAGTTTGATCTCCTTGCAGTCCAAGGGACTCTGAAGAGTTTTCTCCAACACCACAGTTTGAAAGCATTAATTCTTTGGTGCTCAGCCTTCTTTATGGTCCAACTTTCACATCCATACATGACTACTGGAAAAACCGTAGCTTTGACTATATGGGCTCTTTTGGGGAAAGATATCTCTGTTTTCTAGGTTTGTCATAGCTTTCCTTTCAGGGAGCAGTCTCATTAGATTGTTGCTTTAGCATGCAGTGGTTTATATGGCATGCATATCGTTTATAAATATATATATATAAACCAGGAATAATGTGATTAAATCAACTTGAACATCTCATGAGTTTGGTTTACACCCAATGTAAAAACATTCTTTAATTCAAAAATTTAAAAACCCAATGATGATTTGGGTAAACAATTCCCTCCAGTGAGAAAGTGCTTTTCTTTGTCTTTCTCTCTTCCTTTGTTGTATTTATGCGAGAATTCAGGGCAGACTGAACCTGGCAGGATGGTCAGCTGAGCAGTCACTTGTGGGCTGCCTTCAACTTGCTGAGATTTGTTGGAGCTGCATCTGCACAGAGAGTAGGGATCTTTTTCTAATTTGCAGAGAAGTGCTGTAGGGGATATACCAGCAATCTAATGAAATAGCATGCAGTAGTTTTAAACAGCAGATTTCTTACAAGGTGAAATGTGTTTAACATGTTTAAGTTAGTCTTGTTCTTTCCCCCTGCCTTCCCCTCCTGCCACCAACATCTTTTTTTCCTTGTAGCTGCTAGAATGGTCTATTTAAAATGTAGATCAGGTTATCTCACTCTGATGCCCAAAGCCTCTAGTGGCTTCTGCCACATGGAACACAATATAAAGCCCCCAGCATGGCCCTCAGAGGCCTTTGTGGTCTGGTTCTGGCTACCTTTTCACCTTCATCTCTTTCCTCTCTGCCCTTTATTGGAGAACTCTAATCACCCTGGTCTCCTTATAGTTTGTCAGGCAGGCCAAATAGGCTCCCACCGCAGGGCCTCTGCACTTGCTTTTTCCTCTCCTGGACCATTTTTCTTCCTGGCAGCCAGGAGCCCATATGACTCACTTCCTTGCACTATACAGGTTTCTGCTCAGTTGGCACTTTATCAATTAGTCACAGCTCATCTGGACATGGTCTTTTGTCCTCCACATTCTTTATTCCTTCACCATGCTTTATTTTCTCTGAGTACTCGTCACTGCAAAATAGTACATATTTATTTATTATCTGCTCTTACTCTGGATTGTAAGTTCCCTTATGCTGGATTGTCTGTTTATTTGTTCCCACCTCCTCAGTACCTAAAGTAGTGCTTGGTTAGAGTGAGCTTCCAGTTAGTGAATGCATGAGTGACTTGGTCAGGTAGTGGTGACAGAGCTAGAAAAAAGGGAACCAATTTCAGAGGTATTTGGCAGATGAAAGCAGCAGGACTTAGAGATGGATCAGATATAGAAGATAGAAGAGATGGAGTTGTCAAGGATGCTTCACTTGGTTTGTGGCCTGTTCTGAGATGGACAATGATATCATTCACTGAGATAGTGGTGCTAGGAGATCAGATTTGGGGGTTAGTATAAATATGGTTTTAGATGAATTAAATTGAATTGTCTTTTGGTTGATCCAGTTATTCAAGTGAAGATGTCAAATAGCCTGTTAGGTTTAGAGTTCCATCCCTCACAATATAAACTGAGCATTAAATGTGAAGACTCTGTCACTAAAAGATAGTTGAAGCATTGCTTGAGTTTGAGTTAACCTGTAGAGTGGATTCAGGGTACAGCAAGAGCAAGAAAGAGGACAGGACTCAATCCAGAGAAACTCTGGCGTTTCATGGCTAGGTAGAGAGAAATGAACCTGTAGGGATGCTAAAGTGTACTACAGACTAGTGTCATTGAAGTCAAGGCTTATAAAGGACGGTATCAGTAGGGTAGGGAAAATTAAATGAATTTGAGACTTACTTAGATGTTAGAAGAAACAAGCCTTGGTAATCGATTAACTGAGAGAGAAGTATGAAGGGTGCCTTTTAAAGTTTTGATTCAGAACTGGTGCCATTTATAGGTTATACAGGTTGGAGGGAGGGAATAGTCATAAATTCAGTTTTAGGCATGTTGAATTTGAGCTGTCTTTGAGACATCTAATTGCTGTTTTGAGTTGGAAGTTGTATAATTAGGTATGGAGAGTAGCGAAGTCTTGCCTAGAATGTTTGTAGATGAACCTGGCCTGTGGAAAGGGTACCGAGTGGAAAGAATTGGGGGCCTAGGACTGAACCCTGCAGAACTCCAAGGATTAAAGATCAGGTAGAGGAGAAGGAGTGCACAAAGGAGACTGAAAAGCTGCAAAGGAAATTGAGGCTGGTGGACCATGAGAAGAATGTGGAGGCGAGCTCAGGCAGAGAACTCCAGCAGCTGCTTACTGTAGCTTAGGCAAAGAACTTCTCAATGAAAAGGAGGAGTCACTATTGGATGCTGCTAAAATGTAAGTTAGGCGAGGACTGAAGAGCACATCTTGGTTTTATCACATGGAGGTCATCGTTGCCTTAAAGAGAGTGGTGGTAAGAATAGAAGCCAAAAATGAGCCCGTGAGAGGTGCATGAGGAAATGAACACATGTGGGATACTGTAGAAGGTGAGATGTGATGAGAAGGCAGCAGCAGCAGCTGGCAGAGCTCTTATTTGCAAATATAAATACATATTTCTTTTTTTCCTTTGTCCACTCCAATTATATTATACAGCATACGTTATTCTACCCGTTTCACTTGGTATATATTGAAGCTCTGTGCATGTCATTTCATAGAGAGCTTTCTCACTTAAGGAATAGTTCTGTGGTCTTCAGCTGACTCTCTTCCAGGCAGAAGAGGTGGTTTTGGATTGTATGTGGCTTTGTGTAATGTTAACCCAGTTAATCCAACTGTCCATCAGAGAAATCTGCTTTAATAAACTGGGTACATTCTCACCAAGAAATTCTTTGCAACTGTAAAAAGGAATGAGGGGAGATCTCTGTAAATTCCATTGTGAGATGATAATATTACTAAGCAAGGAAAAGTGCAGATAGCAAAGAAAAGAGGAGATACCAAAAAAGAAAAAGTGTGTATTTGCTTGTATTTAAAAAAAAAAAAAGAAAAGCCAAAAAAAAAAAAAAATGAAAGCAGATCAATAAAGAACCCAGCTGCCAATGGGTTGGGAAGATCCCCTGGAGGAAGGCATGGCAACCCACTCCAGTATCTTGCCTGGAAAATCCTATGGACCAAGGAGCCTGGCGAGCTACAGTTCATAGGGTTGCAACAAGTCAGACATGACTGAAGTTACTTAGGATGCACACACATATCAATAGAAAAGGTTACCTGTAAGGTGAAAGAAGAAAAACAAAAAGGATTAAGAGAATGCTGCTGCTGCTGCTAAGTCACTTCAGTCGTGTCCGACTCTGTGTGACCCCATAGACGGCAGCCCACCAGGCTCCCCTGTCCCTGGGATTCTCCAGGCAAAAACACTGGAGTGGTTTGCCATTTCCTTCTCCAATGCATGAAAGTGAAAAGTGAAAGTGAAGTCGCTCAGTCGTGTCCGACTCTTAGCGACCCCATGGACTGCAGCCTACTGGGCTGCTCCGTCAATGGGATTTTCCAGGCAAGAGTACTGGAGTGGGATGCCATTGCCCTCTCCAGATTAAGAGAATAAGGATAGAATTAAATAAAACTGGAAAAGTGTTCCATAAATATTGAAAGCAAAATGAAACAAATGACCCTAATAGTATATCATATTGTTGGCTTAGTCACATAGAAAAGAATTATCTCAATTGCCTTTAAATCACAGCAGTTTAAATAAAGATCCTTAGTGGTTTAGATCAATATTATGATTTATAATAAAAAATATATATTTGGTGCATGAGTGCTCAGTTGTGTCCAAAACCCCATGGACTGCAGCACACCATACTCCTCTATCCATGGAATTTTCCAGGCAAGAATACTAGAGTGGGTTGCCTTTTCCTACTCCAGGGGATCTTCCTGACCCAGGGATCAAACCTGTGTCTTCTGCATTGTCAGGAGGATTCTTTACCCCTGATCCTCCTGAGTACAGTTCTTAAAATCCATGGCTGATTCATATCAATGTATGGCAAAAACCACTACAATCTTGTAAAGTAATTAGCCTCCAACTAATATAAATAAATGAAAAAAATAAACAATTTTTTAAAAAAAAATGGTCTATAAGTTATTCTATGACACACCTTAGCTTTTTTGTTCTTGAGGCTTTTTGTTGCTAAATAACATGGGATGTGGGAAGAAAAGAGGCAAGCGGATGGTCTCTTGGTGTGGTCCCAATTGTGTCGACTGTATTCCTGGTAGGGAGCTTTGTAGTTTCTGTTACGATGTCCTTCAAAATAAATCAAGCTTAATATCTGTTGGGTCCAGATGGTACCTGTAAAAATAATCTTGTTTTCAATTCTGACTTAATTTTTAATAAAAGTTCAATAGGAATGCCATCTGTCTCAAAATTAAAAAAAAAAAAAAAACCCTGGGAAATCCTAGGTGATGAGAGCCCCAAAGGTGTCTTTGTTATGTTAATGATGTTTCTCTTGGACCCTGCCTTACAATGGGATTTGGTTTCCAGGACCAGTCATGTGATGAAAGGGTTGAAACTTTTAATACCACACCAGGGAGGGGAGGGGGCCTAGAGGTTGAACTGGTTGCCAGTGGCCAATGATTTAATTAATCATGCCCATGTAATAAAGCCTCCATAAAACCTCAAAAGGACAGATTCAGAAAGCTCCTGAGTTTCTGAACATGTGGAGATTTGGGGAGAGTGATTCACTTGGGGAGGGCCTAGAAATTTCATGCCCTTTCCCCATACATTGCCCTGTACATCTGTTCCATCTGGTTTTTCTCAAGGTATATCCTCTTATAATTAACTGGTGATCTAGTAAGCAAAAGTGAGTTATGAGCCACTATAGCAAATTAATCAAACCTAAGAAGGGGGTCATGGGAACTTTTGATTTGTAGCCAATTGATCAGAAGTATAGATGATAACCTGGGCTTGTGACAGATGTCTAAACGAGGCAGGGGGAAGTCTTATAGAACTGAGCCCATAACCTGTGGGATGTGATACTATCTCTAGTTTTTAGTAGAAAATGTCAACTCACTCCAGTATTCCTGCCTGGGAAATTCCATGGACAGAGGAGCCTGGTGGGCTATGGCCCATGGGGTCACAAAGAGTTGGATATGACTAAGCATGCATACTAGGTATTACAGATAATGTTAGAGTTGGATTGTAGGACACCCAGTTGGTATCCAAGAATTGCTTATTGATGTTTTAACCATCCCTGAGAAGCACATTGGAACTGAGTGAGGAACATTTACTATCTTACAGGCAAAAATAAGTTCAAACAATTATGTTGATTTTGGTGGATATAGTAAAAGTATGTGGTTGTGTTTACAAGTGGAATTTTATATTTGATAAATGTGTTCTGAAATATTGATAAAATGATATAATAGGGCATTAGCATACTTTAGCATACTCTAATGGAAGAGATATAAGGGAGTTATTTTGGGTTTGCCAAAAAGTTCATTTGAGCTTTTCCATAACATCTTACAGAAAAACCTGAGTGAACTTTTTGGCTTTCTCAGCCTGTTCCAACAAAGTACCACAATTGTGTGGCTTTAAGCAAAGAAATTTATTGTCTCACAGTTTCGTGGGACCATGCTTTCTCTGAAACTCCAGATAGGGTTCTTCCTTGCCTCTCCCTACCTTCTCGTGGTGACGAGCAGTCCTTGTTCCTTGGGTTACAGCTGCATCACTCCAGTCTATGCTTCTGTTGTTATTTGGTGTTCCCAGGGGTATCTTGACATGATCTTTGTGTGCTTGCCTGTGTCCAGATTTCCCTATTATAAAGACACCAGTCATGTTAGATCCCACCGTAATCACCTCATCTTAACTTGATTGAATCTGTGAAGTTACTATTACCAAATAAGGTCATATTCTGAGTTACTGGGAATTAGGACTTCAACACATCTTTTTGGTGATACAATTCAACCCATAACAAGGTAATAAATGTAACAGCATTAGTAATTGTTGATGCTGGCTTGGCCATTCATTGTACAACTCACTCTACTTTTGTACATGTTAAACATTTTCTGTAATACGAAGCTTTAAAAATTAGAATTACAAACACAAAATTTTTAAAACAGCATTTCTCTTTTTCATCAACATATAATCATTATGGAATACATTTTCAGGTGTGTAGTTCTATCCCCATTGTGGTGTTATGTATAATTCTCAGCAAATAGCTCCCTCAGTTCTCTGACTGTGGAAAGTCTTGAGACTGCAAATGCATGTGACATTTTTATAGGAATAATTTTGAATCTGACCACCTGTAGAATAAGGCGGGAAAGGATATAGGTCTGAAAAGTTGACTTGGGTTCAAAGATTTTAATGCTGCCTTTAGTCTTCACACTACCCTATCCATCTAATCTATGGCTAAGCCTTTAAAATCCCATTTTAGACATTTCTTCCCCAAACTTTTGACCACACCTGTATGCCTTCCCTCCTTGCGCTCACTACTATCTGAGGGTAGTTTGGATGCTGTTCTAAGCCCACATTTGTATCCATTTCTGTCTTGTGTTTTTGTTGTATAAATTATCACATTGCAATGTGATTGCCTACTCCTTTTTTCTCTCTAATGCAAAACAGTGAACTCCTTAAAGAAGTTAACTGTTTCTTTTCATTACCAGATCTGGAATGTCTTGTGGATCATGTAACTAGGATAGAGCCTAACATATTGTAGGTGCCTTTTAAATATTTGAAGAATGAGTTAAATACAGTACAATCAATGCTTTTTGAAATAAGAGTTCTGTATAGAAAGAAGGTTAAATTTGGTAGGAAGTAATATTGGAAAGGTGAGAAACAGATCAAAGGATTAAATTGAAGGTCAATAGCAATAGTCACTATAGAGTAAGAAGGTCCCGAACTTGGATGTATTAATGATGGTTGTTAGAAACATCTTAGTGATACAATTTAAGGGAATTTGATGACTGACTAGACATGGAATGCAGGAGAGAGAAGGTTCTGAGATCAAACTAAGAATTTATGGCAAAGGAGCTGAGGAGGTTATGATATAATTCAGAGCTAGGAAACACAGAAAGAAAAGTTTGAAAGAAATGTACTGGTTTCAGATTTGGACAAACTGAATTTGAAGAAAAATACACAAATGGAAAATCTAGCAGGCAACTGGAAATAACTCTCTAAAGTGTTTTAAGAGTTAGTATAGTCATTGACATCGGAGGTATGGGAGTGGATGAAATCACGTGGGAAGAGAAGATTGAAGAGAGACTCACAGAGATTCATAAGCACCGAGAGAAGAGAATCTAGACCTAACGACAGGTTTTAGTTGGGGTGGTAGTCATTGACAAAATCACCTGGTCTCTAAACTTCTGACTGAAGTTATAGCCTTGTTTATGACATAACTCAGGCTCAGGCTTGATTCTGAGAAGAGCAAAAGTTGAACTGCACTTATGGAGACACCTCTGTGGACTTACCAGAAACTTTAAACAGATCACAGGGAAGAGTTAGGATGTCCACAATCCGGGACTCATGTCCCCTTCAACACGCAACATGAATTTTGGACTACGCTATTGGCACTTGAAGTAGAGTGAAATGAGTTTCCCGTTATTGGTATGGAACCTTGTAGCTGTAATTACTTCCATTAAAAAATTAAAACTGCCCAAATCCTGTTTCTCTATTCTCCTTTAAACAAAACTTTTCAAAAGCATTTCTATACTTGATGTTTCTCCCAGTGTTTCTGTGCACTCCAGTGGGGCTTTATTCCTGTTCCATGAAAAGTAGTTCCATGAAAAGTCTCCATCTTGGCACAATCAGGGTTAAGTTTTTAGTTCTCAACAAACACAGTCCACTAGCAATTCCAGTTCTGTTAATAGGTGATAAGAATGCAGTCACCATATACTTCTACCTTCTTTCTCACCTACTTAACTACAGGAACCTCATAATCTTCCCTGTTTCCTGCTTCTACTTGTGTGTCAACACTGTTCTCTACACAGTAGCCAACTTGAGTGAGGATGTAATTGCCTGTGACTTCCCAGCATACACAGAATAAAATTCCAGAGTCCTTACATGACCTGTTAGGCCTTATATGACTTGCCTCTACCTATTGCTTCAATATTATTTACCATTTTCTCTCTTGCTCAATGCACTCTAGTAGCCACACAGCCTCTTTGCTGTATCTCAGAAGTCACCACACTTTGATATTTGCTGTTTCCTTCACCTAGGAAGCTCTTGCTTCACACATCCATATGGTTGTTATTTATTTACTTATTATTTGTTACACCTTCCCATGCACACACACACACACACAAACACAAAACCAAGGTAAAAGCTCCTTAAAGACTGAAATTCTTAGTCATCACATTCTCTACATTCCCTAGAACTTTACCTGGCCCCTAGTAGGCACTTAAGTATTTGGGAATGGAAAGGATGTCTGCAGCATATGCAAAGATAACACACACACACACAAAAACAAAAATGTAGGGCTCTGGAAATTGCATATAGTTCAGCATACCTGGCAGGAAGCCAGGGAAAGGAGATGAGTTCCAAGCTGAACAAAGGTTAGATCATCACATACTTTGTTCACCCTGTTAAGTACTCTATACCTTATAAGTTGAAGATAAGTTGGACAATCTTAAGTTTGCAGCATGGTAAAATGAGAATTTTAGAAAGATTAGTCTGTTACAGTGTGGAGACTGAATTGGCAGAGAGCAAGACTATACAAAAAAATCTTCATGAACCAGATAACCATGATGCTATAATCACTCACCTAGAGCCAGACATCCTGGAATGAGAATTCAAGTGGGCCTTAGGAAGCATCACTACAAACAAAGCTACTGGATGTGATGGAATCTCAACTGAGCTATTTCAAATCCTAAAAGATGATGCTGTGAAAGTGCTGCACTCAATATGCCAGCAAATGTAGAAAACTCAGCAGTGGCCACAGGACTGGAAAAGGTCAGTTTTCATTCCAGTCCCTATGAACAGCATTGCCAAAGAATGTTCACACTACCACACAATTACACTCATCTCACACGCCAGCAAAGTAATGCTCAAAATTCTCCAAGCCAGACTTCAACAGTATGTGAACCATGAGCTTCCAGATGTTCAAGCTGGATTTTAGAAAAGGCAGAGGAACAAGAGATCAAATTGTCAACATCAGGTGGCTCATCGAAAAAGCAAGAGAGTTCCAGAAAAACATCTATTTCTGCTTTATTTACTACATCAAAGCCTTTGACTGTGTGGATCACAACAAACTGTGGAAAGTTCTTCAAGAGATGGGCATACCAGATCACCTTACCTGCCTCCTGAGAAATCTGTATGCAGGTCAAGAAGCAACAGTACCAGACATGGAACAATGAACTGGTTCCAAATTGGGAAAGGAGTACGTCAAGGCTGTATATTGTCACCCTGCTGATTTAACTTATATGCAGAGTACATCATGTGAAATGCTGGGCTGGATGAAGCACAAGCTCGAGTCAAGATTGCCAGGAGAAATATCAATAACCTCAGATACACAGATGACACCACCCTTATGGCAGAAAGAGAAGAAGAATGAAAGTGAAAGAGGAGAATGAAAAAGTTGGCTTAAAACTCAGCATTCTAAAAACCAAGATCATGGCATCCAGTCCCATCACTTCATGGCAAATAGATGGGGAAACAATGGAAACGGTGAGAGACTTCATTTTGGGGGGCTCCAAAATCACTGCAGGAGGAGAAGGGGACGACAGAGGATGAGATGGCTGGATGGCATCACCGACTCGATGGACATGAGTTTGAGTAAACTCCGGGAGTTGGTGATGGACAGGGAGGCCTGGCGTGCTGCGATTCATGGGGTCACAAAGAGTTGGACACGACTGAGTGACTGAACTGAACTGAACTGAACTGAAAATCACTGCAGATGGTGACTGCAGCCATGAAATTAAAAGATGCTTGCTTCTTCGAAGAAAAGCTGTGACCAACCTAGACAGCATATTAAAAAGCAGAGACCTTTGCTGACAAAGGTTTGTCTAGTCAAAGCTATGGTTTTTCTAATAGTCATGTATGGATGTGAGAGTTGGACTCTAAAGAAAGCTGAGCCCTGAAGAATTGATGCTTTTGAACTGTGGTGTTGGAGAAGACTCTTGAGAGTCCCTTGGACTGCAAGGAGATCCAACCAGTCCATCCTAAAGGAGATCAGTCCTGGGTGTTCATTGGAAGGACTGATGCGGAAGCTGAAACTCCAATACTTTGGCCACCTGATGGGAAGAACTGACTCATTAGAAAAGACCCTGATGCTGGGGAAGATTGAAGGCAGGAGGAGAAGGGGACAACAGAGGATGAGACGGGTGAATGGCATCACCAACTCAATGGACATGAGTTTGAGCAAGCTCCAGGAGTTGGTGATGGACAGGGAAGCCTGGTGTGCTGCAGTCCACAGAATCACACAGAGTTGGACACGACTGAGCGACTGAACTGACTGAAGTCTAGAGGTGGTGATAGTTGTTGTTAAGTTGACCAATTGTGTCCAACTCTTTTGCAACCCCATGGACTGTAGCCTGTCAGGATCCTCTGTCCAAGGGATTTCCCAGGCAAAAATACTGAAGTAGGTTGCCATTTCCTCCAGAGGATCTTCCCAACCCAGGGATCGAACCCACATCTCCTGTATTAGCAGGCGGACTCTTTACCACTGAGCCACCAGAATTAGGAGACTATGGTAGAACATTAAAGCGTGAGAAGCAGAGTACCATTTAGGTACCCGAGTTCAGTGCTCAAGAGCTCTAGTAAACTTGTCGGTCATAAAACAGCAGTCTTTACATACAGGCCTACATAAAGGTATAGGTCTCTAGCGAAGGCAGGATCTCTAACTTTACATTATAACTGACAATCCACAATTTTGGAATCTTTCTTTTTCCCGGCACATGTAGCCTGCAACCAATGACTGGTGTTCACAGGGAAAGTACTCCAGTTTTATGACTGCCTCCCACTCTTCTACCCAAATAATGTTATTGTAAGTTGATCATTTAGTGAGATTTAGATGGACAAGGAACTTGGAAGGTATTAACAGAAAATTTTAAAAAAAACAAAAAAACAAAAAACCTCCTCTTTCCGTAACAGTAAATAGGAAAGATGAGAGAGATTTTGAAACAGCATAAAGATTTTGTGATTGGCTAAGTGAAAAGAAGCTATTACACTAAATACACACTGTGTGCTTTTCCAGAAGATGTGGTCCCTAATTGAATGAATGATTTATTGATATTTAGTTTTTTTTTTTTTAATGAGTGTTATTCTCACTTGCCCTGCATGGCAAATACCAGTGCCTTGAAAAATAGGAAAAGAAATAGTAAAGATGGGTGCATATAAAATTAGTCAAAGAGAATGTGTAGAGTGAAGGGAAAAAATCCCAAACTCTAGAGAAAGCAATTTTTAAAGGGGGAATAGAAGAAGTTACCCATGAAGGAAACTGAGAAGTTAACTCTGGTAGAAGAAAAGACAAAAGCAAAATATATTATGTTCACCAAGCAGAGACAATCTGTACACAGATTATGAATGTCAAGTAGAAATGTCAAAATACAGTAAGATGCAGAGGAACCCTTAAAATGGTTACTGTAACTCAGGAGAAAATAAATAACTATATGTATACTTGTTCCCCTGGCAAATTTTAATATTCAATTAATTGCATCCTTACCCAATTAAAATTTATTTAACTTAATGCTGTTCTTTACCATGTTATCATGTTAGCCCTTTTTACCTTTTTTATATTTGATCTTTGACTCTTTTATATGTTGCTTGCATAGCCTCTCTTGCTTGATGCATTAGCAAGGTTACTTTCCTATCTTGCAACCTTTGGTTTCAGGCCTACCTGTTGTTACCTCAGTAGATTAATCTAATTCCTTCCTGTTTGAAGTGGCTCTGAGACTCCTCATTACTTGTGTAATGTACTGTCCTGGAGGCAACTGCTACAAGTGTTTGAATCATGTGTGTGTGTGTGTGTGTGAAATTAATATATAAGTAATTGAAAGTATTTGACATTGTTCAAAAATTTATATATAAATTGTTGAGGAAGATTAGTAAAACATTTTGTATATAATTCAGATGCCATTAGGAGGATCTTCAGGTTAAAAGGGCATGCTGTCTGCTTGCAAAGAATATTTAGGATAGAAAAGAAAAGTGAAATATATTTAGATATAGGTAGATAGATAGGTGTAATTACATGTGTAGAATATATATATATGTTTTTTAATACTGTGATGAGTGCCTATAATAAGAGGAATGGACTGTGTAAACTCACAGTACCCCTGTGTTCACTATTTACAATAGCTCGGACATGGAAGCAACCTAGATATCCATCGACAGATGAATGGATAAAGAAGTTGTGGTACATATACATAATGAAATACTACTCAGCCATAAAAGGAATGCATTTGAGTTTGTTCTTATGAGGTGGATGAACCTAGAGCCTATTATACAGAATGAAGTAAATCTGAAAGGAAAAACAAATTTCATAATTAATGCATATATATGGAATCTAGAAAAATGATACTAATGAACCTATTGTCAAGGCAAGAAGAGAGATGCAGACATAGAGAACAGACTTTGGACACAGCAGGGGAAGGAGAAGGTGGGACAAATTGAGAGAGTAGCATTAACATATGTAAATTACCATGTGTAAAATAGCCAGTGGGAAGTTGCTGTAGGCACAGGGAGCTCAACCTGGTGCTCTGACAACCTAGAGGAGTGGGATGGGGTGGGAGTTGGGGAGGAGGTTCAAGAGGGAGGGGACATGTGGGTACTTACGGCTGATTCATGTTGTTGTATGGCAGAAGCCAACACTATTGTAAAGCAGTTATACTCCAATTAAAAATAAATATTATTATTTTCTACAAAACAATTAGAAACACTCAGTTAACTTTTGAATGGATTCTGAATGATACAAAGGAATTTGGCATGAGGGAAAAGGGATGAAGACTTTCCAGATTATGAATGATTATACAAATAAGAGAAATGTCAAGAAGATAATTTAAAATTCTGTCATGGGCTTTGGACTCTCATCCCAGACTGCCATTTTCAATTTATGGTTCCTCTTTTAATCCTTCTTCTCCATTTTTCCATTAACTGATTCTCCTGGTCACTCTTACACTCACCCTCTTTAAATGGGTTTGTTTAATCTTTTCTCCACTCTCTTGTTCTCAGCTTGTGTTGTCTTATTTCTCTGTACTGCTTAATTAAATCTCCTAAGTTTTTCTTATTATCTTTTGGCCAAATAATGAGACCTTATTTGAATACCATAAATATTCAGTCTATACATTTAGTAGCCAAATGCTGTATCACATGAAACATTTTCAGTTTTTTCTTTCCTCTCCAGGATGGAAGAACAGTTATAAAACCACAAAGTCAACTCAAACACAAGGTCACTCATTTCAGGAACTGATAATGAAAAGATCCAAAAGGAGTGGACCCGGGGACTTCAAATCAGAAAAACCCTGCAGATATGAAGGCAGATTAGAGAAAAAGCAGGAGAAAAAAGAAAGTTTACAGATAGTTTCAGTCACTCACAAAAAAATCCTCACTATAGAGAGGAAACATAAAAATACTCAATTTGGCCAAAATTTGAGCCCAAAGTCAGTCTTTTTTAGGCAACAGGTGATCCCAAGAGAAAAAACCCCAACAAAATGTGAAATACAAGAAAAGAGCTTCAAACAAAATTTCAGTTTATTTAATCAACAAAAAACCAACACAGCTGGGAAACGTTATAAATGTAGTATGTGTGAGAAAACTTTCATTAATACTTCATCCCTTCGTAAACATGAGAAAAACCACAGTGGAGAGAAATTATTTAAATGTAAAGACTGTTCAAAAGCCTTTAACCAAAGTTCAGCACTTATTCAACATCAAATAACTCATACTGGAGAGAAACCCTATATATGTAAAGAATGTGGGAAAGCCTTCACTCTCAGTACCTCCCTTTATAAACACTTAAGAACACATACTGTGGAGAAATCCTATAGATGTAAAGAATGTGGTAAATCCTTCAGCAGAAGATCAGGCCTTTTTATACATCAGAAAATCCATGCTGGAGAAAACCCCTATAAATATAATCCAGGTAGGAAGGCATCTAGTTGCGGTACATCCCTTCCTGGATGTCAGAGAATTCATTCCAGAAAAAAGTCCTACTTATGTAATGAATGTGGTAATACCTTTAAGTCTAGCTCATCCCTTCGTTATCATCAGAGAATTCACACAGGAGAGAAACCTTTTAAATGTAGTGAGTGTGGGAGAGCCTTCAGTCAGAGTGCATCTCTTATTCAACATGAAAGAATTCACACTGGAGAAAAGCCTTACAGATGTAATGAATGTGGAAAAGGCTTCACTTCTATTTCACGACTTAATAGACACCGAATAATTCATACTGGTGAGAAGTTTTATAATTGTAATGAATGTGGTAAAGCCTTAAGTTCCCACTCAACACTTATTATTCATGAAAGAATTCATACTGGAGAGAAACCATGTAAATGTAAAGTGTGTGGGAAAGCCTTCAGACAAAGTTCAGCTCTCATTCAACATCAGAGAATGCACACTGGAGAAAGACCCTATAAATGCAATGAGTGTGGAAAAACATTCAGATGTAACTCATCCCTTAGTAATCATCAGAGAATTCACACAGGAGAGAAACCATATCGATGTGAAGAATGTGGGATATCTTTTGGCCAAAGTTCAGCTCTTATTCAGCATCGGCGGATTCATACAGGAGAGAAACCCTTCAAATGTAATACATGTGGGAAAACTTTTAGACAAAGCTCATCACGTATTGCCCATCAGAGAATTCATACTGGAGAGAAACCCTATGAATGTAATACATGCGGGAAACTTTTCAATCACAGATCATCCCTTACTAATCATTATAAAATTCATATTGAAGAGAACCCCTAGGAAGTAGATATGCATGTGTGAAGTTCTGAAACCAAAGCTCACCAGAATACATGAGAGTGATGTAATAAATGTAATGGATATGAAAAGCCTTTCTATAGTTTAGTCCTCATCAGATAATAAATCCTAAGGACAAACCTATGTAATGCATATTGAGGAAGCCTGTCAGACAGTAGTAATAACCTAAAATGAAGAATCCCTGACTGGAGACATTGACTTTGGGCATTTGTAAACTAATTGTTCTCTCTACAGCAGTGTAGACTACCTGTCATATGTAATTGTTACAAGCATCTGGGTGATGAGGGGAGGTGTGCACTGGATTTCCCATTGAAATAAATGTTAATGCTTTTTTAAATAACTTGACATTGTTATGTATGCTATTATATGTAATAGCATATAACAGATGTGGTTAAAGAAATTATACATTTTTAGAAAAAAGGACCAAATAAAAGATAAAAATGAACTGTAAACTACCTCTCAATTTCTGGGGTTAGTCCTTTTCCTGAGTTGCTGTCAAACTTTGTGCATGGATTTCATTTAAAAATAGAAATAAAAGTCTGTTCTCTTCTTCTTTTGTTCTTCTAGTAATTGCTATAAATTTCAAATTTTCTACTCAGAATTTTTTTTCTTTTTTTGCTCTGAATTAATTTATTACGAAAGTATACTTGCTAAATACTGTGAGCTGTAATCTTAGGGATATTAAATGGAAAAATGAGCAGTTTTCAAAGCTATTTAAAGTATTTAATACAGTATTGAAAAAAAAAAGTAATACAGTATTGAAAGTTATTAAATGTTTAATATATATGTATTTAATAATATAGATTCTAATATCACACCAGAAAGGCCTGTCAAAAGTAGTTTAATGAATCTAGCATATATGCCAAAATGTTGAAAGGTACATTGATCACGTCATGAAATAGAGTATGTTTTTCCTTCTTGGTGTTTTTAGTATCAAAACAATTTCAGGAAAACAAAAGGAATAATTATGAACAACTCAGTGGTTTGTTTTTCTCCTAGCCTTGGGGCAGGTACTGTATTGCACACTGGAAACTTCAATAAAAAAGTCACAGACCTTTAAGAAGCTATGAATGAAGTAAAGGGAATAGAGTTGAGGAGCTATCAGATGAGTAAAGCAAATTATGTCAGTGTATACAAGTGTGGTTGTTTTAGCAGGCAAATAGATTGTGAAAATATTTTGCAGTGCAAGAACATTGTAGCAATTTGGACATGAAGAAAGAGATTGAACCTAACTAAGGAAGCCTGATTACATCAGAGAAAGTTTTCCAGAAGCAACGATCCCTGAGTCAGGTTTTGAAAGAATAATAAGAGCTCTCCAGAGGTTGAGATAAGCCTTCCAAATAAGAGGAAAGGTAGAGGTGGTTAATACTGTGACATCTCTCTGGAAATTGAAGTATAAAACTAATGATCAGGAGAATGGCAGATGTTAGTTTGAGTAGAAGGCAAGAGACCAGATAACAAAAGCCCTATTTGCCATGCAAGGAAGTTTAGATTTTATCCTGAAACTGATAGTCAGTTAAAAATGTTAAGCAAGGGACATTGTTTTGGCAACAGTGTGTGGAGAATGTATTTAGAATTTATTAAAGCTGTGTAGACTGATGCCTGGAAATCTGAGCTATGATAATTCAAGTGATAGATAAATCAAGAGTCCAAACTAAAACAGGAACAGCTCATTTGGAGAATAGGATACAATATAGTAAAACAAATAAGATGGTCTTCAGAAGCAAATAAATGAGGTTGGTGAGTGAGAAGAAGGCTAAGAAGACAAGTAAGTTTGACAGGTATCCTGTATATAGTGAATATGTCTTGTATGGACTGATTTTGAATTGCATCTTGTGTTGATTTTTTTTAAGTTGCCCTTAATGTAATTAAGTTGCATTTTTTTTCCTGGTAATGAAAATTGAGCAGTTAGAGCTGTATTTCTGTTTCAATAATTGGCATTTAAATTACTTAAATAGCAATGCTAGCTGAAAACTGTACCTCCCCAGATCTGAACAATTCTTTATAGTCTCTCCTATATTTTTGGCTGAGAAAAGACCAAAGTTGGAGGGTTAGGTGTTGGGGGTGGGGTATGTGCTAAGCTTAGTCACATCTGACTCTTTGCAACCCCATGGATTGTAGTCCACCAGGCTCCTCTGTCCATGGGGATTCTCCAGACAAGAATACTGCAGTGGATTGCCATACCCTCCTTCAGGGGTCTTCCCAGCCCAGGGATCAAATCCAGGTCTCCCACATTGCAGGCGGATTCTTTACTGTCTGAGCCGCCAGGGAAGCCCGGGGGGTGGGGTGGGAGAAGGTAACTGAGAATTGAAAGTCTTCTTTTCCATGTTAAAGAAAAGACGTTTTTTGGTCATGGTCTCAAGTTGTAAGCAAGTAATCACCATTAATTAGAGATTACTTTAGATCAGTACACATCCTCTAAAAAGCAGCAGCAGTGACCCCTGCATCTGACAGTTAGCAAGTTAATGAGACTCCAGCTTCTGAAAGTCAGCCTATCATTTACTATCCCATGCCTCTAAACAAGTCAGTCATCAAATGCCTCAGTTCAGTAACTATATTTCTAAAAGTATGCCAGTCAATAACAGCTTTATTCTAGTGATCACACTAACACAACTGAAAGACTGTCATTCCATAAACACTCCTGCTTCTGAAAATCCACCAGTCCTTGGACCAAGCTTCCCAAAACCTTGTATAAGATCAGCTGTGGCTTTCATTGAGAGGTTGTTCCTTGCAGATACAGCTCTCCCTTGCAGCCATACATGAAGTTCATTTTTTCTGCAGCACATACCAAAGTTCAGTTTATTGTTAGGTTGCAACTACTTCAACAGTTCAACCCCAATTTACTGTTACAAATTTAGCTTCATGAGTGACAAATACATTAATGATGCTATGAGACTATCAAATTCAATATTTTCAATTTCTGTGGTGTTTGCTAGCATATATTTTTTATTTGTGTATTTGAATCTTGAATGCAAATATAGATTTGTGATTAACTTTCAGAGCATTGGTTATCTATTAAATGAGAGAAAAGTCCTTTTGAAACTTTTTTTGCAGTATGAAACTGTTCATTCAATACAAAAAAATGATAGAAAGTCAGTTATAAACCAGTATCTATTAACAGCTAAACCTAAGAGATATGTGGTTCCTCAGCTATTAAAAAAAATACATTTTCTAATTAAAACAAATTCAGATGAAAATAATCACAGCAGAAGTTGTAAGATTGTTCACATTGTGTATCATCATGATCATCCTTTTTAGCACAGATAACTGGTCAAACATACCAGGAATATTTTCTGATTCTAAAATTGAAAGGAAATTTTAAGTGCCAGGATAAAATGCTACAATAATAAAAAATGTAATAGCTCTATTTACTATTACAGAGATTATTAAAGATCTAAAATACCTCATTTTTTAAAAACATAGCCCAAGGTGCAGGTAATCACAATATCAGAAAAAAATTCCCTTTCGTTGTATGTTTTTCCTCATGAAAAAGCCTTGCTTAGAAGGCTGCTGCTCACTTAATGAGTTAATGAGAAGTGTACTGCTTTCCTAGCGATAATACAAATGCAAATTTCGGTGTATATGCAGAAGTGCAAACAATTTAAAGTTGAATCAAAGTGTAGTGGATTCTATGCAAGGTGTTGGCTATTCTGCACACAATTCTGCACTTTTGCATAATTCTGCACAGACAACATCTGACATTCTATTGACCGCAGAGTAATTATTGTGAAACTGTTGCATTACTTGAGCATTTGAGGAGTTAAAGAATTTTTGTGACTTTGCTTGTATTTTATAATCTTCAATTTTCTGGCATTCAGAAACTTGTTTGGTCTTGCTTTTTCAGCTTCTATGCTGTGAACAGTTTGAAAATGATTACTCACATTCTTACAAGAAGAATAAGTTGGACAGGCTGAAAACCAATGACTTTCCTTTTATCTTCCTGAGAACTGAGGTTGCTGGGCAAATTGCAACACTCGTATGCAAATCTGGTATGACAGGCATACTTGTATTCCAGAGAAATACAGCCAAGATCTGCTTACCTGGAACAGAAACTACAGGAACCACAAAATGTTAGAAATATTAATTGCTTATTTTGATAAATTGCCGGGTCTCCCGCATTGTAGAGCCACCAGGGAAGTCCAAATGTGGACTGTCTTGAGAGTGAGAAATTCCTTGGGGGCTACAGTCTTAGGATGTCATCCACATTTCCACTGCCATTAGATTCAGAAACTCTGATGGATTTGCATGGTGGAGACCTGAGAAATACTCCCTCAGTGCTCTAAGAGATGAAGGATAACCATTGTGAAACACATCTAGAGTTCACCAAAAATGTCTACTCTCCTGGGGAAAAAAGTTTACCAGAGTCTTATGCTAGCTGAGATAAGGTCATTCCTCCTACTTTAGCCCCATCGAACCTTGCTGTCTCACTAAGGAGGAGAAAAAAACAAACAAACATGGAGTTGGGGGTGGGGGGGTTATTCGAGGAAAAATATTAGGAATGATGCAATCAGAGGAGAGAGCACAGGGCAAGGAGCTTGGGAGAAAGCTGTAGCACTGGATAAATATTTGTCCTAGATAGTCCCACTAAGACTGAGATTTAATTGGAAAATTATAGACTCCTCCACTACACCCTGACCCCCACCCCAGAACTTGCCGCCACACCAGCAACTCTAGATTACAGCAGAAAGAGCTACAAGATACAGACTCTCTTTGAGGAGTGTTCCGCTTATAATGTGGGAGACCTGGGTCCAACCCCTGGGTTGGGAAGATCCCCTGGAGAAGGAAAAGGCTACCCACTCCAGTATTCTGGCCTGGAGAATTCCATGGACTATATAGTCCACGGGGTCACAAAGAGTCGGACATAGCTGAGCGACTTTCACTTTCACTTCAGGAGTGTTCAGTGTTTTGTCAATAGTGGAGACAAAGACAAGGATACTAGAGGAATTTGAAGACTCTGGCAGCTATGGTTGCCCAACTCCTAGCCAGGAAGTGAAGTGAAGTCGCTCAGTCATGTCCGACTCTTTGTGACCCCATGGACTGTAGCCTACCAGGCTCCTCCATCCATGGGATTTTCCAGGCAAGAATACTGGAGTGGGTTGCCATTTCCTTCTCCAGGGGATCTTCCTGACCCAGGGATCGAACCCAGGTCTCCCACACTGTGGGCAGATGCTTTAACCTCTGAGCCACCAGGGACCAAGTTAACATAAATCTGGGATAAAAAACTATGACCATGTGGGATTTATCCCAGAAATTGAGGATATGTACAACATAAGAAAATCAATCAATATAATGCACTGCACTAGTAGAATGAAGGCAACACACACACACACACAACCATCTTGATGCGGGAAAAACATTTCACAAAATTCAGTAACCTTTCATGATAAAATTACTGAGCAAACCAGGAATAGAAGGAAATTTCCTTAACATTATAAAGTACTTTAATGAAAAATCCACAGCTAATCTCATATTGAAGAGTGAAAAACTGACAGCTTTCCCCCTAAGATTAGGAACAAACAAGGATGCTTGATTTTGCCACTTTTATTCAAGACTGTACTGGAAGTTGTAGTCAGAGCAATTAGGCAAGGAAAAGAAATGAAAGGCATTCAAACTATAAAGCAAGAATTTTCTCAATTTTCAAATGACAGAGCTTTATATATAGAAATCCAAACAACCATCAAAAATCAGTTAGAACTTTTATGGAGAAGGAAATGGCAACCCACTCCAGTATTCTTGCCTGGAAAAGTCCATGGACAGAGGAGCCTGGCGGGCTGCAGTCCATGGGGTCACATGACTGAGCATGTGTGCACGAGGGTGGAGGGAGATGGGTTGGTAGCAATAAACTGATAGAACTAAAAAAAAAAAAAAACAGAATTTTTTAATGAGTTTACAGTGTTTCAGGATACAAGACCAGCATGTAAAAATCAGTTTTATTTCTACATGCAAGTAATAGAAAATATAAAAGGAAAATTCATGTACAATAGCATCAAAGAGGATAATGTATTTAAGGAGAAATTTAACCAAGTAAGTCCAAGACTTATACAATGAAAACTACAAAGCATTGCTGAAATATATTAAAGAAGGCCTAGATGTAAATAAATGGAAAGAACATTTGATATTCATGAACAAGAAGACATAATATTGTTAAAATAACAATACTACCAAAATGATCTACAAATTCAATGCAATCATTATCAAAATTCCAATAGCCTTTCTGCAGAAGTAGAAAAGCAGATCCTAAAATTCATGTGCAATTGCAAGGGATCCCGTACAGTGGAAACAATCTGGAAGAAGAACACATCTAGAAGAACATTTCCCAGGTTCAAAACTTACTACAAGGCTACAGTATCAAAACAGTGTGGTATTGGCATGTAGAAATATATATAGTTTAATGGAATCAAATTGAGAGTCTACAAAAAAAATTGTAAAATTGATTTTTTACAAGAGTAAAAAGACTGTTCAGTGGGGAAAATAATCTCATCAATGGCTAATGCTGAGACTACTGAATATCCACATGCAAAAAAAAAAATTGATTCTGGACACCTACTTCACACAACATACAAAAACTAACTCTGAATGAATCAAAACCTAAATGTAGTGCTAAAAGTATTTTTAAAAACTATAAAATTCTTAGAAGAAAACATAGGTGAAAATCTGCATGACCTCGAATTAGGCAACATTTTCTTAGATATGACACAAAACACAAGCAAAGAAAATGTCAATAAATTGAACATCATTGAAATTAAGACGTGTATCGAAAGACACTAGCAAGAGAATTAAAAGGGCATCTCATAGAATGGAAGAGGATATTTGCAAATATTTTCTAAAAGCCTCAAGTCTGAAATTTTTTTTAAAAAATTCATAATGCAACACAATTCAATTAAAAAACACAATGCAATTAAAAGGGGGGCAAAGTAATTGAATAGACATTTCCCTAAGGAAAATATACAAACAGCCAATAACCAAATGAAAAGATGTTCAACATCATTAATCATAATGCAAGAAATGCAAGTCAAAACCACAACGAGATATATCAGATCCATTATGTGATATAATAAATCCAAAAATACCACATGGCTATTTTTTAATAACAGATGTTGGTAAGGATGTGAAGAAATTGAACCCTTGTGCATAAATGATGGAATGTTAAATGGTGCTGCTGCTGTTGAAAACAGTTTAGTGATGTTAAATACAGAATTACCATAGACCAAGAAATTCAACTCCTAAGTATATACCCAAGAAAACTGAAAACAATTGTTTACACAAAAACCTGTTCACAATATTGTTCAAAGAAGCACTATTCACAATAGCCAAAAGATGGAAACAACTCAAGTATCTATCACTCGGTGAATGGATAAATAAAATGTAGTATATCCATACAGTGAAATATTATTCAGCAATAAAAAGGAATAAAATGTAGATATAAGCCAACACATGGATGAACCTTGTAAACAGTATGCTAAGTGAAGGAAGTCAGACACAAAGGTTGTGCATTGTATGACTCCATTTATGCAAAATATCCACAATAGGCAAGCCAAGAGACAGTAAATTACTGGTTTCCATGGGCTGGAGAACAGATGAATGGGGAGTGACTGCTTAATGGGTACAAGATTTTCTTTGGGGGATGATAAAAATGTTCTGAAGCTAAGTAATGGTGAGGGTTGCACAAAAGTGGTTGTACTAAATATCACTGAATTGTATGGACTAAAAACTAATAGACTGCCAGTTATTTCACCACAAAAATTGAGTTTATTCAACAGAGAATTACAATTCAGGGTCTGCAAGCACGGCAAATCACAGGCAAGTCCCCCAAACAGCAAAAGAAGTAGAACTCAAACATTGTCTGCTTCAGTTCTGAGAAATCTTTACTTTCAGGTCACCTAATGATATGCAGGTCCAGTTAGGGTAGGAATTTTAGAGTCTCCAGTAAGACTGGGTTGTTGTTTGGTCCAAGCCAGAGCATTCTCTCTTTTTTTTTTAATTAATTTTTAATTAAAGAATAATTGCTTTACAATATTGTGTTCATTTCTGCCATACAACAATGTGGATCAGCCATAAGTATACATAAATCCCCTCCCTCTTAAGCTTCTCTCCCGTGCTCCCCTCCCCAACCCCCAGGACATCACAGAGCACTGGGCTGAGCAGAGCATTCTTTTTTTATCAAAACAATTATTGAATTTCCAATCTTGTTTTTCCTTTCCTGAGGCCAATTGTTGAACTTCTCTGGGCCAGTTTTCCTAAGTTATCATTTGGGGAAATACCCTTTTGGACCATGACAGAGGTTCAGCTGCTATCGGTCCCTTTAAGAGAAGCATTCCTTGTGGAAATGTCAATAAGATAAATTTCCCTTAGCTTCTAGAGCATTAAGTTTAGAATGACCCGAAATCCTAAGAGCTAAATTGGCAGGTAAAAGTATTGCATCTAATAACACCTAAACATAAGGGCCATTTCAAATTTTACTTCAGCTAGAAGTAAGCCATGACACATTTACAACATTCCAAAATAATAAGCTACAAAAACATACAGAAGTTTGTCTATATGAGAGAAACTTGAAATACATTTTCAGCAGAAGCTGACTAATCTGAGAAAACCTTGCAATTAATGTTTGTTTGGGGTTTGGGGATACTTAAGGACACCATAAAACCTATCTGGAACTAGGTATAGCTTTTGTTCTGATATCAGATGCCCTAAATATCAAACCTGGGTTTGGGCAAACTACAATTTTCCTTGACAACCTCGTGTCCCTTTAATGCTAAAAGCTCCAGCAAGTGGATACTGTCTTCCTGTGACGAGGCCTGAGGACAGCAAAAAGCAAATCATCCACATACTGCAACAAAATAGAATTTCTGGGAACTTTATATTATCTAGATCAGCCTTGAGGATTTGTGAGAAATAAGAACTCTCAGTAAAACCCTGAGGCATTACTGTACAGGTGAACTGGTTTTGTACCAAGGTGAAGGCAAAAATGATACACAATAGTCCATCAACTGAAATACTAAAAAATGCACTACATAAATTGAATTACAGTGGAACATTTATATCCAGTGGGAATGGATGTTAGTAAAGTATGAGGGTTAAGAACAACAGGGTGTGGAGGGATAACGACATTGTTTTTTGTTCTGAGGTCCCCAGCAAACCTCCACCCTCAGCCCTCAGGTTTTCTCATTAGTAAAATAGGGGTATTACAGGAACTATTGCAAGAAATGGGTCTTTGAGACTTGTAATGTCCTATCATGGGCTTTATGCCATGAAAGGATTCTTTACTTATAGGATATTGATTAATTCTGGGGAGAGGTTTTAAGGGATCTATTTGCTCCTCCGTCCATGGGATTATCCAGGCAAGAATACTGGAGTGGGTTGCCATTTCCTTCTCCAGGGGATCTTCCCAACCCAGGGATCGAACCCAGGTCTCCCGCATTGCAGGCAGACGCTTTAACCTCTGAGCCACCAGGGAAGCCCAATTTGAATCAATGGCTAGTACACTGTGAATTTTGTCAATATCAATTAGTGATTTTGTCTATAAGGAGGGTAGTAGTTGGTTTAATAAAGATAAATGATCAGTGTTTCCAGAATCAGCTCAGAGACAGAGCTGATAAAAGATGTCAAAAAGGAGAGCCAGCGGGTGGTGGCCCTTGCTGGGGACCCGCCAGTGACCCAAGGGGACAGAAGTGGCTCTTAGTCCAGCACATGCATATTGAGGCAAGTTAAAGGATTTAATATGAAGCTTAGAAGCAGATAATGCCAGAAAGCAAGCAGTAGTTGGTATACATTTAGTGAGTGGGGCAGCATTTCCTTCTCCCACTGCTGCTGAGATGGCAGAAATTAGTCGAATTCAGTAGGAAATGGAATACACCAAAGGTCAGTAAGTGAGGGTCCTGGAAAAATGAACGATAGCACCAACAAATGCTGACCTGGAACAAGGATTCCAAGAAGGAGTTTCAAATGCTAGTGTGATTATGCAGGTTCCAGAGAGAACTGTAGCAGGAAATAATGAACATTCCATTTTCAAGACCAGCAGATTTCAAGACCAGACCTTACACAGTCAACTCCCTTTAAGCCTATGGCACTAAAAACACCACCTCCCGGGCTTACCCTAAGTGAAAGACCACTAGATTTTCTGGGTAGAGAAGGACCTCCTCTATCCCCTCAAAATGAAGAAATCCATGCAGTTGTCAGGCTAAAAATAAAGCTCTCTATGAGTGAAAATGCTATTCACCAAAATGGACAGCTGGTTAGAACTGACTACATGTATGGCTTTTCAAATATATATGCAATGATTGAAGGTACTTAAGGAGCCATGACAGTTGTCGATACAGCATCAATAAGACTACAGATAAACTAAATAGACGTCTGCAGCTTCTGGAAGAGGAGAACGAAGAACATGCTAAAAAGAAATGGCCATGTATTCAATTACTGTAGCATTCTGGCTCTGGTTTTGCCACTAGAGGTAACCTCAACTCAGAAATGTTGTCTCAATAGCTGGAAATATAAAGAATTTGCAGACTTTAAAAAAAAAAAAAAAAAAAACAGATGTCAAAGAGTCACTTAATTCATCTGGTTGGCTGCTTTGATGACTATTGTCAAATTCCAGAATTATTTTCCCTTTTCAGAAGAAAGCAGTTTCAGCATGATATTACTTTAAGAAGAATTATCAGCGTAATATATGAAAGCGGGCAGAGGAACTAAGGAGAAAAGAGTGTGTGTCTCTCAAAGGGCCCAAACAAAAGGGAATCAGTTTACAGACAGGAATCTCTTGTGAATATCATTAGAGATCCCCATTATTTGAACTCAAGGCAGGGACTGCTTTATAGTAGTGGGGTTGAGCATCAAGAGTGGCTCAGATGGACTAGGAGAGATCCATCTCAAATGTGGAGGAATGGTTCTCCAAGCTGATTAAGAGGGAGGATTGAGAAAAGCCCCTACAGTTCCCTGGAGCCCCACAACTGGGAATTGGGAAGAAGTTAGAAAGCCCAGTTAGAGGGCTGATGGTGACTGAAGTGCTTGAGTCTGTTAACAATCTCTTTTCCAGTGTCCTCTTTGCACTAATAACAGAAGCTAGGAAGGTTTTTGTTTCTTTTAGTAAGCTTTTTTTGCTGAAATTTAAGATTAAGAATTTAGGCAGTTTTCCTTTTAGGTGACTCATCCAGAGTGTGAGAGAGCTAGTTTATCAGATTAACTAAATCTGGAGTGGACAGTTTCCCATTACACCCTGTTCCTTTTTACTAGATCCTTGTTCAGACCATTAATAATCAGAGTTAAGTGAAAAAGCATCACCAGTGTTATGAAGAGGATGATGAAGCAAGATCTATAAAAACCTTGATGTCAGACCCTGAATTTTCGTTTACTGCCTCTGTGCCCTGATTCAGGTCATTTTAAGCTTTTGAATCCACATTTCCTCACCCCTAAAATGGTATAAACTCTCACCCTCCAAAACATATAGTGCTGTCATAAGGATTAAGTGAAGTAATATAATACAACATGAGGTTACTAAAAAGTGCCACACAGATGTATTACACTTTCTTTTGAATGTATTTTTCATAAAGTTTTCCCAAAAAGCAAAAAGGACGAAAAATCCTGCAACTTATTGCCTGCATTTCTTCAGTGCCTTGCCTAGTGCTAATAGATGTGGTGAGTTATTAATGTGGAGGGAGATTTAATGTGAAATTTTTATATTAAAACATTAAACTTTTGTAATGATGACATTTTAAAAAAAGAAGAACTTGGCAGTGTTTGTATTGATAATAGACATTCTGAGCTGTGTCTATTCATTAAAATAAAATTTTCCAAGAAAAAAAAAAATCAGAGTTAAATCTACATGAGTGGGATCAACATCTGAAAGAAGACCAGAATTTTCTTTAAAAATAACCCAAAGTTGATTATAATAGCAATGAACAGACTCATCAGATGTTTGTATGTAAGCATGAGTTTTGTTCCTTTATTCCAATCATTAAGCTTTGGAAAAGTGCTAGGAATTGCCCAATGAAGTCATCTAGGGATTTCTTGGGCCTGATGGTACAAGTTAGAAGGTTGCTCTCCTGGTTTAATTCTAGAGACCTTTCAGGACTTTCCCAATCAGAAATTTTCATTCAATGCTGGAAATGGCCTTCACCAACAAGCATGGAGTCGCTAAGAGTCTGACATGACTGAGCAACTTCACTTTCACTTTTCATTTCATGCGTTGGAGAAGGAAATGGCAACCCAGTCCAGTGTTCTTGCCTGGATAATCCCAGGGACAGGGGAGCCTGGTGGGCTTCCATCTATGGGGTCGCACAGAGTTGGACACGACTAAAGCGACTTAGCAGGAGCAGCAGCAGCAACAAGCTTATGATCTAACTGATATAGATCAAAGAAACAAGATTGATTGGTAAGATTGATATATTAAATTCCTTAGCAAATCTGCAAGGATCTTTGTTTACTTTGGGAAATACTTTGAATAATGCTTGCAGTTCAGTTTTAGTCCAAAGAATATAAAAATTTAAGAGTTTTGCCTCTGGATTCTCAGAAGGCTTACTTGATTCAAAGGGACAGGTTCTGAGGGGTTCAGAAGAAAATGGGATGAGGAGAGCTTCAGGAGGAAAGGGAAGCTCATTGAGAGAATTAGTGTGGGGAAACTGAGGGTACAGAGGAGGAATAGGCAGTGTAAAGGGGGAAGGAAAAAGGTGACTCTGGAGGCAGGGTCTGAGCACAAGTGCCCAGAAGAGGGGAGCAAGATAGTACTAGAGGCAGAGCCTGAGACAAAGAGGCTGGGGAAGAACGTGAGTCTTCAGGAGCTATTTTATCGTTCTTTAATCATTTGTTTGCCTCAGTTGATCTTAAAAATCTTATTTCGCAGAGAGGCAATTTCAGAACACCTGATCACCACCCTACGCTGAGTCACTTGCCCCTTCCAACATAAACACAAGGCTCTATCATTTCAGGTTCTTAGCTGTGTGCAATAGAGGGTTGCACTTTGTTTGTTTGTTTTCATCTCTCCTGTAGCATTTAGGAGGACAGGAAATTGAGCTCAGAGCCCCACTGAGGTAGATTCTATTAGCTGTTGCTCGATTTCAAGTTTCTTGTTTCTATGTCCAGATTCAGAGTCTACATGAGTATATCTGATTCCAGAAGTGCAGTGAAGAGGCTGCAAATGGAAGCATCTGTTATTTTCTGGAAGATTTTGTATTATTTCTTCCCAAGACCATAAAGTGCATAAACTCCTAAAACATAAGATAAAGGCCCAGACATCAGAAACTGAAAGGATGGATGATGGGTTCCAGAGGGCCCTGCATACTTCAACTTATACAAAGAGGAGTCACTAGAGACCATGCATGCCATCTGCCCTGGGATTTCCACTCTAATGTGCTGTACTTATTCGCTCAGTTGTGTCTGACTCTTTGTGAACCCATGGACTGTAGCCTACCAGGCTCGGCTCCTCTGTCCATGGGGATTCTCCAGGCAAGAACACTGGAATGGGTTGCCGTGCCCTCCTCCAGGGGATCTCCCAACCCAGGGATTGAACTCAGGTCTCCTGCATTGCAGGCAGATGTTTTACAATCTGAGCCACCAGGGAAGCCCTTCCACTCTAATAGTTTATTTTACAGTTGTTGATGCCACAAAGCATGTGTTCGACTCGACAGTCAGCTAGATGACCACAGGGAGTTGCCGTCTAGGTGAAAGCAGACGCCAGCTTTAAGGGCCCCTAGTAGGTGTTTTGTCAAGGATCCCACTGAGAAGAGTTGGCATTTTAAGCAGATCTGAGAGGACTGGATGGCAGTGAATAAGACAGAGAACAGGAGACATTGATCTTGGTCCAGAGAAGGTGAAAGTGGAACCAGCAAAACGTGGACTACAGCAGCTTAAACGATGGGTAAACAAAATGTGATATATCCATACATTGTATATTGTTCACTCATAAAAGACATAAAGGGACAAACACTGCAGTATGGTTGAACCTTGAAGACATTAGGCTAAGTGAAAGAAGCTAGTCAAAAATAATCCAATATTATATGATTCCATTTATATGAAATGTTAAATAGAGCAAATCTGTAGAGACAGAAAGTGGATTAGTGATTGTTTAAGGCTGGAGGTGGGAGAAAGAAGTGACACTCCATTTCTTTCTTTTTGTTTTTTGTTTCTTTATAGATATTCTCAGTATGTTAAGTATCATTTTTCATTTTTTTAATGTAAATGAAATATTTATTTCAACTAAACAGCAAAGAATGTCAGACTACATATAAAAGCCATATTCAACTATATGCTACCAATAAAAGATGCACTTTTTTCTTTTTATTTTTTATTGAAGGATAACTGCTTTACAGAATTTTGTTGTTTTCTGTCAAACCTCAGTATGAGTCAGCCATAGGTATACATATATCCCCTCCCCTTTGAACCTCCCTCCCGTCTCCCTCCCCATCCCCCTCCTCTAGGTTGATACAGAGCCCCTGTTTGAGTTTCCTGAGCCATACAGCAAATTCCTGTTGGCTGTCTATTTCACATACGGTAATGTAAGTTTCCATGTTACTCTTTCCCTACATCTCACCCTCTCCTCCCCACTCCCCATGTCCACAAATCTATTCTCTATGTCTGTTTCTCCACTGCTGCCCTGTAAACAGATTCTTCAGTACCATTTTTAGGATTCTGTATATATGCGTTAGAATATGATATTTATCTTTCTTTCTGACTTACTTCACTCCGTGTAATAGATTCTAGGTTTATCCACCTCATTAGAACTGACTCAAAGGTGTTTCGTTTTGTGGCTGAGTAATATTCTATTGTGTTTATGTACCACAGCTTCTTTATCATTCATCTGTCGATGGACATCTAGGTTGCTTCCATGTCCTAGCTATTGTAAATAGTGTTGCAATGAACAATGGGATACATGTGTCTCTTCCAGTTTTGGTTTCCTCACAGGGTATATGCCTAGGAGTGGAATTGCTGGGTCATATGGTGGTTTTATTCCTAGTTTTTAAAGGAATCTCCATACCATCTTCCATAGTGGCTGTATCAATTTATATTCCCACCAACAGTGCAAGAGCATTCCCTTTTCTCCAGGGAAGTTTAAATCATTTGTAAGAGGGCAGTCTTCCATGTCTTTGTTTTTCTCTGCCCAATCAACCTGCTTTGTTCTTTGACTCAGGGCCCTTCCCTCTGTGCTTGCACATCCTTTAGCCAAGAAGGATTTTCGCACAAGGGCCTTTGGGAAGTTAGTAAAACTTATTATGGTTTGGCATCCCCTCCCTTTTTGACCCCACAGAACCTTTCTGCACATGTACAGTCAAGGTCTCCCTAACCCCAAAGATGAGAAATACGTGACCTCTTGATCTTTTACCCAGGCAGTGCTTAATCCCTCTCTGTCCCTGTCATTATTGTTATCTTAAAGTGTCCACAGGAGACAAAGTCCAGCTATTTACCCTGTTCTTGTTGTTATTTCTATCCTGAAGTATAAACAGGAGGTTGGCTGTAAACTTCTGATCTGGAGCCCATCTATACCCTGCCTCAAGAAATATGAAAAGGAGGCTAGTTGTAAATGTCTGGCCTGGAGCCCATCTATCTCCTGCCTCAAATCTACACAGACATGCACATGAGGAAGGACCACAGTTTTAAAACATAAAATCCAGGGTCCCTGTGGTTGAGGGGGGCAGGGGCAAATGCTCCTTCAAAATATTTAGATAACTGGGATCCTATTTCCCAGAAGTTTTTCTCTAGAGTAGAAGGACAATTTACAAAAAGCCCTAACAGCTCAAAAACCCTGCAGGCATTAACACCAGCCAGTTTCAAGGGCACAGCCCAGTCCTGAAAGACTCAGGCTGAAAGCTTAACAGCACAGATCAAATAGAAGAGTCCCTGTTCCAAAAGGAATCAAGCTGAAAGTGAGGGAATTCCAGTTGGAACAGCTTGATTTCAAGTCAGGTCAATGTGCCAAAAGAGTACTTGAAGATGAACAAGGCTTTAATCAGAAAAGATAAAACCTTAATATAGATTCTGAATAAAACCTGGAGATCTGCAAAGCAAAGGGGGCAACTCAGATCCAGGAGAAAGACTTAACCTTCAAACCCCAGGGTCCCTAAGAAAAGCATCAAGCATCAGTGAGCTCATTATTGGTATCACACCTGTTTGAGCACCCACCTTCCAGTTGTTGGAGGTCTCCTCTGGATCCCTATGTGGGCCAAAAATGCTGACCTTAAATAGACTGACAGTTATTTCTCCAGCAAAAATGGGTTTGTTCATGATCATCAAAGAATTGCAATTTGGCATCAGCAACCACGGCAAGCCACATGCAATCTTTTGCAATAAAGAGAGAACTTATTTATGGGGATAGGGAGTGAAGGAAAGAGTTCAAACTATAGTAGCTTCTCATTGATTGCACTGTAACCATCTTTCATTGACTGAGCTCTTGCCAGGAAGAAAGTCTTTCTTCACCTTCCACTATGGTTGTAGGGTGTTAGGGCTCCCCCTTCTGGCCTCCTGGCTCCATTTTTATCAACAGTTGAGATTTCTGTGTATTAATTTTTACAGGCATCATCTTTTGATTGAGCATTACTAGGTCTTCTCAATCCTGAACCGGTCAGTTGTTCTATACAAGGTTCTAACTGTTGCTTCCTGACCCGCATACAAAAACTAAAGAACCTCTTGATGAGGGTGAAGGAGGAGAGTGGAAAAAGCTGGCTTAAAACTCAACATTCAAAAAACTGAGATCATGGCATCTGGTCCCATCACTTCATAGCAGATAGAAGGGGAAACGGTGGAAGCAATGACAGATTTCCTCTTCTTTGGCTCTAAAATCACTTTGGAATAGTGACTGCAGCCATGAAATTAGAAGACCATTGCTTCCTGGAAGGAAAGTTATAACAAACTTAGACAGTGTGTTAAAAAGCAGACATCACTTTGCTGACAAAGGTCCATGTAGTCAAGGCTATGGTCTTTCCAGTAGTCATATACAGATATGAGAGCTGGGCCATAAAGAAGGCAGAGCACCAAAGAATTGATGCTTTCGAACTGTGGTGCTGGAGAAGACTCTTAAAAGTCCCTTGGACAGTAAGGAGATCAAACCAGTCAATCTTAAAGGAAATCAACCCTGAATACTCTTCGGAAGGACTGATGCTGAAGCTGAAGCTCCAGTACTTTGGCCACCTGATGTGAAGAGCCAACTCGCTGGAAAAGACCCTGCTGCTGGGAAAGGTTGAAGGCAGAAGGAAAAGATGGCATCAGAGGATGAGATGGTTGGATGGCATCACCGATTCAAGGGACATGAACTGGGGCAAAGTCCTGGGAGATGGTGAGAGAGAGGGAAGCCTGGTGCACTGCAGTCCATGAGGCCTCAAAGAATCGGAAAAGACTCAGCAACTGAACAACAACTGTTCCTCCTGGCAAATTTGCAGCAGGTGTTCCTTCCTTCACAGTTTCTTTGACAATATAACATAGATACATGTTAGTATCTCTATGTCTCTTTCATCACTTTCTGCACATGTCCTAGGAGATATTTATCAGAAAGAAAGCACTTCTCCTCTGTGCAGACACTACTTTCACAAGTCTTCACCTTAAGCAACTTTTACATTATTCACACATATGCGCGCACGCATACACACACATCACTTTATTTTCACTTCTCTAGTAATAAAAATACAAGGCAAAAAATATGAGAATTGCGTCCCTTGTCCAATATTGCTTTCTAGGAGGAGATTATGAGTTTTGTGAGAACTCATTTGACTGTGTGGCCAACTTAGGGCTCCATTCACTAGTCCTTAAGGTGAAATATCCTTCAAGAATGTCAAGACCTTTGGGCTTGTTTGGGAAACCCCAGGTGATGCATGGGGCTCTGCCAGACCCCTTGGTTGTGCGCTAAGGACATGCTGGTAGGCCACTTGGGCAGGTGTGGTCACTGGCATCACATCAAGATGTGACTGCAGCACTCCCGCCTGGGCTCAGTGGCCTTCCCCATGGGACCTACTCATTGTGCCCTGAAGATGCCCAGGGGCTCCAGATGTCCCAAAGGTGCCGCGTCCTTCAGCGGCTCTCCAGAGATCAGGCGGAAGAAGCAGACCCAAACTCATCAAGGGCTCTAGGGGCTGGCCCTGGGGTTTTCATCTAAGGGCAGGGGGCTTCCTGAGGTGGAGTGACCCTAACCCTCATTAATCCTCTCTCCATCCCCCATCTGCCACAGGATGCTAGCAATAACATCGCACTGTGTTATTATATGTTATAGCACTATGTTATAGCAATAACATCGCATAGAAGTCTCCAGGAGTCTCAGTGGAATACCATGATGCTCTGTTTGCATGGTGACCCAGAGGTCAAGGGCATCTGTCACCCCACATTCCCCCCAGAAACTAATCAGAGGAGTCAGTGTGTCCCAGCTTTTAGAATGTGCTCAGGAGCATCTGACTTATGCGCATAATTTCCTCTGACTATCTCGTACAAAGGAAAGAGTATATTTATAACTGACATATAAGGCCCTTGGTCAACAGTGTCTTCTCTGGATATGCTTCTATTGATCAATTTACTCTTGTTTTGTTGGGACTGAAGTATTTCGCTTTTGAACTAAGGCAAATGCTGTCAACTTTTTTTAAAATTTGTATATTATAACTCATAGGAAGAAGGTTATCACCCCCAAAATAACCACTGAATTTGGGGAAAGAATTTACTCGTCCATTTTTTTTTTAACTAATTTCAGGGAAAAAAATAAGACAGGACTATAATTTTTTTAATCTTCATTGCACTTTTGCCTCTAAATTTCTTCCTATACATCAACAGGGCATCTTCATTCCACCTCAGGATCTAAGCATATAATATCCCCTGTCCTTGGAATGTTCTCCAAAAAGAAAGTTTTGGGGGGTCAACTTGTTTGTTTTTTTAAATTTTTACTCGAGTGTGGTCAGGAAGATGCCCTGGAGGAGGAAATGGCAACCCACTGCAGTATTCTTGCCTGGAGAATCCCACGGACAGAGGAGCCTGGCGGGCTACAGTCCATAGGGTCCCAAAGAGTCGGACATGACTGAAGCGTCTTAGCACACATGCAGTTGATTTACAATGTTGTGTTAGTTTCAGGTGTACAACAAAGTGAGTCATTTATACATATATCCATTTATTGTTTAGATTATTTTCCTATATACTCCCATTACAGAGTATCGAGTAGAGTTCTCTGTGCTATGCACTAGGTCCTTATTAGTTATCTATTTTATGTAATGTAGTGTGTATTTTTCAATCCCAGTTTCCCAAATTACCCCTCCCCCACCCTTGGTGACCAAAGTTTGTTTCTACATCTGTGACTCTATTTCTGCTTTGTAAATAAGTTCTTTTGTAACATATTTTAGATTCCACATATAAACAGTACCACATGATATTTGTCTTGCTCTGTCTGACTTACTTCACTCAGTATGACAATCTCTAGGGGCATCCATCAGAGAAGGCAATGGCACCCCACTCCAGTACCCTTGCCTGGAAAATCTCATGGACAGAGGAGCCTGGTAGGCTGCAGCCCATGGGGTTGCTGAGTCAGACACGACTGAGCGACTTCACTTTCACTTTTCACTTTCATGCATTGGAGAAGGAAATGGCAACCCACTCCAGTGTTCTTGCCTGGAGAATCCCAGGGACGGCAGAGCCTGGCAGGCTGCCATCTATGGGGTTGCAGAGTCGGACACGACTGAAGCGACTTAGCAGCAGCAGCAACAGCAGCAGGGGCATCCATGTTGCTGCAAATGGCATTATTTCAATCTTTTCATGTCTGAATATTAATAATATTAAAATGTACCAATTTACATTCCCTCCAACAGCATAGGAGGATTCCCTCCTCTCCACATCCTCCTCAGGATTTATTGTTTGTGGATTTTTTGATGATATCCATTTTGACTGGTGTGAGGTGATATCTCGTTGTAGTTTTGATTTGCATTTCTCTAATAATTAGTGATGCTGAGCATCTTTTCATGTGACTTTGGCCTTCTCTATGGCTTCTTTGGAGAAATGTCTATTTAGGTTTTCCACCCATTTTTTCATTGGGTTGTTTGTTTTCATGATGTTAAGTCTCATAAGCTGTTTGTAAATTTTGGAGTCACATCAGTTCAGTTCAGTTCAATTGCTCAGTCAAGTCTGACTCTTTGTGACCCCATGGACTGAAGCATGCCAGCCTTCTCGGTCCATCACCAACTCCCAGAGCCTGCTCAAACTCATGTCCATCAAGTCAGTGATGCCATTCAACCATCTCATCCTCTGTTGTCCCCTTCTCCTGCCTTCAATCTTTCCCAGCATAAGGGTCTTATCAAGTGAGTTGGTTCTTCACATCAGGTGGCCAAAGTATTGGAGTTTCAGCTTCAGCATCAGTCCTTCCAATGAATATTCAGGACTGATCTCCTTTAGGATGGACTGGTTGGGTCTCCTTGCAATCCAAGGGACTCTCAAGAGTCTTCTCCAACACCACAGTTCAAAAGCATCAGTTCTTCAGTGCTCAGCTTTCTTTATGGTCCAACTCTCACATCCATACATGAAACACTGGATAAACTATAGCTTTGACTAGACTGACCTTTGTTGGCAAAGTAATGTCTCTGCTTTTTGATATGCTGTCTAGGTTCATCATAGCTTTTCTTCCAAGGAACAAACATCTTTTAAAGAATTTCATGGCTGCAGTCACCATCTGCAGTGATTTTGGAGCCCAAGAAAATAAAATCTGTCACTGTTTCTAGTCACATCATTTGAAATTATTTTCTTCCAGTCTGTGGGTTGTCTTTTCATTTTGTTTAGTTTCCTTTGCTGTGCAAAAGCTTTTGAGTTTAAGTAGATCCTATTTGTTTATTTTTGTTTTTATTTCCACTATTCTGGGAGAAAGATTGAAAAGCATATTGCTGCGAACTATGTCAGAGAGTGTTGTGCCTATGTTTTCCTCTAGGAGTTTTATAGTGTCCCGTCTCACATATAAGTCTTTAATCTAGTTGAAGCTTATTTTTGTGTAAGCTGTTAAAGAATGATCTAATATCATTTTTTACATGTAGCTGTTCAATTTTGCCAGCACCGTTTGTTGAAGAGACGATCTCCAATATTGTGTAGTCTTGCCTTCCTGTCCTAATTTAATTGGCCATAGAGCATGGATTTATTTCTGAGCTTTCTATCCTGTTCCATCAATCTATATTTGTTTTTGTGCCAGTACTATACTGTTTTGACAGTCTCTTCAACAAGAGGTGCTGTGAAAACTGGACAGCTACATGGAAAAGAATGAACTTAGAACACTTTGTGACACCACACACAAAGGTAAACTCAAAATGGATTCAAGATCTAAATGTAAGACCAGAAACTATAAAACTCTTAGAGGAAAACATAAGCAGAACACTCTCTGACATAAATCACAGCAATATCCTCTATGATCCACCTCCTAAAGAAATTAAAAAATAAACATATGGGACCTAATTAAACTTAAAAGCTTTTGCACAACTAAGGAAACTATAAGAAAAGTGAGAAGACAACTCTCAGAATGGGAGAAAATAATAGCAAATGAAACAACTGACAAAGAATTAATCTTCAAAATACATAAGCAGCTCAATATCAGAAAAACAATCAAAAAGTGGGCAGAAGACCTAAACGACATTTCTCCAGAGAAGACATACAGATGGCTAATAAATACATGGAAAGATGCTCAACATTATTAGAGAAATGCAAATCAAAATCACAATGAGGTATCATCTTACAGTGGTCAGAATGGCCGTCATCAAAAAGTCAACAAACAATAAATGCTGGATAGCGAGTGGAGAAAAGGGAACCCTCTTACACTGTTGGTAGGAATGCACACTGATACAGCCACTATGGAGAACAGTGTGGAGATTTTTTAAAAACTAGGAATAAAACTCCCATGTGACCCAGCAATCCCCTACTGGACATATACCCTGAGGAAACCAGAATTGAAAAAAGACACATGTACCCCAGTGTTCATTGCAGCACTATTTACAATAGCTAGGACATGGAAGCAACCTAGATGTCCATTGGCAGATGAATGGATAAGGAAGTTGTGGTGCATATATACAATAGGGTATTACGTAGCTATAAAAAATGAATGCATTTGAGTCAGTTCTAAGGAGGTGGATGAACCTAGAGCCTATTATACAGAGTGAAGTAAGTCAGAAAGAGAAACACAAATATCATATATTAATGCATATATGTGGAATCTAGAAAGATGGTACTTATGATCCAACATGCAGGACAGCAAAGAAGACACAAGCATTAAGAATAGACTTTTGGACACAATGGGAGAAGGAGAGGGTGGGATGATTTGAGAGAACAGTATTGAAGCATATGCATTACCATATGTAAAACAGATAGCCAGTGGGAGTCTGACATATGACCTACTGAACCCAAAGCTGGTGCTGGGTGACAACCTGGAGCGTGGGGTGGAGAGAGAGGTGAGAGGGGTGTTCAGGAGGGAAGGGACACTTGTATGCCTGTGACTGATTCATGTTGATGTATAGCAAAAACCATTACAATACTGTAAAGTAATTATCCTCCAATTAAAGTAAATAAAATTCTAAAAATTATATAGCTTAAAATATTCAAGAAAAAAAAAATAGTGAGGAGAATAGGTCAAGTGCCAAGGTCTCAGATGCCAGCCAAGAGCCAACCCGAAAGTAGGTCCTTCTGAAAAGAGCAGCTTCAGGCCTGCTATGTTAACACTTTTTTGCACATTGGTCTACTTAGTTTTCTATTACTGAGCTTGTTTTAATAGTTTATATTTATCTGGAAAATAATCTTTGGCTTGGACTTTTATGTTAACTGTTATATTGTTGTCCGTTAAATTCCATTTTTGCTCCTCATGTTGTATGTGTCTCATTCCTAAAAATCACTCCAGTGTAAAGCTTACTTGTTAGTCTTTCCAAAGAAAAAGATCTTAGTTTTATTCTTTGACTTAATTTTTTGTTTTTCTTTAACCTGTGCTTTGTCTGTATTGATTACTTCGTGTTTTACTTTGCTAGTTCTCTCTCTTATACAGTTGAACACTAAATTGAAATAAATACAAAACTGTAAAACCCATTAACGACTTTTACAGCAAAAAAAATTTTTTTAAAGAGCTGTCCTCTCATTGATGACATTGTTAAAAAAAACAAAAACAATGAAGTCACCAAAAAAAAGCCCAAAAAAGTACTGTTAAATACACTGTGAAAAAGGCACTTCTTTATAGTATGCAAGCTGGAACAAGAAGGCAGAGCATTGCCTTGCTTGACTTCAGGTGGGAATGTACACATTGATAGAGAAATCTTTTTGCTGCTGTGCTCACGTCCATGAATGAGCGTGAAGGCACAATGAAGATTGATTTGGGAGGAGAAGGGGGCGACAGAGGATAAGATGGTTGGATGGCATCATTGACTCAATGGACATGAGTTTGAGCAAACTCCCAGAGATAGTGAAGGACAGGGAACCCTGCCATGTTGTAATCCACAGGATCGCAAAGAGTCAGACATGACTGAGCAACTGAAAAATAACAACAAATAAATTTTAATGAGAAGCAAAGCTTGCAAATGCATAATCCCCACAAATAATGAGGATTGGTTATATACAAATATTTATTGGTATTTATTGGACATTTCCCCACAGTATACTGCAAAGAAAAGTTACAACATGAAACAAATAAAACTGGAACTTTGTTGCTTTACAAACAGGAATAAAGCAAAGATGTCCCTTATCATTCCTTCCTAGAAAGAGGAAGTGGTGAAATAGAACAAAGAACACAGCCCTTGGATCTAGGAAAAAACTCTCACTGGTGGTGAATTCAGATGAGATTCAAATAAGAGGTCAAACACTAGCTTATGCAGTAGCAGGAAGCACTTGAATAGTATAGGGGCAATAGCAATTATAAGAATTATTGAGTTATCTGCCTTTGGCTTCCCTGATGGCTCAGAGGGTAAAGAATCTGCCTGCAATGCCAGAGACCTGGGATCAATCCCTGGGTTAGAAAGATCCAGGGAGAAGGAAAATGACTACCCACTCCAGTATTCTTGCCTGGAGAATTCTATGGACAGAGGAGCCTAGCAGGCTACCTTCCAAAGAATCACAAAGAGTCAGATACAACTGAGTGACTAACACAACAAAATGACTTTGGTTAGCTGTTTTAAAAGCTTTAAAAAAGGAAAACGACAAGGTCAGCTAGCTGTCAACTATAGAGTCAGCTGCCTCCTGTAGCCACAGGGAAGATTGTGTTGAAAATTAGACACAGGATCTAATTTTAAGGGCAACAAAGCTACAGAGTAAATTGAGTGCATAGCCTAAATGGTCTTCGACTCTAAAGATCAGAATTCTGAGAAGCACATCTCTAGTGTATTTAATACATTGCCCTTCCAATCTGTTCTCAAATCTTTATTTAAATATATATGTATCCTTGAAAATATGTAGTGTGGTTGGTGTTTTTAAAAATCTGCCTAAATGGGATTGTGTTATAAATTACATTTTCTTCTTCACTCAACATTAAGTTTTTAGGTCTATTTGTAAATCAAGTTCACTGCTTTTAACTAATACACAGTATACATCCATTTTACTTATCTATTCCCCTAGTAATGGACATCTACATTGTTTCCAATTTTTTCTGCCTATCACAAAATGTCAAAATATCTTCACATACATGTCCGTATGGGGTTAAATGAGACTTCCAGTGGAGTTCTGGCTCATCTTCACGTGACCAACTTCTCTTCTTTCAGTTCAGTTCAGTCGCTCAGTCATGTCCGACTCTTTGCAACCCCATAAATCACAGCACGCCAGGCCTCCCTGTCCATCACCAACTCCTGGAGTTTACTCAAACCCATGTCCATCGAGTCGGTGATACCATCCAGCCATCTCATCCTCTGTTGTCCCCTTCTCCTCCTGCCCCCAATCCCTCCCAGCATCAGGGTCTTTTCCAATGAGTCAACTCTTTGCATGAGGTGGACAAAGTACTGGAGTTTCAGCTTCAGCATCAGTCCTTCCAAAGATCACCCAGGACTCATCCCCTTTAGGATGGACTGGTTGGATCTCCTTGCAGTCCAAGGGACTCTCAAGAGTCTTCTCCAACACCACAGTTTAAAAGTATCAATTTTTTGGCGCTCAGCTTTCTTCACAGTCCAACTCTCACATTCATACATGACCACTGGAAAAACCATAACCTTGACTAGATGGACCTTTGTTGGCAAAGTAACGTCTTTGCTTTTTAATATGCTGTCTAGGTTGGTCATAAGTTTCCTTCCAAGGAGTAAGCGTCTTTTAATTTCATGGCTGCAATCACCATCTGCAGTGATTTTGGAGCCCCCAAAAATGAAGTCTGACACTGTTTCCACTGTTTCCCCATCTATTTCCCATGAAGTGATGGGACCAGATGCCATGATGTTAGAATGTGGAGCTTTAAGCCAACTTTTTCACTCTCCTCTTTCACTTTCATCAAGAGGCTTTTTAGTTCCTCCTCAGTTTCTGCCATAAGGGTGGTGCCATCTGCATATCTGAAGTTATTGATATTTCTCCTGGCAATCCTGATTCCAGCTTGTGCTTCTTCCAGCCCAGCTTTTCTCATGATGTACTCTGCATATAAGTTAAATAAGCAGGGTGACAATATACAACTTTGATGTACACCTTTTCCTATTTGGAATCAGTCTGTTGTTCCCCGTCCAGTTCTAACTGTTGCTTCCTGACCTGCATACAGGTTTCTCTTCTTTAGCCCTAAACTAAATGTCATATCTGCCAAGAACACCTCTCTTACCATCCTACGTCTAGCAAGCCCTTCTCAGATATTCTTTTGGTTTCTAGTTTGTTTTCTTCATAAGAAATATAAAGTGTTGAAATATTTGTTTCCTTTTATTTTTTTTTCTTTCCCCAGTGGAACCTGAACTCTAAAAAGGCAGTTACTTTGATCTTGTGTGCTTTTTGCATCCTCAGCACCTAGGACAGTATTTGGTATAAGTCGGTGCCCAATAAACATTTTATGAATGAATGAAGGCAGAAAGAATGACTAGAAAAAGGGAGAACACTCTTGAGAGAAAATGTGAGGATGATCCTAAGGAACTTGGCCAGTTGAGTCCTAAGGAGCTAAAAGCCAATAAGAAATTATCTGTGATGAGAAATGATTGGCACCTTCAGAACTAACTGAATTCTGATACTAAAATGTAAGTTCTTTTTGTTTCTGCACTGTACCTACCCAAGTATCCTCAAAATTTTAAGCCTATTCCTCATAAAAGCTACATAGTCTTTAGAAAACCAAGAAGAGGAGGTCTGTGTCAATACTTGGTACAAAATGTTATGAAGCAACGATAGCTACTGCAGATAATATAGTATACAGGAACTGAGGGATAGAGCCAGGAATGGGAATTTAGAGAGGTGACAGGAAGCTCCAGAGAAGTTAACACCCTCTCTAGAAATCATCAGAATACTCTGAAGGATACTATACTTCCTACAATTACATAAAATAGGAACTTGATACTCATACACTAAAATAAAAGATAAACCCAGAAGATTTGGAAACAAATATATGTATTACATGTTTTCATATACTTGTATAGGATTCTACAGTATTCTTAAGAAGTTTAGAATGTAAGTAAGTGTATTTTCCCTTCAATGGTTTCCCTGGATAGTTGACAGTTGAGACTATTGGTAGCATGTGTTGACAAACTAATTTACTAACTTAGGTCCAAAGCCCTTTCATATAGAAGTAGTGAAAACTGACAATAAGATTGGAAAGATCAGTCCATCCTATTTCTAACACAACCTCTGAATTAAATCATTCCTAGCACTCCTCCATTCCACACCTCATATACACACTGCAAAGTGCACTGTGTATCGGGGGATGTTTCTGACAGTGTTTGATGGGGCTGGATCCTGCTTCACAGTGTGCTGTGTGAATATCCTCACAACCAATCTCAGGAAATATTGGAGAAACCTGGGATGTTATCCATCTTCAGCAGCATGGGATGCACGGGAGACCCTTTGTGACCTGCTGCTGAACTGTGACTATGGCACCCTGAGATCTTTGATGACCTTGATGTGCGGATGATAAACTCACTCATTGTTTCATCATGAGGAGCCTTCGATGATATATCATCTTGAAAGGTATTTTTTTAAGGCAAACTCCCTTGGTCTCGCTGAAAGATGGACTCAGCCAGTTTTCCCTAATGGCTAAGTAAAGTAAGTTGCTATGTATCAATACTTTGCTATATGATTTGAAGCAGTCAGTAGAATGGGTTAAACACAAGAGCTTTGGAGCAAGTAAAGCCTGAGATTGAACCTTGGTTCTGGTACTTGATAACTGTGAATGCAAGCCTGTAACCAATGATCACTTTATAGAGCTATTAAGGTTATTAAATGAGATCATGTATACCAAGTGGTTAGCACATAAATGAGTATAAACGATAGCTAAAAGCACACAAAAATGTATAATTAAATATAAATTATCAGTAATAACAACTTAGAAATTATAAACCCATAAAGGTTTACACCTTTGAAAAGGTTTCTCCAAAAAAATGACAAGCTTTTGTTAAACTTAATTTACATTACAACACAGACTTTTACTCTGGAATTCTGCTTTCAGAGATGACTTTTACTCTAGAACTCTGCTTTTCCTATGCCTGAAGTTAAACCTGTAGAATATCTATGCTAGAATATACAATAAGAATATTCCTCTGGTTGCTCTTCAAAACTAAGATTTTCTTTACATATGGCTTACCTTAAGGTTTTCTTAAGACATACTTGTTCTTGTATTGAGATGAAGATACCAGATTAGACAGTTTTTTCTGGTATTAGTAGTCGTTGGTATTTAGTCGCCAAATCATGACTGACTCTCTTGTGACCCCATGGACTGTAAGCCCACCAAAGGCCTCTGTCCATGGGATTTCCGAGGCAAAAATACTGGAGCGGGTTGCCATTCTCCAGGGGACCTTCCCAACCCAGGAATTGAACCTGTGTCTCTTGCATTAGCATGCAGATTCTTTACCACCAAGCCACCAGGGACACCCTGGTGTTTGTAGTAGATTCCGAGAAATTTAGACAGATTTTTGTCATTAATTCCTCTAACTCAAGGTGTTCATTTTCCAGGAAACTGACTTAATACAAAGAGTTAAGATGTCACATAAGATTATTAAGTCAACTAGCACAGGAATTTGGGGAATTTCAAACTTTGATTTAATTCAACTTAACTCAGTTGAGCAAAACAGTCAAAAGCAGCTTTCATAAGCAACCTACAAATATGTACCAAGTTGTAGCCACTAAGACACCAAAGATAATATAAATTAGGTTTCTATCTCCATTCAAAGCACATAAGCTGCAGAGAGTAACTAGGAGCACCATGCATGTAATAAGAGAAATGCTACTCACTGGACATTCTCAGCCTCCTCCTGATCACAACACACTTTCAAATATTAGGCCTTAATATTTAAGTGGCACACAAATTTAAATACTCAAAATGACACTAAAGCAAGACAGCAACAACTACAAAACACAATCTACTACTGGGTAATGTTTTGTGAGGTCTATTTATCACTCTGTTGGTGTCCTTCCCACTTGGCTGTCTTTTAACTTCATATTGCTGTTTGAGCAAAACTGTGCACTTTCCTGATCCTCATGAGACAAAGATCTTTCATGCTCCAGCAAAAACAGGAAGTTTTCTTTGCTGCCAGCTTAATTTATGCCTCTGTATGCCTCAAGCTGAGTCCGACTTTACCTTGCAAGATGGCCCAGTCTACTCAGCTAAGCATCCTAACTGATAGATGTTCTTGAAACAGTAAGTATAATCAGTTGTAGAACCAATACATTTCACTCTATGCGCAAAACTGGTCAGCATATTTTGATGGCTCCAGGCACACCAGTGTGCCTTGGCCAACTGTTTGAGGGCTTCATCTATAACTGGAGTAGTCAAGAAGAGGGAGATGAGTGGGAACTAATGCAGTCGGGGACAGCATCTTAGAGACAGACATCGAAGGATGGCTGGGATTTAAAATTGTAAACGCAGAAATGGTGGCTATTCCAGGTGAGGAGAATAAAGTTGTCTGTTTCATTCTACAGCATAGCAAATTTTCACTTCCAATTTTCCAATTGTCTTTTCAACTTCACTTCTTCACTTCTTGACATGGGATACAATCTCCATAACAATTCAGTTTATCCAAAGTGGGTGGCACGTTTTCTATGATATTAGATCATGAAATGACAGTGCCCTCCTTTCACCTAACAAGGTACAAACCCATGTTCTATTTGGTTTAAGCCCACCACAGTCCCAACTCTGCCCTCTCAAATTTGATTTCTGACTTTTTCTTTTATTCATCTGTTTGTCAGAACACAAAATCGTCTTGACACTTTTCAGCACCAACCCTTCCTGCCGCTTCTCTAGCCTCTGTCACTGTCAGTCTTTTTCTCATTTAACCCCTTCTCTCCTTTAATCTGGGCTTCCTGGACTTCCCACGTGGTGCTGGTGGAAAAAACCTGCCTGCCAATGCAGAAGATGTAAGAGACAGGCGTTTGATCCCTGGATTGGGAAGAGCCCCTGGAGGAGTTGTTCAGTCACTAAGTTAGTTGTGTCTGACTCTTTGTGACCCCGTGGACTGCAACATGCCAGGCTACCCTCTCCTTCACTATCTCCTGGAGTTTGCTCTATTTCACATCTGTTGAGTCGGTGATGCTATCTAACCATCTCATCCTCTGCCACCCCCTTATCCTTTTGCCTTCAATCCTTCCCAGCATCAGGGTCTTTTCCAATAAGTTGGCTCTTCCAATCAGGTGGCCAAAGTACTGAAGCTTCAGCTTCAGCATCAGTCCTTCTAATGAATACTGGAGTAGGAAATGGCAACCCACTCCAGTACTCTTGCCTGGAAAACCCCATGGACAGAAGACTCTGTCAGGCTACAGTCCATGGAGTTGCAAAGAGTCAGACACCACTTAGCGACTGAGCACACATATCCTTACTCCTACCCGTTCTTACTACCTTACTCTGACACCAAGCTCTTGGTTCTCTCCTTCTGATCATTCCTTTTCAGGCTTTTTTCATGTCCCATAAGTGCTCCCCGGGGCTCAAATTTTGACTCTCTCTTTTTTTTCTCTCGCTCTTCTTACTTAAAGCTCACAATGGGAAACTGTCCAGGGATTCTTACAACTGTGAAATCCCTTATTTTAACTGGGCTCACTAGCTCTTATACATTATTTTGCCTTGGTTGAATAAAACCCACAGGGGTAAATAAGAAAAACTTTGTTAGGGAAACTTCAGTTACCAAATCTGCTCAGGAAGCAGCTAAGAAGTCTCAACTGAAACTTCTCTTTTTGTTGCTGTTTCTCTCAGGCGTACAGGCCTTAAAAAGATAAGCACCTCTGAGCTTATTTCCTAGGCTATCCTCTAAACTATCGGAATCCATTTTTAGACAAGAAGTTGCAAGCAGGCTCAACTACACTATCCCCAGCACCAGTCTGGACCTGGTAGAGAGCCGATTTGGGGCTTGTCTCTTGCGTGATGATTGTGCCTGAGTTGAGGGATTGAGGGCGGGAGGAGAAGGGGACGACAGAGGATGAGACGGTTGGATGGCATCACCGATTCAATGGACATGAGTTTGAGTAAACTTCGGGAGTTGGTGATGGACAGGGAGGCCTGGCGTGCTGCGATTCATGGGGTCGCAAAGAGTCGGACACGACTGAGCGACTGAACTGAACTGAACTGAACTGAGGTCCTCCAGTAGGCGGAAGGCAGGCAGCCAAAGTGCCATGGTGCAGCCCACTTGGGCAGAAGGGCAGGAAACGGAGCCATCGTTGGCTCTGCTGAGAGGTGCTGCATTCAGAATAACTCCTCCCATAGCTGCAGACAGGCGCCACAAGCTTAGGGCGTTTCCTCCCAGTTTGACCCAGGTGCTCCCAGAACGAAAACAATCTAGGGCGCAGCCTCAACCAAAGCAGGTCTCGGGGCGGGGACTGCTTGGCCGGGACAACTGCGTAGTGGAGGGCGGGGCCAGCCCTGACGACATGTGGAACCCCGCCCTCAGGGGTGGGGCGGGAGCGCGCGAGCTCTGTCACGCAGGCGCGTTCGCCTGGTGTGGGCGGTGCTAGAGGTTGCGGGGGGTTGTAGGGAGACGGCGCTGCCGCCATTTTGTGGGGTGTTTGTCGCAGCTACTGGAGAGAGAAGACGGCGGTTTGCCGACAGTTCTCGGCCAAAGGGCCTTTTGTTTTTGCGGAGGTAAGGCTTCGGGCAGTGTGTTCTGGGCTGGGCGGCTTCCCAGTTTTGTAAGTCTCGAAGCCAGGTGTGGGAAAAACGACGGGATTCGGGGCCTCGGCGACCGGGGTGGGTTTGGGACACAGCTCTGCTTGTGACATTTAAAACCTAAAGTTGCCCAGGCGTCATAGTAGATTTAAAATATAAGGGATAAAAGGCCTCGGCTCTGCCGCTAGCTTTTTTCAGAGAACCCAGGCCTCTCGCATCATGGCTACTTAGGCCGTGCTTCGTCCGCCGGTCAGAGTGAGGACCTGTCTGGAACCCTTCTAGAACCGCCTGTAGCAAGTGTACTCCTAGGTCAAGCCTTCCTCAGGATGCCTGGCCTCAGCTGTTTGTAGCATTCGGGGATTTTCCGGGGTCAAATCTCTTGAGTGCGCCAAAGGCCCTGGCCAGGTGCCCTGGCGGATAGGCTGGGGCTGTGGACTGGGCGTCCGAGGAACTGCAAGTCTGCGAGTCCAGGTGGTGGGATTTAGCTCGTGCTTATGAGGTTTAAATACGGAGAGATCCATCCTTTGTGCAGACTGTTTTTAAAGTGGAGCATGTCATTACTGGAGCAGATCTGCATTTCTGATGCTTTTGAATCACACTGTCCTTGATTACTGAAGCAACCGTGATATGCTTATCCTGTCCTTAGGAAACAACACTCCAGACTGACCGGGTCAATCTCCTGGTCTCATTTTTTAGATATCTTTGCTGGTGCTCCATACATAAACCTTCAGGCTTCTTGTTATCAGGTACAGCCCTCTTGGAGCCATCTAATCATAACTTTAACCTTTATAGGTATTTTAAAGCCATATATATAGATATAAAATTGTTGGGTAAAATAGAGTGTTAAAAGGCAGTAGAGAATCAGGTTTCCAAGACGGATATAAGCATATCTGATGTTTTTTGTATTTGGTGTTTTTATTGGAAGCTGTCTGATGATTCTAACATGTAGAATTCTTTATTAATTATAGAGGTAATGCAATAATTCTAGGGGGTGGGTTTTTTTTTTTGGTGTGTGTGTATGTGAAGGAACTTAATTTGTGTAACCTGGGTCTGGGATTCTTTTCTTGGCCTCCTGAGAAAATTTTTCTGAACAGTAGTGAAGGAGGGCTTCCTAACAGATGAATTAAAATGAAAGTAGTGAACTTGGCTAGAGAAATAAAAAACTTTGGCTCTCCCAAGACTCTTATTTTAATATTTGCACACTGATAACTGGTTATATAAGAATTGTTTTGTTCACAGGTGAGCTAGTTATGGGTGGCTGACAGTAGAAGGAAAAAAGCTGAAGCAGACATGTTTTGCAAAAACTATGTATTAGTCATAATAATAAGCATCAATCATCAGATGGGATTTTGCTTGGTATGATTTAAGAATGCTTAACTAAGCAATTTTAAAGTTACTATGTGATTAAAATACAATTGGGGGGTAATCAAAAGGTCAGAAGAATTCCACTAGAAATACAATTCTTTTTATGGCTTTTCTGATGGTCATTTTTGCTCCTTAATTTGTACTTTGGTTTATGTCAGTTTCCCATAATCAAATGACCTATGAATATGTCATAGGTCATATTCGAATGCTCACTTAACCAATTTCCAGTACCTTGACTAATGTTTGAGTTTTTGTTTGACTTAACCAGTGCCTTTGTCTTCCTTTTTTAAAGCATGCTAAAAGAGAAGCTACATATGAGAAGTATGTTTGATGGGCATAGCGTTAGAATCAGCAAGAGAAGGGAGTTAAAAGATCTGGATATTAGTGGCTTCAGGCTCTGATGGCATGTTACTTATATTTTCTTAGGGAATACCTCTCAGGAGATGCCTCATTTCAAAATCTTTTTTAAACCATTTGAAATCATGTAGGTTTTGTTACTTGAATTCATTTCTTGTTACTGAGCCATCTGGTCAAACTGAGGGAGGTTAACTAAGCTGGCTTTGCTCCAGTTTACCTTTTTTGCAGCTCCTTGCTGGGTTGTGAAACTCACGGCCTTCAACACATTTTGGACACCTGTTAAAAACGAAGCTGCTTTGTGAAAGAGCTAAGATGTGGAGAGGCAGATAGGGATGACTTGTTAGAACACAGATCCTGAAAAACCTAATGAAGTTTGTAGGTTGCTGTCGGATTTCGGTGTGACCATATTCATCCTTACAGGTTCATTTTCTTAGTCACGCCAGATCTACAACAGATAACATTTAATTTTAAGAAGGCTGCAGGATGATCTGAAAATAAACTTGTGGTTAGAGGAAATGAGTTCATAAAATGACTTTTTATTGCTCTTCAGGTTCTCAGTTGAATACTGTGTTCTATTCACACCCTGAGTTCTATTCAAAGCTGAGAGTCATTCTCTCAAGATTTAGAGAATGGAACTCTTGAGTGTTTGAGAAAAAGGATCTTCATTAGTGGTTCTTTACCTTTAAAACAAAGTCACCTCCTATGTTAGTATCCCTAAGTATTTCTCTGACTGCAGTTATTTGTGTTACAATGTTTTGCTAAAGGTGCGTGATACTTGGTGATACTTGTTTTAAACTAGCTCACCTTTAAAGTTAACATCAATAACTTATAGTTTGATAATAGCAGTAATTTAAGGGGTTAGTAGTAATTTACCATAGGAAAAAGGTAAGCTTCCCAGGTGGCGCAGTGGTAAAGAATCCGCCTGCCAAGACAGGAGACACGAGAAATACTCCAAGCCTGAATCCTGACTCTTTATTTTTAAAATAGCAGTTGGCGAATGTTAGTTGAAGACATGCACCAAACTGAGAATTTATCCAGAAGAATTGAATTAAGGTCTCACAGTGTTATCATTTAGTACCAGGATCTGTGTGCCACTTAGAACCTATCATCTGACAGACCGGTGGGATAGTGCCCCCATGCCTTGGGAAACATTATCTGCAAACATTTTAGAACCTCTACGACCCAATGTCTTGGGTGTTTTTGTATTTAATCAATATTAATGTAAAGTACTGTATTTACTAAACAAGCCATCTGTGATTCCACAGCTCACTTTTCATTTCCATTAACAGATGCGGCATTCCAAAAGAACTCACTGCCCTGATTGGGATAGCAGAGAAAGCTGGGGACATGAAAGCTACAATGGAAGTCACAAACGGAAGAGGAGATCCCACAGCAGTACGCAAGAGAACAGATATTGTAAACCACATCACCAGTTTAAAGAATCTGATTGGTAAATTACTCTTGAACTAGTACCATTTTAACACAAAGAGTTTAAATGATTTGCCATTAGCTTGTATAGCTTTCATCTGTCAAATTGTTTTTATAAATCCGTCAACAAATACTCATTCAGAAAACATTTCCTGAGTGCCTGTTATATGCTAGACATTACTGTGAGTAGAACAGAGTTTCTGCCTCATGTATCCATTTGGGACCTGTGGGAGATAGTTGACCGAGTCTTGCTGCCAGGAAGGTAGTTGTGTGAAACGAGACACCAAAGTGGTAATAGGACACACACGAGTGAAGTGAGTGATTAAAGGACCAGCAGGTGCCTTCAGTTTGTATGTGAATACTAGGCAGATGTGTACATTGGGCACTTATTAGAGCTCCACAAATGAGAGAGAGTGAAGGGTGGGGAGAGTTATCCAGATTAGAAAAATAGTGTGCCCTATGAGAATGTTAACATGCTTTGGGGATTAGTTGCTTATACTCTATTGAAGATAAGACCAGGGAATATATTTGGGATTTTTCAAAGCTTGGCTGTTTTAAGAACCATTCCTTTGCGTAGGCAGTAGCCAGTAATTTAGGGAAGGGCCGCAATAAAAATTCCAGATGGCATGTGTTCTGTTTTAGTGTATTTTTACCAGTGTAAAATTTGGAGGTAATACATTTATGTAGAATTGGAGGAATTTTGTAAAGTTCCTAAACGATTAAACAAAGCCTAGGTGAGTAGTTTCTTTCATTTTGTCCTCCATTAATTTCCCTTTCTCATTTGTTTTTGTTGGTTCTATGTTTTCTCCTTGTTTTGTGCAGATGTTCCATTGGGACTGTTTGCCAGATTGCTTTCTAAATTAGCCAGCTGGGGTTACTTTAAAAAACAGTATGTAATTTTTTTCCTTTTCCATGCTAAAACAGACTTGTTCTGCAGAACAGTGAGCTTGTTGGTAATCAGTGCAGACTAATCATTCTTAACATGCTATTGTATGAAGAGAAAAGAGAATCTCTGCCAGGATTTCAATGACCTGAGCTAAATTAATGTACTATAGAGGATATTTGTATCCTATATTAAAATAAATACAAAATACTCTGTAAGGCATAATGTCATAATACTAATTATTCATAAGTTTATTATGCATTGTATAGGTGAAAAAGAACTCGTATGATTGACGAACAGTTCATTTATGTTATAAAAGGAGATGCCGGGGAGCGAACCCGGGGCCTCATACATGCAAAGCATGTGCTCTGCCATTGAGCTACATCCCCAGCCCTTTATTATGCATTGTGTAGGTAAAAAAGAACTCTTATGATTGATGAACAGTTCATTTATGTTATAATTAACTGTATAAACATGATTGTCCAATAACCGCTAGACTAATAGTTTCTTCTTGGCACCAGAGATGTCTGGTGGTAATTACTCCCTATAATCTGGAGTAGTCTAATAGTCTTTTTAAGATTCAAAACTTTACGAGTGTTTTTTAATAAAAATATTGAAAAAATGAAAAATACAGAAGCATATAAAGGTAATCTTGGTAGGATGCTAATCTCCCATTATTTGGAAGTAAAATTATTTCTGATTATTTTTAAAAATACCTATGGGTACAAATCTTTGCCTCTGATATTTCTTGGAAATAGATTCTAAGAAGAGGCAGGACAGTTTAGAGTGTGAACTCTTAGAAGACTCTTGCTACATATTCATTTATTTTTCCAGAAAGTTTGTACCAAGTTATATTCCCTACAACTTGTTTCTTCATTCTCTCATCAGTCTTGGTTATTTTGAAATGCCAAGAATAGTGTTTTGTTATAATTTGAATTTTTAAATTTCTGTTGAGTTTGTCCTCTGTCATATATTTACTGACCACTTGAACATTACTTTTTTTGATTGTAGTTCATTTTGAACATTATTTTGGTATTCTTAGCCTTTTTTTCTATAAAAGTGTATTTTCCTTACTGATTTATAAGCAGTTTTATTGTATATGAGTTATCGTACCTTTTTTCACATATATTGTGAAGTGTCTTATTTTCCTGATTTGTAAGTAGCCTGTGAATTGCCCATTTTCTACAGGCTTGATAGGTTAATTATGCACAGGAAAATTGATGTAGCTGTGAACGCTGACTTTGTATCCTTAAATGTCTTCCTGTAACATAGAGCTGTCGTCGTGTAGTCGCTAAATTGTGTCTGCACTCTTCTGACTGCAGCCCTCCAGGCCCCTCTGTCCATGGTATTTCCCAGGCAGGAATACTGGAGGGGTTGCCATTTCCTTCTCCAGGGTATCTTCCCAACTTGGGGATCGAACCTGTGTCTCCTGCATTGGCAGAGGGATTCTTTATTGCTGAGCCTCCAGGGAAGTCCCTATAACCTAAGAGTATCAAGCCTTACACGAGTGATTCTCAAACTGTAGTGTGAATAGGATCACCTTGGAGGTATGTTTAAAATGCATATTACCAGCTTATTCAGTGAGCCTCACCTGAGACCAGAGATCTTCATTTTTAATAATTCAGTATTTTGATATTGTTAATAAACAAACCATCCTCTGAGAACACTGTTTTAAGCTCTTCAGGCTGGCATGCAAGATTCTGGATGATCTGTTCCCGGCTTATTTGCTTATGCATCCCTATTTGAAAATTGGTCTTGCTGAAATTATTTCCTAAGTAGTATGTAGACAAACTCATCTCTGAGCCACTGTGGTGAAAGTGCTCTATAAATATAAGATGGTAATATGCCATTTTTCTCCCCTCTCATTTCTTCTACTTTTTACTTTGTCCAAATTCTGATTTCCCTTTAAGATGCAACTCTTCCCTTTTTCCTGAGATTTTCCATGACCATTTTAAGCATTTTGAGATTTTTTTTCCCCTCTGTGACCCTAAGCACTCATATACAGGCTTTTGGCATTTCTTGCATTGTTGAGTCATTATTTGTTGGCAGAGATTTTTGCCTCATATATATTTTTTATCTCCCACAGGACCTGTGTGGAAATAAAAAGGAATGAGCATAGCCTCATTAGTCTTGACTATTTTGAAGAACTGTAGTGAAATATTCACTGGGTGATTAGTGAATATTTTTAAAAATGAAATCAAATCTATTCATCCTGTTCACTCTGTCCATGTAGCCTTTATAATTCTGTAGATTTTGTTCATGTAATCTTTCTAAGCTTTGGTTGTTACAGGTTGAAGAAGTCCTCAGCTTTTTGGTTTATTCTCATGGTATTACTTCACCCTGTGTTTGTTATTCTGAAGATTATGGTTATCAGCAGCTCTAATCTCATGCACCAGTCCAGCTAAAGATAATTAGTGTTAGTTTTTTTCTGATAAATTTTAGCCTTTTATGGGAAGGATGCCTTCCAGAATTAAACAGGTGCCCTTCAGAGTATAGTAATGTCTAGCTTGATGTAAATCCCATATGGTTCCAAGCAACTGATAGATCTAAAGTCTTACCCTAACATCCTGAGTTGTTTCTCCAGTGGCTAGAACTTAAGGCTGACACTGGAGAAAGGGGAAAAGGGGTTTCTGCATCTCCCCAGCCTGGATTTGATGCCAGCCCTGTTGAGTAGGAGTTTTAGAGATGCTTCTCCTTCTACTTCTGCCTAAACCAGCTCCCCTGTGAAAAAGAATGACAGCATATTCTGGGGAAAAGAAACCTATTGGTGAGGGCAATCTAGTCAACATCTGTCACTCCATTGCTTGTTAGGATTATTTTAGCTGATGTGTCTGACTGGGCAGGTGTCCCCTCTCTCCCTCAGTGCTCCATGTGCATCCCTCTTGAAGCTTCACACTCTGTTGAAGAGGACTCTCATCCCAGGTAGAGGGGGGTCGGGAAACTGGGCCAATTGAATGTGTGTCTTTTTCTTTCCATCAGATCAAGGCTGCTTAACTGAAATCCATTGACTTCCTGAGGTCCATGGCCTCTGAAATTTCTCACCAAGTTTTGTTTATGCATTTTTGCATTTCTTATGGGACAGGGTCCATATCTTTTATCAGATTTTCAAAGGGATCTGTAGATTCGGAAGTTAAGCACTGTGGTACCAGGTGATGCTATTTTCCCTGAATTATTGTTTATTTCTCAAGCAGGAATGACAGGAAATTCGAAATGCACAGGGAAGTAGGGGGTTGGGTAAAACCAAGGCAAGCAATTACAAGATCTTTTCCCCATTTACGAGGAATATATTTTAGATATCTTTGGCACATGAAGCAGCCTTCAAAAACTGTGTTGTCTATTTCTCAGAGGATATAGGAAGCTCGAAATAAAGAGGAGAGATGGGATAGGTGAGGTGTAAAATTGGCTCACACAATAGTATTTACAATGTGCTCTTCAACCATAGCAAATTATTTCCCTTCTAGGGATCTCAGTTTAGCCATGTAATATGAAAGAACTGAAATATATTTGATTCCTTTTATCTCTGATTCAGCTTTCTTGAGAGAATTCTCTGTGCCAGAGAAATCTAAAATTCACTTACATTAAGAAAAGAATCCTTTTTTGCCTGTCTCATATTGTGTGTAGTTCTGAAAAAAGGAAGAGAGCTTAGTTACAGATGTGTATATCCTAAGATTGATGAATTTCAGAAGAGCAGTTTTGTGAATTTTCTATGGTCTTGTCTTTGACCAGAAGATAAAGGGACTCTTTAAGTAAGCACTGAATATGTTGAATGATTTGACTCCAACTTTATTTCTTGATAGCAGTATATAGTAGTAGAAATATATGAACACATTTACTTGTTGGTTAAAGTAAAATTATTTAGGTTTTATGAATTAAGTATAAATCGATCCATCAGTTTGTACTTTTTTCTTTTATTGAGTTAGCTGTTTAAACCAGCAATACTTTTTAACCATATTATTCTAGAATGAAGAGTGTAATTTTTAATACTTTAATGTGTTTGCAGTCATTATTTAGAAGCAAGGTCCTTGAATGAGAGAGATTATCGGGACCGGAGATACATTGATGAATACAGAAATGACTACTGCGAAAGATATGTTCCTAGACATTATCACAGAGACGTTGAAAGCAGTTATCGAATCCACTGCAGTAAATCTTCAGTCCGAAGCAGGAGAAGCAGTCCTAAAAGGAAGCGTAATAGACACTGTTCAAGTCATCAGTCACATTCGGTATGATTAATTTTGTTTTTATTTTGGGTGGATACTTAACTTGTGTGTAAAAGCTCTTACTGGGCCAGTAAGTTTGGAAAAGTTTATAATACTGTATGAATATAATTGTGTTTAAATTACTTGAATCCTTAAAGGAAGTATCAAAATTCTTACAACTAATCTGTATTTATTGATAGTTAGCTCTCATTTACCTACATTTACTCATTTTCTGTAGACCAGATCATGAGTTTCTTCATATTAATATTAAAAGTATTTTTATGCTTTATAACAATCTTATGAAAAGAAAAGGCACCCATCTTTTCTTTCATCGCAAATTTTTTTTCTAAAAGAAACCTGTTTCCCAATACTTGGAAACAAATGTAGACAGTTGCACTGGTGGATACTTAATCCTGAATATAACACAGTCCCATAGCACAGTGCATCATCCTTGCAACTAGTTACCTTGGAGTTCTGAAAGTGGGTGCCGAATGGGAAATTAAGTGTCCAAAAAGCCCGTTCTTTTTTTTTAATTCACATATCTTCACTTGTTTGATAAGTAAATTGAGTTAATTATTTTCCTTCCCTAATTTTCTTCAATAGAACTAGCATTGATTAGATTGAACATTGAAATTAACTAGCCTTTATTTTCCCCTTATATTTTAATCATGTATGTTTAAAAATAAGTTAAATAATAAATTTGTTGAACTAATATTGACATTTCAAAACATTTTTCTGACAAACTAGACATCCCAACTCACAGCATATGCTGTTTTATAACGAGATTAATAGATCATGACATTTGCATTCTTTAAATTTCAGACTTCAATTAAGTCAGTATTTTAAAGAGACAATTGTGTTGTTTTTTTCTATTGCCACTTTAAGTATCTTATCTGAAAATCTGTTCCTTGCCATGTTTTTCTTCTGTAACATAAACTGTGCCCTGTGAATTTCTGGGGACTGAATTTGAAATTGCTCCTGCCAACTGTTCGTGGCCTGGTGCTTATCTGAATGCCTGAATATCTCCCCGCTGAATGAATTGCGTATTCTGCCCTGAATTCACTCTGATATATTGATTGGCTGGACGATCTTGGTGCTGCCCACTTGCCGTTCCAGAAGAGCCACCGAAGGAAAAGATCCAGGAGTATAGAGGATGATGAGGAGGGTCACCTGATCTGTCAAAGTGGAGACGTTCTAAGAGCAAGATGTATAGAATATTTTTCAACACTTTTTAAACTTTGCAGACAGAATAATCTTTTTAAGAATAGTTTGTCAGCGGGGGGCTAAAGAACTCTTCATTGCTTTTTTGTTTTGTTTTTCGTGGGTTTGTTTGTTGTTCTTTTGTATTTCTTCTTTTCTATAGAGTTTAAATATTTCTACTCTAAAGTTCCAAAATAATCAGTGGAATTTGAGATTAGAGCAAGAAAGATAGCTCTGTCTGAATTGTTTTTGTAACAGCTGAAAATAAAATAATTTTGAGTGCTGAAACCTTAGTTATGCTTTGATAGAGATCATTTGAAAATATTCCACACTTAAGCATTCATTGTTTGAATAACTGATAATTTGTACTCAGGTACTTATACTTCTTTCTCCCCCCCCTCACTTTAGATGAAATCGTGGACACTTTGGGTGAAGGGGCCTTTGGCAAAGTTGTAGAATGCATTGATCATGGCATGTAAGTTTGTTGTTTTTTCTTTTTGGAATATTCTAATATTTTTGGTGGGGAAGGATCATAATTTGGATGAAATTGAATTTAACTGGTAGCTGTGTGTTTCCTGGGAGGTGTAAGTATTCAAAATTTCTTTAACTGTGTATGATTTATTTACCATGAATGTGAATTTTGATCAGGAATGTTGAAAATTTTTATCAGATGGAGTCGATTGAAATTAAAGTGTGTTCCAGTGAAGAGTTTCTCAGAACGTAGGCCCTTAGCTTTCTAAAAAAGATATGGAGTGCTTTACCCTACTTCTGAATTGCAGAGACAATAAACCATGGCTAATCTTGGTTCAAAAACCTTTATTTCCAAAAGATATTTGCACGTTACGGTCAGCTTCTTAAACTATGAAGAAATTACTTAAAGCCTACAGAATAAAGTTCAGATTGAGTTATACTAACCTTTTTGTTACTTGATCCTCTCTGCTTCACTTTTCATGTTTTGCTCTAAAATCTCTATTCTGTGGTTGCAAGTTTTTTTGTAAGTGAAACTCTTAAAACTATTGAGTGAAAAGTGCACATTTTAAAATTGACATCTAACTTTGTCATCATAAAATAGTTGAGGGTATAATTTCCAGCTTATTGTAAGGGTTGATTTTTCTTTTTTTAGTAAACATGTATCCTTATGTTTAGGGGAATGTAAGTGCAATAGCTTCATACTTCCTGTCATCCACGAACAAACTTTTCTTGACTACTTAGAAATGCTTTTTCCTTGAACTTATTTTTACTCCACTTTTCATAAAGAACATATTCCTAAATGTCTTGTTTTATTACCCTTTTCTCTCTACCACAAAAATGTGAACATAAAGTAACATTTTAAGATATTTTGAAATACTTTGACTTAGTGAAAGTGTTAGTCACTCAGTTGTGTCCGACTGTTTGTGACCCAGTGGAGTGTAACCCACCAGGCTCCTCTGTCCCTGGAATTCTCCAGGTCAGGAATACTGGAGTGGGTATCCTTTCTCTTCTCCAGAGGCTCTTCCCAGGGATCCAACCCAAGTCTCCTGCATTGCAGACCAATTCTTTACCATCTAAGCCATCGGGGAAACCCCACTTTGACTTATCAAGGTTGCTAAAATAGTCCAAAGAATTCCCATGTATTCTTCACCCAGATTGCACAAATGTTAACATTTTATAGTATTTTTTATTCTCTATATTTTCATATTATATGTATTTTCAAATTTTGTCTACTAATTTGCAGGTTAGATTCAGATTTCACTAGTTGTCCCATTAAAATTTTCTTAAAATATCTTGAGATTCCAAGACTTAAGTATTTGAGACATTCCAATTAATAGTATTCAATTTGATCAAGTACACAAATATCTGTTACAAATTTTGATACTAGACCTAAAATGGGTTTCATAAGGTGTCTCAGTGGTAAAGAATCTGCCTGCAATACAGGAGACCTGGGTTTGATCCTTGGGAGGGGAAGATCCCCTGGAGGAGGAAATGGCAACCCACTCCAGTATTCTTGCCTGGAAAATCCCATGGACAGAGGAGCCTGGCGGGCTATAGTCCATGGGGTTGCAAAGAGACAGACACAGCTAAGCAGTCACCACGCATGGTTACTATAGTAACATTAGCTAACACTGTTACCCATCTTTCATTTTTATAGCTATTAGCCCTTAGAAAACTTGGCTGTACAATTAAACAGATGAGACAAGAAGTTTTGTCACAGCAGTTTTATAGTAATTCTTTTTTTTAATTCATTTATTTTTAATTGACGGATAATTGCATTACAATGTTGTGTCGGTTTCTTCCATACATCATCATGGATCAACCATAAGTATATATAATGTCTTTTCCCTCTTGAACGTCCCTCCCCATCCCACCCTCCTAGGTTGTCACAGAGATCCCGCTCTGAGTTCCCTGGGTCACACAGCAAATTCCCTCTGGCTCTCTGTTTTACATATGGTAGTGTATATGTTTCCATGCTAAATACAGTAATTCTTTTCAGCCTTGAGATATATGCCATGCATCATAGGTTTTATGATCATCAAAATAATTTTTGAATGATTTACCAGCCTATAACTTCATTGCGGCCTTCTTAAGCGAATTGGAAAGATTTGCTATCCAGCCACTAGAAAAATTTGTTTGCCTCAAAGGTTTTGTTTTTTTTTTTTTTTGGACAGCCTAGGGCACATACCTTGCCATATTAATTTTCACATCCATGAGGTTTTCTTTTCTAACATGAAAAGGCTATAGTGAAGAAAACAGGTTTGAATGCTTGCTTGTCTTCAAGAAGCTCAGCTTTAGGAAAGAGGACAAAAGGAAGTTTCATATTTGGAAACCTTTTTCCTGAAAATCATTCAGAGCTGTATCTTTTGGTGGGGTGGGTGGGCCTCCTCACGTGGCTTGTAAGATCTCAGTTCATCATCAGGAATCATACCTGAATCCACAGCAGTAAAAGCCTGTGTCTTAACCAGTTGACCACCACTTCCCTCTAGACTTTGTAGGAAGTATCCCTTGGTGGCTCAGTTGGTAAAGAATCTGCCTGCAGTGTAGGAGACTGTTTGCAGTGCAGACCTGGTTCAGTCCCTCGGTCAGGAAGATCCCCTGCAGGAGGGCATGGCAACCCATTCCAGTATTCTTGCCTGGAGAATCCCGTGAACAGAGGAGCTTGATGGGCTCTGGTCCATAGGGTCACAAAGAGTTGGACACGACTGAAGCAACCTAGCACACGCATGCACATGGAAGCCCCAGTCTAAAGCACACTGCCCTGGATTGTAGCTGTTCCTACCTGGCGGCATCCGTGAATGAACTAAACATGTTTTCCGCTTCACGGCTTAACGATGGTGTCGCCTCTGCTGGGATTTTCTCCCAAATCTAATGGATAGACAGTTGTCTCTCAGGGCTCAGTTGTGTGTCTCCTCTTTTCTGAAGATGTCTCAACCCCCCTAACCCCAGTCATTAGGTTCTTTGTTCTGTCTACTCCATATCAAGCACTTTTAACCTTCAGAATATGTTGTTTGTGTCTGTCTTTTCCATTAAACTGAGATACATAGGACAAGCCCTTTTTAATCACTAATATCTGTGCACCACCTGTCACAGTCAGTCTATCTTAGTGAATGACCAAATGCTTTCAGCAGTAGAATACTCTATTCAAGGTTTATATTTTTATCTTTCTTCTCCAAAAGGGGAAAAAAATCTCAGTAAATTTAAACTTTTGGAAACAAATATTAGCATTCACACGTATTAAGAGAATCATCACTCCACATAAAGTGAATTTTGTTAAAAATGTTTTGAAAAAATATTAATATAGAGCTGCTATAATATGCCCTGTAAGATTATTTTAGGACACATGTCTTCAACCACATCCTCTACATTTATCATTTTCATTTTATTTTTAAGGGATGGCATACATGTAGCAGTGAAAATTGTAAAAAACGTGGGACGATATCGTGAAGCAGCTCGTTCAGAAATTCAAGTGTTAGAGCATTTAAATAGTACTGATCCCAATAGTGTCTTGTAAGTATAAACTTGGAACTGTGGTCATCACGTTACATGAAATAATCAGAGTTCTACAAACTGAATCATTTTTATTTTGATCTGTTGTAGCCGATGTGTCCAGATGCTAGAATGGTTTGATCATCATGGTCATGTTTGTATTGTGTTTGAACTTTTGGGACTTAGTACCTATGATTTCATTAAGGAAAATAGCTTTCTGCCATTTCAAATTGACCACATCAGGCAAATGGCATATCAGATCTGCCAGTCAATAAATTGTAAGTACACTTTGTTAAATTTTTAAATACCAATAAAAGTTTTTATTATATAAGTAACATCAAAGCATTGTCACTAAAACTGCACGTATTACAAGTAAAGATGAAACCGCTTTTGGTTCCTACGTCTATCACCAATCCTCCCTTCCCCCAGTATAGATTAAATTTGTCAGTGAAACTAATAATGTCTTTTTGTTCTTTTGTAGTTTTGCATCATAATAAATTAACCCATACAGATCTGAAGCCTGAAAATATTTTATTTGTGAAGTCTGACTATGTAGTCAAATACAATTCTAAAATGGTAAGTTAAAGACTTGTTTTAATTTTGGTAGTTATCTTTAAAATTAATTTAGCTTGATATGATGCTTGGATGAGAAATTTTACCTCTAAGACTTATTATATCCTGGTGTTTAACCCAAAAAGGGTAATCCTTTGCCTTTCTCATGGGGTTATATTGAAAATCAAAAAGGCAGTTCTTTGGCAAGCCTTTTGGAATAGTGCTGTAAAGTATTTTATATATTGATCTTTGTGTTTACTCAACTGTTTTCTAGAAACGTGATGAACGCACACTGAAAAACACAGATATCAAAGTTGTTGACTTTGGAAGTGCAACATACGATGATGAACATCATAGTACTTTGGTATCTACACGCCATTACAGAGCTCCAGAGGTCATTTTGGGTCAGTAGACACCAGACTTCCTAATACTTGAATTGAAAAAGATATTTTTGTTCTCTGTAGCTTCTATTGTAGGGGGCCAGGTAGTGGGTGGATAGCTGTGATTTTCTTAGCAGTGTACAGAAAATGTTTTCTGTTTCCATAAAAGCTGTCTGGTCATTGCTATAATTATTTTTCCTGAGTGGGAATAATATGATACCATCTGTAAAGGTATTCCAAGTGGTCGTTATTTTTGAACAAGTCAGTCTTACGTGATCATAAGAGAACAAGTTCTGTTGGCTTAATTACATCGTAGTGTCTTTTTTGAACTGATGTGAACACCTATTTTTGTCTCATCACTAAAGCTTGGTGCTGATGAAAATGCTGAAGAGCTAGTGGGCAGACATTTGTATGCAGGGTGGATGATAAGAGGGAGCTTAGGGAAAGAGCATCTTGTGCCTCAAAATTTAGAAGTTAGCCACCAGGTCATGTTGATAGAGCAGGGAAGTCAAAGACGGCTTTGAGGGGCTTGGAGACAGTGGGAAAATTCAGATCGGGTGATACTGGGAGACATAATAGTTAAATGGAATAACCATAATACATGGCTGAATGTAAGTTTCAACTGAGGTTGGATAGTAAAAACATTTTCATGGAATCAGTCTTTTCCACTTTTTACGTTTTTGTCCAAGAAGACTGGTAGTTCAGAATAGGAGTATGAAATCAAACTAATGATGTTTATCTAGAGTAGAGGATTGCTAAAAGGGTAAGGAAATTAAGAATGTTCTATAGTACTAGCCAGTAGAACGTTCCATGATGATAGAAGTGTTTTATCCGCACTGTCCAATATGGTAGCCGTTAGTAGCTATAAGTAGACTACTGTGTACTTTAGAGTATGGCCAATTAATTTAAATTTTAGATTTAAATAGCCACGTGTAGTTAGTGGCTACTACATAGGACAGTGCAGGTTTAGAGCATGTCTTCAAATTGAGGTTGATGTTACTAGGATTTCTGCCTAGTGTGGTCTGAAAGAATCTGCTTCTGTTGCAGTAGTTCAGAAAGTATGTTTATGGTTGAGGACTGAAGGCTGCAATGAAGGTAAGAGAAAAGAGTGTGGAAAGAGATGTGGATGGAGAGGTATTTTGAGAGCTTAAAAAGAGTAAACTTGCTGGAACTTCCCCAGCGGTCCAGTGGTTAAGATTCTGCTCTTCTACCGCAATGGGTGTAGGAAACTAAGATCTTGCGTGCTGTGCAGTGCAGCCAAAAAAATTAAGAGAGATAACTTGCTGTGTTTTATCAATTTTAAGAAGCAGATTTTCTCCCACATGTTAAAATGTGGGAGAACATAAAACAATGGCATTTTTTTCTTTGTTATTGGTACGTAAAACGGCAGTGTATCTTACACTCAGTTAATGGCCTTTTCCTAGGTTGGGTAAGATATAGTGATTCTTGGTATTAATACAGTCCCATGGGTTGCCAGGCTGGAAATAGTTGATATAAATCCGAAACCGGGGTTCTTGGTCTTTAGGAGAAGAAATGAAGAGATGGGAAGATTAGAAGCATTCATTATGTGTTTGTGTGAAGTGTTACTCCTGAAGATAAAGGCAGAATTAGGTTGAAGAGGAAGATGTAAGAGGAAGACAGTTGATCTTACGTCTTGGGTGTTGGTAATAAACAGAAGTTGGGAAATTCCAGTAAAACTGAATGATGTGAAATTCCAAAGAGTGTTGGAGCTAACCCATAACAGAATGAGATGATGTACAGTGGTATGCTACAGAAGGTTACAGTCATTTGCGAGAAAGCTGAACTGGGAGAAAGGAGTGGTTGGAAAAGAAAACTTTCATCTTAGGTTGAAGCTCTTAATCATTTGCAAATTTTTTATGTGTTACTGTAAGTAGAAACAGGCTCCATCTTCCATTTGTTCAAATGATACGCCCTGTGAGGGTTAACAAAAATGACTAAATCATAAGTTCCTTGCATATATCGTTTCTTCCTTTGTCTTTAAATTCAGTGATATTACTGGAAGAAATTGAAATGTCTTTTAAAGTAGGTTTTCTTTGTACATTATTGTTGTATTAAATATTTAAACTTTGAAAGATTAAAACATCTGTGTGGTTTCCTCTTTTCTAATTAAATATAGACTTAAGGCTAGGTGTCTTTTTCTTTTTTGAATAATATTACTATTGAGAGTTCTGAAGGAGAAAGTATAATATAGATCATGTATAAACAATCTGAAAGTACATATATAAATAGCTCTGTGTGAACTTTTAAATATGTAATTCTGCTTATAGGTGCTTAGAATATCTAATATCTATTATATCTGTATCTATTATACTGTCTTACAATTCCTACATAATTTATGTGGTACAATATTTCTTTTAATGGAAACAAGAAACTCAGATATCAAGCTGACAATTGATAGGGGGTTAGTAATTATATTCTGAGGATAATTGTTGATCTGTATTTGTGTTAATAAAATGTAAAATTTCATAGAACAGCCATGAACTGGATATAACAGAGTTCCTCTTTGCACAAGCAATTAAAAAGACTGTGAAACATTTCCTAGTCCCTCTTGTTTTACATAGAAAGCCTCTTCCCCTAGGTTAAAATACTCTAATTTGATAACGAGGATATGGAGGACTCAAAGGATACTGAATATGTTTGATATAAAACTAAAAACTTAAGCTGTGGATTTACTATCATTCTTCTAAATAGGCTATATAAAGAGAGCACCCACATAGGAAAGGATTTAGTGTATTGACAGTTAAATTGTTGCATAATAAAATGTTTGGTTTTGTTTTTAAATAGCTTTAGGTTGGTCTCAGCCTTGTGATGTTTGGAGCATAGGTTGCATTCTTATTGAATATTACCTTGGTTTCACAGTCTTTCAGGTATGTATTTACTAAATGTTATTTACTAATTCTTTGCTTTATGTATATATGTATGTATTTTTGGCTGCACTGGGTCTTCATTGCTATGCACAGGCTTTCTCTAGTTATGGTGAGCAAGGGTTCCTCTCGTTCCACTGCACTATAAGGAGCTTTAAATGTTACAGGCCTATTGAAGTTTTGGTTTCTCTTTTGAAAAGTTGCCATTGTGTGTCATTATTTTTAAGATTAAAATTTGCATATGCAAAATAGTCATCCTTTAAAACCATAATGGAATGAAATACTACTCTCAGTGAATGGTCATAATTCATTCTGCGTGTGATTGAAGATTTTAAACATATGGTTCGTATTGAATATGAAAAACATGGTTCATGTGAATGTAATCCATTTTTGTGTGTGTGTGACATGCTTTCATGAATTTATATTAGTGTAACTATGGTCAGTTTTCATTCAGTTCTGGTTATGTTGCACTTGTTTTTTAAAGGAATTCAGAAACAGTATGTTGTATTAAGCATCTGTGACACTTTTAGGCACATTTCTAAGCACTACGTGTACAAAAATGAAAAGACAGTATCGCTGTCCTCAAGGAAGTCATACACAAGATAGATAATGCGAGAACTGTTAAGAGTATAATGTGATATTTGTTAAAATGGAACAGTGTAAAAAGTGTGGTGGAAACCCAGAAACAGTGAACAGTTAAGTTTCCTTAGAGAAGGCATCACTGAGGAGTAGAGAATTTAATCCATGGCATAAGGAGGAGGAGAAGTTTGTCATAAAGTTAGAGTGTGTGTGTGATGGCCATATCAGGAAGAAGAAATTGTGTTCATAAATGCAGCGGGCATACAGGAAGGTACTCTAGTTGAAGAAGAATGAATAGTGCTATTAAGTGTTTTGGATAAGTAGAAAACTAGTGTCAGTAGGCAAGTGCTGACACTTGCAGTGTACTTGTTTGCCATTTGTTTTATCCTACAAGTCGGTTCAGTCCCTCAGTCATGTCCAACTCTGCAACCCCATGGACTGCAGCATGCCAGACTTCCCTGCCTTCCTGAAGCTTATTCAAATCCATGTGTATTGAGTCGGTGATAGAATTCAACCATCTCATCCTTTATTGTCCCCTTCTGCCTCCAGTCTTTCCCAGTATCAGGGTCTTTTCCAGTGAGTCAGTGCTTCACTGATCCTACAAGTCAGTGGTTTCCAGATACAGACTGGTCTAAAATGAAAATGATTTTGTAGAGTTGCCATTCTGGCTTTCAAGTAGAAATTATCCCTCCTTGTTTTTTGTTGTTTGGTTTTTTGTGGGTTTTTTTAGAATTAAAATGTCCCTTTTATGAGATGATAATAGTTATTTATTTTTTAAAAAATAAAAGTCCTCACTTGGCAAAGTAAAAGGGTGAAAATGTTATTTAGGTCTCCACATTTTTTCCTCATAATTTTACTTAATGTCTGAAAGCTCAAACTCTTGAAAGCTTCAAGTGGTGTAACCATTGAAGAACTTGAAATAGGGTTGTAATATGATCAAAGTATGTTCTGGGCAGGGTGAGGGCTGTTAGGGAGTTCCTGGCTAATTCTGTCAAGGTTGATTTGAGGTTATGACAGTGCAGGATGAGGAGGAAACTGTGATGAATTAAGTCATTTAGGTGGCTGTTGCAGAATGCATGTGTTTACTACTGTGGGACACCTCATGCTCTTGTCCGATCTGTAGCGATCTTGTTAAAAGTACTCTAGATAAGTTTGATTTCTAGGAAGTAGCTATTGCATCATTCCTAGGAGGTGGTATCTGATTTTGTGGTAGTAAGCTGTAGGGTCAAGGAAGAAGTTGAGCACAGTGCATGCTTTCTTCATTCTGACACAAAAAATTTTTCAAATGGTTTTATGATTATAAATCACTGGGATCTTAAGCATGGATTATTAGCTTTGGTTTGACATTCGGTTTATATTTGGATATCACCCTCCAAAATGTCTTCAGCTAAGGTGCTTTGTGAAGATATGGAGCTTGTATTATTTATTCCTGTCATGAATTAAGAATATCATTTTGAAAGCAGTGTGCTAGGCACAGTAGTTAATGGGTTTAAAAAGCATTGTTCACAGACTGCTCTCCAGAGCAGAGGTTGGCAAACTGTATCCTGCCTGATGCCTGTTTTAAACAATGAAAAAGAATATGTGATAAAGACCATTTTGTGACCATCCAAGCCTAAAATATTTGCTTTCTGGTCCTTTATAGAAAAATTGCCAGCCTCTGCTCAAGGAGTGTATGATTTCAGCTGTCAGTTTAACAGTTTATTCTACTTTAGCAAAAACTCTTACTAGGTAATTTAAAAATAAAACATTTTCACTTGGGTTCATAGCTCAAGTTTCCTCATTTATGAACTACATAATATTGAGCTAGTATCTTAACCTCTCTGAAAGTCATGTTCCAACATACTTAGCTCTGGGTTGTAAGAATTACTGGGATGGTCTAGGATTAGGAAGTGTTAACAGGGGCGCTGTCCACTCAGTAAATGGAGGTTAGTTAAGCAACTGATAAAATGGGACAGATTTTTGGTAATCTTCCCCACGCATCTTAAACACTGCAATAAATATAAATAAGGAAAAACTGTTCAGTTTTACATTAAACAAATTATTCAAACTTTGTAAGTCAACTCTACGTCAATAAAATACATTTTAAAAACCTGTTCAGCATCTGCTATACAGCCCTTACTGATCCAATTCGGAAAGACTTCAATTTTACTGGGTTTGCATTAAATAACACAGCTCATTGAGTTACAGTCCTCTGAAGTGAAGTGTACTATAAGTTGTATAATTGTCTAACCTGGTCCTTTTATGGAAGCACTGTTTTGTTTCCCTTTGTTGCATGTAGAGAAATGGAAAGTGCTAAGTTTCTTTTTCCTACTTTTTTTAGACTCATGATAGTAAAGAGCACCTGGCAATGATGGAACGAATATTAGGACCCATACCAACACACATGATTCAGAAAACAAGGTATGTTTTTTTAAGATTAAAGCCCTTGGGTACGTACAATGGCCTTATTCAAACTACAGAAAATCCATCTTTGTTTATTATCGCTTATTCCAAAAACTTGTAGATTGTGGGTTTTTTTCATGAAGTTTTTTGAAAAGTAATGCAGTGTTTACTTTGTGATCTAGTTAATAAAATGGTGTTTTTATACTCAGGCTAAACTTTTCATAAATGTTTTCCTAGGTCAATACAAAAATAATACATAGCGTAGTAAAAAGACCTTGATTTTGGAGTCATGTCAGTCTTAAGTTTGAATTCCACACTTTTGCTAACTAGCTGTATGTCTTTGGACAAGATACTATATAAGAGGTTTCAAAACAGCTTTACCACAAGTCACCCATGGAATTGTTAAAGATTTGCAGCCTCATTCCAGATCTAATGACATTAGAATTTACACAAATGGTTATAAGAACCTGTTTTTAAAGCTGGCATTGTTATATGTGTGGTTATTTGGGACAACTTAGGTGGGATACTAAAACCTTATAGGGTACAAGATAAGAAAGATACCATTCAAGATATCTGATAAGTAATTTTTGTTGAGATTTTTAGAAATTGTGTGCTTAAGTACATATAGAGAGCTGCTTATGGTTCAAGTTTCTGTCTGTTACCCCTGTTCTCTGGTGAGGACAGGGTAAGCATGTGAATCTTTTAAACTAACTGAGACTTCTCTTTCCTATAGAAAACGCAAGTATTTTCATCATAATCAGCTAGATTGGGATGAACATAGTTCTGCTGGTAGATATGTTAGGAGACGCTGTAAACCGTTGAAGGTAAGAAAAAAAAGAATTAAGTTTTTTTTTTTTTTTTAACTTTTAACTATTTTTTAATGTCCTTCTTTAACATCATTTTTCTCCTCAGGAATTTATGCTTTGTCATGATGAAGAACATGAGAAACTGTTTGACCTAGTTCGAAGAATGTTAGAATATGATCCAGTGAAAAGAATTACTTTGGATGAAGCATTGCAGCATCCTTTCTTTGACTTATTAAAAAAGAAATGAAATGGAAATCAGTGGTCTTACTATACTTCTCTAGAAGAGATTACTTAAGACTGTGTCAGTCAACTCAACATTCTAATATTTTTGTAAACATTAAATTATTTTGTACATTTAAGTGTAAATACTGTATGTTTTGTATCAATAGCATAATTACCTTATTAAGCAAACATGGTCTTGATAATGAAATATAAAAGCTAAAATTAATTTTCCTTTTTTGAGATTAATTACCATTTTTAAAAACTTTTGGAATACCCTTTGTGTCCAGTGATAATTGTGATTGATCTTGTGTTTTGTACATGAAAGTTGACTCTTTGAAGTGATTTTTTTTTTTTCTGAGTAAAAGGAACTCTTGACTACTTCATTCTTAAATGACTTTACCTCACACTTTTAATTTTTTTTTCTGTAGTATTGAACAGGTAATAAGTGTTGTTAACTCTAGGTAGGCAGGCATTAGAAACCAGATCCCATAGGAAATGTTCGCTGTTGAAATTTCATTAAATTTTAAGTACTGTGTTCTGTTTCCTTGGGTGATGTCAGTGGTGGTAAGTAGCATGGAAAGATAACAACTTGTGCATTGTGATAGGTTAAGGAAAGCACAACACACTTCAGTTAAGATTAAATGGGAAGTTAGCCTGGAAAGCCCTATTTTCCAATGGCTATATCACAAACATAGTAATAGACTTTCTGATTACTGAGGTTTTCAATGCCAAATCTTCAGGTGTTGAAATTGTCTAGTATCTATTTCCTTATCATATGAAGTATAAATACTTACACCTCAGCCTATGAGACTTTAAGGTTATTATTAAGCAGCTTATATTTATGTTAATCTTCATTGGAAAAAAGATGATTTGAATGGAAAACACTTGGATAAGAAAACTGCAGTTTTCAGACCCTCATTGGCTAATATGACCTTTTTGTTTGCCTGGAAGTATTTTTCCTTATTATTACCTATTTCACACTAAAAACTATATGGTAAATGTTAGTTTTTAAAAAAAAAAGCTGTTGATCAGTCTGCAAGGCAAAAATGTTTTTTGTTGTAGAATTCATGATTGATTATCTGGATACAGGTTTTTTGTTAAAGGTATCCCCATTTCTGAAGTGCATTACCAAAGATTTGAGTTTTATCGCTTTTGAACATCAAGTGCATGTAAGTTTTAGCATGACAAATAGTGAAACCAAGGTGGGTTTCTGTATGGAATCCCCTGGCAGCATTTGCACATACAGTAGAGATAAGTTCCTGAAGTTGGCTAGAAATTTTAAAGTGCTGAAATAAATTTTGGCAAAGCATCACTGCATAAGTTATGTTAAGTCCTCTGATGCAGTCCACATGTAATTGAACTATGTCATATGTAATAAGGTTTCTTAAAGGTGCATTTGATGAAAAGGTTTTTCCTGAACACAGTTATAGAGATTAAGGAGTCAGCCATCCTTTATTTTCCTCTCCATTTCCATACTGCTTATGCCGGTGAACTACCTAAGCATCCAACCTTTCCCTACAAGTACTTCCAAGTTCCCAAATTAATGTTTACATTCTCCCCTATCAGAAACTCAAATTTATTTAGCTGATACCAGGATATAGGAGGGAAGGGAAAAAATCGCATTATTTCTTACTAATAAGTTAATGATTGCTAATTCCTTTCCTTTCTGAAAAACGTTTGCATTCTTTACTAAAGGGTACTTGCTAGTGTCTAGGCCTAATTCATGGAAGTTTAGGAATTAAAGTGAAACTTCAGTGAATTAGGTAGAAAAAGTTAAGTGGTGTGAGGATGGTACTTTTATTACATGAGTGTCTACTAATTTTTCCTGTCTTCTGGAAACTTTCCTTTTTTTTTTTTTGGCTTTGCTGAGTCTTTTTTGTGGTGCATCGTGTGGGGTATTGCTGCCAAGGTAGCTCAGTGATAAAGAATCCATCTGCCAATGCAGGAGACGCAAGTTCAGTCCCTGGGTCAGAAAGATCCACTGGAAGAGGAAACAGCAACCCACTCCAGTATTCTTGCCAGGAAAATCCTATGGATAGAGGAGCCTGATGGACTACAGTCCATGGGGTCACCAGAGTCAGACATGACTTGGTGACTGAGCACACACATGTGGGATCTTACTAGGTTGGTGCAAACTTAGTTTCAGACCATGAATTGTAAATCTTTTTAACTAGGTTCAAACACATCATTATTAATCAAAATAGAAACCATTATTATCAACATGTTTTTACCAATGAGAAATAAGTTTGTTTATTCCTATAAAGTAAAGATCCATGCTTTGGCATTCAGTAAATTTTTGGAACGCATTTTCCCTGCAAAAAGCTGTTGAGATGCTTAAGTCATTTGGCAAGAGGTCAGGTGAATGTGGTGGGTGAGGCAAACTTGGTGACCCAGTTTGTTTAACTTTTTGAAAATGTTGGTTATGTGATGTGCAGTCGGGTGTTGTCATGGAGAAGAACTGGACCTGTTGACCAGTACCTGCTGCAGGCATTGCGGTTTTCAGTGCCTCTCAATTTGCTTAGCATGCTTCTCAGGTATAATGGTTTCACCGGGATTCAGAAAGCTGTAGTGGGTCAAATGGACAACAGAGCACCAAACAGTGACCATGACCATTTTTTGGTGCAAGTTTGGCTTTGGGAAGTGCTTTGGAGCTTCTTGGTCCCAACTACTGAGCTGGTCATCGCTGGTTGTTGGGTGTATAAAATCCACTTTTCATTGCACATAACGATATAAATGAGAAATGGTCCTTTGTTCATACGATAAGAATTTTTTTGACTTTCTTGTCAGCTAGAGAGGCACCCACTTAACAGTTTTTTCACTTTTCCAATTTGTTCAGATTCTGAACAACCACAGAATGGTTGACTTTGAGTTCTTTGACAGCTTCTCATGTAATTGAGAATCAATTTTGAGCATCAGCTTTGCTGATTGCTGTCAGTTGGTCATTGTCAACTTGCAATGGCTGGCCACTGCACTCCTCATCTTCAAGGTTCTTGTCTTTGCAAATGATGTTGCAAGTTGTCTCAGCTGTTTTATGACCCATTTTGAACTCGAATAAGAGAATTACTCAATTTTCCTTTTTGTCTAACATCTCCCTAGTCTAAATATAAACAGCAAGTATTGTCATTAGAAAAACAAAGCGACGACTGCACATTAAAATGATGTATAGCATAACCCTATTTAAGAATGTATTTCAGTATCAAAGCAAAGATCAACAATGCAAAACCACAATTACTTTTGCACCAACCCAACAGTTCCCCGGCCAGAGATCCCATGTTCCCAGTATTAGAAGGTGGATTACCACGTTCCTACTCTTAATTGCCTTTTTCCTTGTACTTCTGAACTCATTTTCCGAAAGCACCAGGTTTTTATTTGAAAGTGTTGGGAGCGTCAGGACTAATGGGAGAGGTTTAGAGAATGGCCAGTGTATAAATATGCATCTTTTGTAAAAGCATTTTCCCTAATGATTTGATGTCTCATAATTTAGTATTTCTAGAAATCTCATTGACATCAAACTTGGCTTTAAAAGTGCAGTGAAATATTTTATTTCCATTGTTAAATGTGCTACTGCTTATTTTCTGAGGTCTTGCCCACAGTTAGATACTGTGGTCACCTGAATTAAATTCACCCATTCCTATCCATTTTAGTTCTCTGATTTCTAAAATGTCAATGCTCAGTCTTGCCATCTCCTGTTTGACCACATCCAGATTACCTTGATTGATGAACCTAACATTTCAGGTTCCTAAGCAATATTGTTCCTTATTTCACTGGACTTTACCTTCACGACCAGACAACATCCACAACTGGGCGTTGTTCCCGCTTTGACTCATCCTCTTCATTCTGGAGATACTAGTAATTGCCCTCCACTCTTCCCCAGTAGTATATTGGACACCTACTGACCTGGGGTGCTCATCTTTGAGTGTTGTATCTTTTTGCCTTTTCATACTGTTCATGGGGTTCTCAAAGCAAGAATACTGAAGTTGTTTGCCATTCCCTTCTCCAGTGGACCACATTTTGTCAGGCCCTGACTAGCAGGCACATGTCCTTCAGCTGCTCCACATAGCTGGATGACATGTCTGGCATCCTGGGTGTCCCACTGTTGGTCCTTGTTGAGTGTGTAAACCTTCACCAGCTGTTGGATGTTGATCACTGTGCTGCCTGGGGGCTGAGGCAGAGGCCCTGCTGGAGTCACAGGGAAGGGGGTCCAGGGAAGTCTCAAGCTGGTGTTGGAGGATGCCCAGGAGTGGACGGTCCCTGCCATCACTGCTGCCACTGGCCACCCTGGGGCCGATATGCTGCCCAGGACAGAGGGTGCCCTGGCCTCTCCACTGCCCATACTCTGCATTTAAGTTAAATAGAGAAACAATATACAGCTTTGACATACTCCTTTCCTAATTTTGAAACAGTCTGTTGTTCCATGTCCGGTTCTAACTGTTGCTTCTTGGTGTGCATATAAGCTTCTCAGATGATAGGTAAAGTGATCTTGTATTCACATGCCTTTGAGAAGTTTCCTCAGTTTTTTGTGATCCAAACAGTGCAAGGCTTTAGCGTAGTCAATGAAGCAGATGTAGATGTTTTTCTGGAATTCCCTTGCCTTTTCTATGATACATGTGTTGGCAGTTTGACCTCTGGTTCCTCTGCCTTTTCTAAACCCAGTTTGTACATCTGGAAGTTCTCGGTTCACATACTGCTGAAGTCTAGCCTGAAGGATTTTGAGCATTACTTTGCTAGCATGTGAAATGAACACAACAGTACAATAGTTTGAAGATTCTTTGGCATTGCCCTTTGGGATTGGGATGAAAACAGCTTTTCAAGTCCTGTGGTCATTGCTGAGTTTTCCCGATTGCTGGCATATTGATTGCAGCACTTTAACCATCATCTTTTAGGATTTTAAATAGCTTAGCTGGAATTCTATCACCTCCACTAGCTTTGTTCTAAGTGATGATTCCTATGGCCCACTTGTTTTCTCACTCCAGAATGTCTGGCTCTAGGTGAGTGATAACACCATCATGGTTATCTGGGTTATTAAGATGTTTTTTGTATGGTTCTTCTGTATAATCTTGCCACCTCTTGTTAATCTCTTCTGCTTCTGTTGGTTCAGTCGCTCAGTTGTGTCCGACTCTTTGCGACCCCATGAATTGCAGCACGCCAGGCCTCCTTGTCCATCACCAACTCCCGGAGTTTACTCAAACTCATGCCCATCGAGTCGGTGATGCCATTCAGCCATCTCATCCTCTGTTGTCCCCTTCTCTGCCCCCAATCCCTCCCAGCATCAGGGTCTTTTCCAATGAGTCAACTGTTTGCATCAGGTGGCCAAAGTACTGGAGTTTCAGCTTCAACATCAGTCCTTCCAATGAACACCCAGGACTGATCTCCTTTAGGATGGACTGGTTGGATCTCCTTGCAGTCCAAGGGACTCTCAAGAGTCTTCTCCAACACCACGGTTCAAAAGCACCGATTTTTCAGCACTCAGCTTTCTTTATAGTTCAACTCTCACATCCATACATGACCACTGGAAAAACCATAGCCATGACTAGATGAACCTTTGTTGGCAAAGTAATGTCTCTGCTTTTTAATGTGCTGTCTAGGTTGGTCATAACTTTCCTTCCTGCTTCTGTTAGGTCCTTGCCATTTCTCCCCTTTATTGTGCCCATCTTTGTATGAAATGCTCTCTTGGTATCTCTATTTTTTTTTTTTTTTTTTTGAAGTGGTCTAGGTTTTCCTATTCTTTCTCTTTGCATTGTTCACTTAGGAAGGCTTTTTTATCTCTCTTTGCTGTTCTTTGGAACTGTGCATTTATCTGTGTATATCTTTCCCTTTCTCCTTTGCTCTTTGCTTCTCCTTTTTTCTAAGCCATGTGTAAGGCCTCCTCAGACATCTGTTTTTCATTTTTCATTTTTCTTTGGGATAGTTCTGGTCACCACCTTCTGTACATTGTTACCAATCTCTGTCCATAGTTCTTCAGGCACTCTATCAGATCTAATCCCTTGAATATATTTGTCACTTCCACTGTATCATCATAAGGAATTTTACTTAGGACCTGAATGGCCTAGTGGTTTTCCCTACTTTCTTCAATTTAAGTCTGAATTTTGCAATAGGAGCTCATGACCTGAGCCACCGTCATCTCCAGGTCTTGTTTTTGCTGACTGTGTAGAGTTTCTCCATCTTCAACTGCAAAGAATATAATCAATCTGATTTTGGTGTTGACCATCTGGTACTCTCCATGTGTAGAGTCATCTAGAAGAGGGTGTTTGCTGTGATTAATGTGTTCTTAGCAAAACTCTGTTAGCCTTTGCCCTGCTTCTTTATGTATTCCAAGGCCAAACTTAACCTGTTAACTCCAGGTATCTCTTTACTTCCTACTTTTGCATTCCAATCCCCTATGATGTAAAGGACATCTTTTTTTGTTGTTAATTCTAGAAGGTCTTGTAGATTTCATAGCATCATTCAACTTCAGCTTCTTTGGCATTAGTGGCTGGGGTATATAGACTTGGATTACTGTGATGTTGAATTATTTTCATTGGAAATGAATTGAGATCATTCTGTCATTTTTGAGACTGCACCCAGGTACTGCATTTTGGACTCTGTTGACTGTGGCAGCTACTCCATTTCTGTGGCAAAGGGATTCTTTGCCACAGTAGTAGATATAATCATCTAAATTAAATTCACCCATTCCCATTCATTTTAGTTCACTGATTCCTAAAGTGTCGATATTCAGTCTTCCCATTTCCTGTTTGACTACATCCAATTTACCTTGATTCATGGACCTAACATAACATTTCAGGTCCTATGCATCAGACTTTCACCAGCAGACACATCCACAACTGGGCATCGTTTCTGCATTGGCTCATCCTCTTCATTCTTTCTAGAGTTATTTCTCTGCTCTTTCCCTGTAGTATATTGGACACCTACCTACCTTTGGGGCTCATCTTCCACTGTCAAATCTTTTTGCCTTTTCATACCGTTCGTGGGGTCTTCAAGGTAAGAATACTGAAGTGGTTTGCCATTCCCTTCTCCAGTTGACCACATTTTGTCAGAACTCTTCACCATGTCCTTGCCATCTTGGGTAGCCCTGCAAGGCATAGCTCATAGTTTCACTGAATTACATGGTGCTGTGATCCAAGTGATCATGTGTCTCTTGTAGCAGTCTTTATTTTAAGGTCTATTTTAGCTGATAGGGGTATTGCTACTCTTATCTTTCTTTTGATTTCCATTTGCATGGAATCTTTTTCTTGCCCCTCACTTTTAGTCTGTATGTATCCCTAGATGTGAACTGGCTCTCTTCTAGATAGCATATATACGGTTCTTGTTTCACATCCATTCAGCCAGTCTGTGTCTTTTGGTTGGAGCATTAATCCATTTTCATTTAAGGTAATTATTGTTATGTATTGGAACTTCTTAGATGTCACTAGCAGTAAAGAACCCGCCTGCCAATGCTGGAGATGTAAAAGATGCGGGTTTGATCACAGGGTTGGGGAGATCCCCTGCAGGAGGGCATGGCAACCCACTCCATTATTCTTGCCTGGAGAATCCCATGGTCAGAGGAAAGTGACGGGCTACAGTCCATAGGGTCGCAAAGAGCCAGACACAGATGAAGTGACTTAGCATGCACGCCTGCATACTGATATCTATTATCCTATTACCATTTCTTACTGTTTCAGGTTTGTTTTTGTAGGTCTTTTCCTTACCTTGTATTTCCTGCCTAGAGAAGTTCCTTTAACATTTGTTGTAAAGCTGGTTTGGTGATACTAAATTCTCTTAACTTTTGCTTGCCTGTAAAGCTTTTAATTTCTCTGTTGAATCTGAATGATATCCTTGCTAGGTAGAGTAATCTTTGTAGTAGGTTTTTTCGTTTCATCACTTTAAATATATCCTGCCTCTGCCTTCTGGCCTGCAGAGTTTCTGCTGAAAAATCAACTGATAACCTTATGAGTAGTCCCTTGTAAGTTATTTATTGCTTTCCCCTTGCTGCTTTTAATGTTTTTTCTTTGTGTTTAATTTTTGTTAGTTTGATTAATACGTGTCTTGGCGTGTTTCTCCTTGGGTTTATCCTATGTGAGACTCTCTGGACTTCCTGAACTTGGATGGGTATTTCTGTTCCCATGGTAGGGAAGTTTTCATCTATGATCTCCTCAAATATCTTCTAATATACTTTTTCTTTTCTCCTCCTGGGATCCCTATTATTTGAATGTTGGTGTGCTTACTGTTGTCCCAGAGGTCTCCAAGAGTATTTTCATTTCTTTTCATTTTTGTCCCTTTATTCTGCTCTGCTTTTTTCCACCATTCTTATCCTTTCTTCTGCCTCAGTTATTCTGCTAATGCATTTTGCTAGTGTATTTCTGCCTCAGTTATTTTGCTAGTGTATTCCTCTAGTGTATTTTTTTTATTTCAGTTATTGTGGTGTTCATTGCTGATTGTTTGTTCTTTAGTTTTTCAAGGTCTTTGTTAAAAATTTGTTGTATCTTCTTGATCCAGGCCTCCATTTTCTTTATCTCTGCCTCCATTCTATTTCTGATATTTGGGATCATCTTTACTATCATTACTCCGAATTCTTTTTCAGGTAGACTGCCTATTTCCCCTTATTTGCTTGGGGTTGTGGGGTTTTACCCTGTTCCTTCATCTGCTGCATATTTCTCTATCTTCTCATTTTGTTTGGGGTCTCATTTCTGCAGGCTGCAGGGTTATGGTTCTTACTTGTGTCTGCCCCCTGTGGGTGTGGTTGTACCATTGCCTTCTTTAGACTTCCTGGTGGGGGGACTGTGCCTCTCTTGTGGTGGGTGGAGCTGGATCTTATCCCTCTGATGATCAGTGCTGGATCCAGTGGTGTGTTTTTGGCTGTCTGTGAACCTAGTATGGCTTTAGGCAGCTTGTCTGCTAATGGGTGGGTTTGTGTTATTGTTTTACTAGTTGTTTGGCATGAGTCATCCAGCACTGGCGCTTGCTGGCCATTTGGTGGAGCCAGGTCTTAGTGTAGCGATGGAAGCCTCTGGGAGAGCACTCACAAATATTCCAAGAGGTCTGGAGTTCTCTGGTGGTTCAAAGCCCTGGACTCAGGTCTCCCACCTCAGTGGCTCAGGCCCAACCCCTGCCTGGAGCATCAAGACCCCACAAGCCACATGGCACAGAAGGAGAGGAAAAAAAGAAAAAAACAAAAACCAACCAACCAACAAGAAACGGACAAAACTCTGACAAATGGTGAAAGCAAAATTAAACATACAAAAACACATAAAGAAAGGCAATTTCACACTCACAAAAAAGAAAAAAGAGGCAACAAAAAAGAGAGCAATCAAATCAACAAACAAACCCATAAATGAAAACAAACACAAAACCAAGAGCAAATCAAATGCAGAAAGCAAACTAGAAAAAGGCAAAGAAAGCATAGGCTGTGGGGATACTGGTCGGCACTGATCTCTTTGCAGAATTCTCTCTGCTTTGCCTTCTGCATACCTGTTGCTACAGTCTCCAAACTCTCCACTGTTCCTGCCAGTGAGGGGGCTTCCTAGTGTGGGGAAAATTTTCCTCCTTCACAGCTCCTTCCCAAAAGCACAAATCTTGTCCCAATTCCTTCCTATCTTGTTATGTGGACATGAGCTTGCCTTTTTGGAAGTCTGAGGTCTGCCAGAGCTCAGTAGGTGTTCTGTAGGACTTGTTCCACTTGCAGATGTATTTTTGATGTATTTGTGGGGAGGAAGGTGATCACGTCTTACTCCTCTGCCATTTTGAAGGGACCCCTAAGTTACTTTAAAGTAATTGTGCTTCCTTACTTGGAATTACTTAGGGGTAGTATCTATGTTACAGGGTGATTAAAAACATCTAGAAGATTACCTGGCTTTTAGTAGTCTCACTAGTAAATAGCAGTTATGTACTTTGTTTTATGCTTTAACCCAGGTTACTTCATTAAAAAAAAAAAATTCCCAATAATGTTGGTTGTTCCTCTTTGTGGCACCAGGTATGACAAAGCTATCAAGAATTCTGCTTTTGACTCCCTAGTATAGTTGTTTTTATTGTGACATTCCATTGAAATTGAAGGGGGAATAGAATTTTCAAAGAAAAAAATTTTTAACCCATCAAGAATGTCTACTATTCAGATACATTTTCTAACATTCACTCCTTACGTGGATTCAGTTTGTTTTTAAATGTAGTTCTGGAGAGAAGTTATATATAATTAAAGACTTTAATGTAGGTTTAATTATAAAGAGCTGAAACCACCCTAAATATCCTTTGAGGCAGGCACCTCATAGCCTAGATCCTATTAACAGCAGTTACATGTAATGAGGTTAGTTAAAGATTAACTGTAGATCTGGAGGAGTTCCCATGCATAGCCCCCCTTAGTGATTTTAAATGTTTCCCATTACAAATATAAGTGAAAAAAGTTTTTTAACTTAAAAAATCAGTGCTACTTTTTAAAATCATGAGGTTTGAAATTTATTTTTATTGAAGTATGGTTGGTTTACGAGTGTGTTAGTTTCAAGTACACAGCAAAATGATTTGGCAATATATGTATGGGTATATGTTTTATTTTCAGATTCTCTTCCATTATAGATTATTATAAGATATCAAATGTAGTTCCCAGTGCTATACAGTAGGTCCTTGTTGTTTATTGTATATGCAGTAGTTTGTATCTGTTAATCCCAAAGTTCTAGTTTATCCCTACCTCCCTTTCCCCTTTGGTAATCATAAGTTTGTTTTCTATGTCTGTGAGTCTATTTCTGTTTTGTACATAAGTTCATTTGTATCATCTTTTTAGATTCCACATGTGATATATTCGTCTTTGCCTGAGTTAGTCAATAATCTCTAGATCCATCCACATTGCTGCCAATGGCACTGTTTCATTCCCTTTTTATGGCTGAGTAATATTCCATTGTGGACATATGCGTATGTGTGTGTGTATCTTTATCCACTCATCTATTGATGTACACTCAGGTTGCTTTCATGTTTGGGCTATTGTAGATAGTGCCACTATGAACATTGGGGTGCCTGTATCTTTTTTAATTAGAATTATAATTTTCGTTGTTCCTTCATATTTGCCCAGGAGTGAATGGGATTGCTGGATCAAATGGTAGTTCTATTTTTACTTTTTTGAGAAACTTTGATATGTTTTTCATAGTGGCTACACCAAATTACATTCCTAGCAGCAGTGTAGGAGGGTTCCTTTTTCTCCACACCCTCTCCAGCATTTATTTTTTGTAAACTTTTTGATGATGGCCGTTCTAAATGGGGGAGCTGATAAATCAGTAGTTTTGATTTGTGTTTCTCTACTAATTAGCAATATTGAACATTTTTTGTATGCCTGTTGAACATCTGGATATCTTCTTTGGAAAAATGTCTCTTTAGGTCTTCTGCCCAGTTTTTGACTGTTTAAAAAAAAATATATATATATATATATAGAGAGAGAGAGAGAGAGAGAGAGCACTGTATGAACTATTTGTACATTTTGGAAATTAAGCTTTTGTTAATCACATTGTTTGTAAACATTTTCTCCCAGGCTGTATGTTGTTCTTTCATTTTTTAATAGTTTCCTTTGCTGTGAAAATGCTTATAAGCTTGATTAGGTCCCATTTGTTTATTTGTGCTTTTATTTCTTTTGCCTTAGGAGGCTGACTAATGCTATTATTCCTGTAAAAGAACATTTTGCCTGTGTTCTCTTCTAGGAGTTCTATGGTGCCATGCCTTATATTTAAGTCCTTAAGCTATTTTGAGTTCATTATTGTGTATGATGTGAGGGAGTGTTCTAACTTCATTAATTTACATGTGGCTGACTGTCCAGCTTTTCAATACTACTTACTAAAGAGACTGTCTTTTCTCCCTTGTAAACTCTTCTCTCCTTTGTGAAAGGTTAATTGAAAAGTTCAGTTCAGTTCAGTCGCTCGGTTGTGTCCTGCTCTTTGCGACTCCATGAATTGCAGCATGCCAGGCCTCCCTGTCCACCAACTCCCGGAGTTTACTCAAACCCATGTCCATCGAGTCGGTGATGCCATCCAACCATCTCATCCTCTGTTGTCCCCTTCTCCTCCTGCCCCCAAATCCCTCCCAGCATCAGGGTCTTTTCTAATGAGTCAACTCTTTGCATCAGGTGGCCAAAGTACTGGAGTTTCAGCTTCAGCATCAGTCCTTCCAATGAACACCCAGGACTGATCTCCTTTAGGACGGACTGGTTGGATCTCCTTGCAGTCCAAGGGACTCTCAAGAGTCTTCTCCAACATCAACATCCAATTGATGTTCAAAAGCATCAATTTTTTGGCCATAAGTGGGTTTATTTCTGGATTCTCTATTCTGTTCCATTGATCCATATGTCTTTTTGTGCCACGACCACACTATTTTGATTACTGTAATTTTGTATTATTGTCTGAATTCTGGGAGGGTTTATTTTTTTTTATTCAGGATGCTTTGGCAAGTCTGTGTCTTTTATGGTTCTATCTAAATTTTAGGATCATTTGTTCTACTTCTGTGAAAAATGTCATGGGTAATCTGAAAGGGATTGCATTAAATCTATAAATTGGTTTGGATAGTATGGCCATTTTAATGATATTAATTCTTCCAATTCAAGAACATGAGATATATTTCCATGTCTCTGAATCCTTCAATTTTTTTTATCATTTACATAGTTCACAGAGAATAAGTCTTTCACCTCTTTGGTCAGATTTATTCCTAGGTTTTTTTTTTTATGTGATTATAAAACATTATTTTTACTTACTTTTCTGATATGTCAACCCTAGTGTAAAGAAATGCAATAAATTTCTGTATGTTAATCATATATCCCGTTACATTGCTGAATTAGTTCATCAGTTCTAATAATTTTTGTGTGGCATTTTTATGGTTTTCTATATAGAATATCATGCTACCTGCTTATAATGAAAATTTTACCTCTTCCTTTCCAATTTGGATGCCTTTTTAAAAAGAAATCCAGTGCTTTTAAAAACTGCTGGATTTACTCTTGACTAAAGGCAGCATAGGTAGGTACAGTTTTGAGAATAAGAACAAGCCTAAATGATTAGAGTGTGTCATTAATAGAGAAGTTTTAATTTTAAAAGATGTTGCTATTTTTTATGTTTTTCAATTTTTTTAGAAACATTCAAATTATTTTGTGTATCCTCTATAGTCATAGTTCAGTTCAGTTCAGTTCACTCACTCAGTCGTGTCCAACTCTTTGCAACCCCATGGACTGTAGCACACCAGGCCTCCCTGTCCATCACCAACTCCCAGAGTTTACTCAAACTCATGTCCATTGAGTCGGTGATGCCATCCAACCATCTCATCCTCTGTTGTCCCCTTCTCCTCCTGCCCTCAATCTTTCCCAGCATCAGGATCTTTTCAAATGAGTCAGCTCTTCACATCAGGTGGCCAAAGTATTGGAGTTTCAGCTTCAACATCAGTCCTTCCAATGAACATTCAAGACTGATCTCCTTTAGAATGGACTGGTTGGATCTCCTTGCAGTCCAAGGGACTCTCAAGAGTCTTCTCTAATACCACAGTTCAAAAGCATCAATTCTTCAGTGCTCAGCTTTCTTTATAGTCCAACTCTCACATCCATACATGACTGTTGGAAAAACCATAGCCTTGACTAGACGGACCTTTGTTGGCAAAGTAATAGTAATATAGCCATAGTAATCCAAGTCTATGCCCCAAACACTAATGCCAAAGAAGCTGAAGATGACCATTTCTATGAAGACCTATAACACCTTCCAGAACTAACACCCCAAAAAAAAAAAAAAATGTCCATTCATCATAGGGGATTTTCCAATTTGCTGTCATATTGACTGCAGCACTTTAACAGCATCATCTTTTAGGATTTTAAATAGCTCAGCTGGAATTCCATCATCTCCATTAGCTTTGTTTGCAGTAATGCTTGTAAGGCCCACTTGACTTCATACTCCAGGATGTCTGACTCAGGTGAGTGACCCCACCATCGTGGTTATCTGGGTCATTAAAACCTTTTTTGTATAGTTCTTCTGTGTATTCTTGACAGCTCTTCTTAGTCTCTTCTGCTTCTGTTAGGTCCCTACCATTTCTGTCCTTTATTGTGCTGCCCAGCCTTGCATGAAATGTTCCTTTGATATCTCCAATTTTCTTGAAGAGGTCTCTAGGTTTTCCCATTCTATTGCTTTCCTCTATTTCTTTGCATTGTTCATTGAAAAGGTCATTTTATCTCTCCTTGCTATTCTCTGGAACTCTGCATTCAGGTGGGTACATCTTTCGCTTCCTCCCTTGCCTTTTCTTCTTTTCTCTGCTATTTAAAAAGCCTGCTCAAAAAAAAAAAAAAAAAAAAAAGCCTGCTCAGACAACCACTTTGCCTTCTTGAATTTATTTTTCTTTGGGATGGTTTTGGTCACTGCCTTCTCTCCAGTGTTACAAACCTCCATCCCTAATTCTTTCAGGCACTCTGTCTACCAGATCGAATCCCTGAATCTATTCATCACCTCTACTGTAAAATCATGGGATTTGATTTAGGTCATATCTGAATGGCCTAGTATTTTTTCCTACTTTCTTCAAATTAAGCCTGAATTTTGCAAACAGGATCTCATGATCTCAGTTACAGTCAGCTCCAGGTCTTATTTTTGCTTACTGTATAGAGCTTCTCCATCTTTGGTCACAAAGAATATAATCAGTCTGATTTCGGTATTGACCGTCTGGTGCTGTCCGTGTGTAGAATCGTCTCTCGTGTTGTGGAGGAGGATGTTTGCTATGATCAGTATGTTCCCTTGACAAAACTATTAGCTCTTCCCTGCTTCATTTTGTGCTCTAAGGCCAGACTTGCCTGTTATTCCAGGTTATTCCGTTATTATTCTCTTGACTTCCTACTTTTGCATTCCTGTTCCTATCCTGGGCTTTATACTATTTTTGCCATACATTTTACTTGGCCATACGTTAAAACCCCACAATACATTGCTATTTTGCCTTAAGCCTTCTATTATTTTTTAAAGAGATAATAGATGTTCTTTTTTTTTTCTCATTTTTCAGTCTTTTTCCTCTGTTTCATTTTGGATAGTTTCTATTGTTATAGTTTCAAGTTCATTAATCTTCTGCAGTGTCTGCTCTGCCTTTAATCCCATTCAGTTTATTTTTCACGTCAAGTGTTGTCATTTTAACCTCTAAATTAGATCTTTTAACAAAAATCTTTTGTGTCTCCTAAACATCTTCAATCTCTCCTATTTCCTTGAACATATGGAATACTGATATAACTTTTAATATCCTTGCTATCATCTTTTCATTTCTGAGCTTGCATTGCTTTTTATCATATCATGGGTCATATTTTCTTGCTTATTTGTGTGCCTGGTGATTGTGGCTTTTTGTTTTACCTCCTTGGATGCTGGGTATTTTTATATTTACTTGAGCTTTATTATGCAACATGATTAAATTACTTGAATCATTTTGATCCTTTCAGGTTTGTGGCCTGAGCTCTGTTAGACAGGATCAGAGCAGCGTTTAGTCTAAGGCTAGTTTATCCCCACTATTGATGCAAAATCTTTTGAGTACTTTACCCATTGCCCTCTGAATTGTCAGGTTTCCCATGCTGGTTGGTGAGAAGAAGAGCTATTCCTGGCCAGTGTGAGCTGTAGGGTTTGCTTCCTCTCTAATTAGAGTCTCATCCTTCTTCGTGGTTCTGTCCTGGCCCCAGTAGTTTCCTCACAAATGTGATGATCTCAGATGGAGACTTCTCTGTCTACAGCTCTGCTCTCCAGTCTTTTACCCTGCAAATTCTGACTGCCTCCGCGTCTCTGGACTTGCAGCTCTTTCACCTTAGAGTGACTGTGCCTAACTTCCCCTCCCTGCACTGTCACCTGAGAGCATCTCTCCAGACAGTAAGCTGGGACAATCCTTGGGCTCACTTCACTTTCCACCCCCATCTCCCAAGGATCACTGTCCTTCATTGTGGTCACTGTCCAGTATCTTGAAAACTGCCATTTCATACAGTTTCTCTAGTTTTCTAGTTTCAGATAGAGTAAATTTAGTCCTGGTTGGTATATCCATTTTACAAACTAGAAAATTGAAGGTCTGAAACACTAAGTAGCTGTGAGCTATTAGTGGAGCCAGAACTGGAATCTAGGCATTATAAGGCATTATACACCAAGACCTGGTGCTTTTCCCACAATGTCGTGCTGCCTTTTCTAAGTAGCAATTTCCTTATGTAATTGAAGTTTACCCCTTTAAGCCTTAAAGTTTAAGCTAAGCCATTTTTTGTTGGAAAAAATTAAAAAATGATTAAGTATTCCCTGCCTTCTTAAACCTCTTCCAAGGTGGCGCTAGTGGTAAAGAACCCACCTGCCAATGCAGAAGACCCAAGAGGTTCTGGTTCGATTCCTGGGTTGGGAAGATCTCCTGGAAAAGGGCATAGCAACCCACTCCAGTATTCATGCCCGGAGAATCCCATGGACAGAGGAGCCTTCTTAAAAAGAGCATTTTGAACATATTTGAATCTCTACATTATTAATATTAGTTACAATTTTCTGTCATGGTTATCAACCCTATCCGACCTAAGCAATCCCTTTTTAATGAAATAGTTAATTGGTTTAATAGTTAATCCCTTTTATCCTGAAGCATCTGGACCCTTGACAATCACCAGGCTGGGACTGCTGCACTTGCTGCAATTGTGATGGGCAAAGAAGTGCTAGCAGGTCCCTCACTTCCCCGACTGTACTAAAATGGCCCTCCTCTCCCTGCTGATGAGGGTCAGTTACCCCTGTGTTCAGGTCCCTGGACACAGAGTTCAAAGTGCCCTGGGGGGCAGCCATAGCTTATAGTTGAATGGACTCTCGCTGTGGGCCCTGGCAAGTGTAACCCTCTTGAGAAGTAGGACCTTCAACCCCGTAGGGCCCAGCTTTGTGAGGACAGCAAGGGTAACCCCACCACCACCACTGTGAGTCATGGGGAGTAACAGTGAATGGGGCTACTCTTGCTTCTATCCCTTGGTTCCTAGACCCACATATTATTGAGAAAGAAGCATCATGAGAGGTCCCTCATTTAACGCATATCCCACATTCTGAAAAATGGCAGTGCAGTCTTTTAGTGTATTGACTCTGAATACTATGAGTTGGTGCTTCACTTGTGCCTTCAAAAGGTACTTCTGGTGTTCTGTGAGGCTGGCTGCTTCTGGCTGGTGCAGGATGTAACATATAATATAACTAGTGGGTTCCATGGTAATGGGCTCACTCCCACACTTACTTTGCCGTAAAGTGTGTTTCCTGGTTGGATGCTATGTTATATAGGATACTTGTGGATTGCGGAGTCTATATAGATAGTAGTGCTGGCTGAGGCTCTGCAAACAGGGAACACAAGCCCTTACCTAGAAGAGCTATCCATCCCTGTGAGGAACAAATTGCTGGCCCTTTTGGGATGAAGGGAGTCTGAAGTACTTGATTTGCCACCAAGTAGCCAGTTGGTCTCTCTGAGGATTAGTGCCTATCGCTGACAGGTTAGCCATTTCAGAGGCAAGAGTAGCTAGACTGACCTTGGTAATCTATATGCACGTTAGGGAATGCAGTGGATTCCCATCCCCCAGATCTTCCCTCCACCACTCTGACTCAGCTCTCTGCCCTTAGGAGGCTGACCTCTTTGTCACCGCATCATCTGGGCTCCCCTGCCCTGTAGGTTTGATCACTGGGAGGCCCAGCAGATCAGAGAGTAAGAGGAGAGATTATCTCCTAGCTTCTTATCTTCCAAGTCTTGGTTTTGCAGACCTGTCAAAGGACACACCTCCTCTTGAGCAGACCTTTGTTTAGCTCTGAGCATTCACAGGATTCCAACAACAGTTCCCTCTTCTCACTTCAGCGAGAAATAGTCATGGCCTCCAACTGTTTATACTCCAGAATGCTTCTTTCACATCCCCTGTCGGCTTCACTTAATCTGCCCCACCATATAAACAGTCTCTACAATCAAACTATCTTCAGTTTGAATACTGTCTCTTCCTTCCAGGGTCCTAACTGACATAAGATAGAGTATTTTCTTCCTTACCTTTTAAAATGATGTGTAGACAGTAAACATATTTTCACCTTTCCTTAATTCACTTGACAAATATTTGCCAGATCCTGCACTGTTCTTTGAGAAAACAGTGGCGAACAAGACAAAGGGGCAACTTTGTCTTGTTAATAGAGGTAACTTCAAACAGTGATAAATGATTCCCCTGAGTAATCCTTCTGAAGACTGTGAGTGAAGCTTCCTTAGATTGGACAATGTGGATAGGTCTTTCGGAGATAATAAGGTTTAAGGACCTGAGGACCTTATCCTAAAGGAGGAGCTTGCTCAAAGATCCTAGAGCAGGGTATTCCAGAAAGTGAGGCAGTAGGCAAGGACAAAGGCCAAAGGAACCAATGAGCTTGGCTTTTTTGATACACAGAAGCTTCTGGAATATAGTGAACAATACATGCAGGTGATGGGCAATTTGCCTATGTGTTTGTAGCAAGAACGAAGTGCCAACTTATAATATGGTGTTGACCTCTTTTCAAAGAAGACAGTCCAGTTTGCTGAGCAAATACTTTTCAGGCTACTTATTGGGCATATACTAGATTTTAGCAAGACCTCTGTCGAACGACTCAACTGTAACCCCAAGTCACCTAAGGTCACAGCTATGAAGTTGCAGGGGTGAGGTGCCAACCATTTTTGTTTTACTCCAATCTCAGAGGTACTTTTCTCCTCCAAGTTAAGGGAGTAAGGAGGAACATGTCAGCTGAAGGTCCTCAGCAGTTTTAAGAGCTTTGTAATGTGTCCAAAGAAGCTAATAAATCCGAAGATACCCAGAGAGGGAGCAGGAAGATACAGAGGTCCTTTTTTTGTTTTTTTCCAAAAACCACTGTGTATTTGCCCAAATTACAAAGATCCAAGTTAGTCTGTTGTTTTTATTTGAGTATTACTGGAGTCAGTGGGAGACTATGTAGGACCCATTTTAGGATATAATATGCCAAGTAGGAATTTGAGCCAGCAGAGAATGCGCCTGACTTCAGTCTTGCCCCCCTTTCTTAAAAAAGACTGTTCCAGCGGCTTGGTTATCATTCAGGTTTTCCTACTTTAACCACGTGTTAAATAATATACAGAATCACAGTATGGCTTAAATGTGGTACATATTAGATGATTATTTTTGGCCATATTGTGTTTCCATTGGGCTTCACTGGTGGCTCAGATAGTAAAAAATCTGCCAGCAATGCTGGAGACTTGGGTTCAATCCCTGGGTTGGGAAGAACCCCTGGAGAAGGACATGGCAACCCACGCCAGTATTCTTGCCTGGAGAACTCCATGGACAGAGGAACCTGGTGGGCTACCAGTCCGTGGGACCGCAGAGGCGGACACGACTGAGCGACTAACGCGTTCTTGTGCTTCCATTACAGAATGAAGCTATCAGCTCATCAAAAGTTGGAATTCTTTTCCCCTATCTTTTGCACTTGTTAAAAGTCTCAATTTTCTCAAAGGAAAGCCTTTACCTAGGTCAGTAATTGTAAGCCTTATTACAATGGTCTGGCACATAATAAATGGTGAGGGTATTAAAGATTCTTAGACTCACTCCTCCGCCAGACGCAATCCCGATTAACTGCGTCTGTGTGAATGCACAAGAGGTCCCTTTCCGCCACCAAACGGCGCTAGGACACCATCCAGAAACGATTCACCAAGTTAGCCCTAGGGTTTAAAGTTTTGAACTCTTTAAAAAAGTGTCAGATAGGTTAATTCACAAGTTGAGGGGAATCTTCCCAAGAAATTAGTGATGACGCAGCCAGCGGTGGGCTGCTGAAGGCGCTCTCAGCCTCCGGGTGCATCTCAGACCTCTTGGAATTTTGCAGCTGGAACTCGGGCTGGGGAGTCGCAGACGTGCGGGAGCGGCAGTGGGTGCAGCCCGACGGCGAGAGCAGGTAAGGGCAGAGGTGCGTGCTGAGCGCCCTGGGCTCGCCGGGCGCGCTCGGGGGGTGCTCGGAGTAGCGGGCTTCCTTCCCGCCCCCGCCCCCTCGCCGCGCCGGGCCGCCGGGGCCGCTCCTCCCCTGGGTGGGTCCCGGCTCCTTTTCTGGCAGGGTCTATTTGCATAGAGGAAACTGCCCAAAGTGGCCGCTGTGGAGGAGCTGGCAGCGGGGAAGGGGGTGTGCGCCGCGGTCCAGCAGCTGCCCAGAGGCCGCGTCCCGCGCCCGGCCGACCTCGTGCCTCGGGCTCTCCCGACAGTTCCCACACGCTCAGCCCGCGTCCCCGGGCTCTGTGCACCGCCGGTTCCGAGAGCTCACGCCTGACGAACGCGCCATGAGTCCAGGCCGGCGCGCCTGCGAGGACGAGCGGAACGGAGAGCCGGCTGGCGGCGGCGGCGGCGGCGGACCGGTGAGCCCGGCGACTGGAGCGCGGGCCTGGGCGGTGAGCGCGCTGTGCCTGCTGCTCTCCGCGAGTTCGGCGGTCGCCTGCCTGCTGCTGGGCGTCCAGGCGGCCGCGCTGCAGGGCCGGGTGGCGGCCCTCGAGGAAGAGCGGGAGCTGCTGTGGCGCGCGGGGACCCCCGACGCCTTGGCCGCCTGGGCCGAGCCGCGGCTGGAGCGCCTGTTGCGTGAGGTAGGGCGCGGCGTGCCGGCCGGGAGCCGTGGCGCTGGGGAGGGGTCGCCCGCCAGCGGTGAGCGCCCGAGTGCGTCCCGGCAGGCTGCACGGGGAAGGGTCGGAGGCGACCGAGGCTGGGGTGCAGGCGGCCGAGTGATCGGTCCTACAGTTCCCGCCCCAGCCTCAGGGTCGGCTTGCGGGAAAAACAAGCTTAGAAGGACTGTTTCGGGGACAAGCAGGGGGAGGAAGAGGAAAGACTGCGGACTTTGAAGTAACAGATCTAGGGGCGAGTTTCCACGGGTGTGCGCGCTTGGACCGATGGCTTCCCGTCTGCGTTAAGCGCCTGCCCTCTTACCTGTGCCGGGATAATGAAGATGTCTGGTGACTCTTGTCACTGGTAGCAGCTGCTGTCCCCAGCGCTGATATATTTGCAGAGGTGTGGGGCCTCCAGCAGACCAGAGGTCTCCTGGTGGCGGGAAACCTGTGTCAGACCCGGGCCAGGGTCCTTGGAGGGACATGGTCAATTCAGCCTGCCCTGTCCACCCTCTGACCCGTCAGCAAAGTGTTTCGGAGCAGCTCCATCTTGGGGGTGCTGTGCTGTGCCTGGGGCTCCTTGAGCTCTGTGCGCACTCAGCGCAATGGAGACTTGTGGGGACGCCAGCCTCAGCTTGGCAGGGTGGGAGGAAGGAAAAACAGGGCCAGAAAACCCAGATTCTAGTTTGGGTTGACTCCATCTGGGCGATGCCACCTGGGCATTGTGGACACAGCAGATCTTGAGTTTCCTTGCTAGAAGTATGATATGAGATTCTGTGACACTTCTGTTAGGGTTGCTGCTATACTCTTCAAAGCAGAAGTCACATTTGGGACTTCAAACTTGCACCCATCATGTTGATCAAAACCACCTTCTGTGCAGCGGGGCACCTCCCAAAAGAATGGTGGTGATAGACTGGCTGGCGCACCCCTGGCTGTGCTGTCTTCCGTTGCCCGAGCCAGCCTCTACTTCCTAGGAAAGGCAGCTAACCGGATATCCCCAGCATACTCCCCAAAGTGTTAGTTGCTCAGCCCTGTCCCACTCTTTGTGACCCCATGGACTGTAGCCTGCTAGGTTCCTCTGTCCTTGAGATTTCCCAGTCAAGAATACTGAAGTGGGTTGCCATGTCTTTCTCCAGGGCATCTTACCCACCCAGGGATCAAACCCTGGTCTCCCACATTGCAGGCAGATTCTTTACCATCTGAGCCACCGAGGAAGCCCTCAAAGGACATCCTTAACTATAGTGTGAAAAGCACTACAAAGTTTCAAGGTAGAGGAGAGGAAGGGTAGGCTTGTTACTGTGGAGTCCCCTGAATTGTGCTCAGCTGTGATCTTTATTAATGAGCTGTGTATCCATTGTTGAGTTGATTCGAGTTCTTTAAAGAGAGCGGGAGAAGACTGCAGCATGCCTTCTTGATCACCATACCTATTTCTTAGTCATTTTAAGCCAGTATTACATCTCTTCTAGCTTGGTTTTGGACAAAATTGCTCCTTCATGAAATGATTTTCTACGTTTCTCCTGAAAGTGCCTGTAGACTTCAGAAATCTTTCTGGAGCACTGCTGGCAACTCCTGGCGTTGGTTTCATAGTTGCAGCCCATTATCTTTTAGCAAATCCTTAGAGACCAGGGTTTTGAACTGATTTATGGAAGGCTAGTAAAATTTCTACCTGTTAATGCAATAATCATGGCTGTTCTTTCGAATAGGGGGCCCCTCTCACTTAGTAAAAAATAAGCTATTAAGTTTGATTGAGTACATCAGAAATCCCGGTAAAACTTTTTATGAGGAACTTGCAAATTCTGTCCATTCCAACAGGGAGGAGGGTCCTAGGAAAGCAGCCACCGCTGAGAAGTGTGGATTCTTAAGTCCTGAACTACACAGATCATAGGAAAGACTGTAGTTGTTCCATCCTGCTTCCAAGGAGTTATGGGCAGAGTATTCCATCTCTGCCTCTCTCCACCACCACCCCCTTTTCTCTTCTTCAATAGTAAGGTGAAGGAAAAATTTCAAATCCTGGGATTTTCCGTTGAAATTTGCTATTCCATTCTGCAGGCTATGCCTTTAGTATAGGACACATCTCAACTAACCAGACTTGATGTGGAGGAGTCTCTACTTGGAGCATCTGAGATGCCATACTACGAGTGTAGTCGGGGTTGAGCTTCTGGCTGTTTGTGTGTCCCTGTGAAACGGGATCTCTTTCCCAGGGCACCAGGCTATTCCTTCTAGCCATTCTTCTCACAGATGTCGCTGGATGGGAAATGTACACAGCCTGGACAGTGACCCTGAGAGCCCCTGGCTGAGATGAGGGGACTGTGGGAAGTGCATAGTGGGAGTTGGTAATTGGCTTTAAATAGATCTGAATATAACTTAAAAAAAAAAAACTGTTCAATATGAAGGACAAATAAATGATGAACTGAAAAATCTCTTAAAGAAAGCACATTTGTACTTGAATATGTTTTTCAGTTCTAATTGTTCTCAGGAAGCATCCTTTCAGCCTGTGCTGAAGTGGTTGTGTATGTGAGGGTGCCTGCAGCTTGTCCTTTTACCAACAAGCTTGTTTTCAGAGAAGAGAAATCCTTGCCAACTATACACAACTTTCATGTCAGAAAAATAAAAATAAGCCGCCAAAGCCACTGTTAACATGGAACCCACTGTCTTTGTTCCCTTGGGAACGGAACCCTGAAATAACTTCTTTGGGACTGATTGATGTGCCTGATAACATAAATACAGAAGCTACAAAAAAGAATATTCATGATAACTCATGATTATTAAAGACCCTTCCCATGGTATGAAATAAATGGTTTTCAGAAAATAAGCAAGACTTTGGAGCAAGAGTCCTTAACAGTGTATCTTCAGTATGACCCCAAAATATAAATGCAAAACAAGCATCTGATATGATGCTTTTTAAGTGCTTTAAATAGCTTGCCTCAGTAATCAAACCGTCCCATTAGTTATACCTAAAGTATTACAAAAGCTTAAATTTTAGAGTAAATAAAACAGCTGCTGCTATACCACAGTAAAAATCTTAATGCAAGGATTAAAGAAACATTTAGTATTACAAGAAACTATTCCCAGCTTACAATGGATTTGTTGTTGGCTCTTGGTCTTCCCTTGTCCAGACCAATCAGTTTGAGAATAAGAAAAACCCAAAGACTCAGGGTAAAATTCAAGCCCTTTCCTTCACTACCCTCAACTATATATATATATATTAGTAAAGTTAGCATAAAACCCAGAATCAAATGGAGCTTTTTGGCCTCTGTGGCAGCTTATCACTTGTCAGGATTGCTCTGTGGTACACACTTAAAAATGCCAGTTTTTAAATCCCATGGGTCAACTGGAAATGGTATATAAATCATAGCTACATTTATTTCCTTGACATTTCCTGGTTTCCAAACCAAAAAAAGTTTCTTTCCACTTACTTCCTGGCATGTTCATTTTATCTCTCCACTTTTTTTTTTTTCCCCTTTTTGCAACAGTTTAGGAGAGCTTTATAATAACAGCAGCTTGTTTAGAACAAGCCAACTGTCAGGGTATTCCTTTCACAAAAATATTTTGAAATTGTTGAACTGGACTTTTATACATTGGCTTTAAAGATTTACAGCATCACTCCTGAAGTTGGGGATCTATAAGCTGAATGAATTTATACCAGCAGGCCGAGAAGGGTAGATGATAAATGGGATTTCAGTCCCACAATTTACTAGTCCTGGCATCTAACCTCTTCAACTTCCTGAGCTCCAGCTTCCTCTTTCCTAATATGATGGCCACAACTACCTATGCAGTGATGCGCAAATAAGGTAATGTAAAGTGTTGGTCAGTAAGCCTTTTGATGGCAAGTACCAGAATACCCTTGTGGCTCAGCTGGTAAAGAATCCGCCTGCGATGAGGGAGACCTGGGTTTGATCCCTGGGTTGGGAAGATCCCCTGGAGAAGGGAAAGGCTACCCACTACGGTATTCTGGCTGGAGAATTCCATGGACTGTATAGTCCATGGGGGTCGAAAGGAGCTGGACATGACTGAGCGACTTTCACTTTCACCAAAATACCGAAGTGTGATCCCTTAAATAATACAGTTGTTGAATTCGCTTGCATAACCAGAGGAGCCTGAAAGTCAGGCTTCAGACCTTGGGTCAGTTCCATGACCTGGCCATGCCTGGGTTCTAGGTTATTATCTGCCATTCTCTTGGCCTTTCTTCATGGTCACAAGATGGCTGCTGCAGCCCCAAGCATGTGTCTTCACAAAAGAACAGCCAAGGTAGAAGGGAAGAGAGCAAGAAAAAGCCATCTTCTCAAGAGACTTTCTCCTTTATTTGAGTCAGGGAAATTTCCTTATAGCCACCAGCCAGAATCGGGACCAGTGACCACCATCATCCTGTCAAGGGTAATGGGGTTGCCACAGGAGACTTTGGCCAAGTTTGGTACATCCTCTGAGTCTGGGCATGTTGCCAGTGGAAGAAAATTGTAGCTTTGTGTGGAAGGGAGCCTAGGACTGGCGATTAGGGAGCAACTAACAGTGGCAGGTGGGTGCTCTAGACTGTTGCCCTAGAGGAGGACAAGAGTGGGGGTAGGGGAGGGGAAAGTCATCAAACTGCGGTACCGCAGTTTTCGTAACCATGTCCTCTTCACTGCTGCACACTTTGGGAACACTCTCCAGCCGCAAAATTTCTGTTTCCTTCAAGGTCCTGCTTTCCAGCTCTGCCTCTAGCCATAGTCAAAGGCAAGGTTGATAGTTTGGGATTCTCTCTGGCACAGTCCTATGCTTTGTAGTTTGTGATCTTGAATCCTCAAGCGCCTGCTGTTCTGATCCCAAAATGACTGGCTGGAGTGGCTGGGGATGGCACTCTAGGGTCCTGCTTTCCAACTCTTTCCACATCATGGCACACACAAAAAATGATGACACCTGCACATTACCGGGCAGTTAGTGGAAGAGGTTCCTCGGGCTGGAGGGAACTGTCCTAGCAGCTCTGAGGACCGAGGAGATCAGTAAACCTGAATCCATATGTGGTGCCTTGTACCCATCAGGTATGCCCAGACAGCTCTGCTTCCCCTCCTCACCCCAACCCCAACTATAGGCCCCCTTAGTTTTTTTCAACATCCATATCTCACCATGACCTCCAGATCCCCTTCTAAAGTGTGTACAGTTACAATCATGGTCCCCAGAGCAGGATGTTTCTTTACCTTCACTGAGCATCATCTCATTAGGTTCCACCTTTCTAGTTGTCTTGGATCCTTATTCTATCAAATGGCAATGTGACAGGACCCTGACTCTCAATTAAAAAGGGAATTCATTGGCTGGAGTAACTGAAATGTCCAGGAAATGTCTGCTCAGGCACAGTAAGAGGTGCCTTGATTTTGTGTTTCTCTGTGTTGGCTCTGTATTTGTCAGAGATGCCCTTACTCTTCCCATGAAATGGCAGAGCAGCTGTCAGCAGCTCCAAGTCCATGTCCTCAGTGTTAGAGTTTCTCTTTCCCAATAGTTCCCCTGAATCACTCCAGTGGTCAATATGGTTTGCCTGAACTGGTCACTGAGATGAGCCAGGCAGCCTCTCTGATCACAGGGTCTGGGGGTGGGGGGATGGGATGTGCACCCGTGCACATCTGTGTATACTCCACTGGAGCTGAAAGGACTGGGGGTGGAGGATGGTCCCTAAAGGACAATTTGGAGTGTTGTTATTAGAAGAAGAGGAAGAAGGCATGGGGCCAGTCAGATCAAGTAGATGATCATCCAAGGAATAACAAGAGAGGGGCTTGGGCAACAAGCTGGAGCCACATACTGGAGAAATTCTTCCTCAATTACTTGACATCCAGCTAAAGGATTTTCGATCAAATGGGATAGGCTGTAGGTTGGTAGTTATTTGTTCTGTAGGTGTTTATGTATATTGATAAATTGGGGTTTATCTATGGTTGTATCAAAATCTGTGTATCTCTGAATATAGTATGCTTACAAAATGTGAGCTTAACAAGTTATAGGATAACTTTAAATCTTAAAACTTCCCCCACAACAGCATCATGAGTTTTGGAAGGCAGAGGTTATTGTCCTTGTTTTACAAGGGAGGAATGTCACTGAGAGGAAGGCCAGGACCTGTTCTGGGCACACCGGCCAGGCCTAGGCTCTCTTAGGGCAGCAGAAGTCTTTGGCAGGAGGAGTGATGAGGGAGGGTGCATCTTCTCCGCCCTTGGTATGAGGTTCATGTCCAGCTGAGGGCAGTCAGGACCACCTGCTCCCAGGGCCCACCTTCCTCAGCCCACTTCCATCCGCTTCCCAGGGAGTATTCTTCCCATAGGAGTGTACATGTGAGGAAGGAGGCTGCTCTCTGTCCTGGTTGAGGAGTGTTGGGGTGCCCTGAGTCTCGGTGACCTGGAGCAGTGAGGCCAGGAGGTTGCTCAGCTTTGCCTGGTGCTGTGGGTGATGGTGGCCTTGAGGGGCCTGAGTCTGAAGAGGAGGTACTCTGGACAAGAAATCAGAAGTCCAGTGTCTTTCATATGTTCAAGCTGCTGTTACAAAACTGGATGGCTTAAACAACAGATACTTATTTCTCACAGTTGCGGAGGCTAGGAAGTCCAGAATCAAGGTATCAGCAGGTTTGGTGTCTGGTGAGGACCTGCTTCCTGGTTCATAGATAGCTGTCTTCTCACTTTGTCCTCTTAGGGCAGACAGAAGGGCTGAGGGAGCTCTCTAGGGTCTCTTTTTTTGTTGTTTTTCGGTCGATAAGTTGTGTCTGACTCTTTGCAACCCTGTAGACTGTAGCCCTTGCTTGCAAGGTCCAATGCTGTAAAGAGCAATATTGCTTAGGAACCTGGAATGTTAGGTCCATGAATCAAGGCAAATTGGAAGTGATCAAACAGGAGATGGCAAGAGTGAATGTCGGCATTCTAGGAATCAGCGAACTAAAATGGACTGGAATGGGTGAATTTAACTCAGATGACCATTATACCTACTACTGTGGGCAGGAATCCCTTAGAAGAAATGGAATAGCCATCATAGTCAACAAAAGAGTCCAAAATGCAGTACTTGGATGCAATCTCAAAAACGACAGAATGATCTCTGTTCGTTTCTAAGGCAAACCATTCAATATCACAGTAATCCAAGCCTATGCCCCAACCAGTAATGCTGAAGAAGCCGAAGTTGAACGGTTCTATGAAGACCTACAAAACCTTTTAGAACTAACACCCAAAAAAGATGTCCTTTTCATTATGGGGGACTGGAATGCAAAAGTAGTATGTCAAGAAACACCTAGAGTAACAGGCAAATTTGGCCTTGGAGTACAGAATGAAGCGGGGCAAAGGCTAATAGAGTTTTGCCAAGAGAACACACTGGTCATAGCAAACACCCTCTTCCAACAACACAAGAGAAGACTCTACACATGGACATCACCAGATGGGCAACACCGAAATCAGATTGATTATATTCTTTGCAGCCAAAGATAGAGAAGCTCTATACAGTCAGCAAAAACAAGGCCAGGAGTTGACTGTGGCTCAGATCATGAACTCCTTATTGCCAAATTCAGACCTAAACTGAAGAGAGTAGGGATAACCACTAGACCATTCAGGTATGACCTAAATCAAATCCCTTATGAATATACAGTGGAAGTGAGAAATAGATTTAAGGGACTAGATCTGATAGACAGAGAGCCTGATGAACTATGGACGGAGGTTTGTGACATTGTACAGGAGACAGGGATCAAGACAATCCCCATGGAAAAGAAATGCAAAAAGGCAAAATGGTTGTCTTAGGAGGCCTTACAAATAGCTGTGAAAAGAAGAGAAGCAAAAAGCAAAGGAGAAAAGGAAAGATATTCCCATTTGAATGCAGAGTTCCAAAGAATAGCCAGGAGAGATAAGAAAGCCTTCCTCAGCGATCAATGCAAAGAAATAGAGGAAAACAACAGAATGGGAAAGACTAGAGATCTCTTTAAGAAAATTAGAGATACCAAGGGAACATTTCATTCAAAAATGGGTTCAATAAAGGACAGAAATGGTATGGACCTAACAGAAGCAGAAGATATTAAGAAGAGGTGGCAAGAATATACAGAAGAACTGTACAAAAAAGATCTTCATGACCCAGATAATCACAATGGTATGATCACTCACCTAGAGCCAGACATCCTGGAATGTGAAGTCAAGTGGGTCTTAGAAAGCATCACTACGAACAAAGCTAGTGGATGTGATGGAATTCCAGTTGAGCTATTTCAAATCCTGAAAGATGATGCTGTGAAAGTGCTGCACTCAATATGCCAGCAAATTTGAAAAACTTAGCAGTGGCCACAGGACTGAAAAAGGTCCGTTTTCATTCCAATCCCTAAGAAAGGCAATCCCAAAGAATGCTCAGACTACTGCACAATTGCACTTATCTCACACGCTAGTAAAGTAATGCTCAAAATTCTCCAAGCCAGGCTTCAGCAATACATGAACCGAGAACTTCCAGATGTTCAAGCTGGTTTTAGAAAAGGCAGAGGAACCAGAGAGCAAATTGCCAATATCTGCTGGATCATCGAAAAAGCAAAAGAGTTCCAGAAAAACATCTATTTCTGCTTTATTGACTACGCCAAAGCCTTCGACTGTGTGGATCACAATAAACTGTGGAAAATTCTGTAGGAGATGGGAATACCAGATCACCTGACCTGCCTCTTGAGAAACCTGTATGCAGGTCAGGAAGCAACAGTTAGAACAGAACATGGAACAACAGACTGGTTCCAAATAGGAAAAAGAGTACGTCAAGGCTGTATATTGTCACCCTGCTTATTTAACTTCTATGCAGAGTACATCATGAGAAACGCTGGGCTGGAAGAAGCACAAGCTGGAATTGAGATTGCTGGGAGAAATATCAATAACCTCAGATATGCAGATGAAACCACCCTTATGGCAGAAAGTGAAGAGGAATTAAAAAGCCTCTTGATGAAAGTGAAAGAGGAGAGTTAAAAAGTTGGCTTAAAGCTCAACATTCAGAAAACCAAGATCATGGCATCTGGTCCCATCGCCTCATGGGAAATAGATGGGGAGACAGTGGAAACAGTGTCAGACTTTATTTTTGGGGGCTCCAAAATCACTGCAAATGGTGAGTGCAGCCATGAAATTAAAAGACGCTTACTCCTTGGAAGGAAAGTTATGACCAACCTAGATAGCATTTTAAAAAGCAGAGACATTACTTTGCCAACAAAGGTCCGTCTAGTCAAGGCTATGGTTTTTCCAGTGGTCATGTATGGATGTGAGAGTTGGACTGTGAAGAAAGCTGAGCACCGAAAACTTGATGCTTTTGAACTATGGTGTTGGAGAAGACTCTTGAGAGTCCCTTGGACTGCAAGGAGATCCAACCAGTCCGTCCTAAAGGAGATAAGTCCTGGGTGTTCATTGGAAGGACTGATGCTGAAGCTGAAACTCCAATACTTTGGCCACCTGATACGAAGAGTTGACTCATTTGAAAAGATCCTGATGCTGGGAGGGATTGGGGGCAGGAGGAGAAGGGGACGACAGAGGATGAGATGGCTGGATGGCATCACCGACTTGATGGGCATGAGTTTGAGTAAACTCCGGGAGTTTGTGATGGAAGGGAGGCCTGGCATGCTGTGATTCATGGGGTTGCAAAGAGTCGGACATGACTGAGCGACTGAACTGAACTGAACTGAGACTGTAGCCCACCAGGCTCCTCTGTCCATGGGATTCTCCAGGCAAGAATACTGCAGTGGGTGGCCATTTCCTACTCCAGGGGATCCTCCTGACTCAGGAATGGAAGCTGCATCTTCTGTATTGGCAGACTGATTCTTTACCACTGAGACACCTGGGATGCTGGTGTCTCTTTTATAAGCATACTAATTCCATTTGTAAGGGCTCCACTCCCATGTCCTAACCCCCTCTCAAAGCCCCCATCTCCTAATACCATCATATTGGGGATTAGGTTTCAACACATGAATTGCAGGGAGTGAGGGGCACAAACATTCAGTTTATAGCAGCCTCTACCACCTGCTGGCTGTGTGGCCCAGGCTGCTCCAGAATCTCAGTTCTCTACGCATGAGGTGGGGCTGAGAGCACTGCTCAAACTGTGGGGAGGGGCCATGGTGATTCAGGGAGAGAAGGGAGGGCTGGACAGAATATTTTGTGCAGCCCAGGGTGAGCTCTGAGCCTTGAATCTCACTGTTCTTACATGTCAAGGCCCCACAGAGCTTTGGTGTAATCCTGTACCTTCAGGGAGCCTTCTTTTTCACCACAGATTTCTACACATTTCCCCCTTTTCCCCTATAATTCTGACTCCTGACCCCCACTAGAAATTGTTAGGTATTGGTGGGAGATATGGTTCTTTCATACCCTTTTCTCTTTGCTCAGGAACTTCTCAACTCATCCTCCCTTAGGATGTTAGACCCAGTGTTGGGAATTAGCATGCTTGCTTGGCAACCCTTCCCCTTTCTCCTTTTTTAAAAAATTTAAATAACCAAGGTGTATGCTAGTCTAACATGGTTAATATTATTGATGATCCCACCACCCTAAAACAAGGACTATGTAACCTTTTGCGTGATTTTCTCCAGCCTTGTTTGGATGTACAGATTCATAGATCTCTAAGTGTGCACACCATTTACACCTTGCCTCTGTGTATTTCAACCTTTTTATCAAAAACGTTTTTCCAAGTGCTATGCAGTCCTTGTGGTCATGTTTCATGACCACATAGGATTTCATAGGTGGAATCTGCATCCCTCTATTAACACGACATCTAGGGCAGTTCACACCTTTGTTGGTACAGTACGGCTGATGGTTTTGTGGGGAAGACTTCTTACTTCTATTGTTTTTCATGATACAGAGCAACTGCCTAAAAAGGATCATTTTTAGGGCTTTGTATTTTGTCTTGATTTTGGAACATCCAAGTTTGTCCACGACATACATGTTTATCCTCCTATGGAATTCCCAAACTGTTAAATGATTTTGTTATATCAAATTTAAATCAAATTGTTAAATCAGGCTTTGAGTTTTAGGATGGGAAAAGTGGATTCAATCTCTCTTTCGGTTGAGCTTTTATGTCAGTTAGGTCTGTTGTTGAAAGCAAAAGCAAAAAGCAAATGATAAAGAAGTCTGAAAATAAGATTTGGAAGAACTCTGAAGATTTCATTTCAGAATTAGGCTCATTTGTTGATTTGGTGCAGAATCCTCCTTAAGCAGTTTTGTGGAGCCGAGCACTGCACTCCGTCTGCAATGCAATTTCTAGTTCTGTGAACAAATGTAACAGTGTCAACTTCTCCATAGGCCACACAGGACCTCCAGCTCTTCTCCAATAGATTTTCTTTATGTGTAGGATCAGGATTAATCTTTAACTGTTGACACAGGCATTTAGAAAGCAGCCCCTTCATCATTTCTGGAAACATATTTCAGTACTAAGCACCAACCATTGGGAGAAAAAAATAAGTTTGCAGATATAATTTTTAAAAAATACGATGTCTGCCCTACCAGATTTTATTTTATCTTATTATTTATTTTGGCTCAGATGATAAAGAATCCACCTGCAATGTGGAAGACCTAGGTTTGATCCCTGGGTCGGGAAGATCCCCGGAGGAGGGCATGGCAACCCACTCCAGTATTCTTGCCTGGAGAATCCCATGAACAGAGAAGCCTGGTGAGCTACAGTCTATGGGATTGCAAAGAGCTGGACACAACTGAGTGACTAAGCACAGATTATTTATTTTTGGCCATACTGCGTGACTTGTGGGATCTTAGTTCCCTGACCAGGATTGAACCCAGACCCTCAGTGATGAAAGCTCAGAGTCCTAACCACTGGACTGCCAGAGAATTCCTTGCAGATATAGTTTTAAAGAAAGGCATGTCTGTGTACTCCTGAGGCTACAGGGGAAATGGTTAAGGGCCTTCCGGTATACACCTTGGACCGAAGTTCACATATCTGTTCTTGTGGTATTTCTTTTTATTTTATTTATTTATTTTTTTTTTTTTCTTGTGGTATTTCTTAACAACCCCATCCCAACCCCTGCTAGACAGGCTTCACTCTCCCAGAAGGGGCAGTGACCAGCCCGAGGTGGGGCTGGCAGTGTACACCCAAGCCTGGATGACCTGACTGAGTCCCAGCTCTGCAGCCTCACGGCAGCCCCCCATGGAAACAGTACCTTAGCTTTTCCTGTCAGTGTGGACATCCTCTGCAGGTGTTTGATGTGTAGAGCGGCAGGGAATACTTCAGCTTTAAGCAGAACTGGGTTCACATCTGAGTTCTGCCATTTCCCAGCTGTGTTGTTGTTGTTTAGTCTCTGAGTTGTATCCAACTCTTTTGCAACCCCATGGACTGTAGCCCATCTGGCTCCTCTGTCCATGGGATTTCCCAGGCAAGAATATTGGAATGGGTTGCCATTTCCTTCTCCCGGGGCTCTTCCTGACCCAAGGATCAAACCAGCATGTCCTGCTGTGGCAGGCAGACACCTTACCACTGAGCCGCCAGGGAAGCCCCCCAGATGTGCAGACTTGGGTAAATGGTTGTTTTTCCAAACCTCAGCTTGCTCATCTACTAAATGGGGATTATTGTATTTGCCTCATAAGGTTTCTGTGGGGATTAAACCAGTTGATATGTCTGAAGAGCTCAACACATCATATACATCCTGAAAATGGTTCTTTTCGTTGGAATACTTTCTTTGACTGAATCCAGAAGGAATGTCTTTGTCTGCTAATTGAACAGGAGGTCCTGTGGTTACAAGCATGATCTTAAGATCTTTTTACCACTGGGGTTCTGCCATCCTGTTAAGGACACACAGAAGAGAAAAAGGTATCAACATGTCCAGTCTCTGAGTCAGTGATGTGAAATGTGACTTGGTTGTTGAAGAAAAGCAGACTGCATTAGTTTCATAGCCCCATTTTTTTTGTCTCTCATTTGAGCAAAATGAGATTTTTCCATTTAAATTAAAAATTTCAGTTTTTATCACAATAAAAATATAATGATTGATGAAAATTATTAGATGGATTTTCATTGTGAAAGGACTCTCAAGTAGCCAATAAGTTTGCTTTAATTAATTAGTTAGTTGCTTTAGTTAGTAAGTCTGCTTTCATGAATATGCAGTATGGCACAAGTACTCCAAATGCTCATGATTAAACCAATGAGTTAAGAGGCCTCACACATATCTGTTTCAATTCATATTGGTAAATGAGAAAACCTTTATTTTTCTGATGTAGCCACAAAATTGGAGACGCAGGAGTACCATCCAATAGGTAATGTGAACTTTTAAAACAGAATTTGCTTCCAACTTTATGTTGTGAAATAAATCATAAAGTAGTTGGAAAGAATTCTGGTGTTTTCAGAAGACAATTTAAATACATTGTATCGATACTTAACTAGGGCCTCCAAGGAGGATCATCATGCAAAAACCAGGGTCTGTCCATTTACTTAACTGTGCTTTTTTGTGTGATGTATGGGGTGTTAGCATCTTGTGTTCACACCCATCTTTTGGTTCAGATGAATGAAGGACAAGTTTACGCAGCACTGGGATTAGTGTGTGTGTGTGTGTGTGTGTGTGTGTGAGGGTGAGTGTGTGTGTGTGTGTGAGGGCGAGCCAGTGCAGACTGGGAGAGCCTGAGAGTGTGCATGCATATGGGTGTGTATGTGTGTATGAGCAAGTATGCACACATGTGAGCATGAGGCCTGTGTGTGTATACATGTGAGTACACATATGTACCTAAGTATGTACATGAATGTGAGTGTGTGCATGTGTGGGGGTATGTATGAGCGTGTGTATACACATATGCAGATGTTATGTTGTCTCACTGATCATGCCTACTACGCCAGTTTTCTTGCGATATCTCACTGTGCACACTGTTCGCTGAACCCAGGGTAGGCAAGGTGAGAACAGGGAAGCTGGAAGAAAACTCGAAGAGCCGTAGGAACTGCAGGCATGTTTATTTTCTCTGGGTTGGCAAAGCAGTCGTAGCAGCAGATATAACATGACCTCTCATAACATAACCTCTTCTAAAACAACATCCCCAGGGCTTTCCAGGTGGAACTTATATATGCTTACAGAACAAAAGTGGCCAAGCAAGTATCTCATATCACACGTGTAGTGCTATAAATCATCTCATCTGTTACATAATCATTATTCACAAAACACGGGGCAAGAGCAAGAGGATGTGGGGCGAGAGAGCCTGACCACGCCATCTTGGCTCATTTGCTTTTTTCCTACATATGTGTGCACGGGAGCTGGGAAGGAAGTGGGAAGGACGAGACCAACTTAACCTCTTGCCTCCCCACAGAAGTCGTCCCACCTGGAAGCCTGGCACAACTCAAGCCATTGCTTCAGAGCTGGGAGACCTGGGTTTGAGCCTGGAGCTACCTCTAAACTGACCACAGTGTCCTGGGACAAATTAGTCAACCTTTCCAAGCCTCAGCTTCCTCCTCTGGAAAAAGGGTGATGGTGTCTGCTTCACTACATTTCTAGGAGAATGCAGTAAGGCCCCTTCCCCGGACTTCCCTGGGTGGCGAGGGGCCAGCCCTGCCCTCCTTACCTACTCCCCGCATGGCTGATCCTGGCCACAGGGCTGCCAGGACTGCTAACATCAGTGTCACATCCTTCCTGGGGACAGTTCCTCCTCCTCCTTCCAGCTCCTGTGATGAAGCTCACACCTTAGGAGTGGCCAGGAATGAGTTGAGCCGGAAGGAGCACCATAGTATCCCTCACTCAGCCCAGCCAATCCAGGTTCTGCTGCGGATGTCTTCGTGGGCTTTTGTTTAATTAGTGCTCCCTGAGTCCATGCTCCAGACGGGTCTGGCTACTGATCATTCTGCCCATTCCTCTTCTTGAATATGCTCAAAGGTGTCTCCCTTCCCTCACCCCCATCAGCCCTCAGTGCCTCTCACGCCTGTGGGCTCCTAAGGTGAAAACGTCTCAATCTGCCTGGCAGTCAGTCCCTTTCAGCCTACTCACCGCCTCCTCTCACTGCAGTGCCCTTGGGGACAGTGAGGAAGTGGGGTGGGGTAGGGGCAGGGGTAAGTGAGGGGACCCCATCTGTTTTAGTGTACTGGGCGCTGCCCTAACAAATTACCACAGCCAGGGTGGCTGAAACAACAGATGTTTCTTTTTTCATCATTCTGAAGGCTAGAAGTCTGAGATCCACGTGTCAGCAGGCTAGTTCGTCCTGAGGCCTCTCTCCTTGGATGGCCATCTTCTCCCTGGTCCTCACACGGTCCTCCTTCTGTGTGTATATGTGTCTGAATCTCCTCTTCTTAAGAGGACACCGGTCATATTGGATCAGGGCCCACTATAATAACCTCATTTTAACTTATCTCTTTAAAAACCCCATCACAAATGCAGACACACTCTGAAGGACTGGGGGTTAGGACTGCAGCACATGAACTTTGGCAGGGGACATGATTCAACCCACCATCTAATTAGACTTAACACATCAAGAAATGCCAGATGTTCACTGTGGACAGGATCAAGAGGGCAGGGGTCAGCAAGAACAGGTGGAACCCAGTGTGGGGATTAAAGCAGGCCTGACATGGAGCTGGCCTGTGGTGTGGAGAAGGCTTGGAGGCCCCACATGGGAGCAGCCTGAGTGCTCTCTTCAACATGTCAGAAGCCATGATGGAGGGAATTCCCTGGTTCAGTGGCTAGGACTCCACATTCTCACTGCCAAGGGCCCAGGTTCGTTCCCTGGTTGGGGAACTAAAGACTCCACAAGTCACACAGTGTGGCTAGAAAGAAAAAGAAAAAGAAAGCCATGATGGAAATTGTTCATCCCCTTCACATAGCTCACATAGTTGGTGGGATTTCTTTCTGTCACGCTGGTGTAATGAACCTTAGAAGAGGGGTTCTGATGGGAAGTGATGTGTGTGTCTTTGAAAAATATTGAATGGGAACATGAATTAACGACTACTGGAGACTTGCATTTTGTTTGCAGACCACACCTTTCAAAACACACTTACGCATTTTGGGACTGAACAAGGACCCTTAAGGAAATGTTTGCCGATGTGGTTTATAAGAGTCATTCAGCATGCCAATGGAAGTCACCCATTAAACTCACATTCTTTAGAGAAAAGTTTCTGAGCTCCTGCCAAATGCCTGGGTTGGGCTAGATGTTCTCATTTTCTTTACCTGGCTCTGCTGGGATGTTTACCTGGCACTGTGGTGGAAGCTGAGGCTCGGGGTGGTGAACGGATGCCTCCTGAGCCCAGGATTCCTGCCCCGCCAGCCAGCCAAGCCCACGGGAGCCAAGGGCCTGGGCATCCTTGTCCTCTGGCCTTTGTTAGGTTATATGTGACATATAATGAACTTCATATATTTGAAATGTGTAATTTGCTACATTTTGACACATGTGTACACCTGTACATCTCCACAGTCAAGATAGTGAACATGCCCAAGCCCGTGACCCTCAAAACTTTTTCCTCTTTCTTCCTTGAATTCTGTCCCTTCCATTCTTTCCCACCTGCCACCCAGGTATTGCTGATTTCTTTTCACAATTGATTAGTTTTCCTTTTTGTAAGATTTTTATATGAATGGAATCATACAGTATGCATTCTTTGGGGGTGGGGAGGGAAATCTGGTTTCTTTCACTCAGTATGATTATTGACTCTTGGATACTTTTGCATACATTGTTTGTTCATTCTTTTCCGTTAACTATTATTATATGGATTTACCACAACTTTTTAATCCTTTCACCTGTGAGTGCATATTTGGATTATTTCACTTGGAGGCTGTTACAAATAAAGCAGCTATGAACATTCATGTACAGGTCTTTGTATGGAGTATACGTTAATTTCTCTTGGGTATAAATACCTTGGAGTAGAATGGTTCATTGTCTGATAGATGTGTGATTAACTTTTTAAGAAACTACCAAACTCTTGTTCAAAACCATCTTGTCATTTTACATTCCTACCAGCAGTATATGTAAGTTTCATTTGTTCATATAGTATGTCTTTTCTGGGGGGTGCTTTTAAGACTCTTTTTATCCCTGGTTTTAAGGAATCCAATTATGTGATGCCTTAGTGTCTTTTCCTTCATGTCTGTTTTGCCTAAGTTTCATTAAGATTCTTGAATCTGTGAGTTTATAGTTTTCATCAAAATTTGAAAAATTTCTTCGCCATTTCTTCTTCAGATGCTTTTTTCTCCTCTACTTTATGGAACTCCAATTACACACATATAAGGCCACTTGAATCCAAAAGTTCACTGACATACTTTCTTTTTAAAATAATTCTTTCTCTCTGTGTTCACTTTGGATAGTTTCTATTACTGTTTACTAATATTTTCCTCTGCAATGTTTAATCTTCCATTAATCCTTTCTGTCTTCTTTTCCATCTCAGACTTCATAGTGTTCATCTCTAGAATTTCAGTTTAGGTTGTTTATTATCTTTGATGTCTCCACTTAACTTTTTGAACATAGACCACACAGTTCCAATCCTTGTTTTAAGGTCTTTGTGTGCTATGGCAGTTGTGGGTCATTCTCAATTAACTGATTTTTTTCTCCTTACTATGGGGCCTGTTTTTCCTGCTGAAAATTTATTATATGCCAGACATTATGAGTTTTACCTGTCTAGGTGCTGGATATTTTTATTTTTCTATCAATATTCATGAGCTTTGTTAGGTCATAATTGTTACTTGGAAATAGTTGAATCTTTGGGGGTTTTGTTTTTAAGATCCATTAGGTGGAGTCAGAGCTATATTTAGTGTAGAGTTGATTATCCCTTACCCCTGAGGCAGGACCCTTCTTGGTACCCTGCTCAATGGCATAACTGGTGCTCTTCCCAGCCCCGTGTGAGAGCTGGGCACTGTTCCCGCTAATCCTTTCCTTGCCTCAGGTTGTTTCTTCACACACATGTGCCCTCTGCTGAATACCCAGTGAAGATGCTTGATGGCTTCCATGGTTTTCTGTATGCAGCTCTCACCTACCAGGCCCTTTGTTCTGCAAACTCTAGCTACCTTGGTATCCCTGGACTCCTAGCTGCCAGCTTCCACCTGTATCTCTTCTTCTTGTGCCACAGCCTAGAAAACTCTTTCCAGGCAGGAAGCCAGAGTAGTTTTTTTTTCCTGTGTCTTTGAGGATCATTCGCCTTCCTTGCTTTATGTTAATATCTTCAAAACCATTGCTTCATTTTTTTGTTTGTGGGATTTTTTTCTATTGTTGTTGTTTGGATTTTTGACATTGGTTTAGGCAGGAAGGTAAATCTAATCATTCCTACTCCATCTTGCCTAGAAGAAGAAAACCGTGATATAGCCTTAAAGATTTTTTAGAATAATTTTAGATTGTGTGTAGAAACATTGTGGGCTTCCCTGATAGCTCAGTTGGTCATCTGCCTGCAATGCAGGAGACCTGGGTTCAACTTCTGGGTCAGGAGGATCCCCTGGAGAAGGAAATAGCAACCCATTCCAGTATTCTTGCCTGGAGAATCCCATGGACAGAGGAGCATGGCAGGCTATAGTCCACAGGATTACAAGAGTTGGACACGACTTAGTGACTAAACCACCACCAGAAACATTGTACGTGCATACATAACCACAGTGCATGCATGCTAAGTCACTTTAGTTGTGTCCGACTCTGCAACCCTATGGATTGTAGCCCACCAAGCTCCTCTCTCCATGAGATTCTCCAGGCAAGAATACTGGAGTGGGTTGCCATGCCCTCCTCCAGGGGATCTTCTCAACCCAGAGACTGAACCCACATCTTTTATGTCTCCTCCATTGGCAGGTGGTTTCTTTATCACTAGCACTACTTGGAAATCCCACATAACCATAGTACATTTGTCAAAAGTAAAAAATTAAATGTGATGCAATACTCTGGAAGGCAGAATTCTAAGATTGCTCCTAAGATTACCATTCCTTGTTGTACGCACTTTGTATAATTCCCTCCCCAGGAGTGTAGGCAGAACCTGTGATTATGATGATAAAATTGAGTTACTCAACCTATGATTGAGTTACTAATCAGTTAACTGGGTTAATTTAAAAGTTTATCCTTGGTGGGTCTGAGTTAATTTAATTAGGTGAGTCCTTAAAAAAGATTGGACCCTTCCCTAAAGCATGAGAGGGTTTGTGGACAGGACCACATGGCAAGAACTAGCAGCAAGGACTGGAGGCCTCAGATCACAAGGAACCACATGAACTTGAAAGAGGACCCAGAGGTGCAGAAACACTGAGATGGCACATTGATTTTAGCCTTTTGAGACCCTGAGCGGAGAACCAAGTTCATCTGTGTCTAGACTTCTGATCTCATAAACTATTAAGATAGTAAATTTTTGTTGTTTCAAAAACTTCTGATTTGGTGGAAATTTGTTATGCAACCATGGAAAATGAATATGATTGCTATTAACTAAAAAGAACCAGATCAAATTCATGAGTAACAATAACCTACTATTCATCTAGAAAGATCTCAATAAAAACGAATGTGAAAAATGAAAGACTCATGTGAGGGCCAGCATGAAGCCATGGACCTCTCCCATCACCTCCAGTTGTCAGGGTGCTTGTCACACTCTCATACTGTGGTTCAGTTGGAGATAGTTAGAATTCTGATCAAGAATGGATTGATTTTATGAGAATATATTTGCAAATCATATATATGATGAGGATATAGTATCCAAATATGTAAAGAACTCTTATAGCTAAACAATAGACAAACAACCCAATTTAAAAATGGACAAGCAGCTTGAACAGACATTTCTTCAAACAAGATATGCAGATAGTCATCAAGCACATGGAAAGGTGCTCAGCATCATTAGTCATTAGGGAAATGAAAAGTCAAACCCATAATGAGATACCATTTCACATCCATTAGGATCTGTTAGTGAGGACGGATCTTCATACACCGCTGGTGGGAATGTCAACTGGTTCAACCACTGTGGAAAATTTTGGTGGGTCTTCAAATTGTTAAATATGGAGTTACTATATGACCCAGCAATTCCACTCTTAGATATACACGCAAAAGAATTTTAAAGGATTCAAACAGTATATGCACATAAATTTATGTTCAGAGCAGCACTTCTGACAATAGCCAGAAGGTAGAAACAGCCTACATGATCATCACAGAATATGTGGGTAAACAAACTGTGGTATGTATATACAAATGTAGTACTATAGTACTATTAAGCTGTAAAAGGAATGAAGTACTGACACATGATACAAAGTGAATGAATCTGAAAAACGTTTTGGTAAGTGAAAGAAGCCAGACACAAGAGGTTATGTGTTGTGTGATTCTGTTTATGTGAAATATCAAAATTAGGTCAGTCCATAGACATGGAAAGCAGATTGGTGACTAAGAGGAGGGAGGAAAGGGAAGCTACTGCTTGATGGGTACAGGATTTCCTTTTGGAGTAATGGTAATATGTTGGAACTAGATGGAACTCCATAAAAGGGGTGGTGGCCCAACATCATGAATTCCCTAAAGGCTACTTAATTTTTCACTTTAAAATGGTTAACTTTATGCTATGTGAGTTTTGTCTTAATTTTTAAAAAAGAATAATCTGTTATAGAAAATAGCAAAGTTATATTCTAATCAGTGGTGAGTGAAAGTCGCTCAGTTGTGTCCAACTCTTTGTGACCCCATGGACTATACAGCCCATGGAGTTCTCCAGGCCAGAATACTGGAGTCGGTAGCCATTCCCTTCTCCAGGGGATCTTCCCAACCCAAGGATTGAACCCAAGTCTCCCACACTGCAGGTGGATTCTTTACCAGCTGAGCCGTAATCAGTGGCAAGTGACTGTAATTCTGCTACCCATTTTTTTAAAAGTCTTTATTGAATTTGTTACAATATTGCTTCTATTGTTAACATTCTGTTTTTTGGCCCTGAGGCATGTGGGATCTTAGAATCTTAGCTCCCCGACCAGGGAGTCAACCTGCACCTCCTGTATTGCAAGATGAAGTCTTAACCACTGGACCACCAAGGATCAGTACCCATTTTTTAAGTGAACCACAGATTGCATTTAGATCTTCTCACCAGTTGTTCTTCTAATGTTCTTTTCCTATTCCAGGATCTCATCCAGGAGACCACGTTGCATTTAGTTGTCTTATCTTTTCTGATCTATGACACCTGCTCAGTCTTTTCTTGCTTTTTATGACTTTGACAATTTGAAGGCATATCGGTCAGGTATTGTGTAGAATGTTGCTCAGTTTGGGCTAGTGTGATGCTTCTCATGATTGGACTGAGTTCTCAGTGTTTGGGGAAATACCAATCGGGTGGATTGCCACTGTCATGACATCATGTCAGTGGCCTGTGATGTCAACATGACCCATCACTGTTGACATTAACCTTGATCACTTGATTAAAGTGGTATATGCTAGATTTCTCCATTATAAAGTTACTGTTTTCCTTTTCCTACTCTACGTTTTGGACGTAAGTTCCTAAGTCCAGGCCATACTCAAGGAGAGGAGAATTTAGCTCTACCTCCTGGGGACAGAAGTATCTACATATATTACTTAGAATTCTTCTGTAAGAAAGATTTGTCTCTTTCCCCTATTTGTTTATTTATCCAGTCATTTATATCAGTATGGACTCATGGGTATTTAATTTTTTATTTAGATTTTAATTCAATACTACGTCATTTATTTTGTGGCTTAACTTGTTCCAGCTTTGGCCATTCTGAATTCTTTCACTTTCTCTTGTTTCTTTGATGTACCTGCCCTACCCACCCTTAAAGCATTTCCTTATTTTTTGATACTACAAGATACTCCAGGCTTATCTTATATTTTTCCTGCCCTGGCTCTAGAAACAGTCTCCAAGGAGACTCCAAGGAGTCATGGTTCTTTTCATTGGAGAATGGTGTTTAGAAACCAAGATCTGGGTGCTGAATGTGCTTATTGCTACTAGGGTGTCATTGGTTGTAGGTCTTCTCTGCAGACAGCAAAGGCACAAAGAATACATGTATACTCTTTTATATTCACATAACTGTAATTATTTCTCTATGCATCTGTGTGCATAACATAAGCATGACCTCATAGTGATGTCTCTGACTAATCCAGCACCACACCGTTCATTTTAGCTTTCCCCCTTTGCTTATTTATAACTTCTTTCTCGGACAGTGAGAAACCTGACTCTCATTACCCATAGTTTACTTATTTGCTCAACTCCAATATATATGCATAGTGATTTCAAAATTGCCACCCTATACCCCTGTGTGAAACAATTATACCTACCAGAGTATTGCCTTTATGGGCAGTTCCTTTGGTCTTCAGCCCATAGTTCTCAATTGAAACACTGTTTTGCAAAGTGACTTAGGTCAGCTGCACGTTTTTCCCAATGACTTTCAGTGAGGTTATATCATGTAATTTTAATATAGTTACATTAATTTGTCTCAGCCTGCATTCCATCCTGGACTTTTTCAACATCCTAGTCAATTTTTTAAAAATTTGTATCCATTAAAGTTTCCTCTTTGTGATGTATGGTCCAATAGTTTTTGACAAATGCATGGAGTATATCCGTCATCCCAGCACCATACAGAACAGTTCTCTCACCTCACAGCTCCTCCATGAGTCTCTTTGTGCTTCATTCCTCCTGCTCCCTCAACCTTTGGCAACTATTGACCTAGTTTCTGTCTCTGTCATTTTGTATGGCTTGGATTTTTTATAGAAACTCTTTTTTACTAGACATGAAAAGTGCTTGTAAACAGAGGTTGTCTTACTTTGTGATTGAAGTTAGTTGATACCAGGAGTCAAGTCCAGTCCTGACGCCTACATTCCTCTGAGTCTTAATTTTCTCATCTGTAAATGAGTCTAAAACTTGTCCTATCTTCATGGGGTTCTTGGGAGGACTCAGTAAGATAACAGTTGTAGGGCACAGTACCTGGCACATAATAAGTAATCAATAAACTTGATGGTAATAATACTTTATATTTGTTACCTTATCATCACCAAAATCATCATGACCATGGTGGAATGTTAAAAAAGACTGTTAAAGAGGCCAGGATATGCTGCTGTCTTGAGTTGCTGGTGGTTATAAGAATGTACCCATGGGCCCTTCCCTACAGGGGTGGAAGGAAGGCAGAGAGGATGTGACTATAGCAGGGCATTGATCTTCTGCAAGCCTTCCTCTGGTGTTTGTGGAGCCTGTGTGTTTTATCAGGGTTGATCCTGAAATTAGGGCTTCCTGAGAAGACGGAATCATGTCTGTCACTCAAAAATTGCCCTAGGCAAGCAAATTTTAGGGCTTCGTTTTGGCTTTTCTCCTCCCCAGGATTTTTTTTTTTTCCACTTAGAAGATATTACAACGTGGAAAAAACTTTTTAAAAAGTAAATCACCGTGATCCTTACACCCAAGTGGGTAGATGTTTTGGTAGTTGCTGCCGTCCCATGGCTGCATTTTTACACAGATGTAAACATTATTTATTGTATCATGAACATTTTTCTGTGTTGCTACATAGTCTTCCTAATGATTTTTCATGAAGATATGACAGTTTCATGAAGGGGATTCATCATCCTTCACTAAAATATACCCACTGTTTTGCAGTGCAGCAAATCATGAATATAATTTTTTTGCTCCTAATGATTAATTTCCTTGGGATATACTTCCTAGAGTAGGAATTTTCTGTCAAAGGATAGGAATGCCTTTGTGGCTTTATTTGTAGCATTTTGCAGAAATAAATCATGTAATCCCTTTTGTATATTAATCTTTATTTCATCAAAAGGCAGCTGTTCAGGGGTGTGATCAAATAACTGATGAAGTGTTTGAGACTAATGCTTCAATAGATCACCGATAAATTTTACCATCTGAAAATTTGGAAACCATGATTTTCCCTGATTAGTTTTCTCCCAACTCTCACCACCCCTTCCCCCAACGCCAAGTTGTCCTCAGTTCTTTTGGAGGGAACTCCCAAAGTCTTGAGTCTTTTCTCAGAAATTCATTCTTTATTTACTTTTGGAGTTAGGACTTGTTTGCATATGTAAAACCAAGACCATATTGTTGGCAGATGCTGGGGTACATATAAAAAGTTGAGGCTTTTGAGTCATTTTTACAAAACAGGACACAAAAGATTTTCTCAGGAATTTTAAAAAAAGGTATTGAAATAAAGATTATGGGATTGGGTTTCTAATACAGACATTTCACTTTTATGTTCCTAGTCAGGTTGTTTCAACTCCAGAATTAGGGACTCTAAAATGAGGAAAGAGTAGAGGACTAAGAGATAAAATTTTGCAGATTCATCATCTAATCCAGAAAAACAAATACACAGAAGGAGTTAGAAAAAATAACAAAACAAAAACTCAATCAGTTATTTATGATCCCATCTACTAGCCTTAACAATACATTTTTCCCCCCTCTCTTCAATAGGCTTCTGTTTAGTTTTTGTCTGAAGATAAGAGTAGCTTAAAAGAAATTGTGTTTCCTATCAGCATTTGATAAAGTCTCCTTCCCGTTGGGGAGCTGCCCAGATGTGATGGCACTTGTTGAAAGCGAATTGTGTTTTAGCATTAAATGCTTTTGTTACTGGAAAAAAAAAAAAGAAACTGGTGTAATTTCTAGTCTTTCTAGAAATGATAAAAACAGATGAGAGCTTCTGGTTCAAATTGAGTTTAGCTTAAACTAAAAGGCTGGATTATTTATCCAAGTGAATTTTGAAATCTGTAATAGTACCTGCAAGTACAGTGAGGGGAAAGTGAGTTCTGAGGTCCTGATCTTGTGCCTGCATCAGGGCAGCTTCTGTAGCATTCCAGTTCAGTGAGGATGGGCGTGGCCGGGATGCTTCGGAGTCCAGGGCACGTGGTGAGCTGGGGGTGGGAGTGGCATCTGCTGCTGCTGGTGGTGTCGCTTACCTGGTAGGAGACTGTGACAGCCTTGGGGAGACCTCTTTAGGTTCTCCGCCACCCCGGGCTGCTCTTAGGGTGGCTCTGAGCCAGGTGGGCGGTTCTAGGCAGAGGGCCTCAGGTTTGAGCAGGAGTGAGTGACAGGCGGGAGTCTGGAGCTGAGAACCTGGGGCTAAGAGGCCTAGCCAAGTTCCGATTTCTGGGATAAGCCAAGGCCTTTGGTTGGTGGCAGGGAGGGGATGGCACTTAAAAAGGTGTGGGGATGATAGAGAAGTGTTGTCGTGGTACTGCTTTCACAAACACCTCTATCATGGGGTTCATAATCGTACATCCTCCAGTTCTCTAAAACCTTGACCTTAACTCCAGCTCTTGCCAGTCAGTCTTTGTGGCCCATCTGGAAAGTGAGGGCGAGGCTAGTATGTTAGAGTGGAGGTGGAACTTGAAAAGTGCTTTGTAGCAACCAGAGCCTACCCTGATTATGTTTTTTATCTCAGGCTCCTGGTGCTGGCCTGTTCAGCCCCATTTATTGATTGACTGATGGCTGTGCCACATGGCTTGCAGCATCTTAGTTCCCTAACCAGGGACTGAACCCAAGCCCTCAGCAGTGAAAGTGAGGAGTCCTAACTGCTGGACTTTCAGGGAGTTCCCTGTTTAGCCCCTTCTTATGTGAAATTTCCAGGCCTGGTGGTCAAGGGCTCAAGACTGAGAGTGCCTTTCTTACTTCCTCTAAAACAGTGGTTTAAAAATTACATTTTAGTTTGTGTGCTGTGCTATTTTCCAGGTCTTTGTACTTGCATTTTTTAATTTTTTTTTTTTTTTTTTGCATTTTTTAATTTTTATTGTTGAGAAAAATTACATTTTAAGGTCTGAACCTTCAGTAACCCTTTTAGTGGTGGTATGCATTTTTAACTCAAGTTAACAATTTGGAATTTGCTTTGCTTTATGTTTAGGAAGTTATTTTGTTTTGTTTTGTTTTCTCCCCAAGAAAAAGGTTAATACTTTGTATATTCTTGTCAAGACTCAAGTCTTGGCTAGTTTTGGGATTATGAGTCAATTGCTTCACTCCCCTAAATCCAGATATGGGATTGGGGATTAATTTCTTAATTTTTTCAAGCTTGTGTCGCCTGTCTGTGAAGCAGGGACAATAATTCAGTCCTCACACCAGGTGATGATTAAGCCAGGGCTGTACTGTGAGTTGTCATAGTAGCAGAGCTGTGACTTTTGACTACATGTCTATGGTAATTCTTTTCCCTTCAGCCAAATCTAGCACAGGGCTGGGCGTGTGTAGAGATTCTTATTAAACTGTACTAAACCAGATTTCCTAGGCCAAGGTAAGAAAGAAGGAAAATATCATCAGGTTGCATTGAGCCTAAGCCAGTGGGTCTGAAGCCTATGGGCTAGAGGGGCTGCAGCCAAGGGGGCTCTGGGGCTCCTTGAGGTTCAATAGGGGTGGTCTCTCGATCAGAGATAGCTATTAGGAGTAAGCTTTTTTAAAATTTATTTATTTTTAGCTGAAGGATAATTGCTTTACAATATTGTATTGGTTTCTGCCATAAAGCAACATGAATCAGTCATGGGTACACATATGTCCCCTCACTCATGAAACTCCCTCCCACCCCCTTTCACCCCCCTAGGGTGTTACAGAGCCTGGTTTGAGTTCCTTGCGTCATACAGCGAATTCCCATTGGCTGTCTCTTTTCCATAGGGTAGTGTATATGTTTCCATACTCTCTCCATTCATCCCACCCTCTCCTTCCTCTCCACGTCCCGCATCCATAAGTCTGTTCTCTATGTTGCGTTTCCACTGCTACCCTGCGAATAGGTTCATCAGTACTATCTTTCTAGATTCCATATATATGCATTAATATACAACATTTGTTTTTCTCTTTCTATCTTACTTCACCCTGTATAATAGGCTATAGGCTCATCCATCTCATTAGAACTGACTCAGATGTGTTCCCTTTAATGGCTGGGTAATATTCCATCATATATATGTATCATAGCTTCCTTATCCATTCATCTGTCGATGGACATCTAGGTTGCTTCCATATCCTAGCTATTGTAAATAGTTCTGCAATGAACATTGGGGTACATGTGTCTTTTTCAATTTTAGTTTCCTCAGCGTATATGCCTAGTAGTGGGATTGCTGGGTCATATGGTAGTTTTATTCGTACTTTTTAAAGGAGTCTTCATATGGTCTTCCATAGTGGCTGTATCAATTTACATTTCCACCAAGAATCAATATTGAAAATGACTCTAATACTAAATGCAATCTACAGATTCAGTGCAATCCCTATCAAATTACCAATGGCATTTTTCACAGAACTAGAACAACAAATTTCACAGTTAGTATGGAAACACAAGAGACCCTGAATTGCCAAAGCAATCTTGAGAAAGAAGAATGGAGCTGGAGGAATCAACCTTCCTGACTTCAGACTATACTACAAAGCTACAGTCATCAAGATAGTATGGTATTAGCACAAAAGCAAAAATATAGGCCAATGGAACAAGATAGAAAGTCCAGAGATAAATCTGTACACCTGTGGGTACCTTATCTTTGATAAAGGAGACAAGAATATACAATGCAGAAAAGATAGTCTCTTCAGTAAGTGGTGCTGGGAGAACTAGACAGCTTTGGTGTAAAAGAATGAAATTAGAACACTTCCTAATACCATACACAAAGATACCCTAAAAGTGGATTAATTAAGGTGAATGAATTTAGATTAAGACTTAATGTAAGACCAGAAACTATAAAACTCTTACAGAAGTAAGCTTTGATTGGCCCTACCTGGCCTCCCTCTGCTCTGCCCTCCTGTCTTCATACCAGGGACTGCAGGTCCCTTTGTCATTCCCAGATTTATATTTGAAAATGTTACAAAGCAGAAACCTGCCACTTTCTATTCAAGGACTCCCAAGTAATTGCTCAGTGTTTATTTCTGTTTCTCCTCCCATTCTAAACCTGCCTATAGAATTTAATGATCCTTTAAAAACCGTTCTTGAGAGCACCAGCACCAACATTATAGATCTTTCACATATTGGCTTTTGCTGATTTTTCCACTTCTACCCCATGTCGTCCGAAACTCATCCTTATTTTTCCCCCCTTTTCTTCCTGATTCAGAAGTTGGAGGGACCAGTCAAGCTCCGGACAGTTCGAGAAGCACCAACAGACTGTGTCTGCCCCCCAGGTAAGTGGATGTTCAATCCTTGCTGGCTCCTGACTTCTAGAGACATGGCCTTCTCTCTCCTGTCTGCTCAAAACTGCCAAAGCCATGGTCAAGAGAATCATCTCAGGTTTCAAGCTATCTATGGTACCTTGTGGATCATCCTTTCTTCCTATATCTTCAGTGGTAGGTGTGTCATAAATATTCAGGCAAAATTAACTGACTTGGGTAGATAAGGACAGTGGTATTGGTGGAGGAGCTAAAACTCTTTGAGATGACTAATATTAAAGGCTCAAATGCTGGGAAAGTAGCAGCTATCCCTCTTTAAAGATGGAGGAAAAAAAGATGGAGAAACAAGCATGAACCATCCACACAGTGTTAACGTTGTGTTTTTGGCTCTGTTTCAAACATAAGGGGGAAGACAGATGGAATAATGGTACAGGAAGAGGAAAGGAGCTGTGAACATGATCTGATTTGTTCAAATAATCATGTCTCTTGGATTTTGGTGGTATAGACCAGGGTGGCTGTGACTAGAATTGAGATTTGTTGGTTCTTAGTCCATGTGACTCAAATCCCGATCCATATTGGGTCTTCTGGTTGTCCTCAGTAGAGCTCTGTACATATTATGATTGAGAATTTAGGGTGTAGTCTCAGCCCCGCTGTTTTTAGGGCTTAAACTTACCCTCTCATAGAACAGTGTATAATGCTAGTGAGTGAGTGAAAAATCATAACATTTCCCAGACATCTCACCATGCCGGACAAGGTGAGAGAACACAGGAGCTGAACCCAGGCGCCCTGTTCCTTGCTATCATGCCTTCCATTAAACAAATTGCCAGGCATTTCTGAAGCCATTTCACCTGGTCCAGAAACTAAGCTTACTGATGGTTGTTATCTCCAGGTTGGGAGATGCCCTGAGATTTGTACAAAGGTGGACCTGTGCTGTGGAAATTCAGTCTCTGGGGACCCAGTGGGAGTTGAGCTTGAGCTAGCCTTTGATAGGAACTCTGAGAAGGAAATGGCAATCCACTCCAGTATTCTTGCCTGGAAAATCCCGTGGACAGAGGAGCCTTTCAGGCTACAGTCCATGGGGTCTCAAAGAGTCAGACACCACTGAGCGACTTCACTTTCACTTTCTTTCTGTGGTTTTAATAGGATGGAAAAGGACATGATAAGTAATGACATCATGAGCAGATCAGGAAGTCAGAAGTTGCAATTCAGTGGGGGAAAAGACTTCAGTTCCATCAATGAATTTCTGGCTGATCTGCAAAATGTATAAAATAATCCCTTTTGTTCCTTCCCTGTTCTGAGTATTGTATGGATGTGAAATCATGTGAATTATGTAGATGAGATTTTTAAAAACTAGGAGTCACTGGGAATTCCCTGGTGATCCAGTGGTTAAGACTCAGCACTCTTACTGCTAAGGGCCTAGGTTCAATCCCTGGTTGGGGAACTAAAAGCTCACAAGCTGAGCAGTGTGGCCGAAAACAAACAAACAAACCTGGGAGTCACAATGCATTTATGAAACATGAAATCAGTTATGTGGGTTGTAGCCAGTGTTCTGAAATTTTGAACTAGCAGAGATTGGAATAAAAATATTGAAGTTTTTGTTTCAGCTATTTATATTTGCAGTTGCCAATGTTAAATGGGTTCCTTGCTGTGGGTTGCTGACTCAAAGTTTGAAAATCATCGATACAGATGCTAGATGGAGAGGGAGAAGGGAGGCAGTGAGGGGACTTGGAGCGCCCAAATATATCCAAACCAGGTCCAAATCTTGGTCAGCCATTCACTGTTTGTATTAGCAAATGATTCCAATACTGGAGTGGGCTCTGCAGGCTTTTTTGATGTTGTGGAGGAAATACAGGTCAAAGGCCAGGACGTGGAGACAGTCTTGTGTCCTGTCTTGCCTCAGGGCTCCTGACCCATCAGGAAGGTCTCTTGTATGAGCATGGAGGCTGAAAGCCTGGTCAGAACCGTAGTGACCTGCCCTCTCCGGTCATCACTGTTCTGTCATTCACTGTCCGAGGGGCTTGTGTCTATAACCAGGCCATCCTGGCCGGTGAGGTCAGCACAGCCCAGGGGGTGTGGCATCACAGCCTGTGTCAGGCCCCAGTGCACACCCATGTCCACATCTGCTTTTTCTCTCCTGTCATCTTGAGCTGGAGGATTGATCTGAGCCCTTCAGACTAGAACCTTTTATCAGTGTGAAACCCCATAGGCTAGCACATTCTCCTCTGCCATAAGAAGCACAAAGACTGTTTCCTCCAGTACCAGAAGCTTAACTCATTCCCTTTCTCTCTGGCTCTGATCTGCCCTCCAGAATTTTGGCATCTGGACGCGGAGACCACCCTCTGTAACTTGGATCCCCATCTCATTTGAGATGCCCACGGATCCCCCGGGCCCAGTTCCTTCCCACGGCCCAGGGGACAGTGTAGTCTTTTGTCAGATCCTAGGATGCAGCAGGCAGATAAGCCAGACCAGAGAAGGGGGCGGCTCTTCTGTGTGTATTGCCCATTGTGAAGTGGGTGCTCGGGGAGCTCTGAGGCTGAAAGGAGGGGTAGGCTTTGGGCTGGAAGGTCAAGATTCTTCTCTTACTGGAGTCAGTGGTGGGATGAGAGGCTGAACTGTGCTCTGAACTAGCCCTGTGACCTCAGGCAAGTAAGAGGCCCTTGAACTCTTTGTCTATAAAACAATATAGCTAAGGTTGAATTGTGTCCCCCCAGAAGATATGTCCCAATCCTAACCCCTGATCCTTGTAAATGCGACCTTACATGGAAATAGGGTCATTGCAGACCTAATTAAGGATCTTGGGATGAGGTCATCCAGGATTTAGAGTAGGCCCCCAAACCAATGACGCGTGTTCTTATAAGACACAGAGATTTAAGCGATTTGAGACACAGAAACACCCAGAGGAGAAGTCCATGGGAAGATGGAGGCAGAGGCCAGAGTGATGCTTCTGCAAGCCCAGGAAAACCCAGGATTGTCAGCAGCCACAGAAACTGGAGAGAAGCATGGATGCAGTTCTCCCTCAGAGCTTTCAGAAGGAAATAGCCCTGCCAACACCCTGGTTTTAGACTTCTGACCTCCAGAACTGTGAGAGAATAGGTTTCTGTCATATTAAGTCATCTCGTTTGTGGTCATTAGTTGCGGCAGCCTCAGGAAACTAAAATAAATGGGACTATTAATCACTCTAATTATGAAGTTGCTGAGATGATCAAAATGTAAGGGACACAGGAGCTTCCTGCACCACCAGGTGTGAATCAGGTGTGTGGGGCTGCATCAGGAGCCCCCTGATGCTGCTGTTTCTCATACACCTGCCCCAGAAGAGACTTCTCTTCCTTCAGCAGAGAGTGCCAAGCTGTAGATTCATGTGGCTTACCCGTGTCCCTGGGGATTCCAGTATCTTCTTTTCTTATATTACTTATGTACTTAAATGTTTTCAAATGTGTTTAAAGTTTTAAAATATTCATTTTTGAATAGGAAAATAATATGTGTACTACAAGTACTACAAAAGATTACATGTGAAAAATAATTCTCCTCCCCCTTTCTGCCCTGTTTCTCCTGCTCCCCTTTCCAGGGACCCATTACCCATTTGCTGAGGTCCTTTTGAGCAGTCCTTTCCAATAGAACTTTCTGTGATGATGGAAATGTTCTTTCTCTCTGCTAATATAGCAGCTACTGCTAGCCACGTGGGGCTATCAAACACCTGAAATGTGGCTACTATAAACGAACTGAATTTAAAATTTTTGTTTTAGAATGGATAAACAAGGTCCTAATGTATAGCATTATAAATAAGCCATGATGGAAAAGAATATAAAAAAAGAATGTATGTGTGTGTGTAACTGAGTCACTTTACTATACAATAGAGATGAGCACAACATTGTAAATCGATTGTACTTAAATTTTACAAAAGCTTGTTTAATCTTAAGTTGCCATGTGTGACTGGTTGCTATAGAGTTGGACAGCTCAGTTTTTGAGGTCATTTAGATCCATTGCCATGAGTAGCTCCCCTCTTGGCTTCACGCAAATATGTTGTGTGTTGCCTTCTCGGTTTGCAGCTTCCCTCTGAGATGGTCTGAATCAGTCAGTCCATGGATCAGAGAGCAGTGCTGCCCATGCTGGGTTGAATGAGGAATCCTGTCAGGCTGTTGGGCAGTCCTGTGAGGTACCTGGCCTGTCCTCCACCCCAAGGACATTTGAGTTGTTTCCCATCCTGTGTTCTTACAGACCGCCCTTCAAGGAAGTGTTGGTGGGAAGGAGGCCTGTTGTCTTGCCCTGTCCCCTACCTTCCTCTCGCTCTGTACTGAAAAGCCATCACAAGAGAGGAACTGCTCCAGGGCTTTAGGTCGCGGGGCTGAAAGGACAGGAGCCCTCAGTCTGTTCTGGGAGCTCCCTTCCCAGAGCAGCAATTCTGGAATGTTGCAGGAAGGGCAGTGGCAAGGGGTGGCCCCAGAGTCGGCTCTGTGGGAGACTTGGGCACCACCTGGCCCCCACTGTGCTGTGAACACGTGAGCATCCCAACGGATGGGTCGGGACTGGCACCCTAGAGCCTGAGAGGCCCGGATTTGACCCTAGACTCTGCCACTTCAACGGCTGCCCTGTGGGTATGGCCTGCACCTCCTGGACATATGGGCCATACTGGTGTAAAAGCTCCTTGCATTAACTAACTCTTTTAATTATGTTTAAAATGAAGAAACAAAGAGGAAACATATTAGCTCATACGACTGGAATGGAGAGGTTAGAGATAGAGTAGAGGTCAGGTATATCTGGGTTCAGGGGTTTCTCTCCATCTCTCAGCTCTTCCCTGTGTCATTTTCAGACACCATCTCCTTGGGGTGAGAAGGTGGCCACTAGTGGCCCTGGCGGTGGATCAGACCTTCTGAGCAACCCCAGCAGGTAGAGCACTCCCCATTCTCAAAGATGGCAGTGTTGAGGAATGGGAAGTGTTATGGGCTGAATTGTATCCTCCTCAAATTCATATGTTCAAGTGCTTACCCCCCCAACCACCCCCCAACAGTACCTCTTAAAATATGACTGGATTTGAGATGGCGGTCTTTAAAGAAGCAGATAAGATAAAGTGCGGCCATTAGGGTGGGCCCTCATCCACTAGGACTGGTGTCCCTGTAAGAAGAGGTTGGGGCACAGACATTTGCAGAAGGAAGATGACAGGAAGTCAGGGAGAAGATAGCCATCTACAAGCCAAGGAGAGAAGCCTCAGCAGAAACCAACCGTGCTGACTCCTTAATGTCTGACTTAAAACTTTCAGAATTGTGAGAAAATAGATTTCTGTGGTTTAAGTCACCCAAACTGTGGTACTTAGTTTTGATAGCCCAAGCAGACTAATACAGGGAGTTATTGTTGCTGACTGGGCTTCCCAGGTGGAGACAGTGGTAAAGAACCCACGCCTGCCAATGCAGGAGATGGAAGAGTGGCAGGTTCAGTCCCTGGGTCAGGAAGACCCCTGCTGGAGGAGGGCAAAGCAACCCACTCCAGTGTTCTTGCCTGGAGAATCCTATGGACAGAGGAGCTGGTGGGCTATGGTTCATGGGGTCACAAAGAGTCAGACACGACTGAAGTGACTTAGCATGCATTGTTGCTGGGTATGGAGTTTACATTTGGAAAGATGGAAAAGTTCTGGAAAATGGATAGTGGTGATGGTTATACAACACTGTGAATGCATTAAATGCCATGAAATTGTGCACTTTTAAGTGGTTAAAATAGTTATTTAAACTTTGTCTATACTTTACCATGATTAAAGAAAGAAGTCCCAGAGTTGATCCTGATTTGCTGGCCTGGGGCAGAGGCCTCTCCCTGAACTAATGCTGTGCCTGGAGAATGGGACACATTGATTGGCCAGGTGTGGGTCATGTGACCTTTCTTTGACCTGGGGGCAGACTGGTGTGGGGGAGGGTTGACACTACCACAGTCATGTGGGCGAAACTGGGAAAGGGTGGTTACCTCAAGGAGAATTAGGGTGCTGTTCTCAGAAAAAGAGAAAAGGGGTGTAGCTGGGTAGACACAAGTAATAGATAACCACATTAGTCCTGCTTCTGGGGGCAGCTGGCCAGACGTGTCCAGGAGCTCCTCAGCAGGGACCCTAGGTCTGACAAGGGATTTGCCTCTCCTTCAAGCACGTGAGTCTTGTCCCTCTGTTGAACTGGTCCAACAAACAGTGAGGCTCAGTGATCAAACACTTGAATTTTGGACCCAGACTGCCTGATGTAAATTCTTTGTCCCTTACCAACTCCATGACTTCCTGTTGCTTCAGTTTTTCATTCTGTGAAGTGGGGTTTCTAATAGTACCTACCTCATGGAATCATGCAGGACTGAATGAGCTTGTAGAGAGTTTGTAACAGAGCCTGGCACTGCTTCCTGAAAGTGAGTTGGTGGTTAGGAATCCAGATCCCTTACCCCCAGGCCAGGCCAGATCCACTGTGTGCAGACTCTTACCTTCCTGATTTTCACTGAAGTCAGTCAGGACTGAAAGATAGGGAGAAGGCGATTCAGAGTTGGCGGTTGGCTGGGAATATTCTAGAGGGAAACAACAAAGGCCTGGCAGACTTTCTTGGCATGTCCTTCTGAGACACAGTGAGAAAATGCTAGTGACAGAGCCCAGAAGTAGGGAACTGGAAAGGAAAAGAAAACCTGTAGCCCATGAACTCTTGTCAGCCACTAATGGCGTATGAAAGACCTCATCGTGCCAAACATGGAGCTCTGTACAGTTTGCACTGGTTTTTAACTGGGCTCAACCTGCCCTGGAGAGTGTTAGGAACTTTTCAGAAAAACAGTTAATAGTTTTCATTTCCTTTTTGTGCCTTTTTGTGTCCTTGCATAATATCCCAAAGATATAGCATGTGGTTTCCAAATGACAGGCACTGCTTTTGTAGTGTACGGTGACTTTCCAGAAATTAATAAGCAGATTAATCAGAGTTAGAAATTGGCTGGTCTGTGAAAATGTTTGGAAGTTTGAGCAGAGGAATGAAACTGCTTAGGAGAGCATGAAGTTCAATGGGGAAGTGATACAAAACCTGATACATTTTATGGCAAATGTCACATAGCGGAACATAAATGGTCAGAGTTACTCTGTTCAGCCTGTTTACTATATTAGTTGCTTTAGGAATTTGCTTATTGTACTTTGAAGCAAAAAGTTGCTATCCCCTTTGAGTTATTTATTATTTGTAGAATTTTAAAAATGATACTTTTTTTAACTTCTTAAATCCTCATTGACTTGTGTTTATGGTAAAACTAAGTAGCTTAATGGCAGTTTATCCCACTATTCACACTGTACAAAGTTGAAGAAGATAATTTGTGTGTCTGATTTTTTTTTTTTCGCCAGAATTCCCTGGAGAATTCATTCATTTGTTCATTCATTCATCTCTCTCTACCCCCAATTTTGTGTTTGTCCTATGGATGATATTGACTGAGATTGTTAGAGGGCTTGCAGACCCAGTTGTTAGAGGAAAAAAGTCCCAGAAAAAAGAAGGGAGAGATCACCTCAGATCAAGGAGACCTGGGGGAGAGACGAGAGTTGGGCAGGGTTTTGAAGACTTGTTGGCATCTTAGCCATCTCGGATTGGGGACACATTCCACAAGGTCTGGCACCTGAGCAGAGGCAGAGGGGAGCTCTGGGAGTGTCAGGGAACTCTGGTTGGAAGGTAGTGAGGGTGGGTCTTGATTATGGAGGGATATGGGCTTCGTTCCATGGGAGACAGTTGAAGGTGTGTCAGTAGAGTCCAACTTTAAGAGGAGGACTATAGAAACAGCATGGTGGATGAACTGGATTGCATCACCCACTGAGAGGGTGCTCAGGATGAGGCTGGTCTTGTCTTGCTGCCTAACGCATCCCCTGAGCCTAGAACAGTGCTGGAGTATGAAAGAGGGATGATAAATATCTGCTGAATGACTCCCCTGGAGGAGAGGTCATGAGAACTTGAATGAGGGCCATGAGAGTTGATGACAGGGAACAGCTGTGAGAGGCACTGGGCCATGTGGTGGACAGAGCTCACAAGCAGGATGGATGGGCACTGGAGGGAACAAAGATACCCAAAGCCTCAAGCCCGGGGGAGGGAGATATCCTGAACAGAAACAGGAAATCCCCAAAGAGGGATTTAGAAGGGAAGATGATAACTGTAGTTTTAGACAGTGATCTTATGAAACCAATCTGTCAACCCACTGATGGATGGAAGAAAATAATTAGAAGTCTTCTCTTAAGGCATTGTCTAGCCACTTTGAACCTATTAATTATAAAATATACTGTGTCCTATAAATAAAGGTCTTGAGGTCTAGCTATGTATTGACCATTGGGATTTGAAGATTTTTCTGTGACCACTAGAGGGAGCCCACTATATTCATTAAATTCTATAGAAATCTAATAGGATTTTTTAGAAGGATAATTAATGTTTTAAAAAATATATTAGAAAGTACACAAAACTCAAACCAAGGACAGTGAAATGCAAAGTTAACCTTTCATTCTGGTGTCTTTTTCCTACTAAAATGGAAGATCGTTGAGAATTTTCCAGATTCCAGAATTGAATGGTGTGTTGTTGATTTCAGGTGATGTTGATTATGTAAGTGGTAAAATAGCCACTAGCAGACATATTCCTGAAATAGTTGTCCCATTCACCCAACATTTATTGAACACGTCTTGTTTAAACCCAGTAGAGACTTGCTGAAGCTGTGGGAAGATGAGCCTGCACGTGTCTTGGCCATCTTGGTCAACTCCATGCCAACTGTTGGGTGACAGGTGCAACTCTTCACTCTGTGAGGTGTCATATAACTTTGTACATTTGGGATTATTAAATGTCTCACATATCAAGAGCTACACACATGGTGGGACTGCCTTTTCCCAGGGGTAAGTTGAATGCAGTCATAATATTTCATTTCTTAGCTGTCTTCTTATGCCAAAGTATATTCCACATGGATTGAAGACTTAACTGTGAAAAATAAAACCATGGAGGGCAAGACAAAAATACAGTGGGTCACTTTTAAAAATTGTGAAGTGGAACTAGACTTTATAAGCACGGTCCTGAAGTCAGAAACCACAAAGCAGCAGTTTTCAACCAGGGACGACTTAGCCTTTGGAGGATTTTGACAGTGTTTAGAGACATTTTTTTATTTGTCTCAACTTGAAGGGTGTTTCTGGCATCTAGTGGGTAGAGGACAGGGAGGCTGCTGAACATTCTACAATGTACTGGAGAGCCCCCAACACAAAGAATTATCCCACCCAAATGTCAGTGCTTCCAATGTGGAAAAACTCTGCTATAGAATAAATGTTTTCTTAAATGTTTTAAGCTTAAAAGCTTAAATTTTCTGTCTAGAAAGAAGATTCCACCTTAAAGTTTAAAGATAAATGGTAAGTTGAAAAAAAATCAGCTTATATAACAGACACATTGTTACTATTCATGAGCTATAAAGTGCTTTTGCAAAAGAATAAGGAAAAGCCAAATATCTTAGTGGAAAAATGGACAAAGGATATGAGTAGGGAGTTCCTAGTAGGAAAAATACAAATGCTGGCACTTTCCTTCAGTGACTGCTTCTGGAGAACGTGTTCTGCCCTGGGCCCTGGAAAAGATGGTCCACACCATGAATAATTGAGGAAATATATAGTAAAATGAGACGTTAGTTTTCACTGATCAGATTGATAATGTTTATTTGTTTCAATCTTTCTGGAGGACAGTTTGGCATATAAATGACATTTTTAAAAGCACAAACTTTTCCCAAGCATTTCCACTTCTAGTTTCAGTATATAAACTGACCCCTGTGCACAGGTGATGTTTATCAGAGCATCACTTATGGTAGCAAAAATGTAGAGAATAACATACATAGCCCTTTATAGGGGAAAGATACCCACAATATTTCAAGAATGGGGAGAAAACTGATAATATCACAGTGTGAGCAGTGATGATCATTGAGTGATTAGATTTGAGCATCCATTATAATCATAATCATCCAGCATAATCAGGAACAAAAAGCAAAACAGCTGAAAGGTATTCATTCAAAAAGCAAAAACAGAGTTTGTTTCTGGCCCTGGGCTAGTCACAGGCCTGTCCAAATGTGTTACTGGGTCACACCCATCCTGCCTACCTCATCGTGTGCTGCGGTTGTCTCCTCGACCCAGGGACTGAACCCAGGTCTCCTGCATTGCTGGCGGATTCTTACCAGCTGAGCCACCAGGGAAGCCTAAGAATACTGGAGTGGGTAGCCTATCCCTTCTCCAGGGGATCTTCCCGACCCAGGACTTGAATTGAGGTCTCCTGCATTGCAGGCAGATTCTTTACTGGTTGAGCTACCAGGGAAGCACCCTGGGAGAGCAGCCCCTGTCTTAATTAATGTCTATGGTCCACACAGCAAGATACCTGGAATATCACAGGTGCACCAGTGGTGTTTGTGTTTAATAAATATTATATTACTAAAGGATCTATTAAAGCTGAAAAGTGTGCGTAGACACTGGTTAATATAGACACACATGGGGAGTGATGCACAGTTCCTCTTCTGGTGTGAGACAGATTTGGAGCTGAGTCCTGGATCTGCCATTTAGTTCTGAATGACCTTGGGCATGTTATTTAAACTCTCTGTGCTTCAGTTAGCCACTTTTTCATATTGATACCATAATCCTAAACTTAGAAGGTCGTTATTTGTTATTTTATTTATTCTTCATTCAAATGTACTTACCATGTTAGATTTTGAGGACACAGCGGTGAGCAAGACAAAGTCTGTGCCACATAAAATTTACATCCCAAGTGTCATGGATGGGGTGGAGGAGACAGACAAATGGAAACAGATAAACTTACAGATGAATGAGATAATTCTGAATTGTGATGAGAGCTATGGAGGCATGGACCAGGTGCTTTAGTAGAGGGTGCAGGTGGGTGCTGGTGTTGAGATTTTCTACTTTAGAAAGGGAGGTCAGGGAGGCCTCTCTGAGGAGGGAACATTGATGCCAAGATCTGCATAAGGAGAAGAAGCCAGGCATCCTAAGATATCCCAAGGCCCTAAGAACAGTGATTTGGTTCTTAAGTATCCAAAAGTTTGGGGTGTCTTCTGGGGATAGGGAGGGGGTCAGTGTTTGAAGCAGGCAGGGATGGGCATGGTGAGATAATGCAGTAGATGTGTCTGACCCTCTTGGCCACAGAGAGTGTATATTTCATCCAAAAAGAGTGGGAAATCATTGCTGGGTTGAAATAGAGAAGGGACATTGTGCAGTTTATGTTTTGAAAAGCTCAGGCTGATACAGAAGGGAGAATGGTCTTGGAGGCGTGCCTGTGAGGAAAGTAGGAGCAGAGGAAGTGGGGAACCTACAGGGAAGTTATTGCAATTGTCCAGACCAGATGAGGGCACAGTGGTGGTGATGGGAAGACACAGATGGAGTTGATGTGGATTTTGGAGACTACACTGACAGGACTCAGTAAGGGGGAGTGATTGGATGACTCCCAGCTTTTGGATGACACCCGAAATTTTTGGTCAACTCAGTGGTGCCATTTGCTTTAAAAGGGGTGATCAGAATGAGGACTCTGTTCAGATCTGTTCACTTTGATGTGACTAGTGGACACCTTAGAGGAGATGCACAGTCAGCTCCTGGATTAAATGACACAACAACGGTGGAGGCAGCAGCAGAGGGCCTCACTTTGAGTGGGCATGTGTCACGGTGTTTTGACTCTGAGCACACATGTATACATGTGAAGATGGCCTGGGCTGCAGTGTTGTCTTGGCCTGAAGTCTGGAAGATGTCTTTATTCCTTACTGTATTAGTCAGGGTTCTCCTAGGAAACAGAACCAATAGGAGATGTATATCTATCTATCTGTTTACTGGCCTGCCTACCTACCTACCTATGTAAAGAGACTTGTGTGTTGTTTTTTTTTTTTAATTTATTTTTAATGGAAGGATAATTGCTTTACAATATTGTGTTGGGTTCTGCCATACATCAACATGAGTCAGCCATAAGTATACATGTGTCCCCTCCCTCTTGACCCTCCCTCCCCGCTCCCACCCCTTCTCACCCCTCTAGGTTGTTACAGAGCCCTGGTTTGAGTTCCCTGAGTCATATAGCAAATTCCCATTGACTATCTGTTTTATATAGTGTAGTGTATATGTTACTATGCTCCTCTCTCCATTCGTCCCACCCTCTGCTTCCTCCCCACAGCCCGTGTTCACAAGTCTATTCTCTATGTCTGCAGAGAGACTTAAGTAACTGGTTTATATGATTATAGAGGTTGCCAAGTCCAAAATCTCTAGGGTAAGTTAGCAAGCTGGAGGCTCAGGAGAGCTGATGTTCCAGTTAGAATCCTAAGGATTCTCTCTTCTTTGAGAATTCTCTCTTTTAGTTCCATTCAGACCTTCACCTGGTCAAATGAGACCCACTCACATTATGGAGGGCAATCTGCTTTACTCTAAGTCCTCTTGTTTGAATGTTTATATCATCCAAAACTATCCTCATGGAGAAACACCCAGAATAATGTTTGGTCACATATCTAGGCACTGTGCATTCTTCCTCTTCTCTCTCTCTAGCCAATTAGTTCACTTATCCTGCTTCCCATGCATTTAGGATCAAGTATGCAATCCATAACTTGGCATTTGTGAATCTGATTCTTGCTTCCCTCTCTAGACCCATCTCTCAAATTGTATCACCTTCCTAAGCCTGTCTCTAAATCATGTCATTCACTTGGAACCTGCTTATCATTCCTTTGCTTGAAATGTCTCCCCTCCTAGCTTTTTACTGGAAGAATCCATATTCATTCCTCATGGACCAGCTTTGATCTTCCCTCTTCTGGGAACCTTCTTCATCTTCTAAGCAGAATTAATTGCCCCCTCCTCATGCGAAGTGTTGACTCTTTGGAAAAGACCCTGATGCTGGGAGGGATTGGGGGCAGGAGGAGAAGGGGACAACAGAGGATGAGATGGCTGGATGGCATCACCGACTCGATGGGCTTCAGTTTGAGCAAACTCCGGGAGTTTGTGATGGACAGGGAGGCCTAGCGTGCTGCAATTCATGGGGTCGCAAAGAGTCGGACACGACTGAACGACTGAACTAACTAACTAACTAACTGTGATGTGACCATACTCTGGGGACCCCCTCAAACAATTCCATATTGTAGTTGGGGTCGCTTCACTTACCTGTCACCACTGCTGCCCCAGCCTGTGAAACTCTAAAAGGTGCTATATTCCATCTTCCCCTCACTCCTGCTACCCCCAAGATCATAATAGATCTTCCACTGAGTGTTAGATGGGGGTGGGGGAGGGGAGGAAGGCCAGACGCTGCTTTTACTATGGGAACATACAGAATTCAGCTCATATTATAAATACATTTAGGTGATTTGTGGAGTGACAGCAACAAGTCTGTTAGAGAACTGTTACAGAGAAGGGGTAATAAAAATCTATAAATAAAGCTGCCGCAGCCAACAATATCCTTCTTGAATTCCTCACTGTCCAGGAACCAGGCCATCCTGTCTCAGTGTCTGTGGGGAAGCCCATTGATGGGATGTCCACCCTCTTCTTATTTGTAGACTTTATCCTGACTCTCTTTCAGTTTTTCTCATGCTTTCACCACGTGACTTTTTATCTTGCTTATCTTAGGCTTAACTCTAGCCAGGGTGCTCTGCTGAGTTCTGAGTTGGCCCCAGGGGCCAATGATTGGATGACTAAAGTTATCTGCATTTTGGTTGGGTGCTGGCCAGTGTCCCTTACCCCTGAGTCAGATCCGGTCCTGCCGGCTTGCCTTGGGTACTTGCCATTCTGTGTTAGAAATCTATTCCCTACAGGGAAAGAGTTCGAGAATCTCCCTGAGAAGCTAACGTTCCTTGTACATTCTGTCCCAATCCCCAGATTGCCTAAATAGAGCAAGCTTTGGAAACTGTGTAGACTCAGGCATTCCCAGCCTCCTCCCAAGGTTGGAAGGCCTAACCTCTGAACACATATGTCTCCATGAATTTCTTCTCTGTCCTTTGGCCACTGAGCCTCTCCCCTTTCCCTCTTGTGGCTTCACCCTAGCTTGGAACCCCACTCCCCCATGTACCATCCTAAAGCTCGGACATACACAGCCTTCTGGAGGTAACACAGGCATGCTCTGCCATGAACCTGGCACCGGTTGGCCTCAGCTTGCCTTCCGTCCTGGTGGGGCTGATTGAAGTGGGTGGCATGGACAGAAAGAACCACCCTTGCTGAATTGTACAAATAGGATTAGCTGTGGCTGAAACCCATGGAAATGTTCCTCTTTCCCTTGGTCTCTTAGTTTGGCTCGCTCTGTCCCACTCTGCTGCTTGCATCCTTATTTCTGTCCCTTTATAAACTTGTCTCAGGAGCTGGGCCCTGGGGTGAGCCCCCAGACCTGACCGACCGTGGGAGAGGCAGCTTCAGAGGGTAAATAACCAGCCTTGCAGGGTCTGTGCCGTTCTGGGGAATAGAGATGGGGGACGGAGGCTGGATGGGTGGTGAAAGAGATCGTGTTCTCTGATCAGTAGCAACAGAAATCAACACAAACAGATCCAAAAAGAAAGTATCGGAAGAAGGGCAGGAGCTCACAGAAATGAAATGTGTGCTGAGGAAGGAGGCTGGGAAAGGACAGGATTCAGGGCAGCTCTGGGAATCCAGCCAGCGGGAACAGAGGGGCAGGACCCTGGGGAGTAAGAGGTGTCTTGGATGTGTCTGTATCGACTGTCTTTTTGGTTTATCACAATGCCTGAGGTTCAGGGTCTCAGGATAGAGAGCCCTCCTGGGCAGCCCTGACTCCTGTGTCCAGCCCTCTACCTGGGGCTTCCAGATCAGGGTTGAGAGGTGAGGGCACCTCCCCAAAGGTGCCAGCGTGCTGCACAGAGTAGGGGCGGGGAGTCTGGGTTTGATGCAGGTAGACTTGGCTGTGAATGCCAGCTGTGGCCGCCCACTGCCTCTGTGAACTCAGGTAAGTGATCTGATTCTTCAAACTCTCCATCTCCTTGTGTGTAAGATGGGGGAAATCTCAGGTACCTCGGGGGTTTGTGCTGAGGCTATACCGAGACAAGTGTATGTGGGCGTGCTTGGCATACCCTAGGCATCTCGTCATGTCTGTTCATCTATCCCTAGGGAAAGGAGTCTGTGGTCCCCAGGGGGTGAGAGGCAGACACAGACCGTTATTATAGGGCAGGGGGCACTTAGTAAGTAAAGCCAGCTCTTTCCTTTTGTTGTTTCCTCCACAAAAAAGAAAGACATTTTTGCTTAGATTCCTGGTTCATTTAGTGTCAGAATCCTCCAGCAAACCATCTGCTCAAAGATGGAGGAAGAACAACTCCTGGCTCCTCCAGGAGCCCTTGCACTTGGGGTTCCTTCTGTTGCCTTGTAGATGGTCAGCAGGCGTCTTGGTAAAGTCTTTTTCTCTTGGCTGGCCCTAAGTTTCCTTCCCGATCCACCAAAGGCTCTTCTTCCCTGCTCCACTGTTCCTTTTTCTTTTCTTTTTATTCACTGTTCTTTTTCATTTTTGTTTTGTCCTGCTTTTAGAAATAGGATGAAGGCTTCTCACAAGGTGGTGATTTTCTTGACACGATCACACTTGAGGTGCCTGTTGTCTGGTCATTTCTTTAGAAGTAGGCTGTATGGTCCACTAGCAGGGGAGCACAGGAAGGAGTTCAGAGCACTGGAGGCTGAGGCTCTGAAGGCAATGGGGACTCTAAGGAGCAGCCCAGAAAACAAAGGACGGTGTTGAGGAAGGGCTGACTCCCCCATCGGAAGTACACACTCCTCCCTTCGTGGGGCATTGTGAAAAATGTACTTTTAAAATGCAGAGATGAGACCATATGTGTCCTTGGGTGGGTGGGGGCAGTGGATGACCTGTAGGCAGAGCAGAGAACGGGCTGTGCCACCCTCAGAAGGACTGGACGGTGACTTTACCCCTGGGTGTCACCCCCATCCTTGTCACTGCCTGCCCCACAGGTGGGGGTAAAGACGGACTGTGTCTTTACCCAAGTGCTTGCAGAAGGGTCAGCTGTGCCTGGGAGCAGAGGATTTATTAGCTATGACCGTGGGCTCACAGTGCCCTGTGGGAAGGGGGCATGATCTAGCCATGGATCTTGATACTTTCTCTCTGTGTGTGGAAGGGTGGGAGGCTCTAAGAGGACAGGGGACTGCCTCTGAGAAAGGCCAGGAGCAGCTGCCCAAGAGCGACCTCCCCCTCCCCTACATGACCCCCAAGGCAGAACTTGGGCTTAATTTCTAGGAGGTCAAGGTAGTACCTTCAGATCACCCCATGGCTGTTTGCTCCCTAAAGTGCACACCCTCTCCTCTTGCCCCCACCGCCACCCCCTTGGGATCCAGGAGCTCCATCAGGAGCTGGAGGTGGAGGGTCTGTGAGGGTCTAGTTCTGCTACCTTGGGCACTCACCCTTCACTGCTGGGGGTGGTGTGTAAAGAGCAGGGAGGTCTGTGTGTGAAGAGGGTGGGGCTTGGGGGTGAGGTGATAGACTCAGGAGGATTATTGAGAAAAGCTCATTTCCTACCTAGAACATACCATTTTCTTCTTCCTGAAGGTCCTCACCTCCCCAAAGAGGCCGCCTTCTAGGCTTCTTTCATTTTTTAAAAATTATTATTATACAAGCAAGCTACCTTTTTAAAATTTACAAGCAAGCTACCTTTTTAAAATTATCCTATTCTCTCCCTCCCCCAGAAAAGTCTCTCTTGTATCCCCATCTCACTACCCTATCCAATCCCAAGCCCTATATGTATATGTTTGACCAGTTTAGTTTGCATTCTGGAGACCTTTTTCTGTGCTTCAACAAATAACATACATTTAAATTCTTACAGAAATAAAATAATGTGAGGTATTCTGTACATTTTTTAACTTCACGTTATGAGGGTACCATTCCCTATTGGTCCAACCTGAATGGGCTCCAGGGGTCCACAGACCATTCTTCATGGAGACCCATTCAACCAAACACCAGGATGAGACTCAAGGTGCCTGCTGTGGTTCTCAGCCCACTCCTCCCACTCTTCACCTGAGCTCTGATCTTTTTTTTTTTCCCCTCCCTCTGCCTTTCTGGCCTTTTTACACATTTCCTTTCATACCAATTGTTTTCACTCTTTCCTGTGTAAAAGTCTCTCTGTATGTTTCCCGCTGCTCCTGGCCTTTCTGTCGTTTCTCCCGGTCAGTTCACCTGAAGCTATGGTCACAAGCGGGCAAGCGCAGGAGCTTCTGCGGGAGGTGCTAGAAAGGTAGTGAATCCCCTCACATTTAATACTGTGTCCCTGCAACCATTAAGAGCTTTTGTTACTATAACATCAACATGTCTGTACATCTGATGTCTGCCTCATTATTTGTTTTAACTTTTTGTCAAATAGAAGTTACTACAGGCTCGAGCGCATAGCCTGGAGCTTGATGAATTTCCACAGCCAAAACTTATCTGTGTCCAGGTCCACAAATATGATCTGTTCTCCAGAGATCCCCAGCTACCTGTTTCTCACATAATAGACTAGCTTTGCCTACTTTTGAATTTTATGTGGATAGAATCACACGTTGTAGATTCTTTTGTGTCTTTAGTTGAGCGTTATAAGGTTTATCTATGTTGCTGCATGTAGTGGTGGATTGCTCATTTATTTATTCATTGTATTATTGTTGGGCATTTGGGTTTGTTTCCAGTTTGGGGCTATTATGGGCAGTGCTGTTTTGAGCAATAGTGTGTGTGTTTTGGGGGAACATATGTATGCATTTCTGTTGCCTGGCATCTTATAGTGGCATTGCTGGGCATAAAGTATACAGATGTTAAATTTTAGTAACTAGTTCCACGTCATTTTCCAAAGAAGGTGATCGTTCTGCCAAGGGTGTTTGAGAATTCCTGAATTCCAGGTGAGCGACTGAATAGCAATAACCGCTACATCCTTGCCAACACTTAGCATTTTCTGTTTTGTTTCAGCTATCCTGGTGGCTGTGCATGTCTGGATCTGAACTGCCTTTTCTGTTCCATTATCCTGTTTGTCTATCCATGAGTAGTTAACACCTTATTTTAACTACCAGCGTTTTGCTGTTGGTATCAGGTGGTATTTTGTGCAGAACTGCCTTTGCTGTTCTTGTTGCTCAGTCGCTAAATCATGTCCTACTCTTTGTGTCCCCATGGGCTGCAGCACACCAGGCTCCTCTATCCTTCACCATCTCCCAGAGTTTGCTCAAATTCATGTCCATTGAGTCAGTGATGCTATCTAACCATCTCATCCTCTGCCGCCTTCTCCTTTCGCCTTCAATCTTTCCCAGCATCAGGGTTTTTTCAAATGAGCTGGCTCTTCATATCAGGTGCCCAAAGTATTGGAGCTTCAGCATCAGCATTTGTTATTTTTAGGCCTTTGCATTTTCATATAAGTTTTACAACCCGTTTGTGACTTTGTGTTAAAACAATGACAATAAAAACCCCAACCCTGCGGTAGCTTTGAATGAGATTCATTGAATCTTGATAATAATTTAGAAAGAAATGACATCTTCACAATAACAAGGCCTTCAATTTATGAGCATAGTGTATTGTTCTGTGTATTTGGTCTTTAATTTTATTTGACAGTATTTTCAAGTTTTTAGTGTAGAGGTCTTGTACATATTTTATTAGCTTTATTCCTAGGAATTTAATGGTTTTTCTAGATGCTATTTTAAAAAATAATATTTTAAGATTTGCTTTTCATGTTCTCTTATTTTCAGTGTTCTTGCCACTTCAGTTTTTAACTCTGATAGTTTAATAGTCTTTGAGATTTTCTGTGTATTTTCTGTTATGTCATCAATAAGTAGAATTTTATTTTTATTCCTATTCTTATATCTTTATTTACTTTACTCATTGCTTTGGCTAGGACCTTCAGTGTGCTGAAGAGAATTATTACCAATTCCATTGCAGTCATCCTGGTTTTATAACTGAAGTCAGAAGAAGCATTAAGTATGACCATTGCTTTAGGTTTTTGTAGATATTGATCAAATCAAAGAAATTCTCTTAGTTTGCTGAGAGGTTATTTTTTAAACGTTATGATTTGATATTAAGACTTGTCAGGTGGTATTTCTATATTCAGGAGACAATCTTATGATATTTTCTCTCTATTTTCTATCAAAACACTGAATTACAATGATTGATTTTAGAATGTTAACTGCCTTTGCATTCCCAGAATAAACCCCACATAGATGGTCTCTATTATTTTCATATGTTGCTGGATTCAACATTTTGTTTAGAGATTTTTGCATCTGTCTTCATAGAGAGATGGTCTGTGATTTTCCTTTCAGGTTGTCAGGTTTGGCTATCAAGGTTATGCTGGTCTCATAAAATGAGTTAGAAAATGTTACCATATTACCTGAAAGAATTTGTGTAAGATTTAGTGTTGCTTCTCTTTTCAATGTTTAGAAGAAATTACTAGTGAAAAATCCAGACCTAGGATTTTTGTTAGGTTTTAAATAATTTAATTAAATTGTTTTAATAGCTATAGGACTCTGCTTTATTTTTTTTAAAGAACATTCTTTATAAACAATATTTATTTCTTTCTTTGGCTGCATTGGACCTTAGTTGTGGCACGCAGGGTCTTTGTTGTGTCAGGCAAGCTCAGTAGTCATGGTGCACGGGCTTAGGTGCTCCTGTGGCATGTGGAATCTTAGTTCCCTGACCAGGGATCGAACGTGCATCCCTGGCATAGCAAGGGGGATTCTTAACCACTGGACCACCAGGGAAATCCTCTGCTTCATTTTTAATAACAAGTTTACTAAGATATAATTTATATACTGTATGATTTGTGTATTTAAAGTGTACAATTCAGTGATCTTTTTAGTATATGCACAGAATTGTGCAAATATCACCACAATCATTTTTAGAATCATTTTTGGAGCATTACTCCACTTGTAAATCCAGTTTCCTTTAGCCATCATGTTCTAATCCCTCTATCAGTCCTAGCCCCTGGCAACCTCTCATCTACTTTCTCTCTCTTTCTATTTGCCTACTTTAGGCATTTCGTATAAATGTGGCCTTTTATGTCTGGCTTCTTTCACTTTGCATATTGATTTCCAGGTTTACCCAGTGGCGTGTGTCAGTACTTCGTTACTTTTTATGGCTGAGTAATACTCTGTTGTATGGATATACTGCATTTTGTTTATCCATTCATCTACTGATGGACTTTGGATTACCACTGTTTGGCTATTGCGAATAAAACTGGTATGAACATTTGTGAACAAGATTTTGTGGGTACACATGTTTTCGTTTCTCTTGGTTATATACTTAGGAGTGGAACTGGTGACTCATGTGCTTCATTATATTTTATTGCTAAACCATAATATGGAGATACCAAAGTATATTTAGCAACTACTTTATTGATGGTCATTTAGATGTTTTCATTTTGCTGTTAATCAGTGCTTCAGGCAATGTTACTCAAAATGTGGTTTGTGGATGGGTGCCAGCCTTTGAAATGTTAGTTACAGATCTGTAACAAGATTTGGCTAGAAACTGAGAATGTTTGGAAACTTTTATTGTCTTTTAACCAGTAATTTTATGTCAGTTGAATCTAAAAATTTAAAAAATGGCCAATACTTTTATGGGTTTGGTTTTTAAATTTTTATTTTGTACATCATTTTTATCATATTTCACAAAAGTACTCAGTCAGTTCAGTCACTCAGTTGTGTTCGACTCCTTACAACCCCATGGATTGCAGCACACCAGGCCTCCATGTTCATCACCAACTCCCAGAGTTTACTCAAACTCATGTCCATTGAGTCGGTGATACCATCCAACCATCTCATCCTCTGTCATCCCCTTCTCCTCTCACCTTCAATCTTTCCCAGCATCAGGGTCTTTTCAAATGAGTCAGTTCTTCCCATCAGGTGGCCAAAGTATTGGAATTTCAGCTTCAGCATCAGTCCTTCCAATGAATATTCAGGACTGATTTCCTTTAGGATAGACTGGTTGGATCTCCTTGCTGTCCAAGGGACTCTCAAGTCTTCTCCAACACTGCAGTTCCAAAGCATCAATTCTTCAGTGCTCAGCTTTCTTTATAGTCCAACTCTCACATCCATACATGACTACTGGAAAGGTAATAGCTTTCACTAGACAGACCTTTGTTGGCAAAGTAATGTCTCTTCTTTTTAATATACTGTCTAGGTTGGTCATAACTTTTCTTCCAAGAAGCAAGTGTCTTTTAATTTCACGGCTGCGTCACCATCTGCAGTGATTTTGGAGCCGCAAAAAAAAAAAAAAAAATAGTCTGTCACTGCTTCCACTGGTGTTCCATCTATTTGCCATGAAGCGATGGTAACAGATGCCGTGATCTTAGCTTTCTGAATGTTGAGTTTTAAGCCAACTTTTTCACTTTCCTCTTTCACTTTCATCAAGAGGCTCTTTAGTTCTTCGCTCTCTGCCGTAAGGGTGGTGTCATCTGCATATCTGAGTTTATTGATACTTCTCCCAGCAATCTTGATTCCAGCTTGTGCTTCATCCACCCCAGCGTTTCTCATGATGTACTCTGCATATAAGTTAAATAAGCAGGGTGACAATATACAGCCTTGATGTACTCCTTTCCCTATTTGGAACCAGTCTGTTGTTCCATGTCCAGTTCCAACTGTTTCTTCCTGACCTACATACAGATTTCTCAAGAAGCAGATCAGGTGATCTGGTATTCCTGTCTCTTGAAGAATTTTCGACAGTTTGTTGTGATCCACACAGTCAAAGGCTTTGGCATAGTCAATAAAGCAGAAGTAGATGTTTTTCTGGAACTCTCTTGCTTTTTTCAATGATCCAGTGGATATTGGTAATTTGATATCTGGTTCCTCTGCCTTTTCTAAATCCAGCTTGAACATCTGGAATTTTATGGTTCATGTACTGTTGAAGCCTGGCTTGGAGAATTTTGAGCATTACTTTGCTAGCTTGTGAGATGAGTGCAATTGTGTGGTAGTTTGAGCATTCTTTGGCATTGCCTTTTTTGGGGGGTTGGAATGAAAACTGACCTTTTCCCATCCTGTGACCACTGCTGAGTTTTCCAAATTTGCTGGCATAATGAGTGTAACACTTTCACAGCATCATCTTTTAAAGATTTGAAATAGCTCAGCTGGAATTCCATCACCTCCACTATCTTTGTTCATGGTGATGCTTCCTAAGGCCCACTTGACTTCACATACCAGGATGTTTGGCCCTAAGTGAGTTATACCATCGTGATTATCTGGGTCATGAAGATCTTTTTTGTATAGTTCTTCTGTGTATTCTTGCCACCTCTTCTTAATATCTTCTGCTTCTGTTAGGTCCATACCATTTCTGTCCTTTATTGAGCCCATCTTTGAATGAAATGTTCCCTTGGTATTTCTAATTTTCTTGAAGAGATCTCTAGTCTTTCCTATTCTATTGTTTTTCTCTGTTTCTCTGCATTGGTCACTGAGGAAGTCTTTTATCTCTCCTTGCTATTCTTTGGAACTCTGCATTCAAATGGGCACATCTTTCCTTTTCTCCTTTGCCTTTCACTTCTCTTCTTTTCACAGCTATTTGTAAGGCCCCTTCAGACAACCATTTTGTCTTTTTGCATTTCTTTTTGTCTTGGTGATGGTCTTGATCCCTGCCTCCTGTACAGTGTCACGAACCTCCATCCGTAGTTCTTCAGGGACTCTATCAGATCTAATCCCTTGAATGTATTTCTCACTTCCACTGTATATTCATAAGGGATTTGATTTAGGTCATACCTGAATGATATGGTTTTCCCTAGTGGTTTCCCTAGTGGTTTTCCCTACTTTCTTCCATTTAAGTCTGAATTTGGCAATAAGGAGTTCATGATCTCAGTATTGGTCCCTGACAAACTGGAAGTTAGAATAAAAAACACAGCTGGCCCTCTACCACAGGTGGAAGGTACACCTGCTTATCCATGTATGTTTCTGTTGGAATGATGGGCTGAGGCTACAATGAGAAGAACAAGCTCTCTGGGATTCATTTGTGAGGAGGAAGGGGAGCTCCTCACCTCAGTTCCTCTGCGTGAGTGAGGATGATAAATTGTAAAAACAGATAAATAGATAAACAAAATGTAGCATATACATGTGATGCAATAGTATTCGAGTTAAAGAGAAAGGAAATTCTGATGTGTGCTACCACGTGGATGAACCTGGAGGACATTACACTAATAAGGTAAGCCAGCCACAATAGGACAAATACTATGATTCCACCTAAATAAGGTCCCTATAGCAGGCAAAGTTATAGAGGCAGAGAGTAGAATGTTGGGTTCCAGGGGTTGGCACAGGGGAGGAGGAGGGAAAATGACAAGTTGTTTAATGCAGCGGTCCCCAACCTTTTTGGCACCAAGGACCAGTTTCATGGAGGAGAGTTTGTCCATAGACCGAGGTGGAGGGTATGGTTTCAGGATGATTCAAGCACATTGCATTTATTGTGCACTTTATTTCTATTATTATTATATCACAACTGTACCTCAGATCATCAGGCATTAGATCCCAGAGGTTGGGGAACCCCAGTTTAATGGATACAGAGTTTCAGTTTGGGATGATGAAAGAGTTCTGAAGATGGATGGTGGTGATGGTTACATAACAGTGTAAATGTATGCAATGCCCCTGAAGTATACACTTAAAAATAGTAAGTTTCCCATTACATATATTTTCATACTATGACAAAAAAATGTTTTATTTTTATGGGCTCTGAGCCTCTTAGTTCTTCAATCACCATGATAGTCACTGTAGGATAAGGGAGTTAGAGAAGGTGAGGTTCAGAAAAAGAATGAGACCAGCCTTTACAGGAACAGATCACCTTTAATGTGGCAAGAAGGGGCAGCAGTCAGATTAGTGAGCTGCTGCACTAACCCAAGAAGAGAGTAAGTGTATATAGGCATGTATGTGGAAATCTACTGTCTTAAGGGGGCCTGTTCTTCTCCAAGGTTGTTTGGATTAGTTATCTCTTAAATGGCTGGGGCAAGGAATTCTGGAGATCGGCCAGAGGCTGGCACCAGCTGGGAGCTGGGCGTAATCAACCTTAATGCCCATTTTTTCCTTCCGGTGAGAGCTCTTTGTTTTGCATAGAATGGTGGGGAGGACCCAGAGGGGAGTTTTAACTCCAGGTTATTTTGAACCGTGTAACTTTCCTTCAGTCACAATCTCATTTACCCTTACAACTCCTAATGAGGTGGGAATTTCCCCATTTACAGACAGGAAAAATTAGTTTCAGAGTGGGTAAGTGATTTGCTCCAGTGATGCAGGGGTAAGTGAGAGAGTACCAGAAAGGCTTCTAACCTGTTACCTCATTGTCTTGGTCTGCTCAGGCTGCAGTGACAAAGTACCATAGACTGGGTGGCTTAAAAAACATAAATCTACTTCTCACAGTTCTGAAAGTCCAAAATCAGAGTACCAGTATGGTCGAGTTCTGGTGAAGACCCTCATCCTGGCTTGCAGACAGCTGCCTTGCTATGTGCTCACATGGTGGAGAGAGAGAGAGAGAGAGTTCAGTCCCTTCCTCTTCTTTTAAGGGCACTAATCCCATAATGAGGGTCCCACCCTCTTGAACTCATCTAAAGGTAATCACCTCCCAAAGGCTCCACTTCTGTATACCATCCCACATTGAAGGTTAGGGCTTCAACATATAAATTTGGGGGAGATACAAACATTCAGTCCACAATACCTACTCACTTGTGTGTGGCCCTGGGCAAGTCCCTGCAATGCCTTGAGCCTCAGTTTTCCCATCTGTAAAATGGGGACGGTAGTAGCCAGACCACTCTTATGGGGGTCACCACATGACTCAAGTGAAGTGACAGGTGCAGCTTTGTAAAGTGCAGCCTGAGGAGCTTAGACTTGTCTGAGATCAGCTTGAGTTTGTGTTTCCAGAGCTTTTTTCTCAGAACACCTTGGAGGCCCTGTTAGCTGAATGCATGTGGCACAAGGTGCTCTTGCTTCTCCATCTCTATAAGGCCACTCCTAAAATGGGCCCTTTCCATTCCCATGTTTTTTAGATTAAGGCAGTCACAAAGTAAGCCATCTCCCAGGGCTCCAGACATTGGAGTTTCCTGTTAATGACTGATTATTTTTGAAGAGATAATATTAAATCACAGCCAGGTAAATAGCTTCAGCCAAAAATGTGCCTGCTGTAAAACCCCCAGTCAAAACTCTCAGCTTTTTAATTCCACATGGAGTGATCTCCGGCCTTGACTGGGGCAGGACCTGCAATGGGGGTCTCTCTCTGAGTGAGCCCACCCATGTCAGCAGCCGACTATGTGCATGGTCATGGGTGTGTGGGGTGTGGCAACACTTATTGGGAGCCTCCCTATTCTGTTTGTTAGTTCAGGTCTGTGTAATCTGTCCAGTCACATCTCTGAGGGCTTTGGCAGCCCAGGTCAGTCTGGTGTTGTAGCACAATGACTGCATGACTAAGAAGCAGCAGGCACCTTTTTTTTTTTTAATTCTTCTCTGGCCAGAGGGAGTGTGTAGAATGCCAGGAAAGGCTTGGCTCAGCTTAGAAGGCTGAGGGTGAGTGAGGGCCAGCTTGCTGTGAATAGAGGAGCATTTCTGGCAGCAAGTAGGGTAGTAGGGAGCTCTCAACTTAACCCCTTGACTTACAGCTCAGCTACAGAGTTTTTGGCAACAGTAGCAAAATAAGTTGGAAGCACCACAGTAGCAATTTTCAATCCAGTGGAGTTCGAAAGCCAATGTTATCAGTTAGGCATGCATTTGGCTGCAGATAACAGAAATCCTCACTTAAATGCCTGAGGATTTATTTTCCTTGTGTGATAATTCCGGAGGCAGGCAGTCCAGGGCTAGTGTGGCTCCTCAGGGATGTTTCCGGAACCCAGGCTCATTTTATCCCTCCATCCCTCCATCCTTCGTGGCAGGCCTTCATCTTCACAGAGAGGTCAGGGAGAGGAGTCGGAATGGGTATTGTGTCAGCCCTGGGCTGACAGTGCAAAGAGCACTCTACTTGCAATCCAGAGAGCTGGGCCCATGTCCTAACCTGGTCACCTTGGGTCTTCTGGGCACTTTCATCTTCTGGACTTTTTCCCCCTTTTAAGATGGACAAGTTGAACTATATTACCTCTCAAGTCTCGTCCATCTTGTTCCAGTTATCTATCTGTGGCTTTTATAAGCCACCTCAAAACCTTACAGCTTACGATGTCTATTTTGCTCATGAATCTTCAGTTTAGGTAGGGCTCAGCAAGGACAGATGACCTCTGCTCCACTCAGTGCTGGCCAGGGGTGTCTGTCAGAAGTACTGAGTATTGTCTGGGACCGCAGCTGGAGCTTGGCCAAATCATCTGCTCCTGGCCTTCCAAGTGGCTGCTTGGCTTCATCACCACATGGTTACTGGATTCTAAGGATGAGTGTCCTGAGAAAGAAGCCAGGAGAGGCTGAGTGGCTTTTTCTAACTGGCCCGGAAAGTCATGGAAAATCACTTCTGCATTCTCTTCTTCAGAGGTAAATCACTAAGGGCAACCCCTGTTCAAGAGATGTAGAAGTAGACAGAAGTCTACAGATTTAAAACCATCATGCACCTGTAGGTTTCAGATTCAGTGTTCCTCTTTTTTTGTGTGTGCTTACTCTCACTATTCTAGAATACAAGAGAGGATGCTTCTCAGTGCAAGGATGGCAGGTAAACTCTCAAAAGGTTTTGCTAGTCTTGGACCACTTTGAAAAGCCCTGGCCTGACCCCACTGGGACCAAGACTTGGACTTCCATCAATCTTAAAAGTAAATGATACCTGGTTCATTTGGAGAGTTCCAAAAAGACCATCCCAGTTGACTCCTGGAAACAGAAGTCTTGAGAATACTTATCCAGCAGCATTTGAAAGTGAATAGTATGATAACAGTTCATCAACTCACTTTCACTGACCATTTCTCAAGTGCCCAGCACTCAGGCCTGAGAGCTAGCCCCATCCCTTGCAAATTTGTAGTTTTGTTGGGGTGACAGACCTCTAGGGACTCCTCCATGTAGCTAAGTCAGCTATATCTGCTTTCAGTTTGTGTCCCCAGTGTCTACCCTGGGCTTACCATAGAGGTGGCATGGGTTACAGTATTGGTCAGTGGCAGAAACCTGACTCAGAATTGTAGTTAAACAACAAAAACAAGAATTTTGTTTGTTTTTTGGGGGTTTGTATAACTGGAGAGACTAGAGTAGATCTCTGACTTCAGGCATATATGGCTCCCAGGACTACAGTGATGACGTTAAAAACCTTTCCTCTTAAAACAAAAAACAAAAAACACCTTTCTAACCTGTGTATTAGACAGTTACTCTGGTGGCTCCCAGTGAACCAAGTTTCCTAATATTCATGCTATGTGTAGCTCCCTCCAACACTCAGTCTGAGCTTGGATATGCAGTTTGTTTTGGCCAATTGGACGTTAGCAGGTGTAGTACAAGTAGAAGCTTAATGAACTGCTTGCACACTGGGGCTGAGCTTCTTGGAACCTAGCCACCTAGCTGTGAAGAAGCTCAAGGCTAGACTATTGAAGGATGAAGGGCCACGTGGAAAGAGACCTTGAAGGATGAGGCCATCACAGACATTCTAGCCATCTCAGACAGGCTCTCAACTGAATGCAGCCTCATCAGTGACCTCAGCTGTCACTGTGGTAACAAAACTGCTCATCTCAACCCAGTTAATCCAGAGAATCATGAGAAATAATAAACAATGTATTAGGATACTAAGTTTGGGATCATGTTGTTATGTGGCCATAGGTAAAACTATTACATCCTAAGTGTTGGCAAGACAGCTGCCAACAGCCCCAGGCTCATAAGTCCCAGTGGACCTAGAGTACCTCTTTTCCGTGGGATTGACTTATTTAACTAATAGAAGTTGCTGCTTATCTTGGAACCAGTCACTTTGGCCAGGAGGTGAAGACCAGGCCACAGATATGTACCCATCCTTGTACCAAGTGGAGGGTTGGGTCAGTCCTACCCAACCCATGAGCTGGGATAAGGTAGGGAAGGGAGAAAAGTGAGGCTGTTGTAACTAGAAAGTGGGAGAGTTGAGACTTAATAGTCAGAAACCTCCACAGGGAGTGCATTAAATTGGTGAAGAGGTGAATAAATAATCATGAGTGTGGCTTTAGTTGATGAAGAATTTTAAAAAATTTTTTATTTGGAGGAAGATTGCTTTACATTATTGTGTTGATTTCTGTTGTACAACAACATGAATCAGCCACACATGCATGCATATTAAGTTGCTTCAGTCATGTCCAACTCTTTGCGACCCTGTGGATTGTAGCCCAACAGGCTCCTCTGTCCTTGGGACTTCCCAGGCAAGAACACTGAAGTGGGTTGCCATTTCCTCCTCCATGGGATCTTCCCAACCCAGGGATCAAACCCACATCTCTTTTGTCTCCTGCTTTGGCAAGCAGGTTCTTGGACCACTAGTGCCACCTGGGAAGCCTGAATCAGCCATAAGGATACATATATCCCCTCCCTCTTGAACCTCCCTCCCACCCACCTCCCCCATCCCACCCCTCTAGGTTGTCACAGAGCACTGGGCCGAGCTCTCTGTGTTATACAACAACTTCCCACTAGCTATCTGTTTTACATGCGGTAATATATATTTTCAATGCTACTCTCTCAGTTCATCCTACCCTCTCCTTCCCCTGCTGTGTCCATGAGCCTATTTTCTATGTCTGCATCTCTATTCCTACCCTGCAAACAGGTTCATCAGTACCATTTTTCTAGACTCTGTTTATATGTGTTGTGTTTCTCTTTCTGACTTCACTCTGTATAACAGGTTCTAGGTTCATCCACCTCAGTTCAACTGACTCGAATTCATTCATTTTTATGGCTGAGTAATATTCCATTATATACATGTACCACATCTTTATCCATTCATCTGTCAATGGACATCTAGCTTGTTTCCATGTCCTGTTGTAAGGACATGGAAATAGTGCTGCAATGAACATTGGGGTACATGTGTCTTTTTGAACTATGGTTTCCTCAGGGTATGTGCCTGTTAGTGGGATTGATGGGTCATATGTTAATTTTATTCCTAGTTTTTTAAGGAATCTCCATACTGTTCTCCATAGTGGCTGTGTCACTTTACATTCCCACCAACAACGCAAAAGGGTTCCCTTTTCTCCACATTCTCTCCAGCATTTATTGTTTGTAGATTTTTTGATGATGGCCATTCTGACTCGTATGAGGCGATACCTCACTGTGGTTTTGATTTATATTTCTCTATTAATGAGCATTATTGAGCAACTTTTCATGTGTTTATTGGCAACCTGTATGTCCTTTTTGGTGAAATATCTATTTAGGTCTTCTGCCTATTTTTTGATTGGGCTGTTTGTTTTTCTGATAATAAGCTGCATGAGCTGCTTGTGTATTTTGGAGATTAATCCTTTGTCAGTTATTTCATTTGCAGTTATTTTCTCCCATTCTGAGAGTTGTCTTTTCATCTTGTTACAGTTTCCTTTGCTTTGAAATTGCTTTTAAGTTTAATTAGGTCTCATTTGTTTATTTTTGTTTTTATTTCCATTACTCTAGGAGGTGGGTCAAAGAATGTTCTGCCTATGTTTTCCTCTAAAAGTTTTATATTTCTGGCCTTACATTTAGGTCTTTAATCCATTTTGAGTTTATCTTTGTGCGTGGTGTTAAGAAGTATTTTAAGTTCACTCTTTTTCATATAAATGTCCAGTTTTCCCAGAACCACTTTTTGAAGAGGCTATCTTTTCTCTATTGTATATTCTTGTCTCTGATAAGGTACCCATAGGTACATGGGTTTACCTCTGGGCTTTCTGTCTTGTTACATTGATCTATATTTCTGTTTTTGTGCCAGTACCATACTGTCTTGGTGACTGTAGCTTTGTAGTATAGTATAAAGTCGAGAAAATTTATTCTTCCAGCTTCATTTTTCTTTCTCAAGATTGCTCTGGCTATTCAGGGTCTTTTGTGTTTCCTTACAAATTTTGAAATCTGTTGTTCTTATTCTGTGAAAAATGCCATTGGTCATTTGATTGGGATTGCATTGAATCTGTAGATTGCTTTGGGTAGTATAGTCATTTTCACAGTATTCATTCTTTCAATCCAAGAACATGGTGTATCTCTCTATCTGCTTGTGTCATCTTTGATTTCTTTCATCAGTGGCCTATAGTTTTCTGCATACAGGTCTTTTTTCTCTTTAGGTAGGTTTATTTCTAGGCATTTTATTCTTTTTGTTGCACTGGTGAAAGGGATTGTTTCCTTAATTTCTCTTTCTGATTTTTTCCTTGTTCATGTATAGATTTGCAAGGGATTTCTCTTTATTCATTATGTAGGGGAGGAATTTTTTTTTTCATTTATTTTTATTAGTTGGAGGCTAATTACTTTACAATATTGTAGTGGTTTTTGCCCTACATTGACATGAATCAGCCATGGATTTACATGTGTTCCCCATCCTGAACCCCCCTCCCACCTCCCTCCCCATCCCATCCCTCTGGGTCATCCCAGTGCACCAGCCCTGAGCACTTGTTTCATGCATCCAGCCTGGACTGGCGATCTGTTTCACACTTGATAATATATATGTTTCGATGCTGTTCTCTCAGATCATCCCACCCTCGCCTTCTCCCATAGAGTCCAAATGTCTGTTCTATACATCTGTGTCTCTTTTTCTGTCTTGCATATAGGGTTATCGTTACCAACTTTCCAAATTCCATATATATGCGTTAGTATACTGTATTGGTGTTTATCTTTCTGGCTTACTTCACTCTGTATAATGGGCTCCAGTTTCATCCATCTCATTAGAACTGATTCAAATGAATTCTTTTTAATGGCTGAGTAATAGTCCATTGGGTATATGTACCACAACTTTCTTATCCATTCGTCTGCCAATGGACATCTAGGTTGCTTCCATGTCCTGGCTATTATAAACAGTGCTGTGATGAACATTGAGGTGCACGTGTCTCTTACAGATCTAGTTTCCTCGGTGTGTATGCCCAGGAGTGGTATTGCTGGGTCATATGGCAGTTCTAATTCCAGTTTTTTAAGAAATCTCCAAACTGTTCTCCATAGTGGCTGTACTAGTTTGCATTCCCACCAACAGTGTAAGAGGGTTCCCTTTTCTCCACACCCTCTCCAGCATTTATTGCTTGTAGACTTTTGCATGGCAGCCATTCTGACTGGCGTGTAATGGTACCTCATTGTGGTTTTGATTTGCATTTCTCCGATAATGAGTGATGTTGAGCATCTTTTCATGTGCAAGGGTTTCTAAGTGGTAGGCAAGCTGAGAGGTAGAACAGGAGGTAAAAAAAGGCCCAGAGTAGGAATTAAAGCTCTGGGTAAGTGACAGCTGGATGGATGCCGGACAAATCATGCACTGCCCACTGAGCTGACCGGATGTCTTAGCTGAAAGCTGTTGTGTTTGCTGAGACTTCAAATATGTCATAGACTTTTCCTCCTGAATGGAAACTTCACTTGTATTTTAAGAAAAAAAGTGTCCAGGTGTTTCTGATTTATTTACACCTAAATCATTTGTGTGTGTGTGTGTATGTGTGTGTGTGTGGTGTGAATGTGGGGAGCTATTTAATGTCCAAGAACTCCTAAAAATGTTTAGTTTTGGCACTTGCCATTTCAGACTGTTTATCTGAGGAGTGAGAGGCTACATTTGACTGGGATCAAGCTTCCTTCAGCTGTCCCAGGCTTGCGGCAGGAACCTGCTTGAGGTCTCAGTGTCCAGGCTGCCCAAGAGGCCGAGCAGGGGCTCTGAGCAACAGCTTGCAGCTAGCAGGCAGCTGGCCCCAGGAGAGACCTCCGAGAGTGCCCTAAAGCAGGTTGCAGCCTACTGAGGGGACACAGCTGTCTCAGCTCTTCAGAGACTGGGCAACCCCGCCCCCCACCTCAGCCCAGCTGGTCACCAGAGAATGAGGACAGTTTGTACCCAGTGATGTGCCCAGCGTTAAGTTTGTTACATACCATCCGGCCAGGCCAGCCGCCTCCCGGAAATAGAAACGAGCAGGATCTGTTCTTATAGAAGGTAGAGGTGCACCCCAGGGGCCTGTTAGAGCTGGCAGGCACCCAGGAACAGGAGAGGAGGGGTCGGGTACTTATCTCAGGAGAGTTGGACCCATGGAGAGGGCCACGGCTGCTCCTCATAACGGGAGCCAGGAGGATGGGAGAGACCGATGCCAAGAGACACATCTCAGGGCGAGTGACATTCAGATCAGTGCTGGGGCTTCCTCCTGGCTGCTGTTGCTTATCTTGCCCACACCCCCCACCACTGTACTTGCCCCCTGTTCCCTGACCCTGCTGTCCATACCCCTCTGGCTGCACCTCTGATGACCAACACCCCCACCTTTTCCAATTTGGCTTTGACCCTGCAACTCTAGAGGCCCTTGGCATGGCTCAGCTTCTGGACCCAGTCCCTCCCTCTCTGCCTGGCCCTCAATGTCCCTAGCAGTCTCTGCATGCTGGGGAACTCAGATGAACAAGGCCAGTTTTCTGGATGACAGCAATGTGAGGATGATTGATGATTTTAATTATTTAATACAATAAATTAAATACATTATTTAATACAATAAACAGAGTCCAGGAAGCAGCAGAACGGAATCTTTCTTGAACTCTCACAGCACCCATTTATCCACCAGGCATCTAGGCAGCAGAGGCATGTGGCTGAGGGAGCACTGGACAGCCGCTCTGAGTCTGAGCCCACATTTTGGGGTTCAAGCCCTTTGTGGCCAGCCTGACACCCCTGTATCAAAGTCCCCCAAGCTCAGCAATGGAAGCACCCCATCGAAGACTCATCAGCTGGTCCCTCACTGTCCCCCAAACCTCCATGCTTGCATCAGGACTCCTTTTATTGCAGCTGATGGGAGCATAGCTCAAAGTGGCTTAAGCCTCAAAGGAACGGTTGGGAGCTCTAGGGGATTCTGGATTCAGGAGCAGTTGATATCCTTGTGGTGGGTTTGCCTGTCTTTCTGCTCTGTGTTCCCATGTTGGGTTCATTCTCAGGTGGTCTCTTCTCCTGTGAGGGTGGAAACAGCCCCTGCCAGCTCCCGCATCGTACTAGCTCTTCTGCTCCAGTGATGCAAAGGACTTCCCCTGGTCTAGCCACAGCTGTGTGTCCCCCAGATCTGTTACTGTAGTTGAGAGAATGTGGAGATTTTCTTAGTCAGGTCTGGATCATATGCCCACCCTCGAGTCAGGGATAGGATCAGTATCACCTACACCCATGTGGGCTGAGTGCGGCAAAGGGTTGGCTTTCCAGAGGAACTTGGGATGCTAGTAAAAGAATGAGAGGGACACTGGGAAGGCAAAAGCCACAGATGCCCAAACCCAGACTCCAATGCCCAAACCCATCTGGGTACCTTTCTTTCCCATCCCCCAGCCCTGAATCTGCCCTCTACCCCTTCTCCTCTAGGTTCTCCCAAGCTCACCCCCTCTAGGAAGTCATCTCTGATTTATAGATTGAATAGGCAGTGTATATGAAAATGATGCCTAGCAGAGTGCTGGACTCACAAACATCAACCAAATATGAGTCAGTGAATGAATGCATGAATGGTCAGTTAGTTCCTGAGCCACACAACTTGTAGGTCTCTAGACAAGGAAATCCTGTGAGAAAAGAAAACCCTATTTCATGGTATGGAGGAAGCCTCAGCATAGACAGCTGGACCAGAGCCAGCCCATGGCTACATGCCCTAGGCTAGGAAGTCTAGAAGGTGGGAAGTTCTGCAAAAGGATCAGCAAGTATGGTCAGCAATCCGCTGATGGTCAGGTAGCCCCATCTTGTGGAGAGGAGAAGTCTGGTAGGGTCTGTGAGCTGATCAGGTCAAGGCCAACCATCATGTTGATGTTTGCCTGTGCTGGGCAGCACCGCATCTGTCCCCTCTTCTTATGGTGAGAGAATCCTGGTTTTCCTGGGGCAAACGCCCTTCTCTAGTCCCAGGCTATGGCTTGAGGGTAGGCTGACCCCACCATCTGGTAATTAGCACATGACCCACTCACCCCCGAAGAGGCAGATTTCAGACTTTTTCTGCACACTTTGGCATAGAGAGTGTCTTTTCCTGCTGAGGTTGCATAGGTGGTAGAATGCAGTCCTGGAGCCACAGGGGGCCACAGTATGGATAGCACACACACATGCCTGCCATAAATAAAGCCAACATAAAGAAACTAGAGCTGAGAGATGGGGAAGGAAAGTCCTGTTGAAGTCACTGGAGCACCTGGATCCTGCTGTACCTATATCTTTGTCGATTTTTTCAGTTAAAAAGAAGCAATGTGTTCTTTGTTTTTAAAGTTAATTTGATCCTATTCTGACCTTTGACAATAAAAGTCCTGACCGCTATACTACCCTACTGAAAGAAATTGTTCTGCAGAGATCCCAGCCATATGACACAGAATCAGTTTCCATATTGATATTCACTTCCATGAGTAGTTGTGTTTTGAGGTCCTTGTTGGAGGTCATGCAAAGAAATGGTCATAGAGGGGAAAGTAGGCGAGGTTCTCAGGAAATCGATAATACAGTGAATGAAAGCTGTGTTCAGAGCCCACGTACCAGAAACTGTCTCATTCTCAGTAACAGCACAGTGTCCTGTTGTGGCTCGGTCCCAGCGGCATCGGAATCTGGAACGTGTGTTGACCACATTGAGAAAAGTTTCCTTCCCATTATTCATCATTCAGGGTCTCATTTTGTTTTTTTCTGGGTATGCTCGTGCATATTTCACATGAGCTGTTGGTTCAGTAATGGAAATAATTACATGCACTGATAAAGCATGGCAGCAAATGAAAGAGAATGATATAAAAGCACCGCCCTCATGCTTCCATGGACCCAGAAGATGAGACTTTCCATCCGTGGTTAAACAGGAACAGAGCTTTGGAGCTGCTCTTCTCAGGCCACTTCCAGGGACACATCTTCAGCTCTGGGTCACATAGATTGCTGGGGACTTGCCCACACCATGCAGTTTTTTTCTAATTCATGTCTGGACCTAGATAGGAAGCTGTCCTAAGGATATTCAATATAGGGCAGGGGTTCACAGCTCATTAAGGAAACTGTGCCAGGATTGTAATGTACTTGTGTCCAAGGGTTCAAGATGGACCTTCTTATTCTCAGAAGAGAGTAGGGGTCGGGGTGGAGGCTGCAGAATAAGAGGAAGGAGGCCGTTTGGCAGAAGTAATCAGTGGTCCCTGTGAACCGACTCTGGTCACCGGACAGTGAGCATGTATCAGTGTTTAGTGCCTGCCTGGATGCTGCCTTGTGGTGTCCGCGATGTCATCAAAAGCCCCATCCTGCTCTCCAGCACTGCCCCCTTGTCCTCAAATATTAACTCATCACCTCCCTTTGGGTACATTCTTTCTCCAAAGACTCCTGGACACAGCTCATGGCCTGAGATGGCTCAGAGTCATCCATCCCTGCTGGATGACTGAGGTTCGGATTTGTTCAGCCTTCAAACCATCTCTCAGACACCTGGTGAAGGTGGCGAGGGCTTTCTTGGTCCTGGTGTAGACTACTGAGACCAAACTGCTATCCCTGTTACAATACGTCCAACTGGAATTCATGTGGGCTAGATAAATACATCTTAATTTATGATGAGGAAAAACCTATTCCATGTTTGATTGTTTTCCAAACGCAGTAACTTGCCTGGTTACTTTTTCTCTTTCTCTTCTCTCTTGATCCCAAATTACAGAAAGAAAATATCCAGGTCATGTTTCCAAATTTCATTTCATAACTGGAAACACATTTTAGGTCTCAAAAGGCAAAAGACACCTTCATCTAGTTAACTCTGAGACTTTTAAATGTTTATACAACAGGAAGCCATGTAACTGTTTTCTTTTTTATAAGCAAAGTAGGAGAATTGTTACTTGCCAAGATTTCCTATTCTTTTTTAAAAAAAATTCTTTTACTGAAGTAAAACACATTTTTCACTTTAACAATTTCAAGGTCTACAATTCAGCAGCATTAATTATAATGGTGTGAAGCCATCACCACGTTTTATTCCCAAAACTTTCTCATTACGCCAAGCAGAATCTTTGTAACTGTTTAGCAATAACTCTCCATTTCCTTCCATCCCAGGTCCTGGTATAACTACTTTCTTTCTCTGTGAATTTGCCTAGTCTCTCTATTTCATATAAATGGCCTTTTGCATCTGGCTTTTTTCACTTAGTGTTTCCAAGGTTCAGCCATGTTTGAGAATGAGTCAGTACTTCATTCCTTTTTATGACAGAGTAATATTCCATTGTACGTATATACCACATTTTGTATATGCATTCATCAATCAATGGACATTTGAACCTCATCATTCTTAAGTTTTGGTCTTAAACAGTTATGAGGAGTAAATTTAATATCAACATTTTATTACTATAAAGTCTTCATTCATAATACCACTTGGACTGTTGTATAGAATTAAATGGAACTAACATTTGTTGATTGCCTTCTCTAAACCAGTCTCTGTGCAGGGCCATGCACATAGTGTCATCTCATTTAATCCTCACAAACAAGGTATGAAGGAGATGTTATCACCCCATTTTGAAGATGAAAACACTGAAGCCCAGAGATGATAAGGGACTTCTTAAGGTCATGTAGCTAGTGGGTGGCTGAGCTGAACTTTGAGTTGGTTCCCCTCACTCCCTGCTGTTAAAGTGATGCTTTCAATATGCCTGCAAATTTGGAAAACTCAGCAGTGGCCACAGGACTGGAAAAGATCAGTTTTCATTCCAACTCCAAAGAAGGGTAATGCCAAAGAATGTTCAAACTACTGCACAATTGCACTCATCTCACAGACTAGCAAAGTAATGCTCAAAATTCTTCAAGGTAGGCTTCAACAGTACGTGGACTGAGAACTTCCAGATGTTCAAGTTGGATTTAGAAAAGGCAGAGGAACCAGAGATTAAATTGCCAACATCTGCTGGATCATAGAAAAAGCAAGAGAATTCCAGAAAAACATCTACATCTGCTTCATTGAATATGCTAAAGCCTTTGACTATGTGGATCACAACAAACTGTGGAACATTCTTAGAGATATGGGAATACCAGACCATCTTAGTTGCCTCCTGAGAAATCTGTAGGCAGGTCAAGAAGCAATAGTTAGAACCGGACATGGAACAATAGACTGGTTCCAAACCGGGAAAGGAGTATATCAAGGCTGTATATTGTCACCTTGCTTATTTAACTTCTGTGCAGAGTACATCATGCAAAATGCTGGACTAAATGAAGCACAAGCTGGAATCAAGATTGCCGGGAGAAATATCAGTAACCTCAGATATGGAGATGACACCACCCTTATGGCAGAAAGTTAAGAGGAACTAAAGAGACTGTTGATGAAAGTGAAAGAGGAGAGGGAAAAAGTTGGCTTAAAACTCAACATTCAAAAAACTAATATCATGGCATCCAGTCCTATCACTTCATGGCAAATAGATGGGGAAAAAGTAGAAACAGTGACAGACTTTATTTCCTTGGGCTTCAAAATCACTACAGATGGTGATTGCAGCCATGAAATTAAAAGACACTTGTTCCTTGGATGAAATGCTATGACAAACCTAGACAGCATATTAAAAAACAGAGACATTACTTTACTGACAAAGGTCTGTCTAGTCAAGGCTATGGTTTTTCCAGTAGTCATGTATGGATGTGAGAGCTGGACCACAAAGAAAGCTGAGCACCAAAGAATTGGTGCTTTTGAATTGTGGTGTTGGAGAACTCTTGAGAGTCCCTGGGACAACAAGGAGATCCAACCGGTCCATCCTAAAGGAAATCAGTCCTGAATATTCATTGGAAGGACAGATGCTGAAGCTGAAACTCCAATACTTTGGCCACCTGATGTGAAAAGCCTACTTATTGGAAAAGACCCTGATGCTGGGATAGATTGAAGGCAGGAGGAGAAGGGGACGATAGAGGATGAGATGGTTGGATGGCATCACTGATTCAATGGACACGACTTTGAGCAAGCTCTGGGAGTTGGTGATGGACAGGGAAGCCTGGCATGCTGCAGTCCATGAAGTCACAAAGAGTCAGACATGACTGAGCGACTGAACTGAACTGAATTCTTCTCACTCCTAAATCCACATATTCCCATCCTGTCTGTCCTTTTTTATTAACCATGGGTACAAATTGGTTCATGCCATTTTTTCACACTTAGAGATGTGACAAAGGTGCCTTCTTCCCAAATGCATCAACAGAACCTCAAGCCCTGGTCGAAAATGACCCAGATTTTTCCTTTGGCCTTAGAGTTTCCCTTATCAGCTCTTAGTGATGAAGGAGAATATGTAGGAATCACATAAATACTGTTGTTAGGGAGGTGTTGGGGGAGTTTGGAGGGGACCTTTGAGTAACTAATATATCTATTTGCATTGCAATTGGGGAACCAAAGACCAGCTACCTCACTGAGCTCTCTGATCTGGTAGAAAAATCAAGGACTATCCAAGTCAACAAATCAAGGACTTGTTGGTCACACATCAATTCTCTCCCTTTCCTTTTCTCCCTCTCTTCCCATTACCCATCTATCCACCCATCCACCCATCTGTGAATCCATGCATTTATCCATCTACCCATCCACCCACCCCTCCATCCATACATACATCCAGTCATCTATCCATTCATCTCTTCACTTATCCATCCATCTATCCACTTATCCATCCATTCATCTAGATAATATTTGTTGTAGGCCTGATAGATGCTAGCTGCTGTTCTAGGTTCTTGGATATAGCAGTGGATAGTACCAATAACCAATGAGATAAACATACTTCAATAGAGGATGGATCCAACTAGTGTATGACAGAAACCAACACAACATTGTAAAGCAATTGTCCTCCAATTAAAAATAAATTTTAAAAAGGTCAGGAAACTTTATTTTAAAATCCCGATTCCTGACTACGCTTGGAAAAAATGCAAGACCAGGCTGCCCTAGGGCCCAATTTGCTATATTGCAAGTGCCGACCAGAGCTATGTAGCCCTGTGTAGAGCATTGACCTCTCGTTCATCACAGCCCTGGCTACTGCCTGTTGCCTTGTACCTGGATAATAGTGCGTGCCTGACCTGAGAGGGCTTTGGGTCTGTGCCCCCAACTAGAACTGGATTTGCAGCAGCCGCTGCCTTGCTTCACAGTCTGCCCTAGCCTGAGACCTGGGCTTTGTTCCAACACATTCTGCCCCTGAACTTGCCATCCCCTCATCTGAAAACTAAGGGTTGAGGGGGGTTGGTGAAGATGATAAAGGATCTGTAGACTGTAACATGCTGTTTAAAAGAATGGGCTGCTGTTGCTGAGAGCCTGAGCCTCTGGAAGAGAGGGAGAGAAAGGAACCTGGTTAACAGGCTGGGTGTTGGACTTAACAGGCTCTCTTGTTAGTTGAGGTAAACCACTGGTTGGCATCCTTCCTGCACATTGCTTATTGCTGTCAGCGGTGGGCACGTGGTCCTGTTGCTCCTTCCAGACCCACGTATGGACAGGCCTCAGGGAGCTTCTCACCCTTCCCACTGAGTCTTTGATTCTGAGATGTTGGCATTTGTCACTCCTTTCCCACTGGCAAAGGGTGCAGGTTTGCTTTTATCCACTCACTCATTCATACTGCAAATCTCTATTAAGCACTTATTCTAGACATAAGAATAAGATGGGCAGTAGTGGAATAAGATTGACAACTATTAAAGGGCTTACCTTTCCCCAGGAAGAAATGACTGTACATCCTGCCATGCCCCGCTGCACTTCTCTAGCTGTTCTTTGGCTGGGGGGTTAGATGGATAGATGGGACAGTGGGGGTGTTGCTGAAGCTCTCCATCAACTGGAATCTCTGCCCCAGGTGGGTCCTGGCCCCAGGCTCAACTGCTTGCCATCACGGCCTCCTTAAGTTATGAGCATTGATGAGGGGACACGCCCACTAGAGCCGTGCCTGGAGGCTCCTCTGTGCACAGTACTAGATTGTTTGCAGATGCACAGCCGGGATGTTTCAGCTTTGTGTACAGGAAGACCCCCCTCATCAATTACACAGCACGTCATAATCCCTCATTCTTCTACTTAATGCTAATATTTAGCCCTGGCTTAAGTTTGAAGTGTAGGGACACCTGGAGGGCATGATAGGCATGTCCCTGACCTCATGGAACATTTAGGGAAGACTGGAGGAACATTCAATCCAGGCCTGAGGTGCCAGGGCGCTTTTGAAGGGAAGTGACGCCTAAGTTAAGAAGCATAAGTAGGAATTGGGAAAGTAGACCATAAAAGTCTTCTCTAACCTGGAGTGTTCAAGGATATGAGTTCAGTCAGTATGGTTAGAAAGTGGAGTTTGTATATATGAAGGTTGGGGGAGGTGGGGGCAAGAAGACAGGCAGGAGCAGTGATGCTTGAAAGGAATGAGACTAGAAAGAGGGTTAATCGGCATTTAGATTATTTAGTGTTTGTACCATGTTCAGGAGGTTTGAACTTATCCTAGAAGCTAGGGAGACCCATGGGAGTTGTCAGTCGGAATGCGTTGAGCTCTTTGGCATTCTAATTGGGTGAGGATGGATTTGAGGGCCCAGACCTTGGGCAGCAGCTGGTGGGTGAGCTGGGAAGCTGCTCAGGAGTATGGGGTGAGAAGAGTAGATAGTAGCTGATTCTTCTCCTGGTGCTTAGGAGTAGAATTGCTTGGGGCTTGAGCTTCATTAGCTGTGAGAGGGGAGGGAGGGAGGAGCATGGGCAGGCTCTTGAGTTGCTGGTCTGAGTGGCTGTAAGGAACAGGAAGTTGGAACAGGTTGGGTGGAGAGAGGCTTGTCCAGGTGGAACATCACAGTGGAGGTGCCCAGGATCTGTTTCTCAGGCTCTGGATTGACAAAAAAAAAATCAGGGAGGAGGTGGGATCTCTCAAGAGGGCTCTACAGAGAGAGAAGAGGAGAGGGCTTGTCATGCAGCCTGTGGAGTGCACCCAGATGAAGGGAAAGATATAGGAAGAGAGGAGGCAGCAGACAGAAGCAGGGTGGCACCACGCTCCAAAGTGTGGCCACTGGGTTCAGCAACAGAGAGATCATTTTAGAACTTGGTGGGTTATTTTGGGGGGCAGTGGACTGAGGAATGAGTGGGAGGTACAGAGGAGAGGAGGAGGTGAGACCAAATGGGCAGCACCTGGGAGGGGCATGGGGCACTGGGAGGTGCTCCCCGAGGGAAGGGGTGTTAGCGTGGTGGACAGCAGAGCAGCCAGGAGAGCATGGGAGACCAGAGGGTTGAAGCGAGTACAGTATTGAGGACCCTGAAGAGGTAGGAGGAGGTGGGGATCAAGACCAGGAGGAAGGACAGGTGAGGGTTGGAAGACTGAGAATGTTGCCCCTGTGGCTTCTGTTTCCTTGATGAAGGGGGAGGTGTGCTGAATGCCTCAGAATGAGGAAGAGTCACAAAGTTGAGGAGACTGGAGCTGAATGTATGAGGAGAGTGGATTCTAGGCGTTCAAGGGCTGTGGATGATTTGTGGGTCTGGTGTGCCTTCCTTCACCACCGCCTCCTAGTCTGGCTGCTTAGGGCTCCCCACCCCTGAAAAGAAAAGCAATGATTCTGGACCAGAGCTGCTCCTGGGCTGACCCTGCCTAGCAGGGTCACAGCAGGTATTGACTTGAGCGTGGTCCCATCCCCACCCAGGTAGGCAAGCTGCAGAAGGAGCCTGTGTGGGCCTGAAGGCTAGAAACTGGGGGCTGTTGCCGGGCACATAGAGAAGCGGAAGAGGCCATGAGCAATGTGGCTTCCAGAGGAAAGTCCCCTGTAGCAGATGTGCCCAGGAGGGCTGGCTGGGAGCTGAGCCTGGCCGTTCCTCCTCCACATCTGCAGCTCAGCTGCTCCAAGAAGCTTGAGCAGCACATAGCTCTCGGGTATCCATTAGAATAGGCAGCAACTTTCTTCTGCATGGAGAAGTTTTGCTCAAAGAGAATGATTTTATTTTCATTGGACTCTGGGGGGGAATAAATCTAAAAATTAGCCTTGGCAGAAAACACAAATGGAAATTGGTCCTTTTACTCAGCTTTGTGCCTAATTATTAAGCCATGCTCTGAAAATCCTAAGCAATAATTGAATTTATAGCCAGTGTTATGCATTTGTAGGTGAGAGTAACCTGTGCCCTGTGAGGAACTGGGATTCTGAGGCTGGGAAAATGTGACCAGTCCCTAGAATGTGATGTTTTTCCTCCCATACGTGTCAATGACAAATGTGGATTTTCTGTGTTGGCCCACACCTTGAATTCCCAAAGTGTCCCCTTTGTATGTTGCTGGGAGTAGCAGGCTGCTGTGTCAGCCTCCCCACTGGGCTGAGTCCCAGGTCGTTTCATGTCGTGGCTTCAGGCCTTATGGGCCCAGGATGTGGCACTGAGTGTGGTGGTGGATTTGGGATCAGTGGATCATTGGATGAACTAATGAACATATTAAAAAAAAAATCTCTGGGCCCCTCAAAGAGAACCACAGACTACAGGGTTTGTTTCATGCCGGCTTCCAACCCCTCAGTCTACGCCGTGTGCTGTCACCAGAATAGTCTTCCCAATGAAACCCTGCCTTCAGAGCTTCTTCCTTTCCTCAGAACCTTCAGTGCCTCCTTGTTTCTTCAGCATCAAGTCGATGGGTCTCAGCCTGGCACACCTCTGGAGCCTCTGGGCCAGCCAGGATGGGTTCCACCCTGCCCTCCAAACACACCTGCTTCCTCTACCTCTGTGTCTTTATCCCCAGGTCCTTGTACCCAGACCACCCTTACTCAGACAGCATGGAATTAAAGGCATAGGCTGTGCGTGAAGAATATCTGCATTCAGAATGTAAAATGGTGCAGCTGCTCTGGAAAACAGTATGGAGGTTCTTCAAAGAATGAAAAACACAACAACCTTATGATCCAGTAATTCCACTTCTGGCAGTTCCATATACCCACAAAAGATTGAAAGCAGAGACATGAAGAGATATTTGTACCCTGGTGTTCAGAGCAGTGTTTTTCACAATAGCCTAAGGGTGAAAGCAACCCAAGTGTCCATGTATGGATGAATGGATATGCAATGGAATACTATTCAGCTTTCAAGAAAGTTCTGAAGATGCCACAATGTGATGAACCTTGAGTACACTATGTTGAGTGAAATAAGCCAGTCACAGAAGGACAAATACTGTGTGATTCCTTTTATATGAGGTTCCTAGAGTAGTCACATTCTTTGAGAAAAAATGTAGAAAGCTGATTGCCAGGAAGTGGGGAAGAAAAAAATAGAGAGTTATTGTTTGAGTATAGAGTTTCACTTTTGCAAGATGAAAAGAATTCTGGAAACGGGTAGTGGTGCTGGTTTCACAATAGTATGAATGCTACTGAACTGTATACTTTAAACTCGCTAAAATTTTTTGTTATATATATTGTTACCTCGATTTACAAGAATAACTTTTGCAAAAAAAATGGAAGACGATTGAGAAAGGTAAGTCAGAGATGCGCACTATGAAAAGGACTCCACCGCTGGTGCTGGCTTTGAAAATGGAGGAAGGAGACTCTGAGCCCAGGAATGCAGCAGCCTCTGGAGGCTGGGATCCACCCTCGTTTCACATCCAGAGAGAAAGAAATGGAGGACCTCAGTCCTATACCCACTGGAACTCAATTTTGCCAACAACCCGAATGATCAGAAAGGAGATTCTCCTCTAGAGCCTCCAGGAGGGAACCTAGCTTTCTGACATCTTGGGTTTAGTCTGATGAGACCTGTACTTGACTTCTGACCTACAGAACTCTTAGGGTAATTAGTTTGTGTTGTTTTAAGCCAGATAGGGGCAGGGGGAGACTATTTGGGTTGGAATCATGGCTCTATCACTTTCCAGCTGTGTGGTCTTGGTCGTTTCTTAAGCGCTGTGCTTCAGATTCTTTATGGGATAGGGATACCTAAGAGTACTGGGAAATTTAAATGAGTTAATAGAGGTAGTGCTTAGTGCAGTGCCTGGCATCACAGTAAACCAACACATGTTGCTGTTGTTATTGTTGCCACCACAGTCATCAACTCCCTTGGGTTCTGTCAATTGCTTCCATTCTTCATGGTTAACCTATGCCCATCTTGCCCTCTGAAATGAGGGAGTTTACTACATACTGGCATCTTGTCTTCTTTCTTTCTCTCTGTCCCTCTTGGGTATGCAGTTCCTCTCCAGCTTGAACTCCTGAAGCACAGTGTACTCTTTTTCCATCCTCTTTACACTGGATGTGGTGCAGGGCAGTGAGCACTGAGCTCCAAGTACTAACCCAGATCTGCCTTCGACCGGCTATATGGAGGGAAACATGAATCAAGAATGGGGGGAATGGATGAGAAAATTCATGTGATCATGACATGAACAGAGCAGGCACAGGTCAATCAATGTTAGTCCCATCAGATCTGGGTGCAGGTACTCAATGAGTGCTCAGCTATCCCAGCGGAAGCCCCACAGCCTGCTGGAGCTGTGGTGAAGGGGAGAAGGAGGCATCTCCGTGGGGGTTTGCAGCTGCAGCAGAGCTAAGAGTAACCCCTTTGCTCCTCTCCAGTCACAAGACTTCTCATCCTCTCTGAGCTGAGACACTGTGTGAGGGATTGCCACCTCCCCCACCCCCCTGCCCCTAGCAGTTCATTTTAGAGCCTGGGCCAGGCTGCTACACCTTTGGTGCATACTGGCATGTTCCAGGAGTCTTTATGTTGATCCCTTTCCCCTGCCAATCTTTGTGCATAGGTCTCTCCCCTCAGGGATAGGAGACGTGTTAATTCGCCATTTATACCCAGGAAGTACTGGGTTAAGAAAAGTCCACAAATAATATTCTCTTTCTCCAACTGGATATCCTATACATGGTACGTGCATATCTTTATCTAGCTATATAGTCTTTCCTCACAAAGCAGAATCATACAGTAAATATTATTGCTTAAATATTGATAGCTCAGTATTCCATGACCATATCTTTATGTGATTGAGTATACTTCTACAGCTTTATTATTGCTGAGTAAGATTCCATTGCAAGCCTGTGTGAAAACTTATGTACCAGTCTTCTACCATTGAACACTTAGGCTTTTTCCAGTTTCCCTCTTATAACTCATACCTGAACATCCCTGTACATTCACATTTGCTCTTCTATCTAAATTCCTTTTGACAGATTCCCCCAAATGGATTTGCTGGGTCAAATGATATGCCAATTTTTATAGCTTCTGTTACACAAAATTGAGCTATCACTGGCCATGTCAGTATAGACTCCCACTAGGATATATGAGTGTCCATCTTCATCGATCAATGAATGGCATCAATTTAAATTTGTTCTCGTTTTAAAAATTGGTAGGATAGGGCAGAGTGGAAGGATGTGTGCTCATCTTCTCTTGCAAGAGCACCAAAATTAACTAGCTGTTAAACAATCATTGACAGGAAGACACTGGAACCCACATAAAAAAGATACCCCACATCCAGAGACAAAGAGGAAGCCACAATGAGATGAGAAAGGGCACAAAGATGATAAAATCAAATCCCATACCTTCTGGGTGGGTGATCCACAATCTGGAGAACAATAATACTAAAGAAGTTCTCCCACTGTTGTGAAGGTTCTGAGCCTCATGTCAGGCTTCCCAGGCTGGGGATCTGGCAAAGGGACTGGGAATCCCCAGGGAACTTGACTTTGGAGTCCAGTGGGATTTGATTGCAAGACTTTCACAGGACTAGGGGAAACAGAGACTCCACTCTTGGAGGGCACAAACAAAATCTTCTATGTGCCAAGACCCAGGGGAAAGGATCAGTGGCCCCACAAGAGACTGAGCCAGCCCTACCTGCTAGTGTTGGAGGGTCTCCTGTGGAGGTGAGGGTTGGCAGTGGCTTGCCATGGGTACAAGGTTACTGGGAGCAGTTGTGCTGGTGGGGCCCCTTGGTGTAAGTCCTCTTGGAGGTTACCAGTAACCCTACCATAGAGCCTGTAGACCCCAGGGCTGGGTCACCTCAGGCCAAACAACTAACAGCGAGGGAACACAGCCCCACCTACTGGCAGATAACTGGATTAAAGTGTTGCTGAGCATGGCCTTGCCCACCAGAGGAAGACCCAGTTTTTCTGACCACCAGTCCTTCCAGCAGAAAGCTTATATAGGCCTCTTAGATAGCCTCTTCCACCAGAGGGCAGACAGAAGAAGCAAGAAGAACTACAATCCAACAGTCACCAGTACAAAACCCACAATCACAGAAAGTTAAACACAATGAAAAGGCAAAGGATTACATCCCCGATGAAGGAACAAAATAAAACCCCAGAAAAACAACTAAATGAAGTGGAGATAGGCAACCTTCCAGAAAAAGAATTTAGAATAGTGATAGTGAAGATGATCCAGGATCTTGGAAAAAGAATGGAGGAGATGCAAGAAATGTTTTCCAAGGACCTAGAAGAACTAAAAAACAAAAAGAGATGAACAACACACTAGAAGGTCTCAACAGCAAAATAACTGAGGCAGAAGAACGGATAAGTGATCTGGAGGACAGAATGGTGGAAACCACTGCTGCAGAAGAGAGTATAGAAAAAATAATGATTAAAAATGAAGATAACCTAAAAAAAAAAAAAAAATGAAGATAACCTAAGAGACCTCTGGGACAACATTAAATACACCAACATTCACATTATAAGGGTCCCAGAGGAGAAGAGAAGGAGAAATGACCCGAGAAAATATTTGAATAAATAATAGTTGAAAACTTTCCTAACATGGGAAAGGAAATAGTCAACCAAGTTCAGGAAGCACAGAGTCCCAGGCAGGATAAACCCAAGGAGAAACATACTGAGACACATACTAATCAAAATGATGAAAACTAAAGACAAAGATAAAATATTAAAAGCAACAAGGGAAGAATGACAGATGACATACAAGGGAATTCCCGTAAGGTTATCAGCTGATTTCTCAACAGAAACTCTACAAGCCAGAGGAAATGGCACCATATATTTAGAGTGATGAAAGGAAAGAACCTACAACCAAGAATACTCTACCCAGCAAGATTTCCATTCAGACTTCAGAAATCAAAAGTTTTCCAGATAAGCAAAAGTTAAAAGAATTCAGCACCACCAAACCAGCTTTACAATAAATATTAAAGGAATGTCTCTGCAGTAGGTAGGAAACACAATGGAAGGAAAAGACCTACAAAAATAACCCCAAACAGTTAAGAACCGGTAATAGGATCATACATATCAATAATTACCTTAAATGTAAATGGATTAAATGCACCAACCAAAAGACATAGACTGGCTGGGTGGATGAGAACCTGTGCATATATGTACTTCCACTTACCACATCACTCTACTTACTTAACCTCCCAAATTGTATGTAATTATATTGTTAGATTAATCATGTTTCCATTATGGCTTACAATTGTAATTACCTTTTATTTTTTATCTGGTTATTGACTGTGAAAACTGATAAACATCTTTTATGATTGTGATTGTTGTTGTTCAGTCATTCAGTTGTGTCTGACCCTTTGTGACCCCATGGACTGCAGCACACCAGGCTTCCCTATCCTTCACCATCTCCCGGAATTTGCTCAAACTCATGTCCATCAAGTCAGTGTTGCCATCCAACCATCTCATCCTCTGTCGTCCCCTTCTCCTTTTGCCTTCAATCTTTCCCAGCATCAGGGTCTTTTCCAGTGAGTTGGCTCTTCGCATCAGGTGGCCAAAGTATTGGAGCTTCAGCTTTAGCATCAGTTCTTCCAGTGAATATTCAGGACTGATTTCCTTTAGGATGGACTGGTTTGATTTCCTTTCAGGCCAAAGGACTCTCAAGAGTCTTCTCCAACACCACAGTTCAAAAGCACCAATTCTTCAGTGCTCAGACTTCTTTATGGTTCAACTATTGTGATTTTGAAACTATTGTTCACTTAATAACATTGTATCATAATTAGTCAACAGAAAATAACAGAATTCTATATTACTAAAACTATCATTTAATAGAAAAACTTGCAGTCACTTTTTAAAATCCAGATGCGTAACAATTATCTTGGAATTTTTTGAAAAATACAAATGCCCAGGTATTGCTGTTCTTATCCAAAGCTCCAGATATGTTTCTAATGAACAACCATGTTTTAATTTAAAATCAACTGGACTAAATGATGATCTTTTACTTTTATCTAGTTTGTTTCCCTTTTTTATTTCATATTCAGTCCTCCATTTCATTTAGTTTATGTTTTCCAATTTCTCTGTCTCTTATTATTGTTGTTTCTCAGGCCTTTATCAACCATAGTAGAAACTCTTTTCTATACATATGTGTGTGTATGTGTGTATGTGTGTGTGGTGGGGGGGCGGATAGGACTTCTCTGGTGTCTCAGATGGTGAAGAATCTGCCTGCAATGCAGGAGATCCAGGTTCCATCCCTGGGTTGAAAAGATCCCCTGGAGAAGGAGAAAGTGGGGCTACCCACCCCAGTATTCTTGCCTAGAGAATTCCAGACAGAGGAGCCTGGCAGGCTACATTCCAGGGGGTCGCAAAGAGTCAAACATAACTGAGTGACTAACAGTTTCACTTTTATATATATACATATACATACATATATATATAGAGAGAGAGAATGTATAATAAAATATATATATTTAAGAAAATTTATGAATTCTTGCCTACCCAAAAAAATTATGATATTTTGATCCCACTTGTTGATTTAATATGAATAGAATGTTAGATTTCTAATTTATATTCACTCTAAACTTGATGTAGTTTCATGTATTTTGGCATCTAGTATTACTGCTAAAAGTCTAGAAAATTTATTATCTTAGTGATTTTAAAAAAATTTGAATGAGGTTTGAAACTTCTAATCTAAGTCTGAGGATATAATGAAATACTATGTTATAAAAAAAATCAGGCAATTAACAAGTGACTGCAAGGAGATCCAACTAGTCAATCCTGAAGGAAATCAGTCCTGAATATTCATTGGAAGGACTGATGCTGAAGCTGAAACTCCAATACTTCGGCCACCTGAGGCGAAGAACTGAGTCACTGGAAAAGACCCTGATGCTGGGAAAGATTGAAGGTGGGAGGAGAAGGGGACAACAAAGGATAGGATGGTTGGATGGCATCACCGACTCAGTGGACATGAGTTTGAGTAAGCTCCGGAAGTTGGTGATGGACAGGGAAGCCTGGCATGCTGCAGTCCACAGGGTCACAAAGAGTTGGACACGACTGAGTGACTGAACTGACCTGACAGTATTAATTAAAGTACAGATTTTGTTCGAATTGCACAAAATTTTATGCTAGTGTCCATTACTTGTTTTTATATCTTATTCAAGACTCCATATTGTATTTAATTGCATCGAGCAGCTTCAGCTGCATGCAACAAATTCTGGGAAATTGTCTTTTCATTTTTTTCTATTACAAATATTTTCTAATTTTCTTCTTAAATAGACCCAGCATTTAAAACTGGACATTTAACTTCCATAAACATGGGATTTTGTTTAAGTATCTCTAATATTAATTTCTAATTTTGATACTAAACTCTCACTTAAATGCTTTCTTCTCTGCAGTCACCCTCTGTGTTTTTCTCAGTCTAACTTTATTGAGACTTTCAGTGGCTAAGTTGAAGATCTCTCTTGTTAAATGTCACATTGCATTTGAAAATATGTGGGTTATTTTCAAATATCTTTTGATATTGCTTTCTAACACAATTCTGCAGTATAGAACAGACTCTGCATATTTTCAATACTTTTTGACCATGAAATTTTTGCATCTTGTTTTATATCCCTGGGTGTATTCCAGTGTCTCCTGGTTTATGGGAACTTGAATAGAACTTGTATCCTACTGTTATGTGAAAATTGTATAAGTCTTAATTATGTTGAATTGGTTCACAGTGCTTTTCAGGTCTGTTATATCCTTCTGCTTCTCTATATATTCATTCTATTAATTTTTGAGTTTGCTATTGAAACTCCTAAAAATCTTAATTTATCTACTTAAAAAATAATTGGTGCACTGGGAAGACCCAGAGGAGTCGGGTGGAGAGGGAGGTGGGAGGGGGGATCAGGATGGGGAATAAGTGTAAATCTATGGCTGATTCATATCAATGTACGAAAAAACCCACTGAAATGTTGTAAAGTAATTAGCCTCCAACTAATAAAAATATTTAAAAAAATAAATAAATAAAAAAAATAATTGTAATATATAGTGGAATTATGTGTAACCTTGTTCTGTATTTTCCAAGTCTCCTGTAAATATGTTATCATACTTAAATAATTTTAAAAAATAAAAATTAAAAAATTGATAGGATATAGTCAATGTCTGAGATAACATATTTTTTTAAAACATTTTATTTTGTATTGGAATATAGCCAGTTAGCGATGTTGTGCTAGTTTGAGGTGAACGGCAAAGGGACTCAGCCATACATATACATGTATCCATTCTCCCCCAAACTCATCTCCCATCCAGGCTGCCACATAGCATTGAGCAGAGTTCCAGGTGCAATACAATAGGTCTTAGTTAGTTATCCATTAAAATATAGTAGTGTGTACATGTCCATCCCAAACTCCCTAACCCTCCCTTCCCCACATCCTTCCCTGGCAACCATAAGTTCATTCTACATAAGTCTGTGAGTCTGTTTCTGCTTTTAGTGGTCTGTTTTAGATCTTTCTTGTCTACTGCTGTGTCCCAGGTGCTTAGGAGAGTGTCCAGCACATAGAAGGTCCCAGTGTTTGTTGTTGTTCAGTCACTGAGTCATGTCTGACTCTTTGTGACCCCATGGACTATACAGTCCATGGAATTCTCCAGGCCAGAATACTGGAGTGGGTAGCCTTTCCCTTCTCCAGGGATCTTTCCAACTCAGGGGTCGAACCCAGGTCTCCCACATTGCAGGCAGACTCTTTACCCACTGAGCCACAGGGGAAGCCCAAGAATACTGGAGTGGGTAGCCTATCCCTTCTCCAGCGGATCTTCCCAACCCTGCATTGCAGATGGACTCTTTACCAACTGAGCTATCAGGGAAGCCCTGTGGACATTTAGGTTGCTTCTAAATCTTGGCTATAAACACTGCTTCAGTGAATGTTGGGGTGCACATATCTTTCAGACCATAGTTTTCTCTGGATATATGCCCAAGAGTGGGATTGCAGGGTCATATGGTAGCACTATATTTAGTTTTTTGAGGAACCTCCATATTATTCTCCGTAGTGGCTGCACCAATTTACATTCCCACCATCAGTGCAGGAGGGTTCCCTTCTCTCCACACCCTCTCTAGCATTTATTGTTTGTGGATTTTTTGATGATGGCCATTCTGACTGTTGTGAGGTGATCTCATTGTAGTTTTGATTTTCATTTCTCTAATTGTTAGTGAGATTTCTCCTAGCGGTCTTGATTCCATCTTGTGCTTCATCCAGCCTGGCATTTCGCCTGATGTACTCTGCATATGAGTTAAATAAGCAGAGTGACAATATACAGCCTTGACTTACTCTTTTCCAAATTTTGAACCAGTCCATTGGTCCATGTCTGGTTCTGTTGCTTCCTGACCTGCAAATGATCCTATTAGGTTAGGGTTAGGGTAATGATCCTATTACCATTTTCTTATTTGTTTTGGGTTTATTTTTGTAGGTCTTTTCTTTCTCTTATGTTTCCTGCCCAAAGAAGTTCCTTTAGCATTTGTTATAAAGCTGGTTTGGTGGTGCTGAATCTCTTTTAACTTTTGCTTACCTATAAAGCTTTTGATTTCTCATCAAATCTGAACAAGAGTCTTGCTGGGTAGAGTATTCTTGGTTGTAGGTTCTTCCCTTTCATCACTTTAAATATATCATGGCATTCCCTTCTGACATGTAGCTTCTGTTAAGAAATCAGCTGATAACCTTATGGGAGTTTGCTTGTATGTTATTTGTCATTTTTCCCTTGTTGCTTTTGATAGTTTGTCTTTGTCTTTAATTTTTGTCCGTTTGATTACTATGCCTCTCAGTGTGTTCCTCCTTAGGTTTATACTGCCTGGAACTCTCTGTGCTTCCTGGACTTGGTTGACTATTTCCTTTCCCATGCTGAGAAGGTTTCAATTATTATCTCTTCAAATATTTTCTTGAGTACTTTCTCTCTTCTTCTTCTGGGGCCCCATATTGGGAATGTTGATGTGTTTAATGTTATCCCAGAGGTCTCTTAGGTGATTTTCATTTCTTTTCATTCTTTTTCTATATTCTGTTTTGTGGCAGTGATCTCCATCTGTCTCCCAGGTCACTTACCTGTTCTTCTGTCTCAGTTATTCTGTTAGTTATTCCTCCTAGTGTATTGTTCATCTCTGTTTGTTTGTCATTTAGTTCTTCTAGGTCTTTGGGAAACATTTCTTGCATCTTTTCCTTTCTTTTTCCAAGATCATGGATAGTCTTCACTACCATTATTCTGAATTCTTTTTCTGGAAGGTTACCTGTCCCCATTTCATTTAGTTGTTTTTCTGGGGTTTTATCTTGTTCCTTCATCAGGGATATAATCCTTTGCCTTTTCATTGTGGTTAACTTTCTGTGATTGTGGTTTTTGTACTGGTGGCTGCTGGATTGTAGTTCTTGCTTTTTCTGTCTGCCCTCTGGTGGACGAGGCTAAGAGGTTTGTATAAGCTTGCTGCTGGAAGGGACTGGTGGTCAGAAAAACTGGGTCTTTCTCTGGTGGGCAAGGCTGTGCTTAGTAAAACTTTAATCTGATTGTCTTCTAATAGTGGGACTGCGCTCCCTCCCTGTTAGCTGTTTGGCCTGAGGTGACCCAGCCCTGGAGTTTACAGGCTCTATGATAGGGCTAATGACATCCTTCAGTAGGGCTCATGCCAATGGGCACATCCCAGAACTCCCGGGTGTGCCCTAGACCCTACAATGGACCACTGCCTCTCCAGCCCTCTGCAGGGACCTGCCAACACGAGGAGGTAGGTTTGGTTCAGTCTCTTATGAGGTCACTTCTCCTTTCCCCTACGCCCTGATACACACAAGATTTTTTGTCCGCCTTCTAAAAGTGGAGTCTCTGTTTCCTCCTATCCTGTGGCACTCCTGCAGTCAAATCCTGCTGGCCTTCAAAGTCAGATTCCTTGGGAATCCCTAGTCCCCTTTTGCTGGATCCCCAGCCGGCAAGCCTGATGTGGGACTCAGAACCTTTACAAAACTGGGAGAAGTTCTCTGGTATTATTGTTCTCCTATCTGTGGGTCACCCACCCAGGGAGTATGGGATTTGATTTTATCGTGACTGTACCCCCTGCTACCATCCCATTGTGGTTTCTCCTTTGTATTTGGGTGTGGCACATCTTTGGTGAGTTCCAGCATCCTCCCGTTGGTGGTGGTTCAACAGCAAATTGCAGTTTCTGGTCTGTCACAGGAGATGCGCACATGTCTTTCTACTCTGCCATCTTGAACCAATTCACCAGTGATAACATATATTCATCATTGCCCTATCACAGGAACCTTCAAAAATTTTCTCCCCTCATTTAATTTCTCCCTATGAGGAAAGCATGAATATCCCCATTATAGGCTCAGGGAGGAGGCTCAGGAACCTCTCAGGGAGCATGTAGATTGGGGTCACTGTAGATCAGGGGACAATGGGTCACCAGCCTGGATAACTGGGCCCCAGGACTTACTACTACTATCAGCATATGAGGGAAGTGAACTGGGGCTCCCTATGAGTGAAGTGTGAAAGAAAGGGTTGGTACATGGGCTAAAAAAATTTTTTAATCTTTTCATCCTTTAATGAGTACACATTTCACTGGCAGTGTACAAATAGAGTTTTATTTTAGTGGGGATTGAGGGAAGAATGAATGATAACCTCGTTCAAGATGGTAATTTTCAGCCTTGAGATCTTTTGCTCTGTAGCTACTGAGAATTTCTTGATGCTGAGGCTTTGGTTATTAATTCTGATATGCATCACTGTCAGATTCCACATAATGGCATTGTGGATGAACCTGCAAAGAAAAGTTGAGCTTTGATCTATTCCTGAGTGAATCCTTCCACAGTGATCTTGATGTCACTATAAGAAGCTCATTTTTTTATTTAATGAAAAGTTGCCAGAATGAAAAATTTTGGAAAAAAATGAGTACAGGAAATTAAACCCATTCTCACCATCTTAAAATACCATTTCTAATTTTTTGTTCCTTCCTTTTTCATTCTTATTTGCATATATTAGTTATAATCAATAGCATATGTTATTTTCTATTCCAGTTTTCTTACCTAATATTGAATAAACATTTCCCTATGTTTGAAAACAGCCTTCCTAATTATTTTAAATGGCTCAATGGTAGTTCATCAAATGGAGATATACCAATTATCTAATGTTTGACTTTTATATATCATGTCCCAGTTTTGCTCTCATTTTTTGCTTTCTTACAAATAAACTCTTGCTTTTGCTTTATTAAAATAAAGGAGTGGGTTTTCTGAAAACATCATTTTGCTCCATAATATATATTGCCAATATGTTTTCTGTAAAGACTGTGTCATTGTAAACTACAAAGTTTACATTGTAGTGTGTGAGTACCAGTTGTAGCACTATCTCTTCACCATTGAGTATTGTTATTTAAAATAAAAAAAAAAGTTTCCTTTTTAATATCTCAGAAAAAATATAGGCTTATTTATGCTCATTTTAAAGATTGATAACTATAGTATATTCTCATTACTAATTGTAGGGACTTGAAAGCTATACTTAGAGCACATTCTTGGTGAAAATGATTATGTATTTAAGTCTCTCCTATGTGTAGGGAACCAAATGATGAACAATAAAGCATGTGGAAGTCATGGTCTTTGCTCTCTAGGAACTTTCCAGGAGCTGTCTACATCCTCAGTTTCTGAAAAGATATTCAGTTCAATAAAAAAGTTCAATAAGAATACATGATACATGGTTTAAACAGTGGCCCAAGAAGAAAACAGGCAAGCTGTCACTAAGCCGATGATAAATCATCTTGCTAATGCTCTAGAGATGGGTCATTTAAGGCATTCAGAGGGTGGTTCAGGTTGTAGTGGTCAAAGAAAACAGTATGCTTGGGATGGAGTGGGACATGGTGGGATTGTGCTGCTCCTTAAATAATGGTTAGTATCCTGTGGCCAGAGTAGAAAGGTCAGAGCATTTCAGCAGTGGTCTGAAGGTGGGAAAGTGCAAGATAAGTAAAGTCAGGGCTGACAGTGGGCTTAAAGGTCACCCAGAGCACCACTTCTCAAGCTTCCTTCAGCCATACTCAGCTGAGGGTCTTGTTAAAATGCAGGTTCTGATTCAGTATGTTACAGGGAAGGGCCAATATTGACTCCATGTTGGGTCTGTTTCTTTGACTTTAACCTTTGGTTTTCTTTGTTTTTCTTATTATAATCATTCATAATGGACCTTCCTCAAAGAACCCTGCCCCTCTGCCTGAATGTTAGATGAAAGTGCCTTTGTTCAGCTCTCAGAGAGACAATCTGACCCTACCTACCTGTGAATGGTTGCTGAAAAGAAGAAATTAGCATATCCCCTCCCCAAGGCTAGCCATTCCAGGAGATATTTGCAAAATTTATGACCTTTTTACTTGACTTCTTCACCTTCTCCTCCTCTCTGTTCTATAAAAGAACCTGGTATCCAAAACTGGAAAGATAGTTATTTTTCAGACACTAGTCTGCATTTTCTCAGTCAACCAGCTTTCCAAATAAAGTTGTATTCCTTGTCTCAACACCTTGTCTCTCAGATTTATTGGCATGTCATGCAACGAGCAGAGTGACCTTGGACTCAGTAACAAGTAAGTTGAGCATGGTGTCAGATTCTGCATTATTCACAAGCTCCCAGGGACTGCTACAGCCCATCCATTGAGCACCAGTGATCTACACCAATCCTTTTCTTTTAAAGATGGAGAAACTGAGTCCAACTGCAACAAGATTATAAACAATTTGAGCTAGAACTCAGGATTTATTTAGGAAATATTAGGATGTAATGTTGGAACTGATTAAGAAAAATAAAGGTTATTTATAGCATATGTTCTCAATGCCATGTACTTGACAGACTTTTATCTCACTTTCTCCTCATGACACTTTTACATAATAAATAGTTTGGTTTTTATTTTCAAGAAAGAAAACTGAGCTTTTGACAGCCAAAACAGTTTGCCCAAAGTCAAATTAGTATCCTTTCAGATCATTCCAGCACTACATCCATGACCTTTTATTAGCACCTTCACTGCCATCAAAGGTATTAAAGTATTTGCATCAGGCACTGTGACTATTTTACTTTGGCTCCACTTTACCATTTGAAACATTATTCATTTATTTATTTATTTTTATTGATGTATAGTTGATTTACAATGTTGTATTATTTTCTGGTATAAGCAAAGTGACTCATATATATTTTTTTCATATCCTTTTCCATTATGGTTTATTACAGGATATTGAATATAGTTTCCTGTGCTATACAGTAAGGTCTTGTTGTTTATCCATTTTATATGTAATAGTTTGTATCTGCCAACCCAAAACTCCCAATCTATCCCTCACCTACCTACTTCCCCCTTGGCAACCACAAGTCTGTTCTCTGTGTCTGTGAGACTGTTCTGTGAAACATTTTAAAGTAACTTTCATTTATGGAAAGATGAAGGAGAGATACTTTTTCCTATTCTTCCTGCTAAGAACAACTAAAAGCCATGGACATTAAATAAGAAGCCAACATAAGATGACTGGTATGGTGGCAAGAAGATGGGACCTCAGGACACAATAAATGATAGTGGAGAACTCCCAATAAAAGCCTACTTCTACTAGCCAGAGGAACAGGAAAGTCGCAGCCTTGCAAGAGAGAAAAGTTTAGATGATAACTGCTGGATTCCAGCCAATTGATGTCAGTGGAGGCTCCCTGAGGAGAAGCCCCACCCAGCCAGAATGGGATCAGTAGAAGCTGAATGGGGAGATGAAACTCCCACTCCCAACCCACAAGTACCAAGGAGACTATCCCCGCTTCAGGTCTCAACAGAGGGCAGGTGAGGAACCTGGAGTCTACTCCCTCCTGGCAGTAATGAAAAGGTATCTCTTCTCCTGCTAGAGTGCTATCAGAGGAGTCAGCTGAAACAGAAGATTTACATATCTAACTCATGTAGAATGTTTTGTAAAGAATCTCATTTACATAGGATCTCATAATTCTATGTAAGATTTACATAGAATCTCATAATATAATACTCAAAATATATGGTTTTCAGTGGCAATGACTCATCATAACAGTGGAGCAGGAAATGGCTACCTACTCCAGTGTTTTTGCCTGTAGAGTCCTGTGGACGGAGGAGCCTGCTGGGCTGCTGTCCATGGGGTCGCATAGAGTCAGACACGACTGAAGCAACTTAGCATGCATGTATGAATTGGAGAAGGAAATGGCAACCCAGTCCAGTATTCTTGCCTGAAGATTCCCAGGGACAGAGAAGCCTGGTGGGCTGCCATCTATGGGGTTGCACAGAGTCAGACATGACTGAAGCGACTTAGAAAGCAGCAGCAGCATAACAAAAGAAGGAAAATTATAACCTAAATAGAAAAAGCCAATCAATGCTCACAAGTATAAAGATGGCAGAGATGTTAGAATTATCTGCAATGACTACTAAAGCAGCCATCATAAAAATGCTTCAGTGAGCAGTTATGCTTGAAACAAAGGGAAAAAAATAGAGTTTCAAAAAAAAAAAAAATAGAAGAGATAAAGAAAAACAAAATGGAGATTTTAGAACTGAAGATTCAGAAACCAAAATAAAAAACTCAGTCGATGGTATCAACAGCAGGATGGGGCTAACAGAAGAAAGAATCAGTGAACAGGGAGATAGAGTAATAGAAAGTGCACAACCTAAACATCAGAGAAAACAGAGCAAAACAAAAGTGAACAGAGCTTTAGGGACTTGTGAAATTACCACAAAAGATCTATCATTTGTGTTTTTGGAGTCCCTGAAGGAGAGGGGAAAGAGGGCAAGTTGAAAATTACTCAACAAAATAATGCCTGAAAACTTCCAAATTTGGCAAAAGACATAAATCCACAGTTTCAAGAAACTAAGCAAATCCCAAATAGGATAAACCCATAGAAATCCACACCAAGACACGATTTTCTGAAATCTCATGAAAGAAACAATCTTGAAAGCAATCAGGGAGAAGCAACACCTTACCTAAAGGAAGAATACAATTTGAATGACAGTATATTTCTCATCAGAAACCATGGAGGCTAGAAGCAGGTGGCATAATAATTTCCAAGTGCTGAAATAAAAGCATTGTTTTAACCCAGAACCTGTGAAGGGGAATCAAGATGTTCTCAGATGAAATGAAAACTAAGAGAATTTGTCACCAGCAGACCTACCCTAAATGTATAGCTAAAGGAAAATTTCTTAAAGGAAAGAAAGGAAATATTAAAAGAGGAATCTTGGAACATCAGGAAAGAAGACCAACAGAATGAGTAAAAATATTTTTCTTCTCCTCTTGTATTTTCTAAGTGTGATAGTTGAAACAAAAATATTACACTGTTTGATGTGGTTTTAAATGTGTGTAGGGGAAATAATTAAGGTAATTATAAGTGGAGGAGGGTAAAGGAACTTAACAGGATGTAAGGTTTCTAACTATATGTCATCAAACTGCTTAATGATAACTGTAATAAGTTATGTTTGTATGATGTCATACCTAGAACAACCACTAAAAAAAAACTATACAAATTGACATATCAAAACCAGTAGAGATATATCAAAATGGAATTCCAAAAAGGTGTTCACAAGAAGACAGGAAAGTAAAACAGAGTGATTAAAATTAAAAAACTATACAAATTGACATATCAAAACCAGTAGAGATATATCAAAATGGAATTCCAAAAAGGTGTCCAAAAGAAGACAGGAAAGTAAAACAGAGTGATTAAAATTAAAAGTACACACTTAAACCCTAACAAAAAAAGATCTTCATGACCCAGATAATCACGATGGTGTGATCACTCACCTAGAGCCAGACATCCTGGAATGTGAAGTCAAGTGGGTCTTGGGAAGCATCACTATGAACAAAGCTAGTGGAGGTGATGGAATTCCAGTTGAGCTACTTCAAATCCTGAAAAATGACACTGTGAAAGTGCTGCACTCAATATGCCAGCAAATATGGAAAACTCATCAGTGGCCACAGGACTGGAAAAGATCAGTTTTCATTCCAATCCCAAAGAAAGACAATGCCAAAGAATGCTCAAACTACCGCACAATTGCACTCATCTCACATGCTAGTAAAGTAATGCTTAAAATTCTCCAAGTGAGGCTTCAGCAATACATGAACCATGAACTTTCAGATGTTCAAGCTGGTTTTAAAAAAGGTAGAGGAACCAGAGATCAAATCGCCAACATCTGATGGATCATCGAAAAAGCAAGAGAGTTCCAGAAAAACATCTATTTCTGCTTTATTGACTATGCCAAAGTCTTTGACTGTGTGGATCACAATAAACTGTGGAAAATTCTGAAAGAGACGGGAATACCAGATCATCTGACCCACTTCTTGAGAAATCTGTATGCAGATCAGGAAGCAACAGTTAGAACTGGACATGGAACAACAGACTGGTTCCAAATAGGAAAAGGAGTACGTCAAGGCTGTCACCCTGCTTATTTAACTTATATTCAGAGTACATCATGAGAAACGCTGGGCTGACAGTGTAGTATTTTTGTTTCAACTATCACACTTAGAAAATACAAGCTGGAATCAAGATTTCCGGGAAAAATATCAATAACCTCAGATATGCAGATGACACCACCCTTATGGCAGAAAGTGAAGAGGAACTAAAGAGCCTCTTGATGAAAGTGAAAGAGGAAAGTGAAAAAGTTGGCTTAAAGCTCAACATTCAGAAAACTAAGATCATGGCATCTGGTCCCATCACTTCATGGCAAATAGATGGGGAAACAGTGGAAACAGTGACTGGCTTTATTTTTCTGTGCTTCAAAATCACTGCAGATGGTGACTGCAGCCATGAAATTAAAAGACGCTTACTCCTTGGAAGAAAAGTTATCACCAAACTAGACAGCATATTAAAAAGCAGAGACATTACTTTGCCAACAAAGGTCCATCTAGTCAAGGCTATGGTTTTTCCAGTGGTCATGTATGGAAGTGAGAGTTGGACTATAACGAAAGCTGAGCACCGAAGAATTGATGCTTTTGAACTGTGGTGTTGGAGAAGACTCTTGAGAGTCCCTTGGACTGCAAGGAGATCCAACCAGTCCATCCTAAAGGAAATCAGTCCTGGGTGTTCATTGGAAGGACTGATGTTGAAGCTGAAACTCCAATACTTTGGCCACCTCATGCGAAGAGCTGACTCATTGGAAAAGACCCTGATGCTGGGAAAGATTGAGGTCAGGAGAAGCAGGGGACAACAGAGGATGAGGTGGTTGGATGACATCATCAATTCGATGGCCATGGGTTTGGGTGGACTCTGGGAGTTGGTGATGGACAGAGAGACCTGGTGTGCTGCAGTTCATGGGGTCTCAAGGAGTCAGACACGACTGAGCAACTGAACTGAACTGAAGCCCTAACATAAGTAATTACACTAAATATAAATGTAAATATTCTAAATACACCAATCTCTTTTAAGAGATTATCAGAGTGGATTAAAAAAAAGTATGATCGAACTCTAAGCCACCTACATAAATTCTCTTAAAATATATGAGGATAGGTAGGTTGAAAGCAAAAGGATGGGAAAATATATGTCATGTAAACATTGATCAAAAGAAAGCATTAACTATATAAATATTAGATAAAGTTCCAAAGGAAATTATCAGAGACAAAGAGAGACATTATATAATGATAAAAGGGTTTATCGACCAAAAAGAGCCAAAAAATCCTGAATATGTATTCTCCAAAGACTAGAGCTAGTTTTTGTGAAGCAAAAACTAAGAACTGAAAGGAGAGCTAGACCAGTCTACACTTACTGTTGTAGAGGGGTAGTGTGAGGAAGATCCTTATGATGACGAAACATTTCTGTATTTTGAGTGCAGTGATAGCAACACTAATCCACATCTGTGATAAAATGACAAAGAAGTGTACACACACAGTGCATCAATGTCAACTTCTTGGCTTTGATATTGCACTATAGTTAAGAGTAAAAAGCTTCACTTGTAGCTCAGTTGGTAAAGAGTTTGCCTGCAATGCAGGAGACCCGGGTTCAATCCCTGGGTCGGGAAGATTCCCCTGGAGAAGGAAATGGCAACCCACTCCAGTATTCTTGCTTGGAGAATCCCATGGACAGAGGAGCCTGGAAGACTACAGTCTATGGGGTCACAAGAATCAGACATGACTGAGCGACTCACTGCACACATAGTTAAAGGCTTTAGGGTAGTCAGTGAAGCAGAAGTAAATATTTTATGGGCTTCCCTGATAGCTCAGTTGGTAAAGAACATGCCTACAATGCAGGAGACCGTGGTTTGATTCCTGGGTCAGGAAGATCTGCTGCAGAAGGGATAGGCTGCCCACTCCAGTATTCTTGGGCTTCAGAAACCAAAGTGACAATGTAACAGGCAGGACTGTGGAGGGAAGTGGAGGCCTCAGGATAAAAGGCAAATAAATGCTGGTTAAGGCTGCACTTGGCAATGGAGCATTGCCTGTGATGGTCATGGACAGTGTTCCCCAACTTGCATCTGGGGAGGCTCCGATACCACCACCAACTCATTTGCATGCTGTTATCTGATTTCTGACATCACCTGGCTGACAGTTGTCCAAGTGAGATTCCCAGCCCTTCCTCAAGATCTAGAACTCAGCCTTCTAGTTTGGAAGTTGGGTTTGCTCTGATGATGGATGTCAGCCCACAGATGACCTTCCTTTAGTTAAAGCTACAAAAGAGGCTACATTTCCTTAGAATCTTCCCACACGATTTTCTCTCTCCTGGAGAGTCTTTCCTCATCCCTCTAGTAACTAAGCCTCAGGCATCAGGCCTCCTCTGTCTATCTGGCGTTCTTAATGTAAATGAGAACCCAATTCAAACTTGCCTAGTCAGAAAAGGACTTTTTTTCAGCCCACTTAACTGAAATCCCCAGTGTCCAAGAGACAATGTTGAGAATCTGTCCTTCTCCACCTCTTAGCTCTGATTTCTTCACATTCTCCCTTGCCATGTATTGGCCCCTGGCAGTTCCAGGCTTACATTCAATGAGATTGACATTCTGGTGGAAACGGAGAGAGCCTCTTTTCTAATAGTTCCTGGTGAGCTCTAGGGCTGACCCTCATTGGTTGTGCTGGGTCTTGTGCCTATTCTTGAGTCAATCATTGAGACCCTGGAAGGTCAGGCCTGGATCATGTGCTAACCTAGGAGACAGGGTTTGTTGCAACTCCATGTGTTGAGAAAGGAAGCCTGGGTTGTGGTTTCCATAGGAAAGGGGTGGGTGGGATGGGCAAACCAGCTATCATGGACAGCCTTTCTGATCTCCACTATTGTCCAGTAACACTTGTTCTTATACCTCTGGTAGCACTCAATGCATTAGGCAGCTAAAAATTTACATTTCTCTATCTTCTTCCAGACAGTGAACTTTTAAAGCCCTAGACTACAAGCAATTAAAACAGAATAGAACAAAAGGAACAGCAAACATTTATTGACTGTTCACTAAGTGCGAGGCTCTGTGCTGGGTATTTTAAATCATGTTGACTCATTTTGAACTGTGAGCTAGATACTATTATTATTCCCATTTTACAGATGAGGAGCCTGAGGTTTGGAATATTAAGTGACCCTCTCGCTGATGAGAGACAGAGGGTTCAAAATTGAGCCTTTTAAAAAGAATGAAGTCATACATGAACAAGGCTATAATTTGCAACACTGTTTGCAAAGCTGAAGGTGGGGAATCTCCCAAGAAGTCCCCCAAAGGGAACTGATTGGACCAGCTGTGGTACATCTGCACAGAGGTGTAGTGTAGAGCTGTGAGAGGTAATGAGGGGGTCTGTGTCGCTGTGAAGGTATTGTCAGGATACGTTGCTAGCTGACCAGGAAAAGACAGGATATAGAAGTGTGTATATAGTATGCTGCCTTTCATATAAGCAAAAGGGAGATAAATATGTATATGGGCTTCCCTGGTAGCTCACCTGTTAAAGAATCCGTCTGCAATGCAGGAGACCTTGGTTCGATTCCTGGGTCGGGAAGAGAAGGGATAGGCTATTCATCCCAGTATTCTTGGGTTCCCCTGGTGGCTCAGACGGTAAAGAATCCGCCTGCATTACGGGAGACCTGGGTTCAATCCCTGGTTTGGGAAAATCACCTGGAGGAGGGCATGACAACCCACTGCAGTATTCTTGCCTGATCCCCATGGACAGAGGAGCCTGAGGGGATTACAGTCCATGGGGTCGCAACGAGTTGGACATGACTGAGTGACTAAGCACAGTCCAGCACACACACACACACACACACACACACATGTATACACACACACATATATACATATTTGCTTGTATTTTGAAATAGAAGCAATAGAAGAACAACCCACAGTTTTACAAACCAAGCAAGGTACGATGCTTCATAAGTTGGCTTTGGAGCCATGTAAACATTTTACATAACTGAAAACTAAATGAAACCAAAAGAGAATGAAAACCATCCCTTAACATCAAAAACACATTGAGACAAATGATCCTGATAGCATAACTTCACAGAGAATTGTTTCAAGTGACTTTGAAACACAGTAGTTTGTGTATTACAAGTGGGACAAAGAGACAAAAAGAACCACAAACACACACACAAAACCTGCATTCTATGTCTTGCTGTTGGTAATAAAAATGGTATTGTTTTTTGAAGCTATTATATATACAAATATACGTATTTTAACCTTAAGTAATTATATTAATGTCTTGGGGAACCAAGGCATTTGTTGTAAGAGAAGGGATGCAAAAATCTTGGAAATTAAGTAAAGTCTTGTCGTCATAATAAGATTTAGAAACAGCAGTGTGAAGTACTTTCTGTATTCCATAAGTAATTGTGTTAATGTCTTCAGGAGCAGCTGCAGCCCCACACAAGGCCTCCTGCCTGAATCAGACCTTCCTTGCAGCTGAGCCTCATTTCTCCCACAGGCCTATGCATTTATCGTCATTCATGATTGTTTGGGCCAATGTTCACTGGATGGACGGGAGTGAAAATTTCCATGGCTTCTGTGGCTCTAAAGTCTGTTTGGAGGACGTGCCGTGGGGCCCTTGGATTTCCTGATGAAGTCCCCTGAGTATAGGCACCAGCTGCCCCTCTTGTGTGGAGGCTGCAGTGGTGTGGGGCACCCAGGAACCTGTGGCCTCAAAGAGCTGTCAGGAAACCACAGGCTGGAAACCACCCTCACCAAGGACTGGAAACACACCCAGGTTGAGCCTTGACTGCCAGGACAGGCTTCAGCCCTGAGGAGTGGCAGACCTGGTCAAGGAGTTGTTGCTGTTTTCTTTATCTTTCTTTGTTTATTTACTTGTTCAATCTGATTTCTCAAATCCTTCAGCAGATCTGGCTTTCTGGGTGCAGTGCTGGTGGGTATGTCCCATCAGAAGCCTCACTCAGGGTCTGAAGGCCCTGGCAGCCATGGATTTGACGGGCTGGCTTACCTGTGGTTACTCAGCACTGTGGAGACTTAGGACAGGGTCACAGCCTGCCAGGCTTCCTGGCCTCTTGTATTCTTCTCTCAGCAGGTGCCCATGCCCTTGTTGGCAAACTCAGTCTGGCATAGATCCTTCTATGGCTCTCGTTCCAATGATTGGACACCCCATCCCTGAGTCCTGGCCCCACCCTGAGCCCCACTCTGGTTGTAGCATGACGCTCCTGGGCCTCAGTCACTGTTTAGATCATCTGCTGATTACCCTAGTGTTATATGTTGACCTGTGTCCTCCTTTGGGATTAACGTGTTGAAATCTTAATCCTCAGACCCATAAATGGGACCTTATTTAGAAATAGGGCCTTTGTAGGTGATCAAGATGAGGTCAATAGGGTGGGCCCTAATGTATGTATGCCTGTGTCCTTATAGAAGGGGAGAAATTTGGACTCACACACACACAGGGAGAACATCATGTGAAGGTGAAGGCAGAGATCAGGGTGACTCATCTACAAGCCGAGAAGCACCAAAGCTCACTGCAGCTGACCACCAGAAGCTGGGAGGGAAGCCCAGGACAGAGTCAACTCACAGAAGGACCCACCCCTGCTAACAGGGTGATCTTGGATTCCAGCCTCCAGGACTCTGAGAGAAGACACTTTTTGTTGTTTAAGCCACCCAGTCAGTGGTACTTTGTTATGACAGCCCAAGAAAGTGAATAAACTTAGTAAGGAGATCACCAAATGGTGGCCATCACATATTCATGAGGCCTGCTTCTTGTTTTAGAAAGCTTTGAGCCAACACTTATAAATCTGTCAATCTCACATAATATTCAGTTTCCCTTGAAAAATCAGAGCAACTCTGGCCATTCTGATTCAAAAAATCTGTCAAGTCTAGGCCATTCCTGCTTAGTCACAGCTCACTGGACAGAGTCCCCCTTGGTCGGCCACAGATCCTACAGTCAACTCAATGCGTGTTGGCGCACATGTGTAATATAGACAAGGCGTTTCAGCCCCACCCCCTGGATGCGTTTGCTTCACTCAGCAGGTGACTGGCCTGGCCGCATGAAATATCTTGAGTTTCTGATCTTTGCTCCAGTACCTCCAGGACAGGGACTGCACCTCCTCCTTTTCCCACCCCCGCCCCCAGTCCACTTCTCTGTAGGAGAAATGGCAGCTATCACTGCCACCCACTGAGATTCCAGCCTATCGCCTATGCCCGCACCCCCTAACCCTGTACTTTTTGCTCCATCTGGGAGGCAACCCTTCTCCCTGCATGGACCCCACCCAGTGCTGTCCCCATCCCCCCAGCTCCTGTGTCCCTGCTGCTCCTGGGAGCTGCCCCACCACGGGTAGCCTGTTGGCTTACAGGTCAGCGCTCATGGCCCCACACCACTGTGGGTGGTCATGTGGGCCTACTGTGTCCCAGACCCAACAGTTGGTCCTTTCACCAAAGGGAGATTTGTAAACATTCTTTTAAAACTCAAGAGTAGTAAACTGACCTGTCTGTCCAACTTAGCAATTTCTCTTACACTTTTACTCTTCCTGCTCCAACCCAAAACTATCTGAAGGGAGGGATAGGATGGGAAGTTGTAGAATACATAAATCAAAGAAAGATATGAATCGTTTTATCCTTCCAATGAAAAGATTCTAGGTATCAAGTATATATTCAGCACTCCAGTCAGTATCATCCTGAAATGTCTTTGCTGAGATGAGATGTTTTATTTTTTTATCTTTTCAATTGTGATGTTTGATTGCATGCAAATGACAATGCCTGCATTATAAAGCATAGTTATAAAGCGTAATAATATAATTAACACCTGAGAACCTGTTTCCTACATCAAGAGTCAGAGCACAAAGGAACCCCCTTTGTGCTAGCCCATTCCTGCCCAGCCTACCTCAGGCAGTTGTTATCCTGAATTTTACCATTCCCTGTTCCCTTCTTTTTCTGAACTCCTTATTTTGGAAATAATTTCACATTTCCAGAAAATTTAAGAAAGTAAAAAGAGTACAAAGAACACCATTAGCCTATACCCTTGATTCACCTATCATTAACATTTTACCCTGTTTTCTTTATCATTTGATCTCATTCTCTTTCTCCTTACCTGTCCCCCCTCCCAACACACACACACACACACACACACACACACACACAGTTTTTGCGGGGAACCATTTGAGACTATCACATTATGTCACTCTGAAATACTTCAGTGTGTATTTGTTTTCCAACAGTAAGAATATTCTATTACTTAAACATTGCAGTTTTATTAACCTCATAGCATTTTTCGCCTCCAGTACTAGATGTACAATAGCTGTGTCTCCTCAGCATTGTTTAAACAGGAAACATTTCCTCAGACTTTCTTTTGTTACTGTGGACCATGTTGCTGGGAACATCCCTGGACATCTGTTGGCACATGTGTGAGAATTTCTTTAGAGTTTACCTGGAAGTGGAGTTGCTAGATCATCAACTGTGGAATGTTCAGCTTTTCAAGAAAATTTCAAGCTGTTTTCCAAAGTGGATGTGGTCACTGATGCTGTACTGTCAATGAGTAAGAGTTCCTGTAGACTTTTAATTTTTTGGTCATGTAGTGTATACAGTGTGTGTGAATTTGTTTTAATTAGCACTTTTCTGATTACTAATGGTGTTGAGCATTTTTTCATATTTTTCGAGCATATGTGTGCCATTTCCTGTGAAATAGCAACAATACCACCACTTGTTTACAACTTTCAAGGAACAACAAAAAGCCCTGGGCCTTGTATATAAAACAATTCTAAAGAAAATTTAAGAGAGACTATTTTAAGCAAACACATAATTTAATCATAAAGCAGCCTAGTGAAATAGGTGCTATTTTCTATAAAAATAGGTATTTAAAATAGGTATTCTCTTTTCTGGGCTTTCCTGGTGGCTCAGTGGTATAGAATCTGCAATGTGGGAGATACAGGAGACACTGGTTCAATTCCTGGGTCAGGAAGATCCCCTGGAGGAGGGAATGGCAACCCACTCCAGTATTCTTGCCTGAAGCAACCCATGGACAGAGGAGCCTGTCGAGCTACAGTCCATGAGGTCGCAAAGAGTCAGACACAACGGAAGCAACTGAACACGCAAGCATTTTCTTTTCTCTTCATGTATTTTTGCCCATTTTCCCGTCAGGTTGTTTGTTTTATAATCCTTGATTCCTTTTTCACTTCTGTTTTAGCTGACTTTCTCTGACACCGCCCGGGCAGGGGAAGGGGAGTAAAGTTGGAAGACAGACACCCCCCTCCTCTGCCTCTCTTGACACTCCAGGGGTCTCCCTCTGACTGCTGGGCTCAGTGGGAGTTCCAGTGCCCAATGTGGGCTCCAGCAATACCCCTGGTGGGGCTCGTCACTGATCTGCTCGGGTGAATGTCCTGGTTCCCCTCTTGGCCTTCTCTGCCTCCACGCCTGCAGCGGTGTCAGTGCGTTCTCACACGGAGCCTTTTGAGGCTTGAATCTAGGCTCCGCACTCAGCCCTCAACGGCAGCGGTAAGCGTAGTCAGTTTTTCCTGTGTGGTTTGGCTGAAGTAGAGAGGAGTTGTCTAAAAGTCTTGACAGAATGCCCTTTTCCTGGTCCTTTGGCTGCAGAGAGCAGGTTTCTGTTTGAGGCTCTTTTGACCTGTGCCCCTTGCTGGCATCTCCAGTTCCAAGTCTGGGATCTATGAGACAAAAAGAAAACTCACCAGCATGTCGTTCCTTGGGTCTTCCTTCTTCTTTTCACTGTTAGAGACGTCTTGTGTTTTCTCTAGAACTGTTTTATATATAAGGCCCAGGGCTTTTTGTTGTTCTTTCTGGAAGAAATAGTAAAAACCATATCCACTCCATCTTCCTAGAAGTGGAATCCTTATTAACTTGCAAGGGTTCTTTATGTATTCTGAATACTGATTCTTAGTCGAGGAGTTTGACACTCCTTCTTTATTGAAAATATTTTCTCAGTTTGTGGGCTTTTTAAAACATTTCTTTATGATGCTATTGGCATCTGTTTTGTCAGATGTCCTTGATTTCAGTGTAATTTCACTTATCAATCTTTTCTTTGTTGTTTTTAGGTTAGTATTTTGTTTCTTGTTTAAGAAATAATACTTATCCCAAATTTAGAAAGATAATCTTTCATAGTGCCTTATAAACTTCTTAATGTTTTTATTTCTCATTTAAACTCTTAATCCACCTGGAATTGGTTTTGGTATATGTATGTTTTGGGGTAAGGACCCAATTTCACATTTTTAAACAGCCTCATTGAAGTATAAACTGATGTACAATAAAGAACGCATATTTAAAGTGTACATTTGAATACGTTTTGATATATATACATGAACACTGTGAAACCATCTCCACAATGGAGAAAATGAACATATCCATCACTCCAGAAGTTTTTTCCTGCCCCTTTATAATCCTTTCTCTCTCTACCTTCCCATCTTTCCTCTAGCCCTAGGCAATTTCTGACTGGCTTTCTTTTACTCTAAATTAGAATGAATTTGTGAGGTTTTTATATAAATGTAGCCATACAGTCCATACTATTTTTGTTTGGTTCGGTTTCTTTCATTCAGTATAATTATCTTCTTATAAGGTATCAATAGTTCTTTTTTTATTGATGAGTACTATTCTATTGTATGTCTGTAATACACTTTGTTTATCCATCCACTTGTTGATGGACATTCTGAGACTGTTTCAAATCTGCTGTGTACATTTGTATACAAGTCTTTATATGGAATATGCTTTCCTTTCTGTAAGGTGTAAGTATCTTGGAGTAGAACAGCTAGTCATATGAAAGACGTATGATTAACTTTTTAAGAAACTACAAAACTGTTTTCCAAAGTTTTGCATTTCTACCAGCAGTGTATGAAAGTTCCATTTGCTCCACTCTTTTCTCATTTTAGCCATTCTAACAGTGGTGCAGTGATATCCCACTGTTAGTTTAGTTTGCATTTCCCTAATGACTAATGATACTGAACATCTTTCTATGTACTTTTATATAATTTTCACTTAAATCAATATTTAATGTTATTAAATCTGTTCCAGTGTTGTTTATAGTTCAGAATGTGTTCTGGTTTCTTTTTGTTTTGCTTGAAGTTAATATTTGCTTGGGGTTTGTATTTGCTTCATTTGTGTGTGTGTTTATTCCTAATTCTTCCCACATTGTTACCCGATGGCATTCCCTTTTTGTCTTATTCTTTGAGTCTCATGTCTTTTTATTTTTGCTCTTATTTCCTTGCTTTGGTGGAGCATATCCTCCAGGAGTTTCATCAGGTTAAATAGTGGTATGGTGGTGAGAAGCATAACAATGAACACATCTCATAACACTGTTCCAGTCTGGACTGATTGCCCTTTATGTTTGGTAACTCTCATTATCTCCAGATGCTTTGTCTTTAATTTGGAGAGTTACTTATTTTTTTCTGTGTTACATTTTCTATTTTCTGTATTTCATGTCTATGTCCTTCTTAATTTACCCTCTTATTTTGGTGGAGATTAACCTTCATACAGCAGGATCCTCTATGACCCACCTCCCAGAATATTGGAAATAAAAGCAAAACTAAACAAATGGGACCTAATGAAACTTAAAAGCTTTTGCACAACAAAGGAAACTATAAGCAAGGTGAAAAGACAGCCCTCAGACTGGGAGAAAATAATAGCAAATGAAGCAACAGACAAAGGATTAATCTCAAAAATATACAAGCAACTCCTGAAGCTCAATTCCAGAAAAATAAATGACCCAATCAAAAAATGGGCCAAAGAACTAAACAGACATTTCTCCAAAGAAGACATACAGATGGCTAACAAACACATGAAAAGATGCTCAACATCACTCATTATCAGAGAAATGCAAATCAAAACCACAATGAGGTACCATTACACGCCAGTCAGGATGGCTGCTATCCAAAAGTCTACAAGCAATAAATGCTGGAGAGGGTGTGGAGGAAAGGGAACCCTCTTACACTGTTGGTGGGAATGCAAACTAGTACAGCCACTATGGAGAACAGTGTGGAGATTTCTTAAAAAACTGGAAATAGAACTGCCACATGACCCAGCAATCCCACTTCTGGGCATACACACTGAGGAAACCAGATCTGAAAGAGACACGTGCACCCCAATGTTCATCGCAGCACTGTTTATAATAGCCAGGACATGGAAGCAACCTAGATGTCCATCAGCAGACGAATGGATAAGGAAGCTGTGGTACATATACACCATGGAATATTACTCAGCCATTAAAAAGAATTCATTTGAATCAGTTCTAATGAGATGGATGAAACTGGAGCCCATTATACAGAGTGAAGTAAGCCAGAAAGATAAAGACCAATACAGTATACTAACGCATATATATGGAATTTAGAAAGATGGTAACGATAACCCTATATGCAAAACAGAAAAAGAGACACAGAAGTACAGAACAGACTTTTGGACTCTGTGGGAGAAGGCGAGGGTGGGATATTTTGAGAGAACAGCATCGAAACATGTATATTATCTAGGGTGAAACAGATTGCCAGTCCAGGTTGGATGCATGAGACAAGTGCTCGGGCCTGGTGCACTGGGAAGACCCAGAGGAATTGGGTGGAGAGGGAGGTGGGAGGGGGGATCGGGATGGGGAATACATGTAAATCCATGGCTGATTCATGTCAATGTATGACAGAAACCACTACAATATTGTAATTAGCCTCCAACTAATAAAAATAAATGGGAAAAAAAAGTAAAAATATTTGACATCTCTTATGTCTGCAAATATTATTTTATTTTGACATTTCATGGGTAATTTGACTGGATATAGAATTCTAGACTAGAAAGCATATGCCTTCAGAATTTTGAATGAATCACTTCATACCTTCTTGCTTTCAGTGTTGTTGAGAAATTTAAACTTGCGTGGTTTTCTCTCTTTCCTCAGTGTTCTAAAAGGGCTTATTATGCTGGGTACTTAGTGGATTGGAAATTTGTGTTTTTTGGTTCTGGGATTTTATTTTATTTTATTTTAGAGGATGACTTCCTCTTCCCCTTGTTTCTCTCTCTCTCTTTTTTCTTGAACTCTTATTATTTGGATGTTAGACTGCCTTCTAAGTTGCTTATCTTTACTATTCTACTTTCAATATCTTTTTATTTTTGCTTTATTTTCTAGGATGTTAACTCTATCTTTCAACACTTTTAATGAGTTTTTTTTTACTGTCAATTTAGATGTCTTAAAATTTTTTTTACTGGAATATAATTGCTTTCCAATATTGTTAGTTTCTGCTGTAGTGTTGTAAATCAGCCATGTGTATACATGCATGCCCCTTTTGAGCCTCCCTCCTTCCCCCCATTCCTCCCATCCAGGTCTCAGGGAGCACTCAGCCGATCTCCCTGTGCTGTGATATGCAGCAGCTTTTCATCGTCTGTCTGACACGTGGGAGTGTGTATATGTGTCAGTGCTGCTCTCAGTTTGTCCCCCCGCCCTCTCCTGCTGTGTCCACGGGTCCCTTCTCTACATCCACACCTCTATTCCCGCCCTGCAAATAGGCTTATCAGTACCACTTTTCTAGATTCCACATATATACAATAACATAGGGTATTTGTTTTTCTTTTTCTGACTTATTTCACTCTGTATGACAGGCTCTAGGTTCATCCACATCAACTGACTCAATTTCATCCCTTTTTATGGCTGAATAATATTCCATGGTACCGTATCTTCTTTATCCACTCATCTGTTGATGACATCTAGGCATCTTCTATGTCCCAGCTATTGTAAACAGTGCTGCTATGAACATTGGGATACATGTGCCTTTTTGAGGTGTGATTTTCTCAGGGTATATGCACAGTAGTGGGATTGCTGGGTCATATGGTAGTTTTATTCCTAGTTTTTAAAGGAATCTCCATACTCTTCTCCATAGTGGCTCTACCAATTGACATTCCCACCAACAGTGTAAGAAGGTTCCCTTTTCTCCACACCTTCTCCAGCATTTACTGTAGATTTTTTTGATAATGGCCATTCTGGCCAGTGTGAAGTGATACCTCACTGTAGTTTTGATTTGCATGTCTCTGATAATTAGTGATGTTGAGCATCTTTTCATGTGCCTCTTAGCCATGTGTATATCTTTTTTGGAGAGATGTCTATCTAGATCTTCTGCCCATTTTTTGATTGGATTATTTGGTTTTTTGATATTGAGCTCCATAAGCTGCTTGTATATTTTGGAGATTAATCAAAGAGTGTTTTCCTCTAAGAGTTTTTCATCCCCTTACATTTAGGTCTTTAATCCATTTTGAGTTTATTTTTGTGTATGGTGTTAGGTAGTGCCCTAATTCATTTGTTTTAATTCTATTTATGCTTTTAATTTTAAAAAGCTCTTTTTATTATAAACATTTTAATTTTCAAATAGATTATAGCTTACAGAAAAATTGCAAAGATAGTATAGAGAGTTCCCATATACCCCACACATAGTTTACCCTATTTTAACATCTTACATTACAAGGGTACATTTGTTCACTTAATGAACCAATACTGATACATTATTAATTAAATTCCAATCTTTATTCACATTTCCTTAATTTTTACCTAATGGCCTTTTTCTGTTACAGGATCCCCTGCAGGATACCATATTACAGGGGTCTACAACCCCTGAACCAAGGACCGGTACCTATTAGGAACCGGGCCACACAGCAGGAGGTGAGGGTAGATTACTGAGCAAAGTTTCATCTGTATTTACAGCCACTCCCCGTCACTCGCATTACATCTGAGCTCTACCTCCTGTCAGGTCAGCGGCAGGATTAGATTCTCTTAGGACTGGGAACTCTACTGTGAACTGCACATGTGAGGGATCTAGGTTGCATGCTCCTAATGAGAATTTAATGCCTGGTCACCTAAGGTAGAGCTGAGGAGATGATGCTTGCACTAGGGAGTGACTGCAAATACAGATTATCATTAACAGAGAGGTTTGATTGCACAGAGACCATTATAAATCAGTCACTTGCAGACTCATATCAAAACCTGGTCAATGAGTGGCAAGTGGAAATTAAGCTGCATCCAGTGGCAGGCTTTGTAGTGGCAAGTGAGTTGATGTACTTCAATTGTACAGGCATCTGGTATAGGTGCATCAGGTGTCAGAATCCGACACTTATTTTGGCCCATTCAAGTTCCACCCATTATTTTATTGACCTCTTCTATCTGTGCCTCTGTCCCACTCCATGCACTTGTCTCAGTCACAGTAAGTTAACCTGTGGTAAGCCCACAGGTTAACCCTAGACAAAATAAGTAAGAAATAAATGTCCCTGGGGAGCTTCTTTGAAAAGGGGGTAAGACCCAGTGAGACAGCAGAAGACTCCCCAAGACTGCCAACAAAAAGAAAGCTGCATTGAAAAGAAAATACTGACTCCTGCTTAAACTATGGCTTCACTGCAACAGGTGATTCACATTCTTCTTCATGCCAGTTTTGTATATTATGTGGCAACCAGCTATCCAATGAAGCAATGAAACCTTCAAATTGCTTCGCCACATGGAGACTAAGCACCCTGCATTAAAAGACAAGCTTTTAGAGTTTTTAAAAAAAAAAAAAAAAACCATGAAGAACAGAGCAGTTATTGAAGACCACTACTTCATCAAATATGTATGCACTGAGAGCATTGTTCTTAATGGCTAACAACATTGCTAATGCTAAAAAAGCCCTTTTCTATTGGTGAAGAGTTGATCCTGTCTGCTACTTAAAATTTGTCGTGAACTTTTAGGAGAGACTGCAGTTCAAAGGGTGGCACGTGTTCCTCTTTCGGCTAGCACCGTAACTAGATAAATTGTTGAAATAGCAGAGGATATTGAGGCACGGTTAGGATTAATGAGCCACCACGGTACACAATCCAGGTTGACAAGTCTACCAGTGTTGACAGCAAAGCAACAGTGCTTGTTTTTGTGTGATCTATTTTTCAAGAAGATGTGCATGAGGATGCGTTATGTGCACTTTTATTGCCAACCAGCACCACAGTTGCAGAACTGTTCAAGTCATTGAATGATTACATATCAGGAAAACTGGGCTGGTCATTTTGTGTTGTATTTACATGGACAAAGCAGCTACCATGACTGGACTAATGAGGTCAAAGACATTGCTTCTCTGTTAATATATGATATTTGTTTTTCTCTTCCTGACAAATTGAGAAAGTAGCATTGACATATATATACTATCATATGTAAAATAGATAACTAATGGGAAGCAGGTATATAACACAGGGGGCCCAGCCTGGCACTCTATGATAACCTGGATGCATGGAATGGGGCGGGGGTGGGGGGTGGGGAGGGAGGCTCAGGAAGGAGGGCATATATATGTATAATTGTGACTGATTGAGGTATGAAAGAGACCACCACAACATTGTAAAGCAATTATCCTCCAATTAAAAAATAGAGATCACTTCTGTATGTTAGTCTACACATTATGTCATCCATAAATGTTGGCTAATAAAAAAAAAAATGCCACCTGAACTTAACAACGTTTTGCAGGATGTAATTAAAATTATCAACTACATTAGTGTACATGCCCTTAACTCACATCTGTTCTCTCAGCTCTGTGAGAAGATGGATGCAGAGCACACATGTCTCCTCTTATACACAGAAGTAAGATGGCCTTCTAAAGTAGATCACTAACCAGAGTTTGAGTTATGAGAGCCACTCCAGAGATTTCTTCTAGAAAAAGTCACCACTAGCAGCACATTTCAGTGACACAGAGTGCATCACAGAACTTGCTTACTTGTGTGACATATTCAACCCCCTCAGTAAACTCAGGGTGTCATTTCAGAGAATGACAGCTATGTACAAGTCAGCAAATAAACTGGCTGCATTCAAAGGCAAACTGGAGTAATGGGGGCTATGAACGAACTTTGGGATTTTTGACATGTTTCAAGCATTAGCAGAGATTTTGAAAGACACTGAGTCATGGCATTCTTTTCCTAGCTGGTGCATGATCATCTATCTAAGCTTTCAAAAGAGTTTGAGCATTACTTGCCAACCACAAAAGACACCCCAACTGGAAAGGAATAGATCGGCAACCCATCTGTGAAGAAGCCAGGTGAATTGACTTTGTCCATGCTGGAAGAGGTCCAACTGCTTGAGATTGCAAATGACAGTGGCCTTAAAAGTGTGTCTGACACGACTTCAAATCTCCATACGTTCTGGAGTACAGTCAAGGTGGAATATCCTGAGATTGCCACAAAAGCACTGAAAAGCCGGCTTCCATTTCCAAAATACTGTCTTTGTGAAGCAGTGACAGTGACCAAAATGAGATTATGAGATTACGGAATAGACTGGACATAAACAGCACACTTTGGCTGTCACTGTCTTCCCATCACCCCCAAATGGGACAGTCTAGTTGGAGGAAAACAAGCTCAGGGCTCCCACTGATTCTGCATTATGGTTAGTTGTATAATTACTTCATTATATATCACAATGTAATGATAATAGAAATAAGGTGCACAGTAAACGTAATGTGCTTGAATCATCCTGAAACCATCCTCCCCAACCGGTCCATGGGAAAACTGTCTTCCATGAAACTGGTCTCTGGTGCCAAAAAGGTTGGGGACAGCTGCTGTGTTATATTCAGCTGTCATGTCACCTCAGGCTCCTCTTGTCTGTGACAGTTTCTTAGACTTTCCTCATTTTTGATGACTTTGAAAGTTTTGAAGAGTAATGGTCATGTATTTTATAGAATGTCCCTCAACTTGGATTTGTTTGTTTTCCTAATGGTTGGACTTGGGTTATGGATTTTTAGAAGGGAGACCACAGAGGTAAAGTTCCATTCTCATCACATTATATCAAGGGTACATGCTATTGATATAACTTCTTTTTGTTAATCTTGATTATTTGTTTGAGGCAATGTGTCTGGCTTACCCACTGCAACGTTATTCTTTTTTCCCCTTTCCATAGAAAGAGCTCTCTTTATTCCATAATTTTAAAAATAGCATCTTGTCCCTGTTTTGTGGACATTTTTCTTATCTCTCTGAGAGTGTTGATGTTTGTTTTGAAGTGTTTTGTTGTTGTTTTGTTAGTATTTGTCAAATATCTTTTCCCAGTTTTTTGCTTTTAATGTTTCCATGTCCTTATGTTTTAGGCAATATATGTTTTCTCAGTTTTTTGCTTTTAATATTTCCATGTCCTTATGTTTTCAGCATGTCTCTTATAAACAGAACATATTAATTAGTTGGATTTTTTATTATCCAGCTATCCATCTGTTTCTTTTAACTAATGAGTTTTGTCTACTTATTTACATAGTGATTTTTTATATAATTGGACTTGTTTCTTTGATCTTCTTAAAAGTTTTCTAATTGTTTCCCTTTTTCTAGACTTTTTTTTCCTTTTTCTAGATTTTTTTATTTCTCACGTTTTGTTTCATTATTTGTTTTGTTGTCTATATTCTCTTTTTTTATATGTTTCCTTTCTATCAGTCTATAACATGCACACTCTACTACTGTGCTTCTCATTTTTCTTATCAAAGTAAACTTAATAAGTAGTAAGATGCACATATTTTAAGTATATGGCTTGATATTTTTACTGAACACACAATTTTAGACCATCATTTTTTTTTTAACACTTCGAAGATATTTCATTGGCTGGCTTCCAATGTTTGTGTTGAAAATTTTTTCTGCTGTCACTCTATTAGTCATTCTTTTAAAGGTGAATTGCCTTTCCTATGCAGATACTTTTGAGATCTTCTCTTGCCTTTGGTCTTGTGTAGTTTCAATGTACCTAGGTGTGGATCTCTTTTTATTTGCCTTTACTTGGAATATGTTTTATATCCTAGAGTTGTGGATTTTTTTTTCCTATTGGACCCTAGGAAATTCATAGACATTATCTTTTTTTTTTTATTAACATTATCTTTTAAAAATAGAAGAAGTGAAACTCTCACTGTTTGCAGATGACATGATCTTCTACATAGAAAACCCTAAAGACTCTACCAGAAAATTACTAGAGCTAATCAATGAATATAGTAAAGTTGCAGGATATAAAATTAACACACAGAAATCCCTTGCATTCCTATATACTAACAATGAAAAAACAGAAAGAGAAATTAAAGAAACAATACCATTCACCATTGAAACAAAAAGAATAAAATACTTAGGAGTATATCTACCTAAAGAAACAAAAGACCTATACATAGGAAACTATAAAACACTGATGAAAGAAATCAAAGAGGACACAAACAGATGGAGAAACATACCGTGTTCATGGATTGGAAGAATCAATATTGTCAAAATGGCTATTCTACCTAAAGCAATCTATAGATTCAATGCAATCCCTATCAAGTTACCAACGGTATTTTTCACAGAACTAGACCAAAGAATTTCACAATTTGTATGGAAATACAAAAAACCTCGAATAGCCAAAGTAATCTTGAGAAAGAAGAATGGAACTGGAGGAATCAACCTGCCTGACTTCAGACTCTACTACAAAGCCACAGTCATCAAGACAGTATGGTACTGGCACAGAGACAGAAATATAGATCAATGGAACAGAATAGAAAGCCCAGAGATAAATCCACGGACCTATGGACACCTTATCTTTGACAAAGGAGGCAAGGATATACAATGGAAAAAAGACAACCTCTTTAACAAGTGGTGCTGGGATAACTGGTCAACCACTTGTAAAAGAATGAAACTAGAACACTTTCTAACACCATACACAAAAATAAACTCAAAATGGATTAAAGATCTAAATGTAAGACCAGAAACTATAAAACTCCTAGAGGAGAACATAGGCAAAACACTCTCTGACATAAATCACAGCAAGATCCTCTATGACCCACCTCCCAGAATATTGGAAATAAAAGCAAAACTAAACAAATGGGACCTAATGAAACTTAAAAGCTTTTGCACTACAAAGGAAACTATAAGTAAGGTGAAAAGACAGCCCTCAGATTGGGAGAAAATAATAGCAAATGAAGAAACAGACAAAGGATTAATCTCAAAAATATACAAGCAACTCCTGCAGCTCAATTCCAGAAAAATAAATGACCCAATCAAAAAATGGGCCAAAGAACTAAACAGACATTTCTCCAAAGAAGACATACAGATGGCTAACAAACACATGAAAAGACGCTCAACATCACTCATTATTAGAGAAATGCAAATCAAAACCACAATGAGGTACCATTACACGCCAGTCAGGATGGCTGCTATCCAAAAGTCTACAAGCAATAAATGCTGGAGAGGCTGTGGAGAAAAGGGAACCCTCTTACACTGTTGGTGGGAATGCAAACTAGTACAGCCGCTATGGAAAACAGTGTGGAGATTTCTTAAAAAACTGGAAATAGAACTGCCACATGACCCAGCAATCCCACTTCTGGGCATACACACTGAGGAAACCAGATCTGAAAGAGACACGTGCACCCCAATGTTCATCACAGCACTATTTATAATAGCCAGGACATGGAAGCAACCTAGATGTCCATCAGCAGATGAATGGATAAGGAAGCTGTGGTACATATACACCATGGAATATTACTCAGCCATTAAAAAGAATTCATTTGAATCAGTTCTAATGAGATGGATGAAACTGGAGCCCATTATACAGAGTGAAGTAAGCCAGAAAGATAAAGAACATTACAGCATACTAACACATATATATGGAATTTAGAAAGATGGTAACGATAACCCTATATGCAAAACAGAAAAAGAGACACAGAAATACAGAACAGACTTTTGAACTCTGTGGGAGAATATGAGGGTGGGATATTTCAAAAGAACAGCATGTATACTATTTATGGTGAAACAGATCACCAGCCCAGGTGGGATGCATGAGACAAGTGCTCGGGCCTGGTGCACTGGGAAGACCCAGAGGAATCGGGTGGAGAGGGAGGTGGGAGGGGGGATCGGGATGGGGAATACGTGTAAATCTATGGCTGATTCATATCAATGTATGACAAAAAATATATATATATATATATATATGGTACTTCCCTGACAAAAAAAAAAAAATATTTTCTCTTCTCCATTTTTTCTGTTCTTTCTTTTGAGGATTCATTCTGTTCTCCACATCTCTTAATTTCTCATTTGTACTCAAAGCCTGTCTTACTCTGTTGCATTCTTGGTGGTGTATTTTGTATGTATTCCAGTTTATTAATTCTCTCTTCAAAAGCATCTTTGACGTATCTATTGAATTTTTTATTACAACCATTATATTTTCATATGTAGAAGCTACACTCCCCCCTACAATTTCTGTTAATTCCTCATAGTCTTGATGCCAAAAGCTCAGCTTCTCTGTACACTGATGCTGAACTAAATCTCAGAAACAGAGTTTTGAGGAAAGTAGAAAAGGGTAGCTTTATTACTTTGCCAGGCAGAGGGGGACACAGAGGGCTCCTGCCTTGAAAAACTATATGTCCCCCAACCCAGGAGGATTTGATAAGGAGTTTTATAACAATACTTCCCAAAGGTGAGATTACTGGCAAGATTAGGGTGTGTACAGAGTCTCAGGATCTCCTAATCCTTTTTTTTTTCTTTTTAATATTTATTATTATTTTTATTTATTTTTTTGCCTATGCCAGGTCTCAGTTGCGGGACACAGGATCTTCAGTCTTTGTTGCAGCATGCTGGATCTTTAGTTGCAGCATGTGGATCCTAGTTCCCTGACTAGGGATTAAACCCAGGCCCCCTGCTTTGGGAGCATGGTGCCTTAGCCAGTGGACTACCAGGGAAGACCCAGGGTCCCCTGATCTTGATGAGCTTCTCTAGTCTTTTTAATCTTGCTTCAAGTGGTTTCTTAACTGCTTCTCTCTTAATTAGCAACTGTTTGAATCTACCCTTTGAACTCAGGGAAGGTCGCGGAGGCTGGAGTATTGCCTACAAGAAAATGGGGGATAAAAAAAAATAGGCCTCCATACCCAGGAACCTCACAGGGCCCCACTTGGTTTCACTGTTTCCCCCTTTGCCTGGCAAAGTAATGAAGCTATCCTTTTCTACTTCACTCAAAACTCTGTCTCTGAGATTCTGAAACTGTGCAACTCAGATTGGGACTTAAGCCAATGTTTAAATTGATATGACACACATGGTCTCAGGACTTAATGAAGCTCAGGTTCTTGATGGTCTCATTGCAGAAAGAATTCAGTGAGAGACGAAGTGATAGGTAAGAAGTGGATTTATTTAGAGAAGACCACACTCCACAGGCAGAGTGTGGGCCATCCCAGAAGGTGAGAGGAACTGAAATATGGTGTGGTTAGTTTTTATGGTCTGGGTAATTTCATAGGCTCCCTTCGTGGATCATAGCAATGTTGTGGTGAAGGTGCTTGAGTAATTCAATCAAGCTGTTAAAATAAGCCATGCCATGCCGGGCCACCCAAGACAGACAGGATCACGGTGAAGAGTGGTGATGAAACGTGGTCCACTGAAAGAGGAAATGGCGAACCACTGGAGAACCCCATGAACAGTAAGAAAAGACAAAAAATACAACACTGGAAAATGAGCATCCCAGGTCAGAAGGCATCCAATATGCTACTGGGAAAGAGCTGAGGGCAATTACTTATAGCTCCAAGCAGCTGGGCCAAAGCGAAAATGATGCTCAGTTGCGGATGTGTCAGATGGTGAAAGTTAAGTTTGATGCTATAGAACAGTATTGCATAGGAACCTGGAATGTTGGGTCCATGAATCAAGGTAAATTGGACGTAATCAAGCAGGAGATGGCAAAATTGAACAATGATATTTTAGGAATCAGTGAGCTAAAATGGACAGAAATGGGTGAATTTAATTCAGATGACCACTATATCTACTACTGTGGGCAAGAATTCCTTAGAAGAAATGGAGCAGCCCTCATAGTTAACAGAAGAGTCTAAAATGCAATATTAGATGCAACCTCAAAAATGACAGAATGATCTCAATTTGTTTCCAAGGCAAACCACCATTCAACATCACAGTAATCCAAGTCTATGCCCTAACCACTGATGCCACAGAAGCCAAAGTTGACTGGTTCTATGAAGACCTACAAGACCTGCTAGAATTAACACCAAAAAAGATGTCCTTTTCATCATAGGAGATTGAAATGCAGAAGTAGGAAGTCAGGTGATACCTGGGGATAAAAGGCAAGTTTGGCCTTGGAGTACAAAATGAAGCAGGGCAAAGGCTAAACAAGTTGTGTCAAAGGAAAATGCTGGTCAAATCAAACACCCTTTTCTAACAACACAAGCATGGACATCACCAGATGGTCAATACCGAAATCAGATTGATAATATTCTTTGCAGTCAAAGATGGAGAAGCTCTATTCAGTCAGCAAAAAACAAGACCTAGAGCTGACTGTGGCTCAGATCATGAGCTCCTTATTGAAAAATTAAAGTTTAAATTGAAGAAAGTAGGGAAAACCACTAGACCATTCAGGTATGACCTAAATCAAATCCTATATGATTATACAGTGGAGGTGATAAATAGATTCAAGGGATTAGATCGGATAGACAGAGTGCCTGAAGAACTATGGATGGAGGTTTGTGACATTGTACAGAAGGCAGTGAGCAAAACCATCCCAAAGAAAAAGAAATGCAAAAAGACAAAGTGATTGTCTAAGGAGGCTTTACAAATAGCTGAGAAAAGAGGAGATGCAAAAGGCAAAGGAGAAAGGGAAATATATACCCAACTGAGTGCAGAGTTTCAGAGAATAGCAAGGAGAGATAAGATAGCTTTCTTAAATTAACAATGTAAAGAAATAGAGGAAATCAATAGAATGGGAAAGACTAGAGTTCTCTTCAAGAAAACTGAAGATATCAAGGGAACATTTCATTTAAATTTGGGCATAATAAAGGACAGAAACGGTATGGACCTAACAGAAGCAGAAGATGTTAAGAAGCGGTGGCAAGAATACACAGAAGAGCTATACAAAAAGTGTTTGAATAACTAAGATAACCACAATAGTGTGGTCACTCACCTAGAGCCAGAATCCTGGAGTGTGAAGTCAAGTGGACCTTAGGAAGCATTACTATGATCAAAGCTGGTGGAAGTGATGAAATTCCAGCCAAGCCATTTAAAATCCTAAAAGATGATGCTGTGAAAGTGCTGCACTCAATATGTCAGCAAATTTGGAAAACTTGGCAGTGGCCATAGGACTGGAAAAAGTCATTTTTCATTCTAATCCCAAACAAGGGCAAAGACAAAGAATGTCCAAACTACTGTACAGTTGCACCCATCTCATATGCTAGCAAGGTAATGCTCAAAATCCTCAAGCTAGGCTTCAGCAATATGTGAATCAAGAACTTCCAGATGTACAAGCTGGAACCAGAGGTCAAATTACCAACATCTGTTGGATCATAGAAAAAGTCAAGAGAATTCCAGAAAAACATCTACTTCTGCTTCATTGACTATGCTAAAGCCTTTGACTGTGTGGATCCCAACAAACTATGGAAAATTCTTAAAAAGATAGGAATACCAGACCATCTTACCTGCCTCCTGAGAAACCTGTATGCAAGTCAAGAAGCAACAGTTAGAACCGGACATGGAACAATGGACTGGTTCAAAATTGGGAAACAAGTACGACAAGGCTGTATATTGTCACCCTGCTGATTAACTTATATGCAGAGTACATCATGTGAAATGCCCGGCTGGATGAATCATAGCTGAAATCAAGCTGCCCAGAGATATAGCAACAACCTCACATATGCAGATGATACCACTCTAATGACAGAAAGTGGAGAGTAGCTAAGGAGCCTCTTGGTGAGGATGAAAGAAGAGAGTGAAAAAACTGGCTTAAAGCTCAACATTCAAAAAACAAAGATCATGGCATCTGGTCCCATCACTTCATGGCTCATAGATGGGGAAAGAATGGAAACAGTGACAGACTTTGTTTTCTTAAAGGGTTCCAAAATCACTGCAGACAGTGACTGCAGCCATGAAATTAAAAGATGCTTGCTCCTTGGAAGGAAAGCTATGACAAACCTAGACAGCATATTAAAAAATAGAGACATCACTTTGCCATATAATCAAAGCCATGATTTTTCCAGTAGTCATGTACAGATTAAGAGTTGGACCATAAAGAAGACTGAGCACTGAAGAATTGATGCTTTTGAGCTGTGGTGCTAAGGAGACTCTTGAGAGTCCCTTGGACTGCAAGGAAATCAAACCAATCGATCCTGAAGGAAATCAATGCTGAATATTCATTGGAAAGACTGTCGCTGAAGCTGAAGCCCAATACTTTGGCCACCTGATATGAAGAGCCAACTCAATGGGCATTAGCTGGAGCAAACTCCAGGAGATAGTGAAGTACAGGGAAGCCTGGCATGCTGCAGTCCATGGGGTTGTAAAGAGTCGGACATGACTTAGCAACTGAACAATGAACAGTAGCAACCAATATGATATTGTTGGAATTTTAGGAATCCATTTTTATATAGTTCAAAACTTTTTTGAAGGTCCAATTACCAGAGGCCTATGGTAAATTCTGTATCACCTGCCAAAGTCCTCTTCACCCATTTCATTTATTTACACATGTCTGTTGGATGTTCATTTGAGCCAACTCATTGGAAAAGACCCTGATGCTGGGAAAGATTGAGGGCAGGAGGAGAAGAGGGCGATGGAGGATGAGATAATTGGATGACATCATCAAAACAATGGACATGAGTTTGAGCAAAGGCAATAGCAAAGGACAGGGAAGACTGGCTTGCTGCAGTCCATTGGGTCACAGAATGTCAGACACCACTGAGTGACTGAACAACAATTGGTTGCTCACTGTTCTTACTTTGCTAAGGGCTGTGGATCCATGGGGTCAATGTTTGACATCTTAAAGATACCCCATTTATTACAGACTCTTTACAAATACATTCTGTCACCCATTGAAAAGAAATAAAGCATCACTTCTGGCCCCCTGATGCTTGGACTTTGAGAAGCTAGACATATAAGCAGCCATAATGTCACATGGTCATTATTAGTAGTCTCCTGCAAAAGGTCCATGGGATGGGAGGCAAGAAGCTTTGCCTACGTTAGGAAGGACTTCACAGAGAGGAATCCGGAGCTGACCTGGAGTGAGAACTGGTCCTTGTTCCTTTGATAAAGTCCTCTTCTTTTGTTTGGTGTTTTTGCTTTGCTTTAATATAGTTTTCATTATATTAAACAGAATGAAAACAAGCTCCCTTTGAAAATCTCTTACCTAGCACAGGATTGTGCCAGGATATAAAGTGTTCTGTAATACAAGGAAGCAAGTGGGCATTGCTGAGTCTGTAATCTTTTTCCTTTTGTGTGCATACTGACTGCAGTATAAAAGTTTCCTTTTAAAGGCAAGCCCCATTGCTCAGTGCTGCTTACCACTTTGTGGAGTAGATGGTCAAGTTGGAATTGAAACCCACAAACAAATCAAACTGAACCTAATATTGGAAAGAGAGACCCAAACCAAAACAAAATCAGAGGAAAATAAAACAAGCAAGGGAGGGATCTGTATGCATAGAGATAAAAGCTAAACTTTTCTGAATATGCCTTGTGGTTTTTAGATTTGACTTTGGAAACATGTAAATATTTAAACATATAAAAAGCTAAATGATTTTTGAAAACCAGACCTCATACTTCTTATTTTTTCACATGTGTCTTCCCACTTTAAGTGGTAGTCAATCAAGCTACCAGAGGGGGAGATATGAACAGAGAGAATCTACAAGTTCCTTGTCTTGAGATAGTTTATTCCTGTGCAGCCCCTTGTTCCTTGGAGCTGAATTTCAGTAGCATCTCACTGGGGATGCTGTCCAAGCACATGGTCCCACCCTTTGGAGAGTCTTTTTATTAAAAAAAAATAATTTTTGTTTCATGGGACAGTTAATACCTTTGCTAATAAATTCCTATAAAATTATCTCCCTAATAATACATTTTGAAGGAGAATTATGTTAAATAACATGTAAATGAGTAACTCTAAGTGTCTTGATAGCTCAGAATTGATACTTTACAAGCCTTACCAATGTGCCAAAATGGTTATTAGTGACCTGTTTATTGGCCCTATTCACTTTTTTGTGTGTATGGTAGAATGTACATAACACACAAGAGACCTAAGAGATGTGGATTCAACCCCTAGGTCAGGAACATCCTCTGGAGGAGGACATGGCAACTCACTCCAATGTTCTTGCCTGGAGAATCTCATGGATACAGGAGCCTGGTGGGCTACAGTCCATAGGGTTGTGCAGAGTCGGTCACAACTGATGCGACTCAGCATGCATGCACACATGTACATAACATAAAATTTACCTTTTTAACCATTTTTAAGTGTACAGTTCAGTGGCATCAAGTACATGTACATTGTGCAACTATCCCCACTATCCATGTCTAGAACTTTCTCATGTTCCCCAACTGAAACTCTGAATCCACTAAATAATAGCTTCCTCATTCTCTCCCAGGCCCTGACAACCACTATCCTACTTTCTGTGTCTTTGAATTTGACTACTCTATGTACTTCATGTAAGTGGAATCATACAGTATCTGGGTTATTTTGTAAGCACATTAGCATAGTGTCTTCAAGGTTCAATCATATTGTAGATGTATCAGAATTTCGTTCCTTTTTATGGCGATATAATATCCCATTCTATGTACTATAAATTGAATGTTTGTGTCCTCCTAAAATTCTTATGTTGAAATTCTAATCCCCAAGGTGATGGTATTGGAAGTGGAGCCTTTGGGAGGTGATTGGGTCATGAGGGCAGAGCCCTCATGAATGGGATTAGTGCTCTCATAAAAGAGGTTAGAGCTCTCTCTTGCCTCTTCTGCCATATGAGGATATAAGAAGTCAGCAGTCTACAACACAAGGAGGACTCTCACCAGAACCTGATCGTGTAAGCACCTTGATCTGGAACTCTGAGCAGTAAATTTCTGCTAATTATAAGCCACTCAGAATGAACTAAGTGATGTTCATATAGCATCCTAAATGGACTAAAACAACATGTATATACAACATTTTATTTATCCATTCATATTTTGAGATTGTTTCCACCTTTTGACTATTGTGAATAATGCTGCCATGAACATTGGTGTAAATGTGTCTGTTTTGAGTCCCTGTTTCCTTTGCTATATAGCTAAGAATGGAATTTCTGGGTCATGTGGTAATTCTACGTTTAACTTTTTGAGTAACTGCCAAACTGTTTTCCACAGTAGCTGCATTGCTTTTTACATTCCGAGCAGTTCTGATTTCCCCATATCTACACCAATACTTGTTATTTTCCTTTTTTAAACAAAAAATCATAGCCACACTAACAAGTGTGACATGGTATCTCATTGTGATTTTGATTTGCGTTTCACTAGTGACTAATGATTTTGAGCATCATTTCATGTGCCTAACAGAACATTTGTATATCTTCTTTGGAGAAATACCTATTCAGGTCTTGTGCATTTTACCTTGTGTTTCTTGTTAAGTTTTAGGATTTCTTTATACATTGTGGATATTAATCACTTATCAAATATATTATTTGCAAATATTTTCTCATATTAATAAGGTTGTCTTTTCACTGTATTGACTGTATCCTCTGATGCACAGAAATTTTTCATTTTGATGAAATCTGGTTAATTTTTTCGTTTCTTGCCTCTGCTGTTGGTGTTATATCCAAGAAATCATTACCAAACCCAATGTCATGAAAAATTTCCTGTGCATTCTTCTAAGAGTTTTATACTTTTAACTCTTATTCTTAGGTCTTTGATCCGTATTGAGTTAATTTTTGTATAGCGGTCACATGCACTTTTGATGTTAAGAATGTTTATGAATATCCCTGGCATCTTATACAAGATGAAATTACACATTCACATCATTGTTGCTAGACACCAGGATGTTATCTGTGATAAATAGAAACTTTGACTTTTACCTTGGGAATTTCCACTGTGAAATTACCTTTTGCATTTGAATGCATTTGTTGAATGCAAAATAACTGAGACCCTGCTGCTGATTGCATTGCAGAACTGATTGCATTGCAGTACAAAGACGTACCATTCAAAGCAGGAGACTGAAAATCCCTGAAGAGTGTTCACAGTGTTTTTATTTATTTATTTTTTTTTACAGAACAGACTTTTGGACCGGGTGTTTTTAAATGAGTTGCAGTGGTGTGGCAGGGGTCTTGGAATGGAGTGGTGTACATCCAGTTCAGGAGCTCCGGAAACGGGGCTGTGGGCCAGGGTCCAGCTGGTTGAGCATTCCCTCAGCCTCCTGGGGAAACTACAGTGAGGGGCCTGGGGTGGCCAGTGGACCCAGGACAACAGGAATCATTCTGGAACCTGCCCCATCTGAGATAGTGAAAGTCACTCAGTCGTGTCTGACTCTGCGACCCCACAGACTATATAGTTCCTGTAATTCTCCAGGCAAGAATACTGGAGTGGGTAGCCTTTCCTTTTTCCAGGGGATGTTCCCGACCCAGGGATCGAACCCAGGTCTCCCACATTGCAGGCAGATTCTTTACCAGCTGAGCTACAAGGGAAGCCCAAGAATACTGGAGTGGGTAGCCTATCCCTTCTCTAGCAGATCTTCCTGACCCAGGAATCGAACCAGTAAATACAGTTTAATTTGGTTTAGAGAATAATCTTAGAATCCCCTGATCAAGCCACCCCTCTAGCTTCAACAATTATCATCAATTTGATCTGGCTTCATCTATCATCTCTACCTGTTTCTTTCTGGAGTATTTTAAGCAAATCCCAGACACCTTATATTTCACTTGCAGGTACTTCATTGTGCATTTCTCAAGATTGGAATTTTTCCCCCTTATAACCACAATACCATTATCACACCTAAAATTAACATGAATCTTGAATATCATATAATTTCAATCCAAGTTCAGATTTCTCTACTTTTCCTAAATGATATATCATCAGACTCCCTCTGGATACTTCCTAGGAACTGGTTTCACATCCTCTGGCCTGAAGGAGCCAGAATTCTTCCTGTAGTGTAATAGAGTTGAAAGTGAAAGTGAAAGTCACTTAGTCGTGTCCAACTCTTTGCAGCTCCATGGACTATACAGTCCATGGAATTCTCCAGGCCAGAATACTGGAGTGGGTAGGCTTTCCCATCTCCAGGGGGTCTTCCCAACCCAGGAATTGAACCCAGGTCTCCCACATTGCAGGCAGATTATTTACCAGCTGAGCCACAGGGGAAGACCTATGAGTTGAAGACATCTGTTTTATGTTGTATGAAACATACATATTGTATGTTGTATGAAAACACCTATTATTTGTTGTTGTGTGTTGGGGGGAGATGGCCATGGGGTAAACTGGTGTCCCCAGTGATAGGACAAGTGAGGCTACCTGTAGGGGAACAAAGAAGAAAGGGGAGCCGGCAGTCAGCTGCTGTTGCTGCTGAGTCGCTTCAGTCGTGTCCAACTCTGTGCGACCCCATAGACGGCAGCCCACCAGGCTCCGCCGTCCCTGGGATTCTCCAGGCAAGAACACTGGAGTGGGTTGCCATTGCCTTCTCTGAGCAGCTAGCTAGACGTGTGTATGTCTGTGGTTAGGAGCAAGGGCTTGGGATAAAACAACCTGTGTTCAGGTCCTGGCACCCATCCCCAACACCTGTTTGACCTTGGGCAGGTGGTTTTATCTCTATGAACCTCCATTTCTTCAGTTATAAAATAGGGATAATGAGTACTTGCTTCATCCTAAATAAAGCGCGTAAAGGACCTGGACAGTGCTGTTAAAGAATTCAGTGCAGGTTGATTGTTGTCATCAACAGTGCCATCACTGTCATCCTTATTGGGGTGATCATTATTATCCTGGTGAAGATCATGGGCCACTAAAGTTCCCCTACCATGGCCCAGGAAAACCAGGGTTACAAGGAAGCCCAGGGTTTTGAAGAGTGGTCCCTCTTGGAAGACCAGTGGCATTTTGATGCCCAGAATGGTGTCCACATCCAGAAATTCTGGCAGAGTCTCTGTGCCAGCTTGCATTTTGGGACCCTGGCATCTCTATGCTCTTGTTCTCTGGGGAAGGCTCTTAAAGTCTTTTCCACATCAAGGGGACAAAATGGAAGGCACTGATATCTTCAAAGGGTCATGTTACCTTCTTTTGTAGCTATTTCTCTTTCAACCCAAGTATATCTAGCTTCAAAGATAAAACAACTGGCCTTGGCTCTCCTTCCCAAATATTAATTAAAAATATTTATTTGGTTCTTCCAAACAGTCTCTCCATGGACATAGGAAGGGAGGGAATTGGCACAGGAAATATTTGCCACCCAGACAGGACCCATGCTGGGACATCCCACCCAGATACTCCCCGTGCAGTGGGACTTGATGCTGGTATGGAGGATACTAGAAAGAAAGAGCAACTTCCAAGTAAAACGGACCAGAGCTAGGAAAAAACAGATAATAAATAAATAGTATGTAGATTATATAAGAAACAACAGCTATTGTTCTGAATCTGGAAGCCATTCCTCCTGCAGTAGTCAGACACATAGCCCAGGGGAACAATTGTTCCAGTTAGCCTAGAATAATCCTGGTTTGTTTCCCTCATGTCCCAAACCTTCACTGAATTCTCCTGACCCCCTCAGGCACTTGGCAACCACTGGTTCTTCTGGCTAAACCCTGGGATCTTCCCATCTCACATGTACACTTCCTGAACAGGGCTCAGAAATAGCTTTCATCTTTAACGCCCCAGTGTGGTTCAGTGGGGCCTGCCAGGGTGCCCAAGGCACCATCTGGCCCTACTGGGTTGAACCCTACCAGATTCCCAGCCCTGGCTGCTTTCCCGAACCTGCTCCCCCCAAGGCTAGAGCCTCTTCTCTTCAGCTCCATGCCCTGTGTGCCCAGTTATGTTCTTACTCTGAGGCCTCCCAACCAAAATGAGGTGGCTCCCCTCGTAATTGTCACCTACCTTCTTGTGTTTAGTTCTCTCTGGGCCTCAGTTTCCTCATCTGTGAAATGGGGATGGTCATTCCTGTCTCAGAGTACTGCCATGAGCTTCAGCGTGGCAAGCTTCACCCTATAGAATCAATATCCATAACAGTCCTACTGTGTAAAGCAAATTTCTTGTCTTGTTGTACTTCAAAACATTTTTCTCCACCGTATTTTATGTTCTTTTGGGAAGAGATGGAAGAAAGGAGGGATATGTTGACAGTTGTAAACATACATGTTTTCACTTGAAGAGGGTTCAAGCTGTTTTGCATTTCTCAGAGGAGCCTTCAGATGATGCATGTCCTTCAAGGTCTTTGCTTCCCAATTAGGCAACACACACAGTGATTTACCACCCCTCCTTTTGAGGCCAAATTGTCTAAAAGACCCAGTGGCGCCTAATGAGGAGCATAAGAGATACTCCTTTGAGAACAGTTCTGCTTACACTGTCTGCTTTTCATTTAAACAAGTCATTTGTTTGCAGGCAAGATGGATTGCTGGGTTACAGGGGTGACTCAGTACCCTGCGTGAGTATTGGTAACACTGGAAGATTCTACTCATTTGTGTTTGCTTTGAGCTTGCCCAGCCATTCTGCTTCTGCCAAAGAATTGATGCCTTTCCTCAAGCCCCAGTCACTGTTTCTCCTGCTCAGAGCTTTATTATCAAAGATGACTTCATGGTTTGGCTGTTTTCTGAAACTTTGGGTTGCCTAGAAAACAATTTCTTCCAGTAAATGAAAGTAAAAGTGCTTAAAAGTAATGTCAACAGCCACGGTCACTCAGCCTTTTTTGGCCTTTGCTATTTAGAAGGTGCAGTTGCTTAGAGAATTATTGCTTAGAAAATCCAAACACTAGTCCTGATAGGAAAGAGGCACAGATATTTTGTTAACTTCACTATAGCAAATGAAAGTCACTCAGTTGTGCCCAACTCTTTGTAACCCCATGGACTATAGCCTCCCAGGTTCCTCTGTCCGTGGAATTCTCCAGGTCAAAATACTGGAGTGGGTTGCCATTCCCTTCTCCAGGGGATCTTCCCAACCCAGGGATCGAACCCAGGTCTCCCACATTGCAGGTGGATTCTTTATTGTCTGAGCCACCAGGGAAGCCTGCTATATGGAAGGGCAGACTGAGACTCAGAGGAGTTGGGTGACACAGATAGAAAGTAACAAAGCTAGAACTAGAATCCTGACTTTTTGATTGGTGGTTTAGTCACTAAGTTGTGTCTATCTAACTCTTGCAATCCCATGTACTGTAGCCCACCAGGCTCCTCTGTCCATGGGATTTTCCAGGCAAGAATACTGGAGTGGTTTGCCATTTCTGGGCTTCCCTGGTGGCTCAGATGGTAAAGAATCCACCTGGAATGTAGGAGACCTGTGTTCAATCCCTGGGTTGGGAAGATCCCCTGAAGAAGGGATAGGCTACCGATTCCAGTATTCTGGCCTGGAGAAAAATGATACAGAAGACTTTTTAATACCTTGAGTTCAAATCCTGGTCCTATCTTGGTATTTAGGACCTTAGAGAAATAGTCATTTGAACTCTAGTTTCCTAATCTGTTTAACAGAGAAATTAATAATGCCAGCATTGAAAGGAGGTTTAGATGTTGTACATACAAAGTTCCTAGAATGGCTGGCACAACCACATGGGCCCTGCCCCTCTGCCTTTTTTCTTGCTAAGTCGGTGGCAAAGAGGCAACCCTGCTCAGCTTGTTGACAGGTGCACACTAGGCACAAACGAAGCATTCTTGCAATTTACTGGTAGTTACAGTACTGGGAGTAGAATATGGGTGGGGCAGGAAGAATCCTAAAATAGCCCCAAGAGTCCCACCTCTGGTGTAAAGCTCTTTATCCTCTGCTGTTGAGTGTGGGCAGAAACTGTAAGTATGATGGGATATTACTCCTGGGATTATGCCACATTAAGATCAGTTCAGTTCAGTTCAGTCCTCAGTCGTGTCCAACTCCTTGCGACCCCATGAATCGCAGCACTCTAGGCCTCCCTGTCCATCACCAGCTCCCGAAGTTTACTCAAACTCATGCCCATCGAGTCGGTGATGCCATCCAGCCATCTCATCCTCTGTTGTCCCCTTCTCCTCCTGCCCCCAATCCCTCCCAGCATCAGGGTCTTTTCCAATGAGTGAACTCTTTGCATGAGGTGGCCAAAGTACTGGAGTTTCAGCTTCAGCATCAGGACTATTGCAGATGTGATTAAGGTTACTAATAAACTGAGTTTGAATTAATCAAAAGGGAGATTATCCAAGTGCATCTGACCTAATCACAGACTTCTTCAATTTGGATCTAGAAGTCAGAGACAGAAGTCAGGGGATTTGAAGTAGGAGAGACTTTCGTAGAGGCCACATGGCTAGGAACTGTGTGTGGCCTCTAGCAACAGCAGTGGATCCTGGCCAACAACAAATGACAAATGAGGACCTCTACCCTACAACTTCAAGGAACTGATATCTGCCAACATCAGCATGAGCTTGAAAGAGGCCCTCAAGCTCCAAAAAGGAACATAACCCTACCAGCACTGTGATGTCAACCCTCCCAGAGCTTGCAGATCCTGAACATAGTGCCCTGAACATATCAATGACCTGCAGAGAGCAGCAATGGAGACAGACATTGAGAACAGACTTTATGGACACAGCTGTGATGGGGAGAAGGAGAGGGTGGGAGGTATGGAGAAAGTACATGGAAACGTGTATTTCCATATGTAAAGTAGATAGCCAAGGGGAATTTGCTATATGCCTCAGAGAACTCAAGCCAGTGCTCTGTGACAACCTAGAAGGGTGGGATGGGGAGGCAGGTGGGAGGGGTGTTCAAGTGGGAGGGGACGTGGGTAAACCTATGGTTAATTCATGTTGATGTTTGGTAGAAACCAGTGCGATACTGTAAAGCAATTATCTTTCAATTAAAAATAAATAAATCAAAAAAGAAAAAAAATGATCTGCAGAAACTGTGAGTTAAAGTTTTAAGTTGTCAAGTATGTGGTAATTTGTTTTCAGTAATGGAAAAGTAATACTACAGGCAAGGCTGCTGCAGGGTGACCATATTAGTTATCTGTGGATGCAAACAAATTACCACAAAACTTTAGTGGCTTAAACCACAAACATTTATTATCTCACAGTTTCTGAGAGTTAGGAATGCAGGTTAATTGGGTGTCTCTGCCTCAAGGTCCCAGATGTCTTCTGGCTCATTCTTTCACTTCATTTATGTCTCTGCTCCAATGACACTTCCTTCAAGAGACCTTCCCCAACTTGCCAGCGCCCGTCACTCTCTGTCTCCCATATAGTCACATAACTTTTTTCATGATACTTGTTGTAGGATAAATTGTATTCCCCATATATATGTGTTAGTATATGATAGTTTTTATCTTTCTTACTTCACTTTGTATAACAGACTCTAGGTTTGTCCACCTCAGTTCCACTGACTCAAATTCAGTCCCTTTTATGGCTGAGTAATAGTCCATTATAAATACGTACCACAACTTCTTTATCCATTCATCTGTCGATGGACATCTAGGTTGCTTCCATGTCCTGGATGTTGTAAACAGTGCTGCAGTGAACATCAGGGTACATGGCCACCGCAAGGGAGGGAAAGGGTGGGATGAATTGAGAGAGCAGCATTGAAATATATACACTACCAGATGTGAAATAGATAGATAGTGGGAAGTTGCTACGTAACACAGGGAGCTCAGCCTGGTGCTCTGTGACAACCTAGAGGAGTGGGACAGAGGCTCAAGAGGGAGGGGATATATGTATATTTATATCTGATTCACATTGTTGTGGGCTTTCCTGGTGGCTCAGTGATAAAGAATCGTCTGCACTGTGGGAGCTGCAGGAGATGCAGATTCGATCCCTGTGTTAGGAAGATCCCCTGGAGGAGGGCATGGCAACCCACTGCAGTATTCTTGCCCGGAGAATCCCATGGACAGACAAGCTTGGCAGGTCAGACCATAGGATCGCAAAGTCAGACACAACTGAAGTGACTTAGCACACACACTCGCATGTTGTTCTATGATAGAAACCGATACAACATTGTAAAGCAACTATCCTCCAATTAAAAGAATTTATATCCCCCGCTACAAAGATATGTTGGAGCCCTAGCTGAGAATGTGTCCTTATTTGGAAACAGCATCTTTGTGGATGTAAGCAAGTTACGAGGTCATGTTGGGTTGCGTTAGGATAGGCCCTAACCTTAAGACTGGTGTCCATACAAAAGGAGGGAATCTTAAACACACGAGCACATGGGGAAAACATCATGTGGCAAGTGAGGCAGAGATTGAAATGGTGCATCTACAGGTCAAGGAGTGCCAAGGGTTGTTGGCAACCACCAGACGCGAGGAGGGAGGCAAGGAATGATTCTCCTCTAGGGTTTTCAGAAGGCCCTACTGACCCCCTGATTTTAGGCTTCTGGCCTCCAGAGCTCTGAGACAATAAATCTCTGTTATTTTAGCCATCAAACTGCGGGTATCTGTTACAGCAGCCACAGGATATTAATATAGTGCTCATCATTATTTTCTATCTATCTGTCTATCTAGTTTATGGTTTATAGTTTATAGCCTATATTCCCCACTGGCATGTAGTTTCTTGGGAGCAGTTGACTTTCTTTTGTCCCAGTGGAATCCCTCTGGACCTAAATCAGAATTTAATAAAAATGTGCTGAGTGAACTGATGAATACTTATTTAGTTAAAAAAAAAAATAGTGTCTATGATATAAATCCTCTCTATGCCACATTCTTCTACAGTTAGAAAGATTAAGAAAGATCAGTGGCAAGTTCCATTGATCTGTTTCAATATGAATATTCTATTTTTTACTTCTCACAGGGGAAGAGAAGATACTGAATCTTTAAGAAAAAGAATATTTTCAATAAAAACATCAGACATGAAATCCAATAAAACAATCATTTATTATGAATAAGATAAAGGAATAGAACCATTTAGAATTTATTTTTTGTGTAGTCTACTGTAATATTACCATAAACATTTTATAAACTAAATTTCACTGCCTGCTTTTAGAGCAGGTCATAGTTTCATTGAAAATAAGAAAAAGGAAGAGTAACTCTTAAAGTTAATTAGGAAAGAAATTAAAACAAAATTCTGACTTTTGAGGGGGCTCCTTTGAAAATCTGATGAAAGCTAAGGCCTTAGACAAAAGTGCCCATTCATGTAAAATCTCACATGTAATTTCAGGGTTTGAGAATTTGCTGAAGCCAAGTTCTGAAGAATTTATCAAAGCAAGTTCATGTTCTTGACTGGAACTGACTCCAATCCTTTTGCTGAGGTCCAGTTTCCTTTGGCCGGGGGTGAGATGGGGCTGGTGCCTACACATCAAAGCTGAGCATCATTTCTTTAAGTGCTAGTGAAATAAAAGTGATTAGATCTCATTAAGGAAATGAAGTTATTTAAATGCAAAATGAATGAGTAACCTTGTGTGGCTGTTCAGCATCTTTCTTTCAAAGCTCTCAAGGCACTTATTTTTTTAAACAATTATAAAACAAAACCCTGTAAGGGATGCTGAATAACACTGTAAGGGTCATGAGAGGGCCACTCAGTGAGGTTTTGGGACGGGCAAGGGTATTTTTAATCAGTTGCAGGCTTGATCCTTCAGAGGTGAGTGTCAGAAAGCACAGGAAAAACAATACCAGTTTTTGGGTCAGACTCCAAATCGCAGCTCTCCCATTGACTAGCTGTGTGCCCTCAAATGAGTTATTTAAGCACCCTGAGCCTCCTTTTTTCCATCTATATAAGGTGAGAATAACACTTACTGTAAGGGCTGTGGTGGAAATTAGGAGTTATACATTACAAGCACCTGCTCTGTGAATGGTAGCTATTACTGCTGCTACTGTTATTAATATTGACAAATACCTTACATTTTGTGATGTATATCCCGTATCTGGCTGTGTATCAGAAATATCTATGAAGCATTTAGGAAAAATTCCCAGGCCCCACCCAAGAACTATTGATTGAATGAGACTTTCTTAGGTTAGTGCTCAGGGTAGGCAAGCTGAGTAAGTTTAAGATTGCCTGGTTTGAATAATTTTGGCAGGCTCTGGGCTAAAGGGATGATCCTGGCCCTCTAGTACCTGGCCGTGAGGTGATTTAGGGCAGGGGAAATATTGGCTTAGTGTGTGAGCCAATAAGAGGTGGTAACAGGTATGGCCTTTAGATTGGTTGGTTTGCATATGAGAAGTATGCTGGAGGCAAGCTGTTTGCTATCTTTGGGAATTAGCAAACACTGAGAGGGGTAGTCTCTCCCTATTCAGCAAAGCATCAGATGTCACAGCATCATAAAATATCAAAAAAAAAAAATAAGTAAGTCTATGTGGAAGGAAGATGTGGGGACAGCTGCAGCATGGTACAGCTGGGAATGAATGGAACTATAGGCTTTGAGGGTGTGAGGAGGGGCTCTTGGGCTTTCCCAGGCATTGACTGCAGACCTCAGACTGGCTTCTCCTAGATGGGTTTTTGGATTGGGCAGCTACTCCAGGAGGTCCCAGAGCAGAGGCTCAGCTCCTTAGAATGGGGGTGTCTAGGTCCAGTGTTCTGAGGGAAGAACCACTTTCTTTCAGTGAGAATTCTGTGAGAATCCAGATGATTCCAGGCAGTAGGTACCCAGGAACACTGGGGACATTTCTGGATTTTCTGCCAAGTGGGGTGGTTCTGTAGCATGAGCCAGACCTTGTCTTTGATCCACATTGCGGTGTCTATCCTCCTCCCTGTCTTGCTAATCCATGTTCTTTTTTCCCCTCTGGTCTATCAATGAGCTTAGATTTAGACCTTCCCCATCCTTCCCCCAGCGTCCCCTGCTGTTCCATACTCTGGGCTTGCTCTGACTTCCGGATTCTGGCTCTGGGTGGGAAGCTGGAGCCTTGATGGCCTGGGCACAGGGGTAGGGGTGGGGGTGGGTGGGGCTGCCCAGATCTGTGGTTTTGCATGACTCTTCTAGGCAGGCTCTAGAGTCAGGAAGACAGTACTAATTAATGGGCTGGCTTTGCAGGGATCCATAATCACAGGAGCCCAAGCCCTCTTGGCTGGCCCGTGAACACTGGCTCCTGGCTAAAGAAGAGAGGTGAGGCTAGGTAAGAGCTAAGAGGTCCAAAATAGCTGCGCTAGAGGAGGAAGGATTGTGAAAGCCTGGATTGTCAGCTCAAAGCAAGCTACGGTACTGAAGAGAGGACTGAGGAAGGGCTGAGCCAGCAGTTGATCAACCAAGTATGCATGCGTGCTAAGTCACTTCAGTCGTGTCCGACTTATTGCAACCTCATGGACTGTAGCCCACCAGGATCCTCTGTCCATGGGATTCTCCAGGCAAGAATACTGCAGTGGGTACCATGCCCTCTTCTGAGGGATCTTCCCTACCCAGGGATCAAACCTGCACCTTTTACATCTGCATTGGCGGGCAGGTTCTTTACCACTAGGACCACCTGGGAAGCCCTGATCAACCAAGACTTCCTGTTAATTTATGAGTGTGGCCTGACAACTGCTGTGTGTTTGTCAGGCAGATGTCCCATGCCAAACCTCCAGTCTCTTGAAGTGGAGGGGTTGAAGTCTTTGGCATGTGAAGGGTAAGTTTCAGAGTGGTTCAGCTGCTTGGAGTAACCACTTGCCCTATTACACAAACTGGGCGAGGTGGGGGGGCACATTTTTAAATGAATGGCCCTTATTGTGGTGATTGCTATCAGAAAGGCCAGTGAGAGGAGATACCTAAGAAAAATAAAACCATGTTAGTGTGATGAAAGCCCCATTTGGACCTCTGCATAAGGGGCTGGGAGGACGAAATGCTGGTGGCCCATCCTTGCTTTTAGGACTAGAAGGCCCTGTCCATCCTAGGACTTTCAGGAGGGGACATGCCCTCTCTTCCGTGACTCTGTCTGCTTATCACCAGTTTCCACCAGTGTGGCTAGGAGACTCCTTGACTGGGCATCTTGACTGCTATGTTGACAAGCAGGGGCTCTCTGAAGAGGGCAGCAGATGACAGGATACTCCAGGTCTATTAGAGATGCTGACAGACACAATCGTGAGTCCCAGCTACCTGCCTCACACTCTCCTCCCTCAGGGGCATGGAGCTAACTGGAGCCTTTCTCAAGGATCTGGAGTACCGAGTGTCCCATTTCCTATTCCTGGAACTGATGCTCCTTCAGAATGTATGTATAGAATGTATTCAATGTGTAGAATGTGATAGGGCTTGTGAAACAAGATCTCAGAGAAAGGCATGAATACTGCCCAGGCAGACTAGGCTGGGATCAAAGAGGGATGGGCAGAATGGAGGGAGCCTGCTCCTGAGCAGTGTCCCAAAGATAAGGGCCTTTCTGATCATGTTTAAGCTGAGAATGTATCCGCTTCTGGGCATACGCTCAAAGGACTTAAAAGCAGGAACTCAAACAGATGCTTGTACACCCATACTCACAGCAGCGTTATTCACAACAGCCAAAAGGTGGAAACAACCCGTGTCCATCGAGGGATGAGTGGATAAGCAAAAGGTGATCTATTCATACAATGTAAAATATTTAACCTTAAAACAGGAAGGAAACTTCAGCATATGCCACAACATGGATAAACCTTGAAGACATTACCTTAAGTTAAATAAGCTGGTCACAAAAGGACAAGCATTGTATGAGTCCACTTATATGAGGTCCCTGGAGTAGTCAAATTAATAGAGACAGAAAGTAGAATGAGGTTGCCAGGGGTGGGAGTGGAGAGAGAAAGGGGAGTTACTGTTTAATGGGGACAGAGTTTCAGTTTTGCAAGATGAAAAGATTCAAGATGCTGGTGATAGTTGCCCAACAATGTAAATATACTTAACATCATCAAACTGCGCTTAATAATGGTTAGAATGGTAACTTTTATGTTCTGTATATTTTTACCATGATAACAATGTTTTTTAAGTTGGGAATTTATAAATTAAACATCAGGTCCTGTCCCCAGGCACACCTTGAATGGGTACTGTAGGCTCCACTACCCCTGCCCTTCCCTCTGAGCTGCCTCCCAGGCAGAGGGGTCAGGTCTGTCTGGGCTGCAGAGGAGCCTGGAGACCTGAGGGGGTTGAGCATGGGCGCTGATAAGCTCTTACCTCTGCGCCCAGCCCCACAGTCAGCATCTCCGCCTCATCTGGTCCTGCTGGCCACCCCAGCTTCCCAACTCAGGGGGTCAGCGGTGGTAGGGGTATGGTGCATGAGGTGAATCAAGTTCAAGGACAGTTTTGGAGGCTTTCACAGAGGAGGGGGGCAGCGTGGGAAACAGTCTTTGAAGCTTGAGGCCAAGAACTACAAGGTCTCTCACAGTCAGGTAATACTATTCCTCTCCCACCTTGTCTCTTGCTGTTGAGGCCAGGAAAGGATTAAAGTGAGATGATGCTCTCAAGTCCTGAGGGCAGTGCCTGACCCCCAGGAAGCCTTCGGTAAAGGGGAGTTGCGGTTGTCTTTGGTATCCTTGCACTCACCATCATCTGCACCGGTTTCCCCCTCACCCCTTGAGCTCTGTCCATTTCCTCCACAAACACACAGTCACTCCTGCAGGCCCCCACCTTTGCCAGCTATAGCAACTTCTCCCAAAACAAGGGTTGTGCACTCCCGGGAGAGGATGTGATGGGATGCACACACAGGGCATTAGGTAACATCATCTCACTTTGGAGAATGTTGCCCTGCTCTGCTTCTTTCTAGAGGATGTTGAGGAGAAAGGCTCATGCTGGTGCTGGTGTATCCTCGACACCTCACGAGCTCTCACTGGTTCCCTTTTGTCCCAAATGAAGAGCGTGGGCCTCAGACTCTGAGACTCCAGCAAGCTGCAGTGTCTGGTTATAATTTAATAACTTCCTTTCCTTGTATTTACTTTTAGGGTTTCTCTCTTATTTTGGCAAATGGAACTGGTTTTCTATTTACTGTAGTATATAACATTTACTTTTAAAATATTTTTGAGTGGGGAAAAAAAAGCATGTATCAGATTAAAGAGAAATATTAAATCAGTAATAGAAGAAGCTTGTAACTCTGGCAGGAATGGGGGGTTGCAGAGCGGGGGGCACCCTAGGGAGTTTCTATATCTCCTCCCAGTGCTTGCTCAAAGGTAACCTCTTTCCTCTGTAGTTTTCCCTGATGTTCTACCCTCCCTACAAGTAAGACAGTGCAAATAGCAGCCGATGTTCATGGCACATGCCACACTATATGGAACTTGAGTCTTTGCAGGTGTAAAGAATACACTTCCTAAGACAGGGAACGTGGCAGGGCCATCACTGGGTCCTCAGCCTCCAGCTCAGAGCCGGCCCAGAGCAGACGTAAGAGAGTGTTTGTCACTTCAAGACTCCCGGCTGACAGGGGTGGAAGGGTCTCCTTGTAGGAACAGGGACCTGTCAGACCCCTGTGTTTCTGTAAGGTGAGATCAGCATTCCCAGACCTCTCTCTTTTTCCCAAAGACTCTCTTGGTCCAGGCAACAGAAATCCCTGTTCGTGACTCTAAAGACATCAGTTTAAGAAGGGAACAAGGAGTTCCCTGTGAGAGTGAGGTAACTGAAACTCAAGGAAAGGACTCCAACTCAGTCTCCAAATCAGGATTACTTTAGTCCTTTAGTCCTTGTGTCTCAACTCACCTTTTTGTGCACTTCTTCTACTTAATCTTATAGTAACAACAGTAGTATGATCCTATGCCATTTTCTGTTTTATAGATATATTTTGCATGTATTTTTAAATTTTTCTTCCAAATAAGCCCCTGATGGAGGGAATGTTATCCCCATTTTACAGCTGGGAAAGCTGAGGCTAGCTTGCCACACTGTCGTGCAGCTAGAAAAGGGACCCACTCTGCCTTCCTCCAATTCCCACCCTTGTTCATCCTGCTCCCCGGCCTCCAGGAGCTATGTTATCAGCTAACCTTCCAACAACGCTGCACCATACCTGGCCTCGGCTAGTGGGGTTACAGTTGTTCTGGCGGCCCCTCTCAGGTAGCAGAAATTGTTATGGACTCCATACAGACACACACTCAGTTCCAAATGAATGATGGTGGTGGCTCTGACTTTTTCCAGTGTGGCCAAGAGGCAGCAGGTGCAGGGTTACCACTCCCAGCTGCAAGGACCCAGGAAACAGCAAAGTGCCCTTGGACTGTGGCAGGATCCAGAATGAGGGGCCCCTGACATCTGGGCCAGGGACAAGGGTGTGGCTTCATCATGCCAGAGGCCCCTGGAAAGCACGAAGCCTGGCACACCCCGGCCAGTCTTGGTTTTCCGCAGCTGTGTTTGAAAGTACTGGGATGCTCAGAGTGATCATACAAAGAAAGGTCAGCTCTTTCTTTTGTGGAAGCTATAGAAAAAGAAAAAAACTCAGCTTTAAAAAGCAAGCTACTGCAACAGCTGCTCCTCCTCCCACTAACAGCCAGCATACTGACATGTCCGCTCATCTCACCTCCACAGCAGCCCACGTGTCCTATTCATATTCTATTTAGTTGCTCAATCATGTCTGACTCTTTGCAAGCCCATGGACTATAGCCCTCCAGGCTCCTCTGTCCATGGAATTCTCTAGGCAAGAATACTGAAGTGGGCTTCCATTCTCTTCTTCAGGGCATCTTCCCAATCTGGGATTGAACCCAGGTCTTCTGCATTACAGGCAAGCTCTTTACCATTTGAACCACCAGGGAAGCCATTCATGTTGTATTTTAGAAATGTGGACACAGGCAAAGCAAGAGAAGAGATGGAGAGGAGTTTAGAAGGAGGGCCAGGCAGCCCTTGGGGACAGTTGATGATGGTAGTGACTTCATGGCTTGAAACTCGTCGCTTGGAAGGCAGATGAGTTTCATCTTTGAGATAGGGGCCACAGTGGAGCAACTGGGAGGCCTGAGAAGTGGGTTGGTGTGGACTTGTAAGAGCCTTTCTCCAAGATTTTCTGGTGTTTTGTTTTTTGAAGTGTGCATCGCACATGAAGGTCTGTCTGGAGTTGATCAGGAAGCTGGACTGTTTCCAAGGTCACCACGGTACCCATGTTAGTCACTGGTTAATATTTAATATCACACAGGGGGACAAATCCTACGTGATCCCATTTGTATTAGGAATCTAAAATAGTCAAACTCATCAAAGCACAGAGTGGTTGGCAGGAGCTAGAAGGAGGGGGAAATGAGGAGGTGATGGCTGAAAAGTGTGAAGTTACAGTTATGCAAGGTAACTTACAGTTATGCAAGCTAAGTAAGTTCTGGAGATCTACTGCCCCACACAGTGCCTGTAGCTCAGTACCATGTGGTATACTGTAATTGTGCTAGGTAGGTAGATCATGTGTTCAGTGTTCTTATCTCTCACACACTAATAATAAAGAGAGCAAGAGGAGACTTTTGGAGGTGTCGCATCTTCTTTTGGCATAGTTGTCGTGGTTTCACAGATGTTAAGTGATAGTCACTCAGTCGTGTCTGACTCTCTGCGACCCCATGGACTGTAGCCCACCAGGCTCCTCTGTCCATGGAGATTCTCCAGGCAAGAATACTGAAGTGGGTTGTCATTCCCTTCTCCAGAGGATCTTCCCGACCCAGGGATCGAACCTGAGTCTCCTGCCCTGAAGGCAGATTCTTTACTGTCTGAGCTACCAGGAAAGCCCTACGTATGCTCACCTCCAAAATCAATTTACACGTTAAATATACACAGCTTTTTGTATATCATTTATATCTACAAAATGTGGCTTTAAAAATATATTTACTATCACAGGTCTCCCTACTTTCAACACTCCAAATCCCCCATAACACTCCCTAGATAAATGTTCGATGTTATCACATTGCCCTCTTCCACCCATTTCCTGTGAGAATGTGGACTCCAGGAGGGCAAGACTCCCTGCGGTTTTGTTCACTGCTGTGTCCCCAGCACGAAGGGGCTCAGAACCTGTGAGAATATGCTACAGGGTCCAGAAGGCGCACCCAGGCCAAAGCAGGCCTCTTCTCCAGCCCCAGGTGGACTGTGTGGAGCCGTACCCACAGGCCGGGCTCGGCCCTGGAGCACAGCAGGCTTGCTAGGAGCCCGGTGTCGGGGGTTATCTGCAGCTGTGTGAAGAATGCTTTTAAACCTGTGCCTGGGTTCCTGACCTTTTAAGAGAGAAAACAGATGCATTGTTTAACCCCTTCTTGCACGTGAAGGGCCCTATCATCTGGGGTTTTAGGAAGTGGGGTCAAGCTAGAGAATCTCTGGCCTCTGGGCCCCAAGGATTAATGAGAGCCTGGTGTTCCCAGGACCTGAATCGGGTGAGTCTCAGCGCTCTCAGCAGGATTTCTGAGGCCAGTCTCCTCAGAAGCCTGCGGCCTATCAGGGTCCTGATTAACAGAAGGCAATGCTTGTTTCCTGATGGATTCAAGGTACACATTGTGCAAGGTCGTAAAGGTGGGAGTAGTGTTTTCTTTTCATTTTTATTGGAGTGTAGTTGATTTACAATGTTGTGTTAGTTTCAGGTGGAAAGCTAAGTGAATCAGTTATGTGTTTATATATATTCACTTTTTTAAAAAGATACTTTCCCCGTATAGGCCATTACAGAATATTGAGTAGAGTTCCCTGTGCTATACAGTAGGTTCTTATTAGTTATCTGTTTTATACAGAGTAATATATATATATATATGGGCTTTCCAGGTGGCATTAATTGGTAAAGAATCCACCTGCCAATGCAGGCAGAGACCCAAGAGACGTGGGTTCAATCCCTGGGTCAGGAAGATCCTCTGAAGGAGGAAATGGCAATCTACTCCAGTATTCTTGCCTGGAGAATTCCATGGACAGAGGAGCCTGGCAGGCGACAGTCCATGGAGTCACAAAGAGTCGGACACAGCTGAGTGACTGAGCACATTGTACTTAAGTCAATCCCAGTCTCACAGTTTATTCTGTCCCTCTTTCTTATACCTGGTGACCTTAGGTTTGTTTTCTACATCCATGACTGTACTTCTGTTTTGTAAATAAGTTCATTTGTACCCTATTTTTAGATTCAAAATATAAGCTATATCACATGATATTTGTGTTTCTGTGTCTGACGTTTCACTCAGTATGAAGGTCTCTAGGCCCATCCCTGTTGCTGCAAATGGTGTTATTTTGTTCTTTCTTATGGCTAAGTAATATTCCATTGTATATATGCACCACATCGTCTTTGTCCATTCCTCATGTTGATGGGCATTTCCATGTCCTGGCTATTGGAAAGAAGAGATGTTTTCTTTTGCCACCAGGAGGTCAGATGCACTCCATACCACCTGTGTCCGGGCTTTGGATATGCTTTCCAAATCTCATTAACATTTAGGACTCTATTCAGAGTCACTTCTTCACTCATGTTAACAATAATGCATTAAATATGTGGCCCACACTGTCATTTATGAAGCATTTTCACAGGGGAAATGCAACACATGGTGTTTTGGAAGGAGATTGAGGTTAGAGCTGAAGACTTTTCCTCAAATACTGGTGCTGCTGTGTGACCTTGGTCTGTTCTCTTAACCTCTCTGAGCTATGCTTCCTCGTCTATAAAACTTGCTGCACAGAGTTGCTATAATGTCTTGGTCACATGGGGGATCTACAGGACATGGTGTTTTAAAGCACTGGAAGTAACAGTTTAAAAATATGGGAGATTTCCCTTAAAAATCCCATTTGCTATGTCCTTCAATAAGTGGGAGGCTCTAGCAGCACAGCCGATACTCCCGCTTTTCCACAGTTAAGGCTGAGTGACAACCAAAGCCTTCACATATAACCCAGGAGGAACAGTGCCTTGTAACTGGTGATGTGGTGTAATCACACATTACACTGAGAAGATACTAGTTCTGAAAAGGATACATGAACATGGAAGCAACCCAGTGTTCCTCGGTGGATGAATGGATAAACAAAATACGGTCTGTGCAGACAACGGAGGGTTGTGTGTGTGTGCTCACTCGTGTCTGACTCTTTGTGACCCCGTGGACTGTAGCCTGCTAGGCTCCTCTGTCCATGGAATTTCCCAGGCAAGAATACAGGAGTGGGTTGCCATTGCCTCCTCTATGGATTTTCCCCACCCAGGGATCAAACTCATGTCTCCTGCGTTTCCTGCATTGCAGGCAGATTCTTTACTGCTGAGCCATCGGGGAAGCCCACAATGGAATATTGTTCAGCCTTAAAAAGAAGGAAATTCTAACACATTCTACAACACAGATGAACCTACAGGACAACGTGTGAAGTGAAATAAACCAGTCACAAAAAAACTGGTATCATGTAATCCCACTTATATGAGGTACCTGGTTGTCAAACTCATGGAGACAAAAAATAGAATGGTGGTTCCCAGGGGCTAGGGGAGGGGCAAAAGGGAGTTATTGCTTAATGGGTAAGGAGTTTCACTTTGAGATGATGAAAAAGTTCTGGAGATGGATGGTGGTGAGGGTTGCAGAACAGTGTAAATGTACCCAGTGCCGCTGAGCTGTGCACTTAAAATGGTTAAGATGGTCAATTTTATGTTATGTGTATGTTCCCACAATAGAAGATGGGGGGATACTTGAACATGATTTGTTAGTTGATGCCCTTAGACTGGGATGTCACTTTCAGCTCCTCAGCCTGCAGCCTTGCCCAGGCCAGTTGTTGGAAACCCTGTGCAACTACAGACATGCTTCTCTCCCTGACCTCTCCATAACCAGGCTGGTTTCCCAACGAGCGAGGCCTCCTGCTATTTATGCCACGTGGCCCAGGCAGGCCAAAGGGCCCGTACCTGCACAGTGTCCAAGGCCGCACGGGAAGGACCAGATGTTTGAGCTCTTCCTTGTTTATAAACGAAATGTCTGTTCTCATCCAGACCCTCTGTGTTTACACGACAGTAGGGGTTGGGGGTAGCTGTGTGCATTTGGGAAGCATCTCTGGGCAAGTGCTCCAAGGCACTCACCGCTCACTGTTTAGCTGTGGAACCTTATAGGAATTCATCCCATAGAGAAGGGAATGGCTACCCGCTCCAGTATTCTTTTTTTTTTTTTCCTTTCATTTATTTTAATTAGTTGGAGGCTAATTACTTTACAATATTGTAGTGGTTTTTGTCATACACTGACATGAATCAGCCATGGATTTACATGTATTCCCCATCCCGACCCCCCCTCCCACCTCCCTCTCCATCCCATCCCCAGTGCACCAGACCCGAGCACTTGTCTCATGCATCCAACCTGGGCTGGTGATCTGTTTCACCCTAGATAATATACATGTTTCGATGCTGTTCTCTCGAAACATCCCACCCTGGCCTTCTCCCACAGAGTCCAAAAGTCTGTTCTGTACATCTGTGTCTCTTTTTCTGTTTTGCATATAGGGTTATTGTTACCATCTTTCTAAATTCCATATATATGCGTTAGTATGCTGTATTGGTCTTTATCTTTCTGGCTTACTATTCTTGCATAGAGAATCCCCATGGACAGAGAAGCCTGGCGGGCTGCAGCCCATGGGGTCACAAAGAGTCAGACATGACTGAGCGACTAACGCACAGAGGAGTTCATGTCTTCTCTTACCTGTTTCTTCATCTGTGAAACAGAGAAACTGACCTCAGAGGGCACTGTCTCAGGGAACGTTTGCAAAGCACTGATAACAGCAGGCAGCAGGAAGCTCTCAGGACATGTTCATTAGTGTTATTCCGCCCCCTCTTTTCCTGACTTTTTTCCCTTCTTGTTTCTGCTGCCTCTTTCCAAACACAATAGCAGTTTTACTCAGCCTCCGGCAACAGTTCAGGAAAAGAAAGCCAAATCCGTGGACATCTTGGGCTCTGTGAGAAAATAAACTCATCTGTACACATTTAATGAATAGCAGAGTTTTTAAAAACACTTAGAATTCAGAATGTTTGTTTATTCTTCGGTGGTGCAGAAAGAAATCTGTCTTTCCCTCACATATTACCTAGCCTGCTGTAAAAAAAATCCTTGTCATGACTAAAAGGTGTGTGGCTCTCAAAATCACTGGAATCCCCACAGCAAAACAGCCCATCAGAGCGGCTAAAGTTCAATTACACTTAAAAAAATATTTCCCTTTATTTAGCTGTGCAGTGAGGCATGAAATTGCACCTAACCATTCACTTGCTAGGCCTTTTGAACATTTCATTCTTCCTAGCATTTGGGCAAGGTATTTGGGACTAGCCTTCAGCTGGTTCTGCTTTGCTAGTTATTCCAAATAAATAGCAAATGCTCCTTCCTTTTTCTCTCCTTTTTCTGCAGTTGTCTACTGTTCATAAATGTTCACTAATTTTCACACCAATTTCCATTTTGGCTCTAGTTATGAAGAGGGATCCGTGGGGATGTTTGTTAATGAAAAATCTGGGAAATTTGATTTGGGAACCATTCTTTTTATATAAGCATTTAATTGTTGAAAGGATCTGACGTGTAATTTGTAGTTAAATTTGTTAAATCCTGCAAGGTTTTGATTTTTGTTTTTGCTGTTCCAGTAAGGCAGAGTCAAAATTAAGTTAAAAAATTTTCCAACTTTGTGTTTGGCTTGGTTTTATGTTTTCATCAGCTGTTATGGATGGGGGATATTGAATAGCACAACAATAGTAATTTAGGGATTTCAGAGCTCGATGGGGATGATTTATAGAAACCTAAAGTTCTTAACATAATATTTTGTTAAAAATGTTTCCTCTTATTGTGCCTGATTTAATACAGATTCTTCTCTTTTGTTCTCTATGTCTTTAAATGGCTGAAATAAGTTAAATGCATACAGGTTTATCTTACCCTCAAATGCAAAGATAAAAGGAATCAATATGAAAAACTCCCTGTAAGTTATATCAATGACAGAAGAATGTTGAATTTTCATTACTGACCCGGGTAAATGCCTCAGCTGCTTTTGTTTAAAAGCTTTGCTGGGGATTGGACCTGATTGCTGCGGGGGAAACCTCTGACTTAACCTCCTGGAGACCCAATGCCATCTGTGAAATGGTAGTAATAAAAGGAGAGTTAAATTATGTGGAAATGTTTACCGTGCCTGGCAGAGAGCAAGTGTTGGATAGATGACTGCTTTTATCATAATTCCTTCCATAATGTTGAATAAGCTCCTACTATGTTCCTGGAGCTACGCTAGGTGCCAGGAATATAGTGCTGAGCAAACTCACCCATTCAAAACTCAATTTGTAGGACTGTGTCTGATTGCTTAGGCAGGAACTTTTGGAGCAACTTCTTCTTTCTTTTTAACTGGAGGATAATTGCATTACAATATTGTGTTAGTTTCCGCAGTTCAACAACCTGAATCATGTAAATGTATCCCCTCTCTGTTGAGCCTCCCGCAGCGCTAGGTCATCACAAAGCACCGAAAGTTTCTTTCAAATATAACTTGTCCATATCTCCCCCTGAGGTTTCTCCTGAAGTCCTGCCTTGACTGGTTTAGAATTCTCTCTGTGTGTTTTCTAGTTTGCATTCCTGCTATCCTGAATAGGAAAAAAAAGGACAACAAATATCCTAGTGCTTATTGAGACCACGCAGTGTGGTGGTTGCGGAGACTGCTTCACACTCATACCCTTATTGCTTCCTCTCACAAACTGCCTATGAGGAAAATACCATTGTCTTCCTCAAGTTACCAAAGTGGTGAAGCGATTGCCCGAGCTTGAAGGAATTTCTGGATGGGGCACCTCTGTATAAACTTTTGCAGGTGGCTACTCAGGTGTCTCCAAAGTAGAGAAATGGTTTAAAATATCCCAAAGCATTCCCACAGTTGTCCGAGCTAGTAAAAGTTGGTTCATGTTTTTCCGGAGAGCAGTACTCATTCACCTTGCCACCAAACAGCCCCTTCCCTGGGTGGAATCCAGGCCCAGTGCCTGCTAGAGCCCGGCTGGGGAAAGCAAGAGGCACAGAGTTGTGGCTTGCCCCTTGGCCCCTTCCACCCAGACCCTCTTCTCTGCCCTGGGAGCTTTGCCACTGCTGCCCCTTGTGGTGTAAAGTCATTACAGTCAGGAGAGGTGACCAGGAGATGGCCTGCCCATTTCTCAACAGTGACCAGCCTGAAAACACACGCTGCACCTCTCTGGAGGGTCCTTTTGGCTGTCGTGTCAGGGAAAGTGACCGGCCCCCTAGGGGCAAGGCAGCACCAGGAATTCAGCTCTGGGCAGCAGCCAGTTCCCACCCTGCACAGTCACACAGAAGGTACCCGGCCCTGCTGCCAAGACGGTGAAGTGGCTTGTTTCTGCTTGCCAGCCTTCGTTAAAGAAGGGCTCTCTTAAAGGTGATACCATTCGGACTTTCCCATGAGAATTTCTCCTGTTTATTTCCTGAAGTTTAAAAAAAAAGTGCTGGTATGAACGGAGATGTCCCACCCACAGGCCCCCAAAAACTCAAATATCCCAAAATAGAGGGAAGGATTCCAGGAGCTCTTGTGTATCTGTCTCCAGTGCCAGTGGACTGCAAACATACCCACAAGGTCTGGGATTTACTTTTCATCCCCCATAGGTCCTAAACACATATGGCTGGTAAAGCTGATAAGACCTTTTTTAAAATATGAAGGACAAAAAAATTTTTCCCAGGCGAGCAAAAGTATAAGGCCAGAAAAAGAAAATGGGTTTTATGGATATGTCTATTTCCATTGGAACACAAGGCAGCTAGGTAGGGGGTAGATATTTGTTAGACTAGATGGCAGAGCATTTTGGAAACTAGGCTTTTGCAACATTTTGAATCTTCAAGTGGGGAGATCAGCCACACACAATGAACATCCTTTACTGTGTCACCCTCTCACAGAGCCTCTTCTGATGCCTCAAATTATGTTTTCTCCTTGGAATTAGCAGGTTATTAGAGTTGGTTTTTTTCATTGAACAGAACTTTCCTTACAGGTTTTGTGCGTGTTAGCATGGACCTACTGCCTGGTGCTGTTCTGTCCCTGTGGGCGTCAGGCCCCTGCTGGGCCCCGGGCTGGGGCCAGCTCTCCCCTGCTGGGAGGGGCACTGCTATGCTCATCTTTGTAAAGGATTTTTTTCTGCTTGGCTAGTTTTCCCTTGATGTAAAAAATTGTGGGCTCTGTAAAACCTTCTCAGCCTGAGAAAGGTGCTTCTGTATTAGGTCTGCTGTACAATGTTTATGTTATTAAGTCTGGGATTCTCTCTCTGCACAGAAAAAAATCTCTGGGTTCATGGCAGTTCCAGAGACTGTTGGAATTGGTTAGGCCAAAGCAGAAATAAACACCCTATGAACATAATAAATTTGCTTTCCCAGATAAATTCCAAGTTAAATGCTTTTAAAAATATATTTCTATAATTATAAAGGAAGGCCTCCTGACTGCAGAAAACTGAAAATATAAGGAAGTAAAAACCACCCATTACATCACTATAAAGAGAGAAGACTTGTTATTAACTTTATGTTGAATTTTTTTCTTCTTGCTTCCGAATTCTTTATGTGTGACAACACTGTTAGTTCTGTGGGTTTGTCCATCATATCATGAGCATTTCTCCATGTCACTAAATCATTTTGAGAAAAATCTCATTTAAAATGTTTCTTAAATCTTTTATTTTAGAAAATTTCAAACATTTTACATATGTAGAGAAACTAGTATGAACCCCCAGGTGCCAATCAGCTGGTTTCGGCAATTATAAAATCATAATCAGTCTTGTTTCATCTAGACCTATGAACCACTTGGGATGTTTGGAAGCAAATTGCAGGCATCATATCATTTTCTGGGTATCTTGGTATAAATATTTAAAAGTCAAGGGCATTTTTAAAAAACAGAACCAAAATACTATTCATTATACCTAAAAATTTCTTAAGTTAAAAGTGCTTAAAACCAATTAAATATCCAATTGGTGTTCAAGTTTCCACAATTGTTTCATAGTTTTTTAATAGTTTGACTCGGGATCCAAATAAGTTTCATCTATTGTGAGTGGTTAATGACTCTAAGTCTCTTTTAGTCTATAGGATCTGCCTTCTCTTTCATTTATTCCTTTCAATTTATTATTGAAGGAATTGGTCATTTGTCCTGTAGTTTCCCACTGTCAGGATTTTGATGGTTGCATTCCTGCAGTATCATTTAAAATGTTCCTTTGCCCCTGTATTTCCTGTAAATTGATGAGTAGATCTAGAGGCTCGATAGGATTCGGGTTTGTTTTGAGGTAAGAATACTAAGTGGTGCTGTGTGCTCCCACCAAGAAGCATTGGGTGAATGTGTTTCTTTTGTGATGTGAATAGTCATTGGTGATTATTGCCTAGATCTATTATTTTGTTAGGGACGTGTAAAATGGTAATATTCTAATTCTGCTATTTTTCTTTATTATCCAGAATACTTCTATGAAGACAAACTGCTTGATTACACTGTGGTAGAGTTCACTTAACAACAGGATGTTTTATTTTTTCCCAGTTGCTTACCAGTTTTCATAATATTGAGTTGGTTCCCTAGCGCCCTCCAAAGGTGACCACTGAATTTTATTTTCAGTCCAATATGACCACATGCACTTAAGCATAATTGGTGTATTTTAATCCATTGCACTTTTTTTTTTTGCACTAAAAAACTCAGCCTATTATTCTATTCTTTTTTTTTTTTTATTGTAGCAGTTTTTGCCATATATTGACATGAATCAGCCATGGATTTACATGTATTCCCCATCCCGATCCCCCCTCCCACCTCCCTCTCCACCCGATTCCTCTGGGTCTTCCCAGTGCACCAGGCCCGAGCACTTGTCTCATGCATCCAGCCTGGGCTGGTGATCTGTTTCACCCTAGATAATATACATGTTTCGATGCTGTTCTCTCAAAACATCCCACCCTCGCCTTCTCCCACAGAGTCCAAAAGTCTGTTCTGTACTTCTGTGTCTCTTTTTCTGTTTTGCATATAGGGTTATCGTTACCATCTTTCTAAATTCCATATATATGCGTTAGTATGCTGTATTGGTCTTTATCTTTCTGGCTTACTTCCTTCTGTATGCTGGGCTCCAGTTTCATCCATCTCATTAGAACTGATTCAAATGAATTCTTTTTAATGGCTGAGTAATATTCCATGGTGTATATGTACCACAGCTTCCTTATCCATTCGTCTGCTGATGGGCATCTAGGTTGCTTCCATGTCCTGGCTAGTATAACCAGTGCTGCGATGAACATTGGGGTGCACGTGTCTCTTTCAGATCTGGTTTCCTCGGTGTGTATGCCCAGAAGTGGGATTGCTGGGTCATATGGCAGTTCTATTTCCAGTTTTTTAAGAAATCTCCACACTGTTTTCCATAGCGGCTGTACTAGTTAGCATTCCCACCAACAGTGTAAGAGGGTTCCCTTTTCTCCACACCCTCTTCAGCATTTATTGCTTGTAGACTTTTGGATAGCAACCATCCTGACTGGCGTGTAATGGTACCTCATTGTGGTTTTGATTTGCATTTCTCTGATAATGAGTGATGTGGAGCATCTTTTCATGTGTTTGTTAGCCATCTGTATGTCTTCTTTGGAGAAATGTCTGTTTAGTTCTTTGGCCCATTTTTTGATTGGGTCATTTATTTTTCTGGAATTGAGCTGCAGGAGTTGCTTGTATATTTTTGAGATTAATCCTTTGTCTGTTGCTTCATTTGCTATTATTTTCTCCCAATCTGAGGGCTGTCTTTTCACCTTACTTATAGTTTCCTTTGTTGTGCAAAAGCTTTTAAGTTTCATTAGGTCCCATTTGTTTATTTTTGCTTTTATTTCCAATATTCTGGGAGGTGAGTCATAGAGGATCCTGCTGTGATTTATGTCGGAGAGTATTTTGCCTATGTTCTCCTCTAGGAGTTTTATAGTCTCTGGTCTTACATTTAGATCTTTAATCCATTTTGAGTTTATTTTTGTGTATGGTGTTAGAAAGTGTTCTAGTTTCATTCTTTTACAAGTGGTTGACCAGTTTTCCCAGCACCACTTGTTAAAGAGGTTGTCTTTTCTCCATTGTATATTCTTGCCTCCTTTGTCAAAGATAAGGTGTCCATAGGTTCGTGGATTTATCTCTGGGTTTTCTATTCTGTTCCATTGATCTATATTTCTGTCTTTGTGCCAATACCATACTGTCTTGATGACTACATTGGACTTATTTTTATTGATGCCTGATGGGACCCTATCTTTAGTCAAAGGGAAGCTCTTCAAGTTGAGTCATGAATCCTTTTGTTATGACCCTTATAGTTTCTGATAGTTTATTTGCTCTTACTGTGACCGTGCCCAGACTCATCTTATATATTCCTTTGATTAGGAAATATATAGAGATCATAATCTGGGTGTTGTGAGTAGCTATTGATTAGTCGTTTCTTTTTAGGCCTTGTCAGTGGAAAGAGCTAGAAAATGTTTATCTGTTTCTAAGATAAAATGTACCCTGAGCACATGTTGCTAATTCCAGTTTAAATTCAGGGCTAAAAGTTTGTATTTATTTAAATTTATTTTTTATTGAGGTAACATTGATTTACAACATTACAAAAATTTTCTTGTGCATTATATTTCTACTTCTGTATACACTACAGTGTGCTCACCACCAAAAATTCAGTCACCATTGTCACCATACAATTGATCTCTTTTCCCATTTTGCCCTCCTCCTTCCCTTACCCTGTGGTAGCCACTACTCTCTTCTCTGTATCTACATTGTTTGTTTTTGTTTGGTTTGGTTTGTTCATTCATTTGGGTTTTGTTTGTTTATTTATTAAATATGATCTTCTTCTTATGCTGAAAAATCTGCCTCTCAACAACACACACCAAATTCACTTGTTTATCCTATGATACACATACCAATATACATACAATACATACACATAGAACAGTCTCAGAATTACAGTGTCACACTGCCTCCAACAATAGGATTACTAAACACATTTTTTAGCATCTCTTTTGGACCTTAAGGAAAATCTTTCTGATGGGGGCATGGTAGTTCGTATTTGATGTAGAAATTTCTCTCCTTGTGGACATTAGGCTTGCCTTCAAATTTTTGCTACTATAAAGAATGCTGTGATAAACATCCTTGCCTTTGTCTTTTATTTCTAATCAGTTCTTTAGGCCAGACTTTAAGGAGTGACATGAGACAGTCAAGGGTAGTGGACATGTCTAAGCGCCCCCTGCCCTGCCCTCCACCTCCCTGGCCACATAGTTCCCAGAGCCTTTTTCAAAACCATCTGTGCTTGGAAGAACCTGCATCCCTGCACCCTGATCAACATTTTTCATTACTATTAATAACTAATGTTATTATTATTTACCAAACAGATCAAAAACAGGGTACCTTGTGGTTAATGGTTTTTTTACTATTATCAGTCATATATTTATTTCACAGCTATAGTTCTATTTTGATTTGTCTTTGGGGTGAGAAGTCCAGTTTAAGTGTTTTTTTCCCTATTGATTTGCAACATTTTGGGGGGACCCACACCGCATGGCATGTGGTATCTTAGTTCCCCGGCCAGGGACTGAACCCTCACCCCTGCATCGGAAGCACAGGGTCAACCACTGGACCTCCAGGGAAGTCCCAATTTGCAAGGTATTTTTAATATCTTAAGGACAACTATCCTTTGCTGTTTGTGACAAATATTCTTCTCACTTGACATTTGACTTTCAATTTTACGGGGAGGGTTGATGTTATAAAATTTGAAAATCTTAAAAAAAAAAAAATTTGAAAATCTTAAGTAACCAAATTTGTTGATCTGTTTCTTCCACTGCTTTTATACTTAGAGAGTCCCACCTGATATTAGTTAACTATTTACCTCTTTTTCCTTCAAGTTTATGTAATACTTCATGTATTTTTCCACCTTTATTGTTTCTTTCCCCTTATTTTAAAAGGAATACTTGTTTACTATAAAGGACGGGATGGGATGGGAGGGAGGCCCCTCAAAGAGGGAGGGGATAATATATATATGCCTGTGGGTGAGTCACTTCATTATACAGCAGAAACTAACACACTATTGTAAAGCAGTTATATCCCAGTAAAATTTTTTTTTTAATTTTTAAAAAAGGAAATAAAGAAGGTGTGGTCTCTGCACCTGAAAAAAAAGCTTATGGGAAATATGGAAGTCTTATTTATTTTTATTCTTAACTACTTTTTAAATCTGTAATTTATTATGGTACACAATGTGAGGAGAAGATCTACCTTGAGGATCTTCCCAATAACTAGTTATCTCAAAGCCATTTGCTGAGCAGCCTGTTTTTCTCTTGAATTGTACAAGAAATTATTTGGTACATGAACACCTTTTTTTCCAAAATATGTACCCCTTCCAATTTGTTTTAATTCCTATGGTTAGGTAATATTCCTTAACAGTTCATATCACTTTATTGTTATTTTTCTTTTTCAAAAACACTTTAGCCAATTCTTGTCTGTTTATTCTTTTAAATACACATGAAATTATTTTTGTCAAGTTATACCAATGACAAACTGATTGGAATGGCTTTAAATGGGGTTTGGGCTTTCTTCTGATGGGTGTGCTGAACTGGGGTGAGTTTCGGACAAGGGAGTGATGTTGGGGTCTGTTTCCCATGGCTCCTCTGATCTGACACTCTGTGGGGCATGGGCAGGAGGTGCCACAGCTTTCCAGGAGAAAGATGCTAGTCTGGAATGACACAGAGGAAGTACCTTAAAGAGATAATAAGGAGCGGGATGACATTGTGCTTGGGTGTGAAGACTGGAGCAGAAGGAAACCTAGGATTATCCCTTAATCTCCCATTTGGTCAACTGGGTAAATCATGGTGCTTTTTACCAAGACAGAATTAATGGCTCTAAGTTTCTGCACTTTTGCTACTTGAGAAAAAATGGACTACGTGCTCTGGGCATGTGTATGTGTCGGTGTTTATCCAGATAGTGAAGTGATATTATTCTTTTCACTTAGGAGGAACTGAGGCTCACGTTGGTAAATGACATACTCTTGGTCAGACAGGGTGTATGTGGTGGTCCTGAGATTCACACCCTATTGGATCTGCCAAAGTTGAGGCTGATCCTCATACACAGAGTAAACATTGTCTGGCCCCTCCCAGCATCTCTCTGTGCCAGACTCTCTTTTACCCAAAGAGACACTAAGCAGAAAAGGTCTAGAGCAAGCGCTTGGTCTTCTTTGTCACCCTTACATCGATGGACTCAATAAAGGATTGCTCAGTCTGGATTGTGCATCCCCAACAGATTTCTTAAAGTCCTAACCCTCCCTACTTCAGAATGTGACCTTATTTGGAAATAGAGCCATTGTTGATGTACTGTAATTGGTTAAGATGAGGTCATAATGAAGTAGGTGGACCTTTAGTCCACTATGACTGATGTCCTTCTAATAAGAGAGATGACAGCCAGGGAGAATGCCTTGTGATGACAGAGGCAGATACCGGAGTGATTCCTGCCTTCATAGGAGGGAGGATGTGTTGTCTATAGTTATCCTGTGAGTTGGGAAGAAGGGAATTCTGATGCTGAGTCCCTGCTGGGAGCCAGCTTCTTAGTCCTTAGCAAGTTTGCTCATCTGAGCCTCACCATTCTGTAAAAAGGGTATTATTATCTCCATTTTACAGATGAGGAAACTGAGGCCTACAGACATTAAATGTCTCACCCAAAGGCCAGCCTTCTACTTCTTCCTGGCTACACTCAGCTGAGTACCTCTGCCCATCTGTCATTGCTGGGGGGCTGTGGGGATCCGGCTGTCACACAGGTGTGTTTCAGCTGACAACGTGCAGGCCTATGGGCTAGGTTATTAGTACATTTGATAATCATAAAGAAAGTGGTCATTTTGTTCACTTTTTGATCTGAGCTGCTTTTTATAGGCTTTTAAATTTAGAAATTGGTTTGAATGAAGTACTATCATGAGCTTTTTAATTTCATGTCAGTAATTCTCAAACATTGCCTGAGTTTGTTAACCCAGTATTTGAGGTGGGATGGGTGTGGGGGGAGAGGAGAGGAAGGGGGGAGGGCTGTGTGTAGAAAAAAAAAAAAGCCCTTTCAACTTCATCTGTGATCACTTTTCAGGGCTGCTACTTAACTACCCAAATGTTGAGTCTGAATGTAATAATTACTGTGCTCCATTTTGTGAAGAGAGAAAGAAAGCTTGCAAAAGCAAAAATAAATGTCTCCTTATTCTGAGAGTGTGATACTTGAACTCTATGAAATGACTTTATTCTGTATTTACCTGGGCACAAATAGTTACTATACCCCCATTCCTAAACAGAAGCTCCTGAAATATTGGGGGTGATTTTTTCTTTTATTTTAATATCTTTCATTCAACACACGCATGACAGGGAGTGGCCTCCGAGCGTCAGTATGGAATCATGGTGAGAGACAAGACAGACTCCTTGGATCTAAATCCCTACTCTGGCACTACCAGAGGAAAAGAAAGTGGCTGTGGGCAAATCATTTCCCTTCACTGTGCCTCAGTTTCATCATCTGTGAAATGGGAATAAAATCAGTCAGCAGCAGCATCTTGAGGCTGAACTTTCATCTTCATCATGGCCAACTGGTTGAAAAAATGAACTGGTCTCTAATAAATATATTGTGGACCACTCTTAAGAATCCTCTTAGCTCTGTGCTCTGGGATTCTATCAAAGTTGAAATTTTTTAATTAAGGAGCGGATTTTACGTCCAACTAGAACTTGGGTGCCTGAGGATGAATATTGCAATTAACAAACAATTGGAAAAAGATTCCAGATCCACATAGCACTTATAACAGTACCATGTACATAAAAAGTACCCAGAAAGTGAGTGGTTCAGTGAGATAAGAAAAGAAGTGCTACAGTATGTTTGTTTTTTAATGGCTGAAAAAATTTAGTAGGTCAAAAAATGTTGAGGTATGTAGGATGTACTGTGTATGGTGTTGTCCAGGTGTGTGGTTATCTTCCCCACAGAACACTGGTGCTTTAGTTTTATTGTATATGCCTCCAGAGATATTTTACACATATAAAAGCATATATTAGTATGTATCTCTTTTCCCACTTTTCTGCAACATGGGAACACATAGCTCATGCTGCTCTGCACCTGTTTCCTTCATTTAACAATATTGGAGATATTTCTCTACTAGTATGTAAAGAGCTTCCTCATTCAGTTTTCTAACTGTATAGTATTTCTTTGCATGGATGTGCCCTACTAGCTTTAGCCAGTCCCCTATTTATAGATGTTTAAGTGTGTCTGCTTGCTTGCTTTTACAAAAAATACCTTGAAATAAATTCATGTATCCATCGTTTCCCATTCATAATATATGCATCTGAGTAATTTTAGTGGATATCAGGGGTCAAGGACACACACATATTACTGATCTTGCTGGATGTTAATAAGTTGCCTATTATCAAGGATGCACCATTTTACACTCCTGGTTTTACCCTTGCTTCAGTGTATTATCAGTGTGCTATGAATCTGGGCCATTCTCAAGAGTTAAAACTAGTATCTCAGGGAAGTTTTTTTTTTTTTTTTTTTTTTTTTTTTTTTTCAGGGAAGTTTTAATTTGCAGCACTCTTATTTTGGGTGAAGTTGAACATCATTTCCTTTCTGTAAATTGTGTCATTGTAGCTTTTGTTTCTATTAGATTATTGGGCTTTTTCCTAACAATTTGTGGGAGGTCTTTGTGGATGAGGGAAATAAGCTCTTTGTTAAATGAGTTGAATATATTTCTTCTCTGTGTGTCATTACTATTTTGATTTTGCTTATGTTAGTATTTTGGTCTCTAAACATTCTTATTTTTATAAACAGTCATCCTACTTTATCCCCAGGTTCTCTTTACATGATTTCAGTTACCTGAGGACTTCCAAAGTCTGAAATATTAAATGGAAACTTCCACAAATAAACAATTTATAAGTTTTATGTTGTGTGCTGTTGTGAACAGCATGATGAAATCACACTGTCCCATTCCATCCCATCCAGGACGTGAATCATCCTTCTGTCCAGCATATCCCACCTATTAGTCACTCAGTAGCCACTTATCAGATCAGATCTCACTATCACAGTGCATGAGTTCAACTAACCCTTATTTTACTTATTTATGGCCCCAAAGTACAAGAGTTGTGATGCTGATAATTTAGATATACCAAAGAATAGTTGTAAAGTACTTCCTTTGAGTGAAAGGTGAAAACTTCTCAATTTAAGAAGGAAAGCAAAAAATGTATGATTGTATCCTGAGATTGCTGAGATCTACAGTAAGAATGAATCTTTTATCCATGAAATTGTGAAGAAGAAAAAAGAAATTTGTGCTAGTTTTGCTTTCGCACCTCAGACTACAAAAGTTATGATCACTGTGTCTGCTAAATGCCTCGTTTAAGATGGAAAAGGCATTAAATTTGTACATGAAGATATTTGGGGAGAGAAAGAGACCATATTCACATAAGTTTCATTACAGTAATTATTGTAATTGTTCTATTTTATTATAAGTTATTGTTGTTAGCTTCTTATTATGCTTAATTCATAAAGTAAACTTTATTGTAGATATGCATATATAGGGAAAAATATGGATACACAGTTTGGTACCATCCTAGGTTTCAGGCACCCACTGTGGGTCTTGAAATTTATCCTGCACAGAAATAACAAGGGGAAAACTATAGTCCATTTTATAAATTCTATTTTTTATATTTTTATTGTATTCCATTGATCTTTCTATTCGTGTGTCAATGCTAGATTTAATTATCATGATTTTATTATACATTTTAATATATGATGGGATGGTGCTCATGTGCTTAGTTGCTCAGCATTGTCTGACTCTTTGCAACCCCATGAGCTACAGCCCACCAGGCTCCTCTGTCCGTGGGGCTTCTGCAGTGGTTCAAGTCTTCTTTTGTATCTCTTAGAAGATTTAAGATTCTTCATGTACATATTGTAAATTTCTTATTAAATCTATTCCTAGGTATCTTGTATTTTCAAATAGGATGGGATAGAATAGAATAGAATTAAGATCTTTTCTGTCATTATCTCTTCTAACTTGGTTATTTTAACATAGGAAAGCTATTTCAGTTCAGTTCAGTTCAGTCGCTCAGTCGTGTCCGACTCTTTGCGACCCCATGAATCTCAGCACACCAGGCCTCTCTGTCCATCACAAACTCCTGGAGTTTACTCAAACTCATGCCCATCGAGTCAGTGATGCCTTCCAGCCATCTCATCCTCTGTCGTCCCCTTCTCCTCCTGCCCCCAATCCCTCCCAGCATCAGGGTCTTTTCCAATGAGTCAACTCTTAGCATGAGGTGGCCAAAGTATTGGAGTTTCAGCTTCAGCATCAGTCCCTCCAATGAACACCAGGACTGATCTCCTTAAGGATGGACTGGTTGGATTTCCTCGCAGTTTTATATTAAATTTCTATGTCACCATATTATTGGATTCTTTCATTGTTTCTGATTCTCTTGGGATTTCTAAATAAGCAATTATATTGAGAATCAGAGTTTTGAACTAAAACTTGGATAGTGAAGGAAAATAGATACGAATTATACTGATTTAACAAGAAAATTGGAATTTGGGAATTACGTGAACTGATGTTTCTCCTTTGGGAGAGTGTATTTTGAAAACACCAATTCTTAAAACATAAATAGCCATTCAATAGATTTAAAGGTTTCCCTTTTTTCTTCTTTTTAATAGAAAACCTTGGTTTGAAAATGAAGTCAATGTAGAAGTTGAAATTTCAGTTCTGATAGGATTTAGTTTTAATCAAATAGAGATCTATAATTCCTTATACTATTTGTGGCTCAGAAATTCTGACCTTGAAGTGGTATGCTCTTAAAAATAACCAGGTAGAGAGAAAAAATAACTCACTTAGAGCAAGTGAGTACCCAGCACAGGGTAATAGGAAGAGCCCAAAATTGAAAGTTTAAACACTTGAGTTCACGCCATGGCTCTGTCAACAGTTCATTGCAGTGTTGTCCACCTCGTTGGGCGTCAGTTTCCTAATCTATTAAATAGGACTGATGATAACTGTCTAATAGAGTTATTGTGAAAGAGCAGATGAAATCATGTATATTGAGAGCATCTAGCACACTGCATGGCATATGTCTTATATACAACAAATGGTGGCTATTATTAATAATACATATATTAAAGTCATCCTTGATGTGTTAAAGATACAGATCAGGCTGCTACAACATAGACTACTAAATACTATAGTTATGAAAATGTGTTTTCTGCTTGTGTAACAACACGAGCAATGGTACATTGGCACCAAGGTACTGTGCACCCAGGTTCTCATTGTACTGAGCCTCTACCACTCTCCACACATGGTGTCATCCCACGGTCCCAGAAGACTGCTGCAGCTCTCATCATGCCTGATCACTCAGCCTGCAGGAAGTGAGAACGAGAAGGCCGGGTGCACACACTTCCTCTTTAAGATCATGCCCAGGGAACTGCTCACGTGACTTCTGCTCACATGCCATTGGCCATACACTAATCACATGGCCACTCCTAACTGCAAGGGAAACTGGGAAATGTAGGGTTTATGCCCTTCTAAAATAAACACTGGGGACAACTAGCAATTGGAGCCATACTTGGTATATGAAAATGACACTTCCCACATATCACCAGATATCCCTGTGTCTGAGCCCATTTGTGACCTACTTTGGTGTTGGGGTGGGGGCTGGTAACAGGTGCGAAAAGGCTCAGGATCTGGTGTCATGCCTTATTTAACTGTAGGGTCATGAAGGTATATAACTACCATATCCAAATCAGCCTTGCCTATTCTCTGGGACTTGCTTTGGGACGTTGCCTTTTCATGGTAAGTGGATCTTATAGTGATGAGGCAAAACCTAGACTCAGCATCTTTTTTTTAAATAAACTTTATTTTGTTTGGTTTCTTTGGTTGTGCTGGGTCTTCATCACTGTGCAGGGCTTTCTCTTGTTGCAGAGAGCAGGGGCTACTCTCTAGTTGCGGTGCGCAGGCTTCTCATTGCAGTGGCTCCCCTTGTTGCAGAGCACAGGCTCTAGGGCCCGAGGGCTTCAGTAGTTGCAGCTCCTGGGCTGTTGAGCACAGGCTCAATAGTTGTGGCTCACCAGCTTAGTTGCTTCACAGCATGTGGGATCTTCCTGGACCAGAGATCGAACCCATGTCTCCTGCATTGGCAGGTGGATTCTTTACCACTGAGCCACCAGGAAAGTGCTCAGTCATCTTCATATTTGCTAAGATGTGGTAGACACTATTGGTAGAGGTTGAACCTTGATTGTTTTTGCTACCATCTCAGTGCATGGACAGTGCCAGACACACAGTAGAGGCCTGTACATGTTGATTGATGACAACTAGGCTGATTCTAATGAAAGGATCATTTGGACACAAACAATGCACCTCGGTTCACATTATTTGCTTAATAGCTCTGGATGTGATCATGTGCCAATGCTTTTATCTCAGGAGTTGTAGAAGAGAGTGCTTTATGTATCAATTTTCTTATTAAGACCAGACAACAAAACCTTCCCTGTCTCTCAGACCACTTCTCTAATTAGGAAAAGTAGTAACTAAAAAGATGAGGAGGAGTGGGGGAGGTAAGGCATCTTTCCACTTTGAAAGCTGTATTTAGACTGGGACCGTTGTGCCTGTAATTATCCTGTCTGAGCTGACTTTAATAAGCATTATTTTTAATGCTTTCCTCTCAAAGGGAAAAAAGTGATTTTTGCATCCAAGTATATAAAACAGCTTTATTCACTAAGCTTGAAAGACATAGTCATCACTGTTCGATCTGTAGAGACTCTGAGCCAGAAACCTCGTATCAGAGCCTTGGCCAGAAGGTAAGAGTTGATTGCTTTCAAGGAATCACAGGATTCAGGCTGGCTCAGGTCCTCCTCCTCTTCCCATGACCATCTCCCAGTGGTAGACATGTGGGAAAACAGTGCTGGGTTCAAGGCAGGCAGGATCAGCCTCTTGAGAACCTGACATATAAACCATGTCCTCTTTCTGGGTTTAAGGCATCACCATCTGCTCACTGCCCCAGCTAGAAACCTGGGTCAATCCCTTTAACCCTGCATTCCAAGGGTCCCTACCAGGCTAATCAACACCCTCCCTACCTTACTTCAGACCCTTCACATTCTCCTGCTTCCATCACATTTTCTATCTTGCCACCTAACTTACCTCTTCTTTTTCTTCTCTTCAATAAACAGTTTTGTAAAAAGAATAAAAGTAATATGACTACATTTGAAAAACAGAGAAAAGTAAGAAACAATCTTGTATAATACTACATCATAAAAGCTATCATCAACTTTTATAACATTTCCTTGTAGTATTTTATTTATTTATTTAAACCACACTGTGACATGTAGGATCTTAGTTCCCCACCCAGGGATCAAACCCACACCGTCCTGCATTGGAAGCAGAGTCTTAACCACTGGACCACCATGGAAGTCCCTATTTCTAGTATTTTTTAATCATAAGCATAATTATTCTTATAATTTTAATTATAGTTTATAAACAGCCTTTTATCTCAATGGGTTCCAAAGCCTTTTCCACAAACTTCTAGCCAATTCTCTAGACATATCATTTTTTATTTTATGACTCTCCTATTATGAGATACTTTGGTGGGCTTCTAATTTTTCATATTTACAAATAGCTCTGCAGTGAACATTTTTATTTGCATATGCATAACCTTTTCAGTGTTTGAATTATTTATTTGTGATAGATTCACCAGTTCAAAGGAAATGAAGTTTTTAATATTGCAGAATTGATGTTCAGAAGTTGTACACCAATTTGTAATGCCATAAACAGTGTTTAAAAACTTTTAATACCTATGAGTATCATGATTTTCTGAATTTTTGTTGTTGTAAAAAAAGGTAAAATTATCCATGGAAAAAATTTGTTTTATTCTTATTGGAAAAAGTAATACATAGTTGTATAAAATGAGAGAAGCCAAAAGAAAACTAAACTCAGCTATAATTTTTCCCTCAGTGAACCATAAACACTGGTAATATTATGGTCTGTATTCTATCTGAAGTTTTAAGCAAATGTGTATATGATTTCTTTTGCTTTCATTCTTTCTTTTCATTTCCCTTTTTTTACATTAACTAGAAATATTTTCCACATAGCAGTTTTATGCTATGTTAACTTTTTAGGACATTAAATATTGTTTTCACACAATTCCCCATTTTTGGAAATGTATATTATTTTCAATTTTCTGCCATCTTAAATAATATTGTATGACCATATTTATAACTGAATCTTTACACATTTTAAACAAATGAATAGATAAAGAAGTTGTGGGCATTTATACAATGGAATATTACTCGGCCATAAAAAGGAACAAATTTGAGTCAGGTTGCAGTGAGGTGGATGAACCTAGAGCCTCTTATACAGAGTGAAGTAAGTCAGAAAGAGAAAAGCAAGTATCATATATTCATGCATATATGTGGAATCTAGAAAAGTAGTATCGATGAACATAGTAGAGAATGGACTTGTGGACACAGTTGTGGAAGCTGAGGGTGGGACGAATTAAAGTACCATTGACATATACACACTATCATATGTAAAACAGATAGTGGGGAGTTGCTAAATAACACAGGAAGCCCAGCCTGTGATGACCTAGAGGGGTGGGATGCGGGGGGAAGGGAGGGAGGTTCAGGAGGAAAGGACTATATACATATATACATACATATATATATGTAATATATTTATAAATATATAATTATGACTGATTTCTGTTGTTGTACAGCAGAAACAAACATAAAATTGTAAAGCGCTTTTCCACCAATTAAAAAATAAATAATTTTTTTTTTAATGGAAAAAAAGACTCTTGTTTGTAAGTACTCTGTCTGACTTGTGTCTTCTGCACTGGATATTTATTACAATGTTAACAAAGATATACACTGGAAAACTTTTAGGTAAAAACCTGTCTTGTTTGACTTGTAATTCATGTAATTAAAGAGGCAAAGTCTTTTTCATATGTTTATTGGACAGTTGTACTTCCTTTGGAATTGTTTATTTGTTACTTTCTTAAATTTTCCACCGGATATTTTAACTCTTTCTTATTTTGCAAAATAATTTTCAATTTTTAAACCGCCTTCCAATTTTATTTATTCTGGTTTAACTTTTTTGTTTATTTGTGGGGTTTTTTTAATTTTAAATCTTGTTCTTCATGACACCTAAGTTTATTGTCATATCCTGGAAAGGTCTTTTGCCTCTCAACATCACAAATATTTTCTTCTAGTACTTCAAAATTTTAATTTTTTACACTTAAATCTTTAAACTCTCTATACTTCATCTAGCCAGATGCTGAATGTGGATTATAATCTTTTCTTCTCCAAATAGGTAGTGAGGCGTTCCAAATGGTAATGTCATAGAGGTCAATAGCTGGTTACTTTAAATGTCATCTCTTTTCAAATTAATATGTACATTTTGTATAATTTCCATCAATCTTAATGAGATATTTTGGGAATTTGACAAAATGAGTCTAAATTTTATCTAGGAGAATAAATATTTTAAGAACAACCAAGAAAATTTTAAAAGGAAAAAGTTTCAAAAGGAGGGATTTTAGGTTATCAGATAGTAATTTATATTATAAAGATATAATAATGAAAATGAAAGTGTGTAATCAGTATAAGAACAGTCAAATCAATGAAACAATAGAAATTTCAGAAACTCAAGAACATAGAATTTAGTATAATTTAGTATAGCGTATCATTAAGAGTGGGACATCCCTGATGGATCAGATGGTAAAGAATCTATCTGCAATGTAGGAGACCTGGATTCGATACCTGGGTTGGAAAAATCCCCTGTAGAAGGGAATGGCTACCTACTCCAGTATTCTTGCCCAGAGAATTCCACGGACTGGCAGGACTACAGCCCATGGAGTTGCAAAGAGTCAGACATGACTTAGCAAGTAACATTTTCACTTTTCACTTTAATCATTAGAGTAAAATAGTTCAGATCAGCGAGAAAAGAAAGGATTGCTTTCATATTGAAACTTCATCCTTACAATTCTAGAATGAATAAGATTTGGACACCATGTATTATTCTTTTAGTCTGTGTTTAAATTGGATAGTCGATGTTTTATTTAGGACATTAGGTGCCACTAATAAGTGACACTGATCCATATAGCTATAAAGTTTGGGTGTCAGAACTGAACCTGATATTGCTAATCATCCTCCTCCCTCCCCCACTTGCCAGGAATCCAGACTCATTATATCTCCTGCATTTCACAAAGCTATCTGTGCCCTCATTTTCCACTGCACTTCCCTGGGCTCCCCACTTCCACTTAGACTTCTGCCCCACCTATTGTCCTAATAGCCACATGGACTTTTTTTTACATAAAATGTCTATTGAGTTTTAGAATCAGAAGTGTAAGTTGCTTAATTAGCTCTTAAAATATTAATATTGAGGTGAAATACACACAAAAGCTACCGCTGTAACTGTTTTAAAGTGTACGATTCAGTGGCATTAAGTATATCCACAATATTGTGCAACCATCACCATTATCTAGTTCCAGAACTTTTTTAATACCCCAAATGGAGATTGCATGCTTATGAAGCAGTCACTTCCCATTCTCCCCTACCTCCAGCCTCTGTAACCACTCATCTGCTCTTTGTCCCTATGGATCTGATCCACTCTGGATAGTTCATATAAATGGAATCATACAGTACACAGTCTTGTGTGACTAGCTTATTATTTAGCATAATGTTTGCAAGATTCATCCATGCTATAGCATATATCTGTACTTCATTCTTTTATGACTGAATAATATCCCATTGTATGCATATATCACATTTTCTTTATCCATTCATCCATCAGTGAATGTTTGGGTTAATTCTACTTTTTGGCTATTGTGATAAAGCTGCTATGGACATTTGTGTACAAGTATTTGCTTGAGTATCTGTTTTCAAACAGTGGATCTGTTTTTGATGGAAGAATGGAGTTGCTGAGTCATTGGTAATTTTATATTTAGCTTATTGAGGAACTGCCAAACTATTTTTCAAAGCAGCGGATTCATTTTACATTCCTACCATCAATGTGTGTATGAATGTTCCAGTTGACTCTACATCTTTTTCAACACTTACTATTTTCCTTTTAAAAAAATTATGGTCACCCCAGTGGTTTTGAAGTGATATCTCATTCTTTGGATTTGTATTTCACTGATGACTAATAATGTTGAGCAGTTTTTCATGTTTTTTTTGACAATTTGTATATCTTCTTTGGAGATAATCAAATTCTTTGCCTATCTTTTAATTGGGTTATTTTTCTTTTTTTGTTGAGTTGTGAAAGTTTTTTATACATTCTGAATACTACACTCTTACAAGACAAATGATTTACAAATATTCTCTCTCATTCTGTGGGTTGTGTTTTCACTCTCTTGACAGTATCCTTTGATGCACAAAAGTCTTAATTTTGATGAAGTCTAATTCATCTATTTTTTTCTTTGGTTACTCATTCTTTAGATGTCATATTTAAGAAGCCACTGCCAGATTCAAATAGTTACTGTTTAGAGGAGTGACGGAATGCAGAAACAATGAAAAGGTAGTCAAGAAACAATGGTGCAATGATGGGAAGGGTCCTGGTTCCTCCTCAAGGGATATACATAACAATCTGATACAAATTTCTGAGTTCTTCTACAGGACCTAAGGCCCCCACTTAGGTGGAGGATGGTAACTTCAGGCTGAGCACAAGCACTTGGACCCCAGACTATTTGGTACCACAGGCTGATGATTGAGATTCCTGTTATTTCCCTACCAACCAATCAGAGGAAGGTCACACACCCTGCAGACCTCACCTCAGATTTTGCCTATAAAACTCATTCCCTGAAAATGATCAGAGAGTTTGGGTTTTTTGAACATTAGCTGCCCTGGCCTCCTTGTCTGGTGCCTTACAATAAACACTGCACATTCCTTCAAAAAAAAAGAAACCTTTGCCAAATCCAAGGTTTAAAAAATCTCCCCTGTTTTCTGCTAAATTTAGCTCTTAAATTTAAATCTTTGATCCTTTTTGAGTTAATTTTTGCATATGATGTGAGGTAAGGGTGCAGAAGGAAATGACAACCCACTTCAGTATTCTTGCCTGGGAAATCCCATGGACAGAGGAGCCTGGCGGTCTGCAGTCCATGGGTCCACAAAGAGTCAGACATGATTGAAGTGACTAAGCATGCATATGTGAGGTAAGAGTCCAGCTTCATTCTTTTGCTTGTGTATATCCAGTTCATCTGCTCCATAGGCAGAATGTGGTCCATCTCAAAAAGTGAGAGCAGCCCTAAAATATGGGGTGGTTAGTTTTTATGAGCTCAGTAATTTTATAGGCTAATACATGGAAGGATTATTCTAGCTATTTTGGAGAAGGGGCAAGGATTTCCATGATTTGGGCTACCACACACTTTTTGACCTTTTATAGTTAGCCTCAGAACTGTCATGGTACCTATGGGATGTCATTTAGCTTGTTAATGTATTAAAATGAGCTTATAATAAGGCTCGAAGTCTGCTGAAAGTCTAATCTTCTACCATCTTGGGTGTAATCAGTTGTGTTTTATCCACAGTGGTTCTACCATTCTTCTAAAGGTTGTGCCCTACCCATTTCCTTCCTGTTTCAACTTGAGGTCTCCTCAAGCCCATAGAACTCTTTATTGCCCCAGGGCCTTTGCACATGCTCTTCCCTCCACCTCCCATATCTCTTCTTGTTGCATGTCAGCTAGTTAAGTGTGACTCATCTGTTGGGGAGCCTTACCTAAATCATCAACCTACATATAGTAGTTAGGTTTCCTCTGGTTATTCTCTTTCATAGTTCTTTGAAGTTTCTTGATAGAAGTGACCTCTGTTATAACTAATTATTGATGTGGAGCCCAGCTGGCTCCTACCGGGGCCTTGGGGAGGAGTAGCCTGGTGTGCTGCAGTCCATGGGGTTGCAAAGAGTCAGACACGACGGAGAGACTGAACAACAACAAGGGTGTTGTAACTAATTATTGATATGACTTTTGGTTTATTCTTGCTTTTCCCATGGACTTTTGGTATCATGATGGTAGGTGCCATGTCTGTCTTTAGTTCACCACTAAAACCTCTGCCTGGCCAGGTGTCTTTCACATGATAGACATTTGGTCAATATTTACCAAAAGTATGAAGGATGATAGTAGCTAGTACATAGAACTAGGAAGATTTCTATATTTCTTAAGATGTAAGAAAGGTTAGAGTAATTTAAAATTGTCTATTCCTTAAATGGCTTAAGCAACATGCTTAAAACCTTAATTGAACCCCAGACTGGCCAATTTTCATAATACTTATTTTTCTTTTAAAAATGTTTTTTAAATGCTGGAGAGGGTATGGAGAAAAGGGAATGTTTATGGGAATGTAAGTTGGTGCAGTCACTGTGGAAAACAGTATGGAGGTTCCTCAGGAAACGAAAAATAGAATTACCATATGATCTAGCAATCCCGTATCCAGACAAAACTGTAAGTCAAAGATACATGCACCCCTGTATTCATAGCAGCACTATTCATGATAGCCAAGATAGGAAACAACCTAAATGCCCATTGACGGATGAAATGGATAAAGAAGACGTGGTACATATATACAGTGAAGCTTTACTCAGCCATAAAAAGTAACGGAATAATGCCATTTGCAGCAACATGAATAAAACTAGAGATGATCATACTAAGTGAAGTAAATCAGAAAGAGAAAGACAAATATCACATGGTATCACTTATATGTGGAATGTAAAATATGACACAAATGAACCTATCTATGGAACAGAAACAGAATCAGGGACATAGAAAATAGACTGGTGGTTACCGAGAAGGAGGGAGTTGGATTGGGAGAGGGTTGGACTGGGAGTTTGGAATTCGCAGATGCAAGGTGTTGTATAAAGGATGGATAAACAACAACGTCCTACTGTATAGCACAGGGAGCTATATTTAGTATCCTGTGATAAACCATAATGGAAAGGAATATGAAAAAGAATGTGTGTGTATATATATATAACTGAGTCACTTTGCTGTACAGTTGTAATTAACACAACATTGTAATTCAGTTATACTTTAATAAAAAATAAATTTTAAAAAATGGTTTTTGAGTTGTATGTGGTATTCTACATTTTCCTGTCTCTCATACCTCTAACTTTCACTGTTAAGTATAGTGATTTTACTCTGTTTATTCTTAAATAGGCTTTCCAAATATATATATGGTTTATTTATGTGCAATTGAAGCTTTGATTTTTCTTTTGGACCTAAGCATTTTAATAGGTTTTTTTAAAATTATAAACTCTTTTTACATTTAAACTTTTACTATTTACTTTTAGTTGTAGAGCCTAATGGTCAGCCTATATCCTTTCTGATATTGGAGCTATATTGTAACTTAATATATGGCCACCTATAAAAAATACATTATGTTCAGATACGGAGAAATATCAATTCATTAGTTTTCTGAAAATCTCAAGATAGATCTCTTATTAATTTTACCTGGTTCTCAGTGAGACTTTTTGAGTTTAAGACTCAATTTCTTTCATAGTTATTTTCCTATGTTCTTTCCTGAAATTTCTATTTTGAATCTGTGTAGGCAATACATTTTCTCTCCATGTCTCTTTTTTTTTTAAATAAGAGGCAAATAAGATGAGGCAGTAAGACATTACAGTTTACTGAACGTAAGGCAAATTATTTAAGCTCTCTGCCCAATTCTCCATCTGTAACATCGGGATAGAAGAGTACCTACATCATGTGAGGATTAAAGGAGATAAAGTATCATTTGTGGTTTGTCTCCGAGAAGCAGCCATACTTGGCTGGTGCTTGTATCTCCAATTCAAAGCAAGAGTCATATGGGCCTGGGACCCAGAGTGGAGACCAACATTTCATGAAACTGAAATATCTTCATGTCCTCTCTGACTAAACTGAGTTCAGCTGGTGAAGAAGGTGGGATGGAGATATGGTTGTTGGGTAGATGTTTGAACTTGGTTGGCAGTCTTTTTCAGAAGGCACCTTATATATCTAGTATATATGGGTATCATGAGAGACTTTTTCACCTGACTATTAATTCATCATCAGTCCAGATGTGATAAATAAGGGACATTCTGCTTATACTACGCCCATGACATTCACCTCACTGTTGAGAAACAAGACATGGGTAGTTTGTAATGATTTGTCCTTAAGGATGCACAGCACTTCCAGGACTCACCACTGTCTGGCTTCAGGAGTTTTGTGTCTGCTGGGTTTGTTCACTTTGCAACCCACCCAGCCATCTCTAGCTGTATATCCTCCTTCCTCAGCATCACCTATGAGTCAAGAGTAGAGATAAATGATGAAGCCTGTGAGTGGAGTTGCTCTTTTCTTAGAGACCCAATAGGTAAAAAACTTGCTACTCTCATGTTCTTGTTCTGGGGCTAGGTCACTGGAAGTTAGTTTTAGTGGTAAGTTTCCTGGATGATGTATAAGAAAGCCCATGACTACGCTGAAACCTGGCAAGAGGAATTTTTTACAACTGGTGCACATGCAGAGAAGCACGATCATTTGTTTGACTGATTCATTGTTGGCTTTTTGCTGTGTGCCATCACCATGCTGAACTTGGTGTGGGTTAAAAGATAAATTAGAGACTGCTACTGAAGCAGGGGGAATACTGGATATGAAGTTAGGAGACCTAGGTGGGAGGAAGATAAGCCTCTTAATTTTTCTACCCTCTAGTTTTCTTTACTGTAAAATGAGAATAATAATATCTACTTTCTCATGCTGTTGTGAAAATTAGATAAGATGATGTATATGAACTTGAATGGTGCCTGGAATTTAGTGGGCATTCAGAACACCTGAGTTGATTGAATAAAAAGAAACCCAAACCCTCATGGGGAGATAGCACACATTTGGACAACTTTATTACATGGTAGAAAGTAGATGCTGTGCTTAAAAATTTCTGACCATGTAAGATTGGTTCAGTGTGCTAAAATCAATCAATGAAATCCACTATGTTAACAACTAAATAAGAAAAATCACAATTTTATCAATGGATGCAGAAACAGAATTTTATAAAATTCAACATTCATTCACAATAAAAACTCTTAACAAACTAGAAGAGAAGTAGAAAGAGACTCTCAGAAATAGAAATGCCTTTAACCTGAAACCAGAGGTAGATCTCAAAAGCTGTTATTCCATTTGCATGTCATTCTGGAAAAGGCAAAACTTGTAATGATAGATCAGTGGTCTTCAGGGTTAGGGATCAGGGGCTAGAATAACTGATAAAGAGCATCTGCCAAAATCTGCAACTAACATCATACCACATGGTGAAAAGTTGAATGCTTTCTCCTATAATCAGACAGAGAGCATTCCTATTCATTATTGTACTGAAAGTCCTAGCAAGTGCAATAAAGTAAGAAAGAGTAATTGGAAGCATTCAAGCTGGAAAGGAGGAAATAAATTTATCTATACTCATATAAGACATGATTGGCTACGTAGAAAATCTAAAGAACTATCAATAAAAAGCTCTTGGAACTAATAAATGAGCTATACTATGGGATATAAGGTAAACACTAAAAAAAAATTGGAAACTGAAATTTAACATGCGGCCCACTTATAATACTGTCTCCTATTTTAGACATAAATATAACAAAATATCTGCTGAAAACTATAAAATGTTAATGAAATAAGTCAAAGAAAGACTAAATAAGTGGGGAGACTTACCTGATTCATAAACTGAAAGATTCAGTATTCGCTATCAATTCTCCCCCAATTGATCTATAGATATAATGTAATCCCGATCAAAATCCAATTAAGATTCCTTATAGTGCTCGCTTCGGCAGCACATATACTAAAATTGGAATGATACAGAGAAGATTAGTATGGCCCCTGCGCAAGGATGACACGCAAATTCGTGAAGCGTTCCATATTTTTACCAGAAACTTTTATAAAACTCCTAGAGGAGAACATAGGCAAAACACTCTCCGACATAAATCACAGCAAGATCCTCTATGACCCACCTCCCAGAATATTGGAAATAAAAGCAAAACTAAACAAATGGGACCTAATGAAACTTAAAAGCTTTTGCACTACAAAGGAAACTATAAGCAAGGTGAAAAGACAGCCCTCAGATTGGGAGAAAATAATAGCAAATGAAGAAACAGACAAAGGATTAATCTCAAAAATATACAAGCAACTCCTGAAGCTCAATTCCAGAAAAATAAATGACCCAATTCAAAAATGGGCCAAAGAACTAAACAGACATTTCTCCAAAGAAGACATACAGATGGCTAACAAACACATGAAAAGATGCTCAACGTCACTCATTATCAGAGAAATGCAAATCAAAACCACAATGAGGTACCATTACACGCCAGTCAGGATGGCTGCCATGCAAAAGTCTACAAGCAATAAATGCTGGAGAGGGTGTGGAGAAAAGGGAACCCTCTTACACTGTTGGTGGGAATGCAAACTAGTACAGCCGCTATGGAAAACAGTGTGGAGATTTCTTAAAAAACTGGAAATAGAACTGCCATATGACCCAGCAATCCCACTTCTGGGCATACACACTGAGGAAACCAGATCTGAAAGAGACACGTGCACCCCAATGTTCATCGCAGCACTGTTTATAATAGCCAGGACATGGAAGCAACCTAGATGCCCATCAGCAGATGAATGGATAAGGAAGCTGTGGTACATATACACCATGGAATATTACTCAGCCATTAAAAAGAATTCATTTGAACCAGTCCTAATGAGATGGATGAAACTGGAGCCCCTTATACAGAGTGAAGTAAGCCAGAAAGATAAAGAACATTACAGCATACTAACGCATATATATGGAATTTAGAAAGATGGTAACGATAACCCTATATGCAAAACAGAAAAAGAGACACAGAAATACAGAACAGACTTTTGAACTCTGTGGGAGAATGGGAGGGTGGGATATTTCAAAAGAACAGCATGTATACTATCTATCGTGAAAGAGATCCCCAGCCCAGGTGGGATGCATGAGACAAGTGCTCGGGCCTGGTGCACTGGGAAGACCCAGAGGAATCGGGTGGAGAGGGAGGTGGGAGGGGGGATCGGGATGGGGAATACGTGTAAATCTATGGCTGATTCATATCAATGTATGACAAAACCCACTGAAATGTTGTGAAGTAATTAGCCTCCAACTAATAAAAAATTAAAAAAAAAAAGATTCCTTATAGATATCAAAATCTGTATTCTAAAATTCATATGGGAAGGCAAAGGAACTAGAATAGTGAAAACAGTTTTGAAAAAGAAGGACAAATTTGGAGGAAACCAATCACGACAAGGTAATATTGGCAAAAGGATAGTCACATTGATCAATGGAAGAGCATAGAGAACCCAGAGACAGACTCAGGCAAATAGAGGTAACAAATTTTTGGCAAAAGGACAAAGGCAATTCTTTGAAGCAAGGACAGTGGTTTCAATAGTGGTTCTGGAATAGTTGAACTTACATATGCAAAAAAAGTGCCTCCCATACTAAACCTCAGACCATATCCAAATATTAAAATGGATCAGAGGTATAAATACCAAGCGTAAAACTTAAAACTCTGAGAAGAAACCATCAGAGAAAATCTTCACGATCTTGGATTAGGCAGAGAGCTCTTAGAGATGACAAAAGTGCAATCCGTTTTTTAAAAAACAGTAAATTGAACATAAGCCAAATGTAAAACTTCTGTTCTGCGAAAATGAAAGTCGCTCCGTCGTGTCTGACTCTTTGTGACCCCCTGGACTATACAGTCCATGGAATTCTCCAGGCCAGAATACTGGAGTGGATAGCCTTTCCCTTCTCCAGGGGATCTTCCCAACCCAGGGATCAAACCCAGTCTCCTGCACTGCAGGCAGATTCCTTTCCAGCTGAGCCACCAGGGAAGCCCTCTGTTCTGTGAAGAACTTCCTAAATAGAATGAGAGGACAGCCCAAACACTGGGAGAAAATACCTGCAAATCATATAATGAACAAAGGCGTTGTATCCAGACTATTCAAAGTACTCTCAAAATTTGAGTACTCCCGGCGCCACAGCGCTGGCCGGGTCGGGTGGGAACTGGAGAGCAGTGGTTTTCCAGATGATACCTGTGATTCCCCGCGCCCTCCTTTATCGAGCGTTTGCCAAGGTCGGGTCCGGGGATGCAGCCCGGCAGTGATCGGCTCAGCCTCCCTTCGAGGGCGGACGATGAGCCTGAGACTCGCCAAAGTTGTAACAGAGAAGCTCGTAGAATAGGAGACTAGTCCTGGGGTCCTGGGAGCGCTGCAGGGCAAGACTTGGTGTACATTTTGAAAAGATCGCTTTGACTCCCGGGTGGAGGTTGGATGACAGGAGGGAAGGAATTGTGAGGCGACTTCTTCTAGGAGGTCACCGCTGTTGAGAGAAGGTGGCCAACGGCGGTGGCAGAGTAGGTATGGGAGAGAATTGGACCCTTCAAAATGATACTTAAAAATTGAAAAGAGTTTTGCTTAAGATATGGGATTTGAGCGGGAGCATCCTGCTTATCTATGAAATGCAGTTAACACATCAGCTGGACCTATTTCCTGAATACAGCGTGACCCTTCTGTTATTTAAAGATGTAAAAAATGCTGCGGGCTTGAGAAAAAAGGCCATGGAAGGTGCCATTGATGGCTCATTAATAAACCCTACAGTGATTGTTGATCCATTTCAGATAATTGTGGCCGCAAACAAAGCAGTTCACCTCTACAAACTGGGGAAGATGAAGACAAGAACTCTATCCACTGAAGTTATTTTCAATCTTTCCCCAAATAACAATATTTCAGAGGCCTTGAAAAAATTTGGTATCTCAGCAAATGATACTTCAGTTTTGATTGCTTATATTGAAGAGGGTGAAAAACAAATAAATCAAGAATACCTAATATCTCAGGTAGAAGGTCATCAGGTTCCTCTGAAAAATCTCCCTGAAATAACAAATATTACAGAAGTCAAAAAGGTATATAAACTATCTAAACAAGAAGAAAGTATTGGAACATTATTGGATGGTATAATTTGTAGAATGTCAACAAAAGATGTTTTGTGAAATGACAAATATTAAAAAATTTTCAGCTTTTATAAAAAAAAAAAAAAAGTACTCTCAAAATTCAACAATAAGAGAACAAAGAACCTGATTAAAAATAGGCAAAAGTTGTTAATCCCTGGAAGTCCAGTAGTTGAGACTCTGAGCTCTCACTGCTGAGGGCCTGGGTTCAATCTCTGGTTGGGGAACTAAAATCCCACAAGCCTCATGGAGCAGTCAATAAATAAATAAGCAAAAGTTATATGGAAGACAAATAAACCCATGGAAAGATGCTTGACATCATAAGTCATAAGGAAAATTCAAATTAAGACCACATTAGATACCACTATACACCTATTAGAGTAGCTAGAAAAATACCAACAACGCCAAGTGGACAAGGATGTACAGCACCTAGAATTCTCCTGCTTTGCTAATGAGAATGATAATGGTTGAAAGTTTCTTAGGGAGGTAAACTTATTCTTGGCAAATGATTTAGCAATACTACTCCCGGGCATTTATCCCAAAGAAATGAAAACATATGCTTACACAAAATCCTACATATGAATATGTACAATAGCATTATCTATAATCACCAAAAATTGGGAAAAAACTCAAATGTCCTTCAGTGGGTGAATGGATTAAAAAAAAACAAAAAACTTGTACATTCAAATAATGGTATATTACTCAGCAATGAAAAAGGAACAAACTATTAATGCATGTAATAACTTGGATGAATCTTAAATATACTAAGTGAAGGAAACTAGTTTCAAAAGGTTATATACTGTATGATTTCATTTATTAATATGTCACATCCGGCAAAAGGAAAATGGTAGTAATGGGGAACAGACCAGTGGTCACCAGGAGTTAGGGGTAAGGGATGGTCTGACTGCAAAAGAATTGCGTGAGGGAATTTTGGGGTTTTGATGGAAATGATCGTCCTTTGTCCTATGTGTTAGTCGCTCAGTCATGTCCAACTCTGCAACCCCATGGACTGTAGCCCACCACGCTCCTCTGTCCATGGAATTCTCCAGGCAAGAATACTAGAGTGAGTAGCCATTCCCTTCTCCAGGGGATCTTTCTGACCCAGGAGTCGAACTCGGGTCTCCTGCATTGCAGGCAGATTCTTTACCACTGAGCCACCTGGGAAGCCCTCCTTTATCCTAGAGTGAAGTCACTCAGTCATGTCCGATTCTTTGCAACCCTATTGCCTGTAGCCTGCCAGGCTCCTCCACCCATGAGATTTTCCAGGCAAGAATACTGGAGTGGGTTGCCATTTCCTTCTGCAGGGGATCTTCCCAACCCAGGGATCGAACCCACACTGCAGGCAGCCTCTTTACCGTCTGAGCCACCAGGGAAGCCCCCCTTTATCCTATAAGCAGTAGCAATTACTTACAAGAATTACAAGAATCAATGCATGTCTTAAAATTCATAGAACTGTACAGTCAAAAGTTTTTATTGTGTTTTAACTTTTTAAAACTCTGGCCAGAATCTGAACAAAGAGAAGGCAGGTGGCCATAGAGCATTGGCCCCTACGTGTCTGGTGTTGAATCACCTTCCTTAGGAAGGGGGTTCAAGTTTGGTAGCATGCTCAAGACTCTCAAATTTCAGCTCCCTTTAAATGCAGGGTTCGTTTGCTACCTCGAACCAAAATGGCTCATGGTAAGTGTTTTCACATGGGTACCATTTCTGTGCCTCTGATGGGTTTCAGGGAAACGCTGTAGGTGGGTTGGGGTGCAGACATGCAGATGAGCTTTCTCTGACTGAGGACTGCAGGCCACACAGGCCTGAGTGAATGCAGTGGCACAGATGGGACTGCACTGGGACCACACAGATGCACAACCTGCTTCAAATCTTTCAGAGCCAGAAATTCCCGGCAACTAAGAGGAAACAGAGAGGCAGCCTGGGGTGCTGGAAATATCACTGGCCTGGAGACAAGGGAAGGTTTGGTGAGACAGTGGGCTGGGTAACGAAAGGGATGCAGGAAGTCAGGCCTAGGTTCCCTGTGCCCAGTAACGGCCAGAGCTGTTCCACTATGATTCTTTTATAGACTGGACCTCTGCAAGATGTCTTCTATTTAAAGAGCAGCTCTCTACTGCTTTAAACAAGGTTTAATCACTACAGGGGGCTTCCCTGGTAGCTCAGCTGGTAAAGAATCTGCCTTCAATGCAGGAGACCTGGGTTCGATCCCCAGGTTGGGAAGATCTCCTGGAGGAGGACATGGCAACCCACTCCAGGATTCTTGCCTGGAGAATCCCCATGGGCAGAGGAGTCTGGTGGCTACAGTAGGACATGACTGAGTGATTAAGCATAATCACTGCAGGACCAAATGGTCTCTAAGATTCCTTAGTCGACTGAGTGACTAAGCACAATCACTACAGGACCAGATGATCTCTAAGATTCCTTAGTCGACTGAGTGACTAAGCACAATCACTACAGGACCAGATGATCTCTAAGATTCCTTAGTCGACTGAGTGACTAAGCACAATCACTACAGGACCAGATGATCTCTAAGATTCCTTAGGTGCCTTATGATTCCCTGTGCCAGCAAGAAGTGAGCTGTGGCTCCCCCCGCTGTGGGCGGTGGCCCCAGCTCCTAATGAGGGAGAGATACAGGCCTAGGAATTCCAGATTCATGAGAGCTTCACTCTGGAAAATTGCTTTTGATGTGCCTGGGGGTAGGAAGTATCTCGAATGAAGCTCCAAATAATTTAAATGTGATGACATTTTAAGTTGTGTGGAGGGGAGGGTAATCTTAAAGAATGTTCCCATCCAAGTTTGCAAACCTGTTGTACAAACAAGTCAAATGCAATTTTCTTCATGGAATTACCAGCACATAGTACCTTATACTTTTGTGCTTGAGATAAGCTTCTTCCTCTTTTCTGACCACACACAGCCCCCAGGCTTTCATAAGACAAAGACAGACTGAGTTCAGACTCTTTTCCCATTAATTTTGGGGGTTTGGGCCAAGGAGAAGAGAGAAAGCAAGGGCCAACCTGGGTGGATGGATGAGGCTGCAGGACTTGCCATCAGTTGGATGACCCTGAAGACAGGCCAATAGGTGGGGTGGTGGGGGCGAGGGAGTCAGGTTGAAAGTCAAAGACCTGGCCAAACAGGTGGGGATTCAGGACAGAGAAACTGAGGCATGAGCTTATTGATGGACCCTCTGCCTAGTCATGCTCTGGCTACAAAGTCCACTTTCTTTTGTGAAGCCCAAATCCTTCCATTATGGATGATTTGGGGCCCCTGTCAAACATTTGATGGGTTTCCTTTGTCACTGCCATGCACTGGGGCAGGTTGACGCCCAAAATCTGGGCAAAGAGTGTCACATGTTAAACCTAAGGACAGGGAAGAAGACTTTGTGACAATGCTGAATCTGCCAGCCCTGTATTATCAGTTAGAGGTTCCTTGGCAATTTTTTGGTTTGTTTCTAAAGCATTTTTGAACCCTCTATACATCAGGAGTTAAATGAGATCTTCTGTGCCCCACACCATTAAGACCAAGAGGAAGCACTTATAAACTCCCCCTCACCCCAGGTCTCATGAGGTCTTTGTGAGCTAGGGTCAGAGCTCACTTTCATGGGTGAGACCTTGTGACCCTGCTCTCAGAGGGCCCCCTCTTTGGTGTAATGCTCTGTTATCATTAAATTCATAAGAGTTTTTGAATGAGGGGACCCAAATTTTCATTTTGCACCAGACTCTGCAAATTAGGTAGCCAGTGTTGCCAGGCGTTTTAGGTCTGAATTATTGCTATTACATTTTAATTTTTATGTTGTATGTCTTAACTGTCAAAAGTGTACTTGAAAATTATAGTCAGTCTTACAACTCAGATGTACAGTGATTATTTGAACTTCTTACCTAACTTGCTGCCTAACTATAGGAGAAGGTGTACTGTGAGCTAACAAATAACTTTTAAAAATCCATGTGTGGGTTGTGGTCATGGAAAAAAATATAAGACACAAATGGATATATAATTGAGTTTGGGGGAGATTTTTACATTCACACGAAACCACTCTTTCGTTGAGCAGACACTAGATTGGGTGACTTTTGGGTTCCAACCCCGTGCTGAAGAAGGGACTACAGAGAGACATAGCGCAACGCCTGCCCTCAAGGAACTCCCTGTCTAATTAAGCGTTTTTCAGACTTTTTAAACATCAACAGAGAGTATGGAAAAGCCAGGTAGTCCACATTCAGAAAAGGTGAAACAATAGTTTCATAGGGCTTACTACTCACAGTGCATTCTATTTTTTATTCTGTTTCTTTTTTTTTTTTAAATGCTGGTTGTACCACATGAAGTTGATTTCACAACCCATTAGCCTAAGTTTTAAAAGCATTGCTGTGGGACTTCGCTGGTGGTCCAGTAGTTAAGACTCCATGCTTCAGATGCAGGGGGTGTGGAGAACTAAGATCCGCATGCCATGTGGTGCGGCAAAAAAGTTCTTTAATTTTTAATAAAAATAAAAAATAAAAGCACTGCCATAATGGGAAAGATTAATGTGTAAGCAAATATTTTGATAATAGGTAAGGGTGATGTGGACTTCTCAAATGAGTGTTATTTGCTCTGAGTCCTGAAGGATAAGGAGTTTTCCAGGGTGAGAAGGTGGCTGTGGAAATGAGAAATTCCAGACCCAGGGGCCATGTCTGTGACTGAAGAAAGGTAAGCATTCCACGGGGCGTGAGTACCTGGGAGTTGTCCTGGAAAGGAGCGTATAGGGAGGCTCAGCATGCCAGGCAAGGAGCTCCTCCACTATCCTGTGTAAGCTATCGGAAGACTTTTAAAAACAGTTTTATTTGAAGTATCATTTATACATCATAAAATTCACCCATTCTAAGTGTACAGTTTCTTGATTTTTAGTAAATTTATACAGCTGTGCAGCCACCTCCATGATCCAGTTTTAAGACCTTTCCATCAGTCCAGAGATTTCCCTTGCTCCCATTTCCAGTCAATCCCCAATCCTACCTCCAACCCCAGGCACCACTGATCTGCTTTTTGTCTCTATAGATCTATCTTTTCTAGAAATTTCATACAAATTCATACATTACATGATGTTTTGTGTCTAGTTTCTTTCCCATGACATCATGTTTCTGAGATTTATCTGTGTTGTTGTATGTATTAGCATTCCACTGATGGGATATACTGCAGTTTATCCATCGGCCAATTGATGGACATTCGGATTGCTTCCAGTTTGGGGCACTGTGAGCCTTTGCATCCAAGTCTTTGTGTGGACATTTGTTTTCATTTCTCTGGGGCAATCCTAGGAGTTGAATTATTGCCACAATGGCTTCTGCAGTGGCTGCACCATTTCACATTCCCATCAGCAACCTCCACGGGTTCCAAGAGTCTCCATGTCTGCTGGGGGTTGTGAGCAGAGAAGAGAAAGGATGGGGATTGCATTTAAAGAGATTGCTCCAGCTGCAGGGTGGTGGTTAACTGGGAGGGAGAGGGAGGGGGCTGAGGCAGAGGCAAAGGGAGAAATCAAGGACTTGGGCTCAAACTAAGGCTGTGGGTGCTTAGAGAGGAGAGATGCACCTGATGGGGCCAGGAGTCAAAAGGACAGGAGCCACAGAGCACTTCTCCTACTGGCTCCATGTCACACAGTTAATAAGAGGGAGAGAGAAGGTAGTGACCTGAAAGCGAAATTTGCAACTAGACTGAAACGATGGTGCTGAAGCCCATCTCAGGTTCCATCAAGAAAGTTGGGCTCAGCAGTCACATCCCTCAGGACTGTTCACAAATCCTTTGAAGGAAGTGGTTTCCAGCCCTGGATTCCATCTGAATCACCTGGGAAACTCTAAAATCTGCTGACTGGTCCTGGTGATCGTCATGGGTGCAGCCAGGACATAGAAAAGTTTAAAGATCCCAGGTGAGCGCAGTGTGGACCTGAGTGAGCACCACCCTCCAAGGCAAGTTCACCGACTCTGGTACACATGCTGTTAACCCCGGGGAGTTTCACAAGCTGCAGATGCCTGGGTCTTATCCAGAACTTTTGGTATAATTGGCAAAGGGTGACCACCAGAACTTAAAAATCTCCACAGGTGATCATATTGTGAGGCCACGTTTGAGAACCGCTGCTCAAGGCAGTTTGTTTGGAACCAAGAGTCAATTCCGAGCAGATGCTTCAATGCCAGCATTTCCTATGTGTGTTCTTGATTCTCTTGGATTTCAGAAGTAGATCAAGAAATCTTTTTTTTTTTCTTTTGAAATGCACAGATCACTTTTCCAAAGCAATTTTATAGTACATGTTGTTAAAAAAATAAAATCAGATTCCAGTGTACATGTTCTATAAATCCATCTGGTTTACATATTATAGTTACAAATACAGTTACCAAAAGAATTTAAAGATGTCTGTGGGTAAGGAACCATCATGTTAGCTATGTATTGCCTGCTCTGTGCTCTATACAGCACATGTATACATAAACACACATCAGACGCTTATGATGAACTGAGTAACTATAGGTAAAACAGTTTATTTTGCCAGGATCCCAGATCATAATGGAAAGCTCATTTATGCATACTTTTCTGGCCTAAGTATTTTCAGACAGTAAATTAAATAAACAAAAATGATGGCTTGTACCTTTTAGTTCCTCCAGGTGTTTGGCACTTGTGCATTTCTACCCATGAAACTCAAGTATCTTTTAACTCTTAACAGCAGTAACTTAATAAAGAGGCTGGTTTTATTTTTTTAAGCTGGGGTGTTTTACCAAATGCCCTGCATATTAAGTTCTCTGGGTACTGTTTGCAGTCTTCAAACTTAATGCCTTAATCCCTTGGTGTGGTCCAGAGCAGAGTCTCAGGGGGAGGCAAGTGCCACAGAGGAGCCTTGCCTCTGCTTCTTTTCGGCCCTGGGATTATGACACACAGGCTAAGGTTTTTTGAGTCCTGACCAGAAGCCTTGGGTCAATTTTAGGTCAACTTCAGTGTTTATTCCCTGTGGCCATCAGGGACCTCTAAGCCTATAGTGGGCACATAGACCTGTTCCCCCAGGCATAAGCGGAGGCCTACCCCACCATTCTCCCTCTCCCTGGGTCCACTTTCTCTGTGACCTCAGGTCTACGTCAGTTTCTTGACTTCTGCATCTTGAACAATGGAAATGATCCTGAGCCTGGCCTCAGAGGGGGCTGATGAGTAATGGAGAGCACAGGGTCTCTGCTAGGGGGACCCAAATGGGACAGTGGCATCCTCAGGGCCTGTTTCCTTGGAACTCAGAGCAGCACCAGGGCTATAGGCTCAGAGGATGGATTCCCTAATCAGGGGCTGGCCCCCACCGCCACCCTACCACACCTTTACTCCTCCACTAGGCAGTCTCACGGGTGGGGCCTGTACCGGATCCAGGCTGACATGGATGAGGACCAGCTGATGGTGCCCTCCAGCTCCTGTGCTCCTTTCCTCTCACCGCTCCCCTCTGCCCAGGCCTGTTTCACCCAAAGTAGAGCATAAAAAGTCAGAAGGTGATTCTGATCACACCACCACCCCACCTCCTACCAGGAATGAGATGAAAGACCAAGAGTGTGGTCCACTGACGTGGCGGCGATTGTACTGTCTCAACATTGTACCTGGAGACAAACATCCCAAGTTCAAGTACCCTTTCTATCACTTCAGAGCTCTGTGATTCTTGGGGGGCAGACAGCTGGGAAAAATTGGAGTTTTCATGGCGATGAGGCTCCAAGAGTACTGTCAACTGCATAGGCTAGACTGACCCTGATTCTACTACCTTCTGCTATGCAGCTTTGACTGACAAAGTGTATACTTCCTTTGCAAAATGGGGGTATCTCCCCTCAAATATTAAATGAGTGGAACCCATCAGGAGTTTAGCACACTTTCCAGACAGTTAAGCACCTGATCATGTGAGCTGTTGGTTCTGTGCCCTATACAGTGCCCTGTGAGGTGAGCAGGGCTCATCTCTGGGTTCCCACCCTCTTAGCTCAGTATGGACGGCTTAACTGTGTCACCAGAGGCCGCACAATGACACCATGAGAAAAGCAGCAGCTCACCCACCATCCTGATGCTTTTGTTCTGAGGCATTCCTGGTGAAACCTTGATTGTGGTACAATTTGGGGAAAGCACGTGGGGCGTTTCCAGGTGGTTTTCAGCTGAGATGGTGTTCTGTGCATCCTGTGAAACAGCATCACCACCCCGCCTGCCCCTCTGCCCCTGCTCTTCCTGCCCTTCCAGCCACCCTGATCCCCCCGGTCTTCTGTCCTCAGTCTCCCTGCCTCAGCCTTGGCCTCGGGCGTCTCTGGCAGACTCCCAGTTTACCACCCTGCCTCTGTCTCCGTCTCTCCACACTGTCGACACGGCTAAACACCAGGCACGTGAGTTTGGGACTCAGAATCCCCCTCCTGAGATGGCATTCAAGGCCATTGGCTTCCTCACCTGGTTTCTTTGCTGGATGCTCTTGGTGCCCTCTCTTTCCACTCTTGCCAACCTCTGAATGCCCTGCCCTGAGCCCTGGTGTGTCCACTGAGGCTCAGTTAAAATGTTACCAGTTACCAGCTCTATGAAGTCAACCCTGGATGCCCAGGAAGAATTAAACTGGCCCTCTCTGCCCTCCCATAATGCTTGGCACATTGTGATGCTGTGATAATGGCCAGTATGGCTGCCTCTCCCGCTGTTTTGTGAACCTACCCAGTATCCTGTTATTAACAAATACAACAATAAAAAGAATGACAGTCAGCATATTCCATGCTAACTAGGTGGCATTGTGCTAAGCGATTTTCATACGAGATCTGATGAATTCCCCTGAAGCAAGGCCAGGAAGTTGCGGGAGGCTAAGGGGAGCCTTTTCTATGGCCACCCCCAAAACATACCATCTAAGTAAAAACAGTGCTCTTCCATGCAACTGAGACTTCAAAAACAGCTCCCACCTCACCACCCTGAAACCAGATTGCCTCCCTTCCCTATGCTTTTCCTAATGAGAAATTCTGGAATGCCAGGGCCTAGGCGATAGGTCCTATTATTGTCCAGTCTTAGAGATGAGGAAACTGAGTCTTAGAGAGCTGAAATCCCCGCCCCCAGGTCACAAGGCAGAGCCAGAACTGGAATCCCACGTGTCAGCCACCATAAACCTGTAGTTAAAATCAGGGGCCTCAACTGCCTTTCTGTGTGCCCAGCTCTGGGCTCGGCTCCAGGCATAGCTTTGCTGAGTTGAGGTTTGAACTTGGGACTCCTGAACCATCTCACATACAGTTGAAGGTCACTTCTGGTCCCAGTGGAGACCCTCTGTTCCCTGGGCTCCATGTATGCAAATGACCGATTCAGAGTGAACTTTGGCCAAGGAGGTAATTCAGCTCCAATCTCTTGTCCTTACCCCTTTCCACTTCATCTGCTGATTACAAGGGAAGAGGAAAAAAATATAATACATGCCTCCCCTAGGGGTCCAGAGCTGCAGGATCTGGTTCCAGAAAGAGAAAGTTTATTAGCTGTCAAAGAAATTTCTCTGTGACCCCAAAGTAATTTCCCCAGAGAGACACAAATCTCCAGAAGCCAAGAAGAGATGAAAAGATTATCGCTCATCCTGCTGGGCTAGCGGCCCCTGATTCCGGCGCCATTCAGAGTCTGGATTGGTGCCTACCCCCTCCCTCAACCTCAGAGGCTCCTGGGAAACTTGGGTTCTACAGAGCCAGCTGCAGGGTCAGTTGTGGGGTGCCCTGTGTGAGCCTTACTTTGAGCGCAGAGACAGACATGACAGGTCGGGCAGGGCACTCTGCACTTCAGAAGGGAATCATGGCCTCTCAGGAAGGGCTTGGAGCTTCGAATTCAGACTGGGTTTGATTCCACCTCTATTAAATTCTAACTCCGTGGTCCTGAGAAAATTATATCCACTCTCCACCATCAGCCCAGGCCTCAGTTTCCTGGGCTGTGAAATGGACATGTGGGAGAGGTGCCCGGTCTCTCTGGGAGCACAATTCTCCTTCTCAACAGCACCGTCACCGAAGTCCCCTGCCCAGAACTGCCCACATGATGGACAAGGTGAGGTCACCAGACTGAGGTCCTGGGACATGTCCCCAGAGGGAGCAGTTACTCCAGGCTGAGGCTCAGCCCAGGCTGGTCTCTGGGCTTGGCAGCCTCCGCTACCCTTGGCCAGCCTCACCATTTTACAGATGAGGAGTGAAGTTCCATTCCCACCAGACACACAGCCACGACATGTTCCAAGTCAGGTCCAATCATTTCTCCCAACCCCACTGCGGGGTCTATCTTGGTGGGACCACGTGTGGCCACAGCATCTGTCTAGAGAGGAGCCACTTGGGGCCACTGAGAGTGTGTTGAGGAGATGCCAGAAAAGCAGCAGAGTAGGCAGATCATGTTCCACCACTTTCCTGTGGTGTAGCTTAGAGCATGAGTGCTTGACCTTGGGCACAGTGCTTAGCCTCTGTCAACCTTGATTTCCCCATCTGTAAAGTTTCCCTGGTGGCTCAGATGGTAAAGAATCCGCCTGCAATGTGGGACACCTGGGTTTAATCACTGGGTTGGGAAGATACCCTGGAGAAAGGAATAGCAACCCACTCCAGTATTCTTGCCAGAAGAATCCCATGGACAGAGGAGCCTGGCAGGCTACATACAGTCCAGGGGGTCGCAAAGAGTCGGACACAACTGAGCAACTAACACTTTCTTTTCACTTTCAAAGCAGAGATAATAATATTACCTGCCTCCTGGGGGTGTTGGGAGGGTGTATTTGTATACTCGGGCTGCCGTAACAAAATAGCACAGACTGGGTGGCTCAAACAACATAAATTTATTATATCGCAGCTCTAGAGGCTGGGCATCCAAGATCAAGGTGTTAGCAGGTTCAGTTCCTTCTGAGGCCTCTCTCTTTGCCTGAAGATGGCCACCTTCTCCCTGTGATTTCACATGGTGTTCCCTCTGTGATTGTCTGTGTCCTGATCTCCACTTCTTATAAGAACAACAGTCATTGGATGAAGGACCACCTTAATAACCTCATTTTAACGATTGCCTCTTGATTGGCCCTATCTCCGAATACAGTCAAATTCTGAAGTTCTAAGGGGTGGGATTATCACTGTATGAATTTGGGGCAACACAGTTCAGCCCATAACAAAGGGTTAAAAGAGGGACAGTATGGTATGTGAAAAATAAATAGGTGGTCTTTGTCCCTGGTTCCTGGTACACAGCTCTTAAAACCCTTGGAATATCCAGTGTTAAAAGTCTTTTGTGGGACTTCCCTGAAGTTCAAAGGGTGAAGAATCTGCCTGCAATGCAGGAGACCAGGGTTCAATCCCTGAGTTGGAAGATCCCCTGGAGAAGGGAATGGCAATCCACTCCAGTATTCTTGCCTGGAGAATCCCATGGACAGAGAAGCCTGGCAGGCTACAGTATGTGAGGTCACAAAGAGACACGACTGAGTGATTAACGTGTGCACACACACTCGTGCACACACACACACATACACGTCTTCTATATGCTAATAAGATGATTGGTGGATGAGGGGGCCCTTCCCTAGCTTTGGGATGGAGACCGGTAGCTCCAAAGCCCAAACCAGGATTACAGGTTTGGAATTTCAACTTAGCACTTCCTTCACCTCTGGGGAGGGGAGAGGGGGCCGGAAGTTGTGTGCAGTCAACTTGATCAATCTGGCCTGTGTAATGAAACCTAAACTACAAACCAAGGCTGTTTCAGGTTCAGAGAGCCTCTGGATTGGTGAACGTATCTACGTGCCAGGAGAGTGGTACACCCCAACTGCATGGGACAGAAGCTCCTGCACTCAGGCCTTCCCAGACCCTTCCACATGTATAACCTCTTCATCTGGCTATTCATGCAGACCCTTATGGTAAACCAGTGAACATAAGTAAAGTGGCTTCCTGAATTCTGTAAGCCACTCTAGCAAATCATCAAAGCTTGAGGGTGGGTCATGGGGACCCCCAGTTTATAGCCAGTCAGCCAGAAGTACGGGTGGCCCAGTACTTATGACTGGTGTCTGAAGAGGGGGCAGTCTTGTGGATCAGAGCCTTTGAACCTGTGGGGTCTGTGTGCTAACTGCAGTTCAAGTTCATGTCTGAATTTGATTGAGTTGAATTGTGGTACACCCAGTTGATGTTGGAAAGTTAGAGAAGAATTAGAAAAGACACCATAGTTTTGGTGTCAGAAGGGCAAAAACCTCTCAGTAAAAGAAAAACCAGTAAGCTTGAGTTTTGATGGTCTCAGCAGTTCAGAGCTCTAGTGGGGGTTGGAGGGTGATGGTCCTTAAGGTTTGAGTTGGCTGGTGAAGGTGAGGGGAGCTCTGAGGGGCACTCGCAACCAGTGCAAAGAGGGTAAGGGCCCTAAACAGAGCAACTGAATAGCTGCAATGGGAGTCTGTGCCTGGGACAGAGCTGGCAGAGCAGGAGAGAAGCTAGGTGCACACAGCCAGGAGAGTTGCTCAGGCCTCAGATCTGCCAGTGGGATGGAGGCACTTGCTGTCCCCTGTCCACAAGACTTGCCTGCTCTCTTCTTGCTGCTTCTGCCCAGCATCCCCTCCTTCCCGGCATGAATCTCTTTAGTGGGAGGGTGACACGGGCATCACTGGGTCCAAATCTATGGACCCAGCTCTGGGTGTTGGAGACTCAGTACATGACTGTGCCTGTTTACAGTCAGCCTGTTCCTTCTCTGCTCTGATCATAGAATGACTGGGCCCTGAAGACTGTGTTCCCCTGCCTCTGGGGTCTTCTGAATTCCTGCTAGGCTTGGCCAAAGAGAGTGCAGGAAGAAGGTTAGAGGATGGGAGAAGAGAAACCGCCTGCCTCCCTCCCCGCCATGGGCTGCACTGCCTGCTGCAGCTCCAGCTTTTGTTGGCGACCTCAGTCCCTGGGCTCCAGTAACACACACCCCTCTCATTTGTCATGCTCATTTAGGGGTGCTAGTAGCTTCCCGCTGTAAACTTTGGGTTATTTTAAATGTCGTCTCTTTGGCTTCTCCACTTCTCTAACACCTGTGTAACTGGCTCCGTGCATTGTATTCCCTCTGTTGTAAATACTTGTACTGGGTTTCACTTTTCTTCATTAGATCCTGTCTACATAAGTATCAGAACTTTGTTCTGAAGCCTTCAGAATAAAAGGAAAGTGTTCTAGAAGTTGCTTTGAACGTATTAACAGTGATTAATGGCAACCGGAGTCCTAAACACTCAAGGAAATGCCAGTTTTTTATTCCGTGACCTTAAAAGCACATTGTAAAAACCCCTTTCTTTTTCAGCAGGACTTTTAACTTCTTATGTTTCTAATCAGAATTTGTAAATCATTTCTTATTTCTTATGGATTCCTGATTGATTTCTGTTCTCTCCCTAGAGAAAGTTTAGGTAAAAGATTTTTCTCCCCATCCCATGTTTATTTTACTTAGCTGAGGTTATCACAGACAACTTTGATATAATCCTTCTCAAAGTGAGATGTTTTCATGGCTGGCAACTTGCAGCAATTCAAGAAGGGTCTGTATAAGTTTTCTGTGGTTGCTGTCATGAATTACCACAAACTTGGTGGCTTCAAACATCATACATTTATTCTCTTAAAGTTGTGGAGGCCAGAAGTTCAAAATGAGTCTTACCCTAAAATCAAGGGTCAGAAGAACTGGTTCCTTCTACAAGGGACAATCTGTTCCTTGTTTATCCTAGCTTCTGGGGGCCACCAGCATTCCCTGGCTTGTGACCACATTAGTTCGGTCTCTGCTCTGTGGTCATATCGCCTTCTCCTCTTCCAAGTCTAATTTCTCTTTGCTCCCTTCTTATAAGCACACTTGTAGCTCATGTGTGTGTGACCCACAACCTGGATCTCACAGCCTGGCACAGAGCAGACAGTCGGGGAACATGAATTGTTTTGACTCAACCAAGCAGATAACCTTGTTCTCATTTCATCAGAATACCCTAGTTCCCAAGTTGCCATTCAAAAGAATCATGTAAATTATGTTGGTTTTCTTTCTCAACATCCTACCTGGTGGTTGAGAATGAGCCCCAGTATTCCCTGCACACTCACATGTGTGTGTGTTTATTACATGTGTACACACATGGACCTTTCCTACAAGGTGGACTAGTCAGGGGGTTGACAGCTCCCAGGAATAAAGTTTACCTTTTTAAACTTCTAATATTTATTTATCTATTGGCCACACAATGAAGCTTTCAGGGTCTGAGTTCCTGAACCAGGGGTTGAACCGGGACCCAGCACTGGAAGCTTGGAGTCCTAACCACTGGACCACCAGGGAACTCCCAAGTTCACCTTTTGAGAAAACAAAACTACTCTTCTTTCCCTCATCTTCCCAGGGCCATTTTGTCCTTTCCAGGGAACAACCATTCACATCCTTGGGAAATCAGAACCCACTTCTGGAATTCTTGGCAACCGGTGGCAGAATTCCAGTGGGTGGAGGTCATGAAACTTTGGCCCGTGGGGATATCACCTGTGTGATATCACCTGTGTCTTTGTTAACAGCTTGCAAGGAAGAAATTCCTCATGGGGTGTGATTACTTATTCCCAGCAGGAGGAGAATTAAGACACAAGCTCTCAGGAGATAGGAAATGAATGTACAGTTGAGATAATGCAGTACACTTTGGATTAAGCAACCTACATTCAGACTTCAGGATTCAAAGTGACCGTTCTACCAATGAATATTTAACTCTTTTAAAATTCAGCATGGTGGCAAACCATTGCACACATGTCTTTCTGGGTAGAGGTCTAACCTTTCTGTGGAGAGGCCTGACCTCTGGCTGACCTCCCTGACTGAACAACACCTAGGAGAGGACACAAGGTATGAAAGCTGACTCTCTAGCCTGCCTGGACAAGGAATGTGGAAGGGCAATACCAGCAGAAGGAAGGGCATGGCCAGTGGGGACAGACTGAACCTGAGCTCTTGCTGTGCCTTGGAAGGGCCAAGCGGGTAGTAGTGTTAGAGCCAGGCCACAGGCCACAAGGAAGAAGTAGAACCACCCCTCCCAGTGAAACCCTCTCACAAGAGGCTGAGACACTTAGCTCCCAGAAGGAGCCATGGGGAGCCATGGCAGATAGAGTAGGGAGGAAGGGACAAGGTCAGGGCCCCAAGCTCAAAAAGTCCCTCTGTCATCAGTTTAGAAACATGCTGGGGGAGACAGTTAGGGGTCTTTGCGGGGTCCAGTCAAGAGACCATATGGCCTCACCAAGAAGATGGAGCCTTCGATAGGAACTCTGGGTCACCCCTCACATAAGTGCCCCATGGGCCTGGATTACCATGAAACTCAGATCAAGGGGGGCTTCACTGGTGGCTCAGTGATAAAGAATCCGCCTGTCAATTCTAGAGACACAGGTTCAGTTCCTGGGTCAGGAAGATCCCCTGGAGAAGGAAACAGCAACTAACTCCAGTATTCTTACCTGGGAAATCCCCTGGACAGAGGAGCCTGACAGGCTACAGTTCATGGAACTGCAAAGAGTCCAATATGAATGAACGACAACAGCAGATCAAGGGAGCAGAGGAAAAGAGAGAAAAAGAGAGGAAAGGCACTGTACTCTTGGGGTGTTGAAGTGGGGAGCTGTGGTGTGGTGGCAGGAGTGTGGGCCTAAGACAAGCAGACCTAGTCACCCAGCTGCCCTTTGTTTTCTGAGATGCATCACTATGCCTTCCTTATCTTCCCTGGTGGCTCAGATGCTAAAGAATCTGCCTGCAATGTGGGAGACCCAGGTTCGATCTCTAGGTTGGGAAGATCCCCTGGAGAAGGAAATGGCAACCCACTCCAGTATTCTTGCCTGGAAAATCCCATTGACAAAGGAGCCTGGTGAGCTACAATCCGTGGGGTCACAAAGAGTCAGACACAACTGAGCAACTAACACACACACGTGCGCGTGCACACATACACACACTCTGCCTTCTGGCGGGGCTTAGACCCACCCACCTACCCACACCCCACCGTCTCTAGAGTGGGGATGACACCCACCTCCCAAGGCTGTAATTGGCAGGTGTCCGGTCCAGGCCAATGCTCCTGCATATTTGCTTGTTCCTCTCAGTCTCCCTCCCACACCAGGGTCAGGAAGCAAGGTTGTGCACCTCGACAAATACCAGTGAGAAGGATGCTGGCCTGTGTGGGAGTAGGGTGCAGCAGGGTCTCAGGAAGCCAACCAAGGGGCTGCTGCACATACATGCTGGCCCTCGAGAGCCCTGGATGAGGGAAAGGAGTTGGTTGGGCAGCGACGCAGATGCAGCAGCAACCCCCTCCCTCACCAGAACACCTGAGGCCTGGAGCTGATGGGCTTATGGCTTCTGCTTCCACAGCCCCCATCTTGGCAGCAGAAGGGTTAAAATCCAGATGCTGGGCCTTGTTTAGGAACAAAAATGTGGCACTGAAGTGAACTGCTGCAGGCACAGAGAGTGACAGTGTCCTGGAGGAACAAGAGACAGCCTGTCCTCAGCCCAGCTCAGCCCTCACACACAATCCGGGTGCTGACATAAGGAGATCAGGAGAAATAGCTGCTGTCCTGGTTCAAGGCCTGCTGCCAGCCTCGAGAAACCATCCAGTAGGCCAGGCTGTGGTGTTCAGCTGTAGGTCCAGTTTTGTGTTCAGCTTTTATATTATTGCTCCATGTAATTAGGTTTGATTGCTTTATGTTTTGGAAAAATAATGAGAAACATGCAGTCTTACGAGACTCATCTCGTCCTGGTCCCACAGTGTCCGACTGGTTAAAGTGGTTTTTGTTTTATAATTTTATTTATTTATTTCTGGCTATGCCGGATTTTCTCTAGTTGTGGCAAGTGAGAGCTACTCTCTAGTTGTGGTACACGGGCTTCTTTTTGCCATGGCTTCTCTTGTTGCAGAGTACAGACTCTAGGGTGCATGGGCCTCAGTAGTTGGGGCTTCCAGGCTCTAGAGCACAGACTCAATAGTTGCAGCACACGGGTTTCGTTGCTCTGTGGTTTGTGGGATCTTCCTGGATCAGGGATCAAACCTGTGTCTGCTGCATTGGCAGACGGATTCTTTACCACTGAGCAACCAGGAAAGCCATGGTTGAGATTTTTAAGAAAAGTATTTTAAATGTTTTTGGTTGAGGATGGCTTCTTAACATTCTTCTTCTTTCAATTTAAAAAGCAGAAGAGCTGGCACAGGTTCCCTCAGCTTTTGGCCGAGGTGGCCAGCCTTGGCAGCTGCCCAGGCACCTTCTTGCTTGGATGGAAGTTGGGTTGGGCAGTCAGAGGCCTCCCTCCCATCAATGCCTCAAGGAGCCAGGAGTGGAAGACTTGGTCACTTTGCCAGCTCAGCGTTGTTCACTTGAAGATCTGGTTGTGCCTTCCTGAAAGGTTTGCAGTGACACTTCCCCTCCTCACCAAAATCATTCCTCTGAGCCTTGAGGCTACAGGACCTTCAGCCTTGCTTGCTCTGATGTCTGGTTCTGATGAGGACAGTACTTCCCTCTCTCTGGTGATGGGGTCAAGAGGAAAGGGCCCTGGATTGGAGTCACAATGTCTGAGTTCAGTTCTCTTATTAATCAGTTGTGATGCAGATCACTACCTGGAGTGATCCAGGTAATGATCCAGCTACCCCTGCCCTTAGCCTCTTTTTTGGGCTTCCCTGGTGGCTCGGATGGTAAAGAATCTACCTGCAATGCAGGAGACCCAGGTTCAATCCCTGAGTTGGGAAGAGCCTCTGGAGTAGGAAATGACAACCCACTCCAGTATTCTTGCCCGGAGAATTCCCTGGGGCAAGTAGCCTGGCAGGCTACAGTCTATAGGGTCACAAAAAGTCAGACACGACCAAGCGTCTAACACTTTTACTTTTTAGTCTGTTTACCGGAAAAATGAACTCAATGGCACAACTCCATGGGGCACCTAGAGGATGCAAATAATTTAGTGAAAACACAGGTAGGGACCTCCCTCCATGCTGGTCCCTCATCCCCCTAGCACGATGGGACTTGATTGCACTGTGCGGGGTACCACGTCCTGTCTTTGGTCCCGGTGGTTCTGGGGCAAACTCCAGAGGAAACAGGGCTTGAGGAGGCCGCAGGAAGGTCTTGGAGCAGACTACTTTGGGATGTTCAGCTCCCAGCATACAGCAAGGGTGGCCGTGTAAATGTTAGCACAGTGTTGGTGGTGGTCTGGATTTCAGCCATTCTAATCGGTGTGCAATGATTTCTCGTTTTAATTTGCATTCCCCTGCTTATATATGATGTGGAACATCGTTTTATGTGCTTATTTGTCATTTAGTGTATCTTCCTTGAAGTGTCTATTAAGGTCTTTGCCTGCTTGCTTAGTCAGTCGTGTTCGACTCGGTGACCCTTCGGAACGTAGCCCACCAGGCTCCCCTGCCCGTGAGATTTCACAGGCAAGAATACTGGAATGGGTTGCCATATCCTTCTCCAGTTAAGATCTTTACCCATCTTTTAATTGGATTGTTTGTTTTCTTACTGTTGAGTTTTAAGAGGGGTTTGTAGATTTGGGGTAACAGTGTTTTTCTTTTTAATTTTTTTTTTGTCTTCACTCGGTCGTCATTGCTTTTGCTTGGACTTCCCCTAGTTTGCTCTTCCTTGCAATGCATGAGCTTCTCATTTCAGTGGCTTCTGTTGCAGATCGCAAGCTCTAGGTACATGGGCTTTAAGAGTTGCAGGATGTGAGCTTAGTAGCTTTGGCACACAAGCTTAGTTGCCCGGCAGCATGTGGTATCTTCCTGGACCAGGGATCAAGCCAATGTCCCCTGCATTGGCAGGTAGATTCTTATCCGCTGTGCCACCGGGGAAGTCTGGTAACAGTGTTTTATCCAAGGTGTCTTGCAAATATTTTCTCCCAGTTTGTGGCTTGTCTGACAGTCTAAATCGTTGTTTTAGATCCTGCCCAGTAGAGAAACTGACAGAGTCACATGCTGACCGCTTTTGACAGTGGGCAAAAGTAAGGGATGTGTCCGAGCAAGACCAGGATCTGTGCCCTGATTTCAGCACTGAGTGTGACAGGAAATGCAAGCCAGGTCAGTGCTCAACAGAGTGTTCTTAGGGTGGGCACATGAGAACACCACGGCCCCAGGCATTTCTCACAGGGAAGCTATTAAAACTGGTATTTATGAAGATGAGGACACAATGTGGGAAAATGTGAGTCACCAGATAATGTAGCAGAGAACACAGGCCCCAGAAAGGCATGAGCTGCAATGAAAACTCCAGGAGTTATGTGCGTGAGATCATAGACTAGAAGGGAAAGCACCAAGAGTTCTGTTGGGTCCATGGACTTGAAGGTGAATTTTTCTCTTTTCCATTTTCCAAAGGAAGGATAATGGTCTAATATCATTGTTTATAACAATAACTTTTAATGAATATCTATTTATTTTTAATTGGAAGATAATTGCTTTACAATGTTGTGTTACTTCTGCCATATAATAAATAACATGAATCAGCCATAAGTATACATATTTTTCCTCCCTCTTGAGCCTCCCTCACAGCCACCCCAACCCCCATCCCACACCTCTAGGTCATCACAGAGCACAAGGCTGAGCTCCCTGTGTTATACAGAAACTTCTCACTAGCTATCTGATTTACACATGGTAGTGTATATATGTCAATGCTACACTCTTGATTTGTTCCCCCCTCTTCCCCAGCTATGTCCACAAGTCCATTCTCTAAGCTGCATCTCTATTCTTGCCCTGCAAATAGGTTCATCAGTACCATTTTTCTAGATTCCATATATATATATGTATATGTATATATATACACACACATATATATCTGTGTGTTAATATATGATATTTATTTTTCCCTTTTTGACTTACTTCACTCTGTATAACAGGTTCTGGGTTCATCCACCTCAGGTCCTCTTTGGAGAAATGTCTCTTTAGGTCTTTCAACCATTTTTTGATTGGCTTGTTTGTTTTTCTGATATTGAGCTGTATGAGCTGCTTATACAGTTTGGAGATTAATCCTTTGTCAATTGTTTCATTTGCAATTATTTTATCACATTCTGAAGGTTATATTTTCATCTTGTTTATTGTTTCCTTTGCTATGCAAAATCTTTTAAGTTTAATTAGGTTGCATTTGTTTATTTTTATTTCCATTATTCTAGAGATGGTCAAAGAGGATCTTGCTGTGATTTATGTCAAGAGTGTTCTGCCTGTGTTTTCCTCTAAGAGGTTTATAGTTTCTGGCCTTATATTTAGGTCTTTAATCCATTTTGAGTTTATTTTTGTGTATGGTGTTAGGAAGTATTCTAATTTCATTCTTTTATATATAACTGTCTACTTTTCCCAGCACCACTTACTAAAGAGGCTGTCTTTTCTCTCCATTGTATATTCTTGCCTCCTTTGTCAAAGAAAAGCTGCCCATAGGTGTGTGGGTTTATTTCTGGGCTTTCTTTCTTGTTCCATTGATTTATATTTCTGTTTTTGTGCAAGTGCTATACTGACTTGATTACCGTAGTTTTATAGTATAGTCTGAAGTCAGGAAGGTTGATTTCTCCAGCTCTGTTTTTCTTTCTCAAGATTGCTTTGGCTAGTCAGAGTCTTTTGTGTTTCCATACAAATTATAAAATTTTTTGTTCTAGTTCTGTGAAAAATGCCATTAGTTATTTGACAGGGATTGCACTGAATCTGTAGATTGCTTTGGGTAGAATAGTCATTTTCCCAATATTGACTCTTCAAATCCAAGAACATGGTATATTTCTCCATCTATATGTGTTGTCTTTGATTTCTTTCATCAGTGTCTTATTGTTTTCTGCATACAGGTCTTTTGTCTCCTTAGATAGGTTTATTCTAGATATTTTATTCTTTTTGTTGCAATGGTGAATAGATTTGTTTTCTTAATTTCACTTTCTGATTTTTCATTGTTACTGTATAGGAATGCAAGGGATTTCTGTTTATTAATTTTCTATCCTGCAACTTTACTAAATTCATTAATTAGCTCTAGAAATTTTCTGGTGATATCTTTAGGGTTTTCTATGTATAAGATTATCTGCAAACAGTGAGGTTTTACTTCTTTTCCAAACTGGATTACTTTTATTTCTTTTTCTTCTCAGATTGCCATGGCTAGGACTTCCAAAAGTATGTTGAATAATAGTGGTGAGTATGGGCACTTTGTCTTGTTCCTGATCTCAGAGGAGATGCTTTCAGTCTTTACCATTGAGAATAACGTTTGCTGTGAATTTGCTGTATATGGCCTTTATTATGTTGAGGTAGGTTCCTTCTGTGCCCATTTTCTGGAGAGGTTTTGGGTTTTTTTTTAATATCATAAATGAGTGTTGAATTTTGTCAAAAGATTTTCTGCATCTATTGAGTATATCATATAGTTTCTAACTTTCAATTTGTTAATATGGTGCATCACATTAATTCGAATGTTGGTACATTTACTATGGTCCCAGAGGTCTCTTGAGACTGGCCTCAACTCTTTTCATCCTTTTTTCTTTATTGTGCTCTTCAGCAGTTATCTTCCAGCTCAATTATCCATTTTCTGCCTCAGTTATTCTGCTATTGATTTCTTCTGGATTATTTTTAATTTCAGTAATTGTGTTGTTTGTCACTGCTTGTTTATTCTGTATTTCTTCTAGGTCCTTGTTAAATGTTTTAAATGATGTTTGCATTTTCCCCTTACTATTTTCAAGATTTGGGATCATTTTTAACATAATTACTCTGAATTCTCTTTCAGGTAGCTTGCCTATTTTCTCTTTGTTTATTCGGTCTTGTGGTTTTTACCTTGTTCCTTTGTCTGCATGATATTTCTCTGACATTTCATTTTTGTCTAACTTACTGTGTTTGAGGTTTCCTTTCACCAGGCTGTAGGGTTGCAGTTCTTGCTTCTGGTCTCTGCCCCTAGTGGGTGAGGCTGGTCTTGTGACTTGTGTAGGCTTCATGTTGGGAGGGGCTAGTGCCTGCATTCTGGTGGGAGAAAGTGAGTTTTTTTCCTTCTGGTGGCCAAGGCCGTGTAAGGTGGTGTATTTTGTGGTGTCTGTGGGCAGCCTGACTGCAGATGGTTGGGTCTGTGTTCCTGTCTGGCTTGTTGGGTGGTGTATCCAGCACTGGGTGCTGTAGACAGTTGGGTGATGCTGGGTCCTGGATTTGGGTGGACGCCTTTGTGGGAGTTCACATTGATTAATACTCTCCCAGGGTCAGGAGTTCTCTGGCGGTCTAGCATCTGGACTCTGTGCTCCCATTCCAGAGGCTCAGGCCCAACTTCTGGTTGGGGAACCAAGACCCGCCCTCTGAAGCCATTTGTCATGGCAATAAAGAGGGATTAAAACAAACACACACATGCACACACAAAAAAATGAAACCCAGACAAATGGTAAAAGCAAAATCAGGCAAGCAGAAACAAAACAAAGGAACATACATACACATTCATACAAACACACTAAAGAAACCAGAACAGACTAAAGAAAACAAAGTACAAGAGTGACCCAGTGAACAAAAGAAACCAAAAAAATGATATCAACCAGTTAAAGCAAACTAACTAAAAGAGAAAACAAAACCAAAGGAGAGTGCTGAGGAATAAAGCAATGAAAACAAAACAAACAAAAATGGTGGAAAAGTTAGAAAAGTAAAGTTAAAATAGAAGTACATTAAAAAGATCTATATATATTGAAAAACAACAAAAAAGAACCAAAAATTTTTAAAAAAACAAAACAAAGGATAAAAAACACAAACCAGCAGAAAGTCAAATAAAAGTATTAATAGAAATATATAAAAAATTAAAAAGTGTGATTTTAAAAATCCCCAATGCCTAAATAGAAATTTATGATAATAAATACAATAACTACAACTGAGAAAAAAAGAGAAAAGGAAAAGAAAAAAACAGAACAAAATAAACATAAAAAAATAATAACAAATATTTTCCTGCAGTATCAACTGTCAGTGTCCTTGCCCCCACTGTGAGCTACAGTCCACCTCCACCTGCCTCGGAGGCCCTCCAGTGCTGGGGAGGGCTGGTGTCGGGACCTGCTGTAGGGACAGCTCAGACTCTAATCTGGCCCTACTCCTGCATGTGCTTACCTCCCATGTCCACAACTTCCAGAGCTAAAGTGTTTTCATTTGTGGGTACATTGATAGTCCTTTTATACATTCCATAGACCCAGAGCCTACCTAGTTGATCATGTGGACTTAATCTGCAGCTTGTGCAGCTGATGGAAGATTTTCGATCCTCTTCCTTAGTTGCTGTGACCCTGGAGCTTAACTGTGGTTTTATTCCCACCTCTGTGTAGGGGCCTTCCACAGGAGTCTCCTCTGGAGGCTGCCCTGGAGGACGTGGGTCTGCCTCAGTAAGGACAGGACATGGAGGTGGCAGGGCTGCTTGGATCATGGGGACGCTGGTGGCACGTGGTGCACAGGGAAGCCGGTGGCCACGAGCCGGGAAATATGGCTCTATTAGAGTCTTTTCTAGCCTCTGGCGGTTGGCACTCAAAGGGCCACCCTGGCTGGTCCTTCTCTATTATGTATCTGCCAGTCCCAGCACGTGAGGAGAGAAAGGCTACGATGGTGAGTCCATCCCCTGTATGTGACTCAGCAGTAGCACCCCGCTTCCTTGCTGAGTTTTCCTCCAAAGGCATTCCCTGCTGTGAATTTCCTCACTCCTGTTCCCTCGAGCCGTCTCCTGCAGTCAACAGCAGTCTTTCCCCAGAATTGCTCTCCAGTCTCCACGCTCCATGGAGAAGGAAATGGTAACCCACTCCAGTATTCTTGGCTGGAGAATGCCATGGATGGAGGAGCCTGGTGGGCTGCCATCTATGGGGTCACACAGAGTCGTACATGACTGAAGCGACTTAGCAGCAGCAACAGCAGCTCCACGCTCCTGCTCCCAGCTACCCTGCACATCAGTGGACACGTATCACTGTCCAGGGTATGTAGGGCCTTGGCACGGATTGTCTGTGTGGTTCTCACTCTATTCAGACTATCACAGATCAGCTGCCTCACCCTCCGACAGCCTCAGATGCTTCCCTTCCATCCCAACCAATTTCACCAGATGCAGGAATCTCTCCCCTCCTCCAGCCCCCCAACACCTGGGCACAGGTCTGGTCCTGCTGGCTCTCCTCCTCCTTCTCCCTTCCTTCTTTCGTCCTACCCAATTACGCGTGGATTCATATAATCCTTTCCAGTGGTCAGGGACTTCTGCCAGTATTTAGCCGGTGTTCTGTGAGAGCTGTTGTATCTGTACATGTATTCTTGATGCATTTGTGGGGAGAGATATGCTCCACATCCGCCTACTTTTCCACCACCTTGTCTGAAGTCACATCAGTCCTGTCCGACTCTCTGCAACCTTCTGAACCATAGCTCTCCAAGCTCTTCTGTCCATGGGATTTTCCAGGCAAAAATACTGGAGTGGGTTGCCATTTCCTTCTCCAGGGGATCTTCCCAACCCAGGGATCAAACCTGCATCTCTTAAGTCTTGGGCATTGGTGGGCAGATTCTTTACCACTAGCACCACCTGGAAAGCCCCCGGGACAACTATTTATTTAAAACAACTGATTCCTGAAGCTTCTGCTGCCATTCTTGACCACGCTAACCATGAGTTCTACAGTGGCATTGAGGGAAGAGCCAGGAATGGGAGCTCCCCCTAGCTGTAACCCCATGCTCTGGAAAGAATAGAGAAAGGAATTCCTGCCCTTGAACTGTGGGGCCTCCCTGGGGGTGTATTCAGGGAAACAGGAAGTAGGTGGGGGGAGCTGGTTTCTTGCCCTCTGTCACCTGTGACCACTGTGACACTGTGCTTTCAGGGCAGAAATGTCTCATGCTTTCTCAGTTGGCTGATATCAAAGCATCTTTCCAAATAAAAGCTGAGGCCAGATAACAAACCAGTAATTGGAGGCATGCACTGATGGTGGCTCCTGTGTTTTTTAAAATTGAAGATGACCCCCCCCCACGCAATAATTCAGTGTGTTTCATCTCAGCTCCTCCAAGGCTGCCTACAGACCCACACTCTACATTAATTGAGCACCCATTGCATGCCAGACACATGCTAACTGTTTCCACGGCTGTCATATCATTTGATTTCCACCCATCTCAAAACAGCCTGTGGTGTCAATGTGAATATCGCTATTTTACAAATGAGGAAATTGAAACAAGCAGTAAGACTGGAAAAGACTACCCCTTTGCACAGCTTTAAACTTTACAGAGAGCTTCATTTTTTTCTCTCCTGGTTTTCTCAATGATCCTGCCAGAAATTCATTGGAATCCCTACTCTACAAAGGAGGAAACTGAGGATTAGAAAGAAGGGGCCCCAAGGCAAATAAGTAGTAAGTAAAGATAGACTCCAGAGAAGGGCATGGCAACTCACCCCAGTATTCTTGCCGGGAGAATCGCATGGACAGAGGAGCCTGGCAGGCTGCAGTCCATGGGGTCACAAAGAGTCAGACACGACTGAAGTGACTTAGCACACACACACGAAGACAGACTCACACCGCCCCAGTTGGTTTCCATTTCTGCTTCTTTCTACCCTGACACTACTTCCTGAGAAGGAAGTAAAGGCAGGACCCCTCTTTGGTTTCCTCAAATGAGAAGGGTACCTTAGGTTGTTTGCTGAAGCCTTCGCACTGTACATTTTTACACCTCAGTTCTCATTGACTCCTCGAGATGACCTGTGAGAGTGGACCAGGGAAGAGACTACAATCTGTGTTTTACAGATGTTGTGTCTGAAACTCAGAGGATACATAACTTGCATCTAGCTGGCAGTATTAGAACCAGACCCATAACTATAACCACTCAGATTTAACTGAGGAATTATTATTTTAAGGAAGAAATTCAAGGACCCTTAATCCTGACCTGTAGAACACCAAGTGACTACAACCACCTAGATAGTTCAGTTCCGAGAGTTATTAGAATGTCTTGTCCTTGCCCTAACACTGACTCCAGAGAAGAACATTAAATGTTCTCTCTCCAATTGATGTGTACTGCCTCTTCCAAGGCAGTGACAAAGCAGAGAACACAACTGGGACCTGGATCAAAGGGTTTTCCCTGAAGCCTCGCTGTTCTGTCTGTGTCCAGTGGAACAAGCACTCACCATGGGCGAGCGGGCCAGATTTTAGATTCACAGGACATTTCCTGCCCAGTGCAGTGAAGCTGCTTTAACAAGCAGTTTCATGGCCTTTGTCTTGGAGAGGATTGTAGAATTGCTTTGGCATGTAACACAGGGGAAGCCACTGTGAGTGAATCAATGAATGCACGATGCTGAAACTAACATTTGTTTGCCTGCAGTGAGGCTGCGTGATTTAGTTCCAGGCCACCACCTTGCAGCAGAGAGTGAGCAGGACATTCCTCCAACTATGATGTCATCACTGCTGCAGACAGGAGAAGGCTGTGGTTTCTGATATTTAGCTGTGTGATGGGTTAAGGAAGCCACTGAGCTCTGCCAAGCCTCAGTGCTGCTGCTGCTGCTAAGTCGCTTCAGTCGTGTCCGATTCTGTGCGACCCCATAGATGGCAGCCCACCAGGCTCCCCTGTCCCTGGAATTCTCCAGGCAAGAACACTGGAGTGGGTTGCCATTGCCCTCTCCGGCCAAGCCTCAGTGTCCTCATGTAAAATGGGCTTTTCCCACCTCTTGGTCCTCAGCCCTCCTAATTATCTGCTCGATCAGGAGGGTGGGAGCGCCAGCTACACCCTTCCCTGAATCTCAGTCTCTGCCGTTCACAGACATCTCTGCTCGGAAGGAACGAGCATCCTGACCTTAATATCCTGAGCGTGATCGTGATACATAGAGCCAGGTGCCCACCCTGCTGGCAGCCTTCACTGCCCCAGTCTCTTTGTGGTACAATAAGGACAGTAAATGTCCCTAAAGGATCACTGTACTAGGTGAGCACCAAATGAAGGGAGGGAACATGCTAGGGCTTTCATGTGTTTATGGTTGCATTTTTATGTAGAATCATCATTTAATTATAAATACTACAAGTGCTGTTTCATGTCATGATGACATACTCAGGCAAGGGCTGAAGGACAAAGAGCAAACACACCTAGAAATGCAGAAAGTCCATATTCCCAGCATCTTGGTAACCATTAGGGTGATGACAAGACACACAAGCTTGTCAGGGATGAGTTAGCGGGATTTGCGGGGGGTGTTAACACGTCCTGCTCAACCACCTCCCAGGAGCTGTGACTTGGTATGCCTACCAGGTGGGCCACACTTGGGCACAGCCAGCCTCTGAATGGTCCATGTGGCCACTGCCTGCTGGCTATTCTGTCCCTAGGTTCCCAGAGCTGAATGTCTCCTCCAACTTGATTTTTGCCTCTAGTTGCTTAGGAGACTGTTGCTCTCAAGCCTGTTTTTTTGTTTGTTTGTTTGTTTGCTTGTTTTTGTTTTTGTTCTTTCGGCCTTTTTTTAGCAAAAGTTGATACCGCTTTGGAGCAAGTGCAGCTGGGAAGTAATGTTTCCATGGGGGAGGGGAGACCTTTGTACCTGGAAGATGTCTAGTGTTTGACAGTCCCTTCAGACAGCGCTGTTCTTCACAGAGCTGGGAACTGTCCCCCCCTTGGAGCACCAGCAGCTCACATGTTACACAAATGCTGTATGCTTCTAAATCTTGGTGGAGACGTGGGGATGGGGTTAGCTAGCTTTTTATACAAACTTAGGACTGGGGAGCGTGGAGAGCCCTGAGATCAAGCCCAGGTCCTTATTGTACAAGAGAGACAGACCTGGAGGGAAGGGGTGAGTCCACAGTCACCTACAAGGAGCTGTCTGCTCAAGACAAGCCCCTGGCAGCCCCTGCACCATCTTTGTGCTGTCTCTCCACTGTCCTCAGCTTCAGACTTGCCCCCAGTCTGTCCCACTAATGCAGTGAGCCTCACATCCTACTAACCAAGGGCAGCTGGGGGGGGCCTCTGCAGAAGCCTGTGACACCAGGGGAGGGGTCATCTCATGCTGAGACTTTAATTCATCATCAAATTCAGCTCCCAGAGCAGATGTAACTATCTGCATTTTATAGAGGAGGAAGCAAAGCTCAGAAAGACTGAGTGATCTAAGCTAGACCACACAGCTAGTAAAGGCTTGGGAATCCAGACCCTTCCAATGTCCATTCAGCCGACTCTCCAACATGTTTATTCTTCTATAGAAAAACATTTTCCTCATGGAACATACTCATTAGTCAGGCAGTATCTGTAAGATCATGACTGTTGTTACTGAACACTGTGGAAATTTTTAACACTTACAGAACCTTTTTCTCAGCCTAAACTACTTATTCAGCAGATAGTGTTTTCAGCTTCCCAGTAAACAAAGAACACTAGTTATCGTCTCCTGGGTTGAGAGTCTGTGACTGCCCTCTGGGGGAGGGGAATTCTGTTTTTATTTCTGCTTCCATGGGGCTTTTTCCTTGAGACTGGAATTCTGTCTCATGTCCTAAAAATAAAGTGAAAACAGCGAGGGCCCTCTGAGTTCAGCCCTCCCCACAGGGGGCATGACAACCCCCAGAAGAGCCCAGTGTTTCCCATTTTGGGGGACGTTCTTTGCCCTTTTGAGGCCCAGAGCCCACGTTCCCCTTGTGCTGTAGCCAAACAGGAAGTAACATCTCACAGCAGGAAAGAAGGAATTAGGACCTGTTCTGTACGAAGCTGTATGCTTCTTGTTTAATCTGCACCACAGCCCCATATACATACATACATACATACATTCTGTCACTTCAGTCATGTCCGACTCTTGCAACCCCATGGACTGTAGCCCACCAGGCTCCTCTGTCCATGGGATTCTCCAGACAAGAACACTGGAGTGGGTAGCCATGCCCTTCTCCAGGGGATCCTCCCAACCCAGGGATCTAACTCACATCTCTTATGCCTCTGAATTGGCAGGCAGGTACTTTACCAGTAGCGCCACCTGGGACAGCCCCACAGAAGTGCTTTATTATCCCTGTTTCACAGAGAAGGAAACTGAGAAATATGACATTATTCCCCTCCAGTAGAGCGGCTGTAAGTGATGGACTGGGACATACACTCAACCTTGCTGACAGTTGGACTCTTTGTTGAGCCCTTCCCTGAGTCTGCAAGCAAGGCAGGGAGAAAGGGCTGAGACCCTCCAACCCCGGGGATCCGGCCGGTGCATTGAGGGAGGCAGCAGAGCACCAGAGGCAGTGCTGAGTCTGGGTCCTGCTGCCTGGGTTCAAATCTAGCTCTGCAATTTACAGCCCTGTTCTTGGCCTGTTGCTTATCTCCTGATACTTTCCTTCTCAACCTACAATAATAGTAATAATAATACTTACCTCATAGATTAAAAGAGATAACTCAGGTTAATGGTGCCTAGCACAGTGCCTGGCACAGAACAGATTTTCAGTAATTATTTATGTGTTAGGATCAATGACTTAAAGAGATGAGAATACCAGACCACCTTACCTGCCTCCTTCAAAACCTGTATGCAGGTCAAGAAGCAACAGTTAGAACTGGACATGGAACAATGGGCTGGTTCCAAATTGGGAAAGGAGTACAGCAAGGCTGTATATTGTCACCTTGCTTATATAACTTATATGCAGAGTACATCATGCGAAATGCCAGACTGGATGAAGCACAAGCTGGAATCAAGATTGCCGGGAGAAATATCAATAACCTCATATATACAGATGACACCACCCTTATGGCAGAAAGTGAACAGGAACTAAAGAGCCTCTTAATGAAGGTGAGAAAGGAAAGTGAAAAAACTAGCTTAAAACTCAGCATTCAAAAAACGAAGATCATGGCATCAGGTCCCATCACTTCATGGCAAATAGATGGGGAATCAATGAAACGGTGAGAGACTTTATTTTCTTGGGCTCCAAAATCACTGCAGATAGTGACTGCAGCCATGAAATTAAAAGACGCTTGCTCGTTGGAAGAAAAGATATGACAAACCTAGGCAGCATATTAAAGAGCAGAGACTTTAACTTTGCCAAGAAAGGTCCATCTAGTCAAAGCTATGGTTTTTTCACTAGTCATGTACAGATGTGAGAGTTGGACCATAAGGAAAGCTGAGTGCTGAAGAATTGATGCTTTTGAACTGTGGTGTTGGAGAAGACTCTTGAGAGTCCCTTGGCCTGCAAGGAGATCAAACCAGTCAATTCTAAAGGAAATCAGTCCTGAATATTCATTGGAGGGTCTGCTGCTGAGACTGAAGCATACTTCGGCCACCTGATGTGAAGAGCCGACTCACTGGAAAAGACCCTGATGCTGGGAAAGATTGTAGGCAGGAGGAGAAGGAGACGACAGTGGATGAGACGGTTGGATGGCATCACCGACTCAATGGACATGAGTTTGAGCAAGCTCTGGGAGATGGTGAAGGACAGGGAAGCCTGGCATGCTACAAAAAGTCGGACATGACTGAGTGAGTGAACAGCAACAACGAATCAGTGACTTCAGCCTTGGCATTGAATGGTTGGAAACTTGCCTCACTCAGCTCTGCTGGTCTCCCCTTGTCCTGGGGCAGTGGCCCATGGTGTGGCCTTGGCCAAGTTGAACACCACAGGCATTGCCACTCACTTTAAAAACTAATGCTGAGACCTGGATGGAAGGAGTCAAAGATCACGCAGTGTGGGGGCAACTGTGTTCTCTTCTGTCCTTTTACATTTTCTTGAGCATCTACTATGGGTCAGACATCATTCTGACCACTAAGTAGTAAATGAGGCAACAGGGTCTTTGCTCTCCTGAGCTTACATCCTAGAGAGAAGAGGCAGGGTATAAATCTACAGTTTCATGATCTAGTCTTTGCAGAATACCTGGGTCTCTACAGTCCTGCTAAAACTGAAGCCGTGTGGTTTCCTGTCTCTGACCAAAGATTCAGGGCCTGGCTGCCTCCAGACCCAGATAAGAAAAGACTGATAAATGTGTCTGAGGCTTGTTTTCAGATTCTTTCTCTGATTTTCTCATCTCCATCCTACTGCCCCCAGAAGGCCTGAGTGGGACATGAGGTTAGAATCAGCATTAAAAGTGAGTCTTTGTGGGGCTGGAGGACTGGCTGAAGAGTTAGCTAGCTGACCAGTATCCCAGCCGCAGTGGGTTTAAGTAGAGTTAAGGGTTGAAGTAGGAGGCCTTGCCTAGGGGCAGCAGGTTGGACCAGGCAACCAGGGGCAAGACCACTCAGACTGGAGGCGTATGGCTGAAATGTGCACAGGGGCTAATTCCAGTTTCTCGTTAAAGGGGCCACAAGGTCAGTCTGACCAGGAGGGCAAAATTTAGGTAAGGGCTCTAGTCCATGGAGGAACTTTAACAGGGCAAGAAAGTTAAGACTGGAGCTCAGACAAGAAAATTGAGCTAACTTAATAATTATCATGATCATGATGTTAGTAATAATAATAGCCAACCCTTACTAAATGCATAAGACCCTCGTACTTTATGTGTTCTAGCTCATCTAGTCGTCACAACCCTCTGAGTACATGCTATCATTGTTCACAGTTTTCAAAGTATGACATAAAGACACAGAGAAGTTAAGTAACTTAACCGAGTCACACAGCTTCCTGACTGACAGAGCTAAGACTCTAACCCAGTGAGGACATGGGGGCCAGGCCCTCCAGACACTGGGTCCTCCACACAGGACTGACTTCCTGCAGTCCTACTTGCTGGCAGCCTAAGCCTGTTTCCCTGGGGCTGATTCTAGTATTAGAGAGCAGCCTTGACAGAGAAACCCAAGACTGAAACATGAAGCCAAATAAATAACAGGACCTGAATAAATGTTTGTTAATTGAACTGGAAGGGGAAAATGCCATTTTCTTTGGGCCCCAGTCAGATGTTGTTGCTGCAGCCCAGGTTCAGAATGTCCTTGTTTCTGCGGGTAGTTTGTTATCTTTATCCTTAGGGTAGAGAAAAGCCACATCTGTTCCGCTAATGAACCCAGTCTCCTTGGCCTGGATGAGGGGGGCAGCAAAGGGGCAGGGGCCTAACTCCCTATAAAAACCATCTAATCAAAAAAAAAAAAGAAACCATCTAATCAGATGCTGGTGTTTCTGGGCATCCTTTCAAATGTCCCTTTATCATCGAGGCTTCGATTTCCCTCTGATACAGACCCCATGGTTTTCTGCTGTATAAGGATATCTCACTGGGGGAATGTAGGGTAGAGTGAGGGAGCAGTGCTATGGTTTTCTCCCAGATGAAGAATCCAGAAAGTTGCGTGCCTGGTTTGAAAGTGCTAGTCACTCAGCCATGTCTTGATTCTTTGCAACCCTATGAACTGTAACCTACCAGACTCCTCTGTTCATGGCATTCTCCAGGCAAGAATACTGGAGTGGGTAGCCATTTCCTTCTCCAACAGATCTTCCTGACCCAGGGATCGAAGCTGGGTCTCCTGCATTGCAGGCAGATTCTTTATCGACTGAGCCACCAGGGAAACCCATAAAAATATTGGCAGTAACTAAAAGGTTTTCATAGCAAGGAGACAGAATTTCTCAGCATTGATCCAAAGGCAACAGTTAGTAGGATCAAGCCCTCATAGTTAGATTGTGCATGTGTATGTGTGTGTCTTTGTGTTGTGTGCATCTGTGTATATGTGTCTGTCTGCACTCTCTTATGGGCTTCCCAGGTGGTGCTAGTGGTAAAGAACCCACCTGCCAATGCAGGAGAAATGAGAGATGCAAGTTCGCTCGCTGGGTCAGGAAGATCCCCTGGAGGAGGGCATGGCAACTCATTCCCGTGTTCTTGCCTGGAGAATCCCATGGACAGAGGAGCCTGGTGGGCTACAGTCCATAGGGTCACAAAGAGTCAGACGTGACTGAGCACGCACACACATACTCTCTTATGGTGTACAGGTGCCATGGGTATGATTGTATTTAGGCTGTTTGTGTGCATCCATGTCTTATGAACCACTGAGCAACTGAACAACAACAATTTATATTCAGTGAGCGAATGAATGCATGAATGAGTAAATCGGGGGGGGGCGTCTAGACTGAGTGGGGAGAATGGCATCAAGGCACCTGATGCTTAATTCCATGACCTGGCAAATTGCCTCTGAACCTCTATTCACAGTCCACAGCTGAGGGACCTTGGTATACCCTGTTTCCTTGCCACCCTTCCACCCACCTGTTGGCTGTGACATCCCCCACTCCCTGAAATTTCACTCTGGCCCTGTCTAGCACCCTTGTCTCTGCAGCAGGGCCCGCCTCTTGCAGTCCTGCCTTTGAGGAGCTCACAGTCTAATTGTCCCTCAGAAGTTTTGGCACAGATGTGGCATCATGGCGTCTGCTGACTGGCCACCTCACTGACCACCCACAAGGCCCCTCTCTCTTTGTGGAGACAGAGATGGGTTCAGAATGGAACTATCTTTAAATTTTCACCCCAAGACCTTCCCAGCAGCAGTGAACACACCTCATGCAAGCAGTGGATTTGTTTACAGTGTGTCTGAGAGGAATATGCATCCTCCTGGCTGTAGAGACTTTAGCTGAGAGTAGAGATGTTTGTGGAGGTAAGATCTAAACAGAGCAGGTGCCTCATGGAAGGAGGGGGAAGGCAGGACAGGTGGTGATCCAGAAGAGATTGGCCCTGAGCGGGGCAGAGCTGAGTAAGCCTGCAGCCTGAACGCTGAGTCTGTGGGACACATGACTGCTTGTAGACATGCACCTCATTTGGAACCCTGAATATTCATTGGAAGGACTGATGTTGAAGCTCCAATACTCTGGTCACCTGATGCCAAGTGCCTACTCACTGGAAAAGACTCTGATGCTGGGAAAGATTGAAAGGCAGGAGGAGAAGGGGATGACAGAGGATGAGATGGTTGGATGGCACCACTGACTCAATGGACATGAATGTGAGCAAACTCCAGGAGATGGTGAAGGACAGGGAAGCCTGGCATGCTGCAGTCCATGGGGTCGCAAAGAGTTGGACATCACTGAGCAACTAAACAATAGCAACTGGTTCAGCACCATGGACTTGGGGTCTTCAGCCCCCCACTGCCGACACAAACCACGTCACTCACCCTGCAAGGAAAGCTCATACTCCCCGCCCCGACCTACATACCACATAACCAACTAAATGAGGACCTCAATCAGGGAAAAGTGTGTATAACTGTTCCAAGCAGATGTCAGCATCACTGACCGGATTTTAACTTCTTCCGAGAGGGTCAGAGGCTGAATCCAAGTAGCTCTGCTCCCTGCGGGGGAGCAGAGAAAGTGGGCAGATTCTTCAACCACCAGCCCTCATCTTTTCTTGGGAGCCAAGAAACAAATCAGCCACATCTGAATTTTGGATTCCAGAAGGCTGACCCTCCCCTCACACACCACGCCACGTGGGTGGGCTCAGTAATGTTGTTTGTCTTCAGGCAGGGTCGTGGGCTATGGATTGCAGCTGCCTTAGCTGTGTTGGGGGTGTCTGAGAAGTGGACCCAAAACAGGGGGTTCTGTGTTTCTGATTCCCTGTTTCCACGTAGACATTTACCTGCCATTTGAGGAAGCAGGAAGTTGGAAGGGAAATTGTCTAGTTCTGCTTCTTCTTTTTTTTAAGAGTGTGTGTGTGTGTGTGTGTGTGTGTGTGTGTGTTATTCGTTCAGTCATGTCTGACTCTCTGCAGTCCCTTGGGCTGTAACCCACCAGGCTCCTCTGTCCACGGGATTCTCCAGGCAAGAATACTGGAGTGAGTTGCCATTCATTCCCTTCTCCGAGGGATCTTCCCGACCCAGGGATAGTTAGTAGTTAATGTCAGAGTCTGAGCACTCTCCCAGGCCCCCTCCTGGGTGGTGGTGTTGCAGAGCATAGTTCCTGCCCTCGGAGAGCTCACGCTCCCGTAGATAAATCACATGGTCGATGCTCATCTGATAGCAGTGCTGTGGCTGTGGGGGTAGCCAAAGCCACGTGATGCTGGCCCAGCACAGGAAGGTTGTCTCCACACATGAAATCCACAGAGACATCCGTGTGGCAGCCGGAGGCCCAGGACCCCTACCTCAGTACAAGTGGTGTCTTCCCATTATCTGGCCCAGGCCCGCATGTTCAGTGCCCTCCTAGTTACCCCAGTTTGAACTCCAGGCTCAGAGCAGACATAGAAAAGCTGTCACAAATACAAGTGGAATAGGATGGGATCTAAGGAGTTCCTACACATATTGTCTGTTGGTGGAAACAACCTAGATCAACTAAAGAGGAAATCCCCACCCCAACCCCCATAATAAAGCAATAGTATAGAGTTTATACAACAACAGGGCTTCCCAGGTGGCACTAGTGATAAAGAACTCACCTGCCAAATGCAGGAGACATAAGGGACATGAGTTCGATCCCTGGGTCGGGAAGATCCCCCGGAAGAGGGCTTGGTAACCCACTCCAATATTCTTGCCTGGAAAATCCCCTGGACAGAGGAGCCTGGCGAGCTACAGTCCATGGGGTCACAAAGAGTCGGACACAACTGAAGCCACTTAGCTTGCTCGCACACTTAACATGCTTTAAATTTCTTGTTGGGCTACGGTTGACTCATTACTCGTCTTTTTCAGAATTATCAAAGCTATTTTATGTGTTTTCTCCACACAAACCCTAATATTATTTTAAGTTACAAAGTAAGATTATAGATATGGTTGCTGATACCTTATCAATTTTATAGATTAATTTAAGGAGCATAAGCATCTTTCCATATTGAGTATCTGTTTAGCTCTCTAAGTCCAAGAATGCTTTCCATCATGCTTGCATTGTCAATATCCCTCAGTAGAGTCATTTTAGGTTTTCTTCCTATAGATCCTTTGAGTTCTTGTTGAGTTTAGTCTCCAGTGTTTTATCCTTTTCTTGTAGCTGTTATATAAATGGAACACTTTTCCATTATGCCTTCTAACTGGCTATTATTTGTATATGGGAATGCCATTCATTTTTTCAATATATTCTATTTATTTTTATGAAGTATAGTTGATTTACAGTGTCATGTTAGTTTCTGAGGTATAGCACAGTGATTCAATTTTACATATATATTATATATCTATTTATATATATATAATTTTTTAGATTATTTTCTCATGAGTTATTTTAAGATACTGGATATAGTTCCCTGTGCTATACAGTAGGTCCTCATTGGTTATCTGTTTTATATACAGCAGTGTGTAATAGTTAATCCCAACCTCCTAATTTATCCCTAGCCCTGCCTTCCCCTTTGGTAACCATAAGCTTATTTTCTATGTCTATGAGTCTATTTCTGTTTTGTAGATAAGTTCATTTGTATCTTTTCTTTTTAGATTTCACATATAAGTGATATCGTAAGATTTGTCTTTCTCTGCCATTCATTTTTATGTATTAAACATATATCCATCTACTTTAGTATACTCTATCAGTATTTCTAGCGGTTTTTAGTTTGTTGTCATGCACCTGAGGTATCAAAGCATACCATGTGTAAATAATTGTATTTTTCGTGCTCTACTCCAACATAGCATCCCTTCCTTTCTTGTGGCCTTCCAGAAAGCTGTTCAGTACAAGTGGAGGTGGCGTGTCCTCGCCTCGTTCCTCACTTTAATGGGGGTGCCTTGAGTGTTTCAGCATTAGGTGTGGTAACATGGTGGACTGTAGTTTGTGACACTATTTTTTTTTAATATCACAGGGGAAAGGACTCATCTGTTTCTATCTTTATCACAATGTAATAAGCCAGGCATGAATAACAAAAGTGTTTAGACATATAAAAACTTTGCCATCTGGAGATGTTAAAACACTCTCTTAAATAACTATTGGGTCAGAAAGAAAATACAAAAATTGAATCACAGTGTGTTTAGAGAGTAATCTAAACAAGAATGGAGCTGTATTAATCAGAAGTCTTAGAACATGTAACAACTTAAACTAGCTTGAGTAAAAGGGGGAATTTACTGACTCACAAAACCAAGTAGCAGGAACATCAGGGTGCAGGTGGCTTCAGAGTATGGCTGTGATTCATCCGTCATGATTTTCCAGAACAAACACAGAACCGAATATGCCGCAGACCGTACAAGCCCTTCTGGCCCCAGGGCTGCTGGTGGCCTGCGGTGCCTGTGAGGGAGGTCGAGACAGGCTCTCAGGGATGCTCGAGTGTTGAGCTGTGAGCGGGACCGCTGAGACAGAGGTATCTGGTGCAGGAGCAGCGTGGGGGATGTGGTATCAGTCAATAGTGGAAGGACCAGGCTTTGTGAATGATTTCCTTTTCTTTTCTAAACGAAAGCAAAATCAAGGGTAGCAGCATAGTGGCCTCATTCTCACACCCGCCTCGTCCTTCTATGTTTTCCTGAGTAGGAGAGGGAGGAGAGAGTTATAGCCGGTGCCCGCAGGGGAATGCAGAGGGTGTGGGCCCAGGTCGGCATGTGAACCCCGAGAGCCTCCCCGCCCTCAATGTCATGTGAGCATCTGCCTCTCTGTGGGACAGAGGAAGCCAAGGGTCTTGTTCCCAGTGATCTCCGTGTCCCTTGTAGCATCAATTTATTAAGTGCTTACTGTGTGCAGTAGGGATCAGGGATCACGGGAGTCAATGGAGGGGCCAGTCTGGGCTCACTTCATGGCCCTTCCTTTACCCCATACTCCCACCATAAATAATGACTTGTATTTCCCCAAACAATTCTTGTTATTTCATACCTCAGTGCCTTTGTATATGTTGTTCTTTCTACCTGAAATGACCTTTTCTTCCTGGCAAACCCCTCCTCCTCACAGACTAAGCTGAAGAGTCTCTTCTTCCATGAAGTGTACCATATCTCCCAAAGCTGATTTCTCTCTCCTGCGGCCACCACGGACCTGGTGCCCATCTCTACTCACTGCCCACACTGCAGCCACCTCCATGTCCCTTACTGGACCATGGCCCTTCCTTGTTAAGTGGAATAAATGAATGAATGATGATGGTGATCATTATGACCTAGCTCATTACGAAGGTGCCAACACCCAGCAGTGTGGCCACTCCTTCTGATGGGCATGGTATCCCAGGGGGTGTCTGGGAGAGAACCCCAGAACTGGAGGTGGACCTTGCTTGGCACACAGTAGGCTCTCAGTGAATGACTGCTATATCTTTCAGTTCTGACTGCTTAGCAAGCGAATGGTGGCAAGGTGAGTAGAGGGCCTTGAGAAGACACAGTACAGACACCCCAATCTGAGCCTCTGTCTTCTTTGCCTTTCTGTCTCCTGGAATCTCACCAAAGGCAAGAAAAGACCCTTTGAATTTCCCTTTAGGAAATTCTCTTGTTCTTTGAGACTTTCATTGTGAGAAGTAGCACAAGCCTGTGGTTTCAAGGCCTCAATGGCAGCCTCCCACATCTGTCACTTTCTGAGTTGCCCCAAAAGGCTGGAAGGCACCTTCAGATCTGTGCATTTTTCCACAGAAGTGTTTGTTCTTTTCTTTCCCTCGCCCTCACATTGTCTTTCCTGGAAAATGTTGCAGATGTTGGGCAAAGTTGGCACAAGGAAGGATCTTCAAACAATGACTGCACATTTCAGAGGCATCCCAGCCAGGAATCAGAGGGACCACTAGGGCCCTAAGGCTTCTCTGTCTTGGCTTTTGTTTCCAGTGGGCATACCTGATGCTCAGGCCTTGTGTCTGAAAGTAGCATTTTGCTCACTGTGAATATGGCGTACTGTGAAAAGCTGTTGGGCCTCTGGAAGCAGATGACCCAGACTCCAGGGCCTGTGCCTCTCACTGGTGAGTGAACCTCACCTATAAAATGGGAAGGATAATCCTACTCTCAAAGGGATGTTGCAAATGGGGACAGTGCATTTAAACTCTCCAAGGGGAGGAGGGAGAAGCTATATTTGTTAGCACCCATCTGTATATAAGGGAGGCACATGACGTGGTAGGTCAGAGCCTGGGTTCAGTGTGGCTCAGCCATTACTAGCTGAGAGACCTTGGGCAAGTGATTTCTCCACTCTGGGTATAAGTGTCCTCCTCACTATGTTGGGGGTAACATAAGGATTAAGTGAGATAATACTTAAAAAGCTGTGAAGACCATGTCTGGCACACAGTAATAGTTTGATGTGTCTCTGATTTATAGAAGATCTAAGTTATAGTTTTCATTCATTCACTCACTTCCTACTATTGTAATTATTCTATTACTTAGGACTGGCAATTAGTGGATACTTAATGGATTTAAAAAACAAAGGCAACTGACAATTGCAAGTTTAGCAAGGATGTGGACCACCTAGAACTCTCATAGACTGCCAGTGGGGATGCACAATATTTGGGGGATGCAAAATAGTTCAGCTACTTTGGAAAAGAGTTTTGGAAGGCAGTGTCTCACAAAGATAAACTTCCACTTCTCATATGACTCCACAATCCTACACTTAAGTATTTACCCAAGAAGAATAAAAGTTTATGTTCACACAGAAATCTGTATGAAAACATTTGTAGCATATTACTCATAATCATCCAAAATTAGAAATGACCCAAATGCCCCTCAAATGAAAACTGGAAAAACAAACTGTGGTATATCCATATAATGGAATCTCATCCAGCAATAAAAAAGGAACACACTATTGGTACATGCAATATTATCAGTTTAGTTCAGTCACTCAGTTGTGTCCGACTCTTTGTGACCCCATGGACTGCATCACACCAGGCCTCCCTGTCCATCACCAGTTCCCGGAGTTTACTCAAACTCATGTCCATCGAGTCGGTGATGCCATCCAACCATCTCATCCTCTATCGTCCCCTTCTCTTCCTACCTTCAATCTTTCCCATTAGGGTCTTTTCTAATGAGTCAGTTCTTCCCATCACATGACCAAAGTATTGGAGTTTCAGCTTCTGCATCAGTCCTTCCAATATTCAGGACTGATTTCCTTTAGGAAGGACTGGTTGGATCTCCTTGCAGTCCAAGGGACTCTCCAAGAGTCTTCTCCAACACCACAGTTCAAAAGCATCAATTCTTCAGCGCTCAGCTTTCTTTATAGTCCAACTCTCACATCCATACATGACTACTGAGAAAACCATAGCCTTGACTAGATGGACATTTGTTGGCAAAGTAATGTCTCTGTTTTTTAATATGCTGTCTAGGTTGGTCATAAGTTTTCTTCCAAGAAGAAAGTGTCTTTTAATTTCATGGCTGTAGTCACCATCTGCAGTGATTTTGGAGCCCAGAAAAATAAAGTCTGCCACTGTTTCCACTGTTCCTCCATCTATTTGCCATGAAGTGATGGAACCAGATGCCATGATCTTTGTTTTCTGAATGTTGAGCTTTAAGCCAACTTCTTCACTCTCCTCTTTCACTTTCATCAAGAGGCTCTTTAGTTCTTCTTCACTTCTGCCATAAAGGTTGTGTCATCTGCATATCTGAGGTTACTGATATTTCTCCCAGCCATCTTGATTCCAGCTTGTGCTTCCTCCAGCCCAGCATTTCTCATGATGTACTCTGCATATAAGTTAAATCAGCACGGTGACAATATACAGCCTTGATGTACTCCTTTCCTATTTGGAACCAGTCTGTTGTTCCATGTCCAGTTCTAACTGTTCTAATGCAACATTATGGCTAATCTCAAATACACTATGCTAAAATAAGGAAGCTGGACTCAGGAAGGAGAGGATGGAATGTATGGAGAGAGTAACATGGAAACTTACATTACCATATGAATAATAGATAGCCAATGGGAATTTGTTCTATGACTCAGGGAATGCAAACCAGGGCTATGTAACAATGTAGAGGGGTGGGATGGGGAGGGACGTGGGAGGGAGGTTCAAGAGGAAGAGGACATGTGTATACCTATGGCTGATTCATGTTGATATTAAGCAGAAACCAACACACACAATTCTGTAAAGCAATTATCATGCAATTTAAAAATAAGTAAATGTTTAAAAAATAAAATAAAATCCTACAGACTATGTCCTGTATGCTTCCATTTATATGACATTCTATAAAAGGCAGATGGTAGGGACATAATTGAAAGTAGGGACTCAAACAGATACTTGTTCACCCATGTTCATAGCAGCATGACTTATAATATTGAAAAGGTGGAAACAATCCAGATGTCCACCAATAAATGAATGGATTGACAAAATGTGGTCTATCATTACAACAGAATATTACTCAGCCTTTAAAAGGAAGGAAATTCTGACACATGCTACAACATGGATGAACCTTAATGATATTCTATGAAACAAGCCAGACACAAAAAGACAATCACTGTATGACTCCACTTGATGAAGGTGAAAGAGGAGAGTGAAAAAGCTGGCTTAAAACTCAACATTCAAAAAATGAAGATCACGGCATCCAGTCCCATCACTTCATGGCAAATAGATAGGGAAGCAATGGAAACAGTGACAGGCTTTCTTTTCTTGGGCTCCAAAATCACTGCAGATGGTGACTGAAACCACAAAATTAAAAGACGCTTGCTCCTTGGAAGAAAAGATATGCCCAAGCTACACAGCATATTAAAAACAGAGACATTACTTTGCCGACAAAGTTGTGTCTAGTCAAAACTATGGTTTTTCCAGTAGTCATGTATGAACATGAGAGTTGGACCATAAAGAAGGCTGAATGTGGAAGAATTGATGCTTTTGAACTGTGGTGTTGGAAAAGACTTTTGAGAGTCCCTTGGACTGCAAGGAGATCAAACCAGTCCATCCTAAAGGAAATCAGTCCTGAATATTCACTGGAAGGACTGATGCTGAAGCTGAAACTCCAATACTTCGGCTACTTGATGCAAAGAACTAATTCATTGGAAAAGACCTTACTGCTGGGAAAGATTGAAGACGGGAGGAGAAGGGGATGACATAGGATGAGATGGTTGGATGGCATCACCAACTCAATGGACATGAGTTTAAGCAAGCTCCAGGAGTTGGTGATGGACAGGGAAGCCTGGTGTGCTGCAGTCCATGGGATCACAAAGTGTCAGACACGACTGAGCAGCTGAACTGAACTGTATGATTCTACTTATATAAAGTTCCTAGAAGAGTCAAATTCATAGAGACAATTCCTGGCGGTTGCCAGAAGCTGAAGAGTAGGAATGAGGAGTTATTGTTTAATAGGAACAGAATTTCTGTGTGGGTTGATGAAAATGTTCTGGAAATAGGCTATAGTAATGGTTACACAGCATTATGAATATACTTAATGCCATTGAATTATACACTTAAAAACAGTTAAAATGGTAAGTTCTATGTTATGCATATTTTACCAGTTTAAAAAAAAAAAAAAGGGATGGAGAGGGAGGTGGGAGGGGGGATCGGGATGGGGAACACATGTAAATCCATGGCTGATTCATGTCAATGTATGGCAAAAACCACTACAATATTGTAAAGTAATTAGCCTCCAACTGATAAAAATAAATGGAAAAAAAGAAAAATTTTTAAAAAGAAAAAAAAAAAACTAGGGACAGAGAACACTGGTGATTGCCAGGGATTAAGGGCGAGAGGTAGGGTAGGATAAGGGAATTTGGGGGATGATGGAGGTATTTTGTGCCTTTACTGTCATTGTGGTCATGTGACTGTTCATTAGTCAAGAGAACTGTACACCAAAAGAATGAATTTTACTCCATGTAAATTTAAAATTAAATTTTAAAGAAGACCAGAGTCCTGCCAACTGAGCTCTGGCTCTTCATGCTGGTTCATTCAGCAAGCAAACATTTAGTAACTCCACCTGTGCCTTGGCAGAGCGCTAGGAACATGTGTCCCCTGAACCCCAGGGATGGGCGTGGAGCCCTACCCCTAGGGGTAGATCCTGAGACAGCTGAGCAGGAAGAGATGAGAACAATGCATCTTAGTATCATTTTGATAAAAATCACACCACTAAGTTTTCCCCTGGAGGCCAGTTCTGAAATCTGGTGGCCCTGCATGTTTTACTATCATTTTTTAGATAAGTATGTTTATACAGCCGCCCTTCACATCTGCCTCCTTTTGACGCTCTAGTTTTAAAAACCATCTCTGGCTTTTGTTTGGATTTGTTTTTTTAAAACTAGGAAAACAGCCCATGTTTTGGGGGCTTTCCATGAGCCTCCTGGACCTTTCCCAAGGCAAAGGCTGAGGTTTTGTCCCCCAGGCCACTGTGTTCAGCCTGCTGTCAGCTGCTCCCTCCCATGTTCCCAGAGATCAGATAAAAGAGAGAGTTCAATTACAAGTGAGGGAGGCTGGCTTCAACAAAACAGAGAAAGTGCTGACTCATGAAACTTAAAGGCCCAGGCTGGGCTAGCTTCAGTCATGGCTGGATCCAGTAGATAATTAGTGTCTTTAGGATTCTCTGTCTCTGTCTTTTCCTCCTTCTCTCTCCCAGAGTCCTGGCCCTTCCTTTAACTCCCAGCCTCTTTCCTCTGTACCGACCACTCACAGCCACAGCTCCTCAGTTAGGCTCTAGGGAAACTGACCGCACTCCCTGTGGTCATTTTCCTTTCATGATTTTCCTCATGAGAAGCGATTTGTCAGGGTCTGTTTGGATGTCGGCATCCATGCACATAACAAGGGAACATGTCCGCCTGCTTATGCCTAGTGTGTGTCCATCACTTGCACAAGGACCTCCCTTCCTCTTCAAAGTCTCAGCCCAGCATAGCACTAAATTAAATCCACAAGCACCAGAGCCCCCATGCCACCCTGTGGAGACCGTCCAAGCCCACTTCTTCAGATCCTGAACAACATTCCAGAGAGTGACACAGAAATTGTGTCTCCATTTCTTTTTCATCCATCTATTTAACAGACCTTGCAGGAATGTCCACTATATTCCAGGCTGCGTGGGACCCAGGAGTGAAGGTGAAAAGGTTACTCCCTGCCCTGAGACCATGGTCTAAAGAGAGACAGATCTGCAGAAAAAAGCATGTTCAGGAGATCCTATTATGTAAGGACACTGGGGCCCAGAAAAAGGCCTTTTATTTCCATAGAAAAAAGTGAAATAGAAAGCCGAAATAAATTCATTTTTATAATATCTCATATTTAACTATGTTGAAGTTATAATTTCAACTGTTTGAGAATTTTTTAATGAGAAAAGAATTTTTTCTTTTTGGTTGAGTTTTACCAAAAAAGTTACATGAAAGCACAGTAAGTTTTTTTTGCAATTGAATGTCACAGCATGTCAATAAAGAGAATCACTCCCAAATCAGTCTTCAAGGGCTGCTATAATCAGTTTTCCCATAAGTCTTTCTCAATTTTCTTTTTACCTGAATCTCGCTCTTTTGAAGCGGCCATCATGTCCTTTTCCTTGGCTTGTTTCTCTGCTTCGGTCATTACCAGGCTGACTTGTCCAGAGCCAGCCCCGTCTGTGGACGTGTGATCCCAGCAGTCCTCCAACATCATGGCCATCAACTCCATGAAAGTCTGCACCTTTTAACAAGGTTTGCATTTCCTCTTGCAATGTACTTACATCGTATGATTTACAGTCACAGATAACCACTTCAAACAGCAGGTACATTTACAGCAAATAGACATCGCCCAGACACAGCCTAACAAAGACAGAGACAGAATGAGTGGGCCCAGGAGCTGGTGCTACCAGGCAGGTGTGCCTGACAGGGGATGAGCTTATAAGTGATCTGCACGGTTCTCACTGTTCCTGTGTTGTGGTATTTCGGCTTCTGTCTGTGAAGCCGCAGATATTGGATGGTCATGTGAGGACCTGCACAGTGCCTGAGAATGTTTTTTCTCCTGCAACATAAATCTGATCCACTGCAGCCTTTAGCTACTTACACCCCTGCCCAATCTCAATTCTCTAAGACCCGTTCAGTGAGGCCCCAAGGCAAGTGTGAGCTCCTAGCACAGCCCACAAGCCTTCCATAAGCTGCCCAACTTGGCCAGTCCTGTTTCTTACTGTTTCCCCATTTGGTTTATGGTGGTTCACATCTCAGTGGTTTCAGTCACACGTTCCCCTCTCCTTGAACACCGCCCCCCTTGACTCCTTTGACAGTCTTCTCCTCCTTCCAGATCCCCCCACCAAGGATCTCTTCCTCCATGAATCCTCCCTGCCCACCCTGGCAGGGCTGATTCTTCCTTCCTGTGGTTCCCACAGGCCTGGTTGTCACCACTGCCCTTGAAGGACATCTTCCTCCTTCACCAGACTCCTTGTGCCCAGGGCAAAATGCAGAATATTTATTCAATTAAAATGAAAACAGGGAGAAGTAAAAATATTCATATTTTGTACCCATGAATAGGTTTAGCATTTGAGCCTTAAAGTCTTTCCCAGGGGCCAGAGCAATAAGGGTCAGTGGGTCCCCTCTTCCCCCATGGGGTGTTGTGGTCTCCAGCCTAGGGTGCCCATACCTATGTGAACATCAGCGTCACCAGGAGCCAGTAAAACGCAGGTCCCTGGACACCTCTCCTAAAGGTTGTCCTTCAACCTGTCTGGGGTGGGGCTTAGGAGTCTGCATTTCTTGTTTTCTTTTTCTTAAATTAAGGTATAGTTGATAATGTACATGTTTCATTGCTATTCTCTCAAATCATCCCACCCTCGCCTTCTCCCACTGAGTCCAAAAATCTGTGTCTCCTATGCTGCCCTGAATGTGGGATCATCAATATCATCTTTCTAAATTCCATATGTATTTTTCTTTCTCTTTCTGATTTATTTCACTCTGTATAATAGACTCCAGGTTCAGCCACCTCATTAGAACTGACTCAAACATGTTCCTGTTTCTAACAGAGTAATATCCCATTGAAATATGTACATTACCATATGTAAAGTAGATGACCAGTGCAAGTTCAGTGTGTGAAGCAGGGCGCCCAAGCCAGTGCTCGGGGACAACCCAGAGAGGGAGGTGGGAGTGGGGTTCATGATGTGGGGGACACATGTATACCTATGGCCAATTCATGTTGATGTGTTGCAAAAACCATCAGAATACTGTAAAGTAATTATTCTCCAATTAAAATAAATTAATTAAAAATACTTTTTAAAAGATATAGTAGATTTTTCAGTATTATGTAAGTTTCAAGTGTACAACATAATTGATTCACAATTTTTAAAGGTTATACTCCATTTATAGTTATTATAAAATATATTGGCTGTATCCCCTGTGCTATTCAGTATATCCTTGTAGCTTATTTATTTTACACATAGTAGTTTATACCTTTTAATCCTCCATCCCTGTCTTGCCTCTCCCCGCTTCCCTTTCCCTACTGGTTAACACTAGTTTGCTTTCTATATCTGTGAGTCTGTTTCTTTTTTTTTATATTCACTAGTTGTTTTATTTTTTAGATTCCACGTGTAAGTGATAACATACAGTATTTATCTTTCTCTGTGTGACTTATTTCACTAGGATAATATCGTCCAGGCCCATCCATGTTGTTGCAAATGGCAAAATTTCATTCTTTTTATAGCTGAGTAATATTCAAAATATTCCAAAACAAATTAGAAATTAGCATTTCATATACCACATCTTCTTTATCCATTTGTCTATTGGATACTTAGTTTGCTTCCATATCTTTACTATTGTAAATAATTCTGCTATGAACATTGGGATGCATGTATCTTTTTGAACTAGGGTTTCTATTTTTTTCTGCTGTATACTCAGGAGTGAAATTGCTGGATCATATGGTAGTTCTATTTTTAGTTTTTAAGAAACCTCCACACTTTTCCACAGTGGCTGTGTCAAATTACATTCCTACAAGCACCATGGAAGGGTTCCCTTTTCTTCCACATCCTCCCCAAATTTGTTATTTGTGGTCTCTTTGATGATAGCCATTCTAACAGGTGTGAGGTGATATCTCATTGTGGTTTTTATTTGCGTTTCTTTGATGATTAGCAATGTGGAGCATTTTTCATGTGCCTGTTGGCCATCTTCTATGGAAAAATATCTGTTCAGATCTTCTACCCATTTTTAATCAGTTTTTTAAAAATATTGAGTTGTATGAGCTATTTATGTAATTTGGATATTAATCCCTTAATCAGTCATGTCATTTGCAATATTTTCTCCCATTCAGTGGGTTGTCTCTTCATTTGGTTGATGGTTTCCTTTGCCTTGCAAAGCTTTTAAGTTTGATTAGATCCAATTTGTTCATTTTTGCTTTTGTTTCCTATGCCATAGAAGACAGATGCAAAAAAATACTGTTCAATTTATATCAAAGAATGTTCCACCTATGTTCTCTTCTAGGGGGTTTTATGGTTTCCATTCTTACATTTAGGTCTTTAATCCATTTTGAGTTTATTTTTGTATATGTTATAAGAAAATATTCTAATTTCATTCTTTTATATGAAACCCCTCACAAGGGTTTCCCTTGTGGTTTCCCTTGTTGGTAAAGAATCTGCCTGCAATGCGGGAGACCGGAGTTCGATCCCTGGGTTGGGAAGATCCCCTGGAGAAGGGAAAGGCTACCCACTCCATTATTCTGGCCTGGAGTTCTTACATTTAGGTCTTTAATCCATTTTGAGTTTATTTTTGTATATGTCATAAGGAAATGTTCTAATTTCATCCTTTTATATTTAGCTATTCAGTTTACCCAACACGTATTAAAGAGACTATCTTTCCTCATGGTATATTCTTGCCTCTTTTGTCATGATTAATTAACCATAAATGTGTAGGTTTATCTCTGGGTTCACTGTGCTGTTCCATTGGTCTATGGGTCTGTTTTTGTGCCAGTACCATGCTGTTTTGATGACTGTAGCTTTGTAATACAGTCTAGGAGTCTGCACTTCTTAATAAACCATGCCAAGAGGTGAAGCAACTTAATCTGGTTTAGACCTATCAGGGTGAGTCAGTGGCCTCCAGTGTACGCTAGTACTGTCGAGTGACTTAACTGTGCTCATTTCCTGGAGCTGCTGAAACAAATTGCCATAAACTTGATGGCTTAAAACAAGGCAAATTTATTCTCTTGCAGTTCTAAAGGGTTAGACAGGCCTTGAGGGGTTAAAATCAAGGTGTCAGCAGGACTGGTTCCTTCTGGGGGCTCTAGAGGAGAATTTTAGAAGCTGCCTGCATTCCTTGGCCTATGGCTTCATCACCTCAGTCTTGACTCTGTCCTCATATCACCTTCTCCTTTCTGACCTCCTGCTTCCTTCTCATAAGGACCCTTGTGATTACACTGGGTCCACTTGGATAATCCAGCATATATTGGTGGATCATGGTGTCATGATATTTAATTTAATCACACCTGCAAAGTCCCTGTAGGTATTTTTGTAGGTATTCCTTTCTCAGTACTGCCACAACAAAGTACCACAAACTTGGTGGCTCAAAACAGCAAAAAGGTGTTTTCTCCACTCTTGAGACCAGAAGTCTGAAATCAAGCTATAGGCAGGGCCATGTTCCCTCCAAAGGCTCCTGGGAAGAATCCTCCCTGGCCTCTTCCTAGCTTCTAGTAGTTGCTAGCAATCTTTAGCTTTCCTGGTTTGTCACTCTTCACGTGAAAAACTGAGATTCAGAGATAGTCCTTGATCTGCCCAGGGTCATGTTCTATGAATGGCCAAACCCTGTCTTGAACTGGGTCTTGAGTCCCTAGGTGGTCCTGCCAGCGGGACCATGTGCTGCAGAAGCTCTGCCCACTCCTTCCTGGTGCCTGCGTGTGCAGCTGGCTGGGGCAGGGCGGGCTGGTCTCACAAATTCTCCACTCATGTGACAGGTGGCCCCAAGGGCTGTTCGCTGAGTGAACACCAGAGAAACCCCAGATGCTCAGCTGTCCTGGTTCTTTGAAATCCACGCCAAACCACATTGAGGGGAGAGAGCCTCGCAGGGGAGCCTGGGAGGTGGAGCTGAGAGCTCAGCGCAGCCTGGTGGGCTTCAGTCCTGCTGACTCGCTCAGCCCTTGCCCAGCACCCAGGGGCTTGAAATTCAAGCCCTACTGCTGTGCAGCTTGCAATGCAGGGAATCCCTTCTTCTCTCCAGGTTGTAGCCTGAGAGAGTAATGCTGCCAGCACTCCCCTCTTCTTGTCAAGATGGGCACAGGAAACTGGAGCTGACCTTTGAGCAAGAAACTCTAGTTCAGGTTCATTTCTGGTTTCCCTAAAGATGTGACCCTTCAGGCCACATGGACACCTGTGGCCTTGAACAACCTGGACACCACATTCAGGACAGCACACCAAGGCTTTGGAAATGAATTAATTTATTGGGGTATAATATCAACCAGTCTTTTAAATAGTTTTATTAGCTGGAGATCTTTGGGAACTGGAGCTAGGAGAGGGTGAGTAGAAGCCAGCCTTGGCCTTCCCAGGGGCAGAGAAGCATGCAACAGAATACAGATTTGCTATAGGCAGTTGACTCAGCAGCATGTGCCAGGTGCCTGTTCTGTGCCAGCCCTGAGCTAAGCACAGGGCACAGGGTGAACCCTGCACAGGGCCTGTCTCTGGGCATCTCCGAGCCTCGCAGTTCAGAAGACATGGCCAGGTAGTGGTTGTAGACTCTTGCGGGCGTCAGAAGGCTTGGGCCACCTCCCTGTCTGTCTCAGCCCTGGGGATATCCTTGTCCTCAAGCAGATCCTACCCCTTCTCTGTTCCAACCTTGGAGTCCCCACTCCTACCTTCCAAGACTTGGATGTCTTTCACTCCAAGTGTTAATGAGCTGTGGCCATACCATGCACCTGCTGCCTTGGAATAAAGGGGTTATGTTCTGTCCCTCCTTCCTCACTGACCATAGTGGGCAGGATGATGATGGGTCCTCCCCACTCCTCAGTGCCCGGGAGACAGTGGTTAAAAAAAGGAAGAAAGTCTTAATTGATAATTGTTATCAATTCACTTCCCCACACATTGCACTTCATCATTGGTTGGTGCCAGGACTTCTTTTGAGCCAAATGTTTTATGCACATCCAGCAAGTCATTGAACAATATCGTTTGAATTAGAGGACCATGAATTTGAGCTGTTTTCCATCATATGCCTACTGTGGGTGGGTGCTCAGGCTCCTCTCCTCTCTGAGCCTTGATTTCCTCTGTAAAACACAGATGCCTCAGCAGATGATTTCAAGCATCTCATGCCACGAGAGGATGGAGGACAAGGCACTGGAAAACCTTCTGGATGGCCTACCAGGAGGAGGTGGGGGTGGGGTGGGGGGCTGTTACACTTGTAGCATGGTGCCCAGACTCTCTGGAAGTGGTTTTCTTGTGTTCAGACACTGCTGGCACTCACTTAACCCACATCTGCATTTCCTTTCTTGCATGAACACATGGTTGTTCTCCCGGGGCCTCTTCATCAGAGATGGCATCTTCTACTGAACCATCCATGCAGCTGTGTGTGAGAGGTCGCTCACTAACATGCAGATGCAAATATAAAAAGCTGCAGGTGGGTGACCTGGCCTGGGAGCTGCTGTTGGGCTGAGATGGCTGCAGGTGAGAATGCCCTGGCATGCTGCTATCCTGGGTGTGCACACTCTTTACCCCTCTGTGGTCCAGTTCACTTTGCACCAGCTCACCCTGGGCTCCTGTGCTTATCGACAGCTTCTCCATGCAGCTTCTTATCAGCCGTATTATTCCGTTAGAAGCTATCTTGACTTCTGATCTGGAGTGTGCTGAGGCCACACTGCTTTGAGCCAGGCCATGCTTCCATTAGAACTTCCCTCATAGCTCAGTTGGTAAAGAGTCTGCCTGCAATGCAGGAGACCTGGGTTCAATTCCTGGGTGAGGAAGATCCTCTGGAGAAGAAAATGGCAATCCACTCCAGTATTCTTGCCTGGAAAATCCCATGGACAGAGGAGCCTAGCAGGCTGCAGTCCATGGGATCACAAGAGTCAGACATGACTTCGCAACTAAACCACCACCATTGAAGCTGAAACTCCAATACTTTGGCCACCTGATGCGAAGAACTGACTCCTTGGAAAAGTCCCTGATGCTGGGAAAGATTGAAGGCAGGAGGAGAAGGGGACAACAGAGGATGAGATGGTTGGATGGCATCACTGACTCTATGGACATGAGTTTGAGTAAGCTCCAGGAGTTGGTGATGGACAGGGAGGCCTGGCGTGCTGCAGTCCATGGGGTCGCAAAGAGTCAGACACGACTAAGTGACTGAACTGAACTGATGCTTCCTTTGCCAAATCGGTATCACTTTAGTTCTCTGAGACTAAAGCTCTCCAAATACAACTTTTTCTCCAAACCTTACTCATTTGCAGCAGGAAACCTTTTTCAAAAAAGTATCTAGGTCCAGGATGGCCTTCCTGAAATAAATGAAAAGCCAAATAATCAGGCACAGGACCTCAGTCCTCTGTCCCAGTACAGACAGGCAGATCCCCATGGATCACCCTGTCTCATGAGGACAGTGGTTCCTTAGTCCTGCCCGGGGCCATATCTTGGCAGTCATCCTCTTATGGGCTAAGTGATCTGGTTCCAGGGACAGGTGGGAGAAGCAGGTGATCTGCTTCTTAAATGCATGGGGATCAGGGATGGAGGTCCTGAATGGGGTGATTTGGCTTCTCCCCACTTTTTTCAGGAAGGCCAGCCAGAACTGCTCTGACTGTGCTAGTATCAGCTGTGCTGTCTGACCCGTGCTCCATCATCCTATGCTCATGTATCACAGTAAGAAGGCAGAGAACATGTAGTTTCCATTCCTTTGTGCTTCTGCCTGTATTTGTTTATGTTCTGACAATCATCGATGGCCTCTGCCTGTGAGCAATCCCGTCTGGGGTTTGTTTGTTTGCTGTAAGATGTGTCCCATAGATGTAGTTTCTTCCATATTTTACAATAAGGATGGAAATGCAGGAGGTTTGCTCTTGGAAATATAGAAGATGAATGTGCCTTGAGACTCCTGAGGGGCAGAGCATGATGCCATCTCCATGCTGGCCTAGCGTTTCGGGTAGGTTTTGTCGTGTGACAACCTTATAGAGATTTATTTTACTTACTATAAAATTCACCACTGAAAGTATACACTTTAGTGGTTTTTAGTATATTCAGAGAGTTGTGTATCCATCACCACAATAAATTTTAGAACAGCTCATCAATTTGAGGGAAAATCCCCTGGAAGAGGGCATGGCAATTCACTCCAGTATTCTTGCCTAGAGAATCCCATGGACAGAGGAGCCTGGCGGGCTACAGTCCATGGGGTCGCAAAGAGTCAGACGTGATTGAAGCAACTTAGCATCAACTTGAAAAGAAAGCCCATACCCATTAGTTGTCACCCACCATTTTCCCAGAAACCCCTTAGCCGTAGGCAATCACTGTTCTTTATAGATCTCTCTGCTCTGAACTTTCATGTGAATGGAATCATATCATCAAAGGTCTTTGTGACTGGCTCCTTTCCCTTAGTGTGTTTTCAGAGATAATCCATGTTATAGTGTGTATCAGTACTTATTCCTTTTTATTTCCAAATAATAATCCATTGTATGGGTAGACCACCTTTTATTTATCCATTCATCATTTGATGGACATTTGGCTTGATCCTACATTTTGACTATTATGAGTAATGTTGCTTTTTGTGTACAGGTTTTTGTAAGTACATATGTTTCATTTCTCTTGGGTAATTACCTAGGAGTGGAATTGCTGGATCATGTAGCAGTCTATTTTTAACCATTTGAGAAATTACCATACTGTTCTGAGAAGTTGCTGCACCATTTTACATTCTCACAAGCAGTATCTGAGGGCTCCAATTTCTCGCCAACATTTGTTATTATCTTTCTTTTTGATTCTAGCCATCCTGGTGGTTTTGAAGTGGTGTCCTTTGATTTGCATTTTCCTGATGACTGATAATTTGAACATCTTTAATATGCTTATTGGCCATTTGTTTATCTTCTTTAGAGAAATGTCTGTTCAGGTCTTTAGCCCATTTTTTAATTGAGCTATTTGTGTTTTTACTGAGTTGTATGGGTTCTTTATATATAATCAATATAGGTTAGTGTGTTGCTTTTTCACTTTCTTGATGCTATTTTTTTTTAATAACACCAAAAACATTTTGTCTTGGGGCATAGCCAATTAACAATATTGTGATAGTTTCAGATGAACAGTGAAGGGACTCAGCCGTACATATACATGCATGCATTCTCCCCCACACCCCACCTCCCATCCAGGCTGGCACATAACATTGAACAGGGTTCCATGTGCTATACAATAGATATTCATTGGTTATCCATTTTAAATATAGCAGTGGGTACATGACCTTTCCAAAGTCCATAACTATTCTTTCCCTACTGGCAACTATGAGTTCGTTTTCTAATTGCCTAATCCAAGGTCATAAAAAATTGTGCCTGTTTTATAATAGGATTTGTATACTTTTAGCTCTCATATTTAGGTCTCTGATCCATTATGAGTTACTATTCTGCATGTTTTGTGAGGTGGGTGTCTTTTGCATTTGGATATCTGGTTGTACCAGGCTCGTTTGTTGAAAAAATGGCTTTTCCCCATTTGATTTTCTTGGCACACTTCTCAGAACAAACAGGTTTTAAGAGCCTTATTGAGTGTAGAATGGCAGCCACCACGACATGGCCCGTGGGCAGCCTGGTGTCCGCGTAGCACTGGGAGACCTTACAGGGCCCTCTGATGAGCTGTCTCTGCCTCATTAAGACCTTTACACTTCGGGGTGGGAGCAGAGTGGGGTCTGGGCTGGAGGAAGACCCTTGGGAGGGGAGTTAGTTAGAATGGATGGTGTCATGTTGTCTCTGACATGGCTACACCTTTGTGCCTGGAAAGGACACACTTGGTGACCAGGGAATGCCGCACCATGCCTAAAGAGCACCAACAGGTGGCCTGCTGCAGAGCTGGTGCCTCATTGCTCCTCACCACCCTCCTTAAGCTGGTCATAGCTAAAATGACCATGTGCTATATATATATATATATACACACTATACTGGGACAGTCCCAATTTATGCCTATTCTTCCCAAATAATGATTAATCACTCTTTTTCTCTTAAAATACCTTGGTTTGAATGATAAACTATACAGTCACCCTAGTCATAGAGCAAGGGCTTCTAGTGCAAATGCCTTTGTGATTAACCCAGATAGACAGCTTACCGGTGTCCTGGCCCAGGCTGTTGGCTCTGCTTCAGAAAGTATGTACCTGGAACCCAAGATTGGCCTTTGTATCCTCTAGTAGCACCAACAGGGAGAACTGTGAGCTTGCACCTCAAAGTCTGCAAAGTCTCAGCAGATGTGGTCTGGATCCCACATATCTACCCATGAGTACAAAGGCTAGCAGGACTGACAGCCTCTGCAGGCTCCTGCAGCTGAGAAGCCTTCTCTGGGAGCGTTCAAGATTAACCCAGATGCAGAGCTTACCGATGTCCTGATCCAGGCTGCTGGCTTGGCATCAGAAAGCATCAGAAGGGCCAAATATGGCTGTCCCTGCCCACGCCACCTGTGTGTGCCCGACCCATCCTTGCAGGTGTGGTTTGCTTTGTTTATTCACACCTTCCTTGGGTTCCCCATGGCTTCAAGGAGAAGACACATGTCTTGAAGCTCTGTGTCACTCACCTGTCCCTAAATGATGAATAAGACACCTTGGGAGGAACCCTCAGACTAAGATGGGAAGGACACTTGCACATAGGAGGGAATGTGGTTTTTGTTTGTTTGCTTTTTCACTAGGTCGACTCTTTTATTTTACTTTATTTTCATTTTCTTAATGAATTTTTTAATTGATATATAGTTGACATATAGCATTGTACTAGTTTTAGTGTATAGCATGATTTGATATGTGTATATATTGTGAAGTGATTTCTACAGTAAGTTTAGTTAATATCACCACACACAGTTACAAAAAAATTTTCGTGTGTGTGATGAGAACTTTTAAGATCTACTCTCTTAAAACTTTCCAATAGCCAATACAGTATGGTTAACTATAGTCACCATGCACATTACTTGTACATTACATCCCTAGGATTTATTTATTTTATAACTGGAAGTTTGTACCTTTTGAAACCTTTTACCCATTTTGCCCACTCCCCACCCCCCAGAATACTGTTGTATACACACACTTAACTGATGCAAACTCAGACATAACTAAGCAAAAAGGAAAAAAGTGCAGATGGAGTAGGGAAAAAATAGAGGCAAGTAATTTAAGCACTGCTAGCAGGTCCCTTTTGTGGGGAAGGATGAGAATCTACAGTCCACACAAGGGACATCAGCTCCTTGGACCCCATGTGAACATCTGACCATCTGAATGAACGCTAAAGTTGTCATACAGCTTGTCCTTTAAATGCAGATTAAAGAGTCACTGTGACTGCAAGCAAATGTCACTGCGAGCCCTGACTCTGTGTAACTGTCACACTGGGAGAAAGTGTAGCAAAATCCCAATACAGAAAGGGAGTGGGGAAGGGCTTCCTGAAGGACATGACCAGGGAGCTCTGTTGGGAGGAGGAGTGGAAAGGAGGAGGGAGGGAGCCTGGTGGAGCTTTCAGGCAGCAGAAATATCCTAAAGCAAGTACTGAAGTTGTGCAGGAGTGGTGGGGGGGCGGGGGGTGGGAAAGGTGAGACCAGGCTATGCAGACTTCAATTGCCTTTATAAGAAATGTGAGTTTTAGCCTTTATTAGTTAGTGATTCCCAAATCAGTGTCCTTGGAACACATATGCTGCTGGGACAAAGGATTCCACTGTCACACACGTTTGGGAAATCTCACATACAACCCCCCCCACCTACCCAAATCCCCACCTTGGAGAGTTGCAAGGAATGTTAGCGTACTAAAGAACCTGAGAAGTCTTGCAGTAAACACTCTTTTTGACTGATTACTCAGGACTTCCTTTAAACCATCCTGTAGCCTTTGTGCTCCAAAGGAAGTACAGCTCAGGCAGTAGGGAGCCAGTGCAGATTTCAGCGCAAGGGCGTGACAAGATCAGATGCCAGTGACGGGGGTGGATGGCTGGTTTGTGCTGTAGGCAGAGAGAACCCTGGGCGCTAGTCGCTGGTTAAGTCAGAGGTTCATCTCAGTAGCTACCTCAGTGTCTGGGAAAGACCCAGAAAGAGTCAACCACAGAGAGCGGCAGAGACAAACAAGAAGGCAGAAGCCACCTTCCAGGCACCGCTGATGCCTCCCTCCTCATGCAGCTTCAGCGGCCACAGCCCCCTGCAATCTTCGGAGGACGTGGAAAGAACAGTTGAAGACTTTCTACAGCCGATGTGTGTTTATGTTCCACAAGTGCAGGTCATGTATCCTGAGCTCTTCTCCTGAAGTTTCCAGGGAACACCTGTTCCCAACAGGGCGCATCTGCCTTTCTTCACTTTTCAAGAATAGGGAAAACATAGGATCAAAAGTGATACATACCCGTGCCACCCCAAGTCCTAAAAATTCTTTTTTTTTAATGTATTTTTTAATTGGAGGAAAATTGCCTTACAGTGTTGTGTTAGTGTTTGCCATCCAACAATGCAAATCAGCCATAATTATACATCTATCACCTCCTTCTTGGGCCTCCATCCCCTCCCCACATCCCACCCCTCTGGATCATCAGAGTGCCAGGTTAGACTCCCTGTGTTATATAGCAACTTCTAACCAGCTGTCTATCTAACACATAGAAGTGGATATATGTCGATATTACTTTCTCCATTCGTCCCAATCTTTCCTTCCCCTACAAGTCGATTCTGTATGTCTGCATCTCCATTCCTCTCCTGCAAATAAATTCATCAATACCATTTTTCTACATTCCATATATAAGGTTAACGTACTATATTTGTTTTTCTGTTTCTGAATTACTTCACTCTGTATAACAGGCTTTAGGTTCATCCATTTCACTACAACTGGCTCAGACTCGTTCTTTTTTATGGCTGAGTAATATTCCATTGTATATATGTACCACATCTTCTTTATCCATTCATCTGTTAATGGACATCTAGGTTGCTTTCATGTCCTAGCAATTGTAAATAGTACTGCTATGAATGTTGGGGTGCATTGTGCTAAGTCACTTCAGTCATGTCTGACTCTCTGCAACCCTGTGGATTGTAGCCTGCCAGGCTCCTCTGTCCATGGGATTCTCCAGGCACGAATACTGAAGTGGATTGCCATGCCATCCTCAGTGATCAAACCCATGATGCTTCAGTCTCCTGCATTGGCAAGGGGTTTCTTTTCAACTAACACCACCTGGAAAGCCAAATATTGGGGTACACATGTCTTTTTCAATTATGGTTTTCTCAGGGTATATGCCCAGTAGTGGGATTGTTGGGTCATATGATAGTTTTAGAAGCTTCCCAGGTGGTGCTAGTGGTAAAGAACCCACCTGCCAGTGCAGAAGATGGGGAGATGTGGGTTCAATCCCTGGGTTGGGAAGATCCCTGGAGAAGGGTATGGCAACCCACTCTAGTATTCTTGCCTGGAGAATCCCATGGACAGAGGAGCCTTGTGGGCTACAGTTCATAGCATCACAAAAAATTGAACATGACTGGAGTGACTTAGCACACACGCATGTACACATGATAGTTTTATTTCTAGTTTGGTTTTTTTTTTTTTGATTCCTAGTTTTTTAAGGAATCTCCATACTGTTCTCCATAGTAGCTGTATAAATTTACATTCCCACCCACAATGCAACCTTTCTCCACAGACTCTCCAGCATTTATTGTTTGTAGATTTTTTTGATGATGACCATTCTGACTGGTGTAAGGCGTTACCTCATTGTAGTTTTAATTTGCATTTCTCTAATAATGAGCAATGTTGAGCATCTTTTCATGTGTTTATTAGCCATCTCTATGTCTTCTTTGGAGAAATATTGTTTAGGTCTTCTGCCTATTTTTTGATTGGGTTGTTTGTTTTTCTGATATTGAGCTATGTGAGCTGCTTATACACTTTGGAGATTAATTCTTTGTCAGTTGTTTCATTTGCAATTATTTTCTCCTATTCTGAAGGTTGTCTTTTCATCTTTATTGCTTCCTTTGCTGTGCAAAATTATTTAAGTTTAATTAGGTCCCATTTGTTTGTTTTTATTTCCATTACTCTAGGAGATGAGTCAAAGAGGATCTTGCTGTCATTTATGTCAAAGAGTATACTGTTTATATTTTCCTCTAAAAGTTTTATAGTTTCTGGCTTTACATTTAGGTCTTTAATCTGTTTTGAGTTTATTTTTGTGTATGGTGTTAGGAAGTGTTCTAGCTTCATTCTTTTACATGTTGCTGTCCAGTTTTCCCAGCACCACTTATTGAAGAGGCTGTCTTTTCTCCATTGTATATTCTTGCCTCATTTGTCAAAGATAAGGTACCTATAAGTGCGTGGGTTTATCTCTGGGCTTTCTATCTTGTTCCATTGGTCTGTATTTCTGTTTTTGTGCCAGTACCATACTATCTCAATGACTGTAGCTTTGTAGTATATATAGTCTGAAGTCAGAAGGGTTGATTCCTCCAACTCCATTTTTCTTTCTCAAGATTGCTTTGGCTATTTGGGGTCTTTTGTGTTTTGATATAAATTTTGAAATTTGTTGTTCTAGTTCTGTGAAAAATACCATTGGTAGTTTAATAGGGATTGCATTAAATCTGTAGATTGCTTTGAGTAGTATAGTCGTTTTCACAATATTGATTCTTCCAACCCAAGAACATGATATATCTCTCCATCTGTTTGTGTTGTCTTTGATCTCTTTCATCAGTGTCTTATAGTTTTCTGCATATAGGTCTTTTGTCTCCTTAGATAGGTTTATTCCCAGACATTTTAAATGTCTTTTTTTGCAATGGTGAATGGGATTGTTTTCTTAACCTCTCTTTCTGATTTTTCATTGTTAGTGTATAGGGATGCAAGGAATTTCTATTAATTTTATATCCTGTGACTTTACTATGCTCATTGATTAACTCTAGTAATTTTCTGCTGGCATTTTTAAGGTTTTCTATATATAGTATCATGTCATCTGCAAACAATGAGAGTTTTACTTCTTCTTTTCCAATCTGGATTCTTTTTTATGTCTTTTTCTTCTCTGATTGCTGTGGCTAGGACTTCCAAAACTATGTTGAATAACACTAGTGATTACCATGTTAACAAACTGAAAGATTAAAAAAAAAAAATGATCATCTCGATAGATACATCAAAAGCTTTTGACAAAATTCAACACCCATTTATGATTTTTTAAAAAACTCTCCAGAAAGTAGACCTAGAAGGAACATACCTCAAAATAATAAACCCATATATGATAAACCCACAGCAAACATTATTCTCAACAATGAAAAACTGAAAACATTTCCTCTAAGATCAGGAACGAGACAAGGGTGCCCACTCTAGCCCTTAAATTCTTATGTGGAGTGGAGAACTGAACTTCCCATGGGATTATCAGAACACTAAAAATACTTCTTGCATTTTAACTAGACATGCCTGTTGGCAGGCGACTCACATTTCAGAAATAATTGCCCATAAGACATGTTTCAAGCCAGGGAACATGTGAGCCTTTGAGACAGGGAATGGAATATTCAGTTGTAACTTACAGATCCTCACAAGCTGCCTCATAGAGGTTTGTACCATGCAGAGAAGTGGGTTTGGTAGGAGGGTGGGAGTGCGCAGAATAAAGGTGTGGGTGGGGGTGGGTGAGACCACGAAGAGGCTTTATACATTATTCTGCTTCCATTTAATGTTTTCTGTTCACAATCATGGCAATTTTTGTCAATGCTGCTCTGGCTCTGAAATCCCAGGAGAAATCCTTAAAGGCAGTTTGCTTACAGCTCATTGTTTTCTATTTTTCTGTTTCTACAAGGCCTCCAAGGGTCTCCACAGATCTGCTTTCTTCCCTGGGTGTGAAAACAGGGAGAGAGAGGGGCAGGACACTCAGCTGGAATGCCACAGGGCTGGGATGGTTCCACATGGCCGGCAGGGAGAACTCAGACTCACTCCCCCATTCAGTCATTCACCACGTGTGTATCGAATGTGACATTTGGCCTGAATTTTGTATTTATGTTTGTGATAAAAGAACAGTGATGGGCCTCTGGGAGTCCTTGGTCCAGGAGGGGAGTCTGATGAGTAAGCCTCAAGATACAGTCCATGCGAGGAGCTGCACGACAGGACTGTGTGCCCAGGGCACTGAGCATAGCAGGCGATTCCTGATCCCACCTGGGGAGGTCGTGGGCAATAGGCAGAGCAGGGCTGATTCTGGAACTGAGATTTGAGGAGAGAGGTAGGAGTGTGCGTGGGCAGGCTTTGATGGGAGTGTTCGAGGTAGAGGAATCTGGGTGTGCAAATGCATGCAAATTTAGATGAGCACAGTGTCTAGGGGTGCTGTGAGTGGTTTGGTTTGACCAGAGCTTGAAATGTGAAGGTTATGTGAAAGATGATTTGGGGAGTCTGGGCCCAGGGAGTTGGGGGCTTGATGACCAGACTAAGGAGTGTGGCTTTTGTCCAGGAGGCTGTCTATGGAGAGCCATTAAAGGTTTTTGAGTGGGGTGGTCATGACTATCAGTGTCAAGCTGGATAAAACGAAAGAGAAAAGAGGAACTAGGGTGATGCCGGCTCCAAAAAGGGAAAGGGGAAGCCTCCACTATAAGCGGAGGAATCAGGATAATGTGGAAGCCTTGGCAGCAGGAGGTTCGGAGCAGAGATGGGCACCAGAGCTAAAGTTTAAGGGCAAAACCAAGGTCACATGGGAACATTTTGATGGTGTAATAATGAAAGCTACTTCGATGTCTGAAGGGGGAATGGCCAAGTAAATTATAAGGGGAAGTATGGAGCTGTTAAATGTTATGCAAAAGAAGGCTGTCTCAAAAAAATTTTTTTTAATAAACTTAAATTTTTGGTGGTGTGCACACTGTAGTGCATACAGTACAAATTAAAATTAAAGAGAAAAAAAAAACCACAATCCTACATGCAGGACAGCAAAGAAGACACAGATGTAAAGAAAGACTTTTGGACTCAGTGGGGGAAGGCAAGGGTGGGACAATTTGACAGAATAGCATTGAAACATGTGCATTACCATATGTAAAACAGACGACCAGTACAAGTTCCATTCATGAAGCAGGGGACCCAAAGCCAGTGCTCTGAAACAACCCAGAGGGACAGGACGGAGAGGGAGATGGAAAGGGGTTCAGGATGGGGGGGACACATATACCTATGGCCGATTCATGTTAATGTATGGCTAAAACCATCACAATATTGTAAAGTAATTATTCTCCAATTAAAATAATTAATTTTAAAACATTAAAATAAAACAAACAAGAACAAGGCTGTCTCATTCACAGCCGTATGGACTGTGGGTCTCACTGTCTCCTGGGCTGTCCCCACCCAGGAACTGAGCCACAGCCCCTCCTTCTCCTGGAGCCCATGGTTTCCTCCCAGAGTCTTCTGATGGCTCAGGAGTTGGGGGAGATGGCACAGTCTTCTGCCCCACTGATGCTTTCCTTCCCTGGGGCATGGGTGCCCCAGGCCTCAGTGAACTGTGAAGGCAGGAATTTCAGGACAGGAATCAGATCCCCACTTTATCAAACATCATTCCTCCATGCATGCCCATAGGTCTTCATGTCAACAGGCTGGAAACAGATATCCAAAAATGGAAATATTTATGCTAGGTTGATGGGATTGTGGGTAGGTCTTATTTTTAAAATTTCCTGGAATTGATGAGATTGTGGGTAGGTCTTATTCTTAAAATTTCCTGGAATAGTATATTGCCTTTTCAATAATAGTATTGAAAAAAAATTCACATATACAAAAAGTCCTGGATGGGTACAAATGCAGATTTGTACAAATTACATACCCACCCACACAAGCTTTCATTTTTCCAGCTGTCATTAATGTAGCTATGAAGTTGTAAATAATGCATGTCTTGCTTTGATACTAGATGGTCAGGACACATGGATTTTCATTTCCCAAGAAAAGTCAGGTTTATTATGAATGTAGGAGAAATTGATAAGATATTATATGCAATCCAGGCTGAAATGGACTGAGTACATCTCTTAAAAATCTTGGCAGCTGACGCAGACATTCTGAGCCTGCATTCCCAGTTTTATCATCCATACCATTGAAGGCGGGTGTGGTGAGCCAGGCTCTGGCCTCTGGGAAGTGGTCACATTGGGTTTGCTGTTCCCTCCATCAGTTTACTCTGGGAACACAGGTGTGAACCAAGAAGTTACAGCAGATTCTTTGTGTAGAGTCCACAGATAGCAGACCACCCATCTGTGGAAAGCTTCAAAGGAAGGGCCAAAGAGTAACTTCCCAGTTGGAATGCTGTGGAGTGGGCCCATACTGCTCTCAAAAGGGCAGGAAGAACGTGGCCATCCAGGCTTTGTGACCACCATTAGGGTGGAGGCAGGCAAGCCTCCTGGAGGCCCAAGAGCCTGGGACTCATGCCCCTCAGAGGAGTAACTGAGGCAGAACTAGCACAAATATTTCCATTTTTGATCATCTGCTTCCAGCCTGTTGACATGAAGATGTATGGGCATGGGCAGAGGGATGATGGTTGATGATGTGGGGGTCTGCTTCTCACCCTGATCTTGCTGCGCTCTCTAGGTCACCAAGACCTGAAGCACCTATGCCCCAGGGAAGGGAGGCTTCAGCAGCGCAGATGGGTCCCCCATCACCTCCCACCCAGTTCTTGGGTAGGGAAACCCTTGGGAGAGTGGGACCCACACTCCGTAAGGTCGTGGGTGAAACAGGAGCTGCTGCTGTGAAGGTCTTCAGGGAAGACCCCCGCCCCATCTCGACCAGTTGTTGCCAAGCTATGGGCACATGTCCAGCCACCAGCAGACTGTCCCAGAGGTCCCACCCCTGTCAGAACCTGCTTTAGTCTCTAGGGGTGGAACCTCTGTCAGAGGATGAGGTGGACACGTCAGTCATCCTGGTTTCATTTGGGGCTCAGAGCCATCCATGTGGCCTCCATTAGGCTGAGGGCTTAGGGGACCAAGAGAGGTTGAAATTGGTCTTTGAAAAGCTGTGGCCTTGTTTATGACCTGGACAAACATCTCTAGGATTTCCTGAGGCTTCATCTCATGTCAAGATGGAGGAGCCACAAGCTCATGAAAGTTGTTTTATGAGAGAACAGCCAGGTCAGGCGGAGGTAGTAAGGGGGCTGAGTTTGAAGACACATGAAATGGTTAACATGGTAGGTCTGCAATCATGAGCTTGGTGTCTTTGATGTGTCCAAGTTGACACCCCTCTCGTCACTAATAATGACTGTTATTTCTAAAAAAATAAACACCTTCCTCTCAACCCTGGCCTCTGGGTCTTCTCACTGGTCAGCCTCATTTTATGAATCACTCCCTTTTGGAAATGAAGAGCATCTGCAGAGAGGTGAGATCTTCCCCTGGGGACATCTTAAAGTGGCATTTAATACATTCACAGAGTTGTACAACCATCACCACTACATTGTTCCAGACCTTTTTCATCTCCCTGAAGGGAAATTCAGCTCTTACTTCCCATGCCCACCCCCACCCCCCAGCCCCCGGGAGCCACTACTGTGCCTTTGTCTCTGTGGATTTATCTATTCTGGACATTTAATATAAATGGATTCATACAATACGTGACCCTTCGTGTCTGTCTCCTTTCACCTAGCATAATGTTTTGGAGGTTCATCCATGGTATAGCCTGAATGAACACCTCATTCCTTTTTATAGCTGAACAATATTCTACTGGATGAACAGACCACATTTTGTTTGTCCACTCATCAATTGAGAGACATTGGGTTATTTCTACTTCTTGGCTCTTGTGAGTAATGCTGCAGTGATCATTCATCTACAATGTTTTTTGTTCTCGGTTTGTTTTTCAAAGATAACAGTTTATGAAGCAGTAAATGGATTTACAAGGTTTCCTTGGTGGCTCAGTGGTAGACTCTGCCTGCCAATATAGGAGACGTGGGTTCAATCCCTGGGTCGGGAAGAATCCCCTGGAGAAGGAAATGGCAAGCCACTCCAGTGTTCTTGCCTGAGAAATCCAGCCTGGTGGGCTACGGTCCATGGGGTCACAAAAGAGTCAGACACAACTTAGCAACTACACAACAACAACAAAAATGGATTTACACAGATGATTTCATTTAACCTCAGGGAACCCTACCAGGTAGGTCCCATAATGATCTCCATTGTACAATGAGAAAACTAAAGTACAAAGAAATTAAATTAAGTTGTCCAAGATCACATGGCTGACGGGCAAGACATCAGTACTGAAGTGAGGTTGGTCCCAGCACCTCCTACCACTGAGGCCTTTAATTCATGGCTCCAATGCGCCAACAGTTTGGGGGTTGCCCCCACGTCACATGTACAGCATGCCTCAGCCTGAGAGTGGTCCAAGCTGACCTCTCCTCTGACCCAGAAGAGCAACCAGGAGATGTGAAAGACTCTACCAAATCCTTCCTCGAGAAGTCAGGGGTGGATTCATGTGGCCACTCACCCTCACCCAAGCTGTGAGGAGAAAGCCTTGTTCTACCTCCAGGCTGAAGGCCCAGGTTTCCACAGAAAGTCCTGGGGCCCAAGGTCACAGCTGAGTGAGAACTTCTGAAATCCCCAGCCCACCTCCCAAGAAAGAACAGGAGCTGACAGAGTCCCTGGAGGACAAGGTAGCCACCAGCCCATGCAGAGTCTTGGGCCTGCAGAGACAGGGCAGGGAGCAGCTGAAGCTAGGGAACAAACCAGGCTTGAGCCCTCTATGTGACTTTGTCCTGGGTTTACTGACACAGACAAAAATGAGGTTAGGACTGGGCCCTTGTTTGGGAAATTCTAATCGGATGGGACAGGGGTGAGGCATGACCGGTCCCTATGGGACAAGCTGGTTCCAGCTGGAGCAGAGCATCAGGCCTAGAGCATGCGTGTGTGCTAAGTCGCTTCAGTCACGTCCGACTCTGTGCGACCCTATGGACTGTAGCCTGCCAGGCTTCTCTGTCCATGGAGTTCTAGAGCAGTAGTTCTCAGTGTGGTCCTCAGGCCAATGGCAGCAGCAACATTGCCTGGGAAGGTTCCAAAAATTAGAAATGGAAATTATCAGGCTCCATCCAGACGTAGCTTGGAGGTGGGGGTTGGGTTGAGGGAGCAGCAATGTGTCTGTGAACAAGCTGCCACGTGACGCTGCTGACACGTCTCAAGTCTGAGAACCCTGCACCAGAGGCCAATGGTCCTGATGACAGAGACCCTCCCTGCCCCTGCCAGTTTTTCAGGGGCCAGGCCAGAGACTGAGGCCAGCTGTCTGCTCTCAGCTCACCACTTCCCACGTCTGCACTTAGGGGTGCCTCTATCTCCTCCCCTTCAGCTTCCCTCCCCCACTCCTTGCAGACCCTAATTGCTGACTGGATTCACTTTACTTCCCAACCAGCAGAAGAGTAAGGCTGTCCTAAATCACAGCTGGACTGGAGTAGCTACGGGTTAGGGGGGCTTTTAGAAGGGGTCAGTGGGAAGAGTGTGGTCACAACAGTAGAAGCCAGGCTGGACTTCTCCATCTGCAGTCCCACCTGAGTCCTTGGGTCTGGGCTCTGGTTTCCACATCCCTGTGGCTTAAGAACACGCTGGTACCTTGGATGGGGGTAGTTCCCTTGAACTCAGTGAAGCCCAGAGAATACTGGCAAAGCCCCTCCCCACAGTCTCCCTTCCTATAGTCACCAGTGGAGCATCTGTGCCCCTGCCTCCCCCAGAGGTCAGGTCCTCCTCAGGGTCCTGACCTCCTCAGGGTCAGGTCTTCCCCGACCCCCTGCTCCTGTTAGGCCCTATCATGTGAGAGGAGGCAGAAGATGGGTTCCCAACTCTACCCTTGTTCTACTGTTATGACATAAACTTGAGGCCTGTACAGGATTCCCAAAAGAACCAATTTGAAAACAAACCTGGAAGTTGACCTTTTTTTTTTCCTGAGCTTTTCATCCCCACCCTAATAACCTGACTTTCCCTCTAGACAATGTAGATGCCTTTGATCAGGAGGCAGGGTGCTCTCTGGCCCCAAACGGCTGATGCTGTGGCTCTGTCCCTGCCAGCTCTGTGACTTTGAGCAGACAGCCCAGTCTCTCTGGGCTTCAGCCTCTCACTTTAGAAATCACAGTCCCACAGGGACTGTGCCAGAACCATCTTCTCCAGAAAGACTCCAGGGTAGTGTGAAGCCCCAAAATAGACATTTCTATGTTGGTCAGACCATGTCATGAGGAGAGTCAGGGTCAAGACTGCTGCTCTTAGGAAGTCCCTGGTTTCTTTATAGGAGAGAATATGCCAATTTAATCAAAGCAATCCAGGCCAGGGCACCCTTCTTTTGGTTAGTGCTGGACAGATGTAATACCATGGTCATTGCACTTTCTGGGCAGTATAAGGAACTTTCCAGGTAATTATTAACCCAGCCACTCCCTTCATATACCCCTTTAGGTGCTAATTTCCCAGTAGGAGGGCCTTCACCATGTCTTTCTGGGGGCAGCCAGGGGAGCCTGCTGGGTGCCCTTCCTGCCTACCTAGAGGAGGTGGGGACAGAGTGAGCTGGCAGCTCCCACTTCATGCAGCCTCCATACTTCCCTAAGTCCTGGCGAGAGCTGAGTGTTGACTTTACTGTCTTCTCCCTGGAGATGAAAGGAGCCTGTGAAAGCCACTTGCTATTTCTTCTCCTTCATGGATCACAGCTTTGTCGTGGTGAAGGGGCTTGTGTAACTCAATGAAGCTATGAGCCATGCCATGCAGGGTAATCCAAGATGGACAGGTCATAGTGAAGAGTTCTGACAAAAAGTGGTCCACTGGAGTAGCAGATAGAAACCCACTCCAGTATTGTTGCCTGGAGAATCCCATGGACAGAGGAGCCTGGTGGGCTACAGTTCATGGGGTTGCAAAGAGTCAGTCATGACTGAGCATGCATGCACACATATACATATTATTTTATATTTTATACACATAGACACATAAATATACACATATATACATTTTATTCAATACACTTTGGCAATGAATGTCAAAGTCCACCTTTATGCTTCCGTGATCTCTGTCCCCTCAGGTTCCACTATTACCAGATTTGTGTGGGTGCAGTGCAGGCCTTTTCCTATACATTTATATACACATGTGTGCACAGTGCGTGTAGAGAGCTTTATTTAGTATTTTTCCACTTTTTTCACTTTTCTAATGTCAGTGCCTAGAAAAGTGCCTAACTTACTAGATACTTTGCAATTTTTTTGTTACACAATTAAATTATTTTTTTTTAACTTACCTCTATGTCTTTGAGATCTTTCTGTGTTTTGTTTTTGACTGCCAGACAGATGTACAGTAATTTAATCAAACTTACCCTAGTACAGTTCACAATCTGTTATCGCACCCCTTGGGACTTGATGTGTCAGAATTCAAAACCGTTCTACAATAGAAGGTGGTGTCAGACATGTTCGAGGCAGTCCCCGTAACCAGATACATTAACATTTCTGCAATGAAATGAATAAATATGCCCCCAAAGTGGAATAAATTAAGTCTCTAAACAGCCTCACATAAAGTCAGACTTAGCTCTAGATCAATCTGCAACTGACGATAGTCCCTCTGCTTAAAGCTTCTGGGACTCAAAGTAGGACAAGGAGTGTGGGCTTTGGCACGGAGGCCCTTGTTGGGCAAACACAGCTGAGACAGGATGCCACTCACCTCCCACTCCTTGGTCTCACGGTCTCTGTTCTCCCGGCCTCTGGGAGCTGGCAGTGAGGGGAGGGCAGGGAGGGGAGTGCAGTGTGGGGGCTGGAGAGGACAGCTACTGCAGGCCTCTCCCAGCCCCACCCCGCCCCAAGACAGATTTGCTTACTCTCATCTTCTACACAGGGACTTCTCCATCTCCATGACTGCCTTTTCCCTCCTGGATTGCCATTAACTTCAGCTTTAACCCTTTCTTTGGCACTGTTCTTACCACTTGGATCTGGCAGGAATTTACCAAAAACCTTTGCGTTATCACAGGGTGTTTCCCAGACCCCCACTTCTTGTGCTCTGCCTCTGCTCAGCCATCTTCCACATGCTTCTCAGACACAGGTACAAAGGTGGTCTTTTCCTACTCGATGAGACTCACTTACCATGGGGCAGCAACAGCGCCATTCAGGGGCAGATGAATACCCTGAAACTGGAGCAGATAGGCTGTTTGGATACAGGTACGCATTCTGGGAGAGGGGATGCTCCATGGAATTAGTTAACCCCTTGGAGGGTTAACATCGAGGATACTGGGTAAAGCCCTTCTCACTTGATCCTAGCCTGCCTCTCCAGTGTCTTCTCTGGCCCCGTGTGATGGGCCCCGTGTGATGGGCCCGGGACTCCTGCTACGTGCACAGCATCGCTCACCATCCCCTAGAACCATCCTCTCCTCTCTGCAGTGTGCTCAGTCGCTCAGTCATGTCCGACTCTTTGAAACCCCGTGGACTGTAGCCCACCAGGCTCCTTTGTCCATGGAATTTTCCAGACAAGACACTGGAGTGGGTTGCCACACCCTCCTCCAGAGCTCTTCCTATCCCAGGGATTGAACCAGCGTCTCCTGTGTCTCCTACATTGGCAAGCAAATTCTTTACCACTGTGCCACCTGGGAAGCCCCCTCTCCTCTCCACCTTTGCATAGATGATTTCCTCAGCTCTGGCTGCCCTTCCTCCTGTTCTGCCCGCCTGCCCTCCGTCCATCCCTACCATAGCTGCATCAGAGTCTCTCTCCCATCACAGGATGGGATCTGCTGCCAGTGAGAGATGAACAGCATGGGGACTGCTGTCTCCAGGAGACTGGTGGCCTGGCCTTGGAGAATGTAAGGCTGCTGTGGAGGTGGGGTGTGTTGGGGAAATGTACTCCGGGAAGTAAGGTGGTAGAATCCTAGGCCCAGATGGTGGGTTTCAGGTGAAGGAGAGGAGGGTATCTAAGAACGGGGATTTCTGGCTTCACTGTGACTTGCCTTGAGCAAGTGTGGTTAAACCGACTTCAAGACTGCCCAGTGGGTGCTTTGGGGTTCCTTCTCAGCAACTATGGGGTAAGTCATTTGGAGATAGGGCAGGACAGAATTTGGCTTCTTAAACACCATGAGGTCCATCCCCTCCACGCTAGAAGCTAACCAGGCCAAGTGTTGAGTCTGGCAGATATAAAACAGTAGCCCGTTACAGGACACTGTTTATTCACATTACAGTGATAGCAACTCTACTGTAGGACCGATACACCATCGTCCTGCCCTGCCCAATGCTGACGCAGACGTCACCCTGGGAAGGCGCCCGCGTCTTACCATCAGTCCTGTTCAGCTTCCTTCCAGATCCCATAAAATAGGCTTTGGGACAGTTGAGTGTGTCCTTGAGCCATCCCACCTCGAGTGACCCCCATCCGAGGACTGATTAGATAGTCAGGTTACTGCAACTCTTGGCCTGCCAGATGGAGCAAGGGCCCTTTCCACAGCGTGATGGCTTCTACAGGGAAGATAAAAGTGGCGGGTTTGCTTTGAGGATGTCCTGAGAGAGTGCCCGTTGATGTTTCCCTACCACTCCCCATCCTGGGAAGTCCTAATTTAGCTTCCTGCGCACTCTTTTCATCCATGGGTGCTTATCTCGTAGAAGTAAACAGGACGTGACTTATACATTGGGAGGAGGGGAGGGGCTCAGTTGCATCTATAAGGCTGGAAACCCCTTTCTATAAATAAACATTCACTAGCCACAGGCCCTTGAGCAAGTCCCACAACCTTTCTGAGCCTCCATCTCCTTTCTATTAAGTGGAAATAAAAGGCCAAACATGCAGAATCACTTCAAAGTAGTGAAGGGGTAATGAAAGTATGTAATGAAAGCATCTAACTCAATGCCTGTTTCATAAAGAGCAGCTGTCATCTCGTCTCTGCTTTTAGGAGTCCAGTGGCACCTCTGCAACATAGAGGGGGGTCAGTCCTTGCACAGGCAGCCCTGGACTCCTCCCCAATGCCCTTTGCCAGCTGGGAGGGTGGGGTGGGACTGGGAGGGGGGGGGGGGCTAGGGAGGTTATTTCACCTCTTCCAGCCTTTGTTTCCTCATCTGAGAAGTGGGAATAATAAAACCTACTTCTTGGAGATGTCGTGAAAACAAAACTCTCTGCTTTTCACCAAATGTTTATCAAGTGCCTGCCAATTCAGCAAGAGGATACATAAATTAACAAAACAAATAAAAATCCCTGACCTGGTGGAGCTCCCATTTAGCAGGAAAGTGAAAATGTAGTCACTCAGTCGTGTCCAACTCTTTGTGACCCTCATGGACTATGGCCCTCCAGGCTCCTCTGTTCATGGAATTCTCCAGGCAAGAATACTGGAGTGGGTAGCCATTCCCTTCTCCAGAGGATCTTCCCGACCCAGAGATCGAACCCAGGTCACCCACATGGCAGGCAGCTTCTTTACAATCTGAGCCACCAGGGAAGCCCATGCAGACAATAAATAAGCACTAGAATGAGTTCATTGCGTAGTATTTTAGAAGATGACATGTGCTATGGAAAAGAGCAGATAGAGGAAGGCAAGCGGGACGTGGAACATACATTTCCCACCAACAGGATGTGTCGTCCATTTCTCCGTAAGCCACCAATGCTTGTTATTATCTGACGTCTTGGTTCTAGCCACCCTAGGGCTGGGGGTGGTACCCACTGTGGGTTCACCTAACAGGTTTTCAGTGCTTGCTAAGGCCAGAGGCTGTCAACACCTTCAGTGCCTTCACCCACCCAGCCCTGCAAGGAGATGCTTCTCCCAGCCCCACCTTCCAGATGAGGAAACTGAGGCATAGATCAGTCACAGGGGGAAGAGCTGGGATGCAAACCCAGGAGGTCTGGTTCTGGCCATGCCCAGAAACCTCACAGTGCAGTGGGAAGCATGTCACGAACTGCTGGCCACAGGGTAACTCCATAGGTGCCCTGGCACAGGAATGCAGGAAAACCTGAGCGGACAATGAGACATCAAGGGAGAAAAGGGGTGATGGTGGAAGTGGGCCTGGAAGGGCGAGTAGGAGTGTGTCCAGTGGAGAGAGGTGACTGGAAGAAGACTGCAGGAGCAGAGGGGTGTGCAGAGACTGGGAAGAGCAGAGGTCTGGTTCAGGTGATCAGGTGGCGAGACCCTGGCCACCTCCTCCTTACAGCCCTTACTAGTCTGTCCTCCACTTCAGCAGAATATCTTTAGATCAAATATTTCAGTTCTGGTAGAAGCCAGTGTGTGCTGGAAAATTACAGCCTCCAGGGCCCACTTGATTAAAGTTAAGTGAACAAATTATTTGAAGACCTCCTGGCATGTGGCATAACAGCTACCATGGTGGCTCAGGTGGTAAAGAGTCTGCCTGCCGTGTGGGAGACCTGGGTTCGATCCCTGGATCGGGAAGATCCCCTGGAGAGGGGAATGGCAACCCACTCCAGTATTCTTGCCTGGAGAATCCCCATGGACAGAGGAAGCTGGCAGGCTACAGTCCGTGGGATCACAGAGAGTCTGGCATGACTTAGCGACTGCACTTGAATTGACTTGGCATATGGAGGGCTCAAACATGCAAATCCAACCTAAGCTAACCCCTCCGTATTGCAACCAACAGAAAATCAAGACAGATGGTATCTAGCGCTGGCGTTCTAACCACCCTCCTGCCCCAAAGTGCTTCCGTAGTCCCTGGAGTGAGTGAGGGCGAGAAGGAGGGGATTCACCCCTACGTGAGCAACAGATCAGCCCCGAGCAGGCCATGCCTCTTCCCAGCTGAGCGTGCTGCTCGGGCATGTTTGAAGGTAACTCTGACTGCTCTGCTTTTACCCCAAGTGGTGACTTTAGTACTCACCCATCCTGTGGGAGGGCCCCCAGCAGAACAAGGTAAGAAATATTTGTGGGGATTGTGCCTTGAAATGGATTTTGTCCCAATTGATCTCATATGACCAAACTATGGAGCTTAATACCTACAGGGCTACCTCCAGTGGGTGGCAGTTGTGTTGGGACTCGCAGACTCAGGTCTACCACACCCAGGTGCAGAGTGAGGGTCCCGCCCCTGAGAAGTGGCCTGAGTCCTACTGCTCAGGTGCAGGCAGGCTTTCACATCAGGCTTTCATCTCATCCCCACAGCAACCCCATGCATTCATCTCATGCCCACAGCATCCCCTGTCTAGTTGTTGTTGCTGTGCTCATTTTATAACTGAGAAAACCAAGACTAGGAGAGATGCCCAACCCACCCCATCTCCACCCCTGGGGGTGGTGGTGCCTGAGAGTACAAAGCCAGCTGATGAGTGGTAGCCCTGATGTTCCAATTGAGACAGAAGTTTAGAGGATCTTTAAAGCCTTCATTTCTTTCCAAGGAGGTTGATTTCTTGCTGCTACGGTAGTCTTCAGTTCTCCTAAGAAATCCGAAGTTCCTTGCAGTCCTCGTAGCTCCTGTTTCCCATCCCATCCTCTCCACCAGCCCACCCCCCACCAAACTCACCACTGATCTTTTACTCCTGTAGATGCTGCTCTGGTTTCTTAGTCACATTTTCCCCCTTTGGCATCATTTGTCCTTCCTCCTTCATTTCCTCTTGGCTGTATATTTCTGTTTAATAAGGCCAGGGCTAACTCTGGCACCAGAATCAGCAACTAAACCCTTTGCCTAAAAGCTTTAATTAGAAACAGAAAACTGGAGGAAATCGCTCTCCTGCCAAGTCTGTAAATTACACCAGGGCTCACAGCCAAATCAGGTTTGTGCTGGGAACTTGGAATGTTCAGCGCTACTTCTCTCGGGAGCCACACTCACCCTCAATGCTTCCTGGGCCTGGTGGAGCCACCCCCTCCTCCCCAGTACCCACCTTCACCCTCCTGAATCAGTCCCCATCCTCAGAGGGTTAGCCTCTGCTGCCTCATCAACTTATTTCTTAAAGAGGAACCAGAAATCCTGAGCTGTATGCAAAATTGCCTTTTAACTCTGGGCAATGAATTCACATGTTTTTAAAACTCTCTGCAGGCCAGACAAAAATATGTCTGTGTGCTATCACTGCACAACTTCTAATCAAAAAATTTTACTGGATTTCCTAGTGTAAAGTTGGTCAGATTTATGTTTGTTTTTTTCCCCAAAATCCTTCCTAACCAACATATTAGATCTTCAAAACTATAGTTATAGAGTTTAAGCTAAATCAGAAGGATTTAACCCTGGTTAATAATAGCTATAAAATTAACACTTAGAAGTATTTTCGGGCTCAGACTCACAGTTGGATATAATGGTGTGAGACTCCATGGTGTGCTGGGGTGGAGTGGGAGCTGGCTTTGTGTGGAGAGGACATTAGAGGTTCAGCTGGGGGCCAGGAGATGGGCTCAGAGATGAGAGGCAGGGAAGATGTTTCCACTTTGGTAGAAAATCGACCACCCAAAAGGGACCCCGGAATTCGGGCTCTCCCTTGAGAGGCAAGTGGGTAACAGAGCACTGAGTCCGGCCAAGGTGGGGATGCCAGGGTCAGCCCATCCTGAAAGCCAGGGATGGTGCCTCAGTAGGAGGCTTGAGCTACTCGTGTAGCCCAGGGTCAGCCTGGTCAGGCTGATGTCACCGAACTCAGCCAAGGAGCTGGGCAGCTGAATCCCTGGAGACCCACCTGCAGGTAGAAAAATAAGGCCCACAACTCATGTCTCTTTCACCTGTCCTCCCTGCTCGGCATCCCTTAATATAAAGGTCTTAGAGTACATGGACCGGTGATGCAGACTTGGGCACATCATTTTGCCCATCTCAGCCTATAAACAGGAGATGTGGCACCTGTCTTGGTTTGGGGGCTGCTGGCTGGTGATGCTGCTTCAACCCACTTAGGATAAGGAAGTACAGACACTGGGATATGTGTTTCAGGTTCTGACTCCTCCTCATTAAGTCTGCACAGAGCATTGCCTTTGAGACTTTAAACATGAAGAGAAAAAAATCATGCTCAGGGTCTAAAGCCTGCTTCTACACACTCCTGTGGGGCGGGTGGGGTGGGGGTGGTGGTGATGGGGATGTCTTTTTAGCATTTTCCTGTGCACCCTTCATGATTCCTTTAGCTCAGCGCTGCCCAACAGATGAGAACTGTGCCCAAGGGTCACTGTGTTCATCACAGGGATGTCGATACAGGATCCTACTGTGGGGACAGTTGGCTTCAATTTGGTCCCGGCCTCAGGGCTAGGACTAGCTGTGCTAGGTTGCTGGCTGGTTTTTCTGCTATGTATGTTGTAAATGGTTTCAAGTGCTGAGTTTCCATATCGACTTCACTCTGTAAATTGGGACCCGTGTCTCAAAAGGGTAATCCTTACAGAACCACAGCACATGAGCAGTCCTTCGTTTCCCTTTCTTCTCCCCACTCCCACCCATCTGTGTTACCACTCCCAACGCCAGGTTGTACCAGTCTGGGTTTGCTGCACTGAAGAGCAGTCCCTGTGTGCCGGGGGGAACGTGTGTCTGCCAGCAGGAATCTGTTAGCAGGCAAGGCCACGTCAGAGGAGAAGCATGTTCATGACCTTACAGCCCAGGAACAATAAAAAAGAATCTAGTATCCAAATAAACAGGTCCAATGCACCAGGTCTCCCTGGAGGAACTTCATCACCTCCGTGATGCTTGCTGGTTGCACTCCTTCAGAGGAGTATGGCTTCTGACGGCCCAGCCTGGTCCTGCTGCTCCCCTGCGCAAAACACTAGACCCTCTCTGCCCAGCCTGTGGGATTACCCCTCCTTAGCCTGCTATCCTGGCAAGGTACATTTGATTTCCCATCCTGCCTTTTTCACACCACAAGTTATAGACAAAAATGAGTTGATCCAGCCTTACCTGCTTCTGTGTGTGTGTGTGTGCTCAGTCATGTCCAGCTCATTGCAATCCCACCAGCTGAAGCCCACCACGCTCCTGTGTCCATGGGATTTTCCAGGCAAGAATACTGAAGTGGCTTGCCGTCTCCTCCTCCAGGGGATCTTCCCAACCCAGGGATCAAACTGGTATCTCCTGTGTCTCCTGCACTGCAGGCAGATTCTTTACCACCAAGCCACCAGGGAAGCCCCACCTGCTTCCATATCTTGTCTCCAACTGTCTCTATGGCTGCTCTTTGCCTACCCTCTCAGCAAATCTAAGACTTTCTCACCCTCAAAGCCCTGCTCCAGTATTGTCTTCTTGATAAAGCCTTCCCTGAGCCCCTCTGTGCAAAAACAAAGCCCGCTGACCCCATGAATTTCCTTGGCACATTGTGGCATCTCCCTCAGAGCAGTTCTCCTACATGCACAGCCCGCCGCCTGGCCTGGCCCTGAGCTCCTCGGAGCTGGGAGTGCCTGGCTCTCGCCCATCTCACTCCCTGCAGTGCCCAGGTCAGCTGAGGCCCCAGGAGGGTGGTGAGTGTACCCCTGAGAAGCCCTGAAGCCCTGAAGACTAGCATTCAGGTGTACCTCTACCTGCAGGTGCCCCAGAATGGCTTCTAAATTGGGGAACAAGAAGTCCCCCAAAGTGGGAAAAGGAGGCATTTGGATAAGGCGAAAGAAAGGAAAGACATGGTTGTGTGATGACAGCCTACATTTGTTCAGAGCCAGGATAGGATGAGTCCTCTGGAGCCTGCTGGGCCCCCAACCCCCCAACACTTGGGGGCTTCCAGCTTGTGTTATACAGAAAGATCTCATATCCAGCTCTGAGTCTCCTCCCTTCCACGTGGTGGTGAGACCAGGTGCACTAGCCCACAAAGGAGCACACCTCATCTACAGTGGGCTCAGAGCTCAATGTGCGTGTGCAGAAAACTTGATTTCAAAGTATAGACTGCTTCAGGAAAATGGGGGTCAGCTCATGTTTTCTGTGATCTGGCTGATAAGCCCACCATGCCCCCTCCCTGCTACAGAGGAGAAGCAAGGCACACAGAGGGGTGACCTGCTCAAGGCCAAGCGCCCCTGTGAGACTCGGAGCTCCTGTCAGCTCAGTTACAGAAAATGCACTGCAGTGCCGCAGCCCACATCTGGACATCATCAAGCAACTTGGAGCCAATGCCATCGGTCGTTTCCAAGCAGATGGAGATAGTGCTGATTTATATTCCAGCGGTACCCTCGGATAATGATTTGGCCATAGGAAAAAATTTGACCTGACCACAACTGAATTTTGTCTAATAGCAAATGGCCAGTTCAACAGTCAGACTGGGCTTCCCTGGTGGCTCAGCGGTAAAACAATCTGCCTAAAAAAAAAATAAAATAACACAATAATTAAAACAATCTGCCTACAATGCAGGAGATGCAGGTTTGATCCCTGGGTTGAGAAGATCCCCTAGTGCAGGGCATAGCAACCCACTCCAATATTCTTGCCTGGCGAATCCCATGGACAGAGGAGCCTGGCGGGCTGCAATCCCTCGGGTCACAAAGAGTCAGACTTGACTGAAGTGACTTAACACGCACATATGCACAGCAGTCAGACTAAAACTATTCTGAGAAGGGTCTTAAACACACACTGTGTAAAATTCAGTTTCAGCAAACAGTCGCCAAGTGCCCATTCCATTCCAGACATGGATGAGATGCTTTCTGGTCTGGAAAGCATGGCTCAGCTTTGGCCAGGAAAGCTGGCACACAAAGTATGGATGCAAATTGGATCTCCTAGGCTGTGGAGGAGGGTGAGATCTGCTCCCTAGTTGGAGGAAAGAGCCAGAAAAGTCTTTATGGAAGGCATGATTTCTGCTCTGAGCCTAAACAATAGATATGATGTTGACAAGTACAGAGATGGGCAAGGAGGAGGGAAGTGCTTCCAGGAAGGTGGGAGCAGCTCTGAGTGGCCACACTGTGGGTCAGGGCAGGATGCTGTTCAGTTCTAGGTGAAGCTGAAGTGGTTGGGGGTCAGCTAGAGAGATATGGGCACTTGTTCTAGTTGCAGTGTTGGGTTTTTGAGGAGGGGTGCTCTGAAAGCACTCTCCTGAGGGCAGGGTGGAAAGTGGCTGAAGGGTTCAGATGGGTTGCGAGTACAGAGGAGGCTGTGGACAAAAGTATATGTGACAAAAGATGGGGCCAAGTGGGGCCAACTCAGTAGGTGAGGAGGAGGGCCAGCAGAGGGGTGGAAGCTGGATGGAGCTGAATGAGCTCAGAGTAGAGGTGACCTCGTGCCTTAGAGGATGGAGGAGGTGATATCAGTCTGTCACAAGGTGCTGAGGAAACCCTGGGCACAGGCAGGAACTTCCCTCTTCTCCAGACAGTTGGGCTGGGTTGGGAGCAGCCCCTGCAGCCAGCAGAGCCCCTGAGTGACCATCTGGGCCCAGATGGGAAGGAAGAGATAAATCAGGCCCAGCTCTGTTGTGGGGACTCACAGGGAAGATGAGTCTTCAACAGATGGGCTACCCACTCTGGGGCTTCCCAAGTGGCCCAGTGATAAAGAATCCACCTGCCAAGGCAGGAGACAAAAGAGACATGGGTTCTACCCCTGCTTCAGGAAGACCCCCTGGAGAAGGGGTAGGCTACCCATTCCAGTATTCTTGGCCTTCCGTGGTGGTTCAGATGGTAAAGAATCTGCCTGCAATGTGGAAGACCTGTGTTCGATCCCTGAGTTGGAAAGATCCCCTGGAGGAGAACATAGCAACTCTCCAGTATTCTTGCCTGGAGAATCCCCGTGGACTGGTAGGTTACAGTCCATGGGATCACAAAGAGTCAGACACAACTGAGTGACTAAGCATGCACACACGTACCCAGTATTTTCCAGTATTCTTGCCTGGAAAATTCCACAGAGGAGCCTGGTGGTCTGTGATCTCAAAGAGTCAGTCACAACTGAGTGACTGAGCATGGGTGCACACACAAACACACACACCACACACACACACTGATGGAAGGAGGGAAAACAGTGCCAGATGATGCCTGTCACTGAAAGGATCATCTTGCAGGCTTTAAGGAATGACCCAGCTGGTGAGAGTGTGGGCAGGGTTTGAACCCAGTGCGTCTGCCTCCAAAGCTCTTGCTGCCCTGACCACTGCCCTTCTTGCCTCGGTCCTTGACCCAGCCTGAGAGGACCCAGGCTCTGCCCTCAGTGAGCTCCCAGTGTGGCAGGAAGACCATTACCAGGCAGAGTGGGGAGAAGGTGATGTCAGAGCTGGGCTCAGAGAATAAGGAAGAGAAAGGGTCAGGAAACAGAAGGGTCTATTGCTGTCAGGCAGGGAAAAGATCACCAAATACTCCGGTGGGCCGAACTCAGGTCATGTGGTAGAGTCTGGGAAGCAGTTAGGTGGGCCCAAGACAGTCCTTAATACCTCCCAAGAGACATGTATGGGCTTTCCTGGTAGCTCAACTGGTAAAGAATCTGCCTGCAATGCAGGAGACCTTGGTTCAGTTCCTGGGCTGGGAAGATCCCCCGGAGAAGGGGTAGGTTCCCACCCCAGTATTCTGGGGCTTCCCTGGCGGTTCAGACAGGAAAGAGGCTGAAATGCCGGAGACCTGGGTACCATTCAGATGGTAAAGAGCCTGCAGTGAGGGAGACCTGGGTTCAATCCCTTGGTCAGGAAGATCCCCTGGAGAAGGGCATGGCAACCCACTCCGGTATTCTTACCTGGAGAATCCCCATGGACAGAGGAGCCTGGCGGGCTGCCATCCATACAAGTCACAAAAAGAGTCAGACGTGACTCTTAGACACGACTAAGAGCCTAAGACACGTGCTTAGACATGACTGAGCGACTAAGCACAGCACAGCACAAGAGGCATGTATGTGGTCAAGAGGACACAGGAGGGCTTGGGTGAAGAGGAAGGCACCATGTGAGTATGAGGGGAAGAAGGGGGCCAGTGGGAAGCTAAGCCAGAGATGGTGAAGCCTGGGCCTCTCAGGAAGGCCCCCAGGATGCCCCCACACTACACATCAAAGTATAGCCTCCTTCGCCCACACTCTCTGCTTGCACAGGGTTTCCTGTGAGCAGCTGGGGCTGGATCTTGGATGAAGTCCCAAGAAAACAATTTTGCTTATTGAAACAACAACACAGTAACATTGCAAAGCCCACCCCCAAAGAGAAATTGTAAAAAGATCATTATGGCCCCTACTGTTTATTGCTTCATTGATTTATCTGTTTATACATATGTTTATTGGCCTGACTGGATGGTCCCTGTTGCTTAATAAGCCCAGGCTGTATTTACGAGGGTTGTGGAAGTAAAGCAGCCCCTAGCTCAGGCTCCCAAGCCCTTAGTCAGCACAAGGTAATGGAAATACTAGGCTGGGCCCCTGGGCACGCTCTATGAGCTTACCCTGGAACCCTAGCGGTTGGTGCCTTGTGCCAGGTGCCAACTACCCTGTGGGGGTGGGGGGCTCCCAATGAGGCTCATCATCAGAATCTTAGCACCTGGGGGTTCTTTTTATAGATACAAGTGCCTGAGATCCACCCCAAACCTCATGGCTCAGTCTCTGGGATGGAGACAGGAAAAGCCCTCCAGGTGATGCTGCCAGTTAAGGTGCAACCGCTGGACTGGGTGATTTCCAAGGCTCCCCTTTCTAGAACCAGAATCTAGCATTTCTCAGTGTTGGAGATGGAAGGGCTGGATGAAGGAGACATAGACTGTGAGGAACCACCCTGACCCTTAGCACTGCCAGGTGAAGGGGCCCTTGCATTTCAGGGGCAAGGCTGTGGTCTCTCCACACAGGGAGCGCCCTTGTGAGCTTCCTTCACCGTTAGCTCACCATCCTGGGGACCTGGAGCTGCTGTCCCACAAACCAAAAGATTCATATCCTGCAAATTAGGAAAGTCGATGTCAAGATGTTTGAAGGAGAAAAAAAAAGAGCTTCTCCCACGGGATGGAGGATGCACGAACTTACTTCTCAGACTTAGAAAGGGTGTGTGTGTATAGACAGGAGGAAGAGGAGCAGGGCCAGGGCCCAGGAAAAAACAGGCCCAGGGATGGCAAAAATGTGCAGAAGAGCACGCTTGGCTTTTTAAAATCTGTTCGGCATAAGGAGAAGAAAGGGGAGCCAGACATGTGGCCAGAACGCCACGATGTGGCTTTAACAGGCAGCAGTGAGAGCAAATGATGGCTCGGGTCCTGTGTTCCTGCTTCTACTCCAGGTAGAGTGAGGGGGGCAGTTGTACGAAGCTCTGTCACATATCACATGCCAAAAGCATTTGCTGGGTCTCATTGCATGAATTTGAGTCTCTAGATCCAGGCGAATTGTGCCTGGAGCACAGGCAGAACTTGCCAGTGTGATTGTAGAAATATGGCCTTGGCTTTAAGGGAGAATAGAAGACAGGATGTAACATCGGAACTGTCCTGTTTTCAGAAGGGGGATTTCTAGAAAGCCCAGGTGGCTGAGCCAGACAGGGACCTGGGGCTGCTGTCTCAAGCAGATGAGGAAGCAAAGGGCCCATGAGCCCTGTGGCCAGTGGACAGTGAGCCTCAGTGCCCACCAGGTACAAGCCATTCACCGAGCTAGTCTTCTGCACGACCTCAGGTCAGGGGAGTGTTTAATTTCGGTGCCTTTGGACTTCAGATGGGTTGACAAAATGCCCAGTCTTTTTATCTGAGAACTAGTCATTCGGATTAGAGTCAAGCTAGGAGTGTAGCTGGTTGGTTAATAGTCACAGTAGTCTAATCAGAACATGAGTTGTCCATAAGAGGACTCAATAAATGCTGAATGAATGAATGAATGAGTGGGCCACTGTCAACCAGGAGGCAGTTTTCTTCTTTTGGACTATAGCTTCATACTTAGGCCTAAACTGTTCATGGTTTTTGATAACTTGGAAACATAAAATGTGTCCAGTGACCACATTTGCAGATGACAGGAGAATGATAGTAACTATAGCAGAGGACAGAATTAAAATTTACTAAAGCCTTGATAAACTATAAATGGTAGTTCAGTTCAGTCATGTACAACTCTTTGCGATCCCATGGACTACAGCATGCCAGGCTTCACTGACCATCACCAACTCCCAGAGTTTGCTCAAACTCATGTCCATCAAGTCGATAATGCCATCCAACCATCTCATCCTCTTGACACCCCCTTCTCCTCCTGCCTTCAATCTTTCCCAGCATCACGGTCTTTTCTAAAGAGTCAGTTCGTCTCATCAGGTGGCCAAAGTATTAGAGCTTCAGCTTCAGCATCAGTCCTTCCAGTGAATATTCAGGACTGATTTACTTTAGGATTGACTGGTTTGATCTCCTTGCAGGCCAAAGGACTCTCAAGAGTTTTCTCCAACACCACAGCTCAAAACATCAATTCTTCGACACTCAACTTTCTTTATGGCCCAACTCTCACATCCAAACATGACTACTGGGAAAACCATAGCTTTGACTAGACACACCTTTGTCGGCAAAGTAATGTCTCTGCTTTTTAATATGCTGTCTAGGTTGGTCATAGCTTTTCTTCCAAGGAGCAAGTGTCTATTAATTTCATGGCTGCAGTCACCATCTGCAGTGATTTTGGAGCCCAAGAAAATAAAGTCTGTCACTGTTTCCATTGTTTCCCCATCTATTTGCCATGAAGTGATGGGACTGGATCTTAGTTTTCTGAATGTTGAGTTTTAAGCCAACTTTTCCGCTATTCTCTTTCACTTTCATCAAGAGGCTCTTTAGTTCCTCTTCACTTTCTGCCATAAGGGTGGTCATCTGCATATCTGAAGTTATTGATATTTCTCTAGCTTGTGCTTCATCCAGCCCAGCATTTCTCATGAAGTACTCTGCATAGAAGTTAAATAAGCTGAGTGACAATATACAGCCTTGACATACTCCTTTCCCAATTTGGAACCAGTCTGTTGTTCCATGTCCAGTTCTAACTGTTGCTTCTTGACCTGCATACAGGTTTCTCAGGAGGCAGGTATGATGGTCTGGTATTCTCATCTCTTTAAGAATTTTCCACAGTTTGTTGTGATCCACACAGTCAAAGGCTTTAGCACAGTCAGTGAAGCAGAAGATGTTTTTCCGGAATTCTCTACCTTTTTATATGATCCAGTGAATGTTGGCAATTTGATCTCTGGTTCCTCTGCCTTTACTAAAACCAGCTTGAACATCTGGAAGTTCTCAGTTCATGTACTGTTGAAGCATAGCTTGGAAAATTTTGAGCATTACTTTGCTAGCGTGAGCATTACTTTGCTAGAGATGAGTGCAATCATGCAATGGTTTGAACATAATGGTTTGTATCATAATGGTAGGTAATGGACTAATTTTGTTTATGAATGTGAGACAGTTGTGCCATGTGGGCCCCCCTAAAACTCCACCTACCTATTAGGATATGTTTTGTGGCCTGTCACAATAAATCTGACTCAAACTGGTTTAAGCCAAGAGAGAAAAAGAAGATGCATCACTGGTTTGACTTCAGTAGGATGGGTCTGGGTGCTCCCCTGGTGACATCAGAATGCCTTTGTCTCCAGTGCTTGGGTCGGTTTTGCTCTGTGCTGGCTTCTTCTTCAGAAAGTGGGGCCCTCAAAGCTCACTCCTCACTCCTTTCTTGTAGCTCAACCAAAGAGAGTCTCTTTCCCAACAGCAGAAGTCCCATGACTAAGTCTCCTTGGTGGCAAGTCCATCTCTGAGTCAATCACTGCGGCCAGAAAGACAAGAATGTGCTGATAGACCAAGCCACAGTTACATACCAGAAGCCAGGGTACCTGTCGGGGGTCAAGACTTACCAAACCCACTGAACTGAGAGGAGGGAAGAGGGATGGTTCTCCAAGGAAAATTGAGATGCTAAAGGCAAAAGAAGAGAGAAAAGCAGACCAGGCAGCCCCTTGTGAGGTTATCCAGGGCTTAACCTGGATTCTGTGGGCTCAGGTTTCAGTGGGTACTCCCACCTCAGGTTTACCTTCAGGTTGGGACCCCATCACTGAGGCTTCCTATCCTCTTTCTGGCCCTGGGTCGATGGTTAAGCTGGGATTCAAGCCCTTATCCATCTGTCTCCAAATTCAGGTTCCCTCCATTCCCTTAGTCTCTGGATAGGAAAGGGACAGGTGTGTTCCTACCTGCTGGCCCCCAGTCGGGGACAGGGGGATCAGCTCTGAGGCTCGCCCAGAGACTCCTGGCTGGCAGGTGTAGAAGGGGCACTCAGGCATGCTTCCTGCCACATGTCCCTGCAAACCTGCCGTGTGTCAACCGGAAGAAGCTGGACCTAGGAGCTTCCTCACTGTCAGTAATAATGGCCTCACATCCTAAGGGAGGAAGAGAGAAACCTTTGTGTAAATATCAAAACTCCTTTATCTCCCACTCAGTATTTTCTAGGCAGTGCCTGTGGCCCTCTGTCTTATTTCAGCCTGTGGTTTGCAGAGAGAGGTCCAGAGTGATGCAGGGGGAAGACTTCAGAGGGAGGGCAGGAGTCAGGATATGGCACCTGCCTGGCTGTCAGCCAGCTGTGGGACCCATACCGGTCAGCTAGTCTCTCTGGACCTCACTGTCCTCATCTGTAGAAGGGGACAGTAAGAGCTTGTGCATAAGCGTGAACATACATACATATGTGAAAGCGTCTGTCTTTGAGGTGACTGTGTGCCTGAAGAGGATGAAGGTCCCGCACAGAATGGGTGACCCTAGGAACGGAGAGAGGAGCAGCTTGGAGAGATAGCAGAAACAGGCATGCTCAGCGTGGAGTTTCCAGAGGAGGCTGCAGGAAGAAATAGGCCTTGCAGGCAGGTGTGTGAGGGAGACGAGGATGAGGGGCCAAGGTTTGGGTTGAGGGCGGAGATGGGGAGAAGAGCCTCAGAGGAGGGAGACAGAACCTGTAGAGGAGTGGCAAGGACATGTAAGATGAATGAGAAACCAAGGATATTTGTTTATACATCCCTCAGGCCATGTGCTGTGCTGTGCTTAGTCACTCAGTCACGTCCAACTCTTACAACCCCATGGACTGGAGCCCGCTAGTGCCATCTGGGCTTCCCAGGTGGCGCTAGTGGTAAAGAAACCACCTGCCGATACAGGAGACGTAACAGATACAGGTTCTATCCCTGTGTTGGGAAGATCTCCTGCCCACTCCAGTATTCTTGCCTGGAGAATTCCCGTGGACAGAGGAGCCTGGTGGGCTACAGTCCATGAGGTCACAAAGAGTTGGACACGACTGAAACGACTGATCACATGGGCCATGTGTGCGCAGGTTTACACCAGGGCATTTTCAGGGCAAGTTTTGCTGAGCAGGGGCACAAGAGCATTATTAATTCAGTATCAAAGGCACCAACTCTGTATCAGAAAGCCCTTCTTCAAATCTTGCAGTCCTTCCAGTTGGCCCAAGAGTTTGGTCAGTTTGGTCCTACTGTATCTTTAACATCCCTTTAACACTTGTTAATCTCCCTTTTTGCAGAGAACAGACTTCAGGCTAAGTGCTTTCAGGCAAGGGTTTTGGCTAAAATGTGTTGCACTGTGTAGCTTTCATTGTATTTTTTTTTTAACTGTAACCATTCTATGGCATGGGAGACTGGTTTTCCTTTTGTGGAAGAGATAGAATTTCATTTCCAAATCTACTTGCTTAAATAAGAATAATTAGTGTAAAAAATAAGGTAAAAAAGATGGCGCAAGAATGATGAAAGATCTAGAAACAGTCTCTCACAGAAGCTCGCAGCAGTCTTTGCTTGGATATGGCAAAAATGGGACCAAATTATGTCCTGGAGAGGTTCAGTGCCAGTCTTGTTTACGGACTCTGAAGCTGAATGTCAGAAACTCATTCCATTGTCCTTGACTAGCTTGTTGACCTAATAAAGACCATAGAACTTGTTCTTGCTCAAGCCCCCAAGTGCATGTTTTTTCTCTCATCATATTTGCTCTGGTGGCCAATTTCCAGCCCACGGACCTAGAACATCTGTAGCGCTTTGAGGTTACTGGTTCCCCCAAAGGATTTCACTGCAGAAACCCAGCAGTCAATGGAAACACCTACCCTCAGTATGACGAGGACACCATTTCCTGAACAGCTCCATGGATCGGGCACTGAGTGCCAATTTCTAATATGTTTCTCATTTGATCCTCTCGACAACCCAGCTAGGTAGGTATTATCATTATGCCCATTTTTAGGGTCGGAAAACTGAAGCTCAGAGAGGTGCTTATCTGGAGTTACAGAGCTAGCACACTGTGTGAGGGATTCCGGTTTTGCAGGCATCCTCACGCTCTTTGCCTGGCGGTGTGTAGCCTTTGCCCAAGGCTCACTCCACGCAGGACCTCAGCCCTGCTAAGTGAGGCCCAGCCAGGCTCCGTAGGAGGGCATGTTTTCACAGGTGGAAGAATCTGTGTGTTCGTCATCCCTTCGTAACTGCCAGCACTTTAAACTGACCTGTCCCCACTGAGGAAGATTTTGCAACCTGATAAAGAAATGTATAGTAGTAATGTTAGTTGCTCAGTTGTCTTGGACTCTTTGGGACCCCAAGAACTGTAACCTGCCAGGCTCCTCTGTCCATGGGATTCTCCTGGCAAGAATACTGGAGTGGGTTGCCATTTCCCCCTCCAGAGGATCTTCCCCACCCAGGGATCAAACCCAAGTCTCCTGCATTACAGGCAGATTCTTCCCTGAGCCACCAGGGGAAGTGGCAACCCACTCCAGCATTCTTGCCTGGAGAATCCCAGGGACGGGGGAGCCTGGTGGGCTGCTGTCTATGGAGTCGCACAGAGTCAGACACGACTGAAGCGACTTAGCAGCGGCAGCAGCATCCTTGTTCCACCGTCCATGAAGTCCACAATGATTGACATTTCCTAACCAGAAATACCTACTCTTGGTCTAACAAAGAATTTGAGGCCATTTTTGGCAGAATGGGGGCTTCTCTGGTGGCTCAGACAGTAAAGCGTCTGCCTGCAATGCAGGAGACCTGGGTTCGATCCCTGGGTTGGAGAAGGAAATGGCAACCCACTCCAGTACTCTTGCCTGGAAAATTCTGTGGATGGAGGAGCCTGACAGTCACAAAGACTCATGACTGAGCGACTTCACTTTCTTTCTTTCTGGCAGGATGGGCTCTCAGGGAGTCGTGATTTGCATGTCAGAGGGCTGGCATCCCAGGGCATTTGGGCAGTTTATGAGGACCACCAAAGAGAACTGTGGAACTGGAGCTGTCGCCGTAGCCCTGTGATCTTGAAGGCATGCCTGCATGTCTCACAGGAGGCCCCAGTCTCACAAAAAGCTCTTCTGCTTCCATAACTTCACCCTTAACCCCACCCCTGCTCCCTGAGATCCTTCTCTTCAGCCCACCTGCTCTTCCTCCAGCTCCCCTGCTCCCGCTCCCTCCACCCCTTGAGGAAAAAGCTTCATTTCTGCAAAGCATTCTAGCCCTGTTCCGTGTTCTCTCCAGAAATCAGCTGAGCCACTGGTGGAAGCTGAGGCTTACAGAGGTTAAGTGGTTACCCAAGGTCACACTAATAATTACTGCAGTGTCAGCATCAAAGCCAGGTCTGACCTAGAAAACCCACACTTCTCTACCTGCCCACAGCTACACCCTCTGCACCATCTGTCCCTTCAGTCTTCCAGACCAGATCAGAAGTCTTTATTAGAACGATATGACATCTCTCCTGGAACAAAACACAGTGAATTTTAAACATAGTTATATAAAGATAATGAAATCATAAATTATTTTCTCCCTTTATTTAAAATTTTTTTTACTGGAATTTTATAAAGAAGCATTTTAAAATATATTATACATGTAGCTCTTTTATATGTGTGTGGGTTTTTACACATATATTAAGTTTGACATGGGTGTGTCATGTTTCAACATACACACATTCACATATTTTAAACTTGACGTGGTATTTAGCAAAATAAAAACTAAGAATTTCAGCGGATGGGTAGATTATTTTATGTTGGGGGCTAACATTTTGAAACTGAGGGGAATATTTACCATTAGCAGAACTCTAGCCTAAAGTCAAGGGCGGCCTCTGAAAGGTGCCTGCCCTTGTGGTATCATTCAGAGAAAATTCCAAAATATATCTTCCTTTAAAGAACTCGCTAAAGAGTTTCCTCAGCAGACAGTTAAAACCTCAAAGGCACACAGTTCCTCAGAGTGTGGGATTCCCAGCAAGACCACCATCTCTCCCTGGCCTGAGCCTGCCTGACCTCGTTTCATTGTAAATGCTCTCAGAGACAGTCTGCAGCCACACCGCCCAGCGCCTGGGGGCACGGGCCTGCTTCTGCCCCCTCCAAGCTCAGAAGTGGTCAATCTTTTATAAAAAGCATAGACAAGGCATTCTTCCAAGGGCCAGGCCGGGCCAGATGAGGAAGCCTGTGAGAAGGGAAGGTCACATCAGAGGGGACATGTCACCTGGGACTTCAGAGAGTGGATTTCTCCGCAGGCAGACCTCCCAACCAGGGAGGGAACTCGAGCTTAATGCAATCAGGGACTGGAATAGCAAAAGGGAACGGGCAGTGTCTTGAAAAGGGAATTAAATCATTTCCTTCATTCAGACAATAATTTGATTCAAAGCATTAAAAAAAAAAATTAACAAACCCAACCTGTTTTATCAAGCACTTACTAGCGTCAAGTTCAATGCTAGTTTTTTAAATTATTTTATTTATTTTTGGTTATGCTGGGTTTCTGTTGCTATGCAGGCTTTTCTGTAGTTACAGCAACCAGGGGCTACTCTCCATTTGTGGTGTGCAGGCTTCTCATTGCAGTGGCTTCTCTTGTTGCGAAGCACAGGCTCTAGGACATGCGGGCTTCAGTTGCAGCATGTGGGCTGAGTAGTTGTGGCTCATGGGCTTAGCTTCTCCATGGCAAGTGGCATTTTCCTGGATCAGGGATCAAACCCGAGTCCCCTGCATTGGCAGGCTGATTATTCACCACTGAGCCACCAGGGAAGCCCTAGATTGTTTTCTATACACAGTATCTCGGATTAGCTGAAGAAGCAAGCACAAGTATCCTGGTTTGGCCAGAACTGAAAGAGATACACATACCCCAATGTTCATCGCAGCACTGTTTACAACAGCTAGGACGTGGAAGCAACCTAGATGTCCATCGGCAGATGAATGGATAAGGAAGTTGTGTACATATACACAGTGGAATATTACTTAGCCACAAAAAGGAACGTTTTGAGTCAGTTCTAATGAGGTGGATACAGAGTGAAGTAAGTCAGAAAAAGAAAGACAAATACTGTATATTAACACATATATATGAAATTTAGAAAGACAGTACCAATGATCCTACAGGCAGGGCAGCAAAGGAGATACAGATGTAAAGAACAGACTTTTGGAGAAGGCAAGGGTGGAGTGATTTGAGAGAATAGCACTGAAAAATGTGCATCACCATGTGTAAAATAGATGACCAGTGCAAGTTCCATGCATGCAACAGGGCACCCAAAGCCAGTGCTCTAGGACAACCCAGAGGGATAGGGTGGGGAGGAAGGTGAGGGGGGAGTTCAGGATGGTGGGCCACATGTATACCTGTGGCCGATTCATGTTGATGTGTGGCAAAAAGATTCACAATATTGTAAAGTAATTATCCTCCAATTAAAATAAATTAATTTTTTAAAATAAAATTTTTTTAAAGTATCCTGGTTTGAAAACGGAGGCTCAGAGAGGCTAGGTGGACAGAGGACTGGGCCTTAGCCAGCACCAGAACCTGAGGCTGGAAGCCCAAGCTCTTTCTCCTGCTCTGTAGCCAGTCCACAGGCCAGGCACAGTTCTGGAGGCTGAGATCACAAGGTGAGGGAGGTGAGTTCCTGATTTACTACAGACCTTTCTCCATAAGAAGACAAAAAGAAACATTTTTTAAAAAATTGTTTTTAACAAAAAGAGAAATTGGTTTTGTCTGACTTTGGACTTAAACAGTCAGCTGTCAGTACCCTGTGTGAAAGGCTAAATAGAAGTTTGGGTCAGCAAAGTAAACTTCTTGAGTGTCTCAAACAGACCCTGAAGGCAGTATACCACTCTCTCAGCTCTAAGCTGAAGGAAACAGCCTTAAGGCAAGTGTCCAACTCTGACTGGATGTGCAGTGTGAGCTCAGCCATGTCATTTCTCTTTCTAGACCTCTGTTTCCCCAACTAGAAAATGAAGGGAGCAAATAGTCCAAATGTTCCATTAGGTGGAATGTGATTTCTAGCCAGGTGGTGAGTTCCCCAGCATAAGAAGTAAGCAAAAATAGGCTGAAGAGCCATGATGGAAAGGAAGTTGTATTAGACTCCATTAAACTGGCCTCATGAATGGGGCCAATTCTGAAGTGTATCTCTGGCACAAAGTCTGCTGTTTGACAACATGTGTGTATGTGTTAGTCGCTCAGTCGTGTCCGACTCTTTGCAACCCCATGGACACAAAGTCTCCTCTGTCCATGGAATTCTCCAGGCAGGAACTCGGAAGTGGGTTGCCATTCCTTTCTCCAGGGGATCTTCCTGACCAAGAGATCGAACACAGATCTCGAACTGCAGACAGTTTCTTTACCATCTGAGCTACAAGGGAAGCCTGACAACATAATAGATGCTAAGTAAACGTTGGATGAATAGACACACTTCCTGCTTAGTGGGAGGTTGACACTAGATGGCCATGAAGGTCCTTCCCGCCTGAGATCGCTGACTTCCTTGCCATTCTCCCAGAAGTCCTGACTCACACAGCTTCTCCCTAATATCTTAAAGTGGAGGCTTGGACTGGAAACACTGGGCTCCATGTGAGATGTTCCCAAGACTTGTCATGAAGGCTTGGAGGTGAACTTCCTGAAGATTAAACAAGGCAGTGGGTACCAAGTGTCAGGCATGTAGTAATCACTGGGGAGTTTTAGCTGCCACTGCTCATGTTGCAGGAGGTAGAGGGAAGTGGGGGAGGTGAAGGTGATGATGGGGAGGGAGGAAGAAGATGATGGTGGGGACCATGGCTCACGCACGCTCTGATGGGAGGCAGGTAGCCCAGTTCTCTTTCTGGTGGTCTCCATGTCAGGGCCTGTACCTGAAGGAGCAGGGCATGTACTTGTTACTGAATTGCTCCTCTGCACCCTGTGAATGCCTGCAAACTTGAAGGGCAGCTTCAGTGGAATGGACACTTGAGCTCTGAGTCTGTAGATTTGTGTTGCATGCTGGGTCAGCACTGACTTTTTGGTGTGACTTGAGCAAAGTCATCTAACCTCCCTGACCTTCTATTGTCTGCACCCAGTTATTATCAGCTTTATTGCAGGAGCCTAGAGGGGAGGCCTGCAACTCTAGACTATACACTATACCATGCCTGAGACAGCAAATAAAGCCCCATCTTTAACACTGCTGGAAAAGGCCCTCATCATTTGGAACCTTAACTGGGCACACCTTTCCTCCATGGTTCGTATCACTGCAGTCCGTCTCTAGACTCAGTGGGGCTCACAGAGCCTGTGGAAAGTGGCCGCCTTCTCTGCTACAGGATCACCCACTCATGTATTTCCTACATGCACACCAAACCACACAGAAAAATGCCCCTCTTTCAGAAAAGCTATGTGTGCTTTACATACTGTTCTGCACCTGGACTTTTAAAAAAATGGCTTTATTAAGACATAATTCACATACCATACAATCCACTCAAAATGTACCATCAACTCAAAGTGCATGGATTTTAGTCTATTCACACAATTGTGCAACACATAACCACAGTCAATTTTAGAACTTTTCATCACCCCAAAAAGAAGGCCTGGACCCATTAGTCACTGCCCACCCCCACCTTTAGGAAACCCCTAATCCACTTTCTATCTCTATAGATTTGCTAGTTCTGGACACTTCATATAATCATAATCACACAATATGTAGAGTTTTGTGCTGCTCCTTTCATCCAGCATGTTTTCAAAGTTAATCCATGTTGTAGTATGTTCAGGTACCTTGCTGTTAATACTTCAGGGTAAGTTGGAAACATCCCTTATCAGAACATATAAATCTGCCTCATTCTTTTGATTTTATTGTAGTAATTTTCGTAGGCAAGATATTTATAATTCAAGATTCCAATGGTATAAAAAGGTATTCAGGGAGGAAAGTCCTTATACCTCTGTCCTATAGCAACCCTTCCCTACTCATTTCTCATGTATTCTGTTAAAGGTGTTTTTGACCCATCTAAACAAACACATGTATAAATACAGTCTTTTCCAGGTCTTTTTTAACTCAGTGGTAATAACAAAACACACATTGTTTTGTCCCTTGTTTCTACTTAATAGAATATCTGAGATGTTTTTGTCTCTTAGAGCTTCCTCATTCTTGGTTGATTATTTCCTTTCCCATGTTAGGGATGGCTCAGTGACCTTCCCAGGTGGTTCAATGCATAAAGAATCAGTCTGCAAATGCAAGAGACTCAAGAGATGTGGGTTCAGTCCCTGGAACAGGAAGATCCTCTGGAGGAGGAAATCGCAACCCATTCCAGTATTCTTGCCTGGAGACTCCCATGGACTGAGGAGCCTGGCAGGCTGTGGCCCATAGGGTCTCAAAGAGGCAGACAACTGAGCATGCATGCCTGTTAGGGAAGTTTTCAGCTATTATCTCTTCCAATATTTCCTCAGGTCCTTTCTCTCTCTATTCTCTTTCTGGGACCCCAATAATGTGACTATTCATGCATTTAATGTCCCAGAGGTCTCTTAGGCTGTCTTCAGTTCTTTTCATTCTTTTTTCTATATTCTATTCTGTGACCGTGATTTCCACTATTCTGTCTCCAGGTCGTTTATCCATGCTTCTGCATCAGTTATTCTGCTGTGGATTCCTTCTAGTGTACTATTCATCTCTGTTTGTTTGTTCCTTAGTTCTTGTAGGTCTTTGGTAAACATTTCTTGCAATCTACTCAGTCTTTGCCTCCATTCTGTTTCCGAGATCCTTAATTATATTTACTATCATTATTCTGAATTCGTCTTCTGGAAAGTTGCCTATCTCCACATCATTTAGTTGTTTTTCTGGGATTTTTATCTTGTTCCTTCATCTGGGACTTAACTTTGTGCTTTTTCACGCTGATTAACTTTCTGTAACATGGTTTTGTTTTATTCACTGTGGGACTGTGGTTCTTTTTGCTTCTTCTGTCTGCCCTCTAATGGAGGAGGCTAAGAGGCTTGTGTAAGCTTTCTGATGAGAGGGACTGGTGGTGGGAAAAACTGGGTCTTCCTCTGGTGGGTAGAGCCTTGCTCACTAAAACTTTAATTCAATTATCTGCTGATGGTTGAACTCCCTCCCTGGTAGTTTTTTGGCTTGAGGCGACCCAGCCCTACAAGATCTCTATGGTCTACAAGGGCTCTATGGTCTGGTTAATGGCGACCTCCAAGAGGGTTTATGCCAAAGGGAATGTTCTCAGACAACTGCTGCCAAACCCCCATCCCTGTGGTGAGACTCTGCTGACCCACACCTCCAAGGAGACCCTCCAACACTAGCAGGTAGTTTTGGTTCAGTTTCCTGTGCAGTCAACTTCTCCTATCATCTGAGTCAAGGTTTTGTTTGTGCTCTCCAAGACTGAAGTCTGTTCCCCTAGTCCTGTGGAAATCTTGTAATCAAATTCTGGCCTTGAAGGTCAGATTCCCCGGGGATTTCTTGTCCCTTTGTCCGGCTCCCAGTCCCTTTTCCCAGGCTGGGAAGCCTGATATGGGGTCCCAAACCTTCACAACAATGGGAGGACTGCTTTGGTTTTATTGTTTCCAGTTCGTGGGTCACCCATCCAGCAGTTAAGGGATTTGATTTTATTGTGATTGTGTCCCTCCTGCTGAAACCTTTACCACAACAGATTGGGACTTGAACCCATGTGCTGGGACTCAAAACTAGCCAAAACCCAGTTTGGGACTTGAACCCATGTAGCTGAGACTCGAACCCAGCCAAAACCCTGCTTGTTACTTGAACCCACGTGGCTGGGACTCAAACCCAGCCAAAACCCATGGTGCCTGGTTTCATGAACTAGTGAAGCTCAGGTTCTTGATGTCTCATCACAGAAAAACTACAGTGAGACAAAGTGATAGGTAAAAAGTGGATTTATTCAGATTCAGAGAGAAGCGCACTCCACAGAGTGTGGGCCATTGCAGAGGGCAAGTGCGGCTGCAGAATGTGGCGTGGTGAGTTGTTATAGGCTGGGTAATTTCATATGCTAATGAGTGGGAGGATTACTCCAACTATTTGGGGGAGTGAAAGTGACGGTGAAAATCACTCAGTTATGTCCAACTCTTTGCGAACCCATAGACTATATGGTCCATGGAATTCTCCATTTTCTCCATAGTGGAGTGGGTAGCCTTTCCCTTCTCCAGGGAGTATTCCCAACCCAGGAATCGAACCCAGGTCTCCCACATTGCAGGCGGATTCTTTACCAGCTGAGCCACAAGGGAAGCCCAAGAATACTGGAGTGGGTAGCCTATCCCTTCTCCAGGGGATCTTCCTGACCCAGGAATTGAACCACAGTCTCCTGCATTGCAGATAGATTCTTTACCAACTGAGCTATCAGGAAAGCCCTGATTTTGGGGAAGGGGTGGAGATTTCCAGGATTTGGGCCACCACCCACCCCTTGGTCTTTTGACAGTGCTTTGGAACTGTCATGGCACCTCTGGGTGTGTCATTTCACTTGCTGATTGAAGATCAAGGTCTAGTCTTGTCTGCCATCTTGGTCCCATTTGATTCTAATCAGCTTATGTTGTGTCCTCGGGCTATGTCATTCTTTCAGAAGTTGTGCCTTGCCTCTTTCCCTTCTGTTACACTACCATCTCACTGTGGCTTCTTCTTTGTCTTTGGATGTAGGGTATCTTTTTTTGATAGGTTGATGGTTATTTGACAGCTAGTTAGGATTTTGGTGCTCTCACAGGAGGAGATGAGTGACCATCCTTCTACTCCGCCATCTTGAACCCACAGAGCTTCCTCATTCTTTTGAATGCCTGCATTCAACAGTGTGCATGCTGGTGACTATATTTGAGCAATTAATTCCTAGAAGTGGGATTGCTGGATTAAAATGTTTTGAAGAGAGTGCTGATCCACTTCAGCATCCACCCCCTTCTTTCTCATTGCTTCTCCAGGCCCTACCAGCCTGCTACTGTTTCACTGTATGTCATTCTAAGAGATGAGAAACAACATCCCAATAGAGTTTTAATATGCAATTCTCTTTGAGGGTTGAGCATTTTTTTCATATGTTTCAAAGAAACTTCTGTTTCATTCTCAATGAATGGCCTGATCCTATCCTGGATCCATTTTTCTGTTGAGTTGGTTCATCTTATTGATTAGCTTTAAGGAAATTTTCATATGAGTTGGAAATATTTTCTCAGTTTTATACTATTTCTTTGTGTTTGTTTTTTCATTTTCCTTTTGTGTCATGCAAAAAAATTTTAATGTAGTCAAATTTATCAGCTTTCTATTGTATGGCTTCTAAAGATTGTGTCGTATGCAAGAGTCTTCTCAAATCAGAGAAGATAAAAGAAATTTATGGCTCCTTTTAGTACTTCTATGGCTTCATTTCACTTCATTCTTTTTAAAGGCTACATGGAGTTTCAGTGTATGAGTATGTCATAATTTACTTCACCATTCTTCTGTTATTGGGCATGTGGCTTGTTTCCAATCTTTTCCTATTAAACGTGATGCTGCTGTGAATCCCCTCCTACATCATACTCTGGTGCACATGTGGAATATCTGAGGAGGCATTCCTAAAAGTAGAATTGCTAGATCAAAGAGTATATGCATTTTAGATTTTGAAACATATTGCCAAATTACTTTCCAAAGAGACTGTCCTGTATTCCTTCTTTCAGTTGTTTAGGAGAGGGACTTGCCGCTCTTTTTCTTAATGGGAAACATCTTCGTTTATTTTCTTCTCAAAATATTCAGTGCAGGGATGATGGACAAGGAGACATGCTGGAATGTTCAGAGACCTTCCTCAGCAGGCTGCACTAGTGAGTGTGTTTGTCTTATCCTGATGCCTGCTGGGCAGCCTGTGGCTCAAAAAAAAAAAAAAAGCCAAATATATACATGTCTTAAAACAATTATCCTTCGATTAAAAATACGTACATTTAAAAGAAGAAGAAAAAATAGTCTTTAAAAGATTTTAGCATAAATTGTCTATTTTTGGGGGGGGGGGGTTGGTTCAGGATGGGGAACACATGTAAATCCATGGCTGATTCATGTCAATGTATGGCAAAAACCACTACAATATTGTAAAGTAATTAGCCTCCAACTAATAAAAATAAATGGAAAAAAATAAAAAATTGTCTATTGGGCCACAAGAAACTCCATGCTCCTTCTCTCTTAGCTGGATGCTGCCTTCCTCTCTTTCTGGAAGAGAAAGTTAAGAGGTTTATCTTCATACTGTATTGAAGACAGAAGTTTGAAAGAGTTGCGCATCCATGTTTTAACTTTAATTAAAAGCCTTCTTGGTATCGAATTAGTATTCATTATTTACATTTTAAGAACAATCATTCTAAATACTTGAGGCCATTAGGGTTTTGTCTCATCCCCTCCTCCTTCATCTTCAGTCTCTTTAGCATAACCTGTTGTGTCATTTCAGTTCAGTTCAGTTCAGTTCAGTTGCTCAGTCATGTCCGACTCTTTGCGACCCCGTGAATCGCAGCATGCCAGGCCTCTCTGTCCATCACCAACTCCCAGAGTTTACCCAAACTCATGTCCATCGAGTCAGTGATGCCATCCAGCCATCTCATCCTCTGTCATCCCCTTCTCCTCCTGCCCCCAATCCCTCCCAGCATCAGGGTCTTTTCCAATGAGTCAACTCTTCGCATGAGGTGGCCAAAGTGTTGGAGTTTCAGCTTCAGCATCAGTCCTTCCAATGAACACCCAGGATTGATCTCCTTTAGGATGGACTGGTTGGATCTCCTTGCAGTCCAAGGGACTCTCAAGAGTCTTCTCCAACACCACAGTTCAAAAGCATCAATTCTTCAGTGCTCAGCTTTCTTCATTGTCCAACTCTCACATCCATACATGACCACTGGAAAAACCATAGCCTTGACTAGATGGACCTTTGTTGGCAAAGTAATGTCTCTGCTTTTTAATATGCTATCTAGGTTGGTCATAACTTTCCTTCCAAGGAGTGAGCATCTTTTAATTTCATTAAAAGAAATGTTGGGTTATTAGCTGATGTCTATTTTTATTTGTTAAATTTGAATAATAGCATTTCCATCTTGCTAATTGAAAAGGTAGCCACTGTCTCTCTTTTCATTTAAGAGAGAAACAACCCAAAGCAAGAAGGTGTTTTTACAGCTGTGCTCCTAGCTCTGCAAACTTGATCAAGTCATCAAAGTCCTTTGGCTTCTTTGCTCAGAGTGAGGATGGTGAAGATGATGGGCTGCCTGGAAAGTGAGAGGGAAAGCGTGGGTGAAAGTATCTAACTTAGGGCCCACGTTATCAGTCTGCTCAGGCTGCCATTCCAAAATACCACAGACTGAGGGCTTAAATGCAGAAATTTATTTTTTCACATTCTAGAGGCTAGAAATCCAAGAACAAGATGTCATCAGAGTTGGGGCCTGCTGAGAGCACCTTCTTGCTGGGTCCTCATGTGATGGAGAAAGAGAGAGAGATCTGTTATCTCTGTCTCTTTTTATATGCACACCAGTTTTATCAGATTAGGGTCCCACCTTTATGACCTCCAGTAACCTTAATTTGGGCTTCCCTGGTGGCTCAGTAGGTAAAGAATCTGCCTGTAATGCAGGAGACCAGGGTTCAATCCCTGGGTCGGAAAAATCCCCTGGGGGAAGAAATGGGAACCCACTCCAGTATTCTTGCCTGGAGAATCCCATGGACAGAGGAGCCTGTCCATAGGGTCGCAAAGAGTCAGACACGACTCAGTGACTAACACTTTGAACCTTAATTACCTCCCTGAAGGCCCACTGGGGTAAGGCTTCAATGTATAAATTGGGGGATGGAGTAGGGGACACAATTTTTTCCCTAACATCCTGGGACACAAAATGCAGCCCACAGGCTGAGCATCATGAAATCAGCATCTCCCCCACTGAGATAAAATCCACAGTCCCCATAATGAGCCCAAGTCTGGCTCCTGACTGTGCTGCCAGCCTCATGCCTCCCCTACGCTGTGAATACACCACTTTCTCTCAGATGCACCCTCAGACCACGTGCTCCCCTGCTTTGGGCTCCTACATGTATCCCTCACCTCCATATCCTCTCATCATCCAAACCCTACACAGTCTTCCTGACCCCCGAGACCTGGTCAGGCCCCAGGCTACCCACCTTGAGAGCCCCATGCACGTCCTCCTGAGCCCCACTTGTATCATCTGGAATGGCTTTCCACTGAGCTAAGTTCCCTGAGCAGAAGCCTGCTAAGATGTCTCCAGCAATCCACAGAGGCTGGCGCAAAGTAGACACTCAGGCTGTGCTTGCTGTCAGACCACCTGCTCTGTATACAGACGTTATTGCTCATTTAAAGACTCACTTCGCTGATGGCAGAAATCGTAGTTCTTCCCCCCTCGTCTTAAACTGCTGGTTAACTGTTGGCACCAGAGCTGAGAGCTGTCCTTCCTCAGTCCTTATCACACTTTGTTTCTCCTCCCCTCCTTCTTTGCCTGGAGTCAGACGCCTCCTTGTCCCACCTCTGCAGCCGACTGTGTGGCTCTCTCTTGGTTTGTTACTAAGCAATACAACGCCACACAGGCAGCTGGTTCCTGAGACTCCAGCCTGGTGAGACAAGAGGTCACTTCTACACCAAACCGTCAGACAGGTGATGGAGTGTCAAAGCACCTTGGTCCTCTTGGCACCCCAGAGGACATCCCCAGCTGGCTTTGTCACAGTCTGGAGAGGAGGCTCCTGCCCCTGTGGTGTGATTGTGAAAGGGGCTACTGTGGCCACTCACATGTTTTTAAAAAATGCAGGATGGACACAACTGAGCCCATGGCCAAGGAGTACAGCTTGAGTGCCGGAGGAAAGGCCTGAGCCCTGGGCAGGTGCCCTCGGACAAGAAATGAGCCACCCTCGGTCAAAGTCACAGAGCCAGAGCGGGCAGGCTATGCACAGGCCAAGGGAGAAAGGGATGGCAGGTGGCCCACCCAGCTCTCCCTCTCTACATCCAGTCATGTTTTCTGCCTGTTCCATCCCACCCCGTGCTGGGTGCTAGGACACTGTGCTGGCCACGATCCTCTTTCACACATCAGCCCAGCAAATCTGTGAGTACTTGCTGTGTGCCAGATACTGTGATGGTTCTGAGCTCCCAGGAGCTCTCCCTGGGGGAGCCAGTGATATCCAAACATCAAGGACTGTGATGGAGAAATAGCCTTCAGAGCAAGGTCGGTCCAGGAACAAGGAGGAACAGAGGGGCAGGACCAGGAAGGCTTCCTGGAGGAGGTGACATGAGCACTCTGCCCTGAGGCATGGGTCAAAGCCAGCTAAGTGAGGAAGTTCTCATGGTCACTGTAGGCAGGGGAATAATGGGGCCCAGACCTAGTCTCTGGGGGTTCAGCCAGCTCTGCTTATGGAGAGCTTAAGTTAGCTCTGCTAACCTGATCGTGGAGGTGCCTGGGGAGGAGGATCAGAGAGCCTGAGGACCAAGAAGGCCAAGAGACGAGCTTAGAACCATGTCCCTGTGTACGCATACTTCACTGGGCTGTGGAAGCCTTTCCCAACTTACACTCTCTCCAGCTCTGAAAGAGAGAAAAACCCAGGGGGAAGTGGAGGCTTACCCCCATCAGGGCCCCTGCAAGGGGCTTGTCTCCACCACGCCACACCCACTAGTGAGACACCCCAACCAAAGAGGAGGAACCAGGTGTCCAGGTTGGGGCTGGAAAGGCAGGAGAAGGACTCAGTCACTCATTCATGCATGCAGTCAACAATCCCGCATCCCTGTGAGGCTTGCCTGCTACAGCAGAGAGATTGAAATAAAAAAAAACAGCCTCTAGTGACATCTGATGCCCATGGTGCTGGGGAGAAAAATAAGGGCAAGAGAGAGAGAGGAAATGGCAGACCAGGCGTGGAGTGAGAGGTTGGGGTGATAAGGGCTGCTAGGTACCACTTTTTTTTTGCTGCCAGTTCCATCATGACCTTAATAAAGTGAGAAAGGAAGCCAGTCCCAGCATCTCCATCATCACTGGTTAGTCGCCTACTGGGCCTTTGTCTCCCACTAGCTCAGCTGGTAAAGAATCTGCTTGCAATGCGGGAGACCTGGGTTCGATTTCTGGGTTGGGAAGATCTCCTGGAGGAAGGGCATGACAACCTACTCCAGTATTCCTGCCTGGAGAATCCCACGGACAGAGAAGCCTGGTGGGCTATGGTCCATGGGGTCGCAAAGAGTCGGACACGACTGCATGACTAAGCACAGCACAGTCCCAAAGAGTGAGAGACTTCCCTCCACCCCAGCCCGTCTTTTGGTCTGGTTGCCCCCAGCTCCCCCCAGCCCCACCACCACCCAACTGCCTGTCCCCTCTGCTGTTTCTCTGCTCCCAACTCATCATGGATTTTTACCTTGGGAAAAAAAAAAAAAAAAACCCAAGCATGGAAATCTCTTAATACAAACCAGATGAAGGGAGCTGGTAAAAATGTTTTTCTCCGCATCAATCACTCTGGCCCTTGCTGTGCTGAGAATTTGGTAAACCCTCATCAGAGCTCCTACCAAGAATCCCTTCCAGACTTTGCCTGACGAGACACCAGAAACAATGCCGCCTTCTGTGAGTTCAGGGCAGCACCTTTGCACGCGTGCTCACCCCCACTCCCACTTGGATCCAGGTAGGATTTGGGGGTCAGCCTGTCCTACTGGTGATGTCACGGGAGGGAGCTGACCCTCTGCAGAGGAGAGCTGCAGCGTGGAGTTGGGCCTCCCTCCCACCCGCAGTTGGTGACCCCATGGTCGCTCCCCTCACCCTCAAGCCCTATGCAGTGCCTGATAAGGGGTCAGAGATATGAAAGGCTGGGTTTAGGGCAGGTGGCCAGCAGGTCCTGGGATCTCTAGGAAGCCCTTCCTCAGTTAAGCCTAGGAGTGCAGGAGCCGTCAAGCATCCACAAGGGCTGGTCCTGGAAGGGGAGCCTGCAGACCTTCTCCCACTGTTCTCTCCTAGGGCAGAGAGCTCAGCCCAGAAGCCAAGAAGCCATATTTTTTAAAATGAGATATAATTCACACAACATAAAATTCACCATTTTAAAGTGTTACGATTCAGTGGGTTTCAGTGTACTTACAGTGCTTGCTACCATCTCCAGCCTGATTCTAGAACATGTCCATCACCACAAATAGAAACCCTAGCAGTCACTTCCAACCCCTCTTCCTATGACTCCCAGCAACCACTGTTTCTGTCTTTGTAAATCCAGAGTCCTATTCTGGACATTTCATATAGATGGAATCATGCAATGTGTGGCCTTTTATGCCTGGTTTCTTTCACTTAGCTTAATGTTTCCAAGTCTCATCCATGGCTACTTTAATTAAAGTTCAATGAAATTTAAAGTGTAGTTCTTTAGCTGAGTTGGCCACAGTTCAAGTGCTAAATAGCCAACATGTGGCTTTTGGCTTCCACATGGGGCAAACATGTTTGGCAAACGTGTCCGTCATCACAGAAAGTTCTCTGGGGCCGCGCTGCTCCATGGTGCCCTCAGCAGACAGTGAAGACAGTGAGGAGCAACCGGGGATGTGAACAAGATCCACCTCTCAGGTCCCTAAAGGTCACAGTGGGATCCACCAATGAATTTTGCTTTATTTCAAAAACTGATGAAAATCATGCCTTACAGGGAAGCAGCTCTCAAGCCAATCCAACACTATTTTTCTTGGCTTTCTGCCAGAGTTCTATCAGCCCAATGTGGGAGTCTGCCTATCTGAAGCCATCAGAGGCTCTGACTGGCCGCTGCAAATGACTGATTAATAATGATGGGAAAACAAGTTAACTGTTACTATGTAAACGCAACTTGGGACACATGATCTTTTGGAGGGGAAGGAGAATAATAAAAAGGACCCTTGTGTGATTTTACCATCTAGAGGCAAACATTATTAGCATTCTAGTTAATGGTCTCAAGATTCAGATTTAGGGGAGCATGTGAGGGTATACACATAGACATATGCATAAATGTATGATATTAAAATGTGTATATATTTGTGTTTCATTTTAAAAGGTCAATTTGTATACACAATTTAAACACACAAAACACTCCTGCCAACTTACAATGATCTTTCTAAGTAGAAATTTAGGGCATTTCCAGATGCAATACTATATCATTACCCAATAAAACCAATTCCTCCAAGTTCATTTCTATTTAACCATTTCTGAAAGCTCAAGTGATGACACAGGGCAAATAAAAGCAATTCATAGCTGTTTTGAACTTTTGGAGAAGAGAGAAATCTTGGTCAAAAACATGCTTTTTAAAAAAAAAAAAAAAGCATTTTGTAATGGAAAAACTCAAATGTTTGCAAAAGTAGACAGGAATAGCATAATGAACTCCCACGGACCAAATCCAGCTCCAATGAATTTCAGATCTACCCCATCCATCCCCTTCTCTTCATTACTTCAATTTATGGCTTAACTGTCTGTCTTGTAAAAAGCCTTAGCTGGATTTTGTATTTTATCCAATCAGCTGTCTGCCATTTTTACTGAGAAGTTTATGGTTTCAGCTTGCCTCTGCTTTTTCTATGCTTCTTTGTTAATCCTTTCTTTTTCCTAAATAAAAATTGTAATCCATATGTGCCTCTGTCAAGACAAAAACTTTCCTGCACCCTCATGTCCCCGATGTCCCCTCCACCTAATTCCCATCATGTTGTGATTCCTCTGTTTTTGTTCTTGGTCTTAGCTAATTAGGTAGCAGGGTGGGGGGACCAGCAGACTTTAGGGGATCTGACCACCCCTTAGTCACCTTCCTTGGGTTTGTCTCTTGTCTGAGTTCTTCCTCCAGTATGTTTTCCCATGAGGGCCTTTGTGTGACAGACCATCTAGGGCCTTCTGTGTTTGAGACTGCCCTGGTCATCTTCTCAAACTTGGATGCTAGTTTGACTGGATGTAAAATTTCCAGGTTCAAAGTTCAGTACTTAGAGCTTCGATACTCATGGCGATTCCCAAAACCATTGATCCTTTATCATCTTACCGGCAATGCCGCTCTCGGAAAACAGGGTGCCAGTCTCTGTTTTGTCCCTTTATCACTCGCTCTGCTCTCTCTGGAGAATTTTAGGCCTCTCTCTGTCTCTAATAGTCTCCAGTTTCTGGAGACTGCCACAAGTTGAAGCATGAATTTTCTCTTAACTCTATTTAGTGTTCTGTGGACTTTTGCAATTCGAGCGCTTTCATCTTTAATTCTGGAAATCTATCTCTATTACTTCCCCTCTGTTTTAATCATTTCCTCCTACAGCTACTATTGGTGGTCTATATATTATATATTAATAAAAATTGATTTCTTATTTAATAAGAGTACATATAAATGGAAAGGGGCTTGCAAAGAAAGGGTCGAGAAATGTTGGTATATCACAGCCATCTTCTCTTTTTAAAATAAATAAATGTTCCCAAGAGCCTGGTCTATCCTCACCTTGTGCTGGCTCTGTGTGGGGCTTTTCTCATTATCACTCTCATGAGCCTCTCACAGTAGGTCCTGCTTTGCAGACAAAGAGAATACAACACTAGGAGGTGAAGGGCCTGTCTAAGGTCACACAGTTGGACATGGGCAGTGTTGGGGAAATACCTCTATCTCTGACTCCATCAGCAGAGCTCTTTGATCGGCAGGGGACTGTCAGAGTTGCTGAACTGCTTCTGCTGAAGGCTGCTGGGTATCATTCTGGTTCCCCCATGACCCAAAATGAAGGGACATTTGCAAGAGAGCAGTGACTCTCACCTGGAGCTCTGTGGCAGGTCTGGGATGAGGCATACTCTCTCTCTAACCAGGTTACAGCTCACTTTGTGAAATCTCTGACAGCAAGGACCCTGCTCCTTGGGCCACACGACCTCTCCAATATTTGTCCCCCTGAGCCTGTTTCTCCTGGTCTCACCATCCTTGTCCCAACTGGTGAGCAGGTGGCCTCCCAGGATGACATGCATCTCTGCCGCATTTCTGATCATGCCAGCCCAGGCCCATTCAGCCTGGCAGGGCATGCAGGCCTCCTTGTATGTCTGCAAGTGCCCTGGGCAGAGGCACAGATTGCTGCTCTAGGTTGAGTGATGCTGCCTTGCCCGTGTGCCACTGGCTGGAGAATCTGAGGCTACCTGCTGGGCTTGTCCACTTACTCTACCCAAGCTTTTGCAAGTAAAGACACAATGCAATGAAACTGCACATTAAACTTTTAATGTGGGAACTACCACCCCCTCCCCAGACCTCTTCTGTCCCAGATCAGCTGCTCCTGTTGGACATACTTGGCACCACACCACACGTGTTGCATGGGGCACATTATGTGCTCACACCCTCTGGCTCATATATCTGGTTCATAAACCTCAGCTCCCAGAGGCAACCATGTGGGCATCATAGGCCAGTGTTGGTTTTTGTGTCTTTTTTTTTTTCAATTTATTTATTTTTAATTGGAGGATAATCACTTTACAATATTGTATTGGTCTCTGCCATACATCAGCAAGAATCAGCCATAGGTATACATGTGTCCCCTCCCTCCTGAACCTTCTTGCCACCTCCCACCCCATCCCACCCCTCTAGGTTGTCACAGAGCCCCTGATTGTAACTCCCTGCATCACACAGGAGATTTCCACTGCCTATCTATTTTACATATGGTAATGTATATGTTTCCATGCTACTCCCTCAATTCATCCATCTGTTTTCTGTGTCTATGTCTTCTTTCCTTTCCTGCAAATAGGTTTATCAGTACCATCTTTCTAGATTCCCTATATATGCATTAATATATTTGTTTTCTCTTTCTAACTTACTTCACTCTGTACAACAGGCTCTAGGTTCCTCCCCCTCATTAGGACTGACTCAAATGTGTTCTTTTTTATAGCTGAGCGATATTCTTTTGTGTATATGTACCACAATTTCTTTATCCATTCATCTGTCAATGGACATCTATTAATAGGTTGCTTCCATGTCCCAGCTGTTGTAAATAGTGCTGCAACGAACATGGGTTACATGTGTCTCTTTCAATTATGGTTTTCTCAGGGTATATGCCAACAAATAGGATTGTTGAATCATATGGAGATTAATCCTTTGTCAGTTGTTTCATTTGCAATTATTTTCTTCCATTCTGAGGATTGTCTTTTCATCTTGTTTATTGTTTCCTTTGCTGTGCAAAAACTTTTATGTTAAATTAAGTCCCATTTATTTTTGTTTTTATTTCCATTACTTTAGGAGGGAGGTAAGTCAAAGAAGACCTTGCTGTGATGTACGTCAAATAGTGTACAGCCTATGTTTTCTTCTAAGAGCTTTATAGTTTCTGGTCTTACATTTAAGTATTTTATCCATTTTGAGTTTATTTTGTGTATGGTGTTAAGAAGTGTTCTAGTTTCATTTTTTATATATAACTGTCCAATTTTCCCAGCACCACTTAGTGAAGAGGCTGTCTTTTCTCCACTGTCTATACTTGCCTCATTTGTCACAGATAAGATGCCCATGGGTGTGTGGGTTTATCTCTGAACTTTCTATCTTGTTCCACTGGTCTATATTTCTGTTTTAGTGCCAGAACTGTACTGTCTTGAGGACTGTAGCTTTGTAGTATAATCTGAAGTCAGGAAGGTTGATTCCTCCAGCTCAATTTTTCTTTCTCAAGACTGCTTTGGCTATTCCAGGTCTTTTGTGTTTCCATGCAAATTATGAAATTTTTTGTTCTAGTTCTGTGAAAAATACCATTAGTAGTGTAATAGGGATTGCATTGAATCTGTAGATTCCTTTGGTTATATAGTCATTTTCACAGTATTGATTCTTCCAACCCAAGAACTTGGTCTATCTCTCCATCTGTTTGTGTCATCTTTGATTTCCTTCATCAGTGTCTTACAGTTTTCTGCATACAGGTCTTTTGTCTCTTTAGGTAGGTTTATTCCTAGGTATTTTATTCTTTTTGTTGCAGTGGTGAATGGGATTGTTTCATTAACTTCTCTCTGATTTTTCATTGTTAGCATATAGGAATGCCAGGGATTTCTGTGTATTAATTTTATATCCTGCAACTTTACTGTATTCACTGATTAGCTCTAGTAATTTTCTGGTGGCATCTTTAAGGTTTTCTGTGTTTATTATCATGTCATCTGCAAACAGTGAGACTTTTACTTCCTCTTTTCTAATCTAGATTCTTTTTATTTCTTTTTCTTCTCTGCTTGCCGTGACTAGGACTTTGAAAACTATGTTGAATAATAATGGTGAGCACCCTTGGCTGCTTCTTGATCTTAGAGGAAATGCTTTCAGTTTTTCACTGTTGAGAATAATGTTTGCTGTGGGTGAAGTGAAGTCACTCAGTTGTGTCCGACTCTTTGTGACCCCGTGGACTGTAGCCCACCAGGCTCCTCCATCCATGGGATTCTCCAGGTGAGAATACTGGAGTGGATTGCCATTTCCTTCTCCGGATCTTCCCGACCCAGGGATTGAACCCAGGTCTCCCGCATTGCAAGCAGATGCTTTAACCTCTGAGCCACCAGGGAAGCCCGTGGATTGTCATATATGGCCTTTATTATGCTGAAGTAGGTCCTTCTGTGTCAGGCCTGTATTGTTAACCAATACTGATTAGGCGCCTACTGTGTGCTGGGCACAGGTCTGAGCCCTGGGGAAATAATAACAAAACAGATAGCAATCCTTGCAGTATTCTGTTGGGGAAGATAGGGAGTCAAGAAGATTTCAATATGCCAGAAAGTTGGTGCGTTATAAAAAAAAAAAAAGAAAGAAAGAAAGAGCAGCCTGGAGTGTTGGGGTGGCAGAGTAAGGAAGATGTGACAGTTTTCAATGAGAAGAGTGACATTTGAGAAAAGAAGTGAAGGAAGTGATGGAGTTTTCCAGGTGACCGTCTAGAAGAAAAATATTCCAGGCAGCAGGAGCACTGAGTGCAGAGATCATGAGGTAGGAGATGATGCCTTGTTTGGAAGAGCCGCACAGAAACTAATGTGCTAGAGGTGAGTGAGACAGGAAGCAAATGGTGGCAGATGACGTCAGGGGATAACAGAGGCCCAGACCACTCAGGAGTTCAAATGGAGAGGGATTGGCCTGTGGTCACTCAGGCAAGCCACATGTGGGGACCCAGCATCAATACTCCTGATCTCCCCCAGCCTCCACTACCAAGAGCCTGGAGCAAAGCCCAAGGCACAGCTTTGCATGAAAAAACTTGTCTTTGTCAGCTGTCTTGTGTTTACGTGCAGATTTTGAAAACCAAATGCGGGCTCTGTGGCACAGGAAGGCAGAGGCTTGTAAGTGCTCTATAGCACTGATTCAAACAGGAGCCTGGGAGAGGGGTCAATGGTCCTTGAGCAACTGCAAGGGCCCGCAGGAGGTCTCGACTCAGGGCAGATAAGGGCTGTTTTCAGGGGGAAGCAGGAATTGTCTTCTGTCCTCTCTGGAAAGATCAGCATGGAACAAGGAGTAGAGAGATGGGATCGGCCCTGCGCACCATCCATGTGGCCTGAGGGAGCACAGCCCAAGTATCTCAGCACAAGGGACTTAGCTTCCTTGTCATCAGAATGAAGGAAAAGAGCTGTTTGGTGTTTGGTGAGAGGTCTAGTGTGACCTGAATCCAGACTTTCATCTCAGCTCCCCTGACCAGTGCACATTAACTCTGGGTGCTTTATTTCACAGTCCTTTTCCAAAAAAAGAACAATGATGGTGTGACTTTTTAAACAGAAGATGGGAGCATCATGTAGGAAAAGCTGGGCCTGTCCACCTCTGTCCTGGAGACCAGACTCACTCCATTCACCTGGGTGAGACTCACAATTATACCATGCTGTTTGTCAGGCCAGGAACCTTGTAGATAGTCCCTGTGCTCTTGGCCACACACATCAGCTCCTCCTAGGAGAATCTGCAGCCTTGCCCCAGATCTCTGCCCCTAGACCTGTATTATAACAAGATCCCCAGGTGAGTTTGAGAAGCCATGACCTAAAGGATGGGGAAGGGGAGGGGGAGCAACCCTGACTGCAGCCAAAAGCTGACCTATTGCTAGAGTTGGATGTATTGAGTGGGCTTCTTCCTGCCTCCAAGCCAAAAGTGGGAGTGAAAGTTAACTGCCCAGATGACCAGCTTTCATTACCTATTGTATTACTTCCGCTCTAGAGACACCAATAAGGCTGTTCTGACACACACACACCTTTTGGAAAGCTGTCTGTTATTCTCATGTGGGTGTATTTTGGTGATGCTGGTCAGAGAGGTGTCCTAATTCTCAACCAGGCCCATCCTCGCCTCAAGCTCCAATCCCATCTTCTCCCACCCATCCATTCATCTTGCATCCATGCAGCCAGGCCTTCTCCTGAGACATCCCAGTGACTAGACTGTGCCCTAGGGATATGAGTAACCAAAATATATGACCTCTGCCTTCCCAGGGGGCAGGTACAAAGTAAGTCATTGTTACAAAGTCATGTTTTAGGTGGGATCTTTATTCTAAAGTCATTACAGAAGGCAAAAATTATGCATAGTCCAAATTCTTCTGAAAATCCCTCAGGCTACCCATAAGAAGCTAGAATGCACCTCTCTCCGAAACTCTACAGAGCCAAGTGTTCGCTCCAGTGCTAGGGGAAAAAAATGATAAAAACTTTTTAAAAAAAGAACAGCTTGAACTTGCATTCAGGAGCCCTTGAGTACTAGAAAGTCCTTAGCCACCAAACTCAGGACCGGAGCACATACCTCACCCCACACAAGGCCCACAAAGGAGCAGGCAGACTCACATCCCCAGCTTGTGTTGACTCCAGGGCATAAGTGAAGCTTTGGTATTTAAATCATTACATCTCTTGTCTATCCCCAAACATGCCTAGTTGGCTGTGAATCAGTGAGAATGCTGTCCGTGGCACAACCAGGGACACCGAGCCAGGGACATCATTCACATAGCCTGCACCTTCCATTCTTACCTCCGTACCAGATCAGCTGGACAGACTAGGTAGACCTGTGCACACTTTACATATGTGGGAGCTGAGGCCCAGAGAGGGCAACATCAAGGCTTGGCTGAGAAACTCATCATGGCATTGACCGCCTATGTGTCAGGGCAGGATCTGAGACTGTATTAACAGGAGCATAATACCTTCAACAAGGAAGGGGGTTATTCTGCTCCCCTGTGAAGCTTGCCCTGAGGACTCAATTCTGGGAGCCATGGTGTAGAGGGAAGGATGCTATTCGATGGGGCAGGGCTAGAAGAAGGCTTCCAGGATGGCAGAGGGTTAAGGAACGCACATCTCCTAGAGATGCAGAACTAGGGTTGTGGCTTTGCATGTCAATTCGCAGCCTTTGCGAGGGGTGGTTGAGTTCGTTCTGGATGATCCCTAGGGATCATCTAGGATTTAAACGCATGGTTTCCACTAGACACAAGCGACTGTTTCATCTGGTGTTGGTGCACACTCCGGAGCAACCGGCTCTGGAAGGAGCAAGCCTATTGCTCTGTCTCCTTAAGGGGTTGAATGCTGCTTCAAGCAGTACATCTTCCTCAGGCTTTCCAAGAGGATTTCAGCCCTGGCTGGTTTGGCCTGACTCGCTACCTCTGGACCTAGGCCACTGCACTGCGCCGTTCAGGGAAGCCCACCCTTGGTGTGAGTAACAGGCTGGAGGTGGGAGGACAGTGCCTCTGTGTCTGAGGCACATCTGGATGCTGGATTCACCTTTCTTATCTCCCTGCACCTCCCAGTGTCATAGAAATTCAGCTCAGAGTGACCAGCTGAGGTCTCACTGACCCCTGGGGTGAGTCTGACTTTCTCCCTGTGTTCTCTGTACTATCCAGCTGCCTCCAGGGTGGGGTGCAAAGAAGCTTTGGGAGTACTGAGGGTTCAGGGTGTAGAAAGTCATAGTTAAGAGCATGGCCCCTGGAGAGAGACTGCCTGGGTGGAACCCCATCCCTCCCCTGTTCACCTCTACCTGGAATAGCCAGACATACACCTGGACCACACACCTGCAGACTTTGAGCCCAAGGTACAGGACCCCGAGTACTTCATTCAATCTCCCCAACCCTCAGTTTCCTCGATGATAACAGGGGGATAATGGTTCCTACTTGGAATTGTCTCGAAGCCTGCATGCAGTGATCCACACAAAGCACCTAGCATGATGCCCGCCATGTGGTATCTGCTCAATGAATACCAGGTACCCTAATTATCATTGTTATTATTTTGACCCCTCCACGACCCCATGAACCTCTTTTCATCACGGAAAACTAATGGTCAACAGTGAATGATGCTTTTGTCCCCAGAGGAAGCAGGTTGGTGAAGCAGCCCCCCCCCCTGCTCAGAGAAGGCACCTCCAATTCTCGGGTGCTGCGGATAGCCCTGCAGTGCCCCCTACCCCAGAACACCCCCACACCCCAGTGCCATTCCCACCCTACAGAGCCCACGTATCTCAGAGTGGAGACTCATGGTTCTGGAAGGAGGCAACTCCGCTCCCTCTCATTCTGGAGCTTGGAGAGCCTGGCAGCCAGCCCAGCTTGTGGAAGGGTCTCACATGTTTGAATTCACTTCGTTTTATGGAACTAATTTTAAAAATGGGGAGAGGTGATGTCTGGGCTTTGCCATTAGAGCCTGCCTCCAGTTTGAAAAAGTGGGAGAAACCTGTTCACATACAAAACACGCCTCCTGGGGGCTGGCAGGGAGTCAGGTGGTCAGGGAGCCCTTTTCCCCACACACCCATCTCTCCACACTCAGACCCCTCTGAGAAGGGCAGCCCCCCACAGGCTGCACCCAGCAAGCTGCTGATTTCCCGATGTTCTCTGAGCCTCCCTCCCTGGAAAATCGAGCTCCTCTCTGTCTGAACCAGGACAGAGGGAAGAGATCTGAGTTCTTCCTGTATCTGCTGTTCTGAGCCACTGGCTTTCCTGGAGAAGCATTTTTATTCTTTACAAGTGAAAACCATCCCTCAGGAAAACAGAGGGATTGGAAAACCAGCTGCACCAAAGCTGCACTTGTTTTGACTTTGCTTTTTTTCCCCTTCTACCCTCTTAGCCTAACCAGTTCCCCACTTCTCCCTGTTTAATTCTGGTTTATTTTTAAAAGCATCATTAGAGATGAAACAGAGGCTGTACTGCCAGAAGCAAGATGATCTATTAGCTGGATTCTCTCTTTTTAACATTAAAGTGAAATTCACCTAACCCAGAATCAGCCAATTTAAGTGAATAATTCAGTAGGATTTAGTAAAATCAATGTCATGTAACTATCATTCCTATTCAGTTCAAAAACATTTCAGCACTCCAAAAGGAAATCCTATACCTGTTAACAATCGCTCCTCACCCCCCATTCCCACTCTCTGGCCAATACTAATCTACTTTCCATCTTTAGATTTGCCTATTCTGGGTATTTCATGTAAGGGAAATCATACAATATGTGGCCATTTGTGTCTGGCTTCAGCAAGCTCTTTTCAAGGTTCATCCACATTGTACTATGTATTGGTACTTCATTCCTATAGCTGAATAATATCCCATTGTGGATTTGTAACATTTTATCCATTCATCCATTGATAGACATTTGGATTTTTTTCACCTTTTGGCTATTGTGAATAATACTGCTATGAACATTCGTGTAGAAACAGTTATTTGAATGCTAGTTTTAAGTTATTTCAGCTTCCCTGGTGGCTCAGAGGTTAAAGTATCTGCCTGCAATGTGGGAGACCTGGGTTCGATCCCTGGGTCGGGAAGATCCCCTGGAGAAGGAAATGGCAACCCACTCCAGTACTCTTGCCTGGAGAATCCCATGGATGGAGGAGCCTGGAGAGCTACATTAGTCCATGGGTTTGCAAAGAGTCGGACATGACTGAGCAACTTCACTTCGCTTTCACTTTCACTTTCAGTTATTTGGTCTATATACCTAGGAATGAAATTGCTGGGTTTTATGGTTACTCTATGTTTAACTTTTTTAGGAACAGCTGGATTATTTTAGATGTTACTGAACACCTAGTGTGCATTCTAGCCTGCTGTTGGCTGAATGTATTATGTCCCCTCAGAATTCATATGTTGAAATCCTAACCTCCAAAGTAATGGTATTAGAATGTGGGGCCTTTGGGAAGCAATTAGGTGGTGGGGGTGACGCCCTCATAAGTGGGATTAGTGCCCTTATAGGAGAGCCTAGAGAGCTTCCTCACCCCTTCTGTCTGCCCTGTGAAGACACAGCAGAAGACAGCTGTCTGTGAACCAGGAAGGAAGCTCTCACCAACACTCAATCTGCTAGCACTTTGGTCCTGAACTTCCCAGCCTTCAGACCATGAGAAACAAATTTCTGTTGTTTATGAGCCACCTAATCTATGATATCTTTCTTATAACAGTTCAAACAGACTAAAACACAGCCTGTATCAAGCCCTGACTTCCCCTTCCCCTCCTCAGAGCACCAAGACTCTGTGCCTCTCTGTTTATCCTACTCATGTCACAGAGCGCTTTTTTCCTCATTAACCTACCAGCTCATATAGGGCAACACAAAACCCGAAACCAGGCGCCAGGCACAGCCACCTAAGAAGCTAGCAATAGATCAAAGTTAGTTGCACACCCTGAATCATTTGGAATTCTTTGCAAAGACATGGTGGATTAATTATAACTCACATATGATGTGCAAACTAGCATTTTGCAATAACTTTGCAAATTACCACAGTGTCCAAACATTGATTCTAAGCCCTCTTTGCTTCTTGCAGACCCTCCCTCCTGATTTGTCAGTCTGTACTGACAACAGGCTGAGCAGAAACTCCTTTTTGAGCTTACTTCTTCCCTCTAGGGAGATACTGAAGCTGCCATTTCATATATGGCTGGAAGCTTTGGCAAATTCTGGCATGAGGGCCTCTATACGTTAAATGTAGACCTTACCATTTGTCCTGGCTCAGAGGTTCAGGAGGGCATAACCAGTGTGTGCTCAAGTATATCCAGCTCATGCAATAAGCACGAGTCATGATCAGCAGCTGCTGCTGCCTTTATTTTTGTCTTCCTTGGTCCTTACATCTGCTCAAGGGGAACGTTCTCCCCCAGGCACTGGATGAAACCTCCATTATGCCCCCACAAAATTCCTAGTCACCAAGGGGTAGCAGAAAGTTCTTCCGTCGCTTTAAGTCTAACAGCACAGTTTTGATTTGGAAATTATGCTATCTCTTTAAAATAATTATGAATTTTATTCAAAGGTCTGAGTGGGTAAGAGGTTCAAAATGGGGCATTCCTGTGAAATCCGACCTTGTGTTTAATTAGAAAACTTTTTGCTTCTGGAAGCCCCTTTTGGTTGGTGCACAGTGGCTGGCCTTCAACAATCAGAAACCTTGCCTTTTCATCTCACTCCATCTGTCTTTAGTCGTGACCAGCTCTAGGTTTGGCACAGGGCCTTCCCACCAGCCAAGTCCCCTTGCCTTAGGGGCCACCATCTCCATCTATTGAGGGAACAATTTTTGCCTTGAAGAAAATTGGGACTGTGCCCAGGCTGATCCAGGCCCAGGGTGTGGGGAAGGAAGTCCACTGCCCTGGGAGTCCCAGCACCATCTCTTACTACATGTGTGACCTCAAGACAGCCTCGTCTTTGGGCTCCATCTCCTTATCTGAAAATGAATAATAAATTAGTGATAGTATCTGCACCTCCTAAGAGTTTGAAAGACCACAGGAGACAGCATATGAAATACCAGCACTGCCATAGATGCTCGGTTCCTGTCATCCATGAGGTTCATTGTTGTCCAAGTATAGAGGAGGGTTAAGGTCGAGGGCCAGTAGTGCTTTTCTAGGGCAGTTCCCCCCCGCCCCTACCTTCAGATTTCCCACTTTCAAGAGAAAGCTCAACATAGGAAAAGCACTCCCAGGGCGCCATGTATGTAGTGCTCCCCAGCTATAGGCTCTCGTGTGCAGGTGGCAATCACGAAGCCACATCCCATGAAATGCTGAGCTGGACGTGTTCCCAGGAGCTTGACTCTATTCAGGGCAGGATATGTGGAAAGTGGGCCAGTCCTCCTGATGGCTACCCTCTGGCCCCACAGCCAAGAGTCATTTCTCTTGGAAAGAGGGCAGGACAGGCATCAGGGCCATGGCCAAGCACACACCTTAGGGAGGTCACTTCACCACTCTGAGCCTGGGTTTCTGTAAAATGGGCATGAGACCAACATCAGGCATCATTGTGAGGCTTCCCTGAGATATGGGCACACCCTGCACTCTTCCAGGCAAAAAGCTGGAGCTTCGTAACTGTGAGGTGAACCTAGTTAGAGTTGGATGAACTGAAATGCATCGCCCCACTCAGGAGGACAGGAGGAAGGCAAATCTGCAGTTAGAGAGGGAGGCGAGGGATGGAACAAGGCCACCCATACTGCAGCCTGAAGGCGTGCAGTGGAGGACAGGCACAGGCCATGTGCTTGCCCAGCTCCTCCCCAGAGGAGAAAGGGAAACTCTCTCCTCAAAGTGTGCATATGTTTCCAAGCTCTGGAAGGAGGGCTGGCCAGGGGCTCACTCATTGGACAGTGAAGCCAGTTGAACCCCACACACCCCATTTCACTAGGATGGAGACGCCCTGAGACCTGAGAATCAGCCCATCTCCTTAGGGGACCACACAGGCTTCCTCTAAAGGTGGACAAGCTCCTGGCACTGGTCTAGGGACACAGAGGCCCTGGTGATTCTCTTGGAGTGAGAAACTTCAGTATGAAAGGACATAGAAGCCTTTCATCATCTGAAAGCTCCCACTTTCAGAAGTGGGAGCCCCAAGACTGAATATCTGGGATTCAAGAGATGGGAATACATTTCACAAAGGATTGACCATTGGGATGATCTTAGAGGATATGTAGGTGTTTTGTCAGGTGGGAGAATAAGGAAAGAAATGAGGCATAGGGTAAGGGGTCTGTGCATGCAGCTGTGGGGGAGGGCAGGAAAGGAGTGGGTGGGAGGAAATGAGGTTGGATTTATGTAAAATGCCATAATAAAGAGCTGAAGCTTGATCCTATGGTCACAAAGGGGCAACCACAGGCCAAACTCACATTGAAAGGTGTTGTTTCTGTGGCTTTTTTGTTTTTGACTCTCATTGTGTTTGCAAAATGATTAAAGATATGGGACGTCCTAATTGCAGCCTTCTCTTAGAAAATGGAAGGATCTAGAAACAGTCTGTTGTGACTACATAGTAGTCACCCCCTTAGAGAATACTTTCTCCCGTGTGCCCCAGTCCCCACTACCTCTTCTTGAGCTCAGGCCCTGCAGTTGACTGTCAGTCCCCACTTATTCTGTAGCTTGCACTTTCTTTTCTCGTAGTAAAGAAAGCCTTCTTTGAATCAAACATAAACCAAAATGGCAGCCTTGTGATATTTGCTACATGAGTTCTATTTAATCTGTATAACCTGCTTATTCTGTAGGCAGAAGATTTTGAAACTCTGCCAGGGAGTCCTTGGAGGAGTTTGTCAGGATTCGTGGTTGCAGACAACAGAATCCACTCCCAGCTAATTTAAGAAGAAAGGAAAAAGATTTATTAAGGGATACAAAGCCCTAGGTGCAGGAGCTTCTGAGAATGGGTCCCTGCATCACTTCTCTGAACCAGCCTACCAGGAGCACTCCCAGCAGATCAGGAAGCTTCCTCAAGGCTGCTGGCTTAGAATCACACTACTTCTACCTGAAGATTGGAAGCCCTGATCCCTGCTTCCATCTTCACCTAACTCAGCTCTGAGTCAAGTGGATCTGAGTGTAGAATGTAGATGTCACCTACCCTTAGCCCTAAGAAAGCAGAGAAGTTTCCGATCAATGTTGGAAAGTTGGGTTTATGTTCTGGAAAAGCATCTAAATATGAGGAGGTGACCAGAAGGTTTAGAGCAGCCACAAATGACCATTGACCACTCCAGGCTCTGGGGAAGGGGGTAGCTTTGGTATCTGGGAGGTCACCCAACTGGGACCTAGCCAACCCACCCCTCTTGCATCATGGGGTGGTCTTGGAACTTCACACCACTTTGGCTCCTGGGTTCCCAAACACAAAGGCACTCTTCAAAGAGATGACTCCTTCCAGCCTTCTGACGTTCCAGAGTCCAGGGTGGTCCCTGGCAGGCCAACTGGTTAGCCTCCTGGCAGCTGTACCCACCCTCCTGGCCAAGTGCCTTTGCCTGGCTTTCACATGCCTTCTTCTAGCCTAGTCCTGCCCCTGCCAGTCAGGCAACTGTGTCACCCTCTCAGAACTCTTTGTTCTCTTCATGGATTCAGAGAAGGATTCTGACAGCTTGGAGCCTGGCTCTGCTCTTCCTAGCAGCTGATAACAGATGAGATTAAAAGATGAAAAACCATGCAAATGTCTGAAATTGCAAAACCAAGTGTATTTGTCCACACTTCTGAGCCTGTGGCATTTGTGCCCACATGCCCTCCTGCTGGCAGCTGTCTCTGTCCTCAGAGCCCTGCCTTGATGATCCTGCCCAATGTGGTGGCACCATAACCTGCTCCAGAAGACGCTGATTCCTGCAGGCTGCTTGTAGAGCCTGGGGGGCACATTGAGCTCCACATCTCAGCCCCTGGCAGGCAGAGCAACATTTTCACTTTCATCACCAAGTGCCAGGCCTGTGCTCAGTGTACAGTACTCCAGGTCTTGCACAAGCTTCACAAGTTAAGAAGGTAGGTGCCATGTAATCCCGGGTTTACAGACGGGAAACTGAGCCTCAGGGAGAATAGGTGACCTACCCAGGGCCACTCAGCTTGTGAGTGGCAGAACTAGGATTCAGTCCAGGTTTGCTTGGCTTCAAAGTCTCCACCCACAACTACTGCACTTTGTTCTACAACCACTATCTCTGCAAGATAAGCCCAGAAGCAGCATTTCTGCCTTTCACAAGGTTCTTTTGACCAGGAAACATTCATCAGAGTTCTTAGCCACACAGAGTTACCCCAAGCTGGCCAAGCCAGTACCAGACCTGTATCCAGGCCTGATAGGCCTCTGTCAGCTTGTGATGTGGGGCGAGTTACTTCTCTGCAGGCTTCCATTTTCTTATTTCATTCACACAACTAATGTTTCTGAATTCTACTCTATGCCAAGCACTAGGAAATAAGAGAGACAAGATCTGTCCTGTGGAGGAACTTACATTCTGGCAGGAAGAAGGTCTGTGTGGTTAATTGGGGGTAGGGGGATTTGAAATGAGGTCAAAGATGTGGTGACCACCAGCAGATCTGACAGTGTGCTTAGGCCAGGGCAGGGTGGCGGGTTTTGACCCCAGTGCAGAGGAGGACTTGGGGCACTTGAGCAGGAGAAGAACATGCCCTAAGTGACGCAAAAGGCGTGAATAACACTGCACAAGGTGGCTCTGAGGATTGAAGAAATAGAAGATCAAAGCTCTCAGAAATACACAGGGGGTGGGTGGGGGAGGTCAATGCTTCATAAATGAGAGGTGGGCCTTTAAAAATGGGCAGGAAGTCAGGAGTCCCTAGGCCCTTCTCCCACAGGCCCTGCTGAAAGAGGACAGCTGTACTTGGGTCCCAGAGTCTCTGCAATGCTTGCAGGAACCATATCTCCCATCAAACACTTGCCTTCCTGGAACTAACCAGCAGGAGGAATTGCACAGGCCTCAAGTTCCTGGAACTCACCATGTCACATGTGGGCAGCCTTTCATTTGAGCCTCAAAAGTGTTAATTGTTCAGTCATATCCGACTCTTTGCAACCCTAGGGACTGTAGCCCACCAGGCTCCTCCGTCCATGGGATTCTCCAGGTAAAAATACTAAAGTGGGTTGCCATGCCCTCCTCCATGGGATCTTCTGACCCAGGGATCAAACCCGGGGTCTCCTACATTGCAAGCAGATTCTTTACCATTCGAGTTACCAGGGAAGCCAAGCCCCATTTGAGCCTCATCCTGTGTCCAAATGTGAGTGGACTAAGATTGAAAGGGACAGGGAAGGTCTCCGGGGGCAGGCATGACTCAGGGTCAATGAAGGCCTCATGTGGTGCCTTTTTGGACTTTTGTTGGCTCTTATCATGGCCACAAAATAGCAGCCTCTCCCAGTAGGGAACTGGGGAGGCTTGGCTGCTTTGCGGGGTACGCTGTTGACTCCCTCCTTGCTGTCAGGAGGAGCCTAAAGCCTGGAGGGGCCAAGGCTGGCTCGCTCCATCTGTTGAGATTCAGCTGGAATTGAGGCTTCGTTCAGTTGTCTTAGAAATGGAAGCTGACTCTGATGGATTCTAAAGTCAGACACAGCAGATTTCCATCTTGGCTGAGTCATCCACAGAAGAAATCAAATAGAGTAGTTTTCACCTGGGAATAAATTTATTTCACAAAATTCAGAAATCATCTTGGCAGTGAACCTTCAGGCAGGTTTGAGGAGACTAGGAACAGAAAATCCAACTGACACTTAAAACCTGAAATTGGCCACCTGGAGGAGGGCTTTCCAACTGACGAAAAAGCTGACAGTGCTTGTTGGCTGGGAAGCCTGAAATCTGATCCGGGACCCCCAAGACCAGAGTCTCCAGGCTCCTACATACTCTTTGGCTCTTGTTGTCCTCAAGCCATATTCAGGCCCACCTGTCTGCCTTGCAAAACCATCCTGCTCTTTCCAACTGAGTCTCTTACCAGGGTTAGTGAGGCCCCATCCTCTACCCACTGCTTTGCTGCAGGAGGTGCCTGCCTATCCCCCTGCTCCCAGCCCTCTAGTGGCCTCTGAACATGAGCATCCAAGTCAATACTCATTGTCAGGCCCTGCACAGCCCAAGGTGGGTGAGCACCTGGAAGTTTGTAAGCTCAGCCAGTGCCCAGATGATTCTCCCATTTGAGAACCACTAGCCTGAAGAATCGTAGAAGGCAATGGCACCCCGCTCCAGTACTCTTGCCTGGAAAATCCCCTGGATGGAGGAGCCTGGTGGGCTGTAGTCCATGAGGTCGCCAAGAGTCGGACACGACTGAGCGACTTCACTTTCACTTTTCACTTTCATGCACTGGAGAAGGAAATGGCAACCCACTCCAGTGTTCTTGCCTGGAAAATCCCAGGGACAGGGGAGCCTGCTGGGCTGCCATCTATGGGGTCGCATAGAGTCGGACACGACTGAAGCGACTTAGCAGCAGCAGCAGCAGAAGCAGCCTGAAAAATAAAATACAGATTCCTTCTGATTGGGCTCTGCAGATATTTACATCAGTGCTTCTCAGACTGTGGTTTTAGAACAACAGCATCAGCATCACTTGGGGATTTTTAGAATTTCAAATTCTCAAACTTACTAAATCAGAGATTCTGAGGGTAAGACCCAGCCATCTGTTATAAGATCTCTTAAGGTGATTCCAATGGGGGTGCAGAGTTGAGGCCCTGTTACCTCCCCTCACTGCAGACCCTTTGTACCTGCTGTTCCTCCAGCCTGAAATGTTTTCCACTCTGCCCAGTCAACTCTGAGCATCCCTCTGACCTTATCTCAAGGAGAGGTTTCTCAAAGAAGCCCAGACCTTCCAGACCAGATCGTGTTCTCTTATCATGTACTGTAAGAGGTCCCTGTACTTTTCCTGCATAGCAATTGTTGTTCAATAGCTAACTCGTATCCGACTCTTTGTGACCCCATGGACTGCAGCATGCCAGGCTTCCCTGTCCTTCACTATCTCCCTGAGTTTGCTCAAACTCACGTCCATTGAGTCAGTGATACCATCCAACAATCTCATCTTCTGTTGTCCCCTTCTCCTGCCCTCAATCTTTTCCAGGATCAGGGTCTTTTCCAATCAGTCTGCTCTTCACATCAGGTGGCCAAAGTATTGGAGCTTCAGCTTCAGCATCAGTCCTTCCAGTGAATATTCAGGGTTTATTTCCTTTAGGATTGACTGGTTTGATCTCCTTCCAGTCCAAGGGACTGTCAAGAGTCTTCTCATAGCACTTACCAGTTTGTAATTTTGTATATTATTTGACCAGTGCCTGTCTCTCTTACTAGTCTAATGATGGTAGAGACTGTGCTATCTTATTTCCATTTTATGCCCAGTTCCTGGCATAGCACCTGGCCAATAGTGGGGTTCTGTTGGTAATTATCACCTTCCTCTAAATAACTTGAGTATCCTGCAACTTCTTGATATTTCAGTTTTAGGCATTATCTATTAGAAATCCAAAGTTTTCCTCTTTTTTCAGTCCTTTCTGTGAAACCTGCTATTTCTCTCCCAGTATTTTCAGAATCATCTGTTGAACCTCAGAGTTTTGAAATTTCCTTTGTATGAAACCTGCTATTTCTCTGTGGGCGTTTTCAGAATCATCTGTTGAATCTCAGAGTTTTGACATTTCAAGATGAAGTACCTTAGCAAGGTCTATTTTCTTTTTTATTATTAATAATTTTATTGGACTATAATTGTTTTACAATGTTGTGTTGGAGTCAGTGATGCTGTTTAATCATCTCACTGTGCCCCCTTCTCCTCCTGCCTTCAATCTTTCCCAGCATCAGGGTCTTTTCCAGTGAACTGGCTCTTCACATCAGGTGGCCAAAATATTGGAGCTTCAGCTTCAGCATCAGTCCTTCCAATGAATATTCAGGGTTGATTTCCTTTAAGACTAACAGGTTTGATCTCCTTGCAGTCCAAGGGACTCTCAAAAGCACAATTCAAAATTATCAATTCTTCAGCTCTCAGCCTTCTTTATGGTCCAACTCTCACATCTCTACATGACTATAGCTTTGACTATATGGACCTTTGTCGGCAAAGTGATGTCTCTGCTTTTTAATACACTGTCTAGGTTTGTCATAGCTTTCCTTCCAAAGAGCAAGCATCCTTTCATTTCATGGCTGCAATCACTGTCCACAGTGATTTTGGAGCCCAAGAAAATAAAATCTGTCACTGCCTCCACTTTTTCCCCTTTTATTTGCCATGAAGTGATGGGCCCAGATGCCATGATCTTAATTTTTTGAATGCTGAGTTTTAAGCCAGCTTTTTCACTCTCTCCTTTCACCCTCAACAGGAGGCTCTTGGTTCCTCTTCCCTTTTTGCCATTAGAGTTTCCACTGTACAGCAGAGTGAATCAGCTGTATGTTTACATATATCCCCTTTTTTGGATTTCCTTCCCGTTTAGCTCACCGCGGAGCATTGAGTTCCCTATGCTATACAGTAGGTTCTCCTTAGTTATCTATTTTATGTATCATATCAACAGTGTATATATGTCAGTCCCAATCTCCCAATTCATCCCACCCTCCCCTTCCCCTGCCCCTGGATCCATTTATTTGTTCTCTATGTCTGTCTTTCTATTTCTGCTTTGCAAATAAGATCATCTATATCATTTTTCTAGATTCTCCATATATGATTTAATATGCAATATTCGTTTTTCTCTTTCTGTTTTACTTCACTCTGTGTGACAGTATCTCTAGGTCCATGCACGTCTCTACAAATGGCATGATTTTGTTCCTTTTTTGGCTGAGTATCAGTCCATTGTATATAGGTACCACATCTTCTTATCCATTTCTCTGTTGATGAACATTTAGGTTGCTTCCATGTCCTGGCTGGGCTTCCCAGGTGGCTCAGTGATAAAGAATCCACCTGTCAATGCAGCAGCTACAGGAGACTCACGTTTGATCCCTGGGTTGAGAAGATCCCCTGGAGTAGGCAATAGCAACACTCCAGCATTTTTGTCTGGAGAATCCCGTGGACAGAGGAGCCTGGCGGGCTACAGTCCTTGGGTCGCAAAGAGTCAGACAGACACCACTGAGCATGCATGCCATGTCCTGTCTATTGTAAATAGTGCTGCAGTAAACACAGGAGCACAGGTATCTTTCAGAATTATGATTTTTTTCAGGGTATATGCCCAAGAGTGGGATTGCTGGGTCATATGATAGTTCTATTTTTAGTTTTTTAAGGAACCTCCAAACTCTTCTCCATAGTGGCTATAACAATTTACACCAAGAGTGTAAAAGTGTTCTCTTTTTCCACACCCTCTCCAGCATTTATTGTTTGTAGATTTTTTGATATTGGCCATTCTGACTGGTTTAAGGTGATACCTCATTGCAGTTTGGATTCACATTTCTCTAATAATTAGTGATGTTGATCATCTTTTCATGTGTTTCTTGGTCATCTGTAGATCTTCTTTGGAAAAATGACTATTAGGTCTTCCGCCCATTTTTTGATTGGGTTGTTGTATATATATATATATAGTATATATATATATGTATATATATGTTCTGCATATATATATGTTGTGTATATATATTGTTCTGCATATATATATGTTGTGTATATATATGTTCTGCATATATATATGTTGTGTATATATATTGTATATATATATAGAGAGAGAGAGAGTACACACATAGAGAGAGCTGCATGAGCTATTTATATATGTTGGAGATTATTCCCTTATCAGTTGCTTTGTTTGCAATTATTTTCTCACATTCTGAGGTTTGTCTTTTTAAGGTTTCCTTTGCTATGCAAAATGTTTTAAGTTTACAGGTCCCATTTGTTTATTTTTGTTTTTGTTTTCATTTGTATAGGAAGTCAGTCAAAAAAGATCCTGCTATGATTTATGTAAAAGAATGTTTTCCTCTAAAAGTCTGGCCTTACATTTAAGTCATTAATCAATTTTGAGTTTATTTTTGTGTATAGTATTAGGAAGTGTTCTAGTTTCATTATTTTACATGTATCTGTCCAGTTTCCCCAGCACCACTTATTGAAGAGACTGTCTTTTCTCCATTATATATTCTTGCTTCATTTGTCATAGATTAGGTGAGCATAGGTGGGTTTATTTCTGGGCTTTCTATTCTATTCCAATGATCTACATTTATGTTTTTGTGCCAGTACTATACTGTCTTGATTACTGTTGCTTTGTAGTAGAGTCTGAAGTCAGGGAGCCTAATCCCTCCAGCTCTGTTATTTTTTAAGATTGCTTTGGCTATTCAGAGTTTTTAGTGTTTCCATACAACTTGTAAAAATTCTTAATCCTAATTCTTTGGAAAATGCCATTGGTAATTCAATAGGGATTGCATTGAATTTGTAGATTGCTTTGGGTGGTATATTTTCACAGTATTGATTCTTCCAATCCAAGAACATGGTATATCTCTCCATTTGTTTATGTCATCTTTGATTTCTTTCATCATTATCTTATAGTTTTCTGTATACAAATCTTTTGTCTCCTTGGAAAAAAAAAAGTGTTAATCAGCCAGTTGTGTCCATCTCTTTGTGACACCATGGACTGTAGCCCCCCAGGCTCCTCTGTCCATGGAATTCTCCAGGCAAGAATACTGGAGTGAGTAGCCATCCCTTTCTCCAGGGGATCTTCCCAACCCAGGGATCCAACCCAGGCCTCCTGCTTTGCAGGCAGATTCTTTACCATCTGAACCACCAGGGAAGCCCTTTGTCTTCTTAGATAGGTTTATTCCTCAGTATTTTATTCTTTTTGATGCAATGGTAAATGAGACTGTTTCCTTAATTTCTCTTTCTGATCTTTTGTTGTTAGTATATAGGAATGCAAGAGATTTCTGTGTTAATTTTACAACCTGCAGCTTTAATAAATTCATTGATTAGCTCTAGTAGTGTCCTGGTGGAATCTTTGGTATTTTCTATGTATAATATCATGCCATGTGCAAACAGGGACAGTTTTACTTCTGCTTTTCTAATTAAGATTTCTTTTTCTTCTCTGATTGCTATGGCTAGAACTTCCAAAACTATGTTGAATAATAGTGGCAAGAGTGGACACCCTTGTTTTGTTCCCTATCTTAGAGGAAATGCTTTCAGTTTTCCACTATCCAGAATGATGTTTACTGTGGGTTTTTTATGTATAGCTTTTTTGTATGGTTCTAATTTATTTATTTTTTAATTGAAGGATAATTACTTTACAGAATTTTGTTGTTTTCTGCCAACCATCAACAAGAATCAGTCATAGGTATACATATGTCCCCTCCCTCCTGAACCTCCCTCCCATCTCCCTCCCCATCCATCCCAACCCTCTAGGTTGTTACAGAGCCCGTGTTCCAGTTCCCTGAGCCATACAGCAAATTCCCATTGGCTATCTATTTTACATATGGTATTGTAAGTTTCCATGTTACTCTCTCCATACACCTCGCCCTCTCCTCCCCTCTCCCCATGTGTCTGTTTTTCCATTGCTACCCTTCAAATAAATTCATCAGTACCATCTTTCTAGATCCATATATGTGTTAGTATACGATATTTACATTTCTCTTTCTGTCTTACTTCACTCCATGTAATAGGCTCTAGGTTCGTCCACCTCATTAGAACTGACTCAAATGCATTCCTTTTTAGGTAATGTTCCTTTGTATACATGTACCACAGCTTCTTTATCCATTCATCTGTCGATGGATGTCTAGGTTGCTTCCAAGTTCTATCTATTGTAAATAGTGCTGTAATGAACAATGGGGTACATGTGCCTTTTTCCATTTTGGTTTCCTCAGGGTATATGCCTAGTAGTGGGATTGCTGGGCCATATTGTGGCTTTATTCCTAGTTTTTTAAGGAATCTTCATACCATCTTCCATGGTGGCTGTATCAATTTACCTTCCCATCAGCAATGCAAGAGAGTTCCCTTTTCTCCACACCCTCTTCAGCATTTATTGTTTGTAGACTTTTTGATGATGGCCATTCTGACTGGTGTGAGGTGGTATCTCATTATAGTTTTGATTTGCATTTCTCTAATTATGAGCGATGTTGAGCATCTTTTCATGTGTTTGTTAACCATCTATTGTCTTCTTTGGAGAAATGTCTGTTTAGGTCTTTTTCCCACTCTTTGATTGGGCTGTTTGCTTTTCTGGTATAGAATTGTATGAGCTGCTTATATGTTTTAGAAATTAATTCTTTGTCAGTGTTTCCTTTGCTATTATTTTCTCCCATTCTGGAGGTAGTCTTTTTACCTTGTTTATTGTTTCCTTTGCTGGGCAAAGGCTTTTAAGTTTAATTAGGTCCCATTTGTTTATTTTTGTTTTTATTTCCATTATCTAGGAGGTGGGTCATAGAGGATCTTGCTTTGATTTATGTCATCGAGTGTTCTGCCTATGTTTTCCTCTAAGAGTTTTATTGTTTCTAGTCTTACATTTAGGTCTTTAATCCATTTTGAGTTTATCTTTGTGTATGCTGTTAAGAAGTGTTCTAATTTCATTCTTTAACATGTATCTGTCCAGTTTTTCACAGCACCACTTATTGAAAAGGCTATCTTTGCCTCATTGTATGATTCTTGCCTTGTTTATCAAAAATAAGGTACCCATAAGTGTGTGGGTTTATCTCTGGGCTCTCTATCTTGTTCCATTGATATACATAGTTTTATTATGTTGAGGTAGGTTTCTTGTGTCCCCATTTTCTGGAGCATTATCATCATAAATTGATGTTGAATTTTGCCAGAAGCTTTTTCCTGCATCTATTGAGATTTTCTATTGAGATTTTCCTGCATCTATTGAGATACAGTTTTTATTCTTCAGTTTGTTAATATGGTATATCACATTGATTGATTTCTGTTTATTAAAGAATCCTTGCATCCCTAGGACAAACCCACTTGATCATGGTGTATGATCCTTTTAATATGTTGTTGAATTCTGTTTGCTAGTATTTTGTTGATGATTTTTGCATCTTTGTGCATCAACGATATTGGCCTGTAATTTTCCTTTTCTGTGATATCTTTGTCTGGTTTTGGTATCAGGGTGATGATGGCCTCTTAGAATGCATTTGGGAGTGTTCCTCCCTCTGCGATTTTTTGAAGAGTTTGAGAAGGATAAGTGTTAGCTCTTCTCTAAATATTTGATAAAATTCACCTGTGAAGCCATCAATCTGGTCCTGGACATTTATTTATTGGAAGATTTCTAATCACAGTTTTAATTTCATTGCTTGTGATTGGTCAGTTCGTATTTTCTATTTCTTCCTGGTTCAGTCTTGGAAGTTTGTACTTTTCTAAGAATTTTCCCATTTCTTCCAGGTTTTCCATTTTATTGGCATATAGTTGCTTATAGTAGTCTCTTATGATTCTTTGTTGAAATGGTTGGATGGCATCACCGACTCTATGGACATGAGTTTGAGTAGACTCCGGGAGTTGGTGATGGACAGGGAGGCCTGGTGTGAGGTCTCAAACAGTCGGACTTCACTGAGCAACTGAACTGACTGATGATCCTTTGTATTCTGCGATGTCTGTTGTAACTTCCTATTTTTCATTTACAATTTTATTGATTTGAGTCCTCACCCTTTCCTTCTTGATGAGTCTGGCTAATCATTTAACTATTTTGTCTATCTTCTCAAAGAACCAGCTTTTAGTTTCATTGACCTTTGCTATTGTTTTCTTTGTTTCTATTTCATTTATTTCTGCTCTGACATTTATGATTTCTTTCCTTCTACTGACTTCTTTCTCTAGTTTGCTTGTTCTTTTTTCTCTAGTTGCTTTAGGTGTAAGATTAGGTTATTTGATGTTTTTCCCATTCTTGAGGTAGGATTGTATTGCAATAAATTGCTCTTAGAACTAATTTTGCTGCATCCCATAGGTTTTTGAGTTGTCACATTTTTGCTGTAATTTGTTTCTAGGTATTTTTTTATTTCCTCTTTGATTTCTTCACTGATCTCTTGCTTATTTAGTAGCATGTTGTTTAGCCTATATGTGTTTGTATTTTTTACAGGTTCTTTTTCCCCTGTTATTGATTTCTAATCTCATAGCATTGTGGTTGGAAAAGATGCTCGATATGGTTTTAGTTTTCTTAAATTTATCAAGGCTTGATTTGTGACCCAAGATGTGATCTGTTCTGGAGAATGTTCCATGTGCACTTAAGAAGAAAGTATCTTCTGCTGCTTTTGGATGGAATGTCCTATAAATATCAATTAAGTCTATCTGGTCTAACGTGTAATTTAAGGTTTGTGTTTTCTTATTAATTTTCTGTCTGGATGATCTATCTATTGGTATAAGTGAAGTGTTAAAGTCCCCACTATTATTGTGTTACTTTCAATTTCCCCATTTATGGCTGTTAACATTTTTTTTTCATTTATCTTTATTAGTTGGAGGCTAATTACTTTACAATATTGTAGTGGTTTTTGCCATACATTGACATGAATCAGCCATGGATTTACATGTGTTCCCCATCCTGAACCCCCCTCCCACCTCCCTCCCCATCCCATCCCTCTGGGTCATCCCAGTGCACCAGCCCTGAGTGCTTGTCTCATGCATCCAACCTGGACTGGCGATCTGTTTCACACTTGATAATATACATGTTTCAATGCTGTTCTCTCAGGTCATCCCACCCTCGCCTTCTCCCACAGAGTCCAAAAGTCTGTTCTATACATCTGTGTCTCTTTTTCTGTCTTGCATATAGGGTTATCATTACCATCTTTCTTAATTCCATATATATGCATTAGTATACTGTATTGGTCTTTATCTTTCTGGCTTACTTCACTCTGTATAATGGGCTCCAGTTTCATCCATCCCATTAGAACTGATTCAAATGTATTCTTTTTAATGGCTGAGTAATATTCCATTGTGTACATGTACCACAGCTTCCTTATCCATTCGTCTGCTGGTGGGCATCTAGGTTGCTTCCATGTCCTGGCTATTAGAAACAGTGCTGTGATGAACATTGGGGTACACGTGTCTCTTTCAGTTCTGGTTTCCTCGGTGTGTATGCCCAGGAGTGTGGCTGTTAACGTTTGCCTTTTGTAGTGATGTGCTCCTGTGTTTGGTGCATGAATACCTACAGTTGTTATATCTTCTTCTTGGATTGATCCCTTGGTCATTATTACTGAGCCTTATCTCCAGTAATTATCTTTATCTTAAAGTCCTTTTTGTCCCATATGAGTATTACTACTCTGGCTTTCTTTTGATTTCCAGTCTCATGAAGTATGTTTTTTTCCATATCCTCTCTTTCAATGTATACGTGTCCCTAGGTGTGAAATGGGTCTCGTATAGACAACATATATAGGGCCTTATTTTGGTATCAGCCAGTCTGTGTCTTTTGGATGGAACACTTAACCCGTTTATATTTAAGGTAATTATTCATATGTATGTTCCTATTAACCATTTTTTTAATTGTTTTGGGTTTGTTTTTGTACATCCTTTTCTTCTCTTGTGTTTCCCATCTAGAGAAGTACCTTTTTTGTTGTTCTGTTGTTCCGTTGCTAAGTCATGTCTGATGCTTTGTGACCCCATAGACTACAGCACACCAGGCTCTTCTGTCCTTCACTGTCTCCCAGAATTTGCTCAAATTCATGGCCACTGAGTCAGTGATGCTATCTAACCATCTCATCCTCTGCCACCCCCTTCTCCTTTTGCCTTCAGTCTTTCCCAGCATCAGGGTGTTTTCCAAAGAATCAGCTCTTTGCATCAGGGATCCAAGTATTGTAGCTCAGCTTCAGCCATCAGTCCTTCCAGTGAATATTCAGAATTGATTTCCTTTAGAACTGACTGGTTCTATCTCCTTGCAGTCCAAGGGACTCTCAAGAGTCTTCTCCAGCACCACAATTCAAAAGCATCAATTCTTCAGCACTCAGCCTTCTTTATGGTCGAATGCTCACATCCATAAATGACTACCATAGCTTTGACTATACAGACTTTTGTCAGCAACATGATGTCTCTGCTTTTTAATACACTGCCTAGGTTTGTCATAGCTTTCCTTCCAAAGATTGTGTCTTTAATTTTGTGGCTACAGTCACTGTCCACAGTGATTTTTGGAGGCCAAGAAAATAAAATCTGTCCCTGCTTCTACTTTTTCCCCTTTTATTTGCCATGAAGTTGTGGGACTGGATGCCATGATCTTAGTTTTTTGAATGTTGAGTTTCAAGCCAGCTTTTTCACTCTTCTCTTTTACTCTCATCAAGAGGCTCTTTAGTTCCTCTTCAGTTTCTGGCATTAGCGTGTTATCAACTGCATATCTGAGGTTGTTGATATTTCTCCTGGCAATCTTGATTCCAGCTTATGATTCATCCAGCATTTCACATGATGTACTCTGCGTGGAAGCTAAACAAGCAGGGTGACAACATACAGCCTTGTACTCCTTTCCCGAGTGAACTTTCCCAGGCCTGTGGCCATTGCTGAGTTTTCCAAATACAGGAAAAACCTAAGGAGAAACATGCCAAGACACATATTAATCAAACTAACAAAAATTAAACACAAAGATGTAGAAGAACTAAAGAACCAACAAACGGTGATTAACAACACAATAACTGAAATGAAAAATACACTCGAAGGAATCAGGGAGTTTTTTACTTTGCTCCTTCATCTGTAACATATTTCTCTGTTGTCTCATCCTGTCTAACTTAGTTTTGTTTGCTTGTTTTGGATTCTCTTGTCTAATTTCTTGTTTATGGTCTCCTTTCTGCCAGCTACACTGTAGTAGTTTTTCTTGCTTCTGTTGTCTGCCCCCTGGTGGTTGAGGTTGGTCCCAGGGCTTGTGTAGGCTTTCTGGTGGGAGACTGGTGCCTGCCCTCTCCTGGGTGGGGCTCAGCCTTTTCCCTCTGATGAGCAGGGTTGCATCAGGCGGTGTGTTTTATGGTGGTATCTCTGAGCTTAGTATGACTTTAGGCAACCTGTCTGCTGATGGGTAGGGCTGTCTGTGTTCCTACCTTGTTGGTTGTTTGGCTTGAGATGTCCAGCACTGGAGCCTGCAGGCAGCTGGGCAGAGCCAAGTCTTGATGTCAAGATAGATACTTTGTGGTACCTTCCACAGACCATCTGCTGTGTTCTCCTTTGATCCCCCAAAGTTCCCTTTCTGCCTCAGCTAGTTTACCCACTCTAGATGTTAAAAAAAAAAAAAAAGGCAGGGGTTGGTTTCTGAGTGCAGGAAACTCTCCTCATGTCCAGCTTCCTGCCAGGGTTCAGTCAGTCAGTCAGTTCAGTCATTCAGTCATGTCTGACTCTTTGCGACCCTGTGGACTGCAGCACACCAGGCTTCCCTGTCCATCACCAACTCCCGGAACTTACTCAAACTCATGTCTATCGAGTCAGTGATGCCATCCAACCATCTCATCCTCTGTTGTCCCCTTCTCCCCCTGCCTTCAATCTTTCCCAGCATCAGGGTCTTTTCAAACGAGTCATTTCTTCGCATCAGGTGGCCAAAGTATTGGAGTTTGAGCTTTAGCATCAATCCTTCCAATGAGTATTCAGGACTGAGTTCCTTTAGGATTGACTGCAGTTTAAGATTGGATCTCCTTGCAGTCCAAGGGACTCTCAAGAGTCTTCTCCAACACCACAATTCAAAAGCATCAATTCTTTGGCACTCAGCTTTCTTTATAGTCCAACTCTCACATCCATACATGACTACTGGATAAACTATAGCTTTGACAAGATGGACCTTTGATGGCAAGGTAATGTCTCTGCTTTTTAATATGCTATCTAGGTTGGTCATAACTTTTCTTCCAAGGAGTAAGCATCTTTTAATTCCATGGCTGCAGTCACCATCTGCAGTGATTTTGGAGCCCCCAAAACTAAAATCTGTCACTGTTTCCATTATTTCCCCATCTATTTGCAATGAAGTGATGGGACCGGATGCCATGATCTTAGTTTTCTGAATGTTGAGTTTTAAGCCAACTTTTTCACTCTCCTCTTTCACTTTCATCAAGAGGCTCTTTAGTTCTTCTTCACTTTCTGCCATAAGTGTGGTGTCATCTGCATATCTGAGGTTATTGATATTTCTCCCAGCAATCTTCATTCCAGTTTGTGCTTCATCCAGCCCAGCATTTCTCATGATGTACTCTGCATGTAAGTTAGATAAGCAGGGTGACAATATACAGCCTTGACATACTCCTTTCTCAATTTGGAACCAGTGTATTGTTCCTTGTCCAGTTCTAACTCTTGCTTCTTGACGTGCATACAGATTTCTTAGGAGGCAGGTCAGGTGGTCTGGTATTCACATCTCTTGGAGAATTTTCCACAGTTTGTTGTGATCCAAACAGTCAAAGGCTTTGGCGTAGTCAATAAGACAGAAGTAGATGCTTTTCTGGAACTCTTTTGCTTTTTCGATGATCCTATGGATGTTGGCAATTTGATCTCTGGTTCCTTCTCCTCATGTCCAGCTTCCTCCCAGGGTTGCTGGACCCTCTTTTGATTCCTCTTTTCTCTTTTTCTTTCTTCTTTATACCTTGTTGTGAGGGAATTTTTCTTGCCCTTTCAGGTGTCTGAAGTCTTCTGTTAAGGTACAGCAGTTTTTCTCTGAGAATTGTTCCATTTGTAGATGTATTCTTGATGTACTCATGAGGAGAGAAAAATTCTTCATCCTACATTTCCACTATCTTGACTCGCTCCCCCACCCTCCCCCCGCCACGGCCAACAAGGTCTGCTGTCTTTTACTGAGCTGGGCTCTCAGAAAACCAAATTTCTTGAATTTTTTTAACAATTTCTTCTCCATATTTCTCAGTTCCCTCTTTCTGAAGTTTTTTGTTTGTTTGACTCAGTGGTTGGATGGGAGTCTGTTTTTGTATTTTTGCTTTGTAAGATTGTTTTTTATTGAGGGGCAAAGAAACAGGGGGCAGTCCGTTGTCAAATCATGATTTCCTGGACTGATTTTCTTATCTCCTCTTTCCAATTATCTGCATCTGTTTGTCTTGTTCTCCTTTCTTGATGACTTCCCCCAACCTTTCTCTCACAACTCTTTCTCATGGAATTTCAATCTTTGCTGTCATGTTTTTAATTTGAAAGAATTTGTGTGCAAATGTTCTCTGAGTATTCCTTTTTAATAGCATCCTGATCTTGTTTCATGTAAATTATATCCACTATTATCTCTGAGCTTATTATTTATGGATTTTTTAAGTTTTATGTTTTTGAAAGCCAGTTTCCTCTGAGTTACTTTCTCCATTTGTTTTGCCCTCTGTAAGAGGTGTCCAGTACCTTAGACTTGTTTTTCAGCCTAAACAGCTGGCTGGCAGCTCCACTGACCCAGATGGAACTGCTTATTATGGCTCCACAGGAGCATGAGGTGGTTGAGTCTTTCTCCTGGGTTGATCACATTCCCAAGGAAGAGCCTTCCCACCTCCCACCTGGCAGCAAAGGAAGGGATCTGTGTCGAGAAGGAGAGATATGTGGGTCTCCATATTCTGTGTGTAAATATTCACTTAATGGTAACCCTCCCTTGTTTGTGCCTGGTTTCCTGAATGTGCTATAGCCTTTCCTCTTTCCTCTGTCTGGAAAATAAACCCCCAAGCTTCTGCACAGTTTGAAGAATGGCATCTGCCAGATCAGAGACTAATACAATCTCCATCGCAACTACTTAACTCTACCTTTGTAGCATAAAAACAGCCATGCTACTGCTGCTGCTAAGTCGCTTCACTTGTGTCCGACTCTGCGACCCCATAGACGGCAGCCCACCAGGCTCCCCCATCCCTGGGATTCTCCAGGCAAGAACACTGAAGTGGGTTGCCACTTCCTTCTCCAGTGCATGAAAATGAAAAGTGAGAGTGAAGTTGCTCAGTCTTGTCCTACTCTTAGAGACCCCATGGACTGCAGCCTACCAAGCTCCTCCATCCGTGGGATTTTCCAGGCAAGAGTAATAGAGTGGGGTGCCATTGCTTCTCCAAAAAACAGCCATTGGTAGTTCATTAAAAAAAAAAAAAATGAACATGGCTATGTCCTAATAAAGTTTTATTTACAAATATAGAGGGTGAGCAAAATTTGGCCTGTGAGCCATGGCTTGAGACTCCTGGTCTAGATTCTAGCTCATCAGCTGTACGGTGCTTCCAGTTTCTGGGCTTTGGGTATTTGTTTTGGTTGCTTTTGAGGTGTCCTGAATCCTGGCTTAAAATACTGGTTGTCCCATTTCTGCATTTCTCTCATTTGTCTACTCCCCAGCTTCCTAAATATTGTTGCTTGTGTTTCCTCTCCTGACCTATTTTGTCCTTGGAACTCAGGTTTCTGGAAGTAGTAGAAATAAATTCCATCTCCCATCCTTAAATTCCTGGATTCTTTTATTTTTTTTAAATAGATACCTAGGGTTACCTCTTTAAGCATCTAGAAAGAAAGTGAAAGTGGTAGTTGCTCAGTCGTGTCCAACTCTTTGAGACCCCATGGACTGTAGCCCGCCAGAATCTTCTTTCCATGGGATACTGGAATGAATACTCCAAACAAGAATACTGGAGTGGGTTGCCATTCCCTTCTCCAGGATCTTCCCCATCCGGAGATCGAACCCAGGTCTCCTTCATTGCAGGCAGATTCCTTACATTCTGAGCCACCAGGGAAGCCTCTAGAACTAATGTTAATTAGGAATGGTTTAGGTTGTGTGTTTTTACCAAATGGTATTTTGTTGCTATTTTTTAAATAAACTAATTGGGCATATACCACATGAAACAAAAGGCTTCTCTAAAGACTTGAATATAAAATGACTCTTTCCTTTCTGAGGCATTGTTTTGGGAAAAAGCTTTCCTCTATATTGCAGCCATAATTCTAACAAAAACTGCTTTGTGAGAAAGGTATTAATATGCCCACTTTATAGATGGGGAAAATGAGGCCCAGACTTACCTGAGCTTGCTGGACAGAGCAGAATTTGAACACATAACTCTTTTAATGATCCTACTTCTATGTTAAGGAAGTGGCCATTGGCTTTGATGTTCTCCTAAGGAGGAGTGACATGGCTAGATTTAGAAAGGTGCCTTGGATGGGGAAATCAGGGAAGACACTGGATAGGAGAAACAAGCCTGGGGAAAGGGAGGTCCATGAGGAGGCTGCTATAGATGGTTGAAAGCAGTGAGGCTGAGAGGGCCCATTTGACAGGGATTACAGAGACCATGGGCAGGGCTTATAACTGAACCAGGGTATGTGGACAAGGGAGGCATGGAAGATGACCCTGTGATGAAGGGGATACACTCAACCAGAGAAGGCAGGGGGACTGCCTTACCCAGTGGAGGGAACACCCTGCCATCCTCACACAGGCAAGGCAATGTTGGTCAGTCCAGCACCCACAATGCTTGTTGAACCATAGCCATTCTCTGCAGGTTCCAGAGCCTAAGGCTTGGCCAGAGCCTAGAGTTTGAGAGGCATGGTCCCTGCTCTGCAAGCAAGATCCTTGTTGTCAGCCCTTGGCATGGGACCAGGAGAAGGGAGGCGCTGAAATGTCAGGATTTGAGGGGTCCTTTGAGCACTCTGCTTCCCAGAGAGGGACCACAACTTACCTGCCAGGAATTTCTAGTTAGCTCTGGGACAAATGGGGTACAGAGAGAGCCCGGATCCCAAGCAACAGGGCCCGAGTCCCAAGCACTCTGGAAGTTTTCAAATTGGGAGTATATAAGCCAGAGGTTGGTGTTGTCCTGAGGGCTAACCACTGGCCGATGGCTGCAGCAGTCTGCAGGGGCTCACCACCTGTCCTCAGACTCTGATATGAAGGTTCTGCTGATTGTTTCTGCCTATCCCTCCTCCTGAGCCCTGGTTTGTCCTCTGCAGAATGGGAATGCAGGATCACTAGAGAGGACATCTGAGTGGGCCTCATCAAGAAGTGTGTTTCTGACAGTAAATGTCTGCAAGGCAGAAGTGGAATGGCTTTGGAGAGACTGTTGACTCCATTCACCCCAAGTTGCCACCCCATTAGTTCTAGGAGATAGGGAAGGCGGGCTCTATATCCCCTTCTGTACTGGAACTGCTCCCAGGCATCCACGCCCCTTCCCCAGGCCTCCCCCCAGCACCTGCACATCTAAGATCACTTCCCACGCTGTGCTGTAATTGACTGTTTGCATATCATACCCCAGAAACTTGTGAGCTGCTTAAGAACAGAACCAGATGTATTTCTTTGAGTATCCCCAGAGCCTGGCACAGAGTGGGTTAATGTTGGATGGATGGAAAGACAGACGAATGATTGAATGGATGGATGGGTGGATGGGTGATCAACAGGAAGAATAAGCAGGGATTAATAACTTAACAGCTGGATGAATAGATGAACAAATATTTAGGTGGATATTTGATTGTCTAGATGAACAGAGTCTTTCATTCATTCAGAACTATGTAGTGAGTAGTTTTTCTACAGCGGGATATATGGATGAGCACATGACTAGAAGGAAGGAAAGGGAAATTAGGATGGAGGGAGAAATAGCATAGCAGGTGAATAAACTGAGGAGGAACTAGAGAAATGCCTGGGCAAAGAGATGGCCCATGTTCACCCATTCCCATTCTCCTCTGAGGGTGTCAGTGTCTGTGAGCCGAAGGAGTTGTTCCCAAGGTCTCAAAGGGGAGGGGTTAGGAGAAAGAATTCACAAACACTCTCTTTCTGTCTACTAAAAATTTTTTTTTCTCTAAATAAACTTTGAGTCCACTTCCAAGTATGTTTAGAAAGACCAGTGGTGGCTTTCATGAAGGATGAATTATAAGTGCTTCATTCGGAGCTATGTTTAGGGACCCTCAGAAATACATATAGTCACCAAAGCGAGTGCTAAAATGCGTATGAGACAAGAAACATATGCCGGGTGTGATGATGTCAGGCAGGCTTACTGCAAGCATATGTGCTGTACTGTTGATGGAATACTCAGCAAGTGTTCCAGAAAGAGGCCTTTCCTGAAAGGGAGGTCAATGAGAATACTCCTTCTTCTCATAAATCTTTGGGGGAAAAACAGGCCTGTCTCCCACACACATGCAGCTAATTATCTGGGGGCTCAAGGATTTCCCCAGAGAGTGGTTTACCAGGGCTAAATCTGCCCCAAGTGATTTCCAACAGCCCCGGCTAAAAGACCATGGCAGCTGGCCGTTGGTTCATCACTGGGCATCTTCCTACCCCAGTGGACAGAATGGGTCAAGCCCAGGTGCTCAATAATTAAAGAGAAAAACTTACATCTTTTCCTTTTCCAACCCCCAGCAAAGATCAGACCCTGAGACAAGCTGCTGATGGACACCCTAAAGTCCAGAGCATTTTTGCATGGCTGCTGGTGACCATCCACCTTAGTCCAGTTTAACTGGATTTGACCTGAGCCAGGGCCAGGCTCTTGGAGGACCAAGGCAAATTGAATGTGGCCTCCACTTTGTGAGGCTCACAGTCTAGCAGACAGACAGAGAGCGAGCTGGGCAGACAGCCTCATCCCAGTGCAATAAGTGTTGAATATCCCTGGCCCAAGAGTGGCAGCCAGGAAGGCTTCCCAGGGAAGGGTCCATGTCTTAGCTGGGTCTTGAAGGATGAATAGGAATTATTCTGGCTGGTATTTGAGAAAGGACATGCAGCTCAGGGGCCTTGGTGTGTTCTGGGCCAGGAGTAATATATGGAGGACAAGTAGGAGATGGGCCGCGCAGGCCAAAGTCTGGCTCAACATGGAAGGACCTTGGCCAAAGCTCAGGCTATGGCCCAAGGTCAGAGGGGAGCCTGTGAAAGGCTTTAAAGGAAGCGGCATGATCAGGTTTGTGGTTTAGAAGGACTGTACTGACTGTGGGACAGAGAATGAAAGCAAACATGGGAGCCAGGGACGAGGCTGTGACCATTGACCCAGGGAGAGATGCTGGTACCAGACTCAGTAGGAACAGAGAGGGGCAGACTCTGGTTCTTTCTCTTCTGACTCTGTCATCTGGTGCATGTTCTTTAACCTCTTGGTGCTATAAAATTGGCATAATAGCCCCCACCACATGGAGTTGTTGTGTGGTTCACAGTAATACACATAAAATTCCAGGACAAGGCCAAGACCTGGTCAGCTGCTCAGGAAGTGTGAGTGGGATGGATCCACCCACATTCCTGAGGGCTCCTGGGTAAATGGTAATACTGTTCACAGAGACTGGGAATTCAGATAGAGAATTGGGGTGGGGTTGGGGTAAGAACTTTGATTTAGGCCATTCCACCAGCTTCCACGAGGATTCATAAGGGGCTTCTGCCCCACCTCACCTAATCCTGAAACAGAATAGCCTGTGGCTCAGAGCATGATCTCTGGCACCAGACCACCTGGTCAAGTCCTGACCTTGCCACTGATAGTGACCTCAAGCCAGTGACTTGTTCTCTCTGGGTCCAGTTTTCTCCTCAGTAGAATGAGGTTTAGGGTTCAGTTCCATTCAGTTGCTCAGTCATGTCTGACTCTTTGCAACCCCATGGACTGTAGCACGCCAGGCTTCCCTGTCCATCACCAACTCCCAGAGTTTACTCAAACTCATTTCCATTGAGTCAGTGATACCATCCAACCATCTTATCCTCTATCTTCCCCTTCTCCTCCCACCTTCAATCTTTCCCAGCATCAGGGTCTTTTCAAATGAGTCGGTTTTAGCATCAGGTGGCCAGAGTATTGGAGTTTCAGCTTCAGCATCAGTCCTTCCAATGAATATTCAGGACTGATTTCCTTTAGGATTGACTGGTTGGATCTCCTTGCAGTCCAAGGGACTCTCAAAAGAGTCTTCTCCAACTCCACAGTTCAAAAGCATCAATTCTTTGATGCTCAGCTTTCTTTATAGTCCAACTCTTACATCCATAGAGTGGCTATGAAAATTACAGGAAGACTGATATGACAGAGCTCAGAACAGTACCCAGGACACAGTAAATTCTGAGTGTACACTGCAGTAATCCTGGTGGTGGTGGTTGTAGAAATAATGGCTGGTGGTTTATGAACCCAGAACTGGTGTCCCTTGGGTATTATAAACTCAAAACTTGGTTCCAACCTCCCCATCCCCTGAGCACTAAAAAAGGAATGAATAAGCCAGGTAGAGGTAAGTGACTGTAAGAAAATAAAACAAGAAAACATGCCAGAGATGGTGACCAGTGAAGGTGTCCAGGAAGCTCAACAAAGAGTCAACCATGCAGAGATACCCCAGCCATGTGAGGAGAGCCCCAGACAGACGGAACACAGGCCCTGAGAAAGGACAAGGCCTGGCTGGCTTGAGAAGCAGAAGCAAGACCACATAGCAGGAGGTGTAGGTGTGGAGTGAAGGGAGACAGTGGGAGATGGGACTGTGTGGAGAGCCTAATTCCTCACAGGCTGCCCGCTGAAGTGACCAACCATCTGGTTTGCCTGGGCCTGTCCCACTTTTAAAACTGAAAGGCCCAGAAAACTTCTTAGTCCTGAGCACACTGGGGTGGCTGGTCGCTTGATTGCTCACTTGCTGCCCTCACTTCCTGGATGTGGACGTTAAAGCACCCCAGGCCTTTCTGGGGGCTGGCATGCCCTTCCCTCAGGAGAACTCTGTTCTCCTGTCCCCAGGAGTGGGAGGCCTAGGTCCAAGGCCATTTAGAGTCAAATTACCTCAGAGCAGGGTGGGGCAAGCTGAGTGGCCAGCTTTTTCCTGTGGGTCGCTTCCTAAGTCCATGACCACCAGCATGTTGGCCATGCTCTGAAGGCCTCACTTGCTCTTTTCTAGGACTTTCTGACTGGACTTTTAACATGTAGGTTAGGAGGAATTCTCTTGGAAATCAAAGCTCACATGGGTGGCTTTTAAGTTTAAAAAAAACAATAAAAGCTTTTCATTCTCTGAAAGCAATAAATCCTGGCCTTCATTAAGTTTGAGGGGATACACTGGCCCATGTGTCAGTGATTAAGGCTTTGGGGTGAATGGAGAACTGAGGAATTTGGTGTCTTTGGGGTGTGCTTGTTTCTGTGTTGCTTCTCTGGAGTCTGTTTTCCAACTGGAAACAGAATCCCAGGAGATGATAGGCTCTGGGAAGAAGCCAATTCTCACTAGCACAGATCTGCGTCTGACTGAGCCTCAGAGACCTGCCCTCGGCTCTCCCACTCACTGCTGACCTCCCAACACCGACCCCTCACAGCCAATGGCCCGGACACCCTCGCCGCCTGCACAAGAACCAGCAGTCAGGAGCCACAGTTTCTTTACATGCCTTTCTTAGCCTGGGCACCAGCTCTTTCCACATTCAGGTTAACCTGACTCTACCTTCACCCTTGAGGAGCTCAAGAAAGTCCTTCTCCCTTTCCTGGAACTTCCCACTTAGCCCTTCCAGTCCAAGTCAACTGGCCAATCAGGGCCTCTCTAGTCCTGGAGATGTACTCATGGCCTTGAGCCCAAGAGAAAAGATGGGCCATTGTCTCTCTCTTTCCCTCTGAGGGGCTTCTCACTCTTCATGCAAGTTTACTTAGCCCTCCCTTCAGCTGCCTGAGCCAAGGGTTGTGACTTACCCATCTGTCACTTAAAAGAACCCCTTCAAATAGTCCCTTGAAATCTCCACTCTAAGGCACAGAGGCCCTTTCCTGAAAGCCCTTCCATGATCCCTGTTGCTCTGACCCAGAAACCAGGTACTAATACCTCATCCCCTCCACTTGTATTCTGCTTCTCTCCGGATCCTCTGGGTGAGGCAGTCCATTTCTTTAGCTCTGGTGCCTATACCATGGTCCATTTTCCCAAAAAGGAGACACTTAGGAGTGTCGTGCTAGTGGCAACAAGAGCTCTGGTCCAGCTCCTGGCTCCTGACCAGCCCTGACTTGAACAGGTCACCTCACCTTGGGCCTCGGTTTCTTTGCTGTGAGCAAACCCATTACATCCACATCTCAGAGTTGCCAGCAGAATTAAAGAGACAGTAAAATCACCCAGGATATAGCCTGCATTGGCTCAGCATGTGTCAGCCGCCCCACTGCCCCGCCCAGGCCTGCTGCACCCCGTCTTCTGAGTCCCCTCCCACCGGGACCCTGGGGACCCTCAGGAGTTGGCTCTTGGGTCTGGGGTGCTGCCAGCGTAAGTAATGGGCCTGGACTCCTTGATCCCATTTTAAATGCCTTTTTATGATGTATGGCAGGAACCAACACCACATGGGAAAGCAATTCTCCTCCAATTTAATTTTTTTTTAAAAGAGAGGAAAAAAATAAAAAACAAAATGCCTTATTAAAGTTGCTCCTGACTTGGGAGAGAAACCAGCCTGGAAACAATAGATATTTCTGATGGGCATGCCAAAAGCAGGCCAGAGTCTGCTTCAGTGTTGGCAGCATGTGGTCTTTTATTTCAGTATTTAATTCACAGACTTCTAAGAACCACCTCTGGGCCCCTTCCATTTTGTGTGGTTCACAGTATATTTTTTAAAAAATAATAACAACAAATGCCAAGAACTGGGTATAAAAACTGTGACCCCACTCTACCTGCCCACCTTCCACAAGCATCTTCTGCAAGAGGCCAGTGGCAGGGTTGGGATGCCAGGGCTCAGGATCTCAATGCTCAGCAGCCCCGTCCACACCAGCTGTCTAACCTCAGAGCTCAGTTAATCTCTCTGTGCCTCAGTTTCTCCAACTATGAGATACAGATCATAATAGTAGCTTTCCTCCAAGGTTAGATGTGAAGAATATGAGTTAGTACCATGGAATGGAGGTTAGTGCCACGTGTAAACAATGGTACCACCTGTCTCTAGTTTTTCTTTTTTTTTTTTTAAATTTTAGATATAATTTTATTTTAACTATGTTGATATTTATTCTATATGAATTTATTTTGGAGATATTTTCCCAAATATTTTCTTTTTTTTTTTTTTTATTAGTTGGAGGCTAATTACTTCACAACATTTCAGTGGGTTTTGTCATACATTGATATGAATCAGCCATAGATTTACACGTATTCCCCATCCCGATCCCCCCTCCCACCTCCCTCTCCACCCGATTCCTCTGGGTCTTCCCAGTGCACCAGGCCCGAGCACTTGTCTCATGCATCCCACCTGGGCTGGTGATCTGTTTCACCATAGATAGTATACATGCTGTTCTTTTGAAATATCCCACCCTCACATTCTCCCACAGAGTTCAAAAGTCTGTTCTGTATTTCTGTGTCTCTTTTTCTGTTTTGCATATGGGGTTGTCGTTACCATCTTTCTAAATTCCATATATATGTGTTAGTATGCTGTAATGTTCTTTATCTTTCTGGCTTACTTCACTCTGTATAAGGGGCTCCAGTTTCATCCATCTCATTAGGACTGATTCAAATGAATTCTTTTTAACAGCTGAGTAATATTCCATGGTGTATATGTACCACAGCTTCCTTATCCATTCGTCTGCTGATGGGCATCTAGGTTGCTTCCATGTCCTGGCTATTATAAACAGTGCTGTGATGAACATTGGGGTGCACGTGTCTCTTTCAGATCTGATTTCCTCGGTGTGTGTGCCCAGAAGTGGGATTGCTGGGTCATATGGTAGTTCTATTTCCAGTTTTTTAAGAAATCTCCACACTGTTTTCCATAGCGGCTGTACTAGTTTGCATTCCCACCAACAGTGTAAGAGGGTTCCCTTTTCTCCACACCCTCTCCAGCATTTATTGCTTGTAGACTTTTGGATAGCAGCCATCCTGACTGGCGTGTAATGATACCTCATAGTGGTTTTGATTTGCATTTCTCTAATAATGAGTGATGTGGAGCATCTTTTCATGTGTTTGTTAGCCATCTGTATGTCTTCTTTGGAGAAATGTCTGTTTAGTTCTTTGGCCCATTTTTTGATTGGGTCATTTATTTTTCTGGAATTGAGCTGTAGGAGTTGCTTGTATATTTTTGAGATTAATCCTTTGTCTGTTGCTTCATTTGCTATTATTTTCTCCCAATCTGAGGGCTGTCTTTTCACCTTACTTATAGTTTCCTTTGTAGTGCAAAAGCTTTTAAGTTTCATTAGGTCCCATTTGTTTAGTTTTGCTTTTATTTCCAATATTCTGGGAGGTGGGTCATAGAGGATCTTGCTGTGATTTATGTCGGAGAGTGTTTTGCCTATGTTCTCCTCTAGGAGTTTTATAGTTTCTGGTCTTGCATTTAGATCTTTAATCCATTTTGAGTTTATTTTTGTGTATGGTGTTAGAAAGTGTTCTAGTTTCATTCTTTCACAAGTGGTTGACCAGTTTTCCCAGCACCACTTGTTAAAGAGGTTGTCTTTTTTCCATTGTATATCCTTGCCTCCTTTGTCAAAGATAAGGTGTCCATAGGTTTGTGGATTTATCTCTGGGCTTTCTATTCTGCTCCATTGATCTATATTTCTGTCTTTGTGCCAGTACCATACTGTCTTGATGACTGTGGCTTTGTAGTAGAGTCTGAAGTCAGGCAGGTTGATTCCTCCAGTTCCATTCTTCTTTCTCAAGATTACTTTGGCTATTCGAGGTTTTTTGTATTTTTTTCTTGAACAGAGTGTCTGTCCAAAACTGTCCACTCCTTTGGAGGAAGCATCAGCATTCATATCTGAGGCCCTTGGTGAATGTGAGTTTGGGGCCATCCACCAGCCCTAGCCCAGCCCCCCACCCAAGGTGGCCTCTGCTACTTTGACATGATGTTCAAGCAGGCTAACCAGGTCTGATCACTGGGGCAGTAGGGGTCTTCATTCACCTGGACAACCATCATAGTTCCAAACAAACCTTTGCCTTACAACCCCAGCAGCCTGAGGCATTGCTTCTCCAAACTGCTTTGGGACCTTACAACAAGCCGTTGGGCTTACAAGTGTGATGGATGGTGAAGGATGAGCCTGCAGGACCTAAATGCCTTGAAGTGAGCTGTACTTGCTGAGCAAGAGACTGTGATTTTAATTCCTGGAGGACAGCGTGACCTCTGGAACCCAAACAGCCTGCCAGCTAGCCAGCCTCTCCCAGGGTCAGTGTCCCCTCCCAGAGTGCAGTGTCCCCCAGGCCATCCCAGAGGCATTCACAGGGTACACTGCCTCCCTCCTCCGAGGGACAGAGGGCCCTGTGAGGCCAGGCTGGAGACGAGCATGGTGGAAGTTTCCAGCTCCGAGGTTGGTCTGAAACTTGTAAAACAAATGATCTAGGGAGATGTTTTAATGATGTGGTCATAGAAGCTCAAATCCAGGAATTCCCCCTGCCTTCTACCCCCACAATGGCCCTGGGGCCCTGGGCAATCTTAGGGAACTCCAGGCTGAATGTCTAGGGGATTCAGAACCACTCTCTTCCTGGAGTCCTGGGAAGAAGGTCAGATAAAGGGGCCTCCAATGCCAGAGGACCGGGTCTGAAGACCTCGGAGGAGGTGGACACATTTGGGGACAGCCTTAATCACAGTAGCCAAGGAGTTTGGAGGACGGGCCCTGGAGTCACACAGACCTGCCACCTCCTTGCTATGTACCCTGGGGGACAACACCACTGTCCCGCATGACCACACAGTTCCAGGCTCTCAGCAGATGCTCAGTGGTATCGTGATAACTGTGCTGCCAGCAGCATTACCATGGTCTCCACTAGGCTGACCTGAGTTCACATTTCACTCTGGCCCTTGGTGCCTGAGAACCCAGGGAGCATTTCTTTTCTTTTGTTTTTAATTGTGGTAAAATACACATAATTTAAAATTTACAATTTTTAAGTATATAATTTAAGGGTATAAGGTACATTCGCATCATTGGGCAACCATCCATCTACAGAACTTGTTTCATCTTCCAAACCAAAACTCTGTCCCCATTAAACACTAATTCCCCATTCTCCTCACCCCACCCCTCCAGCCCCTGGCAATCACCGTTCTTTCTGTCTCTATGAATCTGACTACTCCAGATAACTCACATAAGTGGAATCATACAGTATTTTTCCTTTCGTGATTGGTTTATTTCACTCAGTATAATGTCATCAAAGTCCATCCATGTTGCAGTATGTGCAGGAATTTCGTTCCTTTTTAAGACTGAATAAAATTCCATCACACATATATATTGTAATAAATTTTGTTTATTCATTCACCCATGGATGGGCATTTAAGCTGCTTCCACCTTTTGCTGTTGCATCTGGGAAACTTTCTTGATTTCTCTGAGCCTCGGTTTTCCCAATATTTAGAGAAGAAAGAGTGGAGAGGATTTAAAACATTTTCAAAACTGAGTATAGATTCAATTAGATAAGTTACACAACAGCTCCTACCCTTAGGGACTTGCAGGTGGGAAGAGTGGGGGCTGGGTGGGGGAGGGTGGCTTAGTAACTGTTGGATCCAGGGGAAGCAAGAGAGGGAGAGGCCTGGGCAGGCTGGCCCTGGGTTGGCCCCAGGGTTGTGAGAGGACAGCAATAAGGCAGGCATTGCTGGAGGAGGCGTGCTCAGCGGAGGGAGGTGCCCAGAAGGATTGAGGGAGACCAGCAGGTCCTCAGTGCTCAGGCCTCCCTGGAGCCTGTCAGGGTTCAGGCCCCCTTTGAAGTGGGTCAGTGACACGAGTTCTCAAGTCCAACCAGAGGTCAGATTTTTATCAGTTAGAAACGATTCCACTTTGGCCTCAAAGGGTGCTTGAGAAAAGCATCATCCTCCCTGGAGTTACTTAACATGCAGATGGTTGTCACAAGCAGAGCCCTCACTAGCCCATGCTATGCCTGAAACCTCAGGATTTGTTTCAGAAATCTCGTTTCCAGACCATTCTACCCATGCATCCTGATCCCCGGGTCCGCAGACCCACTGTAATCAGGTACATGGAAAGGCTCCAGACTGGCCCTGCTCTTGTGGGCTCAAGATCAGGGTGTAATTGAGGGTTCAGCCAGCCTCTGGACTCAAACCCTGCCCACTACCCCATACTTGAGCTAAACTGAAATATAGCTACCCTGTCTCAGGCTTTACGCACCTTGGGAAGCATGTAATCCAGTTACATCAAATACCCAGATGCTAATGCACCAGAGGCCCCTGTGTTATTTCTTTCAATCCCAAATAAGTCCCTCTTTTGTGCCCCCATGCTGGTGTGTCTGCTATCAACTCATCTGTTGAATAGTTCTGCAAGGCAGGCGTGGTTGCCATCGCCCCTAAACTTTTATCCTTGTGGATTGGGAACCCAAAGCGCAGAGAGGTTAAACAGCTTCTTGTCAGTCATGTTTTTTCCCTTTCTGCACCAGCATCACCTGTGGGTGTCTGTTGCGCAAAGCCTCTGGAAAGAAGCTTTGCAGATGCCACCACAGCAGCACCCACTGTGAAACACCAGGGTCCCCCACGACCACCAGCCCCTGATCCAGAGCTGTGTGGGTCACACAGAGGTGAGGACAGACTGAGTTGGTCTTCATCACCTGGAGACTCTCCAGCCAGGACTATTCTTACAGAAGCATCCTTGGGCAAGACCTTATATTCTCCATCTGTACATCAACAAGTTGATCAAGACAGATTCCCAGGTGCCTTCCAGGGCAGCCTGAGTGTCTGAGTCTGTGCCAGCAGAGGGAAACATTGTCCTACTGTGGAAATGAAGGAACAGAGGAAAACCAACAAGTGGAAACTCTGGGGCACACTGCTGGGCCGGAAGCCTGGTTTTGCTTGTTTGGAGAACATCTGAGCTGCAACCAGCTGGCCCAGCTTTCCCTGGGAGCCCAGGACAACATGCTGTAGGCCCGCCCAGATGCCGGGGGGTGGCCTATCTGCCCTGTTGCTCACCCCAGGGTGGCCACCCCTTCTGTTGCCAAGGCTGCCTGCCTGGGGGGTTGACATATCTGGCACAACTGCCCTTACACCTTAGGAATCACAGACTGATGATGAAGGGCTCCCCAAAGCACCAGCTGCGTGGCCTTGTATGCAGGCATATGTGCCAAGTCGCTTCAGTTGTGTCCAACTCTTTGTGACCCCATGGCCTATAGCCCACCAGGCTTTTCCATCCATGAGATTCTCCAGGCAAGAATACTGGAATGGGTTGCCATGCCATACTCCTCCAGAGTATCTTCCCGACCCAGGGATCGAACTCACGTCTCTTACATCCCCTGCATTGGCAGGTCATTCTTTACCACTAGCGCCACTTGGGAAGCCCATGTGGCCTTAGGTAGGCAAGTCCTTTAGCCTCACTTAGCCTCAGAGTTCCCCTCTGTACAAGGCATACGAGAGGGATGAGCAGGGAATAGTTGAGCTCCTTGGATGAGCCACAGGAGACCCCGAGCACAAAGGGTTCCAAGTTTATGTTTGCTAGATAAGTAACTGAAGTGGTGCCTAGTAGATGCTGAACCAGGACTTCTGCCCCTGACCAGCCCTCAGCACCTGACAATCCAGAAATTCATGAAGGGCCGTGCTTCCTGCCGTTCCACCCCACCACTGCCCCCACAACTGCAGGTTTCACCATGCAAGCTTCTTGTGTGCAAGGCCTGTCTGTTTGCAAAAGAAGCAGATCGGGAGACTAGTAGTCAGCATGAGGCTCAGCTCTGGCACTCCCCGCTCCCAGGGCCTCTATTTATCAAGCATGGCAGGCCTTAGCACCTGCATCTCCTGCCATGGGAAGAAAGGAGGAGGAAAAAGTATCCCTCATCTCAACAACCCTGGACATCAAATTAGGTCATCTTGCATCTCTTCTAAGCCATGGATCTCATTGGATTTGACAGTCTTTTAAAGAGAATGCCAAGAAATTGTGAGGAGGCAACTTAGGCTACACACAATGCAGACTGCAGGCTGCAGTGGACTATCTTCTGTTAGGGGGAGAACAAGCAAGGTATGGCAGGAAGGGTAGGTGGGAGAGGCTAGGTGTGGGGGCAGCCTTTGCCTGATGCCAATGAGGAAGAGGTCTCAGGTGTGGGGAAAGGAGGATGCTACAGACGGCTTCCATGTGATTTTTGGCTTGGCTTCATGGATACTGGTGATCCCCACACTTAGGTGAGAAGAGAACCCTGTCAGGGAGCACATGGAGAATTAGGAGGTGATTTTGGCTTTGGACATGTTGCCTTTCAATAGAATTATCCCGGAGGCAGTTGAACGTTTGAGTGTGAATTTCAGAAGAGAGGGTCAACCAGCTGTCTATTTGTGAGCTGTTCACACAGAGGCTGCCGGGATCTGATTCGGACTGGCTGCAGAGGGTTCACAAGCAGCAGCCTCAGTCTCCTTCTTCACTTAGGCCATTTCAGTTGGGAGTCCTTTCCAGCCTGTCAGGCCTACAGCCCCACAGGCCACGTGCACTCATCAGTACCCACGTTCCTCACCCACTCCAGGCCTGCTGGGAGCTTCCCCCAAAGGCCCTGGGAAGCGGAGGCACCCCACCATGCCTGGACAGCTGCCTACCCACTTAACATCCTCCTTATTGGGCCTTCTGCCTAACTATGCCACCCAGAAGAACCACCCAGGAAAATCCGTTAGTTCAGCTCCCTCAGCAACAACAAATGTCTTCTTCATCTGGCTTGAGTTACCAGACAGAGAATATTGCAGTCATACCCCATAATGACCATCAGAAAACCATGGTGCTGCTTTAGCTTTCAGATCCAGGAAGAGCATGGCTTACTCTCCTACTCTTGGGCCCCTTTCCTGCTATGCCCCACACCTCAGTCTGAGGCCCAGGAGAGCCAAGCAGCCTTGTGGAGCCAATCACAGGCCAGCTATATTCTGGTGAGAGCAGAGAATCCGGGGGTCAGTTTGCTGGGCCTCTTCCCTCATACAGCCAGGGGAGCATGACCCCAGGTGTGCTGGTGGAGTTCCTGTTCCCACACCCTCACTCACCCTCCAGCACAGAGGATGCCCGGAAAGAACAGGCTAAACACCGACCAGCCTCACAGAGTTCCCAGGCACTGTCAGCCCCACAAAGGAGCTGGGAGGAGAGCAGGATGTATGTTCAGCCATGAGAGGTCTGAGGTGTTGGTGAGACACCCGCGTATAGGTGTTGGAGGCGGTTGGACGTGCAGTGTGATGTTCCAGGCCTTGGCTGAGATCATGGACCTGGAGGCTGCTTACACTGTTTACACTGCTGTGAGGGGCTGTTGTCAGTTATGGGGTGCCAGAATCTTAGCCTTGACGGTCAGTACAGTCCTGGGCCATTCCAGCAAGAAACTCAAGGTCTCTGTCTGGTATCAGGAAAGCTCAAGGGCCTCAAGGGCTGTGTAACTGGTATGAATCTCTACTCTCCAAACTCAGGGGTGGGACTTCCCTGATGGTCCAGTGGTTAAAGAATCTGCCTGCCAGTGCAGAGGACACAGGTTCAATCCCTGGTCTGGGAAGATTCCATATGCCTTGAGGCAGCTAAGCCCATATACCACAGCTACTTAGAGTCCCATGCTCCAGAGTCCAAGAGCTGCAACTACTAAAGCCTGTATACCCTAGAGCCTGTGCTCTGCCACAAGACAGTAGTAGCCCCCACTCACTGCAACTAGAGAAAGTCCATGCACATCAATTAAGACCCAGCGCAGCCAAAAATAAATAAATAAATCTTTATTTAAAAAAAAAAAACTCAGGGTTGCATCATTTTTATGGTCAGATGGTTTTAGACAAAGGTGCCAAGGCTACACAATGGGGAAAAGATAATCTCTTCAACAAATGCTATCAAGAAAAACTGGATATCCACATGCAAAAGAATGAAGTTGGGCCCTTACCGTATATTATACATAAAAATTAGCACAAAAGGTTAAAAGTTAAAATTAACTTAATGGTCAAATAGGTAAAAATGGACAAATTGGGCTACATCAAACTTTGAAACTTCTGGGACTTCCCTGGTGGTCCAGTGATTAAGAATTCACCTGACAATGCAAGGGACATGGGTTCAATCCCTGGTCTAGGAAGATTCCACATGCCGAGAGACAACTAAACCCATGCACCACAGCTGCTGAACCCACACTCTAGAGCCCATGGTCTGCAAGAAAAGAAGCCACCACAATGAGAAGCCCATGTGCCACAACTGGAGAAAGCCCAAGCACAGCAACAAAAACCCAGTTCAGCCAAAAATAAAATGAAATACATAAGTAAAATTTTAAGGAAACTTAAAACAGCAAAGGAAATTATCAACAGAGACAAAAGGCAACCTACAGAATGGGTGAAAATATTTGCAAACTCTATACCTAAAAATGGGTTAAAATCCAGAATATATATAAAGAACCCCAAAACAGCAATAGAGACTGAGACATAGAGAACAGACTTATGGACACAGTGGGCGAAGGAGAGGGTGGAGAAAATTGAGAGAGCAGCATTGAAATATACGTATTACCATATGTAAAATAAATAGCCAGTGGAAATTTGCTGTATGATGCAGGGAGCTCAATCCAGCGCTCCGTGACAATCTACTGGAGTGGGATGGGGTGGGAGGTGGGAGGAAGGTTGAAGAGGGAGGGAACATAGGTATACCTATGGCCGATTCATATTGATGTATGGCAGAACCCAACACAACATTTTAAAGCAATTATCCTTCAACTAAAAATAAATAAATAGAAAACCCCTACAACTCAGCAACAAAAGAACAATTCAATTTAAAACTGGGCAAAAGATCTGAATAGACATTTCTTCAAAGAAGATATACAAATGGCTAACAGGTACACAACATCACTAATTATTAGAGAAATGCAAGTCAAAACTACAAGATATCACCTCATACCCATTAGGATGGCCACTATCAAAAAAAAAAAAAAACAAGACAGAAAGTAACAAGTGTTGGCAAGGATGTAGAGAAATAACAAAACACATGTGCACTGTTGGTGGGGGATATAAAATAGTGTAGCCACTATAGAAAACAGAATAGCATTTCCTCAAAAAATTAAAAATAGAATTACCATATGATCCAGCAATTCTACTTGTGGGTGTGTATCCCAACCAGTTGAAAAAGGATCTTGAAGAGATACTTGCACACCCATGTTATTGCAGCGTTGTTCACAAGAGGTAGAAGAAACCCAAGTTCCATCAACTGATAAGATGAATGGTTGAAGACAGGACTTCCCTGGTGGTCCAGTGTTTAAAAATCTACCTTCTAATGCAGGGGATGAGGGTTCAATCTCTGGTCAGGGATCTAAGATCCCATATGCCCATGGGGCAACTGAGCCTACACACCACAGTTAGAGAGCCCATGTACCACAGTGAAGACCCAGAAAAGCAAAAAAAAAACGATGAATGGATGAAGAAAATATGGCAGACACATACAACGGGCTATTGTTCAGTTGCTCTGTCCTGTCTGACTCTTGGCGATCCCATGGACTGCAGCATGCCAGGCTTCCCCGTCCTTCACTATTTCCCAGAGTTTGCTCAAATTCATCTCCATTGAGTTGAAGATGTCATCCAACCATCTCATCCTCTGTGGCCCCTTCACCTCCTGCCCTCAGTATTTCCCAGCCTCAGGGTCTTTTCCATCGAGTCAGCTCTTCACATCAGGTGACCAAAGTATTGGGGCTTCAGCTTCAGCATTAGTTCTTCCAAAGAATACCCAGGGTTGATTTCCTTTAGGACTGACTGGTTTGATCTCCTTGCTGTCCAAGGGACATTGAAGAGTCTTCTCCAACACCACAGTTCAAAAGCATCAATTCTTCTGCGCTTAGCCTTCTTTATAGTCCAACTCTCACATCCATACATGACTACTAGAAAAACCATAGCTTTGACTATACCAACCATTATTCAGCCTTAAAAAGGAAGAAGGACTTCCCTGGTGGTACAGTGGAGAAGAATCTGTCTGCCAATACAGGGGACACGTATTCGATCCTGTTCCAGGAAGATCCCACGTGCCACAGAGTAACGAAGCCTGTGCCGCACACCTCCTGATCCCACACTCTGGATCCCCATGCTCTGCAGCAACAGAAGCCACCGCAATGAGAAGCCCACACACCACAGCTGGAGAGTAGCCTCCCCTCACTGCAGCTAGAGAAAGCCCACGCGCCACAATGAAGACTCAGCGCCGGCAAAGATAAATAAAGTGTTGGTTGCTCAGTAGTGGCTGCCTCTTTGTCATCCTATGGACTGTAGCCCACCAGGCTCCTCTGTCCACGGGATTCTCCAGGCAAGAATACTGGAGTGGATTGCCATTCTCTTCTCCAGGGGATCTTCCTGACCCAGGGATCAAACCCGGGTCTCCTGCATTGCAGACAGATGCTTTACCATTTGAGCTATCCAGGAAGCCCACAAATGGGAGCGACTACCTGCTTAAAAATGAAGAGAACAGTAAAGGGAAACACACACAGGCACGCTAATTTCTCAGGGAGCCCTCCTACCGCAGACCTGCTTCATGGCTAGTCTCTGCCTCTGCTCTGGTTGTTCCAGGAATTTTTGAGGGGGTTTAAAGTTGGCTTTTTTTTTTTAAGTATTTTTTTGATGGGGACCATTTCTAAAGTTTATTGAATTTGTTATAATATTGCGTCTGTTCTATGTTTTAGTTTTTTGGCCCTGAGGCATGTGGGATCTTAGCTCCCCTATGAGGGATCAAACCTAAAACCCCTGCATTGGAAAGCAAAGTCCTGACCACTGGAACATCAGGGAAATCCCCTTAAAGTTTTACAGGAAAGTGAAGTTGCGCAGTCGTGTCCGACTCTTTGTGACCTCATAGACTGTAGCCCGACCAGGCTCCTCTGTCCATGGGGATTTCCCAGCAAGAATACTGGAGTGGGTTGCCATGCCCTCCTCCAGGTTTACAGGAAAGGACAGTGCTTATGACACAGGCTGTTCCTCAGTTGCCTCCGGGCCCAGCCCAGAGCTGGGGGCGCAGTGGGGGGCAGGAGGAAGAGAGGTATAAATTACAATCTAGTGCCTGCGTCTTCATTTCTGCACACCTTCTCCAGCACCGGAGAAAACAGGAGAAAGAACCAGGGGGAGTTAGACTAACGAGGAGTGAAAACAGACAGGGAGGGGAAGGCAAGGAGGCATGAGTCCCGCCCTCCACTCCAAGGCCAGCTGAGCTATTCTCTGAGCCCTGCCGCCTGTTCCGGTACCCAGAGCCCTCTTCCTCTTCAGCATCTCGGTCACTCTGGTCTTGGGGGCTGATGTAGGCCCAGGGACAGAAGGCGAAGGCAGGATGGTCTACATCAGATTCGGAAAGTGCAAAAACATGTGGATGAGACTGGATACCAAAAAGCACATGCATCAGTGTGCACATTATGTGCAATAAATCACAAGAACTTTATGTGTCTCCCTAGAGCTGTGAGGAAGGGCAGGGAGGTGCCAAAGCATTTAGCGAACAGAGGAAGGAGGTAGGTGGATAGGATAGAGCCTGTTATCACTGAGTTTAAGCATCTGAGATGCCATGATAGTGTCTTTTGGAGAAGAGCATCAGATGGTAAAGAATCACCTGCGATGCGGAAGACCTGGGTTTGATCCCTGGGTTGGGAAGATCCCCTGGAGGAAGGCAAGGCAACCCACTCCAGTATTCTTGCCTGGAGAATGTCATGGACAGAGAAGCCTGGTGGGCTACAGTCCATGAGGTTGCAAAGAGTCAGACATGACAGAAGCAACTGAGCATGTACACTTGATAGTGTTTTTATGTGGTGTGCTGTCTCTGTTGTTTTATTTTAGTGAATATTAAAAAGCATTTGTCCAGGCTTTCGTAAGATAACTGCCATCCTCAGCCTTATTTTTCTTGTAAGTCTGAAGTTTCTCAGTGGCAGTCTCCTGCCTCAAGGGTTTCTAGGCAGTGTACATTTTTTAATGGGAAAGAACTTGTGAATGAAATAATAAACAGATAATTGAATAACTAAATGAATGAGTGGGGGATGAGAATGCAACCAGTAAGGACAATCCAGGGAGCAGAGTAAGGGAGGGGCAGGAGACAGAGCTTTCTTCACACTCCTCTCCACTCTCCCAGCCAGCAAGGTGGTGGGCAGGCTGTCCCCACGGCTGCTGCAATGCGTGTGAGTTGGGGGCAGCTGGCAGCAGGCAGGCTGTACCCAAGCCCACTGGCTTCCCATCTTAAAGAGTCCATCCTTGTTTTCCTGTCTAGGCCCCCCTGGACGGCGTGGCAAGCCCGGAAGAAGAGGTGATCCCGGTGAGTCCCAGGTTTTCTAGTTCCCAAACCTTGACCTGGAAGTCTGCCCTTGACCTGGAACCTGGCTGGAGGTGCCAGTCCCTGCACCAGCCCATAACTAAGGACCAGGTCTCTGTCTCCCCCTCCAATTCCAGCCACTGTCCCCAGAGCCTCAGTGGCCAGTGCTGCCTTCTTGGCTTCTTGACATCATTCCAGTGTTCCAATTCCAGTGACAGTCCCCTCTATGCTCTTGGCCACTCCCTGAAGCTCATTATCAGCCTCAGAAATTGTAATCCCCCATCTCCCACTCTGAAACGACCTCCTGTCTTTGTGGGAATAGATGGTGATCCCACACCCAGGGTGGCTACCCTGGGTTCTTTGACATAAGATGATTCTCCTCTGTGTCCCCATCCCTCCCCAGACCTGGCTGGTCCTTCCCTTGGCAGAGCCACCAGGAGAAGACCCCTTCACTTTCCTGCCATACAACCTGCAGACTCTCCTGCCCTTGCTGCCAGCCTCCCTCCTGCCATCTTCCTTCCACCCAAAATGCACTCTCTGCTCATACCCTTTTCCCAACTCACCATGAAGCTTCCCTCAGAGGCTGTACACCCCTGTCGGGCTCCCATCTCCTCCACCTTGCCTCTTCTCACTGCCACTCCACTCACATCATTTTGGCCAAAGGTTACCACTGACCTCCAGGTGGCCACACGGGCAGACGCAAGTGCACTGCTGTCTCTCTTTCTGAGCCTCATGTTGGCTGTTCCCCCGGGCCCCCCGCTGACTCTTGCCTGTGTTTTCTCCCACATCTCTGACCCCTTCTCATATACCTTTCCTATGGGACCCCACTTGCCTCTTAAATGGATTTAGCCTTCTTTCTCTCCCACCCCTTGGCTCTGGCACCCCCATAATGCTGATAATGCCCCTCTTCCTTCCTCTTGCCAAGTCATCCTCTCTGGACCCAGAGGTTGAACCTGGCCCCACTGAACGCAGCACCTCCCCTAGCCTGCTCTCATCCAGCTCCCCATTGCAGGGAGGGGATCTCCAGCCACCTGCTTCCCTATGCAGACATCCCTATGCAGACAAGGGGCATCCTCTGTGATCCCTCCCTCCCCACTCCCACACCAGACCTCCCATCTGTCCTCCTCAGTCTGTCTCAGCACAGTTCTCACCACTACTCCTCCCATGCCCCCTGCCTCCGGCTATGTCCAGGGTCCTCCCCTTCTGAACCTACACGCATATCCTCCCCCATCCAGATCTCTCCTCCTGTACGTGGACTGTTACCCCAAGTTCACTATTCTTTGTCCTTTTGGCCTAGCTCAAGCATCTCCTCCAAAAAGTCTTATCTAATCCCTCTGGCTGGGGATAACACCCCAAGTCTACAGCATGCAGTTAACAGCCTGGTGCAGAGGAGGCTCCAGGGAATGGAAATGCACAGAACAGTGAATGAATGAATGCACACGTGCTCAGCCCCTAGGCACCTTCATAAGGAGAGCATGGTGGTAACCATGCTCCACCATCAGGAGGACCCCAGGCAGACTGAATCTGGGAGAAACAAGGCAGGCTCTCTGTGAAGCTCAGATTCTTCTTCCTGGCCCTGGGCGTGGGCCTCTTGTCCCCTCCATTTGCTGCATGCTTACACCCGATCTAGTTCCTTACTAGATAAACTCCCCAGAGTTCACTGGCAGGAAATGCCTTTCATGGTACTCTGTTTGCTTTGACTTCCAGAAGCTGGAGACTATTTTGCATTTGATTACAATGGATTTTCTGTGTAATCACCCCCCCTGCACCACTGCCTGCCAAATACACACTTCATCACTCAGTTCTCATTGCTGCCCTCATAAAAGATTTTATTGCCTTTTATTGTAAGCTCCTGATGTCCCTTTTGGAAGAAAAAGAGGAATAGATAGTGACTTTTTTTAGGACAAAGCATATTACTCAACTTAAAAACTCATTAGAATTATGACTCCAGTTCATAACTGATCTAAAAGTCAAGGGAAAATCAAGGACTCAATGGACCCCTGACCCCGTGCTGTGTCCTCTCAAGTCCTTCATCTCATGTGATCCACACAGAGCTCTGCAAAAGATAAGAATTTGTTATTATCCCCATTTTGTTGATAAGGAAACTGATGCTTCAAGGGAAGAAAAGTCTTGTCTAAGGTCAGCTGCTGGGCAAGGGGTGGGCAGCAGCTCCTCCCCTTCACTGCCCTTTCCCACACGATGCCCTGATGGTCTGCCTGTCATAGAATGGTGTGAATAGCACAGAGCAGATGTCCCTCTCTGATTAACTTTGGCTGGGCCTCGTGTTTATTTCTAGATAGTTTCACATACATGCAGCTCTTGGCTTTGGGTCCTTCCCCTGTACAAACCAGGCTTTTCTTGAGCCCCAGGGAGATAGGTTTTTGTTTGTTTGTTTGTTTGCCTGGTGGGACAATATCTGGTTGAGAGGGTTTTTCGCTGCTGCTGCAGACAGAACTGACCCAACCCACCTGTGGAGATGGGGCCTCTCCATCTCCCAGTGGGAGCCTTTGCCTGGAATATACTTCACAGGTCCTTCAGTGTTTTTGTATGTTTATCATAATAGAACGGATTTTTCGTCTCCCCAGTAGCCTATTTCTCAGCTGGGAAAGCCCAGCAGTATCCTTGGGATCCTCTTTCTAGGGAACTTAAGCAGGATTTTTTTCTCCTTCCGGATTCCCCTTTCTCCATGAGCATCGATCAGTCTTTTCCTGGCTCCCCCAGCCCTAGATCCCTCCCTCGGTCCCAGAACTCCCTGAAGTGCTGGTGGTCTGCTCTGCAAACATGTCCTTCTCCACCAAAGTATGGGCTCCTCAGAGCAGGAGTTTGACCCCAGGCACTAAAGAGATGGCCAATAAATGCTTATTGACAGGAAATAGGGAGGAAAGGGAGGAGAGAGAGAGACAAAGAGGGACTGATGGGCAAATGAAGGAAAAAGGGTTAGGAGGCAGGAAGGGACAAGGATGAAATTTTGCTTGGCTGTGCTAAACCTACAGAGACAGATGGAGCCACTCACCAGATCTCTGCAGGTGCCAGCCTTAGATCAGCAGTTTTAGTGTTAGGGTTTTCTATCCACCCTGGTCCTAAGAAACCCTTTCTAAAAATACAGCAGAAGCACTGCCAGAATGGTAGAGTAAGGACCTCTGAAAATCAAGTCCTCCATAAAAGCCGCAAGAACTCTAGGAAGAAAGTGACCTTTTCCGAATTCTGAAAATCAATGTCTGGTAACAACCTAAGAAATGTTAATTTTATAAAAAAGGTCTGAACCTTGCTGAGAGCAGTGAGGTTTGTAGCTTTTTAATTTACCCATCTCCCCAGCCCCATGGTAACCCTAAAACCATCACCGCCTCACAGTCACAGTACCTGTGAAAACGAGCAGCCACTGGAGGTGGCAGAACAAGTTTGAAGCTCCTCAAATGCTCATTCTCCAAAAATTGTCACTGTCAGCTCCCTGGAAAAGCCCATACACATGACTTATCTTTTTTTTGAACTGATGCAGAGCTCACTCACTGGGAAAAGCCATAGCCTAAGAGTGTTTGCCAGAAACACTCAGCAACAATCGTTTAACATTGCAGCTGCCTAAGGTGGCAATACAAGTTGGAGCAAACAAGAAGCTGACACGGCAACTTAAATGAAAATCAAGGGGATGAACTGTCCAAAGAAGCTTTAAAATGCTCCAACATATACCTGGGGATCTAGAATACACATGCCTGTGTAGGGAAAGACCTAAAAGAACCCCAGTCTCTCATCTCTCGCTGACCTTGAGGCTCCATTCAAGCAAAAAGTGAAGGCAAAGGCAGAATTGTAACCTGATAGAGTGTTGAAATTATGCTCAATACACACAAAGAGTCCCTTGGCACAAAATGGGAGATCTACCAGTTCAAGGCATTAAAGAAAACCTCTGTCTTAAGCTGACAATTAAGCAAACCAAGCAGAGAATTCAGTAACTGCCATGACAAAGAGTACACATTTCAGAGAATTAGCTCAGAAAAGCCCCTGAACAAACAACAACAACAAACTCTGGAAAGCAGAAGGAGTATCTAGTTTCTAGAGTGGCCATATCAGACTATTTGAAGTGCTGTTTTTAACAAAAATTATGAGACACACAAAGATATAAGAAAGTGTGGCAAGGAGGGGGAAAAGGGGAAAAAAGCAGTTAAACTGTCAGTGAGTAAGCCCAGATGAACTTACTAGACAAAGATTTTATAATGGCTATTACAAATATGTTCAAAGAACTAAATGAAATCATGTCTAAATAATTAAAAGAAACTATAAAAAGTATGTACTGCCAAATTTATCAATATAAAGAAAGTATTTTTAAAGGAACAAAATAGAAATTCTGAAGCTGTAAAGTACAATACTAAAATGATTAATTCACTAATGGGGCTCAAAAGTAGATTTGGGCTGGCAGAAGAACCAGCAAACTTGAAGATACATCAATTGAGATGATCCTGTCTAAGGAAGAGTGCTTTCTCCATACACACATGAAAGAAAGAATCTTAAAAGCAGTGAAAGAACAATGACTCATCACAGAAACGGAATCCTTGATAAGATTAATAGCTGATTTCTTATCAGAAACCACAAAAGTCAAAAGGTAGTTGGTATGACATACTCGAAGTGATGGGAAAAAAGAAAAAATTGTCAACAAAGAGCTCTATAACAAGAAAAGCTATTCTTGTAAAGTGAAAGAGAAAATAAGACATGCCCAGGAAAGCAAAAATGAAGAGAATTCATCACTAGCAGTCTGCTGTACAAGAAATATTAAAGGGATTCCTTAAGTCTAAAATTAAGGGACATTAGACAGTAATTTAAATCCACACACAGAATTAAAGAGTTTCAATGTGATAACAGATAAATATGAAAGACAATATAATTTTTTTTTTCATTTTTCACTGCACTGTGTGGCATATGGGATCTTAGTTCCTCAACCAGGGATCAAACCCACACCCCCTGCAGCGGACCCAGGTTCAATCCCTTGCGAAAAATTAAGACCCCACATGCTGCATCATGCAGGCAAAAAAAAAAGATATAAGACATATAGAAATTAAGTAGTAAATTGATACACATAAGTCCTACCTTCTAAGAAATTATACTAAACATAAATAGATTTTTCTGTAGATCTAAGAAACAGACCCAGACATATTACAGCAAAATACTGAAGGTCAAAGAGGGAGTCTTGAAAGCAGCAAGAGAGAAATGACTCATCCATACAAAAGAACTTCAGTAACATTAAAACCCTGACTTCCCACCAGAAATAGTAGAGGCTAGAAGGCAATGGGATGACCTGACCTATTCAAATGACTAAAAAAAAACCCATCAACCTAGAAGCTTATGTCCAGCAAAACTGTCTTTCAAAAATGAAAGGTAGGGCTTCCCCAGTGGCTCAGCAGGAAGAATCATTCTGCCAATGCAGGAGACTTGGGTGTGATCCCTGATCCAGGAAGATCCCACATGCCACAGAGCAACTAAGCCTGTGCACCACAACTATTGGGCCTGTGTCTAAAGCCTGGGAGCCACAACTGCTGAACCCCATTCGCGCTAGAGCCTGTGCTCCACCTCAATGAGAAGCCCACACACCACAACTAGAGAGTAGCCCCTGCTTGCTGCATCTAGAGAAAACTCCTCAGAGCAATGAAGACCCAGCACAACCAAAAATAAAAATAAATACATACATACATAAAATTATTTTTAAAAGACACATTCTGCCAGTCAGAATGGTTGCTATCCAAAAGTCTACAAGCAATAAATGCTGGGGAGAGTGTGGCGGAAAGGGAACCCTCTTACACTGTTGGTGGGAATGAAAACTAGTACAGCCACTATGGAGAACAGTTTGGAGATTCCTTAAAAAACTGGAAATAGAACTGCCATATGGCCCAGCAATCCCACTCCTGCACATACACGCCAAGGAAACCAGAACTGAAAGAGACACATGTAGCCCAGTGTTCATCACAGCACTGTTTATAATAGCCAGGACATGGAAGCAACCTAGATGCCCATCAGCAGACGAATGGATAAGAAAGCTGTGGTACATATACACAATGGAATATTACTCAGCCATTAAAAGGAATACATTTGAATCAGTTCTAATGAGATGGATGAAACTGGAGCTCATTATACAGAGTGAAGTAAGCCAGAAAGATAAAGACCAATACAGAATACTAATGCATATATACGGGATTTAGAAAGATGATAATGATAACCCTATATGCAAGACAGAAAAAGAGACACAGATGTATAGAACAGACTTTTGGACACTATGGGAGAAGGCGAGGGTGGGATGACCTGAGAGAACAGCATTGAAACATGTATATTATCTAGGGTGAAACAGATCGCCAGTCCAGGTTGGATGCATGAGACAAGTGCTCGGGGCTGGTGCACTGGGATGACCCAGAGGGATGGGATGGGGAGGGTAGTGGGAGGGGGGTTCAGGATGGGGAACACATGTAAATCCATGGCTGATTCATGTCAATGTATGGCAAAAACCACTACAATATTGTAAATTAATTAGCCTCCAACTAATAAAAATAAATGAAAAAAAAAAAAGACACATTCTGTTTTTTTAAAATATGAAGGATAAGGAAAATTTTGCTTTATTGACTACACCAAAGCCTTTGACTGTGTAGATCACAACAAACTGTGGAAAATTCTTAAAGAGATGGGAATACCAGACCACCTGATCTGCTTCCTGAGAAATCTATATGCAGGTCAAGAAGCAACAGTTAGAACTGGACATGGAACAATGGACTGGTTCCAAATTGGGAAAGGAGTACATCAAGGCTGTATATTGTCACCCTGCTTATTTAACTTATATGCAGAGTACATCATGTGAAATGCTGGGCTGGATGAAGCACAAGCTGGAATCAAGACTGCTGGCAGATATATCAATAACCTCAGATATGCAGATGGCACCACCCTTATGGCAGAAAGCGAAGAACTAAAGAGCCTCTTGATGAAAGTGAAAGAGGAGAGTGAAAAAGTTGGCTTAAAACTCAACATTCAGAAAACAAAGATCATGGCATCCAGTCCCATCACTTCATGGCAAATAGATGGGGAAACAATATGACAAACTTTATGTTTTGTCACATTTTATGTTTTATATAAATATAAACTTTATATTTTATATAAATGGGGAAATAAAGTGACAAACTTTATATTTTGAAGCTCCAAAATCACTGCAGATGGTGACTGCAGCCATGAAATTCAGACGCTTGCTCCTTGGAAGAAAAGTTATGACCAACCTAGACAGCATATTAAAAAGCAGTATCATTACTTTACCAGCAAAGGTCCATCTAGTCATAGCTATGGTTTTCCAGTAGTCATGTATGGATGTGAGAGTTGGACTATAAAAAAAGCTGAGTGCCAAAGAATTGATGCTTTTGAACTGTGGTGTTGGAGAAGACTCTTGAGAGTCCCTTGGACTGCAAGGAGATCCAACCAGTCATTCCTAAAGGAACTGAGTCCTGAATATTCATTGGAAGGACTGATGCTAAAGCTGAAACTCCAATACTTTGGCCACCTGATGTGAAGAACCAACTCATTGGAAAATACCCTGATGCTGGGAAAGATTGAAGGCGGGAGGAGAAGGGGACGACAGAGGATGAGATGGTTGGATGGCATCACTGACTCGATGGACCTGAGTTTGATTAAGCTCTAGGAGTTGGTGATGGACAGGGAAGCCTGGTGTGCTGCAGTCCATGGGGTTGCAAAGAGTCAGACATGACTGAGCGACTGAACTGAACTGAAGACTAGTTTCTTTTTTTCTTTAATCCGATGAGTTTACTTTTCACTTAGACTTCTAATTCGCATGACTGCCTTTCCTGCACAGAGTCTGAATAGGGTGATTGCCAGAGCAAACCTCCATGCCAAAATGCTGGAGACCCATCTCAGGTGCCGTTTCAAAACGAGACTCTTCAAACCTGTTGTGCAGTCAGTGTTTGTTCGACAACATGAGCCAAACAATGGAAAACCACCATCTGTGTTTCTCTTCTTTCTGTGTGTCTGCGTGTGTGTCTTCATAGAATGCCTATGTGTGTTAGAAAGAGAAAGAATGCTGTAATGTAATTGCAGCCAGCATTGGGTTTTGGTGCCTCCTCTGTGCCACTGTTGTCCTGGGTACTTTATGTACACACAGTATCTTACTCAGTCCTCCTAGCAGTCCAGAGAAGCAGGAATTGTTACTCCCCATGTTTCTCCCAAGCAGACTTGGTTCAAGGTCTAGAGCTCATGAGCTGGAGAGCCAAGTTCTAAGGCCTCCACACTCCCTGGCAGTAGTGGCCTGATTAAATCCAGGGCCTGAGGCCTGACCTAAGTGCTTGGCTTGCTGACTCAGTACTGGCTCTGGATTTGCCAGCGTCCAAGCCTCATTTCATCTACCTGCAAACTCGGTTCAAAAGCCTTGGACCACTCTGCTCCCCTGGGGAAAGCCCCAGAGAAGCATGGCTGAAGGTCATTTCCTCATGGGTCAGTGGGCTTCCAAGAGTAAAGAGCCAGGCCCTGTAACCCGAGCTTCTGAGTGGGAAGAGGCAGAGGGCTGGATAGGAGCCAGAGCCTGTTGGGCAGAGTGGGAGTCAGTAGTCCAGGCACAGGCCAGAGGGGCAGGTGTGGGTTGTGAGCAGGGACAGTGACCCCAGCAGCCTTATGCACTAAGGCCAGCCCCACCTCCAAGTGTGCAGGCCACGTACGTGCCAGACTGTGGGAATTCTTCCCAGTTTGCTTTTCTGGGAATACAGCCTTTGGGTAACACTCAGGAAATAATCATCCCCAGAAGGGCTAAGAGCTCTAGGTAGGTAGGCGTTGTAGGCCGCAAGCCCTCTGCCCACCTCTGCTTGGCTGTTAAAGAGCAGTTCCTGAACCCTTCTAACCCCAAGGTATGAGAAGACTTGGCTCCCCCTCTGGGAAACCTTGTCCCTGTCCGGCTGTATTGGTTCAGTTAAAGAGGCTCCAAAACCATTGAACCCTCTGCTCCCTCAGACCCATTTTATTCCCCACATTATCTGGCTCCCGTTAATTGCTCCCACATTCCCAGTAGCAAATAAAGCGTTCAGCCAATGCCTGAAACACATACTTGAAAACTGTGTGCAGAGTGGGGCCAGGCCCTGGCCGGACCACCTCATGGCCTCCTGGAGACCCTGCAGCCAGCCTCACTTTCTAAGCAGGGAAGCCCCTGGACAGCCCGAGCCAAGCCTTCCACCCCACATGTGACTCTTGACTGGCCAGCAAGTCCATCTCCAGAGGCTGCTGGCAGCCACTGCACAAATCCTGTACAGTTTGCCCTCCATGGAGTTAACCAACCACGTATCAGAATTTTAATTTCCAGAAGGTTTCAAAAGGCAAAACTTGAATTTCCTGTGCGTCAGCAACTATTTACATAGTATTTACACTGTGTTTACATTGTGTGAGGTTTGACAAGTAATCTAGAAATGCTGTCAAATATACAAGAGGATTGCGTAGGTTATATGCAACTATAACTATTTTATACAAGGGATTTGAGCATCCTTGGATTTGGGTATCTTGGGGAGTCATGGAACCATTCCCAACCTTAGATATCACGATTGACTATACAATGAAGTCAGGAGTCGAGGGCTCGGCTCTCCTGACCTTCTCCCCTCTCATCCATTCAGCATGTATTTACAAAGTGCTTGTGTCTGCCAGGCCCTGTTCTAGGCCTCAGGGAAATGGTGGGAAGCCAGATACACAGAGTCCCAGCTCTCAGGGAGCTGCCTTGCTGGTGGGGCTGACAGACAATAAACAAAACACACATAAGTGGATTTCAGGAGTAAAGACTGTGATAAGGGCTTGGAAGAAAATAGCAGGCAGCTGTGATGGAAACACGAGCCAAAGGTGAGGAGATGTCTTCAGTTTCACGGTTGTGAAGGCAGGCGTGAATGTCCTGGGGCTGAAGAGAGCTGGGTCCTCGGTGAACTGAGAGACAAGTGAGACCCAGTGCGTAGCTAAGCGTGATAGAGCAAGTACCAGGGCCGCACCGGCGTGCTGAGTCTCCTGAGAGTCTAACTGTTGTTATTCCATGTGAATGGGAAGCCCTGGGAAGGCGTGAGCATTTTTAAAAGCCCCTCTGGGTTTCCCTGGTGGCTCAGATGGTAAAGAATCTGCCTGCAATGCAGGAGGCCTGGGTTCAGTCCCTGGATGGGGACGATTCCCTGGAGGAGGACATGGCAACCCACTCCAGTATTCTTGCCTGGAGAATTCCGTGGACAGAGGAGTCTGGTGGGCTACAGTCCATGGGGTCAAAGAGAGTCAGACACAACTGAGCGACTACGCGCTGGTTGGTGGGATTGAGGTGCCCAGAAGAATGAGGTTGTAATGCTAGTGCCAGTGCTGAGTGATGGTGACTGGTGATGTGGTGCCAGAAGGGCTCATGAGAGGTGATGGTGTGTTTAAAGTCTCTCAGCTGGCTAGAGGGTTTCCCTGATAATTCAGATGGTAAAGAATCCTTCTGCAATGCAGGAGACCCAGTTAGATTCCTGGGTCAAGAAGATCCCTTGGAGACGGGATGGGCTGCCCACTCCAGTATTTCTGGGCTTCCCTTGTGGCTCAGCTGGTAAAGAATCCGCCTGCAGTGCAGGAGACCTGGGTTCGATCCCTGGGTTGGGAAGATCCCCTGGAGAAGGGAAAAGCTACCCACTCCAGTATTCTGGCCTGGAGAATTCCATGGACTGTATAGTCCATGGGGTCACAAAGAGCGGGACACCACTGAGTGGCTTTCACTTCACTTCACTTCAGCTGGGCTAGATGTGTCCTGTCCCACCAGTGATGGGACCGGTCTCTGGAATGCTGCCATTTCCACCCTGGCCACTCTTCTGGGGATGGTGGGAGGTGCTGTGGGTTTGGGGTCCCACAGCTCTGCTTCCAGCCTGAACTGCTCCGCACTAGCTAAGTGACTTCAGACATGCCACACACCCTCTCAGGGACCTCAGGGGACATTCGGTGAATGTAAGAGCTCTTCCTGCTGAAATAGTTTGCCCTTTGTTAGACTTGAAGTCAGGCTGCCTGGATCATGCTGGGTTCCAGCAGGCCATGACCAAGGTATAATAACCTTTCTGAGCCTCAGTTTTTTCACCTGTAAAATGTGCAAGTGTAGTGGCAGCAGGGGTTAAATGAGATGTTTGAGGAAAGGAGATAGTGGAGTTCCCAGAGCATGATAAGCCCTAAGTGACTGATGGATACTTTTTCTTTTTTTTTCTTATTTTTGAGAGAATTCATTTTTAAGCTTTTGTTTTATATCAAAGTATAGCCAATTAACAATGTGGTGATAGTTTCGGGTGGGCAGCATAGAGACTCAGCCATGCATATACATGTATCCATTCTCTCCCAAACTCCCCTCCCATCCAGCCTGCCACATAACATTGCACAGAGCGCCCTGTGCTACCCAGCAGGACCCTGCTGGTCATCCATCCTAAATATAGCAGTGTGTGCATGTTATCCCAAACTCCCTGACCATCCCTTCCCCCATTCTTCCCACTTAGCAAGTTTGTTCTCTAAGTCTGTGAGTATTTCTGTTTTAAGGATAAGTTCATCTGTATCATTTCTTTATAGATTCCACATATAAAGGATAGCATACGATATTTCTCCGTCCCTGTCTGACTTACTTCACTCAATATGACAGTCTCTAGGTTCATCCATGTTGCTACAAATGGCATTGTCTCATTCTTTATAATGGCTGAGTAATATTCAGTTGTATATATCTTCTTTATCCATTCCTCTGTTGATGGACATTTAGGTTCCCTCCATGTCTTGTGCTGTGCTTAGTCGCTCAGTCATGTCCGATTCTTTGTGACCCCATGGACTGTAGCCTTCCAGGCTCCTCTGTCCATGGGGATTCGCCAGACAAGAGTACTGGAGTGGGTTGCCATGCCCTCCTCCAGAGGATCTTCCCAACCCAGGGATCGAACCCAGGTCTCCCGCACTATAGGCAGATTCTTTACCATCTAAGCCACCAGGGAAGCCCATTGTAAACTGTGCTGCAATAAACATTAGGGTGCATGTATCCTTTTGGACCGTGGCCTTTTCTGTATGTATGCCCAGAAGTGGGATTGCTGGATCTTATGGTAGCTCTAGCTTTTAGGAGCCTCCACACTGTTCTCCATAGTGACTATACCAAATTACATCTCCACCAAGCAGTGTGGGAGGGTTCCCTTCTCTCCACACCCTCTCCAGCATTTATTGTTTGTGGATTTTTTTTTTATTTTATCATAGCTATTCTGACCAGTGTGAGGTGATATCTCATTGTAGTTTTGATTTGCATTTCTCTAATAACTAGAGAAATGTTGAACTTCTTTTATATGCATATTGGCCATCTGTATGTCTTCTTTGGAGAAATGTCTATTTAGGTCTTCTGCCTATTTTTGATTGGGTTGTTTGTTTTGATGATGAGCTGTTTGTAAATTCTGGAGACTAATCCCTTGTCAGCCGCATCATTTGCAAATATTTTCTCCCAGCCTGTGTGTTGTCTTTTCATTTTGTTTATTATTTCCTTTGCTGAGCAAAAGCTTTTGAGTTTAAGTAGGTCCTATTTGTTTATTTTTTTTCTCTTATTTCCATTTTTCTGGGAGATGAATTGAAAAAGATCTTGCTGCGATTAATGTCAGAGAGTGTTCTGCCTATGTTTTCCTCTGAGAGTTTTATAGTCTCCAGCCTGTGTAGTTGGATACAAAAGTATTCTTACAGATCAACTCTGAAAACATCAATAATCTAATAGAAAAATGGTCAAAAGACATGAAGAGAGAATACACAGAAAATACAGCCCTTAAGTATGCAAAGAGCTGTTGAGGTCTTTAATAGTGATGGTCACTCTTGCAGCTCCTCCTTCATCTCCTGAGCTGCACCTTACGCCAGGCCACAGGCTCCGATCTCAGGCGCCCAGGCCCTCAGAATGATCATCACAGTCTGAGCTTCATTGAAGGTTGCTTAGGAGTGAGTGTGAGGAAAGGCAGCAAAAGCTGGAGAACCAGACAAAAACACAAGAGCTGAATCCAGCCATTTTTAAGTTAAAGTTACTGCTTTGTCTGACTTGGGAGCTACACATGTATATCCAATGGCATCAGAGAGTCCGTGGTGAAAAGATGTCTCTCGCCACCTCTCCTTTTCTCCCAACTATTCCCCTACCCGGAAGCAACTTGATGACCAAATTCTCCTGACCACATGGAGATGTTCCACATTTATACAAACAAAAGTCTACCAATTTTTTTAGTATAAATGGCTACCTATTAATATAATGTTACATGCCTTTTTAAAAAAATGTAACAATATACCATGTCAGAACATACAGAATTACTTTAGTCTTTTTCAAAGTTGCTTAGTATCCCACTTTCATAATCATCCTATCATTTCTTTTTTTTTTATTTATTTTTATTAGTTGGAGGCTAATTACTTTCCATCATTTCTTTAAGCCATTCCACTTGTGCTGTTTCTCATGTCTTTACTATCTCAACCACTTCTGCAGTGAGTATTCTTATACACCTATCATCTTATACATATGTTTATATATTTATGGAATTCATTTCTAGGAGGATCATTGTAGCAACTGGTACAAAAATTTTACATCTTAATTAGTACTGCCAACTCATTCTCTGCAGTTCAGTTCAGTTCAGTCTCTCAGTCGTGTCCGAGTCTTTGAGACTCCATGAACCACAGCACATCAGGCCGCCCTGTCCATCACCAACTCCCAGAGTCCACCCAAACCCATGTCCATTGAGTGGATGATGCCATCCAACCATCTCATCCTCTGTTGTCCCCTCCTCCCGCCCTCAATCTTTCCCAGCATCAGGGTCTTTTCCAATGAGTCAGCTCTTCGCATCAGGTAGCCAAAGTATTGGAGTTTCAGCTTCAGCATCAGTCCTTCCAATGAACACCCAGGACCTATCTCCTTTAGGATGGACTGGTTGGATCTCCTTGCAGTCCAAGGGACTCTCAAGAGTCTTCTCCAACACTGCAGTTCAAAAGCATCAATTCTTCAGCACTCAGCTTTCTTTATAGTCCAACTCTCACATCCATACATGACTACTGGAAAAACCATAGCTTTGACTAGATGGACCTTTGTTGGTGAAGTAATGTCTCTGCTTTTTAATATGCTGTCTATGTTGGTCATAACTTTTCTTCCAAGGAGTAGGTGTCTTTTAATTTCAAGGCTGCAGTCACCATCTGCAGAGAATGTACCAATTTATCCTCTCAACCAATGTGTGAGGTGGCTGTCCTCATTTCCCTTGACATAATAAGCCATCAGATTTTTTCACTTTTTCTCATCTGATATGATATAGTTTTAACTTTCATTTCTTTTATTGAGAATAAAGATTTCTTGTTTCACATACTTAAGGGCTGTATTTTCTGTGTACTCTCTGTTCATATCTTTTGACCATTTTTCTGTTAGGTTATTGATATTTTTAGAGTTGATTTTTAGGAATACTTTTATACCCAACTATCCAGCCTTTGTGACATGAGTTGGAAATGTTTCCACTCTGGCTTTTGACTTTCTGCCTTGTAGACATTTTTGCTTTTATATGGTTGGATCTGACTTTATGGCATAGCTTCTAAATTATGAACTGTACTTGGGAAAGCTTGCTCCTCTCCGTGGTTAGAAAGAAATTTCCCCACATTTTTCTTTAGGATTTTTATGATTTTTTTTTTGAAGCTTGTAAATCTTTGATCCTTTTGGAATTTATCCTGATTCATGCAGCAGTATGAATCCAACGTGACTTAGTCCCAATAACCACTAGCCTGCCCACCACCTTCTATTAATAACAGCTCTCATGCCAGTAGTTCGACGGGCTCAGGTGAAGAGGCATGGGCAGCCCCCAGCGAGGACAGGGCTTTGGATTTGAGCCTCTGTCTTAAGGACAATGGGAAAGTGAGGAGTGGAGGGACGGGCCCTGATCAGATTTGCATCTAGCCTCTGAATGGAGACTGGAGAACATGAGGTCTACATATTTGAGGCTGCCTCTGATCCCAGGCACATCACTTTCACAGCTACTGGATTTCAGGTCCTGGGTCTCCAGTCCTCTTTCCAACACCACTTCTAGGTGAACTCCTGGGCATCTTGATAACCTCATAGAAGCCCCTCACACCCTCAGCCACTTAATCCTCACTCGTGACTCACGGCCTCAGTTCCTCCTTCACTGGCACAGTTGGGGCAGTTGGGAGAGAACTTCCACAAATCCCACCTGCACGGCCACACACCTGCACGCTCTCCCCCCCTGCCCATCTCCACAGGTGGACTGTCCAGGCTGCCACCACAGCTGTGCCAGTCCCAGTCCCTCTTGCCTCCTCAAGGGCATCGTTCCAGGAATCCCCCTTTCTCCAACACGTCAGGTCTTCCCTTCCTGCTGAGGACTTCCATTGTGCAAACGTGCTGCTGTACTTCTCTTCCTGGAGAAATACCCTGTCCCACTGCTTCTCTCTTTCCATGACACTGTCCTCTTCCAGGTGATGTACCATTGATTATTGTATCTCAGCTGTCCCCTCACTAGCAGGGATGCTCCTTAGGACAGGGATGCTTGTCACTTTCACTGCTGTATCCCACTTTACCAGAGGAGTGTCTGAAACGGTGGGCACTCAGTGAATGTCTGTGGGATGAGTGAAGTGGGAGGTGGGAGAAGAAGCTATTGCAACAGTCAGGAGATGCTGGTAACATGGATGAGGTTGTGGTACTGGGGAGAGACCCAAGTGGATGAGCTCCAGAGCAACAAACAGGCAATGTACCAAATAGATCATGTCAAGGAGGACTCCTCATTTTCCTGTTCACCAGCTGGGAAGGAAGGGATGACATCCGCTGAGTTCAGGAGCTGGAGAGGACCATGTTTGAGGGCAGAAAATCATGAGCATGACTGCGCATTCTGGTTTAAGGAATCATGGGATTATCCAAGGGGAAATCAAGCAAGCAGCTCAAAAAGGGAGCCTGGACTTTGAGGTATGGTCAGCACTGGAGATATACACTTGGTACACTTCCATCTAGTGTAGCCATGAGTGTGAAAGAGCTGTTTGGGGAAGATGGAGAGAGGAGACTGATGAGCAGAGAACTGAAGAAAAGAAAGCTTAGCCTTGAACCTTGAGGAGCCTCAGCATGTTGGGCTGGGAGAGGAGACTGAGTCAGCTGAACAGTCAAGGAGGTGGAAGGACATGTCATCTTGGAAGCCAAAGAAGGAGAGCGCTTCTAGAAGGAGGTAGAAGATAAGTTCAAGGAGAAGAAATCCTTGTCAGGATTATTGATTGGAGGAGGTTCTTGGAAATTTGGTGAATGCCATTTTGATGGAGAAATAGGAATGAAATCCAAATCGGAGGGTTAGAAGGTGAATGGAAGGTGAGTGAGAGGAGACCCCTCTTTCTAGCAGTGCATCTGTGAGGGAGAGAGGAGCTGGGGCAGGAACAAAGGCGGACGTGCAGTGAAGGGTGGTTTCTCATGTTCAGATCTGTGGGGAAGGATGTGCTTGAAAGTCAGGCTTGACAGTGACTGGGGGAGCGTGGGGGCAGCAGGGTCCCAGGAAAGAGGAGATGGGTCAGCTCCTCTGAGTTGTCCACAAAAATAATCAGTAAACAAGTCTATAAAAGGAATAGAAAAGAGTTAATTTGAGCAAAAGTGAGGACGGTAGCCTGGAAGCCAGCCTCCCAGATAATTCTGAGAGACTGCCTCAGAGAAGCATGGTTTTCAGCACACTTTTCTGTCATGTCTGAACAAAGAACCTCCATTAAAAGAACAATTGTAATGAGAGCTTATTTGTAGCCACTGAGCTACCAGGGAAGTCCCAAGATGATTTTTTCAATTGTCATTTTTGTACAAATGTCAACTAAATGTATGCATTGAGGTGTGTCCATATGCCTCAGGTTTTTTAGTTTGCAATATTAGTGGTTACTATTCCTGAAGAATGTGTTTATTCTAACCTGATAATAGAGTTAAGTAATGCTATAGAGTTAAGTTAACTATAATGGTGATTATTTTAGTATTCTTTTAAAAATTTTTGCACATGCATAAGTAAAATACTTATGCATGTTTATATATTTGTCTATTGCTACATGACAATCTAAAAATGCAAATGTGAATTATTGAATAGAAAGTTGTCTGGGAAAACATAGCAAAATTTTACTGTTTATTAATAGATCAGAAAAGAAGGGACTGCTGCTATTTTCTGCCTTTAGAATTTTTAAAGCAACATATAAACAACAGTGGGTGTTTTAAAGATACAATCATTTTGTGTGCCTGTCTTCTTCATTACCTATTGACATCTTGGAAGTGTTGGGCTATTGTATCCAACTCTGTACTCCCAGTGACTGTTATGAATAGTTTTTGAGTGATCCTGAAGAGCCTGTGACTTAGATACTAGTGCAGCAGAGAATTGTACACGGTGAAACAAGAGTACTTGATTATCCACAGAAAGAAGGGAGAAGATGGGATTTGAGGTGAACATGGTGAAAGAAAGACCTAAATAACTTGAGGATATCTGTCATCATCAGGAACATTCTTCTCCCTTTGGAGTTCCTTAATGTATAAAGCTCAACTGTAAACCACAGGGAGATGACAGTTCCAAGAAAATATGCTTTTGTCTTCTTTGTTTCTAATCTCAACAATTGGTACCACCAGACCTGATGCAGTATTCCTCATTCCAAGTGTTCTTCACTCCCACCTCTGGGCCCAGGAGAACCCACTTGGTGATAATGATTGTTTTGACTAAATAGGAAAGCTGATGCCATTGCTTCTACCACCATATTCAGTAAAGCCAAAGACAGTCTTCATAAAGTATGGAGATTCCTCATCAATGTGTTACAATAGACACTCCCTGTAGATCAGAAAAACAGGCTGAGAAGGCTCAAGTTTGAAAGTGACCTAAAGGGTGATACTGGAGAGAATAGTAACCAGGCAAGCTGACTGTTTTATTGCTGCCATTGGACTATATCTCAGGAGCTTGAATGATGGAGATATTGTTATACTGCTCAGGATGGTGTAATTTCTAGGCTTCATTTCAATGCTCCTGTAACTGCATATATTTAAATTTTTAACTCATCACAGGGAAATTAAAAATTAATTCATAAAAAATCATCTTTTTCAAGCTTTCAAAGGATATGGCAATTTGTGAAGTGTAATATTTTACTTATTAAATGGCTTTTTTCCTCCTCTAATTCTGCCACCTCTATCTGTGTTATCTACTATTAATGAAATCTTGTGCACATCCTTTTGGATTTATTGATAAATTAATATGCATGTCATTTTGGGGGTATGTATATTAGCTACAAATTTTCTATGTGGTAAACATGGTTTATATAGATTAAATTTATCTGACTAATTTGTAGAAATAATTTCAATAAATTGAAACTGCTAGGACTAAGGATACCCAAATTTTATAATTTTGAGTGCACACTCAGAATTTGGACTGAGTTTGAACTTAGAATTATAGATTATATAATTAAATTATAATATATTTTTCCCCACTATATATATATAGTTGGGACTTCATCAGTCTTATCCCCCAGTGTTTATATAGGTATGTTTCCTGAAACTGCACAAATGTCATATTTTTAATCTTTGGCAATGTGATATTACAAAGAAATTGCTTTTCTTCTGTTTTCATTCAGCTCAGTAATCTTCATATGTGCTTAATCCTTACTAGTCACTTGTGTTATTTCATTTTCTTCTTTTATTTTTTTTTTTCATTTTCCTTGGTATATCAGTGTCTTTGTTACTGGTTTCTAAGAACTCATAACTAGGGATGTTAGCTATTTTCATGCAATGCATTTCCATCGGTTTACTATAGTGTTTTGTATTTTGGTTGTATATTCAAATATAATCATGTTGTGTTTTTAAAAAAAGAACAAAGAACTTCAAACAAATCAGGGATACATTCTTTCAATGTTTAAAAATAAAACAATTCATCAGGTACCTGATGAGTCAGTATGGCCTTGGCACCTGGGAAGCTGTCTTATCAAAAGAGTACCAGCATTGGCATTCCAGGAAGGGATGCATTTGCTCTTTATTTTTAACATGAACAGTCTTTACTTCTGGTCAATGCATCCTTTTCTTTAATAATTAAAGCAGAGGTACAGTGTACTTTGATTGGCCATAAATAGGATGTTTTAGTTAGCAGAAAATCCAGGTTAACTCACATATAAGCCAGAATGATGTCCCCATACCTCACCATGTGAACATGTCTTCTATCAGAGTTAACCGAACATGGAGTGGGCCAGGTGCAGGTGAAGGTGCGGGCAGGTGTGTGCGTGTGGCATCAGAAGGTGATAGTGAGTCCATCTGGTGGCTTTTCTCTTTGTGGTAAAACGGGGTGGGGCAGTTGTCTGAAAGTGAGATACCAGCAGTACAGATGTCCACATGGCCAACAACCACCCTGCCCCTAGTCTAGACTTAGGGTATGCACAGAACGCACCCCCATCAGGTTACATTCTCAGACATTAGCACCTCATGCATCAATTTTTGAAGCAAAAAATCTTCATCTCATCTCTCTCCTTCATCTATCCCATCACCTCTTCACTCACCCTCCACCATTAAATCCATGACCAAGTTCTGTCTGTCCTCACTGGCAAGTCCATCGACTCACTTTTCTTCATCTCCTCTGCCAGTCCCCAAGTCCAGGCCACTGTCACCTACAGGGGGACAACTGCAACACATCCTCAAGCCCACTTTCACCCCTGGAATCACTCCTCTGTGCAGAAGCCTTCAGTGGCCCCACTGTCCTCAGATCACGCCCCCCACCCCCAGATGATGACATGGGAACAAGACACTGTGGTCTGGCTGACTTGCCTCTCCCCAGGTCTCCGCCTCCCGCAGCCTGCTCGGCTTCGCCTGAACCCTCGATGCCCAATGACTTGGTGTGTTTGGAGCTTTTCGCTCCCTCTTCCTCTGCCAGATAACCATGCCTCACCCTCTGGACTCAGCCTCGCCTCCCATCCCAAGTCAGCCCAATCTGGCTCTGGTCTCTCATGATGTGCTGGGAGCTTCTTGTGCTTCCTTCCTGTGTCGTTGTTTTCTCAAGTATCAATCCATCCGAGGAAAATTCTGTGAGTCAGAGATCTTGGCCTCTTTCACCCCTGGTCCCACTACCTGCACCCAACGCTGATCCATCAAAATGTGGGGGTGGCTGACTGCCGAGGGCTGCCTCTGTGTTCTGGCCTCACCCTCCAGGCTGAGGTCTGGGCTTGGAGAGGAGCAAGCAGACGAGTGACTGGTTTGGCAGCACTGTGGTTTTTAGTGGAATATGTGTAGGATCTCAGAGTCGGGAGACTTCCTCCAGGCGTAAGTTCCATCCCTAACCAACAATGTGTCCTTAGACAAGTCACTTCTTTCTCTCTGAGCCTCTGTGTTGTCATCTGCCACATGGGCATGTTTGTCATACCTCAAAGATTACTGAGTAGGTCAAATGCTGTCATGGATGTGCAATGTGGTTTGTACACTCTAAGGTGAGGAACACCTGCATGTTCTCCATGGGGCAAGTCTCAGCTTGCTGCACCAGCTTTACTGAAGCTGCCACCTGTGCTTCTAGACTGGCCACCTTCAAATTTCCATACACACAGCCAGGCTCAGCACCGCTAACCTCAGAGCTGGGCTATGGGCCCCCTCTACCTCCTTACACATCTGTTCAGCCACACAAGCACATGTCCAATGCCTCTTAGGAGTATTCTCCCCTCTGCCCAAAATGTTTCCTTTCTCAAGTATTTCCCTTTCCACAGAAATGAACCAACCCCCATTGAGCTCCAAAATGTATTCTTCAAGAAGGAACAGATCTGATTCCTACCCTGCCTGCCAAAGCCCAACATGGGTGTGCCCCAAGCAGGAAGCAACAGCAGCCTCATGTCATGAATGCACGAACCAAAACTTCCTGGATTGTCATAACCACACACATGCCCATCCAGTCCCTCCAAGGACAGAGGTGCTCCCTCTGCCCTGACACTTGACTTTGGGGCTGACGACAACATCAGAGCCTTGCAAAGAGGGGTGACCAGGAGCTGTGCAAGGAAGGGGCTGGCCGGGATGAGGGGACCCTCTCTCCCTTTGATACTTACTGTGGCTTCTCTGCTTGTGTTTTGCAGGTCCTCCTGTAAGTGTCCTGGATTATGTTCTCTGCTCCTGAAAGATAAGATATTTTGTTTTCCCTGTTGTTTCTCTGTTGTAGCACTTCTATGAAAAGAATATTTGATTAGAGAGGTGTATTCTTAAAAAAAAAATTCAGTCCCAGCCAGAGGACATGTTCTTTTGGCATTTGTAGATGAATGCAAGCACAGGATTCCATGTGCTTGACTTGCCCAGTGAAGGATCCTGTGACCATTTTCCTTCCAAGAGAGCTGGCACGAGCCTGGCTGCTCCTCATCAAAATCTCTGGCTCAAATTTTTTAACTTGATACACAGAAGCGCAAGCACCATGCCTTGTATTTCCTAACCCTTCTGCAGCAGTTGATCTGCGTAAATATTTTCATCTCACATGCTTTGGCAGAAAGGACTCTGGAGTCAGGCAATTATGTCAAGAATAAGTGGGGCTTAACCACTAGATTCTGGGGTCTGTTTTCCTTCTTTGCCAAAATGTTTGACTCTCTTGGCTAGGCAGCAGAGACCTCGAGAGTACAGCTGGCCAGTAAGGGCGCTGAGTTGGAGAAGGGTGTGAGGGAGGGGGTGGCTACTGGATCCACAGCAGCCCCAGAAATCCCATTCCTTCTCCAAGACCCATGACAAGTCCACCTTTGATTCATCTTGGCAGTTTTTCAGAGCCTGATAAATCCCAATGAATTCATTCAAGAAACACAATGACGGTCTGCTTGAGCCAAAATTAACCTCCTAAAGGGATTCCTTTCAGATGAGCAGCTTCATTTTTACTTCCACTTAACCATGATTCATTTCCCAATCCGCACCCTTCAGAATCTGAACGTCTTGGTGCATGTAGCAGCACCCCGATGAGAAAGAAAGCTGGAATGTGTAGATTTATGGGCCAGAAGCAGTTTTACACAGTTGAGTCATTCCTGTCATGTGGAGGCTAGCCTGTGTGAACTCGCCAAAGTGCAGGACGCAGAGGGCTATGGAGCGAATTTGTCTTGTTGTGTGTATGTTTGTGTTTTTTAACTTGGCTGTAAAATGACTAAGTGAATTAAACAAATGCAGAATTCTCAAACTGCACATGGCAAAGACCCCATGGGATTCTGGAAGGTGGCTCCGTAGCTCCCACGGCGACCTGAAGTGGAGGCCGATGTGTGGTCCAGTGTCTGGGCAGCCACTACTGCAAGCACATGGGGTCAGAGAAGCATCCGGTAGCAGTCAACGTGTCCCCATACCTCTGACTTCCAAAGGCTGTCTTCCTCGGGTCACCCCATTCCCAGGAACAGACAGGAAACCTGTGAGGCCCATGAAGGAGCGTTGTCCGTGGTAGCTAGGACGCCACCCCCTAGAACTCCACAAGGTCCTTGCCATGTGCCTTGGCTGACGTGAGGAAGACACTGTGGTGTGTGCCCCGGCGACCCCTCCAGCCAGGTCAATGAGGTGGGGACTAGGTGCTCCATCCCCCAGGCCCGCTGCAGCCTTGCATTCCCCCTTGAAGGAGTCCATCAGCAGCCTCTGCTGCAAACTCCGCAGACACAGGGGTGGCGGGATCTGGGGCCCTGATTGAGTTCTAAGTGTTGCCATATGGTTTTTCTACTGAAGGTCTAATTATTAACGACATATTAATTACCACAGGGGCAATCGGGACGAGATGGCTACCCGGTAATTTGCCATTTATTTTTTTCTCTCTCTTTGCCCTTTACTCTCTAGCCAATCTTCTTCCTCTGTGCCTTTATTTAACTGTCTGCACCCCCTCCTCCCCACCTCCACCTCTGCTCCTCAGAGGCCGCAGTCTGTCTGTGGATGGATTAGTGTTAGTTCTGTGGAGATACAAAATGTGCAGGTCTGCAAGGCCCTGGCCTGGCAGGAACCGTCTGCCCCTCCAGCAGCCCTGCAGACATATCAAATAGCCTTCAAGAGTCTCATGGGCATGCTGAGACCACCCAACACTGCTCTTCCCAGCCAGAGTGTCAGCCCTGAGCCCAGGGTCCAGGCCTTGACCGTGGAGTGAGTGCTCCCCCACAGGCTTGGATGTCGTCCTCTTCCCAGGGAACAGGAGACTCCCTGTCCCAGCTCCCCATCTGCTGTTGCCACTCCAGACCGGAGACTGATTGGTTCCTGTTTGGCCTCTTTGGTGTATTACTTCTCAGATCTTTTACAGTTAAACCTAAAAGCTAGATTATACCTGGAACGGACGACCCCAGCCTGGGCCGAGTGAGCGCCACAGCAGAAGCATGGTGACATGAGGCTGTGCCGCTGTCTGGTCCAGCCCGTGACAGCAGCTTCCAGAAGTCCTGATAAAGAAAGAGCAGGGGGTGAGCCCAGTGAAGGGGAGCACAACAGGACCATCCTGTCGGGAGACGCTTTTGTTCTGTGCCTCAGGCCAGGAGGATGCAGGAAGGGTAAATGTCCATAGATTCAGGGGCAGAAGGTGGATCCCCCAGTCTTGCAGGAGTCACCTTTCAAGGAGGCTGTGGAGGGCACTCCAGCCCCAGGCATCAGGGAGACCTGAGCATGGGTTCCAACACTGCTGTCTCATATATGGATGACCTTGGGGAAGACTCTGGCCCTCTGTGAGCTTCAGTTTCCTGCTGTGTGACCCGGGGTGATTCAAAGCCTCCCTTACAGCATTGGAGCTGGGATTAATTAAGACAGAGGAGGTGATAGCTGCAAAAATGTGTCACAAACCTAGCCTACAAACTTGGTGGAAATTTAGGGGGCATTTCCCTCATGTCTGGAGTGGTCCATTCGAAGTCTGGAGTGGAGTTTGGAACCTCCTGGCTGGCCAGGGCAGCTCCCCCAGCAGCAAGCAGCCTGGACCCTCAGATTAGAAACACCCAGCTCTACGTGGGTTAAGAATGAAATGTGAAGCCAGCCATGATCCACCCTCATCCCACTGGAGCACACAGCGGGTCAGGGCGCCACCACCTCCCCAGCAGCTTTTCTTGACGAGGGAGGAAGGAGTCAGGCCTCACATTCCCAGACATGGCAGCTAGGGTCTTGGGGAACTAGAAGCTTTTGCTAGAATGTTTCCCCTTCATGTCTTGGGCCTACCCACTTTGCTAGCCCAGGAGCTCTGGAAAGTGTCCAACAGAACCACTCCTGGCATGACCTTGTTACGTTTTACACTCCAGGGTTACTTCTCTTTTCCTTTTTTTTTTTTTTTTGGCTGTGCTGGATCTTCGTTGCTTCGCGGGCTTTTCTCTGGTTGTGAAGAGCGGGGGCTACTCTTTGTTGACATGTGCAGGCTTCTCACTGTGGTGACCTCTCTTGTTAAGGAGCACAGGCTCTAGGGCCTGCGGGTTTCAGTAGCTGCTGCACGCAGGCTCAATCGTTGTGGTTCCCGGAGTCTAGAGCACAGACTCAGTAATGTGGCACATGGGCTTAAGTGCTCCGAGGCATGTGGGACCTTCCCGGACCAGGGATCAAACCCATGTCTCCTGCATTGGCAGGCAGATTCTTTACCACTGAGCCACCAGGGAAGCTCCAGGGGAGTGAGTGGTGGCGCTTCCCCCATTACTGTCTCCTCTGAGCGCATGGCACCCAGAGGTTCTTTCTCCCTGGCTGTGAGCATCAGAGAGGCTGCTGGCTGACTGTGGGAGTCATTTAGCCCGGGTAAGGGGCAGTGAGCTCTACACCAGCTGCCAGAGGGTCCAGTCTACCCCCCATAGAGCCTCAATTCCCTCTGCCACCATCCCTGCCCTTCCTCCCAGGATGGAGCAGGCTGTGGGGGTGGTCAGCAGGCTCTGTGGGTGACGGGCCAGAGTCCCCCTACAGAGTTCGGCAGCTGGGAATTGAATCCCACTCACTACTGTGAAGCAGGGGCAAGCCCCCCAGCAGCACTAAGAACTGTTTCCTTCCATGTGAAGAAGAGAGCTGGGATTAGGTAAAGTGAGATCACAATAAACGGTGGCCAAGTGAGTGGGGCTGTTATAGGGCTGGCAGGAAATTAAGCCTGGGGTCTGGGGCTTCCCTGGAAGCTCAGCTGGTAAAGAATCTGCCTGCAATGGAGGAGACCTGGGTTTGATTCCTGGGTTGGGAAGATCCCCCGGAGGAAGGCATGGTAACCCACTCCAGTATTCTTGCCTGGAGAATCCCCATGAACAGAGGAGTCTGCCGGGCTGCTGTCTATGGGGTGCCAGAATTGGACACGACTGAGCAACTAAGTATATAGTGTGTGAGGTTTTTGGTGCTGAGCCCAGGTCAGAGATAGGGTCTGTGAATTTCAGATGGGGAGGCCAAAGGAGGGATGTGTTCACCCGGTATGAAGTTGGGAACTTTCTGGAAAGGAAGCAGGTTAGAGCCCAGCAAGCCTTCCCCACTGCCTGTTTGCAGGCAATGCTGGCAGCCTGTGCCCTTGGCCCCTTAGGTTCCTTGTCTCTGGGCAGCGCCGAGCAGACTGGGCCAGGTGAGAAGCTGGTATCACACCCATGGTTACCCCAGGGCTGCGTTGCTTCTTTTCCTGAGGTCACCCAGCCCCAGTTTGCATGCACCTCCTCCCTTCGGACTTCCCATGTGGCACTAGTGATAAAGAACCCGCCTGCCAATACAGGAAACATGAGAGACACAGGTTGGATCCCTGGGTCAGGAAGATCCCCTGGAGGAGGAAATGGCAACCCACTCCGGTATTCTTGCCTGAAGGATCCCATGGACAGAGGAGCCTGGCAGGCTGCAGTTCACGCGATCACAAAGAGTCGGACAAGCTGAAGTGACTTAGCATGCATGCACCATTCCACACAGATCTGGGCATCTTCCCTGGGTGGGCTGGCCTTGCTTGCTGCTGAGTTCAAGGTGTTCATGCCTCCAGCGCAGGGAGCCAGTCAGCTCACCCAGCTGTGTGCTTCTGAGCACCCTTGTTCCAGCAGGCCTCAGAGGCTGTCCCTTTGGTGGGCCCCCAGGGTGAAGGTGACACCCTGCCTGGCTTCCCCCCATAGGAGGGAAGCAGACCCATGTGGGCGGGGGGAGGTTGGAAGGGAATTCTGCAGGCTCAGGGGTCCATGTGTTTTAGGCTGAAATTCGGACCTCTCAGCTGATAGAGGCCCTGGCTCCCAGCCTGGGCTCTGCTTACAGATGGTTCCATGTGGTCACCCAGGGGTAAGGTGACCTCTGCAGCGCAAGGGGCCTGTCTGCCCGAGAGGCACCTCATGTGCTGACTATTCACAGGCTTTGAATCTGTCTGACCCAAGTCCCATCCTGGCTCAGCTGGGCGAACTGGGGTACTTGGAACCTGGGAAAATCACATCAACAGAGTTAAAGGTTTAAATGGGAGAATACACACGGAGCCCAAGTGTAGGATGTCAGGTGGCTGCCCCTCAATAATACCTCTATCTTCCTCACCTCACACATCCTTGATGCAAAGAAAGACAGGCTTAGGAAATTTATCCACCAACACACATTGGCAGCATTTAGAAAGGAAAATGGCTTTGAGAGCAGTCAGTTTTCTTTCTTTATTTCTTTTTTTTCTTTTTTTTTTTTTTGCAGTGAGGAAGTTTACTGGAAGGAAACAGAAAAGGCTTCTGACATAGACATCGGAAGAGAGGAAAGGAGATTACCCCCATCGTTACCTTGAGCAGAGCTTTATATACCTTCTAGCGGGCTACCAACAATAGGTTAAATAAGCATTTCAGAGTTGTAAAAGTTTTACCGAGACCCTGAAAATGGTCAGTTTTAGAAAAAGTTTTAGGGGCTTTTTCCTGCAATTTAGTAAACTTCAAGACCAGCCTCAGGGAGGTTTTTCTTTTCCTTTGTGCTAAAAACATGTCACTTCCTAAAGGGAAGTAAGCGCAGGAAAAGAGTTAAGCAGGGTGGCTGCGCTGCAGATTGCGCCAACTGCGTGTTCTGGGTTAATCCAGGGGGCCCCTCCCCAACCCGTGAGGAGAGCAGCTGAAACCAAGTCCATATGTGGACCCAACAGGGGCAGCAGAGGGACAGGGGCATAGAAGCTAAGTATGTGCATGGGGCAGGCTGTGGGCCGAAAAGGGCCTGAGGTCACCTTGTCCACAGTCTCCCTAACAGAGGCCAGCCTGTCCTTTTCTACTGCAAAGATTCATGAGTAGCTCTCTGCTGATGACGAAAGAAGCATGTTTTTTATAAAAACCTTCCCAAAATAGAAAAAAGCACAGAAAGAAAAAAGCAATTATCTGTAATCCTACCACCCACAGATAAGTCCTCTCAATATTTTGGTGTTTGTTCTTCCCATACTTTTTGTGTACAAGTTTGTTTTTATTTTTATTATTATAAAAATGAGATTACAGTGGACATAATTTTTTGTGACCTATTTTTTTCACTTAATATAGAATGAGACTTTCCTACATCATTAAGAAATTTTTATAGAAAGTAAATAGCTGCATAGCATTTTGCCATATATGTAATTGATTTAACCAATCTCCAAGTCATATTATTTATTTTGACAATCTTTCACTCTTGTAGTCAACATCATGGGAATAAATCTAGGCTTATTTGCATAATTATCTCCTTAAAATAAAAGTCTAGAAGTTGACTTTCTGGCCCAAAGGGTTTGCACATGTTTAAGGCTTTTGATGTGTACTGCCAAATTGCCCTCCCGGAGACTGTGCTAATTTATATTCCCACCAACAGCACATGAATGCTACATGTTTCCCAAAGCCCTGGACAATCAAGGGTATTATACTTTTAAATCTATGCCAATATGATAAGTAAAAATTTATGGATGTATGTGTAAGTATGTATCTTGTTTTAATTTCGGGTATATTTTCATTAGAAGCAATCACAGATGAAAGTAGTTTTGATAAAATTTCTGTAATCCTAACTGCCATCTGGTGGTAGAACTTGAAATTGCAGGTGTAGAATTTCAAGAGGTCACCAGGCATTTAAGAATTTTCAAATTTCAATTGATCCAGGGACAGCAGACATCATGAAATGAGCAGCACAGGGGGAATTTTAAACTCAGGACATTGTCATTCCAAGGTGGGACCTGCAGAGGAGCCCTTGACATAGCACTCTTACATTTAGGAGGAGTAGTCAGCATTGATGTTGATAAAGTGAGTTTGTCATCTCATAAATAGCAGAATTGGCCCTGCTCAACAAATCCAAGAGGTGTGTTGTATATGAGGGTAGCATGAAGAGAATCAGACCCAGTTGCAGTCTTTGGGGAACTATGGGGAGGGTAGCCAACAGCCAGTTTACCATCGGATAGATAGAGAGGACGGGACAACTAGGGGTCACTGTGGCCTTCCTGGAGGTTTCTTATCACAAACTCTCCTCTTTCCTCTCCAAACTGTAGCTTCTCTCTAGGACAAAAAGATTTGTTCCTCATGCAAGGCTCAGTAGTGTCTACACCTTGACTTTGGCATAGAAAAATTCTCACCATCTATTATTTACAACATCAAAATCCTCACATTTCCTCTTTTTTTTTTTTTTTAGTATTTGGACTTTTAGACTCTTAACATTGAGCTTTAATGACTTTTGGGTTTGTTTTACGCCTTCAGAACACAATTTAAATAGTTCTTGAAAATGTGTATTTAGTAAATTTTCCAGAGCTTAAGATTTGTGTATTTGAATGTATGAGGAGAGTGATAGGCTGTGGGGCCAGAGACACATAGAAATGATGAAGCCCATTGAGGGCCAGTGGCGCAGAGTCCCTGGAATAGGGGAGCGTGCCCACTTCAGAAACACCATCGGCCGTCGTCTCTACGCCAGTTTCCTGGGCCTTTGGACTAGCTCCCAACAGGAGTGCCAAGGCCCCTCCCTGCAGTGATGAGGGGAGAAACAAAGTGAAGAAGCCAACAAAGCAGTAAAAGGTCCTAGACAGAGAATAAAGCAGGGAGCATGATGAGAGCGCTGACTGGGTGGGATAATGTGGATTAAGTAATCCAAAAGCTCTCGGGGAAGATGACATTTGAACTGAAAAGATGTCACAGTTTGGGGAGGTGGTGAGAAATGCTCCTGGCAGAGGAACAAGCGCACAGGTCAGGAGGCTGGAACAAGTGTCGTGTGTCCAGAGTATATGTAAGGCCAATACGGCTGGAGTGAGTGCGCAAGGGCCAGGAAATGGTAGAAGGGGGAGTTGGAAGGGTCTCCAGGGCTGCATGGAGTAGAGTCTTGTAGGTCACAGCGAGAGGCTGACCCAGGCAGGAGGCCAAGAAAACTTGGCTCTATGTTTACTGAAACCACCTGTCCACAGGGGCAGGCTGCCTTGACAAGCTGGAAGATACTCTCCTTCCAGTGCTTAGTCGCTCAGTCATGACCAACTGTTTGTGACCCTTCGGACTATAGCCTGCCAGGCTCCTCTGTCCATAGGATTTTTCAGCAAGAATACTGGAGAGGGTTGCCATTTCCTCCTCCGGGGGATCTTCCCAACCCAGGGATGGAACCTGCATCTCCTGGGTCTTCTGCACTGGCAGGTGTGTTCCTTACCGGCTGAGCTATAGGACTGTCCACTCCCATCCCCCCAGAGGCTTTTCCAACATGCCAGGGACTGTAAGGACTGTAAGTGCATGGGCTGAGTGTTTGCTGGAGGCATGCTGGCCCGTGTTCACACCCTGAGAGATTGATGGTCTTGGCCTTGCTGCACAGAGGAGGAAGCTGGGCTCAGTCCATGATAGGACTTGGCTGAGACACCAGGCCCACCCTCATGGCAAAGCCTGAATTAGCACAAAGCCTGCAGACTCTCCGTCACACCAGCCACCCTATCAGTAAACTGGCTACGGCAGCAAATCAGGGTTCAGACTGTCTGTGCACTGGCAGAAGGGTCTTTCTCCTCTCATCACCCAGAGAAACAGATATTTAGAGTGAATGTTCTCCTTCTCATCCCTGTTTCTATCCGGCCCTGGGATTCTTACCCCATTCCACACCACCACCACCGCCCCCCATTATCAAATTGTTAGGACCCTTTCCTGCTTTCCATTAAAAAAAACAAAACAGAAAACCAGGTCTAACTTAAAGAAGAAAATTTCTTCATTCCATCTTCTCTCCTATTCCTCATCCATATGTCTGTCAAACCCCTACTCATCCCTCAAAACAGGCCCCAATTTTTAGAAATTGGTGGTGGCAAGAGGGGGGAAATCTTCCTCATGGTGAAATGTCTAATTCCATTTCCCTGGCCAGGAGCAGCTGAGGGAAGCAGGGAGACCACAGCCATCATTGACCCCCTCCCCACCCCTGCCCCTAGGCATGCACTTAGCCCTTCTGTCCACATTTGCAGTGTGAGACTCGGCCTGGATGAAACCAGGAGGGATCGGATCTGTGCAGCACTTCACAGTTTCGGAGTACATCCTATCCCTGGACACCACGACTTGTGCCCATTTTGTGGACTGAAAAAACTGAAGCTTAGAGTGGCCGTGCCACTTTGCCAGATCTCACAGTGGCAAGCACGAGGGGCCCGGCTTCCCCCTGAAGGCTCTCTAGACCTTCCCACACAGTGATCTTTATGGCACAGTGGGTAAGGCTGCAATGCAGCCAGACAAAGCCCTGGACCTCACAGAGGAAGGAGGAGCGAACTCCTCCTGGGACAGGGGAGGCCTCACAGAAGAGGGACAGTTGGAGCCTGTTTTGAGGGATGAGTAGGAGTTTGATAGGGGGACAAGGTAGGTAGGCATTCCATGCAGCATCAACACAGGCACAATGAAAATGGCAGGGGCCAAAGTGTGGTCCGTGTGCCAGTGGACAGTGACTCTGTGGAAGGGCAGGAAAAGGCAGGAGGATGACACTGAATGAAGGCCCCCATTCACCCAGAGGGATGAAGACAGATGTATATATTGGAAGGGCTTCCCTGGCTACAGGGCAGAGACAGGGGCAGGGTGTGTGTGGGGGTGGGGGGTGGTATCCAGACAGAAGGTGGCTATCAATATCAAGCAGCTGAAACAAGTCCCAGTAAGGATGAAATGAAAGAGGGAAGACTGGAGAAGAGAGGGCTGGCAGGAGTTGCAGCCTGACTCTGACAGGTGAGAGACCAAAACCAGAGCTCCTCATGCTTGGCAGCAGCCAGTTCCCCAAGCATCCTCTAACCGGGGCAGGGGTGAAGGGCAGGCAGAGCTGCCCATCGCATGCAGAGTCAGTCATGGAGGGCATCGACAGCCTAGGCCCCAGGAGACCAGCACAAGCCCTGAGCTGAAATGTAGGATAGAAGACAGGGCCTCTGCCTGGGACCAATTTTGAAACGAATAACTCAGTTAGACTGTTTGGGATTAATCAAGTGAACAAAAAAAGGACCACGAGGCACCATGCATGCATGGGCTTCTTTGCACCCTCATAGTTCAAAAACAGCTTTGATTGTAAAAATGTAATTAGTTAAATGATTCATCTGTAATATCCCAAATTCATCTGTTTTTAGACTTCAGCATCCTACATCTCATTTTCATCTGACCCCTGCAGGGCTTCTCCCCAGTTCTCCAGATTCCAGGTGGAGCAAATGAAAGCAGATTTCCTGAGCAGCCCCTGCTAATGGTCCCCAGATTGAAACCTTGGGGAGCCACAGTTGGGCCCCAGGGAAAAGGCCACCATGCTGACTTTCCCTTCCTCTTCCCTAGGGTCGCCTCAAAAGCCCAGTACAAAAAAAAAAAAAGCCCAGTACAGGCGCTCCTGGACCTGGGCTCCTTGCCTTGGGCCCATGTCCCTCAAGTATCACATGTGGAGCAACCAAAAGAACAGAGGGTTGAGCTGCTGCTCCTGCCCCTGGTCTCTAGAAGCCCTACTTACTGGGAAGCATTTTGCGTCTTCCCAGCAGTGGCCCAGGAGCCCTCTGCTACTATTACAAACCTCCAGGGGAGGTACCATCTTCCCATCTTGTCTAGTTCTGGGATTAGGCAGGGGCAGCCCATGGGAGGCCAGCAGAGATTTGTCCGGCTCTTTGCAGCACCTTTGCAGAGTGATGCCCTCCAGGCTGGTCTCTGACCCCCTTTCCCCCCAGGCAGCGAGGCACGCTCACCCCATTGCCGGGAAGAGCATGTTCACAGACCTGCACTAGGTCACTGGGGCAAACTCAGGTCTTCCAAGTAAGTAGACTTGAAAGAAAGCAGTTATTTGGAGTATGAAGCTGGTCCACACAGTATCCTCCTGAAATCAAGGACTGGCCCTCTGTCCTGCCCATGCAGTGGAGAGAGAGTGGGCTTTGGGGCTCCACAGACCATGTGACCCCTCTTCAGGCATTTGGGGAGCCAGTTAACTCACCCCATGAGAGCCCTAGCACTGGACATACAAATTGGGTTCAGTGAGTGCCAGTTCCTGCAACCACAGTGATCACCGGCCCCAGCAGGGGGAGCCCTTGAGGCTGAAGGAGCCCCTCCCAAGCCAGTGTCCCCAGCCCCCAAGATGTGGCCCAGAAGGGCAGGCGTCAGCTGGTGCCCATGACAGCCTTTGACAGGTCAGGAGCGCCCTCTGGTGCTCCCAGGCCAAGCACTGGTGCCAGTAGGGAACTTTATAGAAGAATTCACTTGGCAATTGGTTCACTCAACAAATAATTATTGTGTCCTCACTTTGTTTGATATTTGGGATACAACTAGTGAGACATACATCCAGGGCCCCTCCCCTCATGGAGGCTGGGATTGAGTGGGAGAGAGAATCAAACGTCAGGGCTGAGAAGGTGCAGGTTGCTACAAGTGTCTGTGACCCAGACCGGGCGTGGTGGGGGTCAGGGCAGGAAGAGAGGTGTGAGCCGAGTTTGGAAAGCCAAGGAGGGGCTGACAGATGGGATCTTCAAGGATAATGTCCAGGGAGAGGGTGCACCCAAGACAGGCCAGGCTGGGAGGGAACAGGAGAGGAGGGTCAAGGCCAGCAGGCCTGGAGCACTCAGCTTCATTGACAAGTCGGTTGCCTCCGTAAAGGGGGCACAAGGTGGAGAGAACTTGCAATAGCATCCAACCTGGGAAGGTCCAGGCTTAACAGAAACCTTGCAAATCCATCAGGTTGCCCAGGAAGCAGTGAGTTCCTTGTCACTGGAGGTATGCAAGCCTGTGCTATATAACCACCCTTCAGGAGGGGCTTCTAGGGAGAGATTGGCCCCAGTGGGTCATCTCCCTACAAAGGCAGGTCCTTCTACTCATGTGAGTGCTAAGTCGCTTCGGTCGTGTCCGACTCTTTACAAAGTAGCCCGTGAGACTCCTCTGTCCGTGGGATTCTCCAGGCAAGAACACTGGAGTGGGTTGCCATTTCCTCCTTCAGGGGGATCTTCCCGACCCAGAGATCGAACCCACATCTCTTAGATCTTCTGCATTGGTGGGCAGGTTCTTTACCACTAGTACCACCTGGGAAGCCTTTTTGGGCTACTCAGGCCCAAACTCGGTGGGACAGGATGGAGCAAGCCCATCTGGAGAAGGGAGCCCTTCAAATAGTCACAGACACCCTTCAGAGGCAGGCCTCTGGTGGGCACTGGATCCTCAGGGGGAGTCACAGTGGGGAGGGGAGGTGGCGGGAAGACAGTGCAGTGGGTCAGTTACTGAGGAACTGTGTGGACTGAGGAAAAGGAGAGGAGACTTCTCAGAGGTGGCATGTGGGTCTGGAAGGAGGATCGTGGGGGCAGACAGGGGGTCCTTGAATGTCAGGGCAAGGGGAGCTGCAGCTCTGCCCTGAGGGTGGGGGTGAGGCCATACCACGTGCAGCCAGAGAGATGGTGAGGTGGGAAGCATACAGGGTTTAAGCAGGAAATTCAGGCTTGGGTCCCAGGCCAAACTGGCTATGCCTGGCCTCACCAAGCTTCAGTTTCTTCATCGGCTGAATGGAGGTACTAACGGTACCTGCCCAACAGGGCTATGCTTAGGGTCAATGACTTCCAGGTGAGAAGGCAAAGGTGTGTGTGTGTCTTTTAGCTCTGCCCCATTTCCTGGATTTGTACACTGAAACTGGCCCAGCACATTACAGTCACACTCGTTCAACCCCCTGGGTGCCCAGCTCTAGTCTGGACACTGTCACCTATAGGAAATCATTCCATCCACACCACACCTACTTTACAGAAGAGGAAACAAGCTCCAGGGAAGTTAAGCAGCTCACTCCAAGGCCTGCAGGGTAAAAGCAGAACAATGGGGATGACTCCCCGCTGCTTCACTGTAGGAAGAATGGGCACTGGGGATAGGAGGCAGGGAGGCTGGTGGAGACCGTTCCAGGAGAGAGGCCAAGTCCTAGGCAGGGTAAGTGGAGGACTGGACATATACGTGGTTCGGAGAGACAGTTCAGAGCTAGAATTGCAAGCTTGCAAGCTCATTGGTGCATTCCAGGGGCCAGCCAGGTGACAAAATAGGGGAGATCGGCTGGGTGCAAGGGAGTGGAGGGAACAGTGGGCCTTGACTGAACTGGGAGGACACATGCCCCATCTAAGGGGGTCGTGTAGCTCAGCCCAAGCAGGTTGATCATTACCACATCTTCTAACATTTCAAGAGAAGCTGGAAGTACAGGTTTTTATATGAAATCTTTGGATTCTTAAGGATTCCAACCAACTTGTTAATTCTTGTGACTCTTTGCAACCCCATGGACTGTATCCCACCAGGCTCCTATGTCTATGGAATTCTCCAAGCAAGAATACTGGATGGGTTGCCATGCCCTTCTCAGGAAATCTTCCCAACCCAGGGATCAAACCCAGGTCTCTTGCATCGCAGGCAGACTCTTTACCATCTGGGCCACCAGGGAAGCCCAATCAACAGTGGGTGACAACTGTGTAACCCATGGAAACCAGGGAGGGCTTACCTCAAAGCCCAAGGTCTCAGAGAGGCTGAGGGTTCAAGTAGGGCTTACCTCAAAGCCCAAGGTTTCAGAGAGGCTGGGGGTTCAAACATGAGTGAGGATGGGAGGAAGCAGGCAAGTGGCCCTGCAGACTACGGCTCAGGGCAACAGGGCAGATCAGGTGTGTAGCCTAGGCTGTTGGGGTCCCTGCAGCCTCAGCGTCTGCTGTGAGCACTGTCAGTCACTCTTGTCCCCTGGTGTCCTGGAGATGCTGTGTCTCAGACCTGCCAGCTGAGCTGTGCTGTTCTAGGCAGGCCACTACCCATCGTATAGTTTCAGCCACACTGGGACCATCACCCTCTGATCTTCACCCCCTCTGCTAGGTCTTCATCGCACCACCAAATGGGTGCCTCAGCTGGCCTGCCATCCCCACTGCCTTCCATCAGACCAGCCCCACGTGCCTGAGCTGGAAACACCAGGCTAGAGGCAGCTCTCAGCAGATAAGCTCAGTTCACTGATCCAGCTTCCATCCTTCCCTACCCAGTGGGAGTCAGGTCTGTCACTCCCCTTCACCCCACCCTGAAACAATTTTTCCTGATATCTGACAGGGTAATGATGTAACAGGCAAATGTGTAATTTAGGCAGGCATTTTGGGATCTGTTCAAAGGCATAGCACCCCTTCTTCTAGCCCTGATGTGTAATGGACATACATGTAATTGCTTCCAGGGCACACAGCGTGTTCACTGATCATGTCTTCTCCCCAAAATAGAAGCCAGCTGGCTTTCCGGCCTCACAGAATCACAGAGCTAAAGGGACCAATGGGTTTTCTAGGCCAAGGGTCACAAAGCCAGATGCCCCTACAGAGCTGGCAGGTCACTTCAGCAGGACAGTAGGCCAGTGGTGAGGCACTGGGAACTGCCCTGGACCCAGCAGCCACTGCCAGGCACAAGTGAACCCAGGGTGCCAGGTCTTCAGGTTTTCAGTAAAAGTCCACACTCCAGATATTTATGTGAAATGTTGCAACTAATTTGGTTATGTTTTACTTTTTTTTTTTAACTGCATGGACTAAACCAAACCTGGCTCCAGGCCAGCCCTACCCTCCCTTGCCCAGACAAGGAGTGAGAGGGGGCAGCATGGGAGGGCCAAGGAGCAAGTGAAGGGCAGGGCTCCGACCTTGACAGGCTCCGAGGTCCCCACACAGCTGGAGTCCCCACAGCTCGCTCTGAGTTAGGTGTAGTAGGTGACTGCAGAGACCACTTTACAAAGGGCCCGAGGTCCCAGGAAGGGGTTCCCCAGAAGAAGCCACATGCCACCACCAAGACACAAGCTGCAGCCAGCCTGGATGTAAGAATGGGGGTCCTTTCTTCCCTTACCCTACAGTGGAATTCAAGTCTGGGAAATCGCTAAGCCCGGACAGTCGTGCTGTGGCCCGTGTGTATGCAAACAGCCTGACCTGAGAAATCAGAACCACATGGTGCTGACCTGCCCGAGGGCGCTGCCCATCCACCGCCTTGCCCACTGGACAGCCCTAATGAGAGAGCCTTTGCACAGGAAAGCATACGTCCCAGGCTGGGACTCTGGGCCCCAACAGCCTTGTAATTTGATGAATTGTCAACATCTGGGCCATAATTACTGGACTCTGGACTGATAATCCTGGTAAGCCCCCCATCCAGGGGCCCTGTTCTGGTGCATTTGGGGGGCCTCCATTCCCCGACAGGAGCTGTCAGCATTAATTACAACCAGAAAGCAAGATAGTCACCCAGCTCCGGCTGGTCTGAGCATTTACTCCTGTCTCCGTCTAAACACAGCCAGTGTATTGATTCAATTCCGTACAACAGATACTCTCGCCAGTTGGGAGGCCTGAGCCACAGCTAACAGGGAGGAACAGAGCCAGCCTCACACAGAGGAAACAGTCTGCACAATTTCTTTGCCTCGGGGTCCCTCCAAGGCTTTGTTCCCTGGCCACATTGAGAAGCTCCAGTGATAGAGTTGGCATACTCCATGGCCCAAACTTACTTCACCAAGAAACCTCCTCTCTTTTGCCATACTTGCTAGTATTTTTTTTGAAAGATGGCTCCATGGAACCCTGCTTAGGAAATACCCAAGGGATGAGGGCAGGAGCAAACCCCCAAAGGTAAGAGATGTCAGCAGTGGCACAGCCTGCATCTCACTGCCAGCCACTCGGAAGCCACACAAATGTCCCTCCCCAGCACTGCCCACCCCAGGGCCAGTGCAGGCTCCACTCCATGTCTGCTTGCCTATAGGTCTCACAACTTGGGTTGATCTGAAAGAGGAGACCAAGGAGACTATCTTGGGACCCATGTTGAACTTGTCATTTAAGAGAACAGCGTGACCTCCATTTTACAGATAAGGAAACTGAGGTTCCAGGCTGCTCAGGTTGTTGAGCGAGGCAAGGGGATGGGCCAGCACAGGGGCTCTGTCCTCCTGGCCCGAGATTCAGCACAGCACAAGTTTCTGTTTGCTTCTACACATCCAGGATCGCCCTGGAGCTCAGCTGATCTGCACCAGGGAGGAATGATTTAAAGCATAACCCAGGCTTGTAAACAGCTGTCTAGCTTCATGGAGGGCAGAAAGAGTTGAAAACCTCTGGTGAATTCCACGGCTTTGATCAGGCAGGGGAAGGAGCCAGCAGGGACTGAGCGCCTCCAGGCACAGTGCTGTGGCATCTGACCCTCAGGATCACCCGTTCTGTGGAAGCTGAGGCTCAGAGAGGGGATCTGAACCCAGGGAAGGCCCAAGTCCTGCCTTCACTCTGTCGGCTGCCCAGTGTCATTCCTTCGGCTCTTCTGGTGGGAGATGCAGGGAGAGAAGCAGCCGGAACTGCCGATAGTCGGGGAAGGGAGGGCTGTCTGGATAGGATAAGACCCCCTGCCACCACCCCATCTGGGGCTCTGCTCTTCCAGATGGCCTGGCTTCCCAGTACATTCCCCTCCTGCTCAAAATCAGCTTGTCAGCAGCTGGGGCACTCAGCCTGGACTTGGTCCAACCTTGGTCCAGCCCACCTACTAGATCTACCCTTCCCCAGAATGTTTACCTCCTCACAGAGCACTCAGGGCCAGGCTTGGACCTCCCTCCAACTCATGGAAACACCAGGTTCATCCACACAGACTGCCATCAGAGTTGCTTTGCACAGATCCAGCCAGGCCCTGAAACAAGGGATCCAGTGAGGCTGGGAACATTGCCTTCTGGGAGACCCACAAGCAGAATGATGGCTCAGACAAGTCTTGCAGGAAAGAAACCTATTTCACAGGGTATAACTCCTTACTTCACTGCAGATGGTGACTGCAGTCATGAAGTTAGAAAACGATTGCTTCTTGGCAGGATAGCTATGACAAACCTAGACAGTGTATTAAAAAAGCAAAGAAATCACTTTACCAACAAAGGTCCGTATATTCAAGGCTATGGTCTTTCCAGTAGTTGTGTACAAATACGAGAGTTGGACAGTAAAGAAGGCAGAACGCTGAAGAATTGATGCTTTCTAACTATGGTTCAAAAAAGTCTTCTATGGAGAAGACTCTTAAGAGTCCCTTGGAAAGTAAGGAGATCAAACCAGTCAATCTTAAAGGAAATCAACTCTGAATACTCTTTGGAAGGACTGATGCTGAAACTGAAGCTCCAATACTTTGGCCACCTGAAGCAAACAGTTGACTCATTGGAAAAGACCCTGATGCTGGAAAAGATTGAAGACAGGAGAAGAGGGCCACAGAGGATGAGATGGTTGGATGGCATCACCGGTTCAATGGACATGAACTTAGACAAACTCCAAGAGACAGTGAGGGACAGGGAAGCCTGGAGTGCTGCAGTCCCTGGAGTCTCAAAGAGCTGGACACAACTTGGTAACTCACCAACAACTCCTTACTTGACCATAGAATTCCTTACCACCAGGCAAACCCTGCAAGACACCAGTGTTCCATGGACACCAGTTTGGTAAAAGCAGTATTAGGGTGACTGTGGGCAGGGCCCATCCTCTAAGGGTCACAGCCCAGGCCGCAGCCTCTCCCAGGATAAGAGGGGTCAGAATCATGCCCCAAAGCTGAGCAAGTCCATCTGACTCCAAAGCCAAGCTGTTTCCTCCTCCACCCCACCCTTCTGTGAGTTCCCTCAGTGACTTCCAGTGATCCATGGTCACCGAGCAGCCTCTCCAAGCACCAGCTATTTCCCCAGACAGAGAATTCAAGGGCCTTGGCATAACGTTCCTGCCTTGGTGTCATCAGAGATGAGCCCAGAGCCACCTCCACAGACCAAAGCCATGGCTGTGGGTCAGCTGCATCCCCGAAGTCAGGCCAGCATCCTCTGATCTCTAAATATCTGCACATCACCATTCTATGTTTGCCTAGGGAATCTTCTTGGCATCATATATAACCACGTGCATGCTACGTCATTTCACTCATGTCCGACTTTGTGACCCAATGAACTGTAGCCCGCCAGGCTCCTCTGTCCAAGGGATTCTCCACATACAGCTCCAGCTTTGAGTCCCTGAGGAACTCGAAACTTTCCTTCAGCCTCACCGTGGGCATTTCCAAGGTTGCTGCTCTTCGTGCCCTCTCTGCCATTATTCTGAAACTACAAACTTTATCAAGTCCCAGGAGCCAAAGGCCCTGTGACCCCAAATACAGGCAGGACCCCAGATTGAAAACTTGGTTTTCTGCCACGTAGGGGGCTTCTCACAAACTAGTAAGCTGGGAACCAAGGCTGCACTGTCAGTGACCCACTGGGACAGTCTTAGAGGTGGCAGGGGGGAGCATCCTGCCTAGAAGGCAAGAGGTCGCTGGTCCCTCTTAGGAGGGGCTGCTGAGGTCTGGCCTTCAGAATGCTCTCAGAGACAGGTGGTGGCACTGAGCTTTCCCCTCTGCGGTTGAAGCCAAGGGAACATCCCCAGGCTCCCTTCTGTAGCAGGCATTTCTAGAAAAGCAGGGCACCATGGCACTGCATGCCTCACGCCAACTGGGACAGGGCCTGGCAGAGGCTCAAAGTGAAAGAGGGTCCAGAGAGCCCTTCCCCAGGGACAGTCTCCTCACTCAGGGAGTCAGAGGTACCAGAAATCCTGGCAGGAAGGCAAAGCCTATGAGCCTTCTCCCCAGATTCCCTGGATAGCCATCTGTCACTCCTGCTACCCTGTGCTGCCGGAGAGAGAGAGCGTTCCATAGAGAGTAGGGCCTATTTCAAGCCCTTGGACAATCCCACTGGTTCAGCTTCTTCATCTGTAGGAAGGGACATGGCACCAGTCTCCCAGAGCTGTGGCAAGGGCAGATCCTGTGAAGGAAATGGAGTCAAGTCCCAAAGCAAGCCCTGCTCTGTGTCCTGGCCTTTATCAGGAGTGTCTTGAACTCATCATGCAATCTAGTTCCAAGGCCCGCTCATGTCACCAGCTGCTGCTGGTGACTTAGCAGTGAGGTCTGCTGTGTTCTGCCCCTGGCATTTGAAGAAAAGAGCTTCATTTAGTTCTAAGCTATACCTTAGTCTCTGTTTTGTTTTGTTTCTTGTGATGAAGACTTTGGAGATCCACCCTCTTAGTAACTTTCAAGTATACAATACAGTATTGTTAACTAGAGTCATCATTGCTGTATGTTACATTCCTAGAGCTTATTTATCTTGTAACTTGAAGGTTGTACCTTTTGACCCTTTCTTCCATTTCACCCACCCCCCTACTTCTGGCAACCGTCAGTCTGTTCTATCTATAAGCTTGTTTTTTGGGTTGTTGTTTGGTGTTAGACTCCACACATAAAAAGAGGGCTTCCCTCATAGCTCAGTTGGTAAAGAATCTGCCTGCAATGCAGGAGACCCCAGTTCAATTCCTGGGTTGGGAAGATCCCCCAGAGAAGGGAAAGGCTACCCATTCCAGTATCATGGCCTGGAGAATTCCATCGACTATAGTCCATGGGTTCGCAAAGAGTCAGACACAACTGAGTGACTTCCACTCACTCACTCACTCATAAATGAGATCATGTGGTATTTGTCTTTTTCTGCCTGACTTTTTCACTAACATAATGCATTTCACAGTCCAGCCATGTTGTTGAAAAGGCAAGCTCCTCTCATTCTTTTTATAGTTGAATAGTATTTCTCTGTGTGTGTGTGTGTGTGTGTGTGTGTGTGTGTGTACCACATCTTCCTTATCAATTTATCCATCAGTGGACACTTAGGTTGTTCCTCTGTTCATTATTGTGAAAAATGCTGCAGTGGAGGTGCAGGTATCTTTTTGAGTTATTGTTTTCATTTTTTTTGGATAAATACCCTGACGTGGAATTGCCAGATCATAAGGTGGTTCTGTTTTTTATTATTTAAGGAACCTGCATACTGTTTTCCCTAGTGGCTACACAATTTACTCCCATCAATAACACACAGGGCTTCCTTTTTCTCTACATCCTCGCCTTCTTATATCTTGAAAAGGAAAGAATGTTACTTAGTTCTAAGCTGCATCTTCATCTCTTTTTAATTTCCATCTGCATTATGACTTTTTAAAACCATGCAGAATAAAGAGGGGCAACGGGTGCACTATGTTTGGGCTCAGGTCGGCAGGATGGACAGACACACTCAGGGCCTGGGCACAGAGTCTGCCCTGGCAACCACTCTGGACAAGGTGACTGGGGGTCCAGGGACAGGCAAGATCCAATGGGCAATGGGATAGAGCAAGGGAGGTTTGAACAGAGGAATACAAGGGCAGACAAGAGGGGGAGAGAGTGGCCAGAGGCCAGGTGAGACCACTGCCAGGGCTTGAGTGCAGTATGGGCTTCTGTGTCCACACAGAATTGAAGTCCCTGCCATCTGGGCACCAGTCCCCACTTCTTCTGGCTGCCTGGCCTGGGGCAATGCCTTCCCCTCACTGGGCCTCAGCTTCCTCCTCTGTAAGATGGGAATGATAACACCTGCCTTACACAGGGCTTCTGTTACGATTCAGGCAGAGCATGGAGGCCACTGATAGCCCCCGAAGAGACCCAGGATGGGACTGGGCCCTCTGTGTTATGGCAGCTGAGAAGCCAGGCCAGGGTGAGGGGTCTCAGGTAGAGATGCCCAGAAGGACATGGCCCTATGAGGGCCGGAGCCCATGGTGGGTAGATGCAGGCGAGGCCCACTCTTAGTGCACTGCTGAAGAGAAGAGCCCTTTCATACAGATCCAGGTCAAGATGGGCAGGAGCTGGCCCGAGGAGACAGGCCAGCTCGTGCAGCTCCTGCCGAGCTGCAGATGGCAGGGACTGAAATTGCACCTCACCAGGAGACCCCAGGGCCTGGGCCCTTGAAATGGCCCCATTCCCCCTGCTCCTGGGACCCCAGCTGCCCCCAGGCCATTGCCCTGACATCCAGACCCTTGACTGAATGTGAAGCGAGTGGCCGGAAGCACTTAGGGGACCAGCTTTAAGAACTGCCCTGATTTCCTTCCTGGAGTGAGGCCCTTCAGCAAGGGCGCCAAGAGGTAGCTATTGTCGCCGCACCTGGGGAACTGGCGGATGACTGTCTGCCAGGGCAGTCTGGAGACCCAGCCGGGGAAACTGACTGTTTACAGCTAGACCCCGCGGGCAAGGGCTGGTCAAGACCAGGCAGACCCAGTCCATGGCACCCCCATTGGATTCCTCTGTTCCCCCACAAGGAGGCGGAGCTCAGCAAGGCTTTGTCAGATGTGTAGACAGGTGACGGGGAGGTAGTGGAGGCCTCTGTGCAGTGGGCACTGGCCATCTGCAGACACCACAAAGCTAAAGCTCCACCATTCAGAGTCTCAGGCGTGACACTCATTCCTGAGCCACTCAGCCTGGCGGAGGGAATGTGGTCACATGCCCAGATCCTGTGGGGTGATGGAGGTGGGTGGCTTTGAAGGAGAAATGGGCTCTGTTTTCGGAGGAGGGGGTTCTGGGCAACAAACCCAGAGAGTCCGTGCGAAATGTACCCAAGACCATGAACTCAGGGCAGGCTTTGGTCTCTCGTCACTCAGTGACTCTGGGTCATAAAACACAGAAGAGATATAACCTCTGTGCTCTCTCTGTCTCTCTTTCTCGTTTTCCAGGGGCCACTGGGTCTGGATGGAAAGCCTGTAAGTGATAACAGGGCAGTTGTAGGTGTCCTGGGGTGGGGCTGCCCCTGGGGTTGGGAATGACCATGGACGCCAGAGGGAGGAGCCACTGAGAATGTGGTTCAACATGGAGAGAAGCCATTTGACTGTCAGAGTTGAGTTCAAATCCAGCCCCACCCCCTACTGACTGCAACCTTGTGGAGGCCTTTTCACCTCCCAAGCCTGAGGCTTCTTTTTTTGTCAAACAGTCATATTACCTCTCTCCATAGGGATGCTGGGAGTGCAAAAAACTGTCAACAACACTGTCCCTGATGTCCAGTCAGCCCTCAAAATGCCTGCCCTCCCAGTAGGCCCTCAGCACATAGCATCCCCTCACTTACAGTCTCAGGAGTTGGATGGCAGACACCACACTGAAGAGTGTTCCACACCTGGGTCAGAGGTGGTCCATGGGCGTCCTTAGCAGAATAAATAAGATACACACAGATAGCATAATTAAATTAATAATTGGATATGGATGGAAGAAAGGAAGGACAGATGGACGGATGAGTGGATGGATGAGTGGGTGGATGGAAGGACAGTCAAGTGAGGTGATGAATCAAACACTGTACAGACAGTTGGATGCAAGCAAGAGTAGATGAGTTTGTGGATGTATACATGCATGATGGTTGGGCAGACAATTGAGTGAAAAATGAATGGATTAACAAATGATTGGAGAGCTGACTGATGCTGGGTGCATTATTGAAGGATGGGAGATAAGAACCCAGTACCTAGATGGATGAGTTGTTGAAAGAGTGAATGGGCGAATCCATTACTAGCTGAAGAGAACATGATTTGGGATGGAGTGATCCATCCCAGGGATCGAGGCCCCTGACCTAGAGTGTGAACGCCCAACTGGCCCCACTGCAGCCTAGCCCCCACCTCAGGGTCTCTGAGCCCCACAGCCAGTGCCTTGTGTGTGACCTGACCTGCTTCCCTAGAAGTCCTGGTGTTAATAACTTGGCAAGACTGAAACAGACATATTTCCTGCAGCCAGAGGGTGATGGCAACCACCGTGGCCTGCCAGGAGCCACCTCCAGCTTCTCATACCTCCAGACCCAGAAGTCAGTGACTCCTCACTGGTGTCTGGGCCCAGCAAGGGCTGAGCGGGGAGAGCTCTGTTCTCTGGGGGGAGTGACTAGCACATTTGCCCCCGTTCAGAGAGGACGCCAGTGACTGCCCCAGTGCCCTGTCTTCCTCATGGTGAGGACTGAGGTGCAGAGCTTCCTTGGGGCCAGCACGGGCAGCTCAAGGCTGATAGGTTCCCATGTCTTTTCACTCAGCCACTCACAGCTCTGCTCAGCCTCACAGGCCTTTCTGCCCTCAGAGCCTCAGGGAAACCAGAAGGGGGTCAGCCTAGTCCTCTTTACTCACCCATGTTCTTTCTCTGTCTCCCTTCTCCAGGGACTTCCAGGCCCCAAAGGGGAAAAGGTAAGTGATGCTGGAGGCTGTCCAGATGTGGTAGGCTGAAAAAGGAGGCCAGAAACCTGCCTTCAAACCCCAGTCCCAGGGTGTGATCTTGGGCAAGGCACATCCCCTCCCGGAGCCTCAGTTTCTTCATCTGTGAAGTGGGGTTAGTGGTGCCTACCTCCTAAAATGGTTACAAGGCTTACATGTGACAAGTTAAAGTACCTGGAGGGTTGAATCTGAGTTCTTCTGGCACCAGAGTGTAACAAAAGTCAAAGCATAGTCTGTCCAAAATGACGGGTTTCCAAAATTATCAAACCTGAAAAGAGGAAGGTACCAGAAAAGCCCAGGGAATTGAACACTGTTGATGGCATTCTTTGTGGGGAGAACACCTCCCAGGAAAACAAATGATAGAGAGCTAGCCCCAGGATATTTGTAGCCCTTTGTGAGAAGGACTTCCCTGGCATTTGGGCACTAAATGTCACAGTCAGACTCCTGGAGGGCTGGGACTCCAGGTGCCTTGTAGGGGAGCAAGAGAGAGGAGAGACCTGTGTGTCCCACAGTGGAGTCAGGAGCCAGAACAGCCCTGGGTGTGGTAGAACCAACAGACACTTCTTAAGCAGGACAGGGCCAGGCTGTGCTGCGCCACCCACAACGCCCACTGCCATATGCCCTGTGTGGGTCAGAATAGCCAGGGTTCCCGTCCACCATCAGGGCTGAGCAAGGCACAGGATCTGGTGTTTGGAGCCTCAGGTGTGCATTCCAGCTCCACTGCAACTGTGTCATCTTTGGCAAGTTACTCCATCTGTAAATTAAAACCAACTTCTCATGCAGAAGACTGCGCAAGGTAACGGACTAAGTGTTCTTTGTAGATGAACAAAGAATAGGCACCAGCTGGTAGGTGGAGTGGTTACCTTCATGCCAGTTCTGGCTAATGCCACTGAGTCGTAGAAATGAGGAAGGCAGGGAGACCTCTCTCTTGAAATCAGAGAGAAATTGTTGTCTTGGCATCTACCGCTACATAGCACACTGCTCCAAAGCTTGGTGACTTCAAGCGGTGAATCAGTTCTCATCCATCATTATCTGGAAGTTCGAGGGTTCTATTCCGCTGTGTCCAGAGGCTGGCAATAGATAGAGGACCGCCTCACTCCAAGCCCCGGCTCTGCTAGCTGTGTGACCTTGGGCAAGTTACTTAGCCTTTCTGTGCCTCAGTTTCCTCAATGGAAATGGAGATAACATAGAGCATGTCTGTTATATTTGTTGGAATTGGAGTGAGACCATGTATGTGAATCACTGAGCACAGAGCAGATCCTCCACACATGTGTAGAAGTAATAGAAGTAGTGGTGATGTATCATCCTGTTTTTTGTTCCTAGGGTGCACCAGGAGACTTTGGCCCCCAGGTAAGAACCAAGCAAGACCCTCCCCTGGCCCCACGTGGTTTGTTTTATATCATAATAAGTGTTTCTTCTGGGTCCCTTTGCTTATCACAGAAAGAAGTGAGTGACAGCCCCCTCCCCACCCGTGATCTATCTTGCTGCCTGTTTTTATTTAAGCAGCCATCGGGTAGAAGCCCGAAGCACCTTGATTTGGCCAAAGCTTCCATTCTCTGCACAGACAAGCAGACATCCTGGTCACCCTTATCACCATAGATAGGCAGAAAGTGGGGCTGGCACCGGGCCCAGACTAGAGACTGATCTTCCTGAGAGCAGCCTGCACCCAGGAAGAGGGAAGGCTGTGGTTGGAGCCAGATGCCCTGAGCCCAGAGTTCAATTCTGTCGCTTACCAGCCGAGTGACATGAAGTGAATCACCTCCTCCTCTGAGACTCAGTTTCTCCCACTGTGAGTGGGGGTGACGTCCTATATCCCAAGCCCCTGAAATGAAGGTTCATGGCAATCAGGAAAGTGGGTACCCAGCTGAGTGGGAACAGTAGATCAGAGTCTCCTCTAGCCCTCCATGCCCCCTGGGCCTGGGTACCCAGAAGTGCCTCCTGCCAAACCAGGGGTCTCCTCAACAGAGTCTGAAGCAGAGCGAGGACTCCCGCTGGATGGGCTCCATGGACTCCACAAAACATGTCTTGGCAATTCATGTGGCTATTGGTGGGGAGCTCAGCCGGAGATGCCCGCTCATGGATCTCTGTGTGGCTCAGGCCTCTCCCAGCCTGGTGGGAGAAGGGCCGTCCCAAGAGCAGCATTCCAAGAGGCGGGAGGCCAGTTAAGAGCCACCTCCAGAAGGGACACAGCATCGTGTCCACAGCATTCTGTTGGTCACAGAAGTCACAGGACCCATCCAAGTCAAGAGGGTGAAGAAATGGACTCCAGCTCTTAAGGGAGGGCGAGGTCCCTTTGCAGAAGAACCCGAGGGATGGGATCAAGCATAGCAGCCCTCTTTGGAGACTGTTAAAAGGTTATTGCTGAACCACGAAAGATGCAGGGGTTCTTGGCCTCTGGAGGAGAAGAATTCAATCGGGGGCCAGTGAAGGGGCTTGATCACTCAGAGCTTTTGTGTAATAAAGTTTTATTAAACTATAAAAGTGATAGAGAAAGCTTCTGACATAGACATCAGAAGGGGGCAGAAAGAGTGCCCCCCTGCTAGCCTTTAGCAGTATGTTATATCCCTATCAGCGAGCTGTTAATTAGAGAAAGGAGGTGTCTCAAAACTCAGAGTGGCACCAGGCCCCTCAGCTACAACATGCATTTTGAGATAATATTGGCACCAGGTGAGTCATCCCAGACCATAAAAGGATTGACATGAATCTTGAAGAATGGGAAGTTTCCAAGTAAATATATAGTTTCATTAACATAGATTAGGAGAACAATGTATGAGTAAAACAGGTTTGTTGAGCCCTTATTGGTTCTGAGTCTTAAGCAGAACCAACTTGAAGAAAGACAGAGTCTAGGGTAAATACATAGTTCATTAACATAGCTGAAGACAAACATATCCATTAGAAAAACACCTCGGTTAGCTCAAGGTTTGAGAAAAGTTAAGTTCAGGTGGAGCCAGGTGTCATCATCGCAACACAAAATTTTAAGAGAAACCTCTTTTTAAATTTGTATAGAGAAGGAAAAAAATCTGACACTTGTTTGTTTCCTCCTGACGCTTAAGAGAAAGATAAAAAATGTCTGACACTTGCAGCCTATTTCCTCCATTTGGAGACCCCTGGCCTTCCTGCCTGTAACCCTCTCACTGTGGACCGTCACTTCCAATGCCCTTCCTCTCTCCAGGCTGGGTTAAGTGGTTTTGCCTCCAGAAATAGCCTGGTGGTTTCCAAATCACTCTCCTGCCTTTCTCATCAAACACCTGTTTGCTGACTAGATGGTCTTCCCGAGGCTCAGTCCGGACTTTATAAGTAGAGACCATCACGTGTACGGTCGCCGCATCCTCAAGGTAGACTGGCCGAGTCTGGGCTGCTGATGTGCACGCTCCCCTCGACTCATCCCGCGTTCCTAGGGGGAGACCTCAGCCATCCGATCCTGGGGGGGAAGGGTGTCCAGCCTCATTCCAAGTACCTCACAAGTTAAACACCCTCTAGAACATGCTCGAGTGTCGACATTCATTTTCTGCCTTGATAAGGAGAGTCCAGATCAATGGTTCCCACCCTGAGCCTTTGAATTGTTTAGCAACTGATCCCTAACACAGGGTAAAATGAGACAGGAATCACCCACCACCACTGCCCCTCTCATTGGGTAACATTTTCAAACTCTGTTGTCTTTTGGCTGGAGTTCTATTCTCTTGGTGAGGACCCTGGCTAAGTCAGACTGGTCAGAAGATCTGTGTGGTGGACATTGAGAACTTCAGTTAATTTTTTAATTGGGAAGACAAGTGAGCTATGTCATATGTGCTCTGGTCTAGAGAGGCAAATTTTCTCATATCGTGGGGTCCACAGATTGAAAAAAACTGTCTAAAAGAGACTCTCGCCTCAGTGGCCAGAAGAGACACTCCCTTTCCTAACTCTGTAACCCTGGGTAAATTATTACATTCTCTGACCCCTGGCTTCCTCATCTGTTAAAAAAGTAGCAGTGCCCTGGCCAGGTGGTCACAGGGTTGGGTGAGACAACCTCACCCCTCGGCGCTGGACACGCAGCAGGGGCCGGATCTACAAAAGCCTTCTTCCTTTCTTGGCAAGAGGTGGGTTGGGAGTTGTTGGCGCTGTGAGCCAGGGATGCCCCATTACTGTGCCCTGAGCCAGTACTGGGCAGGCGCCCCCAAGAGCGGCAGAAAGTGCCAGGGGCTCTGCAGTCTCCTCCTCGCGGGGACCTGCCACAAGGTGAGGGCTCTGGCTGCCTGAGGTCTAACCCGTTACTAACATAGCCGAGAGTCAGAGATTGGGTGCTGCGAGAGAGACATGGTGTGGCCCTTTGTCGCTTTTTTGTTTTTTTAAGATAATTATAGATTCACATGCAGTTGTAATAAATAATACCCCCTGTACCCATCATCCAGCTTCCCTCAATGGTGACATCTTACATTGCTATAGTACAATCCCATGACCAGGAAACTGACATAGATGTAATACACCAACCTTATTCCAATTTCACCCATTTTACTTATTTGTGCATCTGTGTATTTCCATGCAATTTTATCACTCTTGAGATTTGTGCAACCACCACACCAAAAGCCTTCCTGCTCTCCATCCATAGCTGTAATTATCTCCTTTCCAGCCCCCATCCCTAACCCCTGGCAACTGCTGATCGGTGCTCCGTCTCCATAAATTTGCATTCCAAGAGTCTCGCGTAGATGCAGTCATCTAGTAGCCATCTTTAAGGCTGGCTTTTTTCACTCCGCATGAATCTCCTGAGACGCATCCATGCTGTTGCGTGTGTCAGTGCTCTGGTTCTTTTTATTTATTGCTGAGCAGTGTTCCGTGATATGGATGGACCCCAGCTGGTTAACCATTAACCATTGAAGGACATCTGGATTGTTTCTCGTGAGGCGCTATTGTGAATAAAGCTGCTGTGAACGTTCACGTATGGGTTTTTGTGTGGACATGTTTCTAATTTTCAATATTTTCAGTGTTTCTCTGGGACCAATGCCCGAGAGTGTGCCTCTAGCACTTAATAAAGCAGGAGCTGAGCGACCAGGAAGGTCTTTCAGGAGGCAAACAGTCCCCTCCCTTCCAAGAGGAAGGGAGCTGTTTGGGCACATGTGTTTTGTCCCACACCTGATATGTCTCATCTCTCACCTAAACTCCATAGCTGGGCTTCAGGCACTGACAGCTGGAGCAATGATGCATACCGTGGAGGGTACGAGATCCTATTGGCCTCTTATGCAGAGGTGTAGGTCATGTCCCTTTATATACCAAGGGACCTGTCCTGTCCCTTTGTATACCAAGAAGTAGCAAGAGGCCCAGTAACAAGGCCCTTCCCTCCAAGCTGGCCACACGCTGGGAAGGCGAAGGCATCTGGCCGCCCCTATGAGGAGGCCTCTCTCTCTCCTCTCTCTGGAGGCCAGAACTCCCTCTGCCCACCCTCAGAGTCATGCTGGCCCCATCTCTTTCAGGGAGATCCTGGGCAAGATGGAGCTGCTGGGCCTCCAGGGCCCCCAGGACCGCCTGGGGCCCGGGGCCCTCCTGGCGACACTGGGAAAGATGGCCCCAGGGGAGCACCAGGCCCAGTGGTAAGAGCGAGCGTGGAGCTGGACCACACGGGATGTGGTAAACCTCCCAACCCTGATCCCAGAACCAACCCCCACCCTATCCTGTCCCCAGCCCCAGCCCAGACTCCTATTCCAATCACACGTTAATCTAACACAAGCCAGGTCCTTGACCCCAACGTAGGCCTTGATCCCAAGTGAAAGAGAAAGTGTTAGTTGCTCAGTCATGTCAGATTCTTTGTGACCCCATGGACTGTAGCCCTCTAGGCTCCTCTCCTCTGTCCATGGGATTTCCCAGCCAAGAATACTGGAGTGGGTTGCCATTTCCTTCTCCAGGAGATCTTCCCAACCCAGGAATCAAACCCAGGTCTGACCCCAAACTCATTTCCAAATCCAGATCCACACCCCCAGTTCAGACTGTTATCCAAACCCTAACTCACGCCTACAGACTCTGATCCAACTCTTAACCCCACTCTCTAACTGCACATAGATTCTGACCTTGGTTATAATCTCAGTCCCAATCCTGACCCTGAGATCCTGTCTCTGCAGCTCTCTACCAACCTCTTCTCCCTCTCTCTCTCTTTTCTTTCCATCTCTCTCTGTCTTTCTCCCTAGTATGAAGCCACTGTTGTCCTCCCTTAGTCCTAACCCAAACAGCGGGGTCAGACCCCATTGTGCCGCCCCCTTTCCTTCCCCCAGGGGCTCAGGTTGGACCATGCTTCCCCTCCAGTGCAGAGCTGGCACCTCCCCTAGACTGCCTCCAGGGTTCCCTATCAGGGCAACTACTCAACGGGCTCACCGATTCCTTGTCGTGCTGGGCACATAACTCCCTGGGCCTCAGCTTTCTCATCTGTGAGGTGAGGACAATGACACCCACTTTTCAGAGGTTTGGTGAGGACGAAAATGTACTTGCATGAGAGAATGTACTTGCAGCCCCAGCCCAGGGTCTGGCAGGAGATGCAGGCTCAGGCAACTGTGACACCCCCACCCCACGCCACCTCAGTGCTCTTCTCTTATGCCTCCTCAGGGTCCCAAAGGAGAAGCTGGACAAGATGGTGCAACGGTCAGTATCCAGGGCATTTCAGAGGCCTGGACAGGCAGGACCATGGTTCAAGGCCCGGAAGCTCCTCTCCCCTGCACACCCACAGCGGGACTGGGCATGCAGCCCAGCATGCACACCTGGGCTCCTGCCCCCCCCCACCACTGGGGAGCAGATGGGCCAGGACCCCAACCCCAGCAAAATTCTCACAACCCCACACCCCTGGGAGAGAGCCTGCAGTCCACTCATCACGGCTTGGGGTCTAATGCAGATTTCTGTCCAAGATACGAACAGGTGGCTCAGCTGGGTTCCGGAGACAGCTCTGCCACCCTCTGGGACTTGATGTCACCCTTTATAAAACAAGGATGTTAAGGAAGACAACCCAGGTGCAGCCTCTGGGATGATGTCTAACACCCCTTCTTCTCTTGTTCCAGGGCCCAAGTGGACCCCCAGGGCCCAAGGTAAGTGCCTCTCACTCCTGTCTCAGGCCTGGGCATAGGGGACTCCTTCAGCCCACCACTTTCTCCTCCTCCTCCCCCACTGAAGCCAAAGCAGCAGGGTTAGAAGACCAAGTTCTATAACCTTGAACAAGTAACTTCATCTCCTCTCTGGGCCTCAGTTTACTTCTCTGTCAAATGAGGTTATGATAGATTTTTCCTACCTTACCTTCACAGCAGGTTGTGAGGATTGAATAATAAAACCCATTAGCTTATCAGCTGTCTTTTCTTCCTTCCTTGAGCAGCACCTGCCAGGGTGGAAGGCAGGCTATGGTCCTCCTCCAGGAGCCAGGGCCCCTGGACTGGGCAGGAGAGAAAGTGGGGGGGAAGGAGCTATCTTTAGTGAGCATCTTCTGGGAGCTGAGGGCCTTCAATGCATTCCCTCTAATCTCGCAACCACCTTCTGAGACTGGGGGCATCACAGCCCCCATGAGCATTAACTTGCCCAGGATCACTCAGCTTGGGAAGGACCAGGTCAGGGTCAGAGTGGAGTCCAGGACTATCAGCCCCATCACCTGTGTGAATCTCTCCGAGGAGCTCAGGGTCTATGGGCTATGCTGGGTGGAGGTCATCAGAGTCACTTCTACCAGTGGAGGAGGAGCCTGGTGTCCAGGTGGATCTGACCAGGGTGAGCCCAGTGTTTCTGGGAAGAAGATGGGGGCGGCTGTGGAGGGCCTTCTTGGCAGGGATGTGGGAAGTGGCTGGAGATAAAAGCAGGGGCTGGGCACAGTGGGACCAAACCCAAGTCCTCACTGTGGGTGGCTACTCTTACCTATCTCAGAAGTCAGGATCACATTCATTCGTTCATTCATTCATTCACTCATTCTTAGAGAAATACATCAAACACATAGAATTACTCAGGCACATCATTCGTTCCCACATCAAATTGGTTCTCAAAGTGTGATCCCTGGACCAGCAGTATCATCATCATCATTGGGCCTCATTAGACCCGCGTGTTTGGGGCCCAAAGGCACTGAGTCAGAGACACTAGACGTGGGCATGCTCTGTTCAAGCAGCCCTCAGGTGCTAACGTGCACTCGGGTTTGGGAACCACTGACCCTGATTGATATTCCCCCATTGTTTCCCATGGACGGGCCTCCTCCTCCTCATACTGTTCTCAGCAAAGCTGTGCCCTCCTCCGAAGGGCCATCCCCAGCCATCTACTGAAGCCCACACTCCCCCTGAGTCCCTCTCTATCCCGCCATTCCTTTATATTCTCTTCCTGGCACATCCACTACCCAACATGAGGCTATGAATTTATCTGGATATTTCCTGGCCCTTGGTCTCCTCTGACCCATTGAGCAGGAATATTGTCTGCCTGGCCTGCAGAGGGTGCTCAGAGATGTTTGTTGACGGAGGGAATGAATTACCTCTCCTTCAGCCAATCCATTCCTTTTGCACACACCTACTCAGCTTGTGGGGACAGGGGACAGAAGCAGGTCTTACCCCACCCCTGCCCTCGAGGGACAAGGAGGGGAGGGAGCACTGCCCTGCTGACCCAGTGTGATCAGTGCCACTACCAGGAGTGGACTGGTGTGCTAGGAAGTGCAGAGCGGGGATGGCCAGCTGACTGCCAGAGGACCCAGCCAATGCATCCAAGTCTGAAGGCTGCAACCTCCACTGTTCTCTCTTCAGGGGGATGACGGGATACCAGGCCAACCAGGGCTCTCCGGACCCCCAGGGCCCAAGGTAGGTACACATCCCTCCTCCAGTGGTCCCCCTGCCTCCCATCTCCCCAGTTCCCACCTGCCTGGTGAAGCGCCTACCCAACCCTTTTACATCACAGGCACGTGGGCTGATGACTAGGGCAGGCCAGAGGGAGGCCAGCAGGAAGGCCAGGGTCCCACTCACCAACAGGCCTGGCAAATCATCCAGACCACTGGCCTCCCCTTATGCCCTCAAGTCCTCTGGCTCCCATCTCAAGTGGCCCCACTCTGCCCTTCCCCCGAGCCAGGAACTGGCTGTGTTCCCTGGTCCCTCATCCCCTTAAGACAACAGCCAAATCCTGGCCAGGCTTCTTCTAACCTGACTGAGCCCCTGAGCTTCTCCAACCAAACCAGAGGGGGCCTGGGGCCTGAGTCCATGGGGCTGTACTGAATTCACCACCCCCACCCCAGGGCGGGCTCGGGCAGGTTCTCAGGACCTCCTCTGGAAGCCTGCAGAGCCTGGAAGCTCCACAGCAGACGCCTCTGTTGCAGGGCCAGTCAGGGAGCAAGGGGACCTCAGGTAGAGAATGGCACAGACAGAGCCCTGGGGCCCAAGGAGACATCATGTGAGCTGCTCTGGTTCCCGAAGGCCCATCCTGGGGGAGACTGGTTTCACCTCCAATCTACCCTTTTAAGCTGGGAGTCCAGAAGGTCCCTGGCCCAAGGGTCTGGGCCCTGGCAATCAGAGGCTGGCCTGGAGTCAGGTGGTCTCAAGTAGTGACAAGGCCTTCACCGTGTAGCCTTGGGCCCCTGGGCCTCAGTGGCCCATCTTGTCTACACAACAAGGGGTCAGAGGAGGGTCCCACAGTTCCTCCCTCAACTTGGGAGATGCCAGTCACAGCCATTCAGCCCTGTGCTCTTTGGGGAAGAGGGGACTGGAGGGGGCAGGGGAACTTTTAGCTTCAGCCATACACACCTGGCTGCAGCCACGTGTCTCCACAGGGGGAGCCCGGCCACCCAGGCACTGATGGAGCCGCGGGGCAGCGGGTAAGCAGTCCCCCACCCCAGCCACACCAGTGAGATCCAGGGACCTGATTCCTTCCGAAGTCCCCGTCCCCAGATACCCCAGAGGAGCACTGGTGCTCCAAGAACTTGGAGTCTTTTTTTTTTTAATACTAATATTTCATTAGTGGATTGGGTTGGTTTTTTTTTTTTTTTTTTTTTTTTTTGCTGTTTAATCCTTAATACATGCTTTGGGTAAAATGTTCAGTTGTGGATGTGAAAAGAAGAGTCCCATCCTCCTCCCTCTTCTCCTCCTCCCCAGGCAAGTGTCTGCCCTCCTAGACTCTTTTCCTTGGCACATTCAACATAGACTTCAATATGTCATGGATGGCGTTATCCTACATGACGTATGGGGGCCTTGCCTTTCCCCCACCCCACTTCACAGTTCACCTCTGTCGCTGGAGCACAGCCACCACAACTGGTCCCAGATCTTTCGTGATGAGCCCCTATCAGCACACCTTGTTCTTGGCCCTGTGATCTCGAGCAATCACATCCCCCTCATGCTCCCACAGGCTGCCTCCCTCCTCCAAGACAAAGGTCTAAGCTGGCAGCCTGGTGGTGCAGATGGCCGGGGAGTTGGGTTAAACACTGAGGGTGGCAGTTCAGTGTACACCTTACGGTTCCATACAGGCCATGACTATGGAGGCAGCTGGCAAATGAGGCCCTGGCCAGGTCTCTTCTCTGGTGCAGCCGGCCTCAAGCCTGACCAGAGTGCTCACGTCCCCTGCTGCTCTAGCAGAGAAGAGTCCAGGGGCGAGGGGAGGTTCAGAGGGGAAAGGTGAGGCCGACAGCAGGGCACACGTCTGTGCCTGTGTCGACAAGTGCGTGTGCAGACACATACGTGTGGACATGCGCGTGGGTGGGTGTGGACTCAGAACTGGGAGTGAATGGGAGTGTCAGCGCCTAATGCGTGCAGCCTCCCCCCGAGGTTAAGAAACTGAGGTACGAGGGCAGCCTCCAGCTGCAGGTCTGTAGTTGGCCTGCACGGTGTTTGGGAGGGTTTGGGTGTTTTTGTTTGCCAACATTTAAAAATCTGAAGCACTTCACATCAAAGTCAGGCTCTCCGTTTTCTCTCAAGGACGAGCCTCAGTGGGCTTCGGTTCTCACGCAAAGGCAAATCACAGCCACCTCCAGACGTGGTGGAGGTGTGCTCCTCAGCCGGCCCCAGGCCTCCCCTCTCCCTCATGTAACCCCCTGCCTGGCCTGCAGAATGCTCACTCAGTGAGCCAGGGTGCCAGTTCCTGAGAGAATTCGAGAAGACACCATGCTGGGGGCTGCCCAGGGTCTAGCTGAGACCTGGCCCACAGTTCACAGGCCTGTATGCAGCCCCAGTTACTAGGTTCTCGGGGCAAAACAAAAATGCCCACCATGCTCTTCCCTGAAATTCTTCCTCTTCTTCCTGCCTCAGGGTCCCCCAGGCCTCAAGGGTGAACAAGGAGACACAGTGGTAATTGACTACGATGGCAGGATCTTGGACGCACTTAAGGTAGCGTTCCTGGTGGACCCCTAGCATTTCTTTCCTGGGGGAATATCCACTCACTTTGCACACTTTTTTACACAAGGGACCAGGGGTAGCTTAACACAGAGACTTAACACATATTAGGTAACTTCACCAGGTACCTAATATGGAAATCAGTACTGTGTGGAGTCCCACACAGTGCTGAGAGAGCCACTGTAAATGGGCCCATGTGGCCCTGGGCTCCTCAGAGGCCGAGGCAAAAAAGGGCAGCCCGCCCTTCAGAAGCAAGAGGCAGGGCCTCTCGGGGCCTTTCTAGGAACCAGAGGCTGGAAGGCTGGATCTCCTAACAACCCCTGGGTGAGAAAGAAGAGTGTGGCAAGGCCTGCTCCAGGAGACTCGGGAGTTGTGTGGCCTCAGCCCTGTCCCAGCACTAGGCAAACCCGCGACCCATCACCAGTTGGAGAGAAGGGTAGGGGGCCAGCTGCTCAGAGGTACTGGAGAGAGGAGCTGGGATGGGGGGAGATGGTCCTCAAAGACTGGGGGTCAGCACCGAATCCCACCTGGGCTTCAATTTCAGCTATCTCCCACAGGCCTCAGGGATGCCCAGGCTGATGGTAGTGGTGCCCACCCCAGGCCTGCACGGCGTGGTGTGGTGTGACGTGGCCCAGGGGTGTGCCTGTGCGTGGTTGTGCCAGAGCCGCAAGGAGAAGCCCTAAGAGTGCAGAGAAGGGGGGAGGTGGGTTGTGGATGCCAGGCGGGGAGGATGACTGGATTCGTTGGGCAGACATAGAGGGGTGAAGTCAAAAAACACACTGAGGGGCAGGCTAGCTGGGGAATGGTGCGGAAGGTGGAGTCACTGGAGGCAGAGAGGCCACCGGGAAAGCAGGTGCTGGGCCTGAATCTGGAGGAGGGTGGGTGGAATGCAGGAAGGAGTAAGACCAGGGCATCTCAATGGAGGCACCGACAGGAAGGGGCAGGTTGCAAGTTATGGAAGAACCTTAGCATCCATCAACAGATGAATGGATAAAGATGTGTACACACACACACACACACACTGGAATACTACTCAGCTATTAAAAAAATTGCCATTTGCAGCAGTATGGATGGATTTGGAGAGATTTATGCTAAGTGAAATAAATCAGACAAAGACAAATACTATATGATATCACTTATATGTGAAATCTAAAAAAATACAACAAACTAGTGAATATAACAACAACAAAAAAAATAAGCAGATGCACAGATATGGAGAACAAACTAGTGAGGACCAGTGGGGAGAGGGAAGGGGGAAGGGATGATAGAGGGAAGGGATTAAGAGGTACAAACTATTATGTATAAAATAAGCTATGAGGATATGTTGAACAACACAGGGAATATAACCAATATTTTATAATAACTATAAATGAGTATAACCTTGGACAGTGATTTGAAGCACTATATTATAGTGATTATAATATTGTATGTCATATATAATATTGCATATCAACTATACTTCAATTTTTTAAAAGGAGGAGGCGGGTAGGTGAGAGGAGGTGAAGGGAAGAGGCCTGGGGCTTGCCGGACTGGGAGCTGGGTGACAGCAGCCTTTGTGAGGGGGCATGGGGGCGGGTGGGGGCGATGATGGGCAGGTGGCCTGAGGGAAGCCTGGGCAGGGACAGGAGCTCGGGACTGAAGATACGGTCCCCTCCCCGTGAAACCAAGGGATGCCCGGGAGCAGCGCACAGCACCAGAGTTCACAGGAGAGGCAGAGAGCACAGTGCTGGGCCTCTGCTGGGATATGATTTGGGGCTGGCTTTGAGTGCCAGCAGGGGTTGGATTTACATTTGCTTGTAGAGGCAGTGCAGAGCTATCATGGGATTGAGCAGGAGTGTATTGTGATGAAATGTATACTGAGGGCAGAGGGGTAGACACTGTGCTGTCTTACCCGATACCTGGTGCCATCTGCCTGGCCTCCCCCAAGACATAGGCCTGACCTGACTAGGTGGGAAGGGGGCTATATGATCTGCGGCCTCAAGATGGAGAGGTGGGTGGGCAGTGATGGGGAGGCCCCACCTAAACACTGACCCCTTGACTTTCACACACAGGGTCCTCCTGGGCCACAGGGGCCCCCAGGGCCACCAGGGATCCCCGGAGCCAAGGTCAGTGCAGACGTAACTGTGTGGTCCCCCCAGGTCTCTGTCTCCAGGGCCCGCCTCCAGGGTCTCCTCTCTGCCTCTGCCTCTCTCCCAGCACCTTGGCCTGGCCTCTAGGGCTCAGAGGAAGTGGCCCTACTCCTTCCTGCAGGGTACCTTCTTCCTGGCCCTAGCTTCTCCCTGCAATGCCTCATTCACACATATAATCCATAAATGGGCCCCCTGTGATGTTACAAAGTCCTGAGGTTACAGAGCCATTCCTATGGCCTGTGTGTATCGTTCACACCTGCCCACTTGGCTCAGGAGAAGGAGCCCAACTTTAAAATCAGGCAAGATCTGGTCCCGGCCATTATCCCTGGGCTATGTGGCCTGGACCCTCGGCTTCCACCTACTACAGCCATGGCCACACCTGCCCATAGGGACTGAGGAAATGGAGAAGGGGGTGGCTTGTGCCTGGCACTGTGCTAAGCACGCAGTGAGCTTCTTCCTGAAGGTTCAACCTCAGGGACCCAACCCAGGGCCAGTGTGCTGGTCAGAGGAGGCAGGCTGGCCACAAATCCCTGCCACGGGCCGGGGCACCATAACCCCCGCCTTGCTGTCTGTTCCCTTCCAGGGCGAACTCGGATTGCCTGGTGCTCCTGGAATCGATGGAGAAAAGGTCTCTGGGCCTTTCGTTTCCTTGGTGATGCTGTGCCTGATGCTGTGTCGCTGAGTGTGTGCGTGTGTGTGTGTCTGCATGCGTGCGTGCAGAGTTCTAGAAAACAGAACATTTGCTCTGGAGCCTGTGTGCAAATCCCGGTTCTGCCCATGGACCTCAGGCAAGCTACTCACTTTCTGGCAGCCCCGGTTCCTTGGTCCCTCCATTCCTGAAGATGGTAAAAGGGCTGAGGGTTAAATAACGGCACATGGAACACACTCGAGAGTAGTGCCTGGCATATAATAGCAAAGAGTCATCTCACTGTCATTATTAGTATTAGTGTAAGTACACACGCATGTGTATGATAATGCCTAGACAGGACAGTGTCCGTGGGTATCACTTAACATTCGTGGATCTGCCTTTAGCGCTGGGTCCCTGGTGTGTGGCATAGAGTGGACATTATACAGTCAGTTGAATGAAGGACTGCAGCAGCAGCAGCAGCTGGTTGGGTAACTGAGGGATGGTTGTTTGTATATGGGGTTGGGGGCTCTCACCATTGGCTCCTGAGATGTGAGCACAGGGTTGGCCCTGACCCCATATGCACCCCCTCAGTAGCTACCCAGTCCTACTTGCTCTACCCCCTCTGCCCCCTACCCCACCCTGCAGCCCTGCTTGCAGTAAGACAGGCGGGGACTGCCCCTCTGTGTTGCCAGCCAGGCCCCTCTGTTCATCCATCACTTGGTCTGCAGGAGAGGACCCACAAGGAAGAAGGGAGGGTCTGGCCTGGCTTAGAATAAGCTCTGCATGGGGGGAGGGAAAGTGCCTATTGTATCTTGTTCTGTGATTTTCAGGGTCTCAAAGGACAGAAAGGAGACCCAGGAGAAGCTGGACCAGCAGGACCCAAAGGGGAAGCAGGAGAAATGGGCTTGTCAGGCCTCCCGGTAGGTAGCTGGGTAATCCCCACTGCTACTTGCCCGATGTGAGGGTCCCAAGGTGAATGCATGCCCCCCACGGTGGCTGCCAGGGGCTGGGACTCTGCAATCCTAGTCTCAGCCCAGTCTCAGCCCCAGCCCACTGGGCCTTTGAAGAGAACCGCTGGGATGCCCTGACTCGGAGCCCCCAGTTCCTCCCCTGCAGACAGACCTACCACTTACATCGAGAGGCCTCCTTAAGGTGAAATAAGGAGGCCCCGCTTAATGGCAGATGACTAGACGGGGAGCTCTGACAGCCCAAGTTTGCATCCTGCTCCATCTCACTGACTCTGGAACCCAGCACAAGTGACCTAACCTCCCTGGGCCTCAGTTTCCTCAGCTCTAAAATGGGAGCAATACCCTCCCCCTCCCACAAAGGGACACACAGCCAGGGCTGAGAATAGCGACCCACTGTCATCATCATTTTTATCATTGCTTTTGTCACGCGTGGCCAGATGCGAAGAGCTGCCACCACATCACGTCCATTGTCCATCCACGAGGCTCACTCGGCTAGAGAGCTGGTGCCAGGATTTGAACCCCGGGTCTTTGCTCCTAGAGCTCCTGGCTGCCCCACAGGAAGCAACTTATACTGCTGTTAAGGTGCTCTCTGAATGCCCACTGATTTAGGGAAAGCTCCTGAAGATGCACTGCTTGATGGAGGAAGGAAGGGGAGGTGCTGAGCCCAGTGGGTGGCAATTTTGGTGACAGAAAGGGCTCAAGGCCATCCTGTCCTGCAGGGTGCCAACGGCCCCAAGGGAGAGAAGGGAGAGTCGGCATCTGACAAGCTACAGGAGAGCCTGGTAAGGGGGCTGCTGAAGGTCTCTGCTGAGGGCTGGCTGGGGCCCTGAGCCTTGGGTCACAGGGCCACCTGGCCTGACCAAGCTCAGGGCAGTGGGGGAGGGGGAGGGGAGGCCTCAGGCCCATCTTTGGACCCAAGGCCAGCACTGGGCCTCCCACCACAGTGCCTCCTGGGGGCAGTGTGGAGCTCAGGGCCCAGCACCCAGGGAGTGCTCCTCTAATGTCTGATGAGCTCAAGTGTGGGTGAGTGAGGGGTGGTGGGGCAATGGACAACTAATCCACCTCTGACCCTTCCTAGGCCCAGATCATAGCAGAACCAGGGCCCCCAGGCCCTCCTGGTCCCCCAGGCCCCATGGTAAGAAAGTTTGGCTTGAAGCAGCTGGGATGTGGAGAGGGTGGCGGGCTTAGGCCCAGAGGACAACAGGATACCCCAGGGGGGAGGAGACACATCAAGGCAAGCCGAGCAGAGTCCAGGTCTGGGCTTGGGAGGCCAGAGTTCAGGGCCACAGGGCCAGTGAGTGGCCTGGAAGCTTCCGTGGCTGCTGCAAGAGGGCCTGGCTGGGAGGTCTGGACCCAGCCTCATGGCGTTTCTAATCTGGGGCTTTCTCGTCCTCCTCCAGGGCCTTCAGGGGATGCAGGGTCCCAAGGTGAGTTCTGAAACATGGATGAGAGCCCAGCCCCCTGCTTGCTGCAGGCTCACAGCCTGGCTGGTTCCCCCAAATTCTTGCTCATAGGCAAAGTGACGGCCCTACACTCGGCCCCGGACCAGCCCCGCGTCTTCCCATGGCCTGGCCATTCCCAAGCCCCTGCCAGCGTCTTCAGAGCTGGTGCTCCCCAGCCCACACTCAGCCTCTCTGTTCCCTGCCCCCTCCCCTCTTCACCCCTCAAGCGCACATCTGTCTCTCAACTGCCCACAGCCTGGATACAAAGTCCTGGCTTTGGTGTATATTACATAACGTTGTGTCCTCTGCTCTCCAATTAAAACTGTGAGTGTGGTCTGCCCGTGTCCCTCACCCAGGGAGGCCAGCTGGCCTCACTGCATCTCCCTCGTTTACCCTGGGGGAGCCCACATCTCCGTACCCCCAGCTCAGAGGCCAAGCGGGGCCTCAGAGTCATGAAATCCCAGAGCTGAGTGGGGCCGAGCATGTAGCTTGAGCAGATGTGTGGCTTCTGGTTCTGTTTTATTCCGAGGCCTCCCCAGATCATGTTTAGAATAAACAGCTGCTGTCAGGGATGAGGTCCAAGACGGGGACTCAGAAACCCGGTGGCTGCTCAGCCCTGCCACTTCCTGCCTGTGCAAGTGGGCCTGTCCCTGCCCATCTCTGTACCTCTCTTTCCTCATCTGTGAAATGCATGTGACCATAACCCACCATCCAGGATTACTGAAAAAGCCCATGTGTAAGAAAAGATAAAACATGCACACCCACATTCTGATATTTGCACAAGAAGGAAGTCGGGGCTAGGCCTGTCAGAGCCTGGAGTCTGTCCCTCTGCCCTGCACACCTCACCTCCCGGTCAGGCCCCAGGCTTTCCTGTCCTGCCATCTCTCTGGCCCCCTTAACTGGTATTTCCCCTTTGCTTCCAGGGCTTGGATGGAGCAAAGGGAGAGAAGGGCTCGTCGGGTGAGAGAGGACCCAGCGGCCTGCCTGTGAGTGTCATGAGCCTTGATCATCCTTAGCGGGGCTAACTTCTGTAACAATCATGACTCTTGACACATTCCTTTTCCACCCAGGGGCCAGCTGGCCCACCAGGCCTTATTGGGCTGCCAGGAACCAAAGGAGAGAAGGTAACCACCTTCCTTTAATGCCCCCCAACTATGGTATCACTCAGTCCTGGGGGCTCAACCCCTGCGCTTCACTGGTCCCTGGGGCCAGAGTTCAGGTTCTGTGGACAATTCGCAGGACTGTGAATTGTGTTCCCAACACCTCCTTCTCAGCCTCCTCACATCTCCTCTTTGTCTCTTCTCAGGGCAGACCCGGGGAGCCAGGACTAGATGTAAGTAGCTCACCACCCACTGTGGCTGGGTCTCTCCCATGTGTAACTTTTGCCCTCATGCTGCCCATACAGAAACTTGATCTGGATGGCTTGGATGTGTCCCCATTCCCCATGGCTGGGACTACAACTGACTGGTTCCACCCATGTCCACAGTGCCAAATCCAACACATAGCCCAGAGTAGGTGCCTTCTTGATGGATGGATGGGTGGTTGAGTGGATGGTGGATGACGGATAGAGTAGGGAGGATGGGTGGGTGGAGGGATGGGTAGAGGAAGGATGGGTGGATGGTATGTAAATGAGTGATGGATGTAAGCGAATGATGGATGATGGATGGTGGATGGATGGATGATAGCTGGACAGATGACAGATCGAGGATGATCGAGGATGGAGAGTGGATCCATTGGAGTAGGGAGGTAGGAAGAGCAATGAGGAGCATGTTGCAATATCCTGGTGAGAGATGATAAGGCTTCAGCTATGGCAGTACTGCGAGAAGGAGGGGAGGAGAAGTATTAATCCAGTGTTGATTGGATCAAGTATATTTTGGTTGCAAGAGACGGGAAACACAAGTTAAACTGGTTTAAACTAACTCATAACTGAAAAACCCATATGTGTGACGTATAGATCCAGGGCTCAAGTATGTCAACACACCCCAACCTCTATCCTCTCTTGTCTCTTCTTCCTCTTGAATCATTCGAATTTCCACCTGATGATGAGATGGAGCCAAGGACTCCAAACTTGCATCCCTCTAAGTCCAAATCCTGGAGAAAGGCATTTGCCTCACTCTCTACTCTTTGAGAAAAAAATCTCATCAACGGTCATCAGCCCCAGCTGGGCCAATGCTGAAGTGTCACTTGGCCATAAGAATGCGGTTCCCTAACTGGCCAGACCTGCTCATAATGCTCCATCCTGGATCTGGGGGTAGAGTTGGTGAATTGTGAGAAGGGAGAGTGGTTCCCAGGAAAATCAGATAGCTATTTCAAGGGAAATGGTGACCAGATGCAGGTAGGGCTGCAAGGACTCTGGTGCCTACCCTAAACTTTAGGGAGAAAGTGTCACCCTACACTCACCTGTTCTTCCTATTACAGACAGGAAGAGGAAGAACTCTAGGCTGAGTTTCTGACTGGAGGGTTCCATTGATGTTCCAGGAGAAGAAGACACTACTGAATCCAGCTCAGGCTGTGGACCCAGAGAGGCAGTAGTGGTGGAGAAAAGGGACTCTATGCCCCCAATACTGTGGCCACTGTGGTCCAGTGGTTAAGACTGCATACTTCAATCAGGGGGCAGGGGTTTGATCCTGATCCCTGGTCAGGGAACTAAGATCTCACATGCCACATGGTGAGGCCAGAGTAAAAAGTCAACCCACTCCAATGGGCCCAGCTGAAATGGGGAGTCTGCTTGGAAGCCTTTCCTGACCTCACACCTGGACAGAAGAGCCCCTCTTCCTGATACCCCATGGTGTCTGGTTCAGATCTCTATCACTGAGTATTGATCATCATCTTCTGCACCCCACTGCCCGTCATGTTAAGCTCTGTACCTTTGTACCTGCGGGGTTCTAACTTATGGAAGTGACTTAGTGATGACACAGGTCAAATGCCTTTGAAAGAAGAGCTTATTGCTTACAGTTCTCAAGGAAAGGGCATGCCCCACATGGGACCACATGGAGACATAGTAGTTTTGGTTGACAGGCGGAAAGGAGTGGGGGAGAAACTTAGGGCAGGGATTTTACTGGCATTTCTCTAGGGATAGCAAGGCAAAGCAGAGTCAACAGTTTAGGATTGGCTTGTTTGAATAATCCTGGCAGGCTTTGGGCTCTGAGGGTGGTCTCTAGTTGCCTGCTACCTGGCCCTGGGATGATTTGGGGCAGGGAAAATATTGACTTGGTATGTAAGTTAGATGGAGGAGGTTGTTCCAGGATTGGTTGGTTTACATCTGAAAAGCATGCTCCCTGCCTAGCTCTTTGCTATATCTAAGGGTTGGCTACCTCTAGGAGAGGCAGCCTCTCCCCAGCCAGCAAGATTTTGATGATATCAATACATCAGAAGATACAGAAAATAAACAGCATAATAAATATAAGAGTGTGCATGCTAAAGTTGCTTCAATCATGTCTGACTATTTGCGACCCCAGGGACTGTAACCCACCAGGCTTCTCTGTCCATGGGATTCTCTAGGCAAGAATACTGAAATAGGTTGCCATGCCCTTCTCCAGGGGATCTTCCCAATCCAGGGATCGAACCCAGGTCTCTTATGTCTCCTGTATTAGCAGACGGGTTCTTTACCACTAGTGCCGCCTAAGAGGGAACTCATCAAATCTGGTTTTCTGCCCTCAGCAGTCAGCCTAAAGCCCAATTCCTAGTGGATGCTTAGAAATGTTGACTGGGAAGAGGGAGAGATGAACAAATGAATGGATGGGTAGGTCGGTGCATAAGAGTTTCAGCCAAGCGCAGAGAACAGAGAGCACCATCTCTTGGCCTGCTAAAGATGGTGATATAAACTTCCATGGGCTTCCTGTGTCTCAGTCCCCAGCCAAGCCTGGGCTAGTGTCTGCTGCACCTGACTTGACCTAAAACAAAGCTCTTTGCTAGCAGTTCTGCCTGAGGGCTTCCACCCGGAAACAGCAGTGGTGTTCTACTTTGGAGGAAGCCGTGCCAGTGTCCTGAAACCAGGCTTTTCTCTGCATCATCCTCGTACCCAGCATCTGTGTCCCCTAGGAGCCAGGGATGGTCCAGCTTGTACCATGGATATGTGTGGAGGGAAGGGGCAGAGGTGGGTGAGAGAGGTAGAGAGATGAAGAGATAACCAGAGCACACCTCAAACTTCATTGTCAGGTTTAACCTTTAATCTTTTTGACAGGGTTTCCCTGGACCTCGAGGAGAAAAAGGAGACCGGAGTGAGCGTGGAGAGAAGGTGGGGGAGGTGGAGAGAAAGTGAGGGGCAGGAGGAGAGAAGGAGGGAGGCAAGCAAAGAGAAGGAGGGAGCAGGTGGAAAGGAAAGGACATGGAGGCAGGAAGCCAGCAGAGAGAAGGCGGGGGTGGGTGGGGAGAGGAAGGCTGGAGAGGCTGGTCTGTGGGCAGCAGGGCAGGGGGCTGCCGGCCCGAGGCCCATCTCTCTGAGGGACATTGGAGGCGCCCTGGGCCTGGCAGCCGCCATCACACCCCATCTTCCTTCTTGCCCAGGGGGATCGCGGTGTCCCGGGTCGGAAAGGAATGAAAGGCCAGAAGGGCGAGCCGGGACCCCCAGGCCTGGACCAGCCATGTCCTGTGGTACGTGTTGGTGAGACATAGGAGGCCCCAACCCAGGTCTTTGCAGTCCTCGGAGCTCAGCTGCAAGTCCCAGAGGCCCCGTGGGCCCTGCTCTGGGGTGTCCACACTGCTGGGGCTACCCTCTAATCTCTACCATCCCTCTCGCTCTGGTCGTAACCCCTCCATGGGCAAGGCCCAGGGACCCACCCCGTCTAGAAGATGGAAGCCCGGTCAAGGATGGAGTCTGATTGCCACGTCACTGCTCCTCTTTACTCAGCTTCCTTGGACCTAAAGGGAGATGGAACCACCCTTCCCTCTCTGAGGGTCTGTCCTGTCCCAGAGGAGGCTTGTGCTGGTCTGGGTAGCTGCACATTCACCCGTTGCATCTCCTCCGCGTGTTCCAAAGCCCTTTCCCCTCACAGCCTTTCTCCTTTCCTGCTTTTTTACCACAGCTTCTTGTGGCCCCCCAGACCTGATATCTGAGATAACCAAAGTTTAGTCCTCCTCTTCTAGAAGGCAGGGAAGGTTTCCATGTCAAACTCTTCCAGTGGAACTCAGAAAAGACAGGAAAAACAACTGAGTTTCCATATTGAACCTCACCAGTTACTCACATCCCCCCATCTCTGCTGGGGTTGTGGGGAGGGGGGAGGAGCCATGTTGTGTATCCCCTTCCAGAGGGGCAGGGCCAGGGACCCCCAAAGTCCAATCTTCTGACCTCAAATGGGTCATTTAGCCCTCTGTTCCTTAGTCTCCTTATCCATGCAACGGGGGTTCTAATCCCTACCTCCAGATGGCTTGGAGGAGGCAATGGGAAAAAACAGGAAGAGCAGGGGGGAGGCAAGCGCACACTAAAAGGACCAGGGACAGCAGGGGGACAGGGCGGCCCAGGCCCCAAGCCCCAGGCCCTGGGTCAAGACTTCCCTCCAAGTCATTAAGCCTTTGTCTCTGAAACAGGAGAATCTTAAATGCCGAGGCAGGCGAGGGGCGCCAGGTTCCAGGGGCCTGGCCAGGGGCGGTGGAGCCTGCCCTGCGGTACGCAGCCTGGCCTGCTGTGTGCTGTGTGTTCTGCTGTGCTGGGCCTTCTTTGCTGCCTGTGCCCGCGGCCCTGCCCTGCCTTCCTTTCCATTCTGTCCCTCCTCCCCACTTCCCCTTGGGTCCCAGCCTCAGCCCCCAGGGATGCATGAGAGTGCTGGGGCGGGGCGGGGGGTGGTGGGCGTGCTCCCCCGTGTCCATGGTCTGCCTCTGTGCTTCAGAACAGAGTGAAGTCTTGTCCACTATGGCGTCCACCAGGGATGCTAGGCTGACTGACGGGTCAGCCTTGGTCCATCACCAGCTCTCCACCTCCAGGCCACCTGCTTGTGTCTGATGCCTCCAGACTATCCGCACTCCAACCACCCCCACACACACACACACCTCCCCACCCTACCCCAGTGTCCACCCTGACCTCAGCCCATCCTGTCTGCTACTCAGATCCAAACACAGGGACCAGGACAGGCCAAAAGGCAATCCCATTTCCTGGACTGTCCTTCAGATATTCCTGGACACATGTCTGAAAGCTCTCAGGACCACAGGGTGAGCTGCCAGAACCACCATCACAGCTGCCAGACAAAAAGACATACAGGTGCTCAGTGAGGCCAGGGCCAGGCCTGCTTCTGGCCTGGGGATGTCTAGCACGATGCCCTATACTCCGTGGTGTCCTGGTTCCGTCCACAGCTACTCGTGTCCCAGCAAAGTCCATGGGGGCATGCTTAGAAGAAGCACCAAGGGGGGCTATCATGTCCCATGACCTGACTACCCCGGTGGACAGGGCAGGCATTCAGGCCCTGCTTCAGTGGGGTCCAGTGGCCTCAGCTCCTCCCGGGGCAGGAGTGTGTGGAGCACAGGGAGGTGCCGACCAGCCCTGCCTCCTTGTCACTGAAACCTTCTTCCTTTCCAGGGCCCCGATGGACTGCCTGTGCCTGGCTGCTGGCATAAGGTAACTTTCAGGGACGAGTCTCCAGGGCAAGCTAGGAGGAGTGGGGGAGCCAAGGGAACCCTGGGGCTGTGTTCCTGCCGCTCCCTACATCGTGAGGGAACAGCCAGGTCTCCCCGAGTGACCCTAGATTTGACTCTTCCATCGTGTGCCCCAAGGCCCGGGGTTGTGATCCTGGTGGTGAGCAAACCACCCTCTTGGTCATACAGGGCTCACTCAAGCCCTGGCCCAGCCAGGGCAAAGCCATCAGCCCCTGGGACTTTGTCCATACTGTCCCTCCCCCGCCCCAAGAGAGGGTGGAATTCAGGAGGTTGGGATGAGAGGACTGGGGGGCCATACCTCTTCCGGAGGAAATAGGCAGGACAGGGATACCCAGATCAGAGGCAGGGCTTCTGGGGCCCCCCAGTTCCCTCCTCACCTTTAGTCTTTCTCCCTTTTTCTAGTGATCCTGAGCACGCAGTTTACAACCTGTATAGATCCATATGGACATTTTTAATTTTTGTAAAAACAAAACAGTAATATATTGATCTTTTTTCACGGGATGCATCACCGATACCTTTTAACATCGGAGCCTTTTAACATCGGAGAGTGTGCCCAGCCTAGCCCCAGGACAATCAGTGTGTGAAGCTGGCAGGAAAGCGGACAGGCCCCCTGGGGGCGCTGTGTACTTCTGGGGCTCCCTCGGGGCTTGGCTTTCCCAGGAAGGAGATGAGATGAAGGTAAATTGCCTGGCTCAGGAGAGGCTGCAGAGAGGCCAGGTTGGGCTTTCGACCGAAAGCAGAGACTGAGAGCAGAGACTCCGGGTGTTTTGCTGCCCTGCAACAGCCTGCCCTCTGAAGCTCTGGAGACCCGGAGCCATGCCATCCACAAAGGCTCGTGGCATGAATAGCAGACACAACTGATCTTGGCCTCTCTGGCCTCTGCACTCAGCCACAGCCAGCTGCCCACCACTCTGGGCCCCCTTGGGCCCTGGCTTCACCAGGGCAGGACTCCCACCCAACACTCATAGCTGGAGCTGTGGGAAGCAACCTAAGCGGGCTGAGCTCCCATCGAGTGTCGCAGGCCTCAGGAACCAGCCTGCCTGCTGTGAGAACAGGTGTCCTCTGGCCAGGAGTGAAGGCCAGGCTCTGTGATCAGCACCACGTGGACCCGGCAGCAGGGAGCCCTGTGATCCTCGAAGGCGGAGGTCCCAGGCTGGAATGTCTACTGTTTCCTGTTTTTCACCGCACCCCCACCACATGAGGGACGTGATGGGATTGCCAGCCTGAGCAGATGGACCGCCAACTCAGAGTCTGGGCCTCGATGACCCCAAGTCTCCCCACCCAGGGGATCTCTGGTCAGCCTGCCAAAAATGGGTCCTCTGAGTGAGCTATGCAAATGAAAAGAGCCTCAGGGCTTCTTCCACGCCTGTCTGAGTAGGCAGCCTGTGCCCTCAGCCGGTGACGCTCTGAGAAGAGGTTCCCCCCCCTCTGACAAGGGGCCCCAGCCACCAGCTCCAGACCGACTAGTTGCCTCCCCTCTCTGTGTAGATGGATGTTGTTGTATGTAATAAATCACAAATGTGTGTCTGGGTATGTCTGTCCTTGCAGACTGCCCCTAGGGCCATCCCTAGGTGAGGTTTCAGCTTGGTCATTGCTGTGTGGGGAGGGATAAGAGAACTCTCCCTGGGCCAGAGCCACCTCCAGAAACCAGAATAAGTATTTCAGGCTCAAGGCAAAGATGGGGTTTGGAGTGAGGAAGACACAGACTCAAGGCCCAGCCCTGCTAACATACCAGCTGAGCCCTCTGTCCAGTCACCCATGTCACTGAGCCCCTGTGTGTTCTCTGATCTGATGAGCCATGACTACTGCATAACAAATCACCCCAAAATCTGTTGCCTTAAAATAATGATCCTTGGGAATTCCCTGGTGGTCCAGTGGTGAGGACTTGGCACTTTCACTGCTGAGGCCTGGGTTCAATTCCTGGTTGGGGATCTAAGATCCCGTAAGTCACGTAGCATGGCCAAAAACAAACAAACAAACCAAGAAAAAAAAAAAAGATTCTTTCTATTTCCGTCTTATAGTTCTGGGAGTAATGGGCTCAATTCAGCAGCTGTCACTCAGGCTCTCCCACATCTGGTAGTTGATGTTGGCTGGCCTCTGATGGCCAGCACACCTCTGTGTGTTCTGGGCTTCCTCACCATAAGGCTGTTGGATTCCCAAGGTGAATGTCCCAGGCGGGCCAGATGGAGTCTGTGTCACCTTTTGCAACCAAGCCTCAGAAGTCATACGGTATTACTTCCTGCCAGAATCAGAGGTTCACCCTAATTCAAGGGAAAACTGTCGATGTCATATTTTAAAGAGAAAATGTGGGATAGGAGATCTTGTTTCAGCCATCTTAGAAAATTCTACATCCCAATTGGTCCTTAATCCTGAGAGAGGGGTCCAGCAAGTGTACCCATTTCTCAAGTGGCAAAACCAGGCACATGACGGGGCCTGCCATGATGGTATCCCAGCCTTCTCCCTCCAAGAACTGAGGCCTAAGGAGGCCATGGTATGAGCAGTACCCTCAGGCCCCACCATGTAGCCTCCTAACTAACAAAACAGGTCCAACCACATGCTGGCTGAGGAGAAGGAATAAGTCAAATCTCTGCCCCTGCTTCCCTCAGTTGCTGGGAATAAATGGCAGGCCATGCTGCTCAGCCAGTCGTGTGGGTCACCAGGGAAGTCAGTAACATGAAAACACAGAGGGGCTGTGATGACTGACGGAGACCATTGGACATCCAGGTGTCCTTTGGAGCTCCAGCATCACTGCACACATCTCTGTCAGTCATCCCTCCAGTATTCTTGGGCTTCCCTGGTGGCTCAGACAGTAAAAAAATCTGCCTACAATGAGGGAGACCTGGATTCGATCCCTGAGTTGAGAAGATCCCCTGGAGGAAAGCATGGCAACCCACTCCAGTGTTCTTGCCTGGAGAATCCCATGGACACAGGAGCCTGGCTGGCTACAGTCCATGGGGTCACAAAGAGTTGGACACGACTAAGCGATTAAACACAGTATATCACACCACCCAGGTAACTCACTGGATCCCCTCACCAACCTGTAAAGGGCGTATGTGGTTGGTATCACTATTTCTGCCTTACATGTGGGGAAAGTGGGGTTCCAAGGAGTTAGTCCCCTACCCAGGGATGCACAGTCAGGACGCGGTAGCAGGCTTGGGGCATCAAACCAAGGTTCTTGGATGTCTTCCAGTTTCTTTCCAAAACTGTTTGGCAGAGCATGGAGTCTATGGGGAGCACCATGATGCTGGGTGGGCAGAACCTCATGAGAGTAGAAGCCACATGTTCCCCCTTCCCCACATACCTGGCGGGTGGGGGGGTGGGGGGCCGGAGGTGGGGGGTCTTTCCTGCTCTTTTGGGCAGGACAGGGCCATTCATGGTCCATTGCTGCCCTCTTCTGGCCTTGTGCTGTATATTCTCAGGTTTTGCAAACTTCAAAATGGAGAGGCTGCAGAGTCCTCCAAGAGCTTGGGGTAGGGGCAACAGACTATACAAGAGTGATTGACTTGCTGCGGTCCCAGCAGAGACACAAGGAGCACGCTGCCTTAAAACTGAGGCTTCAGGACTGGGGACCTCATGTTCCCCTGCCAAGAAGGGCAGCTGTGCCTCCAACTACCCCTTCCAAAAGCAAAAGAACACATTTTTGGAGCCCCACTGTGTGCCATAGCATATAAACTAGTCACAAAAATGACTTCCCCCTTTTGCAGATGAAGCTGAGGCCAGAGAGGAGTGGGCTTACCCCAGTCTCCGTCCTCCTGATCCCTAGAATACTACCAGAAATGCATGGTTTGCTTTTGGTTACCACAATGATTGGGGGACACTCCTGGCATTAGTGGGTAGGGCCAGGCACATCAAACATCTGAAATGCAAGGGACAGTCCGGCCCATTGATGAACCATCTCAGTGAGAATGCCAATGCTGCCTGCGTTGAGAAACACATGCCCTAGCTTCAAATCTTAACCCAGCTACTTCCTCTCTTTCCCTGCCCCACTGGCCTCCAATGCCACCTCAAAGGTCGGACATGAGAGAATGGGCACAGGAGTGCTTAGTATGGGGCCAGAGGAAGAAAAGAGTGGGCTTTTCTGAGCAGGAAGAGGGGAGGCTTCCTTGTGTTGTCCTGCCCCTCTTGTAGATACTTTCAGCCCAGGAAATGGCCAGTCCTGGTCTGACTTCCACCCTCCTGATTCTGGACATCCCAGGAGTGGGTGAGATGTGAGCTGGGCCTGATTGTGGCCTTCTCGCCCTCTTCCTCAAAGCTGGAAAAGTTCCTGAGGTAACCTGACTTCTCTGAGCTGTCCTGAGTCACAAGACAGGCTTATGTTTGGGCTCAAGACAGGGCCAAAGACAGGCCCTCACAAGACTCTCAGACTCCCTCTGCCACACAAACACGTACACACTAGCATACTCCTGCCAACCCGCTAAGTCGCTTCAGTCGTGTCTCTGCAACCCCATGGACTGTAGCCCACAGGCTCCTCTATCCATGGGATTCTCCAGGGAAGAATACTGGAGTAGGTTCTCATGCCCTCTTCCAGGGACATCTTCCCAACCCAGGGATCAAACCCACTTCTTTTATGTCTCCTGTATCAGCAGGTGGGTTCTTTACCACTAGCACCACTTGGGAAGCCCACAAGCATACACATTACATATACAAAGCTGGAACTGCATGATGTACAGACATCTATGGGTCTCTCTACCAAAGAAGAGGATCAGATCCATTGAGAAAACCAGTGACCACATTTCACATACAGGGAGGGGGGTTTGGCCCTCAGAAAAAAAGTACACGCCATAAGCAAACTTCCTTGGTTAATCTGGGAGGAATTTTTTTCAAGAATCATACCTAAAGTTTAATTCAGCTTTACATTTAAAAGTAAGAAACTTCATTCTGTGTGTGAATATGAAAAAGTTCTGGAGATGGATGGTGGTCCTGGATGCACCTGAGTGTATGCCGTTAATGCCATTGAACTTGTACACTTAAAAATGTTAAAATGGGGACTTCTCTGGTGGCCGAATGGTTAGAATCTACCTTCCACCACAAGAGATGCGGGTTCGATCCCTGGTGGGGGAACTAAGATCCTGCATGCCACAGGGCAACTAAGCCCTCACGCCTCAACTAGAGAGCCTGTGTGCTGCAACTAAGACCCAACATAGCCAAAAATAAAATATTTTTTAAATGTTAAAATGGTAAATTTTGTTGTGTATATGTTACCACAATAATGAAACTCCAAATATTCTTTAATAAATGCTTTAAGTAGGAATTCCTTGGCAGTCCACTGGTTAGGACTCAGCACTTCACTGCTGGGACCCAAGTTCAAGCTCTGGTTGGGGAAATAAGATCCCACAAGCTGCACAGTTCAGCCAAAAAAAAAAAAAAGCTTTAAGTCTTGGAGAAGAAATGAAGAAATCAGCAATGAGGGGGTGAAGCAGAAGGCTGAGACTTGTGAAGAGGTGACAAGAAGGACAGCAGGAGCCTCCCCTTTCTCCAGCCTGCTCAGGCCACCCAGCTCAGGCTGCAGCCTCCTGCCCTGGTTCTAGGCTTCACCAGGGCAGAAAGTTCCCGGAGGGGATATCTCTCTGTATCCTGCTTTCCAGTATCTTAGGGGCGTTCTCCTCTCACTCCCTGGAGTTGGGAGTCCAGCCTCCGCTTCACTCTTGCTAAGTGTTTAAGAACAGCCGTTTCCCTGTCTGAGCCTGCGTCTCCTGGCCGTGCATAAGGCTCAAGAGGCCTCCTACCTCTCCTTCCACCTAAACACTGTAAGATTCTCACAGTGGTTCTATAGCTCGGGTTCACCCTGCCTGGATTCCAGCAGGAGCCCCAGAGGTCACACCCAGGACCTCCTCGGCCAGCCCCAGCAAGTGGCCCTGTGCTCTCCTTCTGCCCTTTCTGCTGCTCCTTCACAGGGCTGTTCAGTGGCGCCCTTTCCGCTGCTCCTTCACAGGGCTGTTCAGCGGCGCCCTTTCCGCTGCTCCTGGACTTCGCCTGCCTTGAGACCCGAACCAGGCCGGGTGCCTGTCACACGTTCCCAGGGCAAGCTTACGGCGCATCCCATTTTATGCTCGGGGAGGGAAGGCAACTCAAGGACTGAGCCTGAGGCCCCAGGTGAGGCCTCTCGAAGCGCAGAGCCCCCTCGGGTGCAGGCGCAGCGGCGGGATCACCAAGGTACACTTCCCGAGGAAGGAAACCACAGCGGTCGGGAGGGCGAGGTCAGTGATTTGGTGATTTGTCCGGAAACCAAAGCTGGGGCAGCACTAGGCAAGGCGAGCACAAACCCGGCTTCCGCTCGGCACTGTCTATGGAACTTCGCTGGGGTGAGGAGCCCACCAGACTCTAGCCTAATTAATTAAGGAACAAACGCCTAATAGACCGCCTGGGGGCGGGTCCGTGGGGCAAACCGAAGCCCTGAGTCGCGCTTTACAATGGGCGGGGCCTCTGCTGGGCGTGGCTTTGGGCGGAGCCCGGACGCTCCGCCCCGAGTCCCCCAGCGACTGCTCGCGAGCGCTATGGCGGCGGATCAGCGTGGGAAGGCCGCGACTCTGGCCCTGAGGCGGCGGCTGCTCAGGTACAGAGACAGCGACGTGGGGGCGGCGCGTACGATGTACGCACGTCCGGCGCGGAGCCTGCAGGGCTCCCCTCCGCCCGGCCTCGTCCGGCTCCCGAGCCTACGGCCCCTGAGACCCTGCGGCGTTCAGCCTGTGGCAGGCGGTCGCTTCCTGCGCCTCCCCCGCAGCGTCTTATCCACCCCCGCAGCTGCAGCCGGGCGCCTGGGAAGACCTCGCCCAGTGGTGGCCCGCTCTCCGGACCTGGGGCCGGCCAGACAGTGACCCAGGAAGGGACTGAAAGTCCAGACGAAAGGTGGGGGTGGGGGCAGTCGGCTCACAGGCAGCCTTAGAGAAAGTCTACCCTTGACCTGTGTCTGAGGGGCTCTTGGTGGGACGTGGAGTGTGAGGCAGCCTTGGGCTAGAGCTTGGGCCTGCAAGCAAGGACCACTAGGGCCGAGAGTCAGCCCTCTTCACACTCCCAGCAAAGAGACACTGCTCTAGGGAGCCCGTGGGTCTGGAGCAGCCCCCTTTTGCCAGGACCCAAGGGACTCTGGGCACATTCATTCAGATATGTATGAAGCCACATAGTCTTCAAATGACTTAAACAATTTAAGTTTTAGCAACTTCTTAACCCATCCTTCACCTTTCCAGCCCCCTGTGGAGTGGGGGAACTGGAGGCAGGGACACAGCACCTTGCCCTTCAAGCTTTTGTCCTTTCCAGAAACTGGGAAGATGTTGGGGGAGGCCTGTGATGGGTGGATTTCTTCCTTCACATCTTCAGACATGGCTGTCCATTTGTTGCCTGTCCCTACAGCAGTTCCTGCAGACTCTTTTTTCCTGAGGATCCTATTAAGATTGTCCGGGGCCAAGGGCAGTACATGTATGATGAACAGGGGGCAGAATACATCGATTGCATCAACAATGTGGCTCACGGTCAGTATCATACTTCAAGATGGGGCAGGAGAGGATGCCAAGACAGAACCTAGTTCAGGGGTAATCTTCAGGTTGCAGAGAGGTGCAGGGAACTCAGGTTCAACTTAGCCAGCATCCATGTGCAGAGGAGGCCCAGTCTTTCTATGGAAACTGTGGAAACATCCAAACACTAGCTGTGCTAAAATGCTTCCCTGGTGGCTCAGATGGTAAAATGTCTGTTTGCAGTGCAGGAGACCCGGGTTCAATCCCTGGGTTGGGAGGACCCCCTGAAAGAGGAAATAGCAACCTACTCCAGTATCCTTGCCTGGGAAATCCCATGGATGGAGGAGCCTGGTGGGCCACAGTCCATGGGGTCACAAAGAGTAAGACATGACTGAGTGACTTAACACCACTAAAGCTGTACTAAACCAGCAGGAGTCAAAGACCTAAGTCTAGCAGTTCAGTTCCACTTGGATCTGATGGTGAGCTCAGAGAACAGCAATCAGCCTAGCCATGATCAGCAACCCAACAGGACCCTGGCCAGGCCCTGGCAGTCACAGCAAGGCTTTAGCCCTGGTAACCATTTCAGGTCCTGGACGAGGAAACTTAAGTAGGAATCCAGTTGACTAGATGAGGCCACCAGAGCTGATGGAAGGAAAGGGAGTCCAGTGACGCAGTAGGGAAATTGGAAGTTAGTAGAGCTGAAAGCAGGGGCTTTGGTTTCGGGCTTCCTGCGTTCATATCCCTGTCCTCCACTTACTCCCTTTGTGGTCTTGGGCAAGCTTCAGTCTCTGTTCGGTTTGCTCATTTGCAGAATGGACATGATGATCCTAGATACACACTTCCAGACATTTGGAGGGATTGAGTTAATTCATGTAACTTGCTTTGAGTGTGCCTGACACTTGGTGAGCCACCAGTAATCTTCATTCTCTGGTTATAAGCCTTGGCTGTTGGCAATCATTACCTCCAGCCTCCCTAACTGGTAAAGTCAAGCAGACACCCCGATGCCATCTTCATCCCCGAAATCCCACCCCACCCCCATCTTTGTCAAGAAGAAGACCTCAAGAAGCTTCCTTAAGAACATGAGTTTTCTAGATCAGGTTTCTGCCAGAGAACTTTGCCTTCTGCCAGAATCTCAGGGACTCCTTTCTAGGGCTTCCTTTCCAGACTGGCACCTCTGTCTTCAGACTCCCCTCTTTCCTCTGTACCTCTCCCTCCATAACTGCATCTCCTCTAGTTGGGTTTACAGATTGGGGCTGGGGGTGGCCTGGAGGGATTGGCTGAGCAGAGCCAGCCGTATGATAGAGGTGGCCCTCTTGCAGTTGGGCACTGCCACCCTCTCGTGGTCCAAGCAGCACACGAACAGAACCAGTTGCTCAACACCAACAGCCGATACCTGCACGACAACATTGTGGATTACGCACAGAGGCTGTCAAAGACCCTGCCAGAGAAGCTCTGTGTGTTTTATTTCCTGAATTCTGGGTAAGTGCACTATGGTATGGCCAGCCCCCAGCAAAAGGATGAGGCAGCGATTTGCTCACATGGGCAAAGCATAGTGTAACTGACTGAGTTGGGGGAGAGGCAGCCCTCAGTGTGTTGGGCACTCCCAGCTGCAGGCCCTGCTGCTTCTCTGTCAGATCCAGTTTCCTGTTCTCTTTGTAAGGGGTGTCATTACCTCCCTTCTAGGATTGTTGTTGGGGCTTACCAAGGTAATATGTTCCTTTGTCTGCTCTAAGAATATAGGGGCATGGTGCTGGGAGCTACAGCCAAAATTGGCTCCATAAGCTCCATAAGAAACAGAAACATCCAAGGTTCTTCAAAGAAATACAAAATGCCAAAGAGGAGTCTTGGTCTAGAGGAAAAATACAGAGAATAGTGAGGCATAGAAGCAGTTGGGGGGCCTGGCCTCCTCTGAGAGGGTTGGGGAAGACCTCCCTGAAGAAGTGATGTTAGGCTAAGCGTTGACTGGGGGCTAGATGGATGATGAGGAAGAAAGGTTGCTGCCAGCTCCTTTTGCAGTATTCTTGTCAAGGTTGGTTACCACACATAACAGCCTGTGCAAAGGTCCTGTGGCAGGACAAGTATTTGCACCCCAGCACAGTTGAACTGAAAGGCAGCCATTGAGGGAGGGCAGAGGGTGGGAGGAGACACTGGGGAGGGAGGCAGGGCCCATCACTCAGGGTTTCTTTAGTCAAGTAAGGTACTTGTTTATCCTAAGAGCATTGGGAAGCCATCAGAGGGCTTTAATCAGGTAAGTGATGTCATCAGGGCTGGAGGAGAGCAAGAATGGACACCATTAGGCACCAGTTTAGTGACTGAGTGACAGAAGATGCTACGCTGGGAGTAGCGGTGGCAGCCGAAATGGCAGGTGAAGGCATGTACACAGAACCTACCCAGTGTGCCCTGGAGAGAAGAGTACAGAGAATAATGAGGCATAGGAGTGGGGAGACCTGGTCTCTTTGCTGCCCTTGTCTTCCTATGTCTCAGTAATATTGATAGTTACCACTCTCTGGAAATGCTTTCTGGTCTTGCTTCCAGAACATTTCACGCTTCTGGTTTTCTGCCAACTTCTGGCCACTTCTCTGTCTCCTTTGCCGATTCCTCCCCTTCCATTCCTCAGGACTGGTCTTCTCTGAGCCCCTCTCCCTTCCTGACCTCATCCATTCCCGTGTATTATATATTGTCCACATGCTGCTGACTCCCACATTTGTATCTTAGACCCAGATGTCCCCATGTGTTTCTGCCTCAAGGTTCTAACCACCCACCGTGTCTAACATCACCTGTCCAAAAGAAACAAGAGTTAATCGATTTCACTAACACCTGTCATGGGACCGTGGCATTGGCTCTTCCTGACATTCTCAGGCAGCCTCCCCAGACCTTCCCAAGAAGACCGGCTGTCCCTCACCACCACCACCACCCTCTCTCTCCTGGCAAATGACAGTGGCATGTGCACCTCTGCTCAAGTTAGAAACGCGCCCTCCTTCCAGTCCTGCATTAAGCCTATCACATCTGTCTCCATGTTGTCTCCTAACTCCATCCGTCTCTCTCCATCTACATGGCCACCACCTGCTCTCATCTTTGTGTCCTTCTAGTTCTCCTCACTTGCACCTTAATTGCTTTCTACTCCATTAGATACACAGAGAGGCTTCCTCCTCATATGGGCGCTGAATCATGTCCCTTCTCTGATTAAAACTTTACAGTGGCTTCCTCTGGCACTGAGAAGAAAATCCAGGCCCCTTCTGCAGCCCTACCTGTCTTCCCCACTTCCTCACTCAGGTTTCTCCTGGCCTTCTTTGTCGTCTTGTGGTTTCCTGAGCTCTTTTCCTTCACAAGGTCTTTGTGTGCTGCTCACTCTGCATAGGAACTTTACCCTCAAGACTCTACAGGTATGGCCTTAGTCAGCTCTGGCTGCCATAGTAAAAACACTGCGTACAAGGTGGCTTAAACAAATGTATTGTCTCATAGTTCTGGAAGTCATAATCCAAGATCAAGGTGCTGGCAGGTTTGGTTTCTTTGAGGCCTCTCACCTTGATTTCAGCTGGCAACCTTCTCACTGTCTTCACATGGCCTTTTTCCAATCATGCACAATCTTTGATGTCTCTCTGTATGTCCAAATGTCTTCTTACAAAGACACCAGTCATATTGGTTTAGGGCCACACAGATGGCCTCATATTAAGTTAATCGCCTCTTGAAAGGCCCTGTCTCCAAATACAATCACTTTCTGAGATATTAGGAGTTAGGGCTTCAACACATGAATTTTGGGGGACATGATTCAAGCCCCTAACACCCCTTATCAAAGGTAGAGCCCCTTCTAGTTCTTGACACCCTGAGTCCATTGTAGCACTTACCAAGTGATCATTCTGTCTTCGTTTTTGGGCTTTTGTGACACATACTAGAACGTAAGTTCCAAGAGGGCCAGGGCCTGCCTGTCTTACTTAATATTTTTGCCCCCAGCTCCTAGCACATTGAAGGCATTGATATATATTTATTGAATGAATAAGTGAATGACTAATGAATGGTGTCCTAAGAATCTTCTTGCTGCTAGAAGGGTTCCTCCTTTCCCCTCCAGGTTTCTCTGTAGGAAGCAGTTATCCAGGAGGGAAAGCCCTGGACAGCTGTTCAAGAAGTACCCGCCTTTTCTGTCATAGGTCAGAAGCCAATGACCTGGCCCTGAGGCTGGCACGCCAGTACACGGGACACTGGGATGTGGTGGTATTAGATCAGTAAGTGCCATTTCCAGGAGCGTGGGCCTGCCACTTTTTGGGAATCAGTGAGGCTCTGACTTTAGGTGCCTTGGGCAGGAAAGATGAGAGGCCTGGGCCTGGAGAGGATCATGAGGACCTGGCCACAAAGACAGTCCCCATGCGGATACCCAGTGTCTTTTCCCCCCGGCATCTCTTCCATAATGGCAGCTTCTGGGGAGCAGAGAATGCTTTATAAGGTGATGAGAGCTGGTCCCACATTTTAGGTATTAAAACTGTAACTCCCAATGTATTGATTATCTGCTATGTGCAGGACCCAGGCCCAGGGTTAGAGCATTATCACATTTAAAATCACAACCACAAAAGAGAAAGAGCACCTCGCCCCAAAAAAAATAAAAAATAAAAAAAAGAGCACCTTGCCCCAACTTTACAGAGGAGAGAACTGAACCCAAAGATTTTAACAGTTAGCTACTGTTACATAGCTAAATAGTGGCCTTGCAGGAAGGCTTGCTGACTCCAAGACCTGTGTTCATTCCTGGCCCCAGGACTTGGGGGCTGTGTCAGAAAGCTTGGTCTTGCCTGACTGTTTCCTGAGATGGATGGACAGTTGTCAAGGCCAGGCCAGGAAGTACGAGCCTAAGTCCTCTCTCCTTTCTCCTCCCCAGTGCTTATCACGGTCATCTGAGCTCCCTGATCGACATCAGCCCCTACAAGTTCCGGGACCTGGATGGCCAGAAGGAGTGGGTCCACGTGGTATGCACTGCTCAAGTGGGCGACAGGTCGGTGCTTGCGCTCCAGCCTGGATGACGTGGCGCTGTCACTCCCCACAGGCACCTCTTCCAGATACCTACCGGGGCCCCTACCGGGAAGACCACCCCAATCCAGCTGTGGCCTACGCCAGTGAGGTGAAACGTGTGGTCAGCAGCGCACAGGAGAAGGGCAGGAAGGTAACCACATCCATGCAGGTCTGGTCCAGCAAGCCCCAAATGTTGCTTGCCCTGGACTGGATCTTAGGAACCCTGAGAGAAATTGGAACCAGGGCCTGCCCTTTGGGAATCTAGGAGGGGGGTTAATTGTTCAACTGAGAGTTTAGGTAGAGATATATCCTAGACATTACTGGGGTCCAGGGGTCCAGGCTGGACTGGTGTGGGTGTGAAGGTGGGCCTGTCAGGGGAGAAGCGGGTACTGACTAATTTTAGTAACAGAAGGTAAGTAGGCATTAGCCACTCAGGCAGGGTAGGAGGTACACAAGGAAAGACATCTTCAACAGACCAGTGGCCTGTGCAGAAACCATGTGAGTGCAGGGTCAGGCTGTGCAGGCAGAAGATAAACCTAGAGAGGCAGGTGGGACCATAGGTCAGAGGACTGCAGGTGCCCTTCTAGCTGAGGGCTAGAGGCTATGAGGTACCTTTACAGAGTTTTAAGAGAGAAGGTAATGGGACCAGGGGATGGGACCAGACACTATTCAAGGGTGTCAGTCTGACATGGTGCCCTGCAAAGGCCCTGTTGGCCTGAGCAGTGGGGAGACAAGAGATTGTCTTACCCTGGAAGAGCAGCAGCCACAGCAACAGTAGAAGGGAGGCAGCTAGCAACTGGTGTGAAGGCTCTCTAGAAGACTTGCTGAAAGAGTGGCAACTGAACACAGATTATACAGAAAAGACAGGCCAAAAAGGTTGGCAGAATCAGAGCTGGGAAGCTTGGCTTATGCATTTCAGATGCTCTGCACCTCCTTCTGTTAAATCAAAAAAGAGATTGCTCTGAAGGTTAGCATGGGTGGGTGGCCAGTTTCCCACCCCACTGGTCCTTTCTTTATCCCAGCAGTAGTCTCTGAAACGGCTCCAAGGCAGAGCAGAGTTTGGAAGTCGTTGTCATAAGCAAAAGGGTCGGTGATGGGTTTTAAATAGGACATTGAGGAGCTCAGTGTCTGGGTTGAGGCTTTACCCTGGTGGCCAGTGAAGGATGGACTGGAAGAGATGTCCAGTTAGAAAGCAGCTGCAGGAGGGCAAGGTAGAAACTAGCAGATCTGCCCAGGAGCGGAAAGGAGGGTACAAAGATGTTACAGGGATAAGAGTCAGAGGCTGTGCCATCTGATGGGTGAAGGAGGAGGCTGGATCAAGGATGGGCCCAGATTTCTGTCTTAATTAGGAGGAATGGGATTCACCATATGGGGGGAGGGAAGGAACAGGTTTATGGGGGAGAAGTCAGTAAATTTCACCTGGAACACACTAAGTACAGGGGTCTTACCTCCAGGTGGTAAGAATTGATTTGAGGCCTGAAAAATCTACATTGCAGATACTCAAATACGATGTGGACCCCAAAGTGGGGGCATGGTGATAATAGTAACTCATGTTTGGAGCCAGCACTGAGCCAGCATCAGCAGGATGCACCAGCTTGCCACTCAGCCCCACCACAGTGCCATTCCCTTCTCCTCCACAGATTGCAGCATTCTTTGCTGAATCCCTGCCCAGTGTGGGAGGGCAGATCATTCCCCCTGCTGGCTACTTCCCAGAAGTGGCAGGGTGAGTAGGTGGGAGAGGCTGCCTGAGGGTGGGGTCTCCCAGCCTTGCTTCCAAATTCCAACCTCAGCCTGGCCTATTGCCAGAGTTGTCAAAGTCCCTGAAGAAATAGTGGCTCCCAAAAGGCCAGATAACTGCCTCGGGACTCCACCTTATTTTTGGCAACACCAGGATTCAGAGTCCCAGGACATCTCAGCTCCTGGTTTGCTCCCTCTCACCACAGTCTCCCATCAGCCATGTGTCCTCTGCCACAGGCACATCCGCAGGGCCGGAGGGGTCTTTGTTGCAGACGAGATTCAAGTGGGCTTTGGCCGAGTAGGCAAGCACTTCTGGGCCTTCCAGCTGCAGGGGGAAGACTTCGTCCCCGACATTGTCACCATGGGCAAGTCCATAGGCAATGGCCACCCTGTAGCCTGTGTGGCCACAACACAAGCTGTGGCCAGGGCATTTGAAGCCACCGGCGTCGAGTACTTCAACACGGTGAGTAAAACCTCCAGACCAGGAAGCACCATGGTAGCTTCTGTGCACACAAACTCACTGCTGCTCACTAATTTTTTTGTAAATATAATTATTTTTTCATCAATATTAATAGATATAACCCATATAAACAAAACCTTTTCAGCTTCCTCACAAATTTGGGGGCGTATAGAAGGTTCTAAGACCAAAAGTGTGAGAACCACTGCATTATCATTCAATTCTAGTTTTTTCAAATCTTTTTATTAACTTCTGACTTGTTGCCGCTTTTTCTTTTGATACTTTTTCTGTAAAATATTGTGAGGTGATCTGGTATTTGATTGTTCTACATGTCCTTAGGAAATTGTGGGTTCTCTAAGTGTTGTTTGTCAGACTCTCTGAATGTCTTTTGAGTCACACTTGTTAATTATGTTCTTTGAATCATCTATATTCTTGCTGGATTTTTTTTTCTACTTAATCTATTAATAATTAAGGACTGTTTAAATATCACACTATGATGAAAAATGATCAACTTTTTCTCATAATACTATTAATGTTTACTTCAGATATTATGAACCTATTAAGTGTGTGTGTGGGTGTGTATATTTTTAGGGGGTGTCATGCCACTTGGCTTGAGGGATCTTAGTTCCTCTGCCAAGGATTGAACCTGTGCCCTTAGCAGTGAGAGCACAGAGCCCTAACCACTGGACTGCCAGGGAATTCCCAGTATATGTATATTTTTGTTTTTGTATGTTCAGTGGGTTTTGAATCTTTTTCTTGATTGAGTTATAATTGACATTTGTTTCAGATGTACAACATAGTGATTCAGTACTTGTATGAAAGTAGTGAAAGTGTTAGTCACTGATGTCTGACTCTTTGCAACCCCTTGGACTGTAGCCTGCCAGGCTCTTCTGTCCATGGAATTCTCCAGGCAAGAATACTGGATTGGGTAGCCATTCCCTTCTCCAGGGGATCTTCCCGACCCAGGAATCAAACTAGGGTCTCCTGCATTGCAGACAGATTCTTTACCAGCTGAGCTACCAGGGAAGTCCATTGTACAGGCATGACCACTGTCTTAGTTTTCGTTATTATACATTTTCAATCACCCCCCAAAGCATCCCCATACCCATTAGCAGTCACTTCCTGTTGCTTTCTTTCTGCAAGTCCTAGCAATCACTAGCTTACTTTCTGTCTCCGTAGATTTGCCTGTTCTTGACATTTCACATAAGTGGAATCACACAATATGTGCCTTTTTCTGTCTGACTTCTGTCACATAGCACAATATTTTCAAGGTTCATCCATTGTCATAGCATGAGTCAGTTCTTCATTCCTTTTTATGAGTGAATAATGTTTCATTGTATGAGCATATCTTGTTTCGTTTATCTGTTCTTCAGTTAACATTTTAGCTATTTTCCTTCCTTGGTTATTATGAATAATACTTCAGTTGACCATTCAGTGTGAATGTTTTGGCATGGACATACGCTTTCAATTCTTTTGAGCATATACCTATGAATGAAATTGCTGGGTAACATGGCAACTCTAAGTTTAACTTTGCAAGGAATGAAAGACTTTTTCCAAGCGGCTATACCACTTTACATGCAATGTATGAGGGTTCCAATTTTTCTGTATACTCTCCAGCATTTATTTTCTATCTTTTATCATAGCCATACTAGTGAGTGTGAAGTGAGTGTGATTTGCATTTGCCTGATGGCCAGTGGTGTTGAGAATCTTATGTGCTTATTGACCATACACACACACACACACACACACACATATTCCAATGTATATGACATATATATTCCAATATGATGTTGTCTTGTTCAGTTGCTAAGTTGTGTCCAACTCTTTGCGACCCCATGGACTGCAGCATGCCAGGCTCTTCTGTCCTCTACTCTCTCCTAGAGTTTGCTCAGATTCATTTCCATTGAGTTGATGATGCTACCTAACCATCTTATTCTCTGCCACTCACTTTTCCTTTGGCCTACTGTCTTTCCCAGCATCAGGTCTTTCCCAATAAGTAGACTCTTCACATGAAGAGTCTAAAGTATTGGAGCTTAAGTTTCAGCATCAGTCCTTCCAGTGAGTATTCAGGGTTGATTTCCTTTAGGATTGACTGGTTTGATCTCCTTGCAGTCCAGAGGACTCTCAAGAGTCTTCTTCAGCACCACAATTCAGAAGCATCAGTTCCTCAGCACTCAGCCTTCTTTATGGTCCCAACTCTCACATCCATACATGACTGCTAGAAAAACCGTAGCTTTGACTATACAGATCTTTGTCAGCCAAGTGATGTCTCTGGTTTTTAATATGCTGTCTAGGTTTGTCATAGCTTTCCTTCCAAGGAGCAAGTATCTTTTATTTCATGGCTGTGGTCACAGTCTGCAGTGATTTTGGAGCCCAAGAAAATAAATCTGTCGCTGCTTCCACTTTTTCCCTTCTATTTGCCATGAAGTGATGGGACCACATGTCATGATCTTAGTTTTTTAAATGTTGAGTTTCAAGCCAGCTTTTTCACTCTTCTTTTTCACCCTCATCAAGAGGTTGTTTAGTTCCTCTTCACTTTCTCCAATTAGAGTGGTATCATCTTCATATCTGAGGTTGTTGATATTTCCCCTGGCAATCTTGATTCCATCTTGTGATTCATCCAACCCAGCATTTCTCTGATGTACTCTGCATATAAGTTAAATAAACAAGGTGACAATATACAGCCTTGACGTACTCCTTTCCCACTTTTGAACCAGTCTGTTGTTCCATGTGTGGCTTTAATTGTTGCTTCTTGACCTGTATACAGGTTTCTCAGGAGACAAGTCAGGTGCTCTGATATTCCCATTTCTTTTAAGAATTTTCCACAGTTTGTTGTGGGCTACACAGTCAAAGCCTTTAGAATAGACAATGAAGCAGAAGTAGATGTTTTTCTGGAATTCCCTTGCTTTCTCTATGATCCAACAAATACAGGCAGTTTGATCTCTGGTTCTTCTGCCTCTTTGAAACCTAGCTTGTATATCTGGAGGTTCTCGGTTCACATACTGCTGAAGCCTAGCCTTGAAACTTCCCTGGTAGCTCAGGCTGTAAAGCTTTCCACATACTGCTGAAGCCTAGCCTAAAAGATTCTGAGCATAAGTTTGCTAGCATGTGAAATGAGCACAGTTGTTTAGTAATTTGAACGTTCTTTTGTATTGCCTTTCTTTGGGATTAGAATGAAAAGTGACCTTTTCCAGTCCTGTGGCCACTGCTGAGTTTCTCAAATTTGCTGACATATTGAATGCAGCACTTGAACAACTTTGTCTTTTAGGATTTGAAATAGCCCAGCTGGAGTTCTGTCACCTCCACCAGTTTTTCTCATAGTAATACTTCCTAAGGCCCACTTGACTTCACACTCCAAAATGTCCAGCTCTAGGTGAGTGACCACACCATCATGATTATCTGGGCCATTAAGACCTATTTTGTATTTTGTACCTATTACTGTACAAAATAGTAAATTCTTGCCACCTCTTCTTAATCTTGTCTGCTTCTGTTAGATCCTTACTGTTTCTGTCCTTTATAATGCCTGTCCTTGCGTGAATGTTCCCTTGATGTCTCCAGGTTTCTTGAAGTGATCCCTAGTCTTTCCCATTCTATTGTTTTCCTCTGTTTCTTTGCATTGTTCATTTAAGAAGGCCTTCTATTTTTTTTCCTAAGAAGGCCTTCTTATCTCTCCTTGCTATTCTCTTCAACTCTGCATTCAGTTGGGTGTTTCTTTCCCTTTTTCCCTTGCCTTTCACTTCTCTTCTTTCCTCAGCTATGTGTAAAACCTCCTCAGACAACCACTTTGCCTTCTTGCATTTATTTTTCTTGGAATGGTTTTGGTCACTGCCTCCTGTTCAGTGTTACAAACCTCCATCCATAGTTCTTCAGGCAGTTTGTCTACCAGATCTAATCCCTTGAATTTATTCATTACCTCCACTGTATAATCATACGGAATTTTTTTTTTTTAGGTCATACCTGAATGGCCTAGTGGTTTTCCCTACATCCTCCAACTTAAACCTGAATTTTGCAATAAGGAGTTGATGATCTGAGCTACAGTTAGCTTCAGGTCTTGTTTTTGCTGCCTGTATAGAGCTTCTCCATCTTTGGCTGCAAAGAACATAATCAGTCTGATTTCAGAGACTGAGTCATCTCTTGGATTGTTCGAAAAGGGTGTTTCCTATGACCAGCATGTTCTTTTGACAAAACTCTGTTAGCCTTTGCCCAGCTTCATTTTGTACTCCAAGGCCAAACTTGCCTGTTATTCCAGGTATCTCTTGACTTCCTACTTTAGCATTCCAATCTCTTATGATGAAAAGGACATCTTTTTTTGGTGTTAGTGCTAGAAGGTGTTGTAGGTCAACTGGTCAACTTCTTTGGCATCAGTGGTTGGGCACAGACTTGGATTACTGTGATGTTGAATGATTTGCCTTGGAAACAAACCAGGATCATTCTCTTGTTTTTGAATTTACACTCAAGTGCTACATTTCAGACTCTTTGGTTGACTATGAGGGCTACTCCATTTCTTCTAAGGGATTCTTGCCCATAGTAGTAGATATAATGGTCATCTGAATTAAATTTGCCCATTCTCATCCATTTTAGCTCACTGATTCCTAAGATGTCAGCATTCATTCTTCCCATCTCCTTCTTGACCATGTCCAATTTACCTTGATTCATGGACCTAACATTCCAGGTTCCTGTGCAATCATTCTTTATAGCATCAGACTTTACTTTCACCACCAGAAACATCCATGACTGAGTGTCATTTCCACTTTGGCGCAGCTGCTTCATTCCTTCTGGAACTATTAGTAATTAGTAAATTTGTAATTAGTAAAGAGCCCTCTGCTCTTCCCAGTAGCATATTGGACACCTTCCAGCCTGGGGGCCTCATCTTCCAGTGTCATATCTTTTTGCCTTTTCATGCTGTTCATGAGGTTCTCATGACAAGAATACTGGAGTGGGTTGCCATTTCCTCCTCCAGTGGACCACGTTTTGTCAGAACTGTTCACTATGACCTGTCTCTCTTGGGTGGCCTTACAAGGTGTGGGGCCATAGCTTTATTGAGTTACACAAGCCCCTTTGCCATGACAAGGATGTGATTCATGAAGGAGATTCCAATATATGTGACATATATATTTGAAAAAATATATCCTTTGCACATTTTTCAATTGGATTACTTATCTCTTTTTTTTTGGCTGAGTTTAAGAGTTCTTTATGTATCCTAAATACTGGATTCTTATCAAACATAAAATATTTCTCCCTTTGAGTTGTCTTCTTTTGAACCACAAAAGTTTTTAATTTTGATGAAGTCCAGTTTATTTTTTCTGATTGCTTGTACTTTGGAGTCATAGCTAACAAACCATTACCTAATCAAAGATCAAGAGGATTTACACCTATATTTTCCTCTAAGAATTTTCTAGTTTTAGTTCTTATATTTAGGTCTTGGATCCACTTTGAACTAATTTTCAGATGGTATGAGCTGGAGTTACTTGACTTTGCATCCAGTTGTCCCAGTACCTTTTTACTGAAAAGACTATTCTCTGTTATATTTTACCCCATTAAGTGGTCTTAGCACCCTTGTCAGGAGTCAATCAATCATAAATATATGGATTTAATGGTTTCTTTAGGAACTTTCAGTTCTGTTCTGTTGATCTGTATATCTACCCTCTTGCCAGTTGCACACAGTCTAGACTACTATACTTTATAGTATGTTTTAAAATCAAGAACTGTTAGTCCTCCAGTCTTTGTTCTTTTTGAAGATTGTTTTGTCTATTCTGGGTCCCTTGCATTTCATTGTGCATTTTCAGAATCAGCCTGTCAATTTCCACTAAAAAAAGCAGCTTGAAGTTTGATAAGCGATTGCATTGAAGCTGTAGACCAATTTGGAGAGTATTGCCATCTTAGCAGTATTAAGTCTTCTAATCTATAAACATATCTGTCCATTTATGTAGGTCTTTGATTTTTTTTCAGTTATGTTCATAATTTTCTTCATAAAATGATGAAAAAAAATTTTTGGCCGCACTACACAGCATGCAGGATCTTAGTTCCCTGACCTGATATCAAACTCGCACCTCCTGTAGTGGAAGCATGGAGTCTTAACCATTGGATTGCAGGGAACTCCCTGTAAAAGCCTTGAACTACTTTCATTAAATTTACTCCTATTATTTTTCATGGCTTTATAAATGGAATTGTTTTCTTCATCTTACTTTAAGATTCTTCATTTATGGTATATAGAAATATAGATGATTTTTGGATATCAGTCTTATATCATGCAAACTTACTGAATGCATTTATTAGCTCTAATAGTTTTTTACAGATTCTTTAGAATTTTCTATGTACAGAGTCATGTCATCTGTGAATAGAAATAGTTTACTTGTACCTTTCCATTCTGAATGCCTTTAATTTCTTTTTCTTCCCTAATTGCCCTAGAATCTCCAGTATAATGTTGACTAGAAATAGCAAGGGTAGACATCTTGTCTTGTTCCTAATCTTAGGGAAATACATTCAGTCTTTCACCATCAGGTATAATATCAGCTGTGAGTTTTTCATAGAAGCCTTTTATCAGGTTGAAGAAGTTCCTTTTTTTTTTCCTTTTTTCCCTAATTTGTTGAGAGCTTTTATAATGAAAGGCTGGGTTTTTTGTTGTTTTTTTTTTGGCTATATTGGATCTTAGTTGTGATCCACAGGTTTTTCTAGGGCACAGGCTTCTCTATAGTTGTAGAGTGCAGGCTCCAGAGCATACAGGCTTAGTAGTTGTAGCACACATGCTTAGTTGCCCCACAGCATGTGAGATCTTAGTTCCCCAACCAGGAAGCAAACCCATGCTCCCTGCTTTGGAGGGCAAATTCTTAACCCCTGGACCACCAGGGAAATCTGGAAAAACTGTTGTTTTGTCAAATTCTCTTTCTTCATTTATTGTAATGATACATGTGATTTTTTTTGTCCTTCATCCTATTAATATGGTTAATATTTACATTTCTGAGATTAAGCCCACATGATCATGATGTATAATCCTTTTTATATGTTGCCAGATTCAGTTTGTTATTATACTTTTGGAGGATTTTACATCAAGTTCTTAAGAGATATTGATCTATAGTTTTCTTGGGATGTCTTTGTCTGGTTTTGGTATCAGAGTAATACTGGTTTCAAAAAATGAGGCAAGAAGTGGTCATGCCTCGTCTCTCTTCTGGAAGACTTTCTGAAAGATTGGTGGTAATTCTTTAAACATTTTGGTAGAATTCACCAGTGAAACCATCTGGTTCTAGGCTTTGCTTTGTGGGATTTTTTAAATTACTAATTAGTTGCTTTTACTTGCTTCATGTCTTTTCAGATTTTCTATTTCTTCTCAAAGCAGTGTTAATACTTTTTATCTTTCTGGGAATTTGTCTATTTCATTGAAGTTATCTAGCTTGTTGACATATGTTCATATTATTCCCTATACTCCTTTTTACTTGTATAAGATTGGCAGTGATATGTCCTCGTTCATTCCTGATCTTCATAATTTGACTCATTTTTATCTTGGTCAGTCTAACTGATGTCTGTCAATTTTGTTGATTTTCTCAAGGAATCAGTTTTTGGTTTTGTTGATTTTTTTTTCTGTTGTTTTTCTGTATTTCTGTTTATTTCCACTATATAGTCTTTATGATTTCCTTTCTTTTTGCTTTGGGTTTAGTTTGCTCTTCTCTTTTGTACTTTCTTAAAGTGGAAGTGTTCATTTGAGTTTTTTTAAGAAAAGTATTTACAGATACCAAGTTTTCTGTAAGCAGTACTTTTATTGCATCCCATGAGTTTAGGTATGTTGTGCTTTTTTCCTTTATCTCTAAATATTTCCTAATCTTCCTATGACTTCTTTGACCCATTGCTTAAGTTAATTTCTACATATTTTTTAGTTTTTCAGTGTTCTTTGTTTCTAGTTTCATTCTGCTGTGGTGAGAAAAGATGCATTCTAGGATTTCAGACTTTTAAAATATATTAACACTTGTTTTATGGCCTAATATATATAGTCTATCATGGAGAATGTTCCATGTGCACTTGAGAAGAGTATTTATGCTGCTTTTTTGAAGTGGAGTGGTCTATATATATCTGTTAGATCTAATTGGCTTATAGTGTTGTTCAGGCTTATTTCCTGGTTGATCTTCTGTCTAGTTTATTATTGAAAATGAGAGATTGAACTCCAGCTATTTTTGTTGAGTTCTGTATTTCTCCTTTCAGTTCAGTTTTTGTTTTATGTATTTGGGGGCTCTTTTATCATTATAAAATGTTTTTCTATGTTGCTAATAGCAGTTTTAATCTTGCAAGTCTTTTATGTCTGATATTACTATAACCACCCCAACTCTCTTGGTTTCTGTTTGCATGGCATACATTTACTCTCACTTTAAACCTACTTGTGGATTTGAGTTACTGTCTGATGTCCTTACACTGAAGAAATACTGTTAGTATTTCATGTAAAGTAGATCTGCTGCTGACAAACTTTTTCAGTTTTTTGCTTATCTAGAATTATCTTAGTTTCTCCTTTATCTGTTTTGAAATTTTTTTCCCACACCATGAGGCTTGCGGGATGTAGGCTGTTAGTTTCCCTACAGGGATTGAACTCAGGCCCTTGGCAGTGAGAACACAGAACTTCTAACCACGTGAGAACTCCTAACCATGGGACCGCCAGGGAGTTCCCATCTCCTTTATATTTGATGGATACTTTTACTTTATATAGAATTCTGGACTGAATATTTTTCTTTCATCACTTTGAATAGGTCATCCCACTGTCTTCTGGCCTTTAGGGTTTCCAAAGGGCTTCCCTGGTAGCTCGGTAGTAAAGAATCTGCTTGCCAATGCAGGAGACGCAAGTTTGATCCCTGGGTTGAGAAGATCCCCTGGAGAAGGAAATGGCAACCCACTCCAGTATTCTTGCCTGAGAAAGCCCATGGACAGAGGAACCTGGCGGGCTACAGTCCACGGAATCACAAAATTTTGAGTCAGACATGACTTTGTGACTAAAAAACAACGGTGAGGAATCAGCTATTAATCTTGTTGAGGATCTCTTGTACGAGATGAGTTGCTTCTCTCTTGATAATTTCAATATTCTTTTTTTTTTTGAGGTATAATTGACATACATCATATTAGTTTCAGGTGTACCATATTATGATTCAACATTTGTGTATGTTGCAAGATGATAACCACAGTAAGTCTACTTAACATCCCTCACCAAAAAGTTAGTGTTTTTTCCTTGTAATGAGAACTCTTAAGGTCTGTTCTCTTAGCAGCTTTCAAGTATACAGTACAGTATATTACTTATTTGTCTGCCTGTTTGCTTGTTTTGGCCACACCCCGGGCATGTGTGATCTTAGTTCCCCAACCAGGGGAACTGCAGTGAAAGTGCAGTCTTAACCACTAGACTGCCAGGAAAGTCCCCAGTATTGTTAACTATAGTCGCCATGCTGTACGTTACATCCCTATGATTTATGTATTTTATAACCCATTTCACCCATCCTCTTTGTTTTTGTCTTTCAGTAGTTTGGTTATGTTGTGTCCAGGTATGGAATATTCTACTTGGAGTTCATCGAGTTCCTTGGATGTTTAAATAGTTGTTGGGGTTTGGTTTTTTTTTAAGTCAAATTTAGTAAGTTTTTACCATTGTTTCTTCAAATAATCTTTTCGCTCCTTTCTCTCCCTCTCCTTTCCTTCTGGGATTCTCCTTTGCATATGTTAGAATGTTTGTGTCCCACGGGTCTCTGAGGCTCTGTTCATTTTCTTGTCATTCTTTTTTCTGATTTTTAGACCTGACATATCTTCAAGTTTACTGATTCTTTCATCTGCCTGATCATATCTGCTGTTGACCTCTTAGTGAATTTTTCATTTCAGCTACTATGCTTTTCTATTGAGTTTCTTTATAAATTGTTTCTTTATTGATATTCTAAATTTGGCAGGACACTATATTCATGCTTAGCTTTTTAGTTCTTTAGACATGATTTCCTCTAGTGTTTAAGCATATTTTTAACATCTGATTTAAAGTCTTTGTCTAAAAAAAGAAAAAAAGTCTTTGTCTAATGAGGCCATCATTGAGCTTCCTCTAGAACAGTTTCTATTGATTCTACCTGCCCCACCACTACCACTGCCCCATATATGGGCCATGCTTTCATGATTCACAATTTTCTATTGAAAATTAGACACTTAAAATAATATAATGTAGGAAATCATTTTTCCTCCTCATGGTTTGTTGTTGTTTGTATATTGCCTTTTCTGAATTAGTTCTGTAAGTCTGTGTTGTCGTGCATCATCACTATAGTTTCTGCTTGGTTAGATTTGTGATCATCGAATGACTAGACAGACGGAGAAGGCAATGGCACCCCACTCCAGTACTCTTGCCTGGAAAATCACATGGATGGAGGAGCCTGGTAGGCTGCAGTCCATGGGGTCGCTAAGAGTCGGACACAACTGAGCGACTTCACTTTCATTTTTCACTTTCATGCATTGGAGAAGGAAATGGCAACCCACTCCAGTGTTCTTGCCTGGAGAATCCCAGGGACGGTGAAGCCTGGTGGGCTGCTGTCTATGGGGTCGCACAGAGTCGGACACGACTGAAGTGACTTAGCAGCAGCAATGACTAGACAGACATCTCCTTACATTCCTGAAACCAAGAGTTGTGTCAGTCTTTGACAAGGGGCCCTATGTGTGTGTTGGTACATGCCTTCAACACTCAGCCAAGCAGTTGACAACTCTGCCTTAGCCTTTTATTTCCTTCTGTAAACCCTCAAGTTAGCTGGTGGTGAGAGCTTAGAGATTTTCCAGGCTTCCTGAACATACACGTAGTATGGGGTATGAACGTATCCCTACACATCTGCATGGCTTTCTAAATGCCCAGGACTATGGGCATTTAGAAAAAAGCCTGAACATACACGTAGCATGGGGTATGAACATATCCCTGCACATCTGCATGGCTTTTTAAATGCCCAGGACTATGGGCATTTAGGAAAAAGCCCAGGGCTTTTTTCATTTTCCTTCTGTTGTTCCTCTGTGGTGATCTTGTGGAAAAGACCCATCTGTTATGCTAGTTCAGCATGTTGACCAGGCCACAATTCTAAACCAAAGATGCTGTGGGTCTAGTGCTTAAGACTTCACCTTACAATGCTCTCTGGTCAGGGAGCTAAGATATCCCGCATTCTTCTAAGCGAGAAAACCAAAACATAAAACAGAAGCAGTACCGTAACAAATTCAGTAAAGACTTTAAAATTGCCCACATCAAAAAAAAACACCACCACCACTATGAGTGGAACATACCACCTTGTAATGAGTTCACAGTTGGTAATAATATACAATTAGTAACCTCAATTCATCCCCTGTGTCTATTCCACATATAACTTGTTGTGACATTATCAGTAAGCTGCTTCATAGCAGAATCACCTAGGAAGGTGTTTATGATCTCAGGTATGAGATTCTGCATACAAATTTCCAAGGTGGTCTACAGGATACCACTACATACCCATTAGAATGGCTGCAATTAAAAATGCCACAATTCCAAATGTTTTTGAGGATGTGGAGCTACTGGGATTTCATAGACTAATGGTACAAGTGTAATATGGTAACAACCACTTTGGAAAACAGTTTCACATTTTTTATAAAGTTAAATATACATTTATCAAGCAGTCTAGCAGTGCCATTCCTAGGTATTTACCTAAGAGAAATGAAACCATATGTTAACAAAAAGACTTTATTATAAATTCATAACAGTTTTATTCATAAATAGACAGAAATCAAAATAAGCCGAGTCTATCAATAGGAATTTGGATAAACAAATTGTAGTATGTCTGTACAATGGAATACTATACAGCCATAAAATGAACAAACTACCAATACACACATTATGGATAAGTTTTTAAAAACATTGAGCAAAAGCTAAGCACAAAAGTGTTCATATTTTGTGATTCTATTCATATAACATTCCAGAAAAGGCAAAACTGTGGTGAGAAAGCAGGTCAGTGGTTACCTGGGCCAGTAGTGGAGGGACCACAAGGAAGTTTGGGGAATGGTGGAAAGGTTTTGTATCTTCATGGTAGTGGAGTTTCTACAAGTATATACACTTGTCATATGAGTCAGACACAACTGAGCAACTAAGCATAGATTTGTCAAGTCACACTGAACTATATACACTTAAAATATATGCAGTTTATTGTATGTACATGCTAAGTTGCTTCAGCCATGTCCAGCTCTTTGCGACCCTGTGGACTCTAGCCCACCAGGCCCTTCTGTTACGGAATTCTCCAGGCAAGAATACTGGAGTGCGTTGCCAGGCCCTCCTCCAGGGGATCTCCCTAACCCAGGGCTCTCATGTCTCCTGCATTGGCAGGTGGGTCCTTTACCAATAGCACCATCTGGGTATGTATACTATACCTCAGTAAAGGTTTTAAGATACACTTTAAAAAAAAAAAAGGTCTGTAGGAGGTCCCCTAGCCAGATAGGCTAGGTTTGTTTTAAGTCAGACATAACATATTTTTATGTGAAGTCCCTTCTTTTAAGACATTAGTACCTAATTCAAAACCTTTAATTATGTCACACAAGCTGAACAGAATGAACCCTCAGGCTCCATGCGGCTCACAGGCAGCCGGCTTGTGGCCTGCGCCCTAAAATCTGCCTTGAGCTCAGCCAGTAAAGCTGTGAGCTGAAATTACACAGAGTGACTTTTCCTGGGTGTGGCTCTGGCATGTTGCTCTTCATTCTCCTTGAAAGAGGTAAAATGAAGTGGGTCTGGGTCCAGTCCACGAGATGGGACCCGGAAACCTTTTGACAAAAACCAGCTCTTTGGGAATGCCCAGAACACCCTCTGTTCTGATTTTTGCATCTTCCTGGGGATCCTACTGCATCCCTGGCTTTCTTACTGGATCCCTGCTAATGCATCTCCATCGTCCTAGAAAGGCAGGACGATCCATGGGGGCCTCAAGAGAACTCCATATACTGCCCAGAACACTTGAGTCCTTATGGGTTCATACCTGTCCTCATCTGTCTTTGGAATGTGTGTGGCAGTTTTGCTGCCCTTCACGCTCCCTGGGGCATGGCCCACTCTGCTGGGCACCTGAACTGCCCTTTGTCCCCTGGCTCAGTTTGGGGGCAGCCCAGTGTCCTGTGCTGTGGGGCTGGCCGTCCTGGATGTCTTGGAGAAGGAGCAACTGCAGGCTCACGCAGCCTGTGTGGGCAGCTTCCTGATGGAGCTCCTCGGACAGCAGAAAGCCAAACATCCCATTCTTGGGGACGTCAGGTGAGGCTAAGAACAGCAGTCGTTATCTGCCAGGGGCCTGGTATGGTTCCTTCATTCACCTTGTCACCCCCACCTGGGATGGTGGCAACTTTTATCTCCACAGAGAAGGAACTGAAGCACCTGTAGGTGCTGTTGCCCAAGATGGCACCTGGCGGGAGGTGGGGTGGTGAAGCCAGAATCAAACTTTACTCTGTCCACACTGAGGGTTCCTCCCTATCAGTTAGCTCCTGGAACTGTTTCACCACCCTCCGAGGGTTCCTGCAACTCTCAGCCTCCCTGGGAGGTAGAGGTGTGGGCCCTGGTCAGCTTTCTGACAGGGGCTTGGCTGAGACCCAGGCAGAGGGTGAAAGCAAGGACCTTGGTCCCTCAAGCCCTGTCTCCTGAGATGTCACCTTCTGCTCCAGGGGTGTTGGGCTCTTCATTGGTGTGGATCTGATAAAAGATGAGGCCACAAGAATGCCAGCAACCGAAGAGGCTGACTACGTGGTGTCCAGGTATTTTTTCCTTGAAACAAGTTGCCTTTGTAGTGTCTACTGCTCTGACTAGGAAAGAGCTCCCCCCTTGCCTCTCCTTTTTGACCCTTGCCCCCAGACATGCTGGGCCCACAGAGTGCAGGCCATTCCCAGCCTGAGCAGCCACTTCAAACAAGACAACGCCAAGCTGCTGGAGCTCTCAAACCCAGGCAGCCACAACCCTGCGTTTCACAGCCCCAGGCTGCCTGAGAGAAGCAGCTTCTCCAGAGCCATAGCTGGGACTGTGGCAGAACCAGACTCCCTGTTACTAGAGGTTTTCAGGTAGACTCCTGCTCCTCATCTGGGTGGGGAGTGTCTAGAGGACTCGGCATCTCAAGACTCAGAAGCCCTCACTCCCAGCCCTGGTTTGCATGTTCACTTGAGCCCCAGGACCCTTTCCTTGTTTAGTTATCCCCTTTTTTCTTCCATTCTTCACTCCTACCCACTTCCCCCAACCTTGGAAAATCCATCTACTGTTTGATGTGTATTCTTATTCAAGTTGTAAAATGTGCATCCTTCTGTTTTCAATTCATACAAACTGTATGGATGTAAAAATCTCTCCACATGGTTTTGGAGGCTGACCCCTCCTGCATGGCCACCCAGCCCCTGCCTTCTTTCTGCTGGTGAGCACATCCACCAGCTTGCCCATCGATTCTCTCAGGGAGCCTCAGGACTCAGGAATTCAGAATGATCTCTGGGAAGGAAAGAGCCAGCTCTTCAGCCAAGCCTAACTGCCTCCATCTTACAACCACCCCTCTCTGCATCCCACCCCAGCCCAGCCCAGCCCAATGTAGTTTCTCCAGCTGAGTGAGTGAAAGCAGTGCCAGTGTTTCACTGGCAGTCACCCTGCTAGTAGGAGCCAGAGTTGGATTTGAAGTCAGAACCTCATCTTTCAAGCATGGCTGTTGTCAGTGCCAGGAAGACTGGGATGGGATAAGGGAGCCAGAGGCAGGCTGAGGACACTGCTCCTAACAAGACTTACATAAAAGTAATAAATTTAAAAAATGAGCAGGGGTCAGAGAATGTAAATCCAGTCATATCACACCCCTTCTCTGAGAGGCCAAAATACTTTCCTGGGTTAAAAGTATAAATGTGGACTATTAAAAGTTATTACTAGGTACCAGTGATAATGCTGAACAGTAAAGCCATCTTCTAAAAAGAACTGGAAATTAAAACTGAATAGTCCAGTCTGGAGTTAGAAGATAATCTGGGGGCAGGGTAGAGAAGGGGTTGGCAGGAGTTAATGAAGCTCGGCTACATGAATTCACTGCACTCTTCTATTTGTGAATGCTGGACCCTTCCTATAAAAAAAGGTAAAACCATGCATGACAAACCATATATCAAAATGGAAAAAGCAGGGGATCTTGACATCCACATTGTAGTCCCGTGGCCATTCTGTTTGGCTTACAGTGGGCCTCTAGGGATGATGAAGCAAGCCCCCTCCTGCTCTGGGTGGGGGTGGCAGCAGGCTCAGGGCCAGGTACAGGGCACCTCAGATGGGGGTGCTGTGCTTGTCTTTGATGCTGGGCCATAAAGTTGGGTAGGAATCTGGGTGGGTGTTGGCCAGTGCTGTTATTTTGGTGGGAACTGGCTTATGGTGGGTTCTGAGAGCAGCATGGCTGCCAATACCAGGCTGAGAAGTCTGGAAGACCTGTATGACGTGCCCTTGGCCGGTGGGCAGCAGGTCCTGCTGTGTCCTACCTTTACAGGCTTAAGGAAAACTACATTTTGTTGAGCACCGACGGGCCTGGGAGGAATGTCCTAAAGTTTAAGCCCCCGATGTGTTTCAGCTTGGACAACGCACGACACGTGGTAGCAAAGCTAGATGCCATCCTGACAGGTGAGCCTGGAGCCAAGCGGCAGCTGATAATGCTCTAGAATCTAGCCTGGAGTCACAACTTCCCAGTATGCCCAGGGACAGGGGTCTAATAGCTGAACCAGATGTTTTCTGAGCAGTGCAAGGAGTGGGGAGCTGGAGTTGAAGTGGAGGCCTATCCCTGCCTGTGCCCGGGCAGGCACCCCGTGTGGCATGCAGGACAAGGGAAAGCAGGGCTGGACCCATCAGAACCACAGTGAGAGGTTTCCATTATATCTTAGAGCTTCTTAGACCATCATAGCTTCCCTGAGACAGGTGGCAGCAGCTTTGTTTTTCAGCTAAGTGGCTAAAATGAGATATGTGCTCAGGACTGATTCAATGCGAAATCCCTTTCCACATTGCTAATCATTTAGGAAAATAAAGGTCTCCCCTGTAGACTCCCCTACAGCCCAGGGACAACCACCCCACCATCCCTGACCAGATTACTTTACTACTGTACTGCCTGCCCCAGCCAGGTCTCCCTAGTAGAGACATTTGGAGGTGGAACAGGACCTGCTGGGTGAAGGGAATGTATTTTTGAAGGTGGACCATTTTGAGTGGTCCTGTGTTATTTTTCAGACATGGAAGAGAAAGTGAGAAGTTGTGAGACCCTGAGGCTCCACTCCTGAGGCAGCCCTGCTGAGGTGTCTTTCTCTAGGTAAGTGGCCTTGCTTCTTGTTCCCAGAAGACCCAGAACTGGCTTCCTTATCATCCATCAGCAGCTCCTAAGTTTGTTCCAAGTGGTGTACCTTTCCCACAGGTTAATTGCAACACTGGGAGGCTCTGGGTGCCTTGAGCTCCATATCCCTCACCCCTGAAAATCTTGAGTCCTTAAGTTTGCATTTGATAGCTCTTTCCTTCCCCAGCCAGTTCCTCTCTAAGATACAGAATTTTTGCGAGGCTTTATCCAGCTGGCCCCAGACAAGTGCTGCATCTTAAAACCAGCTCTTAGGTCTCAAGTCACTAGACTCGGGGTGCTCCAGCCAAGCCAGCAAATACCACTGCCAGATGGGGCTGTTACAGGACAACCAGGAGGGACACTGTTGCCCAGATCCAGCTGGTCCTTTGTGTATCCCCTCTTGTCTTTAGGTTTCACAACTTTGCTGGGAGAGAATCCCATTTTCAATGGCAAGTCAAGACAGGTGTTCCAGGGTGCTCCAGACTCCAACTGGCCTGGGCCAGCATCCCCACTGAAGGTGGTAACCCTCACTGTACTGTCTTCACCTCTTTGAACAACTGCCTCAAACTTCTGCCACTCCACTTTCTTTAAAGCTACCCAAGTCCTAAGCAGGGCCAAGTCATTAAAGGAAACTAATCGAAGATGTAGACAGTGTGTGGTTATGCCTGACAGGATGCTTTAGGAGGTCGTGGAGGATACTGGAGCTCTGGAGCACCTGCCCCCCCCTTCAGTGTACCCCACACTCACCCAGGCTTGGGGGTTTTTAAATTTTTATTTCAAAAGCTTGGATAGCTTCAATATCCAGGTCGTGGCAAAATCAGGACACGTGTAAAATACCTTACAATACATTAGATTCCCGAAAGGTACCAAAAAGTACAGTAAAATTAACACTTCCATTATAGGAAATGTATGACACAAATAATATAAAACTAAAAGGTGAAAAAAAGGTGACACTGGTTTTCTAAAGTACAATTTACTCTTTACAACCAGGGTCCACAGGTCCAGGCTGCAGAGCGGCAGCAGGAAGCAGACCCTCCAATCTGGTTCTGGGTAACCCGGTAATAAAAATCAGCCCATAATGCCGCTCTGGCCTCTTGAGAAACCACACGCTGCCTAAACAACTAGAGCTCTGGAAATATTAAACAAGAGAGTGATTTCCAGGGGGGAAATTTTAAATAAGATGCACATGGGACAGGCCATAGAAAGTTTTCCAAGTTAAATTTGGTACATAATTGTGTTCACTCGATATCCAAACAAAGCGTGTGTGGTCAGTCAGGCACTCCTGCTGAAGCCTCAGTATGGCTTGTAGTTATTCTGATGGCCACCGCGTCGCTGGCTCTTCCCGTAATTTGTACTACCCTGACCTAGGGACAAGAACAACAATGAAAGTAGCTACAACTTGCTGAACATTTACCCCTGTGCCAGGCGCTTGATATGCATCCTCACCAGAACCAACAACTCTGTTGGTAGGATGTCACCCCACCTTCCTGAAACCCAAAAGCTCAAAATCCACTCAGACAAAAGCCCAGCCTGTCCGACTCCAAAGCCCCTGCTGCCAATGGCCCCTGCACTGTCTTTCCTGCCTCCCGGGGTGGGCGAGTGGATGGGGGCCTCCCTCTCCTACTTACTGTAGTCGTAGCCGGGGCCGTAGCCGTAATAGCCATAGGGCGAGTAGTCGTAGCCGCCATAGCCGGGCCCGTAGCCCTGCTGGTAGCCGTAGCCCTGGTTCCAGTAGCTGCCGTAGCCCTGATTCCAACTCTGACTCTGACCTGTGGGGGGAGCAGGGCACAGGGGCCCATGGACCATTTAGCACACGCAGGAGCTAGGATAGAGGAAATCCTGCCCTTTGGGTGGCGAGGTTACTATGGCAACTCAGAAAAGCCAAGGGGCTGCTGTCCTGGTGTAGAGGGCCTGAGAGACCCAAGCTAGAGCTAAGAAGGCCAGGCCAGAACACTAACTTCACTGGGGCAACCAAGGCAGCTCACTTTCATTCACATCACCCACTGATCACCCCCACCCTTCCTGGCAGCTTGGCCTTAAAAAGGATGGAGTTCAGGCTTTGGAGTCAGAGGGGCCTGGGATGAATGGAGGATAAGCGCCTGGCACAGCATTGCCCTATCCTTCAGCCCGCCCACCCACGGGTGTACCAAGACTCAGGACAGCCACAGAGCTGAGCACACTCCCACCTTGCCCCCTCAAAACTTGTGGAGTGTGATGCAGAGGCCCCCTCTGCCCTGGGGCCCCAGGCCACATGAGAAAGATGGGCTCTTCCAATCCAAGCCAGCAGCATAGCATCAACTCAGGAGCCATCCCGGGTCTCACCCACCCTGCTGCAACGAGCACCAGAGAACCCCCAAGACAAACACAGAAGCTCCATGCAGGCAGGGAAACAGGACCCATCTTCATCTGGGTTCTACTCACCTCCACTTCCGCCACCGCCACCACTGCCTCGGTTCCCTCGATTGCGATTCCCACGGCCCCCAGAGCCATACTGCTGCTGTTGATAAACCTCTTTGGGCTGAGCCACCTTGATTTCACACTAAAAGTCAAGAAAACAGTGGGTCATGCCAATAGGACAAGCCCTAAACAGGGAGTGTACACAAAAGCCTTCAATGACAAACATTAAGGTGGTAGATCTTGTCTATCTGCTCAAGACATGCTGGAGTAGGAAACCATACTTGGACTAGCTCAGAACTTCCAACTAAAACTCAGACCAAGATTCACACTGGCCTTTTTTGCTCAAACCTTTTCCCAGACTGCTTGAAAAACAATGAGACACACCCGCAGGTCTGCTGATGGTCACCCTTGGCCACTCTATACCTTAATAAGTGGGAGGAGAGGGACAGCTGAGCCAGTGCCAGTCCAGTGTAGCAAGATACCACCTTGAGCAAGTCAGAGAAGGCTTCCCAGGTAAGGGAGCCTAGAGAAAGCAGGTTCCTTCCCACCCCCTCCCCACCCCAAGAAGAAATAAAACATTCCACTCAAATACACAATTGAGGTGGCAACCCTGACCTCCATCCTACAGAGGAAAAAAGCCACTGGGGCTCAGGACAGCATTCCTTAAGGCCATCCCGCTGCGCCTTCCTCCTCCAAACACTCATTTACAATTGGGATGGGCCAGGTGTATCTCCCCTGCTAGGACATAAAAGTCAATTTCCTTTTTGCTCAAAACTCTGCCTACTGTGAGTGGAAACGCCAAGGACTTTCCTGTGCTCCTGATTCCAAGTTTATTTTTAAAATAAACTTCAACATTGGTCTCCCATTAAGACCAATTAAAAAACCATTCTATAAGACATCCTCATCCAAGCATAGTCAAAATTTGGCAGGTTACCACCAAGTGATGCAATCTCATGTTTTCTATCCTACTAGGTTAAAGCTGAATACAACCACCTAAATTACACTTATTTCACAACCAACCATCAGCAGTCTGACTAACAGCACCGTAAAACGGGCACTTCATGCCCATTTCACATCATGGCACAGAGAAAAAGGCCTCTTTCCATGTCAGTGTCCACTAGGGTAACAATGGCTCTCACCCAACAGCCCCCTGTGATCCTCTCTTACATAAAATTTAAGGGCCCAATCCCAAGTCCAATCTTTCAAATTCCCAGCCAGGATTGAGACTTCCAGGAGCCCCACCCTACCTGTCCCAGCTTATCTGGCTGCCACTCCTGCTCAGGCAAAGCCTACCACACCCTGCCAGTGGGTCACACCCTCAACTCCCAACTGCCTCAACACTTAAAGCATGAACTACCTACCCTTTCTCTTGTCCAGAGTTCAGGAGAAAGAGTTGCCCCTCACTGCAAAGGACTCTGCTCTTTTGAAGTCAAAACTGGCCTTGGGTTTAAGGTGGCCAGGACCCTGGAAGCTCTTTGGAAAGGATCTTTGGACCAGGGGTTAATTTAGCCAGCGACCAAAGGGGATGGAAATGAAGAGATGTGGTTGTGGCTGGAAACAGATAAGAGAAAAGCTCTGCAACAATGTCCATAGCAGGAGAGACTTCACCACAGAAATCACTAAACAGCAATTTTAGATTCTTCTGAGACCTTAACTGCAGGACTTATACACACTGCATTCTAGGTCCAAAACACCTTGACTTCTAACTTTAGGTCAGGAATTGAAGAGACTACTCAGCACACTACCTATCCCATGGGAGCCTCCCATCCTCCAGTATTCTGCCTCCCTCACATCCTGTCCTACCAGCCTAGGAGCTCTGAAGGACAGAACCACTTGTCCCTATCAGGACAGCAGACACTGCACAGAAACAGTAACGTCCACCCTGGAGAACTCTTGGAGGTAGTTCAACCCGTAGTCCACACCTGCAAAGGCCAGTTCCAGCAGAAGGCTAAGTGCACACACAGCTGGGGGCACCTTACCTTACTTCCACTGATAGTATGGAACTTTTTCTCCAGCACTTTCTTCACAGGTTCTTCTTCTTTAAAGGTGATGAAAACAAAGCCTCGTCTTTTGTTCGACTTTGGATCCATTGGAAGCTCAATGGCTTCAATCTGCAAACATAGGCAAAGCTCTACCTCAGAGCCTATAGGGAACTCATAGGAAAAGGCCCACAAACACCACAGTGGAAAAAAGTTCCAATGAGCCAAGGTGTCAAGAACCAGTAAGAAGGCAACATCACTGCAGCTGGCAGACCATTGTGGGGGCCACACACTCACCTCCCCAAACTCGCCAAAGTACTCCCTTATCTTCTCCTCAGTGGCTTCAGGATTTAGACCCCCTACAAAAATTTTCTTTACTGGGTCTTTCTTCATGGCCATGGCTTTTTTGGGGTCAATGACACGGCCATCCAGCCTGTGCTCCTTCTGGTCTAGAACCTGTTCCAACAGAAGGGAGTTGGGTTCTAACTCAGCAGCATGACCCAAGACAAGGACCTTCTTTCTCTCAGCCATAAGACTCCCAACACAGGCACACAAAATTGCTTCATCTCCTCCAAACTCTACCCCCAACCTGACTTCCCAACCCAATCTCCAAACTTCACCTGGTTTACCTAAACACTTATAAATCTATCCTCAACCCATCCCCAAGTCTTTTGACCATGCCCTGCACCCCTCTTCTTGCCCAGCCAGTCCCAATTTAAGGCAGTAAAGCAACAGAAACTTAAAAGCACAAGCTTAAAGCACTGCTAGGGCTGGAATCCTCACAATCCACCCTTTACTGGCTATCTGATCTCTTCTCCTTAACCTTCTGCTTTTTCGCAAAATGAAGTTAAAGTAACACCTATCTCCTAGCAACTGTGGGCTCTCTTCTAATGTGCTCAGTGAAATGTTTGCTTTAGCAAGGTCCAGAATAGGCACAAGATAATAAATAGTCCACGATAAACCTTCCTTGATCACCCTAGCCCATACTCACTCCTCCACTTAATCTCTACTTTTAATCCCTTGGAAAAGGATAGGATAAATTCTCAACCTCTCTGCTCTTCCCAAACCCATTCGCCAATCATGGTCTGAGAATGGTGTCTTAGAACATACTGAGACTCCCGACTGTGAACTACCCAGCTTACCTTCTCCACACTGGCTGCATCTTTGAAGAGGATAAATCCAAACCCTCTTGACCGGCCAGTGTTGGGATCCATTTTTATTGTACAGTCAACGACCTCTCCAAATTTGGTAAAATAATCTTTTAGATCCTTTTTGCTGGTATCCCAGCTCAGGCCACCAACGAACATTTTTCTGAAAGAGTGGGGTGAAACATACGGCAACAAGCCTTATAACCAAGCTGTGATTTTGGAAGGATAGACCCTGACAAAGCTCTCACCAAAAGGATTATAAATAAAGCCACCATTCGGAACAGGGCTCTACCTCTGGAAAAGGATAACGAGTCTCCCGTACCCCTCCAAACTCAACCTTGACCCTAATAAAGCCTCAGGTGTCTCCGTACCCTAAGTTGGTTGAGGAAAGAAAGCACAACCTGGCCGGGGAGCTAGGACCTGAGGTCTCACAACCGGAAGAAATCTAATTTGTCTTATCAATTATGTATCAAAACACTACGGTCCCTGCCACCTCCTATCACTTCAAGGAACTCGAGGCTTCCGGGGCCGAGTCAGAGTTCAGACCGAGACTCCGCCCTCGGCAGGAGCCGGAGGAGGGAGGCCCGGGTGCGCGCCAACTCCGCCCACGCAGCCTAGGCAGCCCGCGACCCGCCAGGCTCCTGCTCCGAGCTCACTCCCCTTCCGGGCCGCTTGCCGCACGTCCCCGCGCCAGCGGCCCCGGGGCGGCGCCAAAGTCGACCCAACAAACTCTTGCAAACTCCAGCGCGCGCCGTAAGCGGGCGGCACGGAGTTGCCGGTCTGCGGGCCGCGAGCAGGCCCCGGCCGCCCGCCCCTCCCCCCGCCGCGTGGCGCCAACAAAAGGCGGCCCCGGAACAAAGGCGGCGCCCCCATCGGCCCGCAGCAGCACTTACCCCGCGTCCTCCTCATTCTTGCTGGCGTTGATCTGGTCGCCCTCGGCGCCGTTCTGGTTGCCGGCCTGGGGCGCCGCGCTCCCGCCTCCGGCCCCCGCCGCAACGCCGGTACCAGTCCCGGCCGGCGACTCGCCTTCGGGGGCAGCCTCATGTCCGTTCTCGGTGGCTCCCGTCGTCTCCATGGGCTGCTCTTCACCCGCTTCCGACATACTGGGCCGAGGCGCGCGGCTCCTGCAAGAGCAGCCACAGCGCGTCAGGCCGGCGCCAGTCCCGCCCAGGCTCCCGCCCGCGGGCCCAGCCGCTCACCTCGCCGCCGATGACGCCGCGGGGCCCGCTCGTCCCCACCCGCCGAGAAGACACCGCGGGCTCGGCCGCGCTCACGCTCGCGCTGCCGGGCCTCTCCCCTGTCTACCGACGGAACCGCTACGACCTCGCGCTCTCCTATTCCGCCTCCGCAGCCACACGAACCACCGACTCAAAAGCTCGCCCCGGCCGCGCGGTGCCGCCGCCTGACAATGCCGACTCGTGGCGCTCTTTATAATGCCGGAGCCGAGGGCACCTCGCAACAAGGTGCATGCTCATTGGCTTCGCCGGTCTGTCACTCAGCCCCGTGCCGGCTTCCCATTGGCCGCAGCGGCGCGCGCACGGTAGTTCCGGGCGGGCTTTGTCCTCATCTTAGAATCCGCGCGAGCTGGGGCCTTGCGGAGGTTCGCCGGCTCTGTTGGCTTGCCAGCCCTGTCCCGATCGGCCGGCGGTCTGAGCCCAGCACCTCAGAGGCGCAAGACTGACCCTTCGCCTTCTGAGGCCGTAGACCCTGGTCCCCATGCGCCCTAAACCAGCACTGGCAGCCTTGGCCATTCCATTTCCCAAAGAGGAAACTGGACTCCAGGAAGTCTCGGAAACCAAGGTCGCCCGGCTGGAAGTGCAGAACCCGGCCTTCGGAGATTGGGCGCGTAGTGTCCTCCAAGCCCCAAGAAAATGGGACGAGACCCGCTGTCCCCCTTGACCTTGGTGCCGTCAAAGCCACTCGCTCCAGTCCCTTCTGCCGCCTCCCCCCGACGCGAGAAGCGAGGAGGGGGCGGAGTTCGCCGGGTGGCCAATGGTGCTCCACGCGGGAGAAACGGTGGGACTGCGGGGTTCCCCACTCTTAGGTCGCTTGGCACCACCTTGACGATTAGCATCACATTTTTACTTTTGATTACTTAATATCTTCAATTCGTTTATTTTTGCTGAAATTATTTTTTAAAAGAATACACCATTTCCTTAAAATCATGCAGTTTTGGGGAAGGGAAGAATAGTTCTCTTTTTCTAATGTACAAAACCCCTTAATACTTATTTATCTCTTTGACCAAGCTTGAAAGGCCTGTATAGTCATGATTCCTTTTAACCATATGGGTGAGAAATACCAAATGAAGGAGGATTAAAACTTCTGAAGCTTGGGGATTGCAAAATAACAGCAGAACACAAGTAACTGACATCTCCCACTGGAATTCTGTGGCCAGGCCCAGTGTGGTGGGCTGGGCATTCTGTTTTCTCATCTGGTCTCTTAACAACCCTATGGAAGTTGACAACCAGTTTATAAATGAGGAAACAACCCCAGAGCCCTGGTCTCGCTTCCTAAGCCATCCTGCTCAGTCGTGCCGGCAACCCGATGGTCCCAAAGAGCCTGACTGTAGTCACTTACAGTCTCCTCTGTCCATGGAATTCACCAGGCAAGAATACTGGAGTGGGTAGCCAATCCCTTCTCCACGGGATCTTCCCAACCCAGGGATCGAACTCAGGTCTCCTGCATTGCTAGCAGATTCTTTACCATCTGAGCCACCAGGGAAGCCCAGTGAAGTTGCCGTGAGAATGTAAAATGTCACAATTTCACATTTGGAAAAAAATAAATTTAAAAAAATCTTAAGGTTTAGCCACACAATGCTGCATCTCCCCCAAGTGAGCAAATGGTTCATCCCAAGGCTCACCTGACCATTTCACTTTCAGGCTAGATTCACATATCTCTATAAAACCTTGGTCACTCCATAAAACCTTGGTGGTAAGGCTTGCAGGGAAGTCCCTAACAAGCTCTCCAACCCAGTCTTTGCTCACCTACAGAAATAAGAACCGGGGTTTTTGGTCACAAGCAATGATGGGCACAACTGACCAAGCAGTGAAGAAAATTCAGGTAATCAAGATCAAGTGTAGCTGCAGGACGTAACCACTGAGGGCATGTGTGTGTTAGTCACTCAGTTGTGTCCAACTCTGCAGACCCATGGACTGTAGCCCACCAGGCTACTCTGTCCATGGGATTTTCCAGGCAAGAATACTGGAATGGGTTGCCAGTTCTTTCTCTAGGGCATTTTCCCGACCCAGGGATCGAACCCGGGTCTCCCACATTGCAGGCAGATTCTTTACCGTCTGAACCACTAGGGAAATCGGCTCTTGTCCAGTTGGATTCCATTAGCACAATTTGGGAAACGCTTTCAATGGCATGTCAAGCCTGAAGGATGACAACATTTGGATGGTGCTTCACAGTTTGCAAAATACCTTCACCGACCTTGTTTTTTTAGAGCTTCAAAATAACTTTGTATGCAATTATCCATAGTTTATACACAAAAACACTGAAATGACACAGCTAAAATCTTAGCCACAAAGTCAAGACTTCCAACTCTACATTGTTTCCAATGCTCCTAACTACTGCAGGACAAGGGGGCTCTGAGCTTCTGAGTTCTTTGGTCTAAATTAGATCTCAGATTCGCAGAAGGCAATGGCACCCCTCTCTGGTACTCTTGCCTGGAAAATCCCATGGATGGAGGAGCCTGGCAGGCTGCAGTCCATGAGGTCACTGAGAATCGGACACGACTGAGCGACTTCACTTTCACTTTTCACTTTCATGCATTGGAGAAGGAAATGGCAACCCACTCCAATATGCTTGCCTGCAGAATCCCAGGGATGGGGGAGCCTGGTGGTCTGCCGTCTATGGGGTCGCACGGAGTCGGACACAACTGAAGGGACCTAGCAGCAGCAGCAGATCTCAAATTAAGTGATTTTGAGGCTCAAAGGAAACATACTTTACAAAGAACTGCAGACAAATGGGGGTCAGTCTCAATACAGAATGTTTTTATATTCTACTCAAGAGTGCTTCTGACAAAGGCAGGTCACCAGGCTGTTTGGAACCAGCAGGAAGTCCCTTTGACACAAGAGACTCTTGTTATTTGGTCTGAATTACAGACCTGAGTTGAGGGCATCTTCTAAAACAATGAGGTTCTCAAATCAGCAAGGAGCCCAGTAACAACAGCGTAAAATAGAGACGATAGACACAAAGTGAATTTTGAAAGTTGTTTAAATCGCATGAATTTTTCTATTTATTTATTGCGTCTGGGCCTACAAGGTGGAAACTGCAAAAGTTAATTGCAAATATGTTGACTGTTGTGGCTGACTCCCGTATGGGCCACTTCCTTCACCACAGCTCCATGGGCTGCAGCTCCTTTGCTTCTGGGTTGACTCTGGATCCAGCTGGAGAAGACTTCCTAAAACACCAGTCAGATCTTGTCACACTCTGCATGAAAACTCTGGCTGACTCCCCAGTACTCTAAGGATGAAGTCTTAACCCTGAATACGGGTAAGAGAGACAGCTGAGGCTCACAGAAATCCTTGCCCTCCTCCCTCCAACCTCTCTTCATCTTGAGTAGAAGAGTCAGCTGAGACATCTCCTGTCAGTTGGGCACCTCCCCCAGGCCTCTCTTTTCCTGGACACCGTGTGTTCTGCATGGTAGAGCTACATTATAGAGAAGAGCTGTTTAACCCACGTCAGACTTGATGTAAGAAATGAACCTGTACTGGGTCAAGCCAGTGAGATCTCTAATTGCAGCCTAGTCACACCTGACCATTCCACATGGCTTGAGCCACCCCAGTCACATCTCATGCTCACCTCTCCATGCTAGCCGGTGCTGATTTCTTTTATTTCCTGGAACTCATCTGCACTCTTCTCTTTCCACATGCTGTTCCCTCTACCTGAAATACTCTTCCACAGATTTCACCTGCCTACCCTGCATATCTGTTTTGGGTTGAATTGTATCACCACAAAAAATCTGTTCAGTTCCCATCCTGTCGTACCTGTGCCTGTGACCTTATTTGGCACTAGGGTTTTGCAGATGTAATCCAGTTAAGATGAGGTCAGACTGAAGTAGGTGGCCCCTTAATTCAATAAGACTGGTGCCTTATAAGAAGAGAAGACACAAAAACAGACACAAGGAAAACACTGTGTGACAACGGAGACAGAGACTGGAGTGATAAGTCTACAAACCAAGTGCCTTGGTCAATTTAGGCTGCTATAACAAAATACTATGGTCTGGGTGCCTTAAACAACAAACTTATTTCTCACAGTTCTAGAAGCTGAGAAGTCCAAGATCAAGATGTCTGATGAGGACCTGCTTCCTAGTTTGCAAATGGCTATCTTCTTCTTGTACCTTCACAAGGCAGAAAGCACAGAGAGAAGCAAGCTCTTTCATACCTCTTCTTAAAAGGGCGCTACTTACATCATGAGGACCCCACCGTCATGACCTCATCTAAACCTAATTGCCTCCCAAAGGCCCCACTTCCAAATATGATCACAATGGGAATTAGGATCTCTGCATATGAATTTGGAGGAACACAAACATTCAGTCCATAACACAAAGGGATACCAAGGATTACTAGCAGCACGAGAAGCTAGGAGAGGGGCATGAAGCAGATTCCCCCCTAGAGCCTTCAGAGCAAGTGTGGCTCTGCCAACACCTTGATTTTGATCTTCTAGCCTCAGAACTGTGAGTCAATAAATTTCTATTGTTGATACATCCCTCAGCCTGTAGTGCTTTGTTATAGCAGCCCTAACCGACTAATCCAACATACATCAGAATTCAGCTTCCTCCAGAAAGTGCTCTGTCAGGCCCCAGGGAAGGGAGCCTCTCAGAACACAGACCACATGGTATTGACACTGAGCATGAGCTCAATGAGATCCTGCCCCAGGGCTGTCTCCTTCACCTTGACACCTGCAGTGGGTACCACAATACTTGCAGAATGAATAAAAGAATCTCCTAACCCAAATTGACACATGGATTCCTAATGGGCTGAATCTGACTGTCAGTTGTGCTTGCTTGCCTATACAATGTCTTGAATCTTGTAAAAAATATATATATTTGCCAACGTTTATAAAGCATATTTCTACAAAATGTTACATTTCCAGGTACTTTGGAAAAGTTTTAGATGAAGTCACACTGGGCCACAGTCTCACATGTCCACACTCAGCAGGAGCTGAGTCATACTGCCCCTCAGCAGGTGGAGCAGGTGCTGTCCAGCTCATTCCAGCCCCTACAAGGGCCCGGTGTCTTGCTCCTGGGCCCTCTAAACTCATCTCATCAACTGAAACCATTAGGGGTGCCAATCCCTAGCTAGGCCTCCATGAAACTCATCTTCTTCATCTGTAAAACAAGGATGACAACACCTGCCTCTCAGCACTCCTGCAGGGATCAGGGACTGTCTGCCAAGAGTTTAGTATAGTGCCAGTAGGTATAACTGTCATTGTTAGTTCTAGGACTGCTGACAATAATAATATTAGCTCTCAGGGACAACTCCTTCACTTGAGGAGCTCCCCATCACAATAGAATCTTCAAAACAGGAGTGGAAGACCTGGAGAAGCTCTACTAGCCAGCATCCCCCACCTGCTAAGATCACATTCTTGCAACAGCCACCTGTGCCTAGTTCGTGTCTCAGAGGCAGCCTCTGACTAGCAGAGACCAATCAGAATTGCCTAGGACACCCTTCTGGAGTCAGAACTTAATGGAATATGTGGTTCACGTACAGACCTAACCCTCCCTATCTCCTCTGAGCTCGCAAGGCTGCATTAGTGACTACAGCATGCAGAGGGGCCCAGCCTGGCTTCATGTCACAGATCTCCTGTGTAGCTTCTAAGACTACTGCTATTTAGAGCCATAAGGTGGAAGGGACACCCCTGTGGAAGAGCACCGCTTCTCTAGCCTGAATACCACCTGGGACTGTTATCTCTAAGAAAGGGAACCACGTCCCTTCCATCTTGTGGCCCTAAATCCAGGCCCCTGTGGCTAGATTCTCACTTTTTACAGTATTCTGGGCACAGACCACTGGACAGGGATGGATTCAGGACACAGTGCTGCTGACCAGGTCAGGAAAAACCTTATGAAACCAGGAAATGCCCATCTCCGCTCTGAAAGGCAGCAACACCTACTCATCAGAGCAGCCTTGGAGGCTCTTGTGTGTGTGTGTGTGTGTGTGTGGTTTATCCCTGCCACTAATTCAGGGTGGCCCCAGGGGTCTCTCCATTTGAACTTTAGTATCTGATTACACAACAATTCATATATTCATTCATTTACTAACAGCTCGGGCTTCAACTGCCATCAACGTGCCCCTCAGGACAGATCTGTGTTTTGAAGCTGTAAACCCACATGAGTCACTATCCCTCAACATCTCTCCTGAAATGTCCCCAAGGGCCCTCCATTTCAGCGTGTCTAAAAGAGAATACATGGCGCTCCCCTGAGCCCAGACCCTCTGCCAGTGCTCTTGGCCGCAAAGAATGCCTCTGCCACCCACCTGTGCAGGCCAGGAACCTGGCTGGACCAGCCTTGATGCCCCTTTCCCCACTCCTCCCCTATCCAATCCATCACCTAGACCCCAGTGTGCCTTTATGACTGTCACCTGCACTAAGGTTTGCATATGGGAATATCAGTCAGGGCAGGATACCCTGTGTACCAAATACATCTAAAAGCCATGGAAGATTTTCTTACAGATAACAGTCCCAGGTGGTATTCAAACTAGAGAAGCGGCTCTCTTCCACAGGGTCACTGAGGGACCCATGCCCCTTCCATCTTATGGCTCCACCAGCCCCTCAGGCCTTGTCTTCGCAAGCAGCTGGCAGAAGGAAACTCACAGAGAGGAACTGGTGTGAAGCTTGATGGCCCAGGCCTGGAAGTGGCACATGTGGCTCTCACTCACTCTCCACTGGCTGGAACTGTTTGTGGCCTTGCGTTACCGCAAAGGGCACTGAGAAATAAGTGCAGGGGAGGCAAGGATAGAATGGGTGCCCGGTTTTTCACACTAGGCTTCAACAGCTGCATGTTAGTGACAGTGAACGGAGACTAGAGGAAAGCTTTCCGTCAGTCAGCCTGCCTTTCAGGGACCGTCATCAAGTGTCACAACTATGAGAGGCCACCCCTGCCCTTGTCCTGGGAGCAGGTCTACTTTCTACATGGTAAGATGAACACCGTATCGGGGAAGCACAGGAGGACAGGGACACACAGGAGACATGAACCAAGCCCTGGAAGTGGGCAGGAAGGACACGGCTTTTCACAGGAGCAGATGCTGGGCTGTGCCATGGAGACTGAATGGTGTTTCTTCAGACAGGGATCGGGGAGAAGGGGTGCAAGGCAGAGGAGACCAACTGAGCAAAGGCTCAGCATTCGAGAAAGGAGACTGTTTAGAGAACTGCAAGTAGCCCTACATGACAGAGAGGAGTTGAGACTGTGTTACTGGGCAGTTTTACAAGCCATGACAAAGGGTTTCATTTATCTACAGGAAACAGGAAGTCAGTGAGTTCTGTGATGGCAATGGTCCATGGAAGGAGGGGGTGATGAGAGACATTAAGGAGGGTATGTGGCTACAATCCTGACTCCATGCATAGGGGTGAGATGGGAAGTAAGGATGGAAAGTTGGACCAGAACCACCAGGTGGAGGGCCTTGAATGCCAGGCCTGATAAGGAAGGCAGAGGGCAAGCACTGTCTGCCTCTCTCAAGGAGAAAACCATCCCACCATAGGTGATGACCCCCTCGCTTCCTTCCTACGCCAGCCTCCAGCAGCACAGTCTATTTGTCCATTTCTTCTAGTACATCAGTCCCTAATGGCTAGGAAAGGATCAAGAGATGACCCATTTCAAAGATCAAGTTCAAATCACTCATTACCAGGGAAGAAAACCAAAGGTCAGGGAAGGGAGTCTCTCAGTCCATTCAAGCTGCTATAGCAAACTGGTTCAAAATTGGGAAAGGAGTATGTCAAGGCTGTATATTGTCACCCTGCTTATTTAACTTATATGCAGAGTATATCATGTGAAGTGCTGGGCTGGATGAAGCATAAGCTGGAATCAAGATTGCCGAGAGAAATAGCAATAATCTCAGACATGCAGATGACACTACCCTAATAGCAAAAAGTGAAGAGAAACTAAAGAGCCTCTTGATGAAGGTGAAAGAGGAAAGTGAAAAAGCTAGCTTAAACTCAACATTCAAAAAATGAAGATCATGGCATCTGGTCCCATCACTTCATGGCAAACAGATGGGGAAACAATGGAAACAGTGAGAGAGTTTATTTTCTTGGGCTCCAAAATCACTGTGGATGGTGACTGCAGCCATGCAATTAAAAGGCACTTATTCCTTGAAAGATAAGCTATGACAAACCTAGACAGTGTATTAAAAAGCAGAGATAGCACGTTGCCAACAAAAGTCTGTATAGTCAAAGCTATAGTTTTTCCAGTAGTCATGTACGGATGTGAGAATTAGACCATGAAGAAGGCTGAGCACCAAAGAGCTGATGCTTTTGAACTGTGGTATTGGAGAAGATTCTTGAGAGTCCCTTGGACTGCAAGGAGATCAAACCAGTCAAAATTAAATCAACCCTAAATATTCACTGGAAGGACTGATGCTGAAGCTGAAGCTCCAATACTTGGAACACCTAATGCAAAGAGCTGACTCGTTGGAAAAGACCCTGATGCTGGGAAAGATTGAAGGCAGGAGAAGGGGACGACAGAGGATGAGATGGTTGGGTGGCATCATCAGCTCAATGGACATGAGTTTGAGCAAGCTCCAGGAAATGGTGAAGGACAGGGAAGCTGGTGAGCTGCAGTCCATGGGATTGCAAAGAGTTGGACACAACTGAGCAACTGAAGAACAATAGACTACATGACCTATAAATAACAGAAATTTATTTCTTATGGTTCTGGAGGCTGAGAAGTCCAAGATGAAGCACCAACAGACTGGATGTCTGGCAAAACCCACTTCCTGGCTCTCAGATGGCTGTCTTCTCCCTCTTACTCCTTTCTCAACTGGCAGAAAGGGTAAGAGAGCCCTGCGGAGTCTCTTTTATAAGGGCAGTAATCCCATTCTAGATAGTTCTACCCTCATGATCTAATAACCTCCCAGGCCCTACCTCTTACCACCATCACCTTGGGGAGGGGCTGTGTTAGGGTTTCAAGATATCAGTTGGTGGGGAGCACAAACATTCAGTCTATAGCAGGGAGTAACATGTCCAGTGGCACCAGGCCTAGAAGCCAGGCCTCCGTGTGGCGTGTTCTCTCAGCTTCTCTAGCACCCTCCCAAGCTCCAAGCACTTGAGAAACAAGATACCAGAGGCATGCTGAGGATTTCATCCTGTCACTTCAAGTGCTGAGTGTAAGAGACCACAGATATGAACAGAGAAACCCCACCTTTCTCCTACAAGCTAAGAAACAGGAAATCCACAGACGGGTACCATCTCCTTGGTACCTCCCACCCTCTTTCCTTCCAGAGGACATGGCCAAGCTAGCTCCTGGGTGTGAACACCAGGTGAATAGAGCCATATTTCTGACAGTCATGTCTGCTCCCAGCACAAGGCCAGCGTAGGCAGGACTGCCAATGCTGGGCAGAGCGGCTGAGGAAAGAGGAATGATCTCTAGCCATGAGACTCTCCTGATGTGAAAAGCAAGGATTTGGGGGTAGATGCTGCCACTTAACATCCTGTTTCCACATTCTGCCAGTGAACTGGCCAAACCACTTCTCCAAATAGGGGACACCATCTAGGCTCAGAACAGAAGATAAGAGCATGCTGTCTCCTGATCCAGGGGATTTGAGGGATGGAAGCTCCTCAAGGGGGGGTCTTCATTCCGCACTCCCTCTCCTGGCTGACTGCTCTGGAACCTCTTGCATCTCAGAAGCTGTCTTGCCCTCTAACTGCTCATGGCTGCCCCCTAAACAACTCAATCCCACTGCTCAATCCCACTGCAGCCCCCTGACCACCACCAACCTAGGCCCACAGAAGCCTCCTAGGTCTGCATATCCATTTCACCCTGGCCTTCCACCTCTCCTTAATGAAATCCATGTCCCCACATAGCCCCACACACCACTCCTGAATGCCTCCTCTCACTTCCCTCAACATGTGGAGGAAGGGGCCACCTCACCCTCCACTCCCCAGTCTCATTCCTTGAGCAGCACTACAGTACAGAAATACGATGCACACCACAAATGCAAAAGCATGGACAATTTAACACTTTCTAATAGCCACATTAAAAGACTATTACAAAATTAGTAAGATAGTAAAAAAGCAAGAGGTGAAATTAATTTTTAATAATATATTTAATGTAGACTAATGTACACAAAATATTATAATTTCAATATGTAATCAGCATAAAAAATTATTGAGATATTTTGCTTGTTTTTTTAGATTGCCTGAAATCCAGTGTGTATTTTACACTTACAGTGCACCTTAGTTCAGACTACATACTTTTCAGGTGTTCAGTAGACACATGGGGCCAGGGGCCACTATACTAGACAGCATAGATCTAGACCAGGGGTTGGCAAACCAAGGCCCACAGCCTAGATCCAGCTGGCTTACTGTCTGATTTTGTATGACTCTTGAACAAAAAGTGATTTTTGGTGCGGGGAGGGCACACCTCAAATCTTGTAGAATCTTAGTTCCCTGACCAGGGATAGAACCTAGGTCCCCTGCAATGGAAGCATGGAGTTCTAAGCACTGGATTGCCAGAGAATGCTCAAGAGTGATTTTTTTAATATTTTTAAATGAATGAAAAAAATCAAAAGAATAATACTTCATGACACAAATTCTATGAAACCCAAAGTTAGTATTTATAAGTAATGTTTTAAATTCTGTCAACAAAAATGTATGGAAGTATGCTTCATCTCTTCTTATATATTTTACTTATCTACATAATATCCTTTAAATTTTCCTCTTGGCCCACATAGCAGAAAATATTTACTATCTGATCCTATACAGAGAAATGCTTTCCCAATTCTATCCTAGGCCATTCTCCTACTCCCTAGACTCCAATACAGGAGCTACAGATCTGGCTTTGAAATCAAAAGGCCCAGCTCAAATCCCAGCTCCCCTGTATCCCAACTCTGGGATTTAGAACAAGTCATTTCCCCTTTTGGGGCCTCCATTTTCTTCATTTGAAAGTCAGGTCAGCACTCAAGTGGGTATAAAGAGGGTGAAAACAAACCCATCGCCAGCCACAGAGCAGGTCACTCATTCACTTGTTTCCGGTCCTCCAGTCTCTTCCAGTTTCCAGTCTTCACACCTGTCTACCAAGGCCCCCCTCACCTCACTCAGTACCTCATCCAGGTGACAACTGCACCAGTCACCTTCTCCCAGCATCCTCAGCAATCTCTGCCTCCACTGGCAAAAGCCCCATTTTGTTGGCTTTTGAATCATTCTGGTGGCACCAACCTCTGTCTACCAAAGAGCCTCCCATCTCCCTCACCAAATTCTGTTTCCTCCTAGGTAACACCCCCGACACCCCAGCAGTGCCCTTTGGCTCACAGCTCTGCCCCTCTATGGGCTTTACTTCACCATGCCTGAGAGGTGATCTGGCTTGCACACAGCTGTGTTCTTCCAGGTGAGGACCAATTCCGGGCCCAACCCAGGCCAGCCCTCGGCACACACAAGGGTCTCAACAAATGCTTTAGACTGGCCTAGTGAGGCATGGGTCGGATTTCCAGGGCCATGTCCTTCCTTTCCCCTCTAGCTCCATGACAAAAATCTCATCAACTCTGACATCCGACATGATAATCCTGGCTGCTCCCTGTTTCAACAGAGCTTCCTCCCAGGGACACCCTTACCAATCTTGCCCAGTCCTAACGGCTTCTGCTTTTCTAGAACCAGCTCCAGTTATGCTCTCTCGCCAACCAATGTCAGTCTGATCACCAGCTTGTGTTAGGCTAGTGTGGGCTCTAGCTCAGGGCCCACCAGTCCTCCTTTGTCAAATCCTGCCAGTAAATCTTTTCCTGCTAGGGATGTGTTTCTTCTAAAACTGACTCTCCCTTTAACTGTTAGGTCAGAACTCCTTCTAGCAATAAAGAACAATGGCCTAGAATTGAACTTATTGCCAACAAGTACTCTTGGCCCCAATTAATGTTCCTCCATTTGGCCAAAAAGGTAAGAACTAGCCTCCCACTGGTGGGGCTTTGAGCCCTGACCCATGATGGGATCAGCTTCCTCATGCCAATCACCAGATTTTCCTTCTACCGCTAGCCACCTCTCAGTTTCCTTTTCTCCCCTACATTTTTCATTGAGATATAATTACATATCATAAAGTCCACCCACTGACAGTGTACAAGTCACTGGTTTTAGCATATTCAGAGTGGGGCGGGCAATGGTCACTATACTCTCAGCTTAGCATGCTTTCATCACCTAGAAAAGAAACCCTTTACGGGTCTTCACCCTTTACCCTTTAACTCTTTACCCTTACCATCCTCTCTCTCCCCTAGCCCTCACAACCACTAACCTACTTTCTGTCTTTATAGATTTGCATATTCTGGACATTTTATATAAATGGAATCACATAATATGTGGCTTTTTGCGTCCGGTCTCTTTCATTTAGCATAATCTTTTCAATGTTCATCCATATGATAGTGTGTGTCAGTACCTCATTCCTCTTTATTGCCAAATAATTTTCCACTTCTTTTGCCAGTTCCCTGGCAGAGGCTGAGTCTCAAAATGCTGAAGCACCCCAAGGCTCAATCCTCTTCCCCTCTTTGTCCCTATCTCCTCAGTTCCTGGCTGATCTCATTCAATCTCTTGACACAAAATAACACCTATGTGCAAATGACTCACAAATCTCTCTATCCAGCCCTTTTCCATGAGTTCCAGACACACAGGTCCCACAGCCTCTTTCATATCTCCACTTGGTCATCCCAGGCATGAGGTTTGACACAACCAATTCAAGAAAACTACAGTCTGAGGTCAGTTTTGAGTGGTGATGGAAAAATGCTAGTAAGGTTTAGATGATAAAGAATTCGCCTGCAATGCAGGAGACTTGGGTTTGATCCCTGGGTCGGGAGGATCCCCTGAAGAAGGGAATGTCTACCCACTCCAATATTCTTGCCAGGAGAGTTCCATGGACAGGGGAGGCTGGAGGGCTACAGTCCATGGGGTCGCAAAGAGTCAGACATGACTGAACGACTAACACTTTCATTTCCACACTTCATTTCATAAGCAAACATGCTCTAACAGCACATTAACAATATTCAACGAAGGTTTACTCCAAAAAGACAAGGATTATTTAATATTAGGAACTCTGTTAATGTAAACTACCATGTTATTAGATAAAATAAGAAAGAAGTCTCAATATATGTTAACAAGGCAATTGATAAAATTCAACATATACTTTTAGAAAACATTCTTGATAAAAATATTGATAGAATAAGGTAAGTATTTATAAAAAAAACAACCCAAACAATCATCTTCCAGAAGCACTTTCATTAAACTAAGAAGAAACACAAGTTGTCTTCTTCTGTTCATTATTTAACCTTTTTGGGGGATACAACAAAAGCAGTTCAATAAGAGAAAGAAACTAGAGGTATAAAAACAGGAAAAGAGTAGATAACCCCATCATCATTTGCAGATAATATGAAAACATAGAAAACCCAAAACCCAGGACACTATTCCAAACTATAAAAGAAGTCAATATGGTGGCTTTTATATACGCCAACAACACTCGAAGCTATAAAAGAAGGACCTAAAACACCTAGGAATACACTTAACAAGATAAAGATGAAGAAAATTTGAAATACTGAGCACACAAAAGATCTGAGCAAATAGGAAGATTCAACATTAGGAAGATGTCAACCTCTTGTAAACATTTGATGAAGTAATCTGCTAATGCTATCCTGATAAAAAATACCAAAATGTAATAGGAACAATCTCCTACTGAAAACAGCAAGATGCAAAATGCTATGCATAGCATGCTATCATTTCTATAAAAAGGGGACAGCATTTGTATATAGATAAGATATGGAGTATCTATAGAAGGTGAAGAAGGAAATGGGTCTCATTGGTTGCTTTTGGTTAGTAAAATGGGTAACTGAAATAGGGGTAGGAGGGACACTTTTCACTGTATACCTTTTGGGTAAAATTTTGAACAATGTGAATATATTACTTATTCAAATTTTTTAAAAACTGAAAACAATATTGCTATTTTTTAAAATATTTTAATGGCTTTGTGTTGCCAGCAAGTGATTTAGGTATCTAAAACCTTCCATTCTTGGACTCATGGAGTCATGGAGTTACGGATGATAACGAGGAGGTGAGGATAGGAGAAGCCACCACCACCATCATCATCCAAATCAAGAAACTACAGTGAGCTACAGCCCATGTACCAAATGTAGCCCACTGTCTTTTTTTCATAAATAAAGTTTTATTATAAACTCTACATCCATTTGTTTACATACTGTCCATGCTGCTTTCATCCTGTAACGGCAGAGTTGAACACTTGCAACAGAGATTGTGTAGCCTGCAGAGCTTTAACAGAAACATTTGCTGACTCCTCATCTAAATCAAAAAGACTCTGACACCCAAGGTCTCCCTATCAAGCCCCAAACACTCTTAACCCAGTTTCTTCCCCAGTCTGCTCCACTTCAGCCTATCTTCCCTCCTCTCGTGAAGAAAGAAAAAAATAGATTTCTCCATCCACGTGCAGAAAAGGAAGGCCTGGACAGAAACTGAGTCTGGTCGGGTTTCTGTTCCTCCTCAGTGATACTGGGGGCTGAGGAATAGGAACACAGGACTAGGAAGGGGACCACCTGCTGCTCTCTGAATCCCACCTCTCTCCAATCCCAGCTAAAGACTGACTGAGGAAGGAAGGGAAGCCTGGCCCCTGGTTTGCTCTGTGGTCTGGGGAAAGTCCCTTCCTCCTCAAGCCTCATCAAGCCTCAAGCCTCATCAAGCCTCTGTTACTGAAGGAGAGGGAATAGATAAGTCCCAAAGATGCTTCCAGTTTTCACATTCTAGCAGTAAGACCATGACCTCCATGTCCCCCTCCAAAGGCAAAGTAAGAAACCAGCTCTCAGCGGAGCACAGGAATATAAAGCTCATAAGCCAGAGACAGCCACAACCAATCTCGGTAATTCCTCACTGCTTTAGAGGGTAGGTGTAAACTCAAAGGAGAGGAGGTGTGAGCCCAGTCAGAGAGGACTGGGATCAGCCCACTTGACAGACCCCAAGCGCAGGGGATGCAGCAGAGCTTGTCCCCTGCTTTCTCCATCCTATCTCATGGAATCAACGACTCTGAGATAGGCTTGGTCTCTGAAAGCAGCAGCCCTTCTCCTGCAACTCCCAGATCTCCACCTACATCTAGGACCCAGGTCTCCCTGCAGTTCCAGCCACACCTCCGGTGGCCAACATGTATCCAGCACTTACTTTCTGTGCATTTGATCCTTTCCACAACCTGATGAGGTGGGGGTGATTATTGTCAACTCCAAGTCCTCCTGGGCCTCTTTTATCTGCTGGCCTGTCCTGACCTGCCCCTTCACGTGTGTGAATGTACCCAGCAGTTGGTGTGTTCACTTTCCACTGTTATTGTAACATCAGACCACTTGGGCTTCCCTCCTGGCTCAGCTGGTAAAGACTCTGCCTGCAGTGCAGGAGACCTGGGTTTGATCCCTGGTTTGGGAAGATACTCTGGTGAAGGGAAAGGCTACCCACTTCAGCATTCTGGCCTGACGAACCCCATAGACTGTATAGTCCATGGGGTCACAAAGAGTTGGACACGACTGAGCAACTTTCACTGCATGACCACTTAGTGTCTTAAAACAATATCCTTTTATTCTCTCCCAGGTCTGCAGGTTAGAAGTCCAGGATAGCATGATTGGGTTCTTTGAGCAATGCTTACAAGAGTAAAATCAAAGTTTCCAGCTGTTGTGATCTCCTCTGGCATTTGGGATCCTCTTCCTAGTTCATTACTGCTGTTGGCAGGTTTCAGCTCCTTGTGGTTGTAGGGCTGGGATCCTCATTTCCTGTTGGCCAGGGATCCTTCTCAGCTCCTTGCGGCTACTCTTTGTTCCTTCAAGGTGGCCTCCTCCATCTTCAGGTGCCAGGTTCAAATCTGAGTCCCCTTCAGTCACCAGCAGAGGAAGCTCCTCAGACATACTGTCCATTCTCCTGTTTTCCCACAGTTGCCTAAATGATCTTCCAAAAGCATAAAACTAACCAGGTTAGCCTCCACTGAAACTCAAGTCCCCAGTAGCATCAAGATCTAAACAAAATTCTGTAAATTTCATTCACTCAAATGTTTTCTAAGCACTGACTCCCTGCCACATGCCAGATCCACAGACAGTCTCTGGCCTCTTGGAATTTTGAGTGCTGTGAGACAGAGGGACCCCAACAATGAATATGGCTGTGGTAAGTGTTAGTGGGCCCACCAGGCTGTCTTCACCCTTGCCCTCCCCTTTCCATACCTCCAGGCTTTCCCAGCACCACCCCCACCCATTCCATAAATCTCAGTAGGAAGGAGCTTTTCCCCAGATCCCTTCCTAGGTTCCAGTTCAATACTCTTAGAGTTCCTGATGCTTCCCCATCATGGAACACAGTAGTGGAGTTCATATGGAACCTCTGGGGAGGCAAGGACTTTCTCCAGCTCACTAGTACTTCCTCCAATGCCTGGCACAGTGTTTGACACATACCAAATGCTCAGTGCGTTTTTTGGAATGAATGAAGAGTCTGATAGGCAAATGGTGGAGATGCAAAGCTCCTCAGCATCCTCTCTACTCCTGATGGTTTGTCAACTCCACAGAAAATGCTGGCAACAAAAACTCTAGCCACTCAGCTCTAGTCCATGGGTGCCTATGCTGGCATCCTCCGTCCTACCTGTAAATTGCAGCTGGAATCCCAGTTGGGATCAACTATTTAAGGACCAGAGCTCATTCCATGGCATGAAATCTGGCAGGCATACCAGTGTTGATTCCAAAGAGGCCAAGGGAAGAGGATGAGATTTTCTGGGCCCATCAAGCTCAAGGATCTTGTTAAGCAGTGGGAGGCAGGATGGTGCTGTGAAGACAGGGCAGGTTTTACATGCACGGACTTGCACACAGAAGTACACACAGACATCAACACACCGCCAGCTTCTATCAAAACAGCAAAGAAAACAGCAGAGTCTCTAACAGAGGGGAAATTTCCCTGATTTTTGAGAGCATGCAAAGCCAATGGAAGAGGATAACAGATGAAGCAGGTGGTGAGAGCTGCAGCCCAGGGGAGTCTTCAGGGGGGTGGCAGGGATACTGCAGAGGAAACTTGCCTCAAGTGGCACCCACAGGCTTCAGGATGGTGTGAATAGGAGTCAGACATGAACAGTAGTAGCATAAGCACCCACTGCCTCCTCCTCCTTCCAGGCAGCCCCAGAAGAAATTCCATCTGGAAAAGCACGGGCTTTCAGCAGGTGTTGGTGGTCTTTAGTAGCATTTGCCTGAGGTTGCAACTGGGGGTCCAGGGTCAGGTGGACTCAGCGGCCACCCTCTCCCTCTCTCCACCACCAGCTGGAGCCACAGTCCATGCCCCATGGCAGCTGCATTGGCACAAAGAGCCTGACCAGAACACCAAGCATCTCGCTGGACTGCCTCAGCTCCCATCTATTAAATGTCCAGATGAGGTGGTCCCTAGGGCCCCTTGGATTTCTAAAAATATCATCCTCCCCACTAATTTTATCTCTGTCAGAAATCAAAGCCACATGCTACTGCCCACTCCAGGTCACTGGCTGGAAAAGCAGGAGGAGAGGGAGAGAAGTGCTGATGCCTTGCATTAACCCTAACCCTAACCCTACTAAGAGGCAGTGTTACCCGTGTTATGAGTGAAACTGTGTCCCCCCAAACGATCTGTTCAATTGCTAACCCTGGTACCTATGCACGTAACCTTATTTGGAAAGAGGATTTTATAGATGTAATCAAGTAAAGATGAGCTCTTTAAGGGTGGGCCCTAATACAATAGGGCTGGTGTCCTTATAAGAAGGGGAAAATGGGGAGGGGGGATCAGGATGGGGAACACATGTAAATCCATGGCTGATTCATGTCAATGTATGGCAAAAACCACTACAATACTGTAAAGTAATTAGCCTCCAACTAATAAAAATAAATGGAAAAAAAAAAGAAAGGGAAAATGCCATGTGATGACAGAGGCAGAGATTAGAACAATATGTCTCCAAGCCAAGGAACACCAGGGAAGGCAGTGACACCAGAAGCTAAGAGAAAGGCACAGAAGAGATTCTCCCCTAGAACCTGCAGAAAAAGCACAGCCCTGTGGATATCTTGATTTTGGACTTCTAGCCTCCAGGATGGAGAAGGAAATGGCACCCCACTCCAGTACTCTTGCCTGGAAAATCCCATGGACAGAGGAGCCTGGTAGGCTGCAGTCCATGGGGTCACTAAGAGTCGGACACGACTGAGCGACTTCGCTTTCACTTTTCACTTTCATGCATTGGAGAAGGAAATGGCAACCCACTCCAGTGTTCTTGCCTGCAGAATCCCAGGGATGGGGGAGCCTGGTGGTCTGCCGTCTATGGGGTCACACAGAGTCGGACACGACTGAAGCAACTTAGCAGCAGCAGCAGCAGCAGCCTCCAGGATTGTGAGACAATAAATTTATGTTGTTTTAAGCCACCCAGCTTGCAGTACTTTATTAGTGCACCCCTTGGAAACTAATATACCCAGCCAGTCCCCAGGACCTGCTTACTGAACATGTGAATACATCTCCTCCCCAACCCACCCCAGGCTATCCTCATGAGGGAAAGGAGAGGAAGCAGGCCCAACCTTCACATGGGAAGGATTCAGGGCAAGAGTATAGATGGAGTTCCAGTCCCTCCTTTTCTATTTCCACCCATCCCACTCTGTTCTGTATAGTGAGGGGACCATAGGCACATATGTGGACACCCCAAGGCAAACGCCCACACTCTGTCCACACGCCACCCACACACATCTTGGCCACCCTTCAGTGACACTTCTCTCTGAAGAACAGATCAAGGGAGAGGGCTGGGCAGTCTGTAGTAATGGACTCAGGGCCGACTGGGTAGGGAATTACTGCACTCGGAGGACTCACATCCCCTTGATCTTGCGCATGTCTCACCCCTGCTCAGGCCCTGGCAGTGCCTGGTGGCCCAGAAGGCAACAGCCTGGCATCCAGCATGTGCCTAAGAGAACCAGGAGGTACTTCCCCAGCAGCATCTCATCTCAACCCTCATTCTATTTTAAAGGTGAACATAACTGAAGCACAGTAAAGTTGAAGAATTTGTCCATGGCTAAAAAGCTGACAAAGTACATTTCTGGGATCAAATCATGATCTGTTTGACTCCCAATTTTTTTTCTTCATATAACCTGCTTTTCCCTAGACATGACTTAATTGGTAAACTGCCAAAACCATATAAAATAGATTAATAACAAACAGATTTCTAAAAAACAAGCAGTACAGCCATCAAAGTAACTTAATACTAGAGAAGAATAGAGAGGCTGGAAATAGACCCGAACACATATTAGAATCTGGTATATCACAAAGGCATTTAAAATGAATGGATAGAAAGAGAAAGAATTCAATAAACGGTATCAGGACAATGGCAAGCCATCTGGAAGAAAGCAAAGCTGGAGCCCTGCCTTGTTCCTCACACAGTAAAACCGATGATCAAAAATTTTCCTGTAAACAGTAAAACCACAAAAGCACTAGAAAATTTCCTTAAAATACAAAAAGCTTTTCTAAAGCACTAAGAGACAATTCTATAGAAAAACTGGACCAGAGAAGAACAGAAAATTCACAGAAAAGAAACATAAATGACCTATAAAAATATAAGATATCAGTCTCTTTCTGAACTAAAGAAATGTAAATGAAAATAGACATTATTTCTCCCTATTAGATCATCACCAGTGCTCTTTTCTCTGAAAAAAAAAAGAAAGTTTGCAAAAACCCAGTCTTCCAAAAGAGACACTATTAGGACAACTTTAAACCACACCTCTTTAGAAGGCAATTGAACCACACTGCATCCATCAAAACATAAGAGTTACGGATTTATCCTTGAAGAGACTTACAAAAGTACCAAAGATAGAGCACAAGAGTCATTGCAAACTTATTCAAAATCGTAAAAACACTAACAACAAACTAAAGTATTTCAGTAAGGGTTGGTTAAATATACAACATGATATGGCAATGTATTAAAAGAATAAGACTTATCTTTATGATGAAAATAGAAAAATTTCCCAAGATATATTGAGAAGTGGAAACAAATTGTCAGAACAATGTATTATATTATTTAATGTATGTAAACGAATACATGGTATATATTTGCATATATACACACACAAATTTAATAGTGAATATTTCCGGAGAACATTTAAATGAGGGGATAGGTGTTAGGGGAGAAGGATGTTTAACTTTTGCTTTATACTCTTCTGTATTATCTGAAAATGTTTTTAACATAAATATCATCACAATGCTACATTTTAAATTCCAAAGCCAAAATCCTGACCTTAAAGAAACCTAGCGTTCTGAAGTGTCAACCTGATTTTTCTAAGCTCTGAGCTTACACTGAGTCAGGTGTGTCCTAAGCAGCTGTGTCTGAGGAAGGCTCCATCCTCTGGAATCCCACCTGATGGTCCCTCTCCCCTTAGCCTCTGTTCCAAAATCTCAGGCTTCACTTCTGGGGAGACACTAATTGCCACTAAGGCAACTGAACTTCTAATTGAACTTCAGCTCCTAGAGTAAACATCTAGCTCGACAAATAAAAAGTCAATTAAAACCTCATCCTTAATTTTAAATGGTAAAAGAGTTCATATTTCATATTAAATGGAGAAGAGTTCATATTTCAGGCCAGAAGCTGTGCATCCCAAGTTTCGGGGCTGAAAGATGGAGGACAAGATGTGCTCATTTCCAACAGGAAGCTCTGTGCCCCATGTTTCCAGGTTGATATACTGACGAGTTCATATTTTGGGCCAGAAACTCTGTGGACTGAAAGCTGGAAAAAAATCCATTTGACATTATACTATTCCTGAAAGTTATACTCTTTTCAGGAAAATGTATTTACATATTCTCATTAGGCAAGGTTGTCAGAAACACAGAGAAAACTGCCATAGGAAATCACATTTAATTTCCATCTAAAATAAAACTCAAATTCACCTATCTACGAAGCAGAAAACTGAAAGTGAAAGTGAAGTAGCTCAGTCGTGTCCGACTCTTTGTGACCCCATGGACTGTAGCCTAACAGGCTCCTCCATCCATGGAATTTTCCAGGCAAGAATACTGGAGACTCACAAATCCAGAAACTAATGGATACCTGTGGGGATTTTGTTGTGGGTGTTGCCAGACTGAAGTAGAAATTAAGAGATAAAAATCACTATGTATAATGTAAGAAAAATAATAGGATGTAGCATGCAAAGAGAGAAATATAACCATGATTTTGAAATATCTTTAAATGGTGTATATTCCATTAAAATGTTGAATCACTATGTTGTATCCTAAAGCAAATAGAGTAATGTGAATCAACTATACCTCAACTGAAAAAGAAAGAGTAGATGGATAGCTACAAACACAAGAAATAATCAATAATGAGGGTTAGCAAAATAAAAATGGGAAAAGTTGAGGAATAGAAGCTCCCATCAAGAAATTAATTTGGATGGGATTACTAAAAATCTCCATTTGTTCATCCACTGGAGAGAACAGTATGGAGGATCTTTAGAAAATGGAACATGGGAGTGTGTGAGGAAACAGCAATCATGTGCCTGGGATTAATCTAAAATAATCACGTGCCTGTACTAATCTATACGTCAGGGAAAAGGGACACTTTAGAAGACAAGGGTGCCCATGCCATCCCTGCCGGCCCAACTTCCAAAGGAAAGACACTGCTGCAACCTGAGTGTACAAGGACATGAAAATGAGTAAAGAAAATGGGTTCTATACATACAATGGTATATGACTCAGCCATAAGGAAGAATGAAAAATGACATGTTCAGGCATAGGCAAGAAGGTAGAGATGATCGTAGCAAGTGATAGAATACGATGTCACTTCTAGGTGGAATCTAAAAATGGATACATAGGAGCTCTTTGAGCCAAGATAAACAGTTCACAGACTTAGGAAAAAACTCTTCTCACTTACTATTAGCAGAGAAGAAAGGTGTTGCACACATAGAAATAAGCTACTTGACTAACATGTGCACACTATTTAGAAAATAAGCCACAAGGACCTACTGAGTAACACTAGGAATGATACTCCACTTTCTGTAATAATCTATATAGGGACAGTCCCTGAAATATAACATATACACATCTATGTGTGAGTAAATCAAGTGACTGAATTAAAAACAAAAAACAAAAAACACCCACTGCCTTGTAGTTCAAAGTTCAAAGAAGTGAATAAACACAATAAATATAGAAACATATGCTGACTCTATTCCCCCTCATCCTATGGTTACCTTGGCTGGTATCACATCTCTGAAGACTGGGCAGGCTAGGGTCCCAAGGCTGGGTTGTTTTGGGGCTCAGGGTCCTGGGAGGGTGTGACAGGCAGTGTGATCCCACGATGTTCCTGGAGTGCCTCTTGCCCTCTGCAAGAGCCCTCAATCTCTAGGTACAGGTGAAGTAAATTAAGAGATTTGAATTAATGTAAACACACATATATGTATCCAGTAGATGATCCAAAACGACCTACTGAATAGCAGGTGGAAGTTTACTGAACACACCGTAATCACCTAGGTGAGAATGAGGACCTGAAAGAAAATAGATAAATGGTCATCCATTAATGTGTCAAGTTCCTGTACATCTGAAACACACATAAAATCAGAAATCACCTCTATTCCAATATCACATCACACAGAAATGATGGGGGGTGTGGGTAGGGAATGTGTGGGCTGAATAATGCTGCTGTCTTGTGGCCATTTTCTGTAACAACAGCTTGAAAAGCTGTGCTGATGGGCATTGAGCAGTCTGAAGGCCAAAGGGTCTCCAAGTCAAAAACAGCTGATCTCAACAAACGTCCTAGGGGTGTTCGTCAGAAAAGAATTCAAAACAGGGCCAAGTTATAGGAAGCTGAATCATGAGGTAACGGGAACTTACCTTTGAAAAGAAATCGCATGAAAAGAGGTCAATTTCACTAAACATTAGAAATGCAAATCAAAACCACAGGAAGGAATCACCTCAGCATTCAGAATGGCCATTGTCAGAAACTTGACAAAGACTAACTGATGGAGGTGTGGAGGAAAGGGAATATTCCTCCCCTGATTCTGGGAATATACACTGGTAAGGGACACTATGAAGGATCGTGCGAGGCTTATTAAAACAAAGAAAATGAGAATGAGGTTAGAACACTCTCTAACCCCATACATGAGATTAACTCCAAATCATTAATATCTAAAGGTCAGGAGGGATTCTATGAAAGTCTTAAGGAAAACATAGGAAGGAGACGTGATGATATAAACTACAACATCTTTTTGGATTTGGATGACATCATTGCAAGGTCTTTTGGAATCCATCTCCTAGAGCAATGAGAAATAAACCAAAACCAGGGAAATGTGATCTACTTCAATTTCAAAGCAGGTGCCCAAAAAAGGAAATCTTAAGGAATGAAGAAGGCAACCCAGAATGCAAAGAAATATTTGCAAACCAAACAAAAAAAAAGTTTGCAAACCAAGATACCCAAAAGCAATTCATCTCCAAAACTAACAAACAGCTCACAGTTTGGTAATATTTAAATAAAGTCGATTCCATAAAAATATTGCATTACTATGTTGTATCACAACACAAATATAGTTATGTTAATCAAATGTACTTCAATTACCAAAAAAATGGGATATATAGCTACAAACACAAAAGAAAACAAGAAAAAAGGAACAAAATGAAAATGGGAAATTTTGTACAATAGAAAAACCAATTGAGAAATTCCTTTGGATGAGATTATTAAAAATCACACAAACGAGATTTACCATTTCAATCTTTGCTTCAAAAACAACTGATTAGTCAAAGGAGGCCAATGAACCTACAAGCGAGAGAGATACAGACAAGAAAGCCATGCAAAAGTCACATTTTACCAGGCCCATGTTCTGACAACAAGTACCATCAAATAATACGTAAAAGTTCTGATGATTTTTTCAAAAACTATTCAAAAGGTGTTAGCTCTGAAGATGTGTTTCCCATATTTTCATCTGTGCCCAAGTTTCCGTGCTGAAATATGGAGAAGTTTAGATTTTAGGCTGGAAGCTATGCACCCCAAATTTCCGGGCTGAAATATGGAAAAGAGTCAACATGTTCCCAAAGGTATGCAAAAAGCCATTAAGCACATGAAAAATTGTTCAGCATCATTAGTCATCAGGAAAACACAAATCAAAACCACAGTGAGATACTACTTCATACACACTTGGATCACTATAGTGAAAAAGTCAGATAACAGCAAGTATTGATAAGAATGAGGAGAAATTGCAACACTTACACATTGCTGATAGAAATGTGAAATGGTATAGCCACTTTGGAAAACAGCCAGGCATTTCCCCCAAAAGTTAGAGCTATCACTGACACAGCAATTCTATTTCTAGGTGCATACCCAAGAGAAGAATCAAAAACATATACCCACAAGAAAACTTGTACATATATGTCCACAGTAGCACAATAGCCAAAAGGTGGTAACAACCCTGTCCATCAACTTATAAATGGATAAAATGCAGTATATCCATACAATGGAATGTTATTTAATAATGGAACACTGACTCATGCTACAATATAGACAAACCTTGAAAACATGCTAAGTGAAAGGAGCCAGACACAAGAGGCCACATATTTTATGATTCCATTTCTGTGCAATGTCTATAACAGGGACATCTATAGAGACAAAGCGTAGATTAGTGGTTACTTAGGTCCAAGGAGGATAAGGGGGTAAGATGTGATAGCTAAAGTGTGCAAGGGCTCTCTTTGAAGTTAATAAAAATGTCCTAATTAATTTTGATGATAGCTGCACAACTCAGTGAATACGCTAAAGCCACTGAATCGTACACTGTAAATGGGTGAATTGTATGATATGGGAATTATGTCTCAATTTGTTAATTTAAAAAAATACTTAAAAAAAAAACTTTATTTATTTATCTGGCTGCACTGGGTTGTAGCTGCAGCATGCAGGATCTTTTTTCGTTTTAGTTGCAGCATGTGGGATCTTCCTTTCCCAACCAGGAATCGAACCCAGGCCCTTGAATGCAGGCCCCCTGCACTGGGAACGCAGAATTTTAGCCACTGGACCACCAGGGAAGTCCCATGCCTCCAACTGAAAAAAAATCATCCTCCCAGGTTTTTTTAAAAAAACAGATCTTTAGTCCATCAAGGTCTAACTTTCTCATTTTCTAGATGAGGCACTGAAGCCCAGAGAGGTTAAAATGACTTGCCCAAATTCTTTTGCCATTTAAAATCCTGATGGCCTGACTACCCATTAGCAGTTATATCCTCACCCATTTTACCCTACTTCAAGTGCACATGAGTGGCCATTCACAAAAAATCAGTGAAGTCACACAAACCACCTTAGGTCTAGCACAGAGCTCCAGACTGGTGTTAGAAATATATACAGAGTTGTTTACACAGAGTTGTTTACTGAGGACAGGTTTGTTCTTGGCATTTCATTGTCTTAGAGCTCAAAAAGATGACACTTGTGACCTAGACAAGCCAAGATGCACACACTTTCATTATCCAGCCATGTTTCATCACCTTTGAACTAAAGTTGAATATCAAGTCCACAGGAAATGAGCAGAGCATGAGTTTGGACACTAGTGGACAGGATTCAAACTCAGCTTTGTGTGAACTGTATGAAGCTATTACCTTTATGAGCTTAAGGAAATTGTGAATAATAGAGGTATTCTTTGTGAGCTATTACATATAATGTGCTTGGCACATGCACTTTAATTCCTCTTTCCACATAAGAACTGAGAGGTCTTCATACCTGAGACCTTGGTGAGGTCAGTCAAGCACATTTGCTTGAATTGGGTTTCGGTGGGGATGAAATTCTCTGCTGAGTTAATCATGCCCAGTGCACACATCTGGGAACACCTTTCCCCTTTGCAACCCTGATACATTGTCACCCAACCAACAAGTTTGAAAGAGGAATAGAAAACCACTTGGGGAGCCAGCCAGCTGTGAGCTCAGAGGAGCACTGCTTTCATGGTCTCATGTGCCATTTGGGGAGGGCTCTCCAGGGAAGGCCAGAACTTCTACTGCAAGACCTATAGGGAGGAAGGCAGGGGAGGGTTTGGGGTGAGAAATGGTGTAGCAAAGTGGTAGACAGTAAGGCAAATCTGACAGTAGCCACCAGTCCTAAAGCTCAGGACAGGTTATCTTTACTTAAGAAATTACACAGTAAAAACATTTGAAAGATCAATTTTTTATTACATTGTGCATACAAACTTTATTTTCAAATTATATTTTTTCAATTGATATATTTTTCTTTTTTCTTTTTTTTTTTTTTACCCGCCCCCTCCCGATATATTTTCCTATTTGTGAAATTATTTGGGGTCTAAGGTTGGAATGGATTACATCCTACTTTTCCTATTAAAATACTAAGTTTCAAAAAACTACTTGTTTTGGGATAGTATAGTCATTTTGTTAATATTGATTCTTTCAATCCACAAACATGGTACACCTTTCCATCTGTTTATGTCTTGATTTCTTTCTTAAGCAGCTTATAGTGTTCAGAGTACAGTTCTTTTGTCTCCTTAGGTAGGCTCATTCCTAGGTTCTTTTTTTATGTGATGGTAAATGGAGTTGCTTCTTGAATTTCTCTTTCTGATCTTTTATTGTTAAGTGTATAGAAATGCAACAGATTTCCATGTATTAATTTTGTAACCTGTGACTTTGCCAAATTCATTGCCAAGTCCTAGTATTTTTCTGGTAGTATCTTTAGGATCTTCTGTGTATAGTATCATGTCATCTGCAAACAGTGACAGTTTAATTTCTTCTTTTCCAATTTGGATTCCCTTTATTTCTTTTTCTCTGATTGTTGTAGCTAGGACTTTCAAAACTATGTTGAATAAAGTGGTGAGAATGGACATCCTTGTCTTATCCCTGATCTGAGAGGGAATGCTTTCAACTTTTCACCATATGATGCCAGCTGTAGGTTTGTCATATATGGCCTTTATTATGCTGAGATATGTACCCTCTATGCCCACTTTCTGGAGAGTTTTTTTTAAATCATAAATAGGTGCTGAATTTTGAATTTTGTCAAAAGGTTTTTCTGCATCTATTTAGATGATCATATGGTTTATATTCTTCAATATGTTGATGTGGTGTATCACATTGATTTGCAGATGTTGAAAAGTCCTTGCATCCCTGGGATGAATCCCTCTTGATCATCAGAGAGGTTTACTAATGACAGATTTATTCTTGGCATTTCATTGTCTTATGACTCAAAAAGCTGACAGTTTGTATGATTTTTTTAATGTATTGTTGGATATGGATTGCTAGTATTTTGCTGAGGACTATTTGCATCTATATTCATCAGTGATATTAGCCTGTAATTTTCTTTTTTGTGCGTGTGATATCTTTGTCTGGTTTTGGTATTAGAGTGATGGTGGCCTCATAAAATGAGTTTAGAAGCTTCCTTCCTCTGTAACTTTTTGGAATAGTTTCAGAAAGATAGGCAATCTACAGATTCAATGCAACACCTATCAAATTACCAATGGCATTTTTTGCAGAATTGGAATTTAAAATCTCAATATTTAAAATGTATGGAGACCCAAGACTCCAAATAGCCAAAGCAATCTTTAAAAAGAAAAACAGAGCTGGAGGAATCAGGCTCTCTGACTTCAGACTATATTACAAAGCTACGGTCATCAAAACAGTATAGTACTGGCACAAAAATAGAAACATACATCAATGGAACAGTATAGAAAACCCAGAAATAAGTGCAAGCACCTATGGTCAATTAATCTATGATAAAGGAGGCAAGACTACACAATGTTGGAAAGACAGCCTCTTCAACAAAAGGTGCTGGGAAAACTCAACAGCCACCTGTAGAAAAAAATGAAATTAGATCATTCCTTAACTCTACTCACAAAAATAAACTCAAAATGGATTAGAGACCTAAATGTGACACCAGACACTATAAAACTTATAGAGGAAAACATAGGCAGAACACTCTCTCATAAAAATCACAGCAACAACAACAAAAAAAACAGCAAAAGTCAAAATCTTTTTTGACTCATCTCTCTGAATAATGGAAATAAAAACAAAAATAAACAAATGGAACCTACTTAAACTCAAAAGTTTTTGCACAGCAAAGGAAACAATAAACAAAATGAAAAGACAATTCAGATTGGGAGAAAATATTTGCAAATGACATTACTGATAAGGGCTTAGTCTCCAAAATTTACAAATAGCTTATGACACTTAACAGCATAAAAAAACAACCCATTCAAAAAATGCGCAGAGGACCTGAATAGGCATTTCTCCAAAGAGGACATACAGATGGCCAGTAATAGGTACATGAAAAGATGTTCAACATCGCTAGTTATTAGAGAAATGCACATCAAAACTATAATGAGACATCACCTCATACTGGTCAGGATGGCTATCATCAAAAAACCTACAAACAACAAATGCTGGAAAGGGTGTGGAGAGAAGGGAACCCTCCTACACTGTTGGTGGGAATGTAAATTGGTATAGCCACTATGGAGAACAGTATAGGGAGGTTCCTTAAAAAACTAAAAATAGAGCTATCCTATGACTCGGCAATCCCACTTGTGGGCATATATCTGGAAAAAAAACATGATTTGGAAGGACAGATGCACTCCAGTGTTCATTACAGCACTGTTCACAATAGCCAAGACATGGAAGCAACCTAAATGTCCATCAACAGAGGAACGGATAAAGAAGATATGATAATATATATGATGGAATATTACTCAGCCATTGAAAAGAATGAAATAATGCCATTTGTAGCAACATGGATGGACCAAAAGAGTGTAATACTGAGTGAAGTAAGTCAGACAGAGAAGGAGAAATATCATATGACATCCCTTATATGTGGATTCAAAAAAGAAACTATACAAATAAACTTACAAAACAGAAAGACACTCACAAACTCAGAAAACGACTTATGGTTGCCAGAGGGAAGGGATAGTTAGGGATTTCGGGAAGGTCAGGTACACATTGCTATATTTAAAATGGATAACCAACAAGGAACTATTGTGTAGCACAAGGAACTCTGTTCAATGTTATGTGACAGCCTGGACGGGAGGGGGGGGGGTTAGGGGAGAATGGATTCCATGTGTATGTATGGCTGAGTTCCTTCCCTGTTCACCAGAAACTACCACAACATTTTTAACCAGCTATATCCCAATACAAAATAAAATGTTTAAAGTCTGAAAACAAGAGTACTTGTTTTTTATGTAACGGCTGCACTTGGTTACAGGGTTAAAAGTTCAGGTTTTCAGTTGTCCCCTGCTGTCAAGGCCACCTGCAGACTTTTAAAGTTCCATTTTATGGCCTGTTCCACTACCACAAAAATGGCCCGCCTACCACCACATAATCAAAGGCAATTGATTTATAGCAATGATTTGCTTCCCTGGTGGCTCAGTGGTAAAGAATCTGCCTGCTAATACAGGAGACGCCTGTTTGATCCCTGGGTTGGGAAGATTCCCTAGAGAAAGAAAGGGCAATTCAATCCAGTATTCTTGCCTGGGAAATCCCATGGACAGAGCAGGCTGGTGGGCTACATCCATGGGGTCACAAAAGAGTCAGACACGACTTAGCAACTAAATAACAACAAATATTCATCCAACGTTCCAAGACAGAGTGCAAGAAATAAGTCAGAGGTACAAGATCCACCCCGGTCTAGGCCTGCTCACCTCCCCAGCATTGTTATGTGTGTGTTAGTCGCTCAGTTGTGTCCGCCTCTTTGCTATCTCCATTGACTGTAGCCTTCCAGGCTCCTCTGTCCATGGGATTCACCAGGCAAGAATACTGGAGTGGAGCGGGTTGCTATTTCCTTCTTCAAGGGATCTTCCCAACTCAGGGATCGAACCCGGGTCTCTCTCATTGCCTGCAGATTCTTTACCATCTGAGCCACCAGGGTAGCCCAATTAATCCTCTAGAGTTAACTGCAAACGCGCCGCCTACTCAGCGCACTTCCCCACCCTCAAGTCTCAGCCCGTGTTCACATTGTCTTCCCTCAGCTCCCACCAGCGGTCTCCGTCATGCCTTCTGTGGGTGTGATGCCAGGCGGCGGCGGGAACTACGAAGACAACAAGAGGGTTAGAGGATGCCGGCGGGAGGTCGGCAGAGAACTTTAATTTTAGGTACGTTGGTCAGGAGAATCTTTCCCGTGATTAACAGCTGAGCAGATTTCTGCGGGAAGGGTGGTACCCAGTTCTCCGAAGAAAAGCGGTCTAGACCGAAGCGCTTAGTGAGTGAATGGTTCCATCCCTCGCCAGGAAAGAGAAAGCAGAGTGTGAGAACCGTGATAGAACGAAGAAATCGCAAGTAGTGGCAGGCTTTACCTTAACCTTGGCACCTAGGGTACACCACCCAGGAGCAACTCAGGACCTGGGACCAGATGGGACTGGGCAGATCGGAACTGCCCAAGTGAGGGATCAGATTCTAAGGAGGTTTGGAATCACACTTAAGACTTCCATTCCACAACCCTGGTCGCAGACCCCGCCCTTTAGGCAAGGCTCCGGTCCACTTAGATGCGGCCATGCCCCTACAGGTACGGCTTCCTCCTCGCATCGCCTACACTTGTGACACTGAACTCTCACACAAACCCAAGCTGGGGTCTTAGCCCCTCTTCGCCTCCTCCAGGGCCCGCCTCCCTCCGGCCTTCGCCCCTCGCCTCATAGGCCCTCCGTTGTTGTTGTTCAGTCGCGAAGTTGTGTGCGATTCTTTGCGACTCAATGGACTGTAGCACGCTAGGCTCCTCTATCCTTCACTATCTCCCCGAGTTTGCCCAAATTCACAGCTTGCCTTTCTTTCTTTTTTTTTTTTTTTCACTTTACCACAGTATTATTATTTCAATTTCCCTTGGGGTCTATGTATCACAGCTTGCCTTTCAACTCCTGCCCTAAACCGCTTCCGCCCCGCCTGCGTTTTGGGAGTGGCCCCGCCCCTACGTCCAAGACTCCACCCCTCGGCGCTCCGTGTTTGAAGACCTGAGCTTCAAGGATTGGCCAGTGGCGGAGACATGGGTTCCTAATTGGTTATGTCGTGCAGCCTCTTCCCGCAGAGCAGCATGACCCGGAAGTGATTTCTGAAGTGCCGGCCGCGTGGATTTGTGCCTTGCGTGCTGGATTGCCACAGTCGCTGCCATGACCAAAATAAAGGCAGATCCAGACGGGCCGGAGGCTCAGGCGGACGCGTGCTGCGCGGAGCGCACTTACCATGAACTGCTAGTGAATCTGAACCCCATCGCGCAGCCTCTGGCGTCTCGCCGCCTCACGCGGAAGCTCTACAAATGCATCAAGAAAGGTGCGGTGGACGCCGGGCGGGGCCGGGGCGGGACGCGGGTGGCAGGCCGAGGGCCCCCCTGACTGACTGTTCTGTCGTTGTAGCCGTGAAGCAGAAGCAGATTCGGCGCGGGGTGAAGGAGGTTCAGAAATTTATCAACAAAGGCGAGAAAGGGTAAGAATCCCCCCTACCCCCCGCCGGCGTTCGGGGATGGTATCCTGCTACTTAACAGGTAGTTGGTAAAAGTGCTCCGACTTGGGTCGTATGCAGAAGGTACATTCCCTTCCGTACAGATGTCGATACCACGTACAAGAGCTCAAAGGGACACCTTGGGGAAGGTGAATTCCAGGGGAACCAAATCGTATAAGCCAACTTACTTAGGGTTGATCCCAGCTTCATTCACTTAGCGACTATTTACCGAGTGTCTACTGTTTTTCAGGCACTGTGCTATGGGGAGACAATGGCAGTAATCAAATACAAAATTACAAGTTGTCATGGGTAAGCATGAAGGAAGAGTACAGGGTGCAGTGAGAATGACTTCATTATCCTAAAGCTTTCCTTTTTTGGCATTTTTCAGAATCTGAAAATTATTTGCGTTTTTATTCCCTGTCTCTCTCACTCAGGCCAGAAAGTAAGCTCTTTGAGAACAGAATAAAGCCTCTCACTGCTTTATTTTCATAAGTGCCTGGTACATTGTAGGTGCTCAAGAGCTAAATAATGCTGGGAGGATTTGGTGCTCTATGGAGTCTGACCTAGGTGGGGTAGCTGAGGTCTGAAGATATAGGATTCATTTGTGGCTTCCAGGTTTGGGGGGCATTCTGCCAGAAGAAAGTAGATTCCAGGGCAGGAGAGGGTAGTAGTGGATAGAAGTGCTACCTTCTCATGGGACTCTATAAGCCATTGTAAGTTTACTTTTTGTACTCCGGAATTTTGGAAGCCAATGAGTGTTAAAGTGAGGGGGTGACATAATTAGACTTCCCATTCCACACCTTTAGAAGGTTTTTCTGGCAACTTTGGAAAAGATCAGAGATGGAAGAATAGATGGAGAAATTGAGATAGGTGGCTACTCTGGTGCAGAAGAGATGAGAACAATTTTGACTGGGTTATTGATGGCAGAGATGGAGAGAATTAAAGTGGATGGATGAGAGGACTTTTGCATACAGAGTGAGGCAGTGTGGGCTCCAGGCAGATGAACAGAGGGCCCATTCACTGAGACAGTGAACAGTGAGGGAGCCAGGTTTGTATGAGATCACGAGTCTGGTTTTAGACAAGTTTTCAAGGTGCCTTTTAAACATGGGATCCCGCTCCCTAGCAGAACTGTCAAATAGGCAGGTGACTATATGGGTGTTCAGTTTGGGAGAGGGTTGGGTTGGAGAGAATAGATTTGGGAGTTGTCAGTAGAGAGTTGGCACTTGAAGCCTTGGTTACAGATGGGGTCAGCTGAGAGAACGTACTGACAGAGCAGAAAGACCAGGCTGTGGGAATACCAGCATTGAAAGGCTTCTCAGGAATTTCCTGGCAGTCCAGCGGTTAGGACTCCATGCTTCCACTGCAGGCGGGCCAGGGTTCCATCCTTGGTTGGGGAACTAACATCCCACAAGCTGCACAGCACGGCCAAACACAATAGAGGCTACTCAAAGGAAGCGGAGCCTGCAGAGGAGGAGAGTCTATGAGCCAAAGGAAAACTAAGGAGTGTGGATGTAGTGCTTTGAACCCAAGAGCTCTTTCCTTGTGTTTTCCTCTCCCCAGAACAGGCTCTTCCTTCTGTCATCAGGGCTCCTGAGGCCCTTGTTGCAGAACCCCATCACCTTGCCAGCTAGAACAGTTATAGATTCTCTGGCAAGCTTTCCTTGGTTCCCTATCACTCTTAGGAATGAGCCTTGAAGCACTCAAGACCCTTACACGTGACTAGTTTTTCTAGCCTTCTTATCAGCCTCATCTCCCCATCCTGGACTCCAAAGCCATCCCTGGCTCCCAACAACAGCCATCCCCTGTGTATCTGGTATCTTTCTGATTCTCTCAACCTTAAATGCTTTCCCTGCCCCCAGCCCCTCTATGGGCTTCCCTGGTAGTTCAGTGGTAAACAATCTGCCTGCCAAGGCAGGAGATGCAGGTTCAATCCCTGATCTGGGAAGATCCCCTGGAGAAGGAAATGGCAACCCATTCCAGTATTCTTGCCTGGAAAAACCCCATGGACAGAGGAGCCTGGCAGGCTACCATCCATGGGATCACAAAGAGTAGGACATGATTTAGTGACTGACAGCAACAAAGCCCCTCCATGGGCACCTGACAGATGTTCATCATTCAGCTTTCCTCTCGTGTTGCTTCCTGATTCCTTTCTTGACTGTCCAAGGAGAGCTGAGCTCTTACTCCTTGGCATCTCTCATACTTCATCTGTCCCAGTACAGTACCTTTTGTCACACTTGGTGGCATTTACTTCTTGCCAGGCAACAGAGATCACCTCCCCAGAGGAATGCACTCACCAAACAAATCTTAATGCGTTTCTTGAGTTTGGGAGACATACATGATGGGGCTCCTTGAGGGCAGGGGCCAGTTTACCCATCTCTATATCCCCCAAGACCCAGCTCAGTGGCCTCCCGTATGACTGAAAAGGGAACCAGCAAGCTGGGAATGACATTGGTTTCTCTTATTTCAGGATTATGGTTTTGGCAGGAGACACGTTACCCATTGAGGTATACTGCCATCTCCCAGTTATGTGTGAAGATCGGAATTTGCCATATGTCTATATCCCCTCTAAGACGGTAAGGAGCACCTGAGCCCCTGATCTTGGTCAGCACAGAAGAGGGTCTGGGATCAGGTTGGTGGCAGCAGGCCATAGTGGCAAGCAGCATGAGCTTTGGAGCTAAAGACAGGGCTGGATGGATTCTTGGCTCTGCTGCTTCCCAGATGAGGGAATGCAGATAAATCACCTCTCTGTATTATTACTTTCTTGTAAAATGGGACTGTGGGAATGAAACAGGTGAACTTGAATGTGTCAGTCCTGTTAGGTGGGTGCAGTGTTCAGAAGGGATGTTCTAGGGACCTGCAGCTGTCCTTACCCTTACATAGCAGAGGCCAGGTCTGGGCTCCAAGGGGTGGGGAATAGCAGGGTCCTGGAAAGCATAGGCCCTGCTTAAGGGGACAGCCCCTACTGAGCTGGAGCCCTTTCACAGTTGCCACAAGGAACTGTAGGCCCAGTGTCACTGGACCACAGCTTGAAAGTCTGCTAAGTTTAAATGGTGGCAACCAATTCAAAATATTAACAGTGATTGACTAGCTCATGTCTGTGGGCTGGATTAGGCTGGTGGATCATCAGTGCGTGACTCCTTGGTGCACAGGTTCTGTGGCCTTTGTTCCAAACAGCCTTTTTCCCTTCTGTGCAGGACCTGGGTGCAGCCGCTGGCTCTAAGCGCCCCACCTGTGTGATAATGGTCAAGCCCCACGAGGAATACCAGGAGGCCTATGACGAGTGCCTGGAGGAGGTGCAAGCCCTGCCCCCACCCATGTGAAGGACTTAGGCACAACCTGGGCACCTGCTCCAAAAACAGTTGGCTTGGTGGCAGGCCAGTTGGCTGCCCTCCTGCTGCCCACATTCAGGCATCTCCGTGGTCCCCTGAGGCACGTATTCTTCCTAAGCAGCTCCAACAGTGACTTCACAACGGCAGAGCCAGCATCTTCTCCATCAGCGCTGTTTCCTGCTGAACTTCAGTGAAGATAGTTCCAAGAATGTGATGTGGGGGAAGTAAATCCTAAAACTAAAATGTGGTGAGTCTGTGGGTGTTTTTTTTAAGCAGCAACTACTGGTGGGGCCCAAGTTGGTGGTGGGAAGGAAAGAGCAAAAGTAACCTTTCTCACCAGATGACCCCAGGACTTCAATAATGCTCAGTGTGAATGTTTGGCCACCTGGGTTAGTGCTGGACTCAAGCTGAGAACGGACCCTGCTACCACCCTCAGCTTTCCACTCTACTTCTAGAGTAGCTGGGAGCTGCAGGCAAGCCAGCTGAGCCCAGAGCCCACTTCATGGAGCCTGTAGTTCCTATGTTGGGGACACCCCCATTCCTCTTTTCTTTTTCCCCCAAGAGCCTTAAATGCCACTGGGAAGCTGACAGACACAATTTACCCACCCACACAGTAAATTTTAAGTAGGTACATGAAAGTTAAATGCAGAATCCCAGGCCATCTCTCCTACTTTGCCATTATGGCCCTGGTAACCTCATCTCTTCAAACATTTTAGACTTACAGTGCCTTCCTGCTCTCAGAGGCCCAGCACAGACTCAGTACACACAGCAGCCAAGCTTCAGGAACCCTGCAATAAACTGGAAGGACCTTGGGCTTGAGGGTTGGAACTGGTTTAAACTCCAAGCTCTCTTCCTGATAAGTTGTGAGCCCTTCTGGGCAAGTCATTTTATCTTTCTACATCCCTTCACACTCGTTTCTAACAAAGAGGTAATACAATTATGTGTATGTAAAAGCATCTTGCCCAGGGTTTGCCAGCTTCTAGTGTTTTCTCCCAATCACATGCAGGTTGGGTTCCTTCCAACTGCACTCTGTGGCTGCCATGCTCCCAGCCGGCATGCCCAGAACCTGTGCACAGGGGGCACATGGTAATTCTTTGCCAGTGAAGCTAAAGGCAGGCAAAGTAAGGAGAAGGCCTGTGCATATATTTGCTCAGTTATAAAACAACGGCATTCAGTTCTATCCCAGACTACAGTGGGGAATCGACACATAGAGCTGTAAGGCTATACAATGGGAGGAGTGGACACAAGCCTTGATGGGGCAGGAAGAGACCTGGCTTGAGGGCAGGGATGGAAGACATCTGCTGTGCCCACCAAGTCCTTTGCTATTCTGTCAGTTGCCACTTAAGTCAACCGCAAATATAAAGAGCAGGAGTACAAGACGCCAGAGTTTCCCTGCCGTTACAGTCAAGAAGCCAGTTGCCTGCTGTAGGCTGTCTCATCTCCCTCCTTGGCCTCTGCCAGAGGGCCAGCCCTGCTTGTGGTGGCAGTTCTCAGCTGCTCTGAAATGAACCACAGTTCATGGAAGCCAACCACCCCCACCGAGACGGACCAAGGCTTGTGGGTGAAAAACCTCTTGCAACAAAGTTCCTCCCCAGCAGGAATCAGAATATGATGCGTTTCCCATCTGCTGGGTTCTGCTCCATGGGACAGTAGGGACACTTCAGCCTACAAAGGGAGAAAAACCAAGAATGTCTCAGGTGGCCAGCCAGCAGAACAATCAGCCTAAGGTGGAACAGAACACCAGGAACTTACTTTCCTCCGTTAATGAGCTTGTTGAGTGCATCTCGGGAGATGACATGGCCACAGATGAGCTTGATGGGAGGGTTGGAATCCGATGTCTGCTGGCGGAGGATGGGGCAGGCGAACACTGAGTGGTACCAGCACTTCATGCCGAGTTCAATCTCAATCTGGGGAGGCCAACAGTGGGGTGAGTCCCACTTCCTGTGGCGGCTGTCCTCCCCAGTGCTTCATGCTGTACCTCCCCCTGCTGGGCCTCACCGGTAACTCGTCCTTGTGACTCCAGACCCCAGAGCACTGCCTCTGCTCCATCACAGCTTTGATATTCATCAGCACAGGCAGCGCCACACAGCCAGAGGCAAAGCTGCAGAACAGAGAGCAGAGGCTGGAGTGACCAGCCTGACCAAGAGCCCAGCAGACAGACAAAAGGACCAGCACACTGTGAGTGCGTGACTCAGGACAGGGTTTCAAAGTGGCACTTGATCAAACCAGTCCTTAAAAATCTCTCAGGTCACACATAAAGCTACATATGTGGTTCTGTGTCTTAACTCTAGAAAGTCATTCTAATGCACCCCAAAATTTGGACAAAAGGAATATCCAGGGGACAGATCCCTGCTCATCCAGTGACAAGTCCTTGGTGTGACAGGGACACTCATGTCTGGAAGGGCCTCCTCCTGCCTGTGTCCCCTTCTGTCATCACAGCGCACCTCTGTAACGGGTTATCACCCAGGGCACTTAGAAATGAGAAACAGTAGATTCAGTTTTCACTAGGATTGGGGCGGGGATGGAGAACCAACTGACTGGAGCCTGGGGTGCCAAACCCCTACAATACGCAGAGCAGGTGTGCAAACCAAACTGTCCTAAGGTGCCCGTGTTCGTGCTGGGGAAGACTGTTCTGTAACCAGAGTCCATGGGAACAAACTGGAGGATGGAGCCTCTCACGACCAGGCAGGCAAATGTGCCCCATGTGATTCCACAGCCAGCCTAAGTAAAATACACCACTGTGGTGCAATATGTGGTGGGGTCAGATCCAGGTGACCTTCATTCCCTGTGAGGCCCTAGGAGCCTCTGTTTCTTCCTGGAAAATGAGGGTAACAGTACCTGTAACTCTTCGGTTGGTCTGAAGCCATGAGGAGAATATTACTGTAAAGAAGCCTTCCAAGTGAAAGCTCTCAGCACCTGTGACTCAGCTACTCAGTCTCCCTGAGGGAAGTGGTGTTTGAGACATGAGGTGGCCAGAAGGCTGGGCTGTCAGAGGGTCCTGTGATTACCCAGAGGTGAGATGCAGGAGGCACAGACTTCATTCAAGAGACCTTACAAAATGGGAACCTTGACTCTGCCGCTGACCTTGTGGTGACCCCAGGCCACAACTCAATCTGGTCTCCAACTGTAGTGTGTGCTGAGTCACCTCAGCCATGTCCGACTCTTTGTGACCCCATGGGCTGTAACCCACCAGGCTCCTTTGTCCATGAGAATCTCCAGGCAAGAATACTGGAGTGGGTTGCCATTTCCTCCTCCAAGAGATCTTGCCTACCCAGGGACTGAACCCACGTCCCTTATGTCTCCTGCATAGCAGGCAGGTTTTTTACCACTAGCACCACCTGGGAGGGGTGCTAGAAAGAAAGGTGATTCCTATTTAGAAGAGTGACTGAGCAGCCAGTTTAGGTCTGTGAAGGCACCGAACACCATCCCTGGACAGGGCAGGGCCTTGACAAGTTGGGTTTCCCTCAGCCCTCCCACTTGGACTGCCCCCACAGGGCTGACTATACCTGACACTGAGGGGTGACTCCACAGAAAGGCCCAACAGGGAACAAGCATCACGTGTAAAGGTCTCACAGATCTCGGCCCAATGGCTGTTGTCCAGGAGATGGCAGTAGGGTGACTTCTCCAAACCCAGCTGCAGGTACACTAGACTGCCCATCATCACCTGGATCTCTACAAGGCAAAGGGGAATCAGGGTGCAGGAGGCAGCCTTTCTCCCAGCTCTGCCTCCAGCTCTCGGGTGGCAGGGCTGCAGAGACAGTATTGGGAGCAGGCTGTGCCCCATAGCTCCCAGGCCCATGACCTGGCCAATCGAGGATTAAAATGTCCTCTGGCTGTAATTAGCCTCCAACTAATAAAAATAAATGAAAAAAATAAAAAATAAAATGCCCTCTGGCAAAGCCAGTTTTCCCTAAAATCCAGTGAGGAAGTAAGGTCTCGGGGCTGTTTCTGTGGCAAGCATGACCCCACAACATGAAGTAGGGAGGGGTTTCAGTTTCTTCCCCATCCTTCCAGCTGCATCAAGGAGCGGGTCTCAGGCTCCTGTCCCTCTGTTCCAGTACTAGCTAATCTTTTTTTTTGGGGGGGTGGGGCATGCCATATAGCATGTGAGGCAGCAGCTAAGGGCATGCATGTTGTAGGGGCCACCCCAGCACCCGGGCACGTACCCCGCTGGTGCACGTGAGCAAAGGGCTGGAAGTGCCGGGCGTAGCTGAGGGCCTCCAGCTGCTTCTCAGGGCCACCTGCCAGGAGACGGATGAACTGCAGTCGGTGCAGCTTGAACTCCAGGGAGCTATTGAGCTCCAGCAGGCGCTGCCTGTGGGAGACAGCCCATCTGGGAAGAAAGGGGCCAGCTGAGTGGGAGCTAGTAAGGCAAGCGAAGGGGGGCCTGGCAGGGCCTCCAAAATCTTATGTGAGGCCCGTGAGACAGGGCTGGAGGTGTGTGAAGTATGCTGGGTGATGTGAAGAGCACAGACAAGCCCTGTCCCCTGTGGGACCACCCAAAGGCCAACGTACTCCAATGCTGGCCCCAGGTCTTGTTCATGCAGAGCTTCCAGGATACGATTCAACTCCAGGAAAGGCTGCTTGAAATCCAAGTCCACATTCAGTGTTGATTCCTAGAGGGAGAGAGAGCCATCTACCACTGGAGGACTATGTTTCCAAACTTCTCTGCTCCACACCTAGTAAAGCCTCATCCACCAAAGACAAGCTAGAGAGGGGCCATGGTCTCTTGCCAGTCCCTTGGACTCCTCTTTTTCCCAGTTCAGGTTCTGGGAGGCTGAGTGCTACATGCTGAGTAGCATGGAGAGAAAATTACTCTTTTTCAATCCCCCTAATTACATTAAGGGAAAGCATCCTTTACTTTCACTGCCAGGGTGTCGTTTAACACCTAACAAGTGCAACTCTGTCATTTTACTAGTCTTCCCTTTTAAGATTACCAGGCACTGAGAACTCTGGTGGACAACCAAATCTAGCTAAAAATTAATAATTTCACTTTTTATTGTATATATTTTGTAGCTACTTTCCATTGATGGCAGGGGCACTGATTTCTAAAATAAATTTATTTTAAGAAGTAACAAAAGCAAAACAAACAAGTAGGACTACGTCAAACTAAATTTAAAGCTTCTGCAACAGTAAAGGAAACCATCAACAAAATGAAAAGGCAACCTACAGAATAGGAAAAAATATCTGCAGATTGTGTTATCTAAGGGACTAATATCCAAAATATATAAAAACTCAATAGCAAAAAAAAAAAATTCTTATAAAAAATGGAGCGAATATCTGAAGAGACATTTTTTCAAAGAAGACATCAAAATGGCCAACAGGCACATGAAAAGATGCTCTACATCATTAATCATCAGGGCAATGCAAATCAACACCACAACGAGCCATCACCTCACTCCTGTCAGAATGGCTGTTATCAAAAAAGACAAGCAATAACTGCTGGCAAGCATGTGGAGAAAGGGGAACCCTCATGCACCTTTGGTGGGAATGTAAACTGGTGCCGCCACTATGGATAACACTATGGAAGTTCCTCAGAAAATTAAAATATAGCTACCATATGATCTAGCAATCCCACTTTTCCAAAGAAAAATGAAAGCACTAACTTGAAGATATCTGCACCCCACCCCGATATTCACTGCAGCATTATTTACAGTAGCCAAGATAAGGAAACAACCTAAGTGTCCGTTTGTGGATGAACAGATAAAGAAAATGTGGTGTGTATGTATGTGTATGTATATATATATATACATATATATATATATGTATATATATATAAAATAAATACACAGTCACTCAGTCATGTCTGACTCTGCAACCCAATCAACTGTATCCCACTGTCCTTGTGTCCATGGCTCCTCTGTCCATGGAATTCTCCAGAAGAGAATACCGGAATGGGTAGCCATTCCCTTCCCAGGCATCAAACCCGGGTCTCCTGCATTGCAGGCAGATTCTTTACCATCTAAATATATATATGTATATATATAATGAAATATTGTTTCCCAGATGGCACTGGCGGTAAAGAACCTGCCTGCCAATGCAGGAGACATAAGACACTTGGGTTCAATCCCTGGGTCAGAAAATCCCCTAGAGTAAGAAATGGCAACCCACTCCAATATTCTTGCCTGGAAAATCCCACGCACAGAGAAGCCTGGTGGGCTCCAGTCCGTGGGGGTGCAAGAGTCAGACACGACGCGACTGAGCACGCACGCATTCAGCCATTAAGAAAAGTGGGGGGAGAAAAAAAAAAGAAAAGTGGGAAAATCCTGTCATTTGCGATAATATGGATGGGAGCATTATGCTAAATGAAATGTTCCAGACAAAGACAGCTACTGTATGATCTCACTTATATGTGGAATCTAAAAAGTTTTTAAGAAAACCAAGCTCATAAATACAAAGAACAGATTGGTGCTTAAAAGAAGTGGAGGGTAGGGTGTGGGAGCAATGGATGAACTATTTTCGTTGTTTTTCATTTTAATAAATTAAATGCAATTTTCAAAATAGAGATTAAGTCATTTAAGGAAAGACTGCATCAGTGGAAACAGGTAAAGGCAGGCAGTCTTGAAGGACACCTTGGACTTCCCATGTGCAGTCCAGAGGGGAGGATGCCCTGCAGGCCAACTGTCCACGGGAAACGGGTCTCTGGGAACAGGCATTCCCATCAGACAATCAGAGACTGATGACACACACGTCTGAGTCATGTAAATAAACTGACCTGTCTGGATATAAAAAAATAATAATGGGGTCCTAATGTAAAGAACGCTACCAAGCAGAAAGCAGAACAGGCAGGCCCAGCACCTCCCCGGTGAGCCCGTTACCTGACACAACTCCTCAGCGACGCTGAGCATGCCCTGCTGATACAAGTGCTCCAGGATGGCCATCTGCAGGGTCTGCTGCTGCTTTTCCCGCGAGTCCCACACTGCGTCGGAGACCACACCGCAAATCTCAGAGTCAAAGTTCTGACAAGGACGGGAGACAGGGCCCTGTGACTCAGGCCTGCCCTTCTCACACGGGCTTCCCGAGGAGCCCTGCTACATACGCGCCGGCCACAGGTATTCCCGCCCCCAGTCTGGAGCTGCCCACATGCTCACCCTGTCAATGGCTTTGCCCACTCGGGAAACACTGCTGTGAATGTCCTTGTGGTCCGAAGCCAGTTTCTGCACGGTGTCTTTTATCTTCCGGCAGCATTGTGACATAACCAGGGAGAGGGTGGCTGACAGAGGGGTTCCCTGGACGGCTGCAGAGAAACAATGGTAATGCATCAGGACTTGGACACAGAGGAGCAGACCTTGTCTCAGCTTCCCTATTCTAAATGCCAGCATGGAGGCCTGGGAAGCAGCCCTAAACTCCAGAGTGAAAGACTCAGCTTCTATTCCGGGTCCCGCCACTTTTTAACTGTATGACTTGGAATTAGCCAAGTGGGACAAGCCAATTCATTGCCTGGAGTCTTCATTTCATCATCTATAAAACAGAGGTGATAGCACTGGCCGTGGAGGCTGCTGTGAAATGAAGACGTTCTGGCACTTACTGTGGGTCAGCACTTGGTTTCAGCTCATTTAATCCTCACTACCATTCTGTGCAGGGCACTGTTAGCAGCCTATACTCCAGCTGAGGAAGCTGAGGCAGTAACTTGCCAGAGCTCACAGCAGTGCCAGATCTGAAGCCCTGGCTCCTCACCACCACACCAGAAGGTTCCTTAACATCTCAAGGGAGACACTGTGTGGGAAGGCTTTGAATTGTAAAGTATTATCCCCACATTAATGCCTCTAACCCAGAGGACAGCAGGCAGGCCAGGGTCCATCAGGGAAGCACAAGGACATTTCTGTCTCACAATACAGTGCTTTCCACCCCCATGGCTGGGTGAACCGCATGAACTACCAGAAGCGTGTGGGGCTTGGAATAGGGAAGAGCAGACAGGTCCCTTCTTCCAGCCAGCATCTCTGCCCCTTCTTTAGATGGTAGCCTCTGGGTTCAGGGAGGAAAATATGACCCAGGGAAGATAACATGACCCATGAGGACCAGGGAGTGTCTCAGCTCCGAGACCAGAAGCCCTGGAAGAGAAATGCATTCTGCCAGCTTGCTAAGCAAACAAAATGTGAAACTCCTGGAGTTGCTGGAGCACCATGGCCACCTCCAGAGAGCACTACTCTAAAAATGAAGTCAGTGTAGATTGAAGGCATCACATGAGCACCCAGATCCAACTGGGCTGGACCTTTCAGTTACTTGAGACTATAAATCCAGCAGCCCAACCCCCCACTTTGTGTTTGTTTAAGCTAGTCTGACCTAGGTGGCTGTCACATTTAACTGAATGAATCCTGACAAATACAAACAGAAGGTGGTGGCTGGGCCTACTCCTACTAGGATGGCTATAACCAAAAAAAAAAAAAAAACACCAGGTAAAAACAAGTGTTGGTGAGGATGTGGGAAAATTGGAACTCTCATACATTGTTGATGGGAATACAAAAAGTTGCAGTTACTTTGGAAAACAGTGTGCCAGCTCTTCAAAAAGTTGAACAGAGAGTTACCATATGACCCAGCACATAAAAAAGAATGAAGTAATGATTCATGGTACAATAGGGATGGACCCTGAAAACACACTACGTGAAAGAATATAAAAGGTCACATATTACATGATTCCATTTATATGAAGTATCCAGAACAGTCCACAGAAAGTAGGTTAGTGGTTGCCAGGGGCTGGAGGAGAAGCAGAAATGGAGTTATAAGGTAGGAAGTTAGACATGAGCAACCAGGGGAGGCCTGGCTGAAAGGGATGCAAGCTGATCTCTAAACTTCATCCCAGATACACCCAGAAGAGCTCACAGATGTGCTACAAAAATAGCCAGAGATGTTTCCAACTCCTGCACATGCATCCCAGACACACAGTGGATATAAACTAACCACAGGGGCTTCTCCAAGTAACCTCAGGTAGCTAGGAGCCCATTAAGGGTTCATAAATAGTCTGTCTATATATATATAATTATATACATATATGATTATATGCATATATGATTATATGCATGTATGATTATATGCATATATGATTATAAATATGATTATAACATGTATATATGTATGTATGTCTACATGATTATCATCAGAGTGAATTATGGGAAGACATAAACAACAGAGCCTGCTTTTATATAACTTGCAATTGTCAATCAGCCTTGAGCATACACTGAAGGATCTTCCCAACCCAGGGATCGAACCCAGGTCTCCCTCACTGCAGGCAGATTCTTTACCAGCTAAGCCACAGGAAGCCCAAGAATACTGGAGTGGGTAGCCTATCTCTTCTCCAGTGGATCTTCCTGACCCAGGAATTTAACTGGGGTCTCCTGCATTGCAGGTGGATTCTTTACCAACTGAGCTATCAGAGAAGCCCCTATATATATATATTATAACATGTATATATGATTATGACAGACTGAATTATGGGAAGACATAAACAACAGGGCCTGCTGTTATAGAACTTGCAATTGTCAATCGGCCTTGAGCATACACCCATTTGCATTCCCTTTCATTGATTATTGGTGGGTACAAGCCCTATTCTGCACAGGGCATAACCAATAGGAGGCGACAGGAAATATAAAACGGGGGAAGCCAAGAGGGAAGGGGAGGACAACTCCTTTGGGGTCGGCCTGCTCCCATGTCTTTTGAGTGTCTGTCTTATAAAAGATCTGCTGCTTGAGCTGAACTGAGCTCTTAACTTGTCTGTTGTTTTAAACCCTTTAGTTCATTGTTCTAAATGTTTATTGTGACAGACAAGAACTGAGGAAGAGAGATAAACCGACCTGACAGAGTGTTTATTAATGGGTGGGGGATTCTTTTTAGAGAAATGAAAATGTTCTGTAATTAGTGGTAACGATTGTACAATTCTGGAAATATACTAAAATCCACTGAATTGTATACTTTAAAAGGGTAAGTTTTAATGTGAGTTATAGCTCAATAAAAAAAAAAAAGACATAGGAAATAGGGGTTACCTCTGGTCAAATCTTAGACAACTTGATGGTAACAGTAATGGATTGTAACCCATTGAATAAACTAAGAATTTATGAGCATGAACTTAAGTAAAGAAGATGGGCAAGCTTCTTTCTTATGTTAAATGTCTATTAACAAGTGTATAGGAAATGATAGAGCAGGAAAAACCACCTACGTTGAAACTAACTCTGTAATGATTTGTTCAGGGAAGAATTGTCAAGCGATGTGAAAACCAATGAGGCAGAGCCTGAAGAAGCACAGCAAATGTATATAGTCTCAAAGTATCTCCCCACAAATTACTTATTAACTCTAAAGAAAGAAATATTAACATTATTAGGGTGTAGGAACCCTGCAGACACCATCTTAACCAAGTGATCAAAGTTAACATCACCCATAATGGAACAAGCTGATACCTTGTACCTCCTGATGTGATGCACTGAGAAACACATCAGTTCTGAAGTAATCCTGCCCAAAATGCAAAAAAAAAAAAAAAAAAAGATGAGGAAACAGCAAACAAATTCAAATTAAGAGACATTCTGCAAAATCACTGACCTTAATGTTCCCCAAATGTCAATGTCCTGAAAGACAAAAGCACGTGGTAGAAATGTCCCAGACTAAAAAAACTGAAGATTAGACACAAGAAACTATGTGCAGTGCTTGATCTTAGATCAGAGCCTGGACTGGGAAATAAAATGCTTTATGAAAATTACTAGGTAATGGCAAATTGAAATATGAGCTATATTCATTAGCTATATTCACTTAATTTTTTATCTTAACATTTACTTCTCTCATAAAGAAGTTACTTTTTAAAAAACTACAATGTAGAGGGGATGAAGGTGAAAAAAGGAGTTTTTGAAATAACTATGAATGTTCTTCTACTTCAAAAACTGTCTGACATCTGCATCAGAAGACTTTCTGCATCTATCAGATGCATCTGTCTACATTTGTCTTTCTGCGTCTTCCTCTTCATGTGCCACAGAAAGAGTTTACAAAATCCATTACATTGAAGACCATTTCCCATGTCTGCTACCATAAACCAAGAAATCCATTTATTCCAGGTTACTTATGGAGAATTAGTCACATGGAAAAATTTAACACTTCTTTTTCAAAAATTAAAGTACTTTACTGTACTTGGCATTCCTATACATAATGATGTGAACTCAAAGACTGAAAGCATTGGGACTTCCCTAGTGGTTCAGTGGCTAAGAATCTGCACTCCTAATGCAGGGGGTGTGGATTTGATCCCTGGTCCGGGAACCAGATTCCACATGCCACAACTAAAAACGTCCTACAAGCTGAAACTAAGACCCAGTGCTGCCAAATACATAAATTTTAAAAAAAGAAAAAAAAAGACTGAAAGCATTAATGATATATAATTAAAGTTCATGGGCTTAGTTAGATATTTTAAAAGTTTTAATATTTAGAATACTCTAACAAATATTGCAGAACAATAAATCAGAATATAAACACAATGTACTCTCCTTTGGGTTTCTCCTCTGCTTAACTGGTGGCAGTACATAACATACAAAGTTGTTCCAAAATAATTGTACATACTTGCTGTAGCCTCAGAAACAAATAAAAAGAAATCTGAAAAAGTAAGGCCAAAAGAATAATGGGCATGACGCATAAGGACGACCAAAAACTCATGAATTCCTCCATTTCTAAGGGTTTCTGAAACCTACCTTCCTAATTTCAAGGGAAATTTTACTCAAAAGAGAAAAATAAAAAACACATCCCACACATTTACAGCTTTACTGATAGGGTATAGCCATTATGTCAAATTCAGCCATCAGTGTACAACCTCATTTCCCATTTAAATTTAACAAGAATATATTTTATTTTAAATGGGACACAGTGGCAAAGTTGGAGAAGGAAATGGCAACCCACTCCGGTAATCTTGCCTGGAAAGTTCCATGGACAGAGGAGCCTGGTGGGCCACAGTCCATGTTGTCGCAGAGTTGAACACGACTGAGTGACTAGCAAGTGGCAAACTGCCGTGACTTGAAGAATAACCTTAAAGTTCATGTACACTCTGATTCTCTCCAATTCCTGCTTTTCATACTTCAAATATCACAAAAATCATTAATTCCTCAAATCATGAAAGCACAATGAAATAACGGCACAGAAAAAAATGGACATTTAAGTCATTTCATTCTTTCTTAATACTGTATAGTGAAAACATGTATTTATAACTTCAGCATACTTCATAAAATCATTATTCATCAAAAATAGACAAAATGTTTACAAAGAACATTTAACATAAATTTCATAATTGCTTATAAAATGACACTTGAAAGAGTGACCTAATAACATAAGTCTGATCAAGAGACAGTAAACTATAAATACAAAATATACCACAATGTTGTTTGGGGTACACGTGTATACATTGCTATATTTAAAAAGCATAACCAACAAGGACCTACGGTATACCACGTGGAACTCTGCTCAGTACCATGTGGCAGCCTGGATGGGAGGGGAGCCCTGGGGAGAACGGGATACATGCACATGTATGGCTGAGTCCCTTCACTGCTCACAGGAAACCATCGCAACACTGTTAATCGGCTATACCCCAATACAAAATAAAAAGCTCAAAAATATATATATACCACAATGTTAAAAACCTCATAGTGTTCTATAAGAAAATCAATAAAGGCAGCAATCTTACTGAGGAAAAAAGTATTCAGCATTACACATTTAAAATGCAAGTTTTATACATGAATTCAATAAAGGATACATTTAAACCTTACAATACCACATAATCATCATCTATTTTGTGGAAAACAATAAAAATTATGTACTTTTTAATAAGTGTACATCAAAATCGAAAGGTTAATTTTTACTTTTTCCTTTATTGGCAACTTTGGATGCATTATTAGGTTTTGGATCCCAGAGGGTATTTTTTTACAAATCTTAAAGCTGCACCGCTGTCCAACTTGCTAGTCTTTTTCTTGCCTGTTATTTCTTTGACTCTGTTCATGTACACTCTGATTCTCTCCAATTCCTGCTTTACTGGATGTTCCTTAGGACTGACTCCACAAGTTGCCAAATAAACCCCAAACATTGAATTTAATATGTAAGCCAGAGACTAAATCCACTTTACCTATTCCGGTGGGTTCAACTTCTGCAACATCTCATTTCTAGAAACAGACATCTTGGTCTTCAGCATCTCATCCACACCACCAATTGAGTTCTCAAAGGTTGATAAATATTCATGAATTTCTACTGGATAGTCCTCATTAATTTCCTCACCTGCCATTACCATCAATTGGCAGACCGTCTACTGCTGCCTCCCAGAAAGTAGTCAGTGGCTTGTTTAACTTCTTGATTTTAATAATTACACTGAACTTATGTAAAAGAATGCCCTTGACCTTTATGTCATACCTAGCTGTATAATATCTGCAGCTTACTTTCTAGTGGTTTAAAAAGTAATAAGAATATGTGAGAAAACTGATAAAAGAAATACGGCAACATATTAGCAGCTGGTGAATCTAGGTAAAGGCGTAAATATGAGCTCTTTATACTGTTCTTAGAACTTTTCTGTAAATTTGAAATCATCTTAAAATGTCTTAAACATTCAAAATAGAAAAGTAAATCGAAAACTAAACGTAACTGATCTCAGGTAAATTAACAATTTCTGTTGGGTTTTCTGAAATAGCTCAGAGACTTCCATTGTCCCCTGCTGAAGAGGCCTAAGGACCCATGTTATCCATGCCCTAACCACCATCCTTCCAGAACTGTCATCAAGCAGCCTTGGGGCCTCCGGGGCCCCTGGGGAGGCAGACGTGGGACTCCCATGAGGGGACACCCACCTGTGCTGGACAGCTCGGCCCGCAGCTGGCCCACGTGATGCAGTAGCTCCTCCAGGCTCTGCTCACAGCGCTGCCCGTAGGTCAGGAACCTCTGCAGGACCCTGTCCACCTCTCTCTCCACGCTTGCACACTGCTCCATGGCCGCCACCTGGGTCAGAGGGGCAGTGAAGAGGGCTTCCAGACCCCACCCCACCATGCCCATAGCACATGTCAATGCTCAGAAATCCCCAGCCTAACATATATGTGCACAGCTTCCATAACCCCCAGCCAGGGTGCCCACTGGAGGGTGCAGGGAGACACGAGGACAGGGGTTTTCTGGATCATGGTAAGAAAATTACTCCTGTTTTCATTGTTTTCAGCTCTTCATCAGAATCTTCATTCCTCTCTCTTCCTTTTTTTGGCTGATCCCAGCATGCAGGGATCTTAGTTCCCCGACCAGGGATCGAACCTGTGACCCCTGTAGTGGAATCATGAAGTCTTAACCACTGTACCACCAGGGGATTCCCTTCATCTCTTTTTTAAATCAAAATGGAGAGCAGGCCTTGCAGAGCCCTCAGTAGGCAATACTATCTAAACTCCATCACAGCTCCATGCCTTGGTATGGTCTTTATCACCCTTCACCTCCTCAACTGCTGGAGAAGATGGCCCATCAGAGGTCATCTTCTGCAGCTATCCCTAGGCTGCTCCCACCTGGCTCCCTCCACTCTCACTTGGCACCCTTCTATTTCAGTTTTGATCACTGGGTAATGATCTGTTTGAGGGCCCGCCTCCCCCACTAGACTAGAAAATCTCTTGTTGTAACACAGCTTTCCTTCTCATTATACCACTGAAAGAGAGTTGACTTTTCTTGTCCTACCTTTCCTACCACTGAGGTCCCACTGCTAAACCCCTTCAACACTGGGCCACCGCTCCCTTCCATTTCAGAGCAGCCTGTGATACTGAACACACAGACAATCCTTAAAATGTTAGTGACAGAGTTGATTTCACTCCTCATCCCTCCATCTACAGGATTTAAAGTGAAAGTCATTCAGTTGTGTCCAACTCTTTGCGACCCCATGGACTGCAGCCTGCCAGGCCCCTCTGTCCATGGAATTCTCCAGGCCAGAATACTGGAGTGGGTAGCCATTCCTTTTTCCAGGGGATCTTCCCAACCCAGGGATTGAACCCACGTCTCCCACATTGCAGGCGGATTCTTTACTGTCTGAGCCGCCAGGGAAGCCCTCCCCCCAAACAAGTGAGAGGGTTCTGTCAAATGCACCTCTCAAATGATCAAATCTAGCCAGTTGTTCTCTCTCTCAAAGAAGGATACAGAGTAACACCACAAAGAGAGTTCTGTGTCCGAAGTGACCATTGGGATTCTCCCAGTTTCACCAGACTCTGTTCCCATTCCCACCAGCACTGTCAGTTCTGGCCCCATCATCTCAGCCCAACCTGCAACCAATGTCACCTTATCAAACAGGTGATGAGTGATGGAGAAACAGTACGCAGGGCCTTGAGATGTATTCATGTCCTCCCTCCTTATGGTTGACACTATCACACTAGAATTTGTTCATCATTGTGTCTAGAAAATGTGCCCCCGTTTTCATGCTCCCTGAAGAAATACCCTATAACTGGATATGAACCATTACAAGCGAAATATAATAGGGATACCTGTTGGAAATAATATACTATAATTATTACTATTAATAGTTAATATTTCATAGGGGCTTATTATGTGATAGGAACTATTCTAATGACTTGGCATTAATTAATTTACTTAATTCTTACAATTGCGCTATGAGGCAGGTACAATTATGAGACCCACTTTACAGAACACAAAATAAAATTCAGATTAAATAAACTGCTCAAGGTCACATAGCTGCAAAGTAGAGGATCTCGAACTAAAGCTGGGCAGTCTGGCTCCAGAGCCCCTCTCTGAAGCATTCTGCATCACAGTCCTCTCTGGACCAGCTTAACAGGCCACCATCTCACCAGGAAAGGAACAAAGCCAATATTTGTGGTTGGAATGAGTATACAGCAATGATTCATGATGACAAGAAACCGGAAAGTAACCTTACAGCCTATGAGATGATCAACTACGAAAGACGGCAGTACAAAAGAGTATTTGCCAAAAGCGTCTGGGAACCAGAATCACAATTTACCAAAAATAAACACAGCTCAAGAAAGGTTAGGACCTCACCAACATCAAAGAGTATGACCCTGTCAGACAGCAACTAATACCAGGATTATTAAAGGGAAGCCCAAGTCAGCAACTTGAAACTGAATTAAAAAGCTAAGGAAGGAGATGGAATTTTTATCCCAGGGCTGTGTGTCGTGGCAGGGAGCTTGAGACAGCTCAAGAGCCTAGAGGAAGTTGTAAGTCAAGGAAGTAAAATCTGGGAGATGCATCTGTGGAAACTGGGGTAGCACTGAGAAACCACAGCAACATCAGTAAGATCCCAAAACATGGTACTGAAAGAAAAAAAGAAACAAAATTAAGTCCAGGCAGAATACCATTTATGCACTTTTAAAATATAGGTATACAACCAAGGGCACACACAAATAAAAGGATATGTACCAAACACATGAGAGTGGCTTTCTGCAGTCAGGGCAGAGGTGAAGGGAATGGAAGGAGGAATAGGGATAAAAGGGAAATATGTAAACAAATGCCAAGGAGAAAAATGGCCTGTGTGGACCAGTTAAATGTACCATGAACTGACAAGTGTGATTACCTCAATAAAAATTTTTTTAATGAATGAGATGGGAAAATAGAACTGCATGCAGGTATTCCGTCTGAAAAGCCCAAGAGGCCAATTCAGTGTGTCCAGGGTAAGCCACTCTGTCTTAGTCACAGTCGGTCATCTTCACCAGGCACAAGGATGGATGAGTGGGAGTCTGTCTTCAGAATCAATCCAGGGAATTTCACTTCCATTGTCCTAAGCCCTCCTCCCCAAGGTCTCCATGGACAGAAATTATCTACCGGGGTATTTACCCCAAAACATCAGATCCTGTCACCCCTTTACTCATCACTGCCATTGTTTGACACAAAAGCCCTTTGCGACTGTACATGCATTCACTTCCTTTGCATGAGCTGTTCCTACGTCTAGAGTGCCACTCTTCCTATGTCTAGAGTGTTCTCTGCAAGAACACAAGATGACATTTAATCGTCAGCTCCCCCATGAAGCCCTCAATGAAATCTCCCTGCCTCCTCCCCTGCTTCACAAACCAAACCTCTATCAAGGGTGCCCCATACCACAGACATCTGAGTTCTCAGCACTTTAGCACAGTAACTGCCCATTCACACGTCTGTCTCCCCACACTAGACTGTGAGCTGCTCAGGGCTGGAGTCCAATCTCGTCTTCTCTCCCCAGGCCTACAGCCTGGTCTACAGTGGGTACATGCACTTCCTAATTAGGGGACCAGGACTCAAACTTGTCCTGTTTGGGCAGGAAGAGACATGAGTGGAATAATGAAATCCCCACCAAGGCGTGTGCACAGGGGTCTTGTCCTCAGTCTTCAGTATCCCAACACAAGAGGGGCACCTTCTAGGGTGAGCGGGTAAGGGGAGAAGTTTGTGCAAATCAGAGAAAGTCCCCTTCGCTTGACGCAGAACTGAACAGCCTCCGCTGGCCCAACACTTAACCTTTTTTTTTTTTAACACTTAACCTTTTACACCCCCCCACCTCTATCCATTCTTCACCTTATACATCACTCCTCTGCTTAAAACCCAATAGAGTGGACTTTCCTGGGAGTACAGTGGATTAGAATCTGCCTGCCAATGCAGGGTTCAATCCCTGATCTGGGAAGATTCCACATGCTGTGGAGCAACTAAAGCCCATGTGCCACAACTGAGTCTGTGCCCCAGCTAAGGAAGCCTGCATGCCTAGAGCTCAGGCTCTACAAGAGAAGCCTTTGCAATGAGAAACCTGTGCACCACAATGAAAAGTAGCCCCTGCTTGCTCCAACTAGAGGAAGCCAATGAGCAGCCACAAACACCTAGCTCAACAACAAAAAGATAAAGAATTAAAAAAAAAAAAAAAAGATTTACATGTACTTAAAAACCACCCTTGTTTTTATGGTCTACAAGGTTCTATGTGACTCCAAACCACCTCTCCCACCTCATCGCCTACCACTGTCCCTCTCAATGGCCATATTCCAATCACACTAGTTTTCTGTTTCTCGAACATCAGCTTATTTCTACCTCAGGGTTTTTCCCACTGCCTAGAACACTTCTCCCAGGTCTCCCTATGACGGGTTACCTCCAACTCGGCCGGGTCGCAATTGGATGGGACGTGTCGGTTCGAGGGACTTCCCCAGTAGGGGCGGCTCCTCAAATTTCTCTGAGAATGCAAGGGTCCAACTCCCTGCCCGGGCCGAGCTCTGCGGAGAAAACAAACCCGAGGGAGGACTGGAGAAGGGCGCTTAGTCCCGAAGCTTGGAAGACGATCCGCGGCCTGGGAGCCTGGCGGAGCAGCCGCCCACCGCGCCACGCCCTTGAGCCTCACCTCCCCGCCCGGAGGCCGGCGGGATCTCACCTGGTCCTGCAGCCGGGTCTCTGGTTTCCGGTGCAGCTGTCAACGGAACCGGAAGCCGCGGCAGTTGCTCAGCAGCTCCGGACTCGCCCACTCACGGCTTCGCGGAGGGGTGGCCGAGCCTCCCCCTCCCGCGCACTAAGAATGAAGTCGGCCACAGGATCTGGGCGGCGGCTAGAAATTACACCTTAGATGTTTGCTGCGGCTGTGATGGGGCTCCCCTGGGCAGCCCGTGGGGGAAGGGGCTCCAGCCGCCGACGCCGCCGGCTGGGCCCCGACTTTCCACGTGTGCGGGAAGGAATCGGAGAGCAACCCACTCACTGGCCAGCAAGGGTACGCGGGGCGGCTCAGCAGTAAGAAGCTCTAGACTAGAAATGACTGTGCCGCCCCAGCTCCCAGCCCTCCACTCTCATTCAAAGTAAAGAGAATAGCACACAATACGATGCACGTAAGGTCCGACAGTTAGGCTTTCCCGCGATGGCGCCTGACACTGGGCAATTAAATTCAGCTGTGAGGGACTCAGCCCTGCCCTGTTGCCCTCCATTGGTCGCCCTCTTTGCAGAATGAAGACACAGGGGTTGCACAACCGCCCTGAGGCGGAACGGTAAGAGTTAGGAAGGAGCAGAGAGTAGGCGGTGACCCTAAAGACTGAATTCATAACCCTCCCAGGCACTCTTGCTTTGCAGGGAAGGGGTAGAGAAGCCCCTCCCGACCCACCCCCTCCAAAGGCTTCGGGGACTTGGACTAGAAACATCTCGAGAGAAAAGACTCGGTCTCTTTTTCCCTGACTTCCTGCTTCCTTTCAGGGCCAGTCTCATTCTAAGGCCTCTTGCCTTCCAACCTTCCGTACCTCTTACCCATCCCAACAGAACACCCTTGCACAATCTTGGTTTGTTTTCTCTATAGCACTTGCACAATCCAGTCCTGTTTTCTTTATAATCTTTGACTTTTAAATTGTCTTGAGCGTTTATTTGTTCATTCTGGTTTCCTGCCCCTAACTCTCCCCACCCTTCCTTTCAGGATAAAAGCTCCACTGGGGCCAGCAGTTGGTACTCATCGCTGTTGTATCCCCAACACCCTGTGCTTGGATCAGTGGAGGTGCTCAGAAATAGTCTAAAGTAGCCAATATCCTGTTTATGAATGAGGAAACCTTGGCTACAAACCTGATGAAACTTGCAGGGAAGAGGGCGGTCAACAGCCCCTCCAGGAACCTACAGAGGTGTCAGAGAAGCTTATCTGCACCAGGAGCCTGGGTGGTCCTGGCCCAGGTGGGAGTTGTAGGGGTCAGAGGGTTGAGTGAACCTTGCCTGGGGCCACTGATCTGAAGCTGAGTTCACTCCAGCAGGACCTCACAGGCTTTCGCAAACACACGCCCCAGGCTTCCCCACTTTGGAGGAACCTGCTTCTCATCCACACTGGAGTGTGAGCAAAGCCTACCTTCTGCCAGTACTTAGAATGCCCAGCTCACGTGTCAGGCTCCTTCACCTCTCTGTCATGATGGTTTTGTCACTTTTCAGGGCGCAACATGTCTTCTTACCTAGCTAATTTTGTCAATCTTTCCTCGTTGGGACTGTGTGATTTTATTTCGTTTTATTGGAGCATGGCTGCTTCAAAGCAGAAAAACTTAGCTGTTCTCCACTAACTCATTAACAGTCTGTTTCACCTTTTGCTTGTTTCCTAGGATTTTATTTTTAAAATGTAATTCCATTTTATTTTGCAGGGAATGGTGCAAAGTATGACTTATTTTTCCCCACACTTCTGTCTAGTTATCCCAGAACTGCTTATAAAATAATCCTTCCTTCCCTTCTCATTTTGGAAGCCCATTACCATAATACCAAGATTTTTCTTCAAAATGAAGTCTATTTCTAGTTCTTCATTCTTTCCACTGAGGTGTAGTTTTATTTTTACACCAATGTCATATTGTTTTGGGCTTCCCAGGTGGCTCAGTGGGTAAAGAATCCACCTGCAATGCAAGAGACACAGGAAATGCGTGTTTGATCCCTGGTCAGGAAAATCCCCTGGAGGACATGGCAACCCACTCCAGTATTCTTGCCTAGAAAATCCCATGGACAGAGGAGCCTGGTGGGGTCATAAAGAGCTTGAAGAGACTGAGCATGCACGCACCCTTGCATATTGTTTTACGCACTACTTTGAAATCGGGATTAAACACTGCTCACAAAAAGAAAAACACAAGGTTATTGAGAAATCAGATCACTGGGTGCCTGAGGGTGCAGCAGAAGGGTAAAGGGACCCAGGAGGGGGGTGGGATTTGGGAGGATGATGAAACCATATTGTATCTTGGCTTAGGGCTGGTTGTACAATCCTCTGTATTGTCAAAACACTGAATTTTTCTCTCTGTAAATTATACTTTTAATATGGCAGGGGGCAGGGAGACCACTACACAAAAAGCACACCAGATAAATCTTTAAGAAGAAAGAAAGGTTGGTCCTTGACAGGGAGCACAAGCCTTGGAATTCTGTCCTGAAAACACAGTCTTCCTTGCCTCCCAGAGTGTGTCCAGGAAGGCCAGGTTAGAAAAAGATAAACCTGCCCCTGATAGCTGATGGGCTAGTGGGCAACAGCAGGTGGGACCACCACTGCCTGCTCTCTGCAGAACCTGGGAGCATCAGGGCTCAGCCTATGGAGCTCAAGTTGCCTGCTCAGGCCCTGTTCTTCCTTCCACCCTTCAGGTGGCTCCCAACCAGTCTCCTGTTTCTCCCTGTCCCTGCCCTTCCTTGCAAAGCTTTGGTTCAGGCCAGAAGCAGCTGTGTCATTTGCAGGCCCCAGAACAAAATGAAAATGTGACACCCCTTGTTCAAACATCATTAAGTTCCAGATAGTGTCAGTAGGGCACTGCACCAAGCCTAGACCCTTCTGAGTGTGAGGCCTTGGTGACTGACTGCACAGGTCACACACACAAAGTTGGTCCCAATTCTGGCCCTTTCCTTCGGCTACCTAAGGGATCCACCCAGAGTCCCAGGACGTGAAGTTATGTGCCAGCTTGCCAGGCTGCCCAGTTATCTGTCTTGCCTCCTCTCATCCCTTTCCAGACAAGACCCTCTGCAGACCTGCCCCACATTTCCCCATGCCGAAATCCAGGCCCATCCTGGAATGCCCTCATCCCACCCTACTCCACAGGAAATATCCCCCCACCCCTCCACCCGCAGCAACTTCTCCTCCTCAGGGAAGCTTGCCTCTGTTAAAGAAAAAAGAAAAAAAATCTCCATGACGTGTGTTGAAGAGTGGTAAGGAAGACTTTATTCAGTGGGGGCTACTGGAATGGGATTTTATGTAAGGGTCAGAGAGTGGCCTCAATTCCAAATACAAGGAAAAGTATATTTCATAGTCAAGGTGCAGGGTGGAGGTCAGTGGATGAAAAATTACTAAGAGGAAAAATCAGGGGGCAGGGGGAACTGGCTAAACGACCGCAGAGAATTCTCAATGAAGGCAAGCCAGAGTGACCAGACATAATGTGGGAGATGGTGGAGGTGGAGGAACCAGATTGGAATATGGAGGGTGTTTAGACATAGAAGATGGGAGACTCTGGCTAACCTAACTTAGCAGGATTCTTGCTAGAACTGGGCTGCACAAGGAAGCACACAGAAAGGCACAGTCAGAAAGCTTGGATGTGCCTGCCCAAAGTTTGGTCAACCTTTATCCCCTCGCCCCACCCCACCACCTGGAGTGATAAGTGAGCCAGCTCTCCTCTGAACTCCCATGGCATTCAAACTTCACCTCTCATAACATATTTCACTTTTTGTTTTTGCTGCATTATTTCATATTTCTTGTTTTTTCTACAAGAAAGAGCACGTTATCTTTTCTGAATCCAATATAGAGGGCTCAGCCTCCACCTACTAGAATGGTGGGTTATTGCCATCTGAATTGTCACTGTGGGGCCTACACCCTCCTTGGGAAAGGTTTCCCTAATACCCACAGCCAACCAGTCTCAAAGAAATCTACTCTCAGTCCCCCAGATGGACTCCCTCTGCCTTCTGCGTGCTCTGCTGACCTCCTCACCACTGTGCAGGTGCCTTTGTTGTCCTCACCTCTGTAATGTTGGCACTCTTCTGGCCCAGTCACTGTTGTGGACCCGTATGTGTTGTCTCCTTCCCTCTCCTCTGGAAAGGACCATAGGGGCAAAGGCCTTGACCACCTCAGCTTCCTCCCCGAAGTTGGCACTCAATACATCACTGTGCAGTGGATGGTGGTGCTTGACACAGACCTGGTCGGACCAGGTGGCATGAACGGTGAATGAACGCTTGGCATTTGAGCCTTTGCCACCACCCCCTACCACCTCTAGCTTGAACCCATGCCAGTCAGGGAAGGGGTCTGGTCTCTCTTGACTCCAAAGCCCCCCCAGTGCTTTCTGGGCCGGAACCACAGCAGGCGCTGGGGATGAAAACAGAAGATGTGGCCCACAGCCCAGTGGGAAACAAAGGCAAACTGACCATTCCAACAGAACAGATAGAGCTGGTGGAGAGAAACAGGGGCTGCAGGCATAGGGAGAAAGGAATTGCCTGGATAGGGTGTGAGTTCAGCGAGGGCTTCCCTAAGGAGGGAAAATCTGAGCATCATGGTCGGGGAGTGGCGGGGAGACTGCCTGGAGAACGAGGGCCCAGAGGGCTGTTGGGATTAGGAGGGGTGCCACCATCAGTGATCCTGGAGGCAAGACTGTTGGAAGCCTCAAGTGACAGGCTAAGGGACCCAAGGAGCCACTGGAGGACGCACACTATCGAGTTGAGAACAAGAGGGACCAAAGGAGGGAGTCCAGTGCAGGGAGCTAGTCTCAGTTCTGGAAAGAATCAGCTCTTGGGCCTAGTCTGCTGGGAAAGGGGGTCAGAGGACAGCTGGGGTGCTGAGGGATCCACTGGGGGCAGGATGGAGGGGCTGCCCCAAGGGGTAGCCACTACAGTGGCACCTGTGATCAGCTGGCCCCAGAGCTGCCCAGCCGGCTTGGGGACAGGGAACTGGTTTTCCTGGCAGCGATGAGCTAACAGGAGCCGGTTCCCTCTGTGCCGCCCCAGCTTCAGCTCTCTCGCGCCCTCCCCTACGTTTGGGCCTGGCCCTGGTTTCTGGCACAGATGCCAAGTTTTGGTACCGCCCACCCACTCCCTGCTGGCTGTGCTGGCCGGCCCGGCTCCCTAATTGCTGGGTGGGGAGCTCTTCTGCAGAGCTGGGACACCACCAAGTAGACCCCAGCCACCGTGGACCACATGGGTAGCCAGCCTGACCAGCTCCAGCCCATGGGGTGAGCCAGGCTTCAGGCTAGCACTGAACTCTGGAGGGACCTTTGGAGGAACCATTGACCCAGAAAGCTTGATTGGGTGGGGTGTGTACAATGGGTATCAAGGCCTGTGAAGAATAGGCCTGCCTAACCCAGGTGTCCCTACTTTCCCTCCCCAGGCAGAGGGCCTGGCTCAGGGGTGAGCCCAGATAGCTCTCAGCAAGGCCCAGGGGTCTGACCTGGCCACAAGCTCTAGTCAAGCCTGGCCAGGACTAAAAGGGGCTGAGAAGGGTGGGAAAGAATGGAACAGAGGGAGGAGCCCCAACCTAGCCTCCAACCCAGGAGGCCCAAACACACCCCCTTAGACACACCCACCACCCACAGCACATCTCTGCTGAACACACCTGCCACTCACACAGACATAAACACATTATCCCCACAGCAGACAGCACACACACCCCACTCTCCGCCCTAAAAAGGCGGGGCCCACTGGCTCACACTCCACAGCTGTGTCCATACCCCTGCACACCACTCCACCATCAGGGCCCACCTGAGGGGGCTGCCAGGTGTGGCCAGGGAAGGAGCAGAGCACAGCCACAGGGAGCAAACTGGGGGTGTCTGCAGAGATCTGAGGTGGCCCCTGCCCCATCAGGCAGCCTTGGAGGGAGATGTCTGTGTATTGATTCCCCTGCAGCAGGAAGCACATCTCATTCAACCCTGAGCCCCCAGGCCCCAGACAGCCTAATGCAGCACCAGGCAGACAGGAAGTGCTCCATGTGTGGCAGAAGATACACTAATGCATCTGTAAGGACACCAAGCTTCACAGCAAGGGCTGGGGAGATGCCACTTGCATAGCCTGACTGGTTCTGTGCTCTAGGTAACCCACCAGGAGGGAGCAAGGGTCCAGGGAGGATGGGAGTGGGTTTTAGGGGCAAGGACCAGCAAGCCTTGGCTAAGAGCAAGGATCAGGCAATGCAGGGCCAGGTACAGAGGTGCTTCCTCCCAGGATAGAACTTTCCAGAAAACAGATCACACCTCACACTCCTGCTCAAGAATACCCCATGGCCCCATATCCCTATGGGGAAATGTCCGCATTCCCTGCTGCGGTTCTAGTCCTTTATCGAACTTTCTCTGCCTCATTTCCTGCATCTTTCCTGGCTCTCATCCCAATGGAGGGAGGGGTACACCAGCCAGAGAGAAAGGTGGGAGGCAAGTTCTGGGAGGGGCAGACTACTGGAGGCATAAGGCTCTCCAGCAGAAGCTGTCTTAGGCTGGCCCCACATCCAGCCGGGCCTGGGACCTGGGAGCCCAGACTTTTTACCAAGAGGACATTTCATATTCTAGCAATGGCTTGGTTGACTTGTCCCTTTGTTTTCTTGGGTTCCCTGGCATTGTTCCCTATTAAAAGTCTCACTGATGCTAAAGAAAGGAATTTCAGCTCACATGGCAGCTAAGAAACTTTGTGGTGCCAGGGCAAGGATCCCTCCACTCCCGAACATGCCTGTCCAGCAGCTGCACACAGAGGTGCCGGATACACCCTGCCCACCGATCATGGACATGGCGGAGCTACAGTCCAGGCCAACAGCCCCAACCCGGACCTTCCACAGTCCTCTGCACTCAGGCCAGGGACAGGCCTGACGTTATCACCTAGTAATTCCTCGTAGAAAATGTGATTTTATTCTGGGGAGGCCAAAGTTCCCATCTCAGCCTCCCCTCCTCACGCTGGCCCTTTTTGCCTCACAGGGCTCTTCACTTGCAAACCTCCTTTCCTGGGCCACCCCTACTCCAGGGCTGGGCTCTGCCTGGAGACTCCTCAGCCAGGGGGATCTTGCCCTGGCTCCTCCTGCTACTGACACCCCATCCAGCCCACAGCCCCACTGGATCCCTCCTCTCGGCCAGCCTCTCCATCCCTGGCTGGTCTCAGCAGCTTCCATCCCAGACCAATGTAAGCAAGGAGCTGGCCGTCTCAGGGTGGGCTTGTCCAAGCCATCTTCTGACAGTGCCTCTGCTGTCAGCTTGCTCCGAGGGCCTCAGATCTTGGAGGACTCAAGTCGAGGGCTCCAGGGCTCCGGGGGCTCGCGCAGCGCCCGCAGCTCCTGTTCCAACACCTGGTTGCGGCGATACATGTCCATGTAGCCGCCCTGGATCTCCCGCTGGTAGCGCAGCACCCGCTCCTTTTCCTCCTGCCACGTCCGCCGCTCCTGCTCAAAGCGCAGCGCCTGCTCCTGGCCTCGGAGCCGCTCCTGCAGGAGCTCGGCCCGCAGCTGCTCAGCCCCATCTCTGGCCTCAGCGCCTCCCGCCTCCCCCAGCAGCCCCCTGCTCTTGCAGTCATCGGTCTCACAGCTGCCCGGGGCCTCCTCCCGAGGGGCCTGCTCCTGCAGGCTCCGCACGGCCTCCCGCAGCCGGGCCAGCTCTGCATCCTGGGCCTGGGCCTGTGCCCGGCTGCCCCGAAGTTGTGTCTTCAGGCTGAAGATCTCAGCTAGCTTCTGAGCCAGTTCCGCCTGGGCTTCCCGCAGCTGCTGCTTCAGGAGGCTGATCTCTGCTGTTTTCTGGCACACCTGAAGGGGGACAGGGACGGGCAAGAGCCAAGCCAAGCAGGTTAAGGGGGGGAGCGGTCAGAGGGCAGGCAGAGGATGGCACGACAGCAGTGGGGGCAGGAGTCTCTGAATGCCGGGTCGCTCACCTCCCAGCGGGCTTCCTCCTCTGCTCGGGCACTAGGATCGGCCTCTGGGAGGCTGCCTGGTGGCCGGGGCTCCGGGCCCAGGCCCCGCTGTGCTAGCAGCTCCTTGCGTAGGCGCCGCTGCTCCTGCTGGGCCATGAACAGCTGCAGCTGGAGGTTGCGCTCACTACGCTCGGCCTTCTGGGTCACCTCGTGCAGTCGCTCCAGGTAGAGGCGCTTCAGCTCAGACAGCCACAGCCGCTGGCGCTCTTCCAGCACCTGCCCAGGGGAAAGAGCAATTGCCAGGGCCCAAGATTCACACACCGCCCTGCCACCCCTGGATGCCAACGGCCTGCACTCCCATGGCTGGCCTGCTGCTCCAATTCTCCAGCTGCTTCTGATATCCTGTCTCAATACCACGGGGTCCAGGGTGCAATGCTTTGGGCACACATGTGCCCCAACCCAGGATGTGTCCTCTGGAGGTGAAGTGTCCCCAGCACGCGGCCCTCCCAGGGAGTCTCCCTCCCTCACAGCTTCCTGCAAGGACCACCAATGACATGACATCCCCACCATGTGGGGCGTGGGGAGAGATGCAAACTCATCTCTCTCTTCCTTACCCTCCTATACCCGGAGCCCTGCAGGAGAGCTGGCAGGTGACCCTCTGCCTGCCCTGTACACTAATGCCAGGGGTCAGAACAGGTGGCCAAGGCAACAGCTGCTCTCACCTGTGTGAAGGGACTGGCGCCATCCTCCTCACCCAGGCCCCTCTTGAGCTCCTCACAGGTGTCCGGCAACACAGCCACCATGTCCTCGGCGGCGGGGCAGGAGAATTCGTAGGGGGGCGGTGGTTCAGGCAGGCAGTTCAGCAGAGCCAGTGGCCCAACCTCCTTGGAACCCCGTGAGGCCCGGTCCAGGGAGCCCCCAAGATGGTTAATGTGGCCCAGGGAGGAGCTGAAGGGGCCGGGGCCAGTGCTGGGACTGTGGCCAAAGCTGCCCCCGCTGGAGGAATCGGACAGACTGGGCTCGGGCTCGGGGCCGCCCTCATCCAGGCTGAGGGCGTGCAGCAGCTGGGCACGGGCCTGGGCCTGGCTGGCCCGGGGCCCAGGGCTCAGGGGCGGGTGGCAGGCCAGGGTGTGCAGGCTGCCATTGCTGCGCCACAGCTTCTGGCCCTTGTGGGCCGCCAGGCTCTGCATGGACAGGAAGCCTTTCCCGGTGCCCGAGGCCGGCTTGAATACTGATGGGCGAATGCGACACTGCCAGAAAGAGAGGGCAGGGATGAGGCTCTGGGCTGACTGCTCTCTGGTGCTCCCTCCCGAAGCCCCTGGGAATCCTCTTTGAGAACAGGGGGTACATGTCACCAGGCCAGCCCACAGCAAGACTTCCATGTCCTATCCCAGCCTCGGGGTCTTCAAGGAGGGCCCCCCTCCCTGCCCTGCCACAGTGGGGAGGGGAGGAGCCGAGGCACACCTTGTCAAAACGCCCCCGTTCAGGCAGCGAGGTCTTGCTGAAGTCACCAGCCCGAGGGTGCTCCCGGTAGTAGAAGCTGGCATAGTCGGCAGGCTCATTCCGAGGGGCCCGCTTGGTGGTCTTGCCATCCTTCTTGGGAAGGTGCAGGTAGCTGAGGAGCTCGCGCTGGCCCAAGCCTTTCCGGAGGAGCCCATCAGGCTGCCGGGAACCCCGAGACCCTGCGAGTGCCGCCCGTAGCTCTTCAGGGGAAAAGTCCTGCCGTTCCAACAGGCTGCCCACGCTGCCCATGGCAATGCCAGCAGGGCCTGGGGCTGTGGCCATGAAGCTTCACCAGGGCACAGGCGGCTGCTTCTGGGGGTTGGGAGGCTCCATCAGGGGCAGGCATGCACGTGCTGCCCAGCTCCCCACCCCAGCCCACCCAGGAGTGGCAGATGTGGGTTCCAGAGAGAATCCGGAACAGGACCCCTAGAGAAAGCAGTAGACGTCCCAAGGCTACCTGTCTAGCACCCTAGTTCCGACGAGGGGCCAGTGTGTGACTGGGGTCACAGGGGTCCGGGACCTGAAGCAGTAGGATAGGGGCCCCTCCCAGGACTGAGCTGGCAGAATCCATCTCTGACTCTAACTTTGTTCATTCTCCTGCCAGGCACCCAACATGGTGGGTGGGCGGAGGGCACAGGGAACCAAGACCAGTGGCCTCAGAAGCTCCAATCCTTCTTCTTCCCTTGGGAGGGGGGAAAAAACCTCATTCAACCCCTCTTCCTGCAAAGGGTCAGAGTTTTCCCAAGGGAAGCACCTGGCACGGGTGGGGTCAGGGGCTCCAGCGGGACAGATACAAACAGGAAGGGCCCAGGGGAAGGAAGGATGGCAGGAACAATGGCCACAGTTTCCGGAACAGGTGCTCATGTTGGGGCAGTGGTAGGAGGCAGGGAGACGGGGCAGCCAGAGCCCCTGCCAGTCCCTCTAATATGCTGCCACTTCAAAGCCCACCGCCAGGCATCAGGGCCCCATTCCTGACCCAGTGTGTGGAACCAATCAGCGTGTGGGCCCTGGCTTCCTCATCTGGACAATGACTATGTCAACTCTTATCACTCATGGATGCTGGGAGGGCTGGCTAAGATTAGAGGATAAAATGCCCAGTCCATGGCCTGGCCCACAGCCAGGGTCAACACAGGCTAGCTGAAGCTGAGCTTAGCTGGTAGACACACTAACACCATCGGCAAGTGCCCGAGTGACGGGGTTATGGGTTACCTCCCACCTGTGCAGGACCACACTGTGACCACACCTGTCCCCAGTGCCCCGCTGGATCCCCTGTGTCCATCCCAGCACTTCGCACACAGTAAGTGCTCAGAAAGGAGCTGCCAAATGAACGAATGCCACCTTCTCTGCCTGTGTGCTACGCTTAGACACAGTCATGTCCGACTCTTTGTGACTCCATGAACTGTAGCCGCCAGGCTCCTTTGTCCAGGGGGATTCTCCAGCAAGAATACTGGAGTGGGCTGCCATGCCCTCCTCCAGGGAATCTTCCCAACCCAGGGATCGTAGCAGGGTCTCCCGCACTGCAGGTGGATTCTTTACCATCTGAGCCACCAGGGAAGCCCAAGACTACTGGAGTGGGTATCCTCTCCAAAGGATCTTCCCGACCCAGGAATCGAACCAGGCTCTCCTGCATTGCAGGTGGATTCTTTACCAGCTGAGCCACCAGAGAAGCCCCCTTCTCTGCCTCCTACCCGCTAGTCCCATTCCTGAACAGACACCCAGCAGGCACGATGCAGCTACAAGTCTGACGTGCCCCGCCCCAACTGCCCCAATCCAATATCCTTCCGGGACACAGACTGCCCCAAACAATGGTTAGGAGGTTCCATCTTCCTCAACCATTTCCAGGTTTTGTGTTTGTAGAAGACAAAGCTCTCAGCGAGGAGGGAGGGAGAGGGGTGGAAGGCACGGCCCTGCTCCTACACCCTGCGATCCTCAACCTTACCTTGGGCAAAAGAAACCTTCCCAAGCTTCCCTTTCCAGTCCCCAGACAGCTCAACCCCTCTGGGGGTGCCACAAGCCACACAGGTTAGGGGAGTCATCTAGATAAGGGATGACAGGTGCTGGGCACCTACAGTGATGCGGCCCTGCGTAGGGGTCTCACAGAGTCCTGGCACATGGTTAACTGTGTTTTTTAGGTAAGGGCAGTGGGGCTCCAAAAGGTGAAGTGGCCTGCCCAAGGTCACAGAGCTGGTCAGAGTGAGGTGCTGGGCTGTGATTACAGTACAATGACTCGAAATGTCTAGTAGGAACCGACAATGTCACCCACAACCCAAGAGTTGGAATCGAAGCATCTTGCCTCCCACTCTGACACCCCTTCACCATGACAAGCCCACCGAGCAAAAGACAAGCCCACTGAACTCCTGTGACTGCTTCCTGGGGAGGTAGACAGCAGAGAATCTGGTCTCCAGTCCACCCTTACATTATCTCTCCATGGGACACCTCCCTTGACCATGCCTCAGTTTCCCCCAAATGGGAAAGACTCTACTTTCTCTGCCTTCCTGTAGGGTTGCCGTTGACAGCCAGCACAGGGATAGGGAGGTGAAAGGGCTCCTGAGCTGCAAGCCTGGTGAGAGCCTGGGGGCAGGGATGGTGGCAGGGGGAGCCAAACAAGCCCACTTCATCCCAAACACACACTGCTTCACGTTCCCCTGGCCACAGCCTCATTTCCTGTCTCAGGGAGCAATAATCAACACCCCATAACCCCCACAGAGGGTCTCAGATCCAGGGGAGAAGCAGTCATGGGCCGAAACACACACACCACGTACATACTGCAGTCCGGTCGGTGCCACCAGCGGCCCAGAAGCTCCTCCGTGAGAGGATACAGTGAGGCTCACAAACACTCAAGGTCATCCACGCAGCACTGAGCACCTTCCACACACAAATACCCAGCTGTCCTTCCTAGCCCCGAGACTGCTAGATGTAGGCAAGTGTGTGTGTGTGTGTGTGTGTGTGTGTGTGTGTGTGTGTGTGTGTGTGGCAAGGAGAGCATGGGATCGGCTTCTCTTCACACTTGAGTTGAGCAATTTGAAATAATTCCGGAGCGACACAGAGGGGCACCAACAGCGCTTCCCTTTGTCTTTATCTAAGGCCCCCACCCTCCCCACTCCTCTCTCCACCCCTCCTAGATAACTTCTCAAGCTGTATTATTAGCTCCTCCCCCTTGGGCCAAGACCCCTGGCTTTCAGGAGGCTCTACCCTGACCAGGTCTCAATCTGGGGACAGTCCTTTTTCCTAAGACTCCATCCACCTCCCCTGCCTTCCCCACATCCCCCAATACACACATTCCTTCTCGTTGCTTGGAAGCCCAGGGACTGGCCCAGGGCAGCTGTGCAGGAGAGGATGTGGTGGGGGAGGAGAGAGGGAGAGACAGCAAGTGCCTTGCAGCCCCACTGGGGAAAACAGGGCCTCCTCCTCCAAGTGCCTGGGCTTCTCTACCCAGAACTCATGACGTGCCTGGGGCCCAGAGTTCTGCACAGAGCAGAATCTCGCTGCCGCCACCCCACTGCTCTGCCAGCAAGCTTTCAGCTGGTCACGTAGGCCCTATTCTGCACAGGTCCTGGTTGGTCCCAACAGGGTCCTTTTACTCCTGCTTCCACCTTCCCCTCCACCCACTCCAAGATCAGACAGCCTGGACACTGGGAGCATCTCTCTGGACCAATTCTTGGTGGAGACCAGAGAATGGGGCTGGAATAAGGCCCTGGCTGTGAAGTAGAAAAAGACAGGACACTCAGGGAGGCATCCTGGTGTCCCTTAGTGGGTGCTTCGCTGGGTCACCCTGATGCTGGGCCTGGCTCATGCTCACAACACACATGGGAGGGGAAGAGTGTCATCCCCCACTTCCGAGGAGAAAACTGAGGCCCAGGAGGTAAAATAAGGTGCCTAAGGTCATGTTCAGCTGCACAGGAAAAAGTCCATAGGCTCTATACATTTAGAAGCCTGCCATGACCCCATTGTGCCATCTCCTCTGGAGTGCACCCAAAGCACTTGGGTAGGTAGCTCCCAGTCCCACCTCGACTGCCTTTAGCCCCTCGTGAGCCCTGGCCCCAGGGAGGGTCCCACCACCTGCTGGAGGATCAGCTTTGCTGAGGGGAGTGACTGCAGCTGCTGCCCCTGAGGAATGGGACTGGAATGTCCCAGCTCCAAACGAGGGGGCAGTGGGTAAGAGGGGCCCAGGGAGGAGACGGGAGAGGCTGGCATTCCATAGCCCCATTTCAACTCATGAAGAGGCAGAGTCCTGCTGGAGTGATTCTTAGCATCACTAAGTCACTTGCACTCTACAGTTTTTATCAACCCTTTCATCATCTGATCTCCGCGACAGCTTCGTGGAGGCAGGCAAGACAGTAGTTACCCTTACCCCATCCTTCAGCTAGGTAAACTGAGGTCCAAAAAGAAGTGAGCTGCCCATGATTTCACATGGCCAGCAATCCCAACTCCCCAGGCAAGGCCCTCTCTTCTGCCCCAGGTTGTCCCAGCCAGGAGTTACCAGCTGCCCTCCCTGGGTTCACACACTGCTGTGGATTATGTCTGCTCAGCTCCCCACACCTGCTTCTCCCAAGGGTACCTGCAACCAGGTTGGTTTGGATCCCAGTCCCCTCAGCCTGGAATACCCACTGCCTGCCCCTGGGTCAGGTAGAAATAGTGGAAACACCGCTGCATGGGCACTGTGAGACCTGGAAGCTGCTAGTTCCATAGTCGCTGGCGTGAGCAGACTGGCCGCTCTCTTTCAGTCTGGCACATACACACCCACACACAGCCAGTCGGCAGGAGAGGAGCCCTGCCCAGGAGGGCTCTGGGAGGAGGCAGATCACCGGTTCCAGGACAGCCTCCTGCCTCTCTCCTTCCCGGGGCCGGCCAGGGAGAGAGCACCACGGCCGCGGGACAGGCTAAGACCCCGGTGCAAGCCAGGAGAGACCCGGTCTGCTCGTGGAGGCGGGAGGGAGGGGATTGCCGCGTCGGAGACGACAGGTCCCGGTCCTTTTTTCCGGACGCAGTCACGGCCCCGATTTCCGCCCGGCTCCAGACGGGCCCTCACTTTGGCCGAAGGTAGTGGCCATACTGGGATGGTGCTCAGGATCTGGGAGCGTCCGCTCTTCACGGGACCCCTGACAGCAGGCTGGCAGCTGCCGTTCATACAGGGCTCATATAGTGGAGAAAGGGGTATCCCGGAGGGGGCAGGAGAAGACAGGAAGCTGTCTCTTGGGGAAGGTGGAGGTTGGTATCTCCATGGAATTTCCTCGCGGAAGGATGTGGCAGAGGCGAGGGCTCCCCCAGAAGTGGGGGAGGTCCCCAAGCTACCTGAGGGTTGGGAGGGGATGTCTCTCCCAGGCTTCTCTCTAAGACTTACCCCAAACGGATGGGCTGTGGGCGCGGAAGTCGAGGTCAGACTCCCGCGCCAAGGGCACCTGCCCCACCCCAGTGGTGGTTCAGGGGTCCCAGGAACTCCTCCAAGGAAAGCGCGTTTTGCATGGGTTACGGAGAGCGTAACCAGTCGCCTGCCCTTTCAGCACAGCTTCCCTGCCCGCGGACGGTCCCCAATCCCGCACCTCGGTGCTTCGGTGTCTGGAAGTAAGGGGTACCTGGGCGCACACCTCACCTTGCCATCCCTGCCCACTTCTCAGACGGGAACCTCGCCCGCGCAGGGCTGCGGGCTTGGCCAAGGTCGCCGGGAAAGCTAGACCTCGGCGGCGGCCAGCCCCACCCCCCGAGGCCAGCCCCGGGCCGCAGCTCCAGCCCTCCGGTGCGCCCTACTCACCATGCTGGCGCCCATCCGCACCCCTCGCGCGCTGCAGCTCCCTTGCGCGCGGATTTGAACCCTTCCTCCAGGGCGCCAGCTCCGGCCGAGACTGCGAACCAGGCTGGAGCGGCCAGGCGGCAGGCGCCGGGAAAACGCGGGCGGGCGGGCTCCGGAGCCGGATTGGCGAGGGAGGGACGCGTTCGGCCGCGCTCGCTAGCCTGCCCCAGAGGCGGAGGGAAAACCCGGCCTGACTCACCGGCGTGCGGCCGACCCACAGCCCGGCCCGGGCCCCCGGATGTGGGGGGCGGGGACGGGGGCCACCCCCCGCCCACCGCGTGCCAACCTGCGCCCCGCCCGGGCTAGCGACTCCAGCCTAGCCCAGCCCGCCGAGACGTCGCGAGCCGGTGGCGCCCAAGCCCCCTGCCGGTTGCGCACTGTGCGGCGGACGCCCGGACGCGCCGGCTCGGACCCGGGCCGGTCTGCAACCCGAAGTGCGGCCTATGCTCCCAGAGGGCGTCCAGCCCGCCCCGCTCCTCCGCCGCCTCCTCCTGTTCTAGCCTAGCCCGTCCGGCTCGGTTTCCAGAACCCGGCAGCTTCCGAAGAGGCGCATTCCGTCCATCATCTCCCTGATTCTTGCCGCCTCCTCTTAGGTAAGCAGCATTATTCCCTGGCGAGGCTGAGCTAAATAGTACTCCGAGAGGTGTGGAGAGATTTGCCCAAGATCTCGGGCTCCTTAGTAGTTGAATTGGGCGCTATGTTTTTGTGGAGGTTTTTTGGTGCCAAAGACTTATAAGGGGAGCAAATTCAGATGTCTTTAGTTCAGTTCAGTCGCTCAGTCGTGTCGGACTCTTTGTTACCCCATGAACTGCAGCACGCCAGGCTTCCCTGTCCATCACCAACTCCCAGAGCTTACTCAAACTCGTGTCCATCTAGTCGGTGATGCCATCCAACCATCTCATCCTCTGTCGTCCCCTTCTCCTCCCGCCTTCAATTTTTCCCAGCATCAGGGTCTTTTCTAGTGAGTCAGTTCTTCTCAGCCTGTGGCCAAAGTATTGGGAGTTTCATCTTCAGCATCCGTTCTTCCAGTGAATATTCAGGACTTATTTCCTTCAGGATAGACTGGTTGGATCTCCTTGCAGTCCAAGGGACTCTCAAGAGTCTTCTCCAGTAACACAGTTCAGAAGCATCAGTTCTTCGGTGCTCAGCTTTCTTCACCGTCCAACTCTCACATCCATACATGAATACTGGAAAAACCATGGCTTTGACTATACGGATCTTTGTTGGCAAAGTAATGTCTCTGCTTTTTAATATGCTGTCTAGATTGATCATAGCTTTCCTTCCAAGGAGCAAGCATCTTTTAATTTCATGGTTGCAGTCACTGTCTGCAGATGTCTTCAGGGGCCAGACAAATAGTGTGAGTCAGACTGGCAGGTGTAAGACAATAGAAGAGATGGAAACCGAGACAGAGGTGGACACCCAGAGGCATTCAGGTTCAAATATGAAAACAACTCGTCTTCCAAAAAAGGTTATAAATATATAGTGAGGTATGATCCAGCAATTCCGCTCCTAGATATATACTCTGAAGAATTGAAAACAGGAATTCAAACAGACACTAGTGCACGGATGTTTGTAGCAAGACTAGTCACAGTAGCCCAAAGAGGGAAACAACCCACTTGTCCATCGACAGATGAATGGCCACACAGAATGCGGTGTGTCCAGAGATGGAATATTATTCAACCATAAAAGGGCGGTTTGGATGATCCGCCAGTTTTGCTGAACCAGACACTAAAGACTGCATGTGGTATGGTTCCACTTACATGAAGCAGATAAATCCGGCAGAAGGCAGATTAGGTCTAGATGCTGTGGGGAGGGAAGAATGAAGAGTGACTGCTTGATGGTGTAAAATGGACTGATTCCTGCCATATCAGTAAATAAGGATGTCAGCGATTTCAAGGCCTCCGAGAGTGAATTTCTGAGCCCGGAGGGGCCCGAAAGGGAGAACAATGCCTGCGATCCAGCAGCTGTCAGCTGCCATCTTTCCCTATGTCACTCCCAGCAGTGAACAGGGAACTAAGGATGTAAAAAAAAAGCAAGAAGCAAGATGCTGGCCCCAGATAGCTGAGATGTGTATGAAAGGAAAGATTCCAGTGAGCCCAGAGCTTGCATCTTCCTATACATAGAAAAGGGCTAGATTCTTTAACTTGAGATATCTGGTTTTCCTTAATTAACAATAATCTTTGATGTTCAGTCTACCTGCTCCCTTTATTGCAAACTTCTGTATAACCTGACTCCTTCCCCTGCTGCCTCGGAACAGTTCTTTCAAAGTTACTTGAGATGCCGTCCTCTGGGCTTGAAGTCCTAAACATTCCCACCAAATAAAACAACTTTTCACTTTCAGGTTATGACTATATTTTTTAAGTCGACAACAGATGTGGGGTTTCCTTTTGCAATGAGGAAAATGTTTCGGCACCACATAGGAATGGTGGTTGCACGATTTAAAAATGGTTTGTTTTATATGATGTGAATTTTACCTCAATTTAAAATAAGAGAGACATCAGGACTTCCCTGGTGGCACAGTGGATAAGAATCTGCCTGCCAATGCAGGGGACATGAATTCAATCCCTGGTCTGGAAAGATTCCACACTCCACGGAGCAGCTAACCCCCCATACCACAACTACTGAGTCTGTGCTCTAGAGCCCACATGTTAAAACTCCTGAGCCCACGTGCTGCAAGAGCTTGTGTTCCGCTACGAGAGAAGCCACCATAATGAGAAGCCAGCTCACCACAGCTAGAGAGTAGCCCCCGCTCCCCACAATTAAAGAAAGCCCGCTCAAAGCAACGAAGACCCAGTGCAGCCAAAAATAAATAAATAATTAAACAAACAAAAAGACATCATGTTACCCTTGAATCAGATTTGGCCCACAGGCCACCAGTTTGCAACCCCTGTCTTCTATGCTGTCCTTACCAGTCTTCTAACAGTGGAAGTGCTAGAATTCAGAGGACTTCTCTAATTAAGAAAACTCATTAATAAGTATTTGGGGTTTCAGCTCTTGGGGAGCCCCTAGTCTGATAGGGTTACATATGAAGCTTTAGCACAAGTACACACTTTACCTTTGGGGGGACCTGAAAGAAGGCCTCATTGGGAAGTGGCTTTTGAGATGGTACTTGAAGGGTGGGAGGCATTTCCATGGAGGAGGGTGCTTATGATGAAACGAGAGCCTGTGGCTGGAGAAAGCAGCACGTGGTCAGTGAAGGCAGAGCCTTCACCTTACTAGTGAACCCAGAAAGCTTACTAGTGAGCCCAGTGCCAAGGGGTAGGAAAGGTCAGTGTGGGAAATGGAGCACAGGTGGCACATTTGAGCAGACTCAGAAAGGCCAGATGATGGGAGCCTCAGAGGTGTTGAGAGAGGGGAGTGGGAGGACCAAGCTGGACTTCGGGGCATGTACACAGGTCCTGTGAGGTGATTGAGGAAGGCAGGATGGATTAGAGGAGTGTTAAGGAATAGAAACAGGGCTACGGAGGGAAAGGGAAGTGAGGAGAGGAAGAGAGGAAGGATGTTCATGAGATGGTCTGAGAGAATTGACTTGTCTTGGCAAGAAATTCCGTGGGGAGGAGAGGGAAGGGATCAATGGTAAGTGACTTATCCAAAATCTTCTGATCATCCCCCTAACCCCCAGTCTGTTTTTTCCCAGCCAGAGGGAGGTAGGAGGGGAAGGGTGTTCAATATCTTAGAACATTCCAGGAGGAGGAAAAGAAATCAGATGATATTCTGGAGCCCAGAGATATAAAAACAGGGCAGGGAGGAGAGAGGGGCGAGAGAGTCTCCACTGAATGGAATACCAGGAAAGTGGCTGCAACCAGAGACAGCAGCTGGTGGTGGGAGGCTGGCGGACCCTTGGCTGCTGGGCACCACGATGCAGAGTGCAGTGGGTTGGGGCAGGAGTAGAGAGCAGCCTGACTCCGTCTCTCCAGCAGAGCTGTCATGAACCAAAACAGAGCTCAGGTCTGTGGCCCCATGTAGCCTGGACTGGGCTACTGGTCCCAATCTGCACAGGCTCTGGTCTCTATACTGCTAAGAGCACCCCATCACTTCCCCTCAGAAGTTGAGGAGCTGGCCTCGCAGATGTTCCTTCCTGCCTGGCTTCTTGGAGCCCTCTGATGATGTCCGTGTCACCTGGATGGGGAGTGCAAGGCTAAGGGGACCAGCTGTCTTCAGCACTAATCTAGAAAGTGCCTCCTCCTCCTCCTCCTCCATAGCCATTCACCCTTACATCTCCCCATGCATATTCAGAAGCTTAACGGTTGTTCAGTTGCTACATCGTGCCCAACTCTTTGTGACCCTAGGGACCACAACACACCAGGCTTCCCTGTCCTTCACTATCACCATCCTGGAGTTTGCTCAAATTCATGTCCGTTGAATTGGTGATGCTATCTAACCGCCTCATCCACTGCTCCCCTCTTCTCCTTTTGCCTTCAGTCTTTCCCACCATCAGGGTCTTTTCCAGTGAGTTGGCTGTCAGCATGAGGTGGGCCAAAATATTGGGGCTTCCAGCATCAGTCCTTCCAATGAATATTTAGGCTTGATTTCCTTTAGGATTGACTGGTTTGATCCCATTGCAGTCCAAGGGACTCCCAAGAGACTTCTCCAGCACTACAATTCTAACGCATCAGTTCTTTGGTGCTCAGTCCATCTCTCACATCCGTACATGACTACTGGGAAAACCGTAGCATTGACTATATGGACTTCTGTTGGCAAAATGATGTCTTTGCTTTTTAATATGCTGTCTAGGTTTGTCATAGCTTTCCTTCCAAGGAGCAAACATCTTTTAATTTCATGGCTGCAGTCACCATCCACAGAGATTTTGGAGCCCAAGAAAATGAAATCTGTCACTGCTTCCACTTTTCTGCCTTCTATTTGCCATGAAATGATGGGACCAGATGCCGTGATCTTAGTTTTTGAATGTTGAGTTTCAAGCCAGTTTTTTCACTCTCTTTCACCCTTATCAAGAGGCTCTTTAGTTCCTCTTCACTTTCTGCTGTTAAAGTGGTATTATCTTCATATCTGAGGTAGCTGATATTTTTCCCAGCAATCTTTTCTTGTTCTCTCTTTTTCTCCAAGCAGTCTTGATTCCAGCTTGTGATTCATCCAGCTTGGCATTTTTCATGATGTACTCTGCCTAGAAGTTAAATAAGCAGGGTGACAATATACAGTCTTGTCATACTTCTTTCCCCATTTTGAACCAGTCAGTTTTTCCATGTCCGGTCCTAACTGTTACTTCTTGACCTGCATACAGGTTTCTCAGGAGACAAGTAAGGTGGTCTGGTATTCCCATCTCTTTAAAAATTTTCCACAGTTTGTTGTGATTCACACAGTGAAAGGCTTTCGCATAGTTAATGAAGCAGAAGTGGATGTTGGGGAGGGAAATCCCTTGCTTTTTCTATGAGCCAATGGATGTTGGCAATTTGATCTTTGGTTCCTCTGTCTTTTCTAAACCCAGCTTGTACATCTGGAAGTTCTTGGTTCACGTACTGCTGAAGTCTAGCTTGAAGGATTTTGAGCATAACTTTACTGACATGGGAAATGAGCACGATTGTTTAGTAGTTTGAACATTCTTTGGTACTACCCTTCTTTGGGATTGGAATTAAAACTGACATTTTCCAGTTCTGTGGCCACTGCTGTGTTTTCCAAATTTGCTGACATTGAGTACAGCACTTTAACAGCATCATCTTTTAGGATTTTAAATAACTCACCTGGAATTCCATCACTTCCACTAACTTTGCTTGTAGTAATGCTTTCAAAGACCCACTTGACTTCACACTCCAGGATGTCAGGCTGTATGTGAATGACTACACCATCGTGGTTATCCTGGACATTAAGACCTTTTTTATATAGTTTTTCTGTGTATTCTTGCCACCTCTTCTACCGCTGTTGGGTTCTTACCATTTCTGTCCTTTATCATGCCCATCCTTGCATGAAATGTTCCCTTCATCTCTCCAATTTTCTTGAAGAGATCTCTAGTCTTTCCCATTCTATTGTTTTCCTCTACTTCTTTGCATTGTTCATTGAAGAAGGCCTTCTTCCCTTAGGGCATTAACCTGAGAGCATGACAATGAACCCTTTGGGTGACCTCATTCCAGCCACCTCTGATGGAAAAACTAAGGTCCAGAGAAGTCACATGACTTACTCCCCAAAATATGTTTCAGAGCTAGCTCCTGAGAGCTGGACATGAAAGCTGGAAGTCTAGCCACCTAACAGTTCAACTATTCTCCTTCCCTGATGCAGACTGCCTCTTGTTCTTACCTCTGTCCCCTTGGCCTTTAACCTCTGATCTGCCTTTCTGAGGCCTTTAAGAAGGTGGGCTGGCAAAGTGTTATTTCATTCCAAGTGAATGAAATACAGGATAATACAATGAAATCCAAGAAAATACACCTTGGGATATTATCTACTCTAATAAGTAAATAAGGAGGAATTATAATTAAGATAGAAGTTCCTCATAGATTAATATACTTCATTTCTATAATGTCTAATGGTTTTTGGAAACTGAAAAATAGTTAAAGTATTTTCCTTTTAAATATATTAGAATTAACATTAGTAATAGTATATTCACTGTATAAAGCTTTCATTCCTTGGTGGCTCAGATGGTAAAGAATCTGCCTGCAATGAGGCAGACCCAGCTTTAATCCCTGGGTCAGGAAAATCCCCTGGAGAAGGAAATGACAAACCACTCCAGTATTCTTGCCTGGAGAATTTCATGGACAGAGGAGCCTGGCAGGCTGCAATCCATAGATCACAGAGAATCAGACACGACTGAGCGACTAACACTTTCTATAAAGTAATGGACTGTTTCTGTTATATTTGTATTATAAAAAGGCAAATCAACTTAATTTTGACTATTGTTTAATAGTCAAATGTAATTTTATTATTTGTTTAATATTTGGCCGTGCTAGGTCTGTGTTGTGGCACGTGAGATCTAGTTCCCTGACCAGGGATCAAACCCAGCCCCCTTGTTTTGGGGGTGCAGAGTCTTAGCCCCTGGATCACCAGGGAAGTCCCTAGGCATGGATTCTTTTTTTTTTTTTCCATTTATTTTTATTAGTTGGAGGCTAATTACTTTACAATATTGTAGTGGTTTTTGTCATACATTGACATGAATCAGCCATGGATTTACATGTGTTCCCCATCCCGATCCCCTCTCCCACCTCCCTCTCCACCTGATTCCTCTGGGTCTTCCCAGTGCACCAGGCCCGAGGATTCTTAAAAACAGGCATGGATTCTTAAAAACAATTATCTCAGTTTCTCATATAAAGCTTCCTGAAAATTGCCTCATAAAAATTTAGACATGGAGGGCTTCCCTGGTGGCTCAGTGGTAAAGAATTTGCCTGCCAGTGCAGGAGATATGGGTTTGATCCCTGATCCAGGAAGATCCCACATGCTGCAGAGCAACAAAGCCCATGCACCACAACTGTTGGGCCTGTGCTGCAGCGCCCGGGAGCCACAGCTGCTGAAGCCACGTCCTCTAGAGCCCGTGCTCCACGGCCGGAGAAGACACTGCAGCGAGAAGTCTGTGCGCCACAGCTGGAGTGGGCCCTGCTCCCCACAGCTAGAGAAAGTCCCAGGTAGCAACGAAGACCCAGCAGAGTCAAAAACAAAAATAAATAAAATTATAAAATAATTTAGACAAGGATATGTTGGCAAATCCGAGGATACTGATTCTTTAAAATTAGAGAATATAATAATATAACCCCAAATGACATGAAGCAAAAATGCATATAATTGAACAGAGAAATAGAAAGTTGAACAATAGTCGGAGATTTCAATACCCCACTTTCCATAGCGGATATAACAGCTAGTCAAAGAAAACAAGGAAATATAAGACTTGAACAACACTATAACCCAAGCATTCCAAACCTAACATTCCATCTAAAAGCAGCAGAAGGTGCCTTTTTCTCAAGTGCACGTGGAGCATTCTCCAGGATAGGCCATGTGCTAGGCCATACGACAAGCCTCAATAAGTTGAAAAGGATTGAAATCATACAAGTTATGTTCTCTGGCAATGGAATGAAATTAGATATCAACAACAAAATTAATTTGGGGAATTCACAAATATGTGCAAATTAAACAGTACTCTTCTACGTAACCAGTGGGTCAAAGAAGAATCACAAAGAAAATCAGAATATACATTGAGATGCATTAAAATGACAGAAGTTTATTGGATGCAGCTAAAACAGTCCTTAGAGGGAAGTTTTTAGCTATAAATATTATTTGACTGTAAAAAGGAATGAAGTACTGATACCTATTACAACATGAATAAATGTTAAAACCACTGTGCCGAGGGAAAGAGACCAGTCTCAAAAGGCCACATATTATATGATTCCATTTATATAAAATGTCTAGAATAGGCAAATCAATAGACAGTTGATTAATGGTTTCCTAGGGTTGGGGATTTGGGAGAAATGGGGAGTTACTGCTAACAGTCATGAGGTTTCTTTTTTGGATGATTAAAGTATTCTAAAATTGATAGAGGTGACAGCACCACTAGAAATCACTAAATTATACATTTAAATGAATTAATTAAATGGTATGTGAATTATATTTCAGTAAAGCTATATTTCCAAAACAAGTTAAATTTGAAAGTTGAAAATATCCTTGAAATACAGCACAAAAGTGAAATTCTTTATGTTAATTTGATGTTCTTCTTTATTTTAACCTAACTGGGGTCACCTTCAGTTTTGTAAAATATTCTACTTATTGTGTTTGCTTTTCCACCTTCTTTCTCCTGTACATTCCATGAATTATCACATTCTCAGACACAACAACCACCACATTTAGTCAAATTTGTGTATCATAGAGTTGATGTGGTTTCAATCATAAACAATAAATGCCAACAGCTTCAGAGAATGAAATAAAAAAAAAAAAAAAGAAGGGCTGAGCAGAAACCAGGCCTCTGTCCCCCTCCACATGCTTACCTGGACAGCATGGGAGAGGCCAGACTGGGCAGCGGTGGGGGTTGAATGCAGTGAACTCTGCTCAGCCTCCTGGGCTCACCAGGCAGACACCCTTGCCTGGGCACCTGCCCCCAGATTTGGCATCCCTGTGGAGTTGACTCAGGAGCCACACAATGCCCAGATGCCAAGGGGCGAGGCACAGAGGACCTGGGGCCAGGGGAATGGAAAGGGGCTCCCTGGATGCACCTGCTTCCTGAATTGTCTGGCCTTGGACAATTTCATTTCTTTCTCTACACCTTGGTTTTCTTTTTTTTTTTTTTTCACCTTGGTTTTCTTTTCTCAAAAAGGGGATCATAATTTGGCTGGGAGGATTAAATGAAGTATCATCTGTGAAGCATGTGCCCACCACCGTATCTGGCAAATAATAGACATCTGTAAATGTCAGTTTGTCCTTTTCCTGCTCCTTATGGGGAAAGTTTATCAGAAGGTCAAAATGCTTGCCACAGAGTCTATCTTGAGGCAGCTGGACTCCCACCTAGCATGCACTCACGTTGTCTTGGGTCAGTTTCTCTGGGCTGGGTGGTACATGCATCCATGCTGCTTGCAAGTGAAACCCTGGAGCCACCCATGGAGACTTGGGGTTTTTGCTTTCTCTCTGGCTGCCACCTCTGCCCTCATCACTTTTCTCCTTGACTGTTGCATCAGCCTGCTTGGGCTCCCTGCTGCCTACCCTTGGCCTTTGCCCACTCTGCCCCAGAGGGCACTTTCCAGCCTACGCATTGTGAATCTACCGTCCTCTTTTTGAGAGATGGCATCCCATCTTCAGGACTGGTCCCATAGCTCCTCCAGGCCCAGCTCTGGCCCCTGCCTCCCCCGCCTCTGCGCTGGGGACCGCGTCCATGTCCTCATCTGTAAGTGCTTGTTGTTGGGAGAATCCACTTAAGGCACCCACCGTGCCCATGGCCCCTCCTCTTACCCCCAAGGCAAAACTGCTCCCCCATTCTCTGCCACTGGGGCAGCACTTGATGCAGTGCATTGGCACCTGTGGTTCATTTGGCTGGAGACATCTGATGAGTTCTGAGCCCCCAGTCCACATCCCCCAGTGCCTCCCCAAACCTGATGGTTGGCCGTGCTCAGCTCCAACCCACCACCTGCAAAAAAAGCCTCTTCATGACTGCTTTCTAACCAGTAGGAGGAGGATGAAGAAAGGTGGCCCTGGCTGTAATCCCCAGTCTAAAACTTCCTGGTGACCTCTCTGAGCCTTCATTTCTTCATTTGTCAACAGGCAGAACAGGTCATGGGCTTCAGCCATGGGAAGGAACTGGCACATACAGGGACTTGAGAGCTGTGTGTCCCCCACCTGCTCTTCACTCCTTGTCCTCTTTTGTCCCTTCTCGTCCTCTGGGGCCAGGCCCTAGCCTGAAGGAGGAAGGAAGAGGGAGAAGTACTGGGCGTTCCCAGAGAGGCAGCAACTGAGAATTTCAGACCACGGCAAGAGCAGGCTAACAGGTAACTCTTGGTACCCACTCTAGTTGCTGCCAGCTCCAAGATTATTCTAAATGCAAGAGCTGTGTCACGGCCGGGGCATTGTGGCTGTCAGGGTAGAGACAGAAGGACCCCGCTCACCCTCCCGCACACCACACCCTGGGATGAAAGTGGACTCCTGAGATCTGGACTGCCCTCCTTGAGTCACCGTGCTGGGGAGGAGCCTGAGTCCACCTCTGCTACCGTCCCTGTGACCAGCCTCCTCTGGTGACCTTGACCCGGGGCAACCTCAGGCCGCAGGTGGAGGGGGAAGCTGAGGGCTGCCTGAACTTGTTCAGTTGCCTGCCCAGGGGCAGAGAGCTCAGCTCTGCAGGAGCCAGCAGGACTGCATTGTGAAAGTTGCCCAGAAGTCCGGGCCACTTGGCCAGCCCACTGGCGCCACAGCCAGGCTGGGCCCAGCTGCCAGCCAGGGTGGTAGCAGGGAACCTGCCCTGAAACCAGCGAGACCTGGGCTCTGGCCCTTGGCTGTAGTGACTTATGGGCAGTGGGCAGTTGGGGAGGCTGGGTGTGGGGGTGAGGGAAGATTGAGAGGAGTCTGGGAAGTCTATGGCAAGATGAAAGGGTTGTGGACATTGGAGGCCTGATAGGTGGCTCAGGCAGTAAAGAATCTGCCTGCGATGCAGGAGACCTGGGTTCAATCCCTGGGTTGGGACCATCCCCTGGAGGAGGGCATGGCAACCCACTCCAGTATTCTTGTCTGGACAATTTCCATGGACAGAGGAGCCTGGTGGGCTGCAGTCCATGGAGTCGCAAAGAGTTGGACATGACTAGGTGACTAAGCACAGCACAATACTTGAAGATGGTAAATTGTGTGACGTGTATTTTACCACAATTAGAAATTTTTTAACAGAAAAAAACTACACTGAAGTGAACTTGGATTCACATATTCCAGTGTTCACTAAAAGGTGCTATTAAGGGTATTTTTTTAAAAACAAAGATTTACCTAGATTACTTTCAAAGCTTAATCATGGATGTTTCCCAGCATGCACAAAGGTAAAGAGAAGAGTAAAAAACTTCTCAGGTACCCATCACCCCATCATCTGATTTTATTCATCTCTATATAAACCCTCCCCCACGCCCTCAGCTCCTCCTCCACTCCAGGTTATTTTAAAGCAAATTCCAGACATGGTATTTCATCCGTCAATACTTCAGTGTCGACAAGCATTTAAAGTTATAATACGCATTTATTCTAGGCTGAGTAATTTCACAGGTATGAAGGGTTCGGACTCCTCAGGGTCTGCCGGGTAGGGCCGTCTGGTGGTCTCTTTGCCCTCTACCCCCACCGGGGTGACCTGCTCACTGACACTGCTTTCCTGAGACAGAACGAGGAAGCTCATTCCTCTCTCTTGCCCTCTAAAGAGGGCCAGGGGGAAAGACCTTGAGGTCACCCGTAGGACCCCTGCATGTGTCTAAAAGATGGCTGATGTGCTCAGGTGCAGGCTGGAGTGCTGAGACAAAGATGCTTCCTACAGTGAGTGGGAGCCATAGGCCTGACCAGTTAGGTCCTGGTCTTGGAGCTTGGCTACCTGGCCACCCTGGTCCCCTCGCTCACATATCTACCCTGTGAGCACCTCACCTGCCCTTCCATTTATCCATGCCCCAGGCCCTGGCACATGAAAGGCCACAGGCCTTGGGGGTCTAGAAGTCAGCCCTCTCCCCTGTGGCTTCTGCTCAGGCCCCTGGTTTGTTCCCCTTCCTCAGCCCACTGAGTAGATATGCCCGACACAGCCTATCTGGCTTCCATCCCCAACTCATGGCAGGCTTGACTCAGGCTAAGAGGCTTGTGTCGGCTGCTGCCCATTCCCAAACAATCATCTGACCCCACCCAGAAGAGCCAGACAGGCTGACTCACACCCTTGCCCGCCTGCCTGTCACGCCCCCACCCCACCCTCCAACCAAACCTCCCCAGGGAAGACATTCTCCACCCACTGCTCCACCTCCTCTGAAATCCAGGCCACATGTAGATATTCACGTGGTCCTCAAGGTCTTTCAAGCAGGAGTTGGTGGCACCCCATCCGGTCCGATGGCAGGACGGGCACAGGATTGTGTGTGGGTATGGACATCAGGGAGGTGGGGCCAGCCCCGTACCCTGCACACAGCTGTCAGTTTCCGGGGGCTTACCAGGCTGACAGGGACAAACACCACCTCACCCTCTGTCCCTGGGTTAGTTCACCCGCAGGAGCCAGTGGGAAGGTCCACAGACGTACTGAACAGTCTATTGCAGGTCCATCCTCTGGGCAGCAGATGCTGAGATGGAAAGGCAGAAGGGGAGAGTTTGTTGGGGGAACATCTATGAAAGAAAAGGGAGCAGGATTGGGTAGAGGGCACCATGAGGCAAGACAGACTCCAACAACTCTGCCCAGTGAGGGGCTCCAGACCTAACTGCCTGTTGGAGAATCCCTCATCTGTTAAGTATAAGGTCCTTCTACCACCACCATGCTGGCTTCCGGAGAAGAGTGTGACCTCCATCTGAAAGCCTAGCTGGACTCAGAAGATGCTGATAGCCGGGCTCTGTCATCCAGGCACACTCTTTGCAGCTGAGCAACGAGTCCTTCCTTGAAGGGACATGTCACCTTGTCCTACCCAGTCATAGGACAGGCTGTGTGACTGGAGGCCCGGGGCTGCAGGCGTAAAACCTTTAGCGGGGAAGCAGTTTAATGGTGGGATCATGGTCTTCTAGACTGTCTCCACCTCCAGGAGGTGCAGGGTGTGGTTGAACACATGTGTAAACAAGTAGATGAACATACTCCTCAAGAATCAGATTTTAGTGCAATTCTGGAATTCAGCATCAGGAAACCTGCGCTCACCTTCAGTCTGTGCCTTTATTAGCTATACGACCTTTAACCTGTTCTAGACCTTGATTTCTTTATTTGTAAAATGAGAGTGATGATGCCTGTTGTAAGACTTAAACATGGTAACATCTCTGAAAGCCTGGTGTAGAATAAAATCATATGTCTGACGTGATCGATCTTATATGAAGCATAAAACATCACCCCGTAAGATAAGGAACAGGCAGAAAATACACCAGAAATGTTAACACTCGGTGTTTCTGGGTGACTTTTTTTAAGATTTAATTTTGAAATAGTTTTAGTCTTAGAGAAAAATTACAAAAATAGTGGAGTTTTCTTACACCCTTGCCTCGGCTTCCACCCATGTTAATATCAACCATAATCAAGCACAGTAATGACAACTGAGAAGTTAACAGTGGTTCAATACTGTAAATTGTGGACTTCATTTGCATTCAACCAGTTTTTCTACTAACACCCCCTGTCTGGTTCAGCACCAGACAGCACCCCACAAGGCATTTAGTTGTCATGTCTTCTTAGTCCCCTCCACTCTGACATTTCTTCAGTCCTTCCCCATCTTTCATGACTTCACTCTCTGAAGAGCACTGGTATTGTAAAATACCCTCAACTTATGTTTGTCTGAGGCTGGGCAGCATGGGGAAGGGAACTACGGAGATGTGTGCCATCTCAGCACACACCAGGGGCCAGGATATGAGTGTATTTCCTCTCTGGTGCTAAGATCTTACAAAACTTAAATTCCAGTCACTACCCTTTGATTTCTGAGATACTGTTGTCTGTATAACTTTAAAGACTTTATTATTGTTCTTTCATGCAGCCAATCTTTAGCTCGATTGACCCACGTATATAACAGGATTTTTGTCCATTCCTTCCTGCATCCATGATCTGCCATATCAGATAATTTTCCTTCTCTGCAAAACAGTCTTTAGAATTCCTTTAATGTATTATTGTTTCCTGGTGGCATATTCTCTCAGTTTTTTGTGACAGTGTGTTTATTTAGCATTTCTCCTTAAAGGATAATGTCTCTGTGTATAGAAGTCTAAGTTGGCACTAATTTTCTTTTAGTACATTGATGCTATTGTTCAACCATCCATTTCCGTTTTTGCTGTTGAGGATCCAGATATAGTTGAATTTTGTGATTCAGTCACGTTTTGCTAGAGTATGCTGCAGTAACAAACAGCCCCCGAGTCTCCTTGGTTTGTAACAACAAAGGTTTGTAACAACAAAGGTTTGTTTCTAGCTTTCTTTCCATGTGCTGCATGAGTTGGCTGCAGCTCCTGCCTGAGACATGCTAATCTCCTAGCAGAGGGAAAAGAACCATGGCAAAATCATGTGATGGTTTGTAAAGCTTTTGCTGAGAAGTGGTGGTAGATATCACTTATGCACACATGTTATTGGCCAAAGCCTGACAGTAGGTTGGAAAATTAGCCTCCCATGAAGACTGGTGGCAAATACAATTGGCCTTCCATATCCAAGGATTTTGCATCTGTGGATTCAACCAACCATGATATTTCAATCAAAAATATTTGAAAAAAATTCCAGGAAGTTCCCACAAGCCAAACTTGAATCTGCTTTGCACCCAGCTAACTATTTTTTTTCATTTACATTGTATTAAGTACTATAAGTAATCTAGAGATGATTTAAAGTATATGGGAGGATGTGTGTAGGTTATATGCAAATATGACACCAATTTACATAAGGGACTTGAGCATCCTAGCATCGATCAATGCCCTGTGGATCCTGAGGGATGACTAATTGGGAACAATAGTGCTATCACACTGTGGCTCCTTTGAAGAGTTCTATAGCACTTAGGTGTGTTGTTGTTCAGCCACTAAGTCCTGTCTGACTCTCTGCGACCCCATGGACTGCAACACACCAGGCCTCCCTGTCCTTCACTGTCTCCTAGAGTTTGCTCAAAATCATGTCCATTGAATCAGTGGTGTCATCCAACCATCTCATCCTCTGTCGCCCCCTTCTCCTTCTGCCCTCAATTTTTCCCAGCATCAGGGTCTTTTATAGTGAGTCGGCTCTTGGCATCAGATGGCCAAAGTATTGGAGCTTCAGCTTCAGCATCAGTCCTTCCAATGAATATTTAGGGTTGATTTCCTTTATGATTGATGAATTTGATTTCCTTTCATTCCAAGGGACTCTCAAGAGTCTTCTCCAGCACCACACTTTGAAAGCATAAGTTCTTCAACGGTCAGCCTTCTTTATGGTTTGTAAAGCTTTTGCTGCAGACAGTGACTGCAGCCATGAAATTAAAAGACCGCTACTTCTCAATAAAAGTTTTACAAACAATCACATGATTTTGCCATGGTTCTTTTTCCCTCTGCTAGGAGATTAGCATGTCTCAGGCAGGAGCTGCAGCCAACTCATGCAGCACATGGAAAGAAAGCTAGAAATAAACCTTTGTTGTTACAAACCAAAGATATTCAGGGGCTGTTTGTTACTGCAGCATACTCTAGCAAAACCTGACTGATTCACAGAATTCAACTATATCTGGCTCCTCAACAGCAAAATCGAGAACTCTCACATCTGTACATGACTATTGGAAAAAACCATAGCTTTGAGTATACAGACCTTAGTCAACAAAGTGATGTCTCTACTTTTCAGTATGCTGTCTAGGTTTGTCATAGCTTTTCTTCCAAGAAGCAAGCATCTTTTAGTTTCATGACTGAAGTCACCATCTACAGTGATTTTGGAGTCCAAGGAAATAAAATCTGCCACTGTTTCCATTTTTTTCTGCATCTATTTGCCACAAAGTGGTGGGACCAGATACCATGATCTTAGTTTTTTTAATGTTGAATTTCAAGCCAGCTTTTTACTCTCCTCTTCCACCTTCATCAAGAGGCTCTTTAGTTCCTCTTCACTAGGGTACACTTTGCGTACACCCAGAAAAATATAAATTATGTTAGTTTTATCAAACAAAGGAGATATAATATACAAGATGAGTTGTTTACACATACTTTTGAAGGCGGCAAGAGCAAAAGAGGATGCTGAGTTCACCCAGATATCAGTAATTACAGGAAGCAGCTGCCATCCCTTGGCCTAGAAGGATAAAAGGGAAGAGATAGGGTAGCAGGACCTAGGGGCTTGCAGAAGGACCTGCAGCAGCTGGATGGACCATAGGAAGGGCCCTGCTGGCTTGCGCTATTACCTGGGAGTGGGTTTTGTGTGACTTGTCCTGGGAGCATTGAAAGGAGCTAGAGGCTCCTAAAGTGAAGTGGACAGGAAGGAATCACCTTCTCCCACATGTTGATCTCCTTTTTAGTGCCTCCCATTGGCAGAACTGTATAGAAAGACAGCTGGCAAGGGGGCCTGGGAAATATGGCTTTCAACCCCTCGCCCCTAACATCACAGAGCTCGTTATGGAAGGGTGGGCTAAGACCTGAGAGAAAAGAAGTAAATAACCAGCATTATTACCTATTTTCCTCTGGATGTGTTTACCATTTTTCTCTTTGATATTCTACAGTTTCACTATGATGGATCGAGGCATGGGTTTCTTTTTATTTGCTCTGGTGGGATCAGTTTGAGTTCTCAAATCTGTAGATTAATGTCTTCTATCCGTTCTGGAATGTTCTCAACCCATCTTTTGAATGTTGATTCTGTTCTGGTCTCTCTTTCTTCTTTCCTTCTGGAACTACAATTAGAAATATGTCAGATCTTATTATAACTTTCTTAGCTTCTGTATTTTCCATCCTTTTGTCTTTCCATACTTCTTTCTGGTTCATTTCTTCTGACCAACCTTCCTGTTCAGCGATGCATTCTTCAGTCATGTCAAATATGCTGTTAAGCCATCCATTCAGTTTGTAATTTGAGCTTTGAGTTTTTATTTATTCTGTTTTTGCATATGCTATATAATTTTATGGAGTTCCTAGTTCCTTGCTGAAGTTTCCAGTTTTAGTATTTAATTTCTTAAACATAGTAAATGTAATTTGTTTTATAGACTGGAGTTCCTCGGGTTCTGTTTCTATTGATTATTATTTCCGAAGGGTTTTGCTCAAGGAATCTTACTTCCTCCTGTGTCTGGTTATTTTTGTATGTTGAATATTGTGTTTGTGAAATTATTTGTAGAGAATAATTTGATATGAGGTGATTTTGTCATTCACCAAGGAGGATTTTCTGTTGCTCTTGCCAGGTGCCTGGAGGGATTAGCGAACTGAGATCATGTTAGTTCATACTTAGGGCATGATGTTTTCTGGGGCACCTGAATGACTCAGAGCTTGACTACCATTCAGGGAAGGGCAGTTTTGCTTTCAGTTCATTTTTACTTCTGGGGTGCAGTTCTTTGGGGCTGAGCCCAATGTTGAGCTGGTTTGTCAGTCCACTACCCTTGGTAGGCCCCTGACTGATTTTTTAAACTTTTTATAAACTGGGTCTTCATTGCTGTGCAGTCTTTTCTCTAGTTTCAGTGAGCAGCAGGGCTACTGTCTAATTGTGGTGAATGGGCTTCTCAATGCAGTGGCTTCTTTTGTTGCAGAGTATGGACTCTAGGGCCTGCAGGCTTCAGTGATTGTGGCTTGCCTTGCTGGCTCTAGAGCACAGGCTCAGTAGTTGTGATGCATGGGCTTAGTTACTCCAAAGCATGTGGGATCTTCCTGGACCAGGGATCGAACACTTGTCTCCCTTGACAGGTGGATTCTTTACCACTGAGCCACCAGGGAAGCCCCCTGACTCTGATTTTTGTTTCCAGCCATGCAAGGCCACTAGAAGTGAGCTTGGCCTCTCAGCCACTTCTTTGCACTTGGCAAAAGCTTCTGAGGACAACCATAGCATCAAGTATCAGGATCATCTCACCATAGCATCAAGTATCAGTATCACCTCTTTGGAATCCTGTCCTCTCCAGGACCTTGGCACAGCAGTTCCTCACTGTCTTGTTAGCTCCTCGATGTTTTTAAGAGTGAGTGAGTGTGTGTGTGTGTGTGTGTGTGTGTGTGCGTGTCTGTGTCTGTGTGTGAATTCTCTGGCTGTCTAGTGTTAGGATTCCAGGCTTTCACTGCCTGGGGCCAGGGATCTATCCCGGGTCAGAGAACTAAGATCTTGCAAGCCATACTGCGCTCCCCCCACCCCCCGCCAAAAAAAGGTGTGTGTGTGAATTTTATGAACATTTGGCCATCTCTTTTAGCTGTCTTCAGCAGGAGGTCGTGCCCAAAGTATCTAGACTGCCTTTACTGTAAGAAAGGTCCTGGTTTGCCTCTCTCTTTTTTTGGCCTTGCTGCAAGATTTGCAAGATCTTAGTCTTCCAACCAGGGATTGAACCCCACCCCAGCAGCGAAAGTGCTGAGTCCTAACCACTGGACTGCCAGGGAATTCCCCTGGTTGCCTTTTAAACTAATAAACTACCAATGTGGAGGATACATCAGAGAGTACAAGAGTGGTTTTGGGGAGGCCAGTTATGTTCATCTATGTGGAAGATGCTGTAAGCTTTGATAGGGCATTGGAAGTAGAGCTGGAAAGAGGACAGATTTTGAGAGCTACTCTGGATATTGACATGATGGATTTTGTTTTTTAATGTGTTTGGCATGAGTAACTGAATGGGTAATAGATTCCCAGTCTCAGAGATAGTTGTCTGAGAGGAAGAACAATTTGGGAACAGAAGATCAGCAGTTTGGTTTTGGGTGTATATATTTGATGAGGCTTTGGGCTATCCAAGAGAAAGAATGTTCCATGGGCAATGGCATATTTGAGTCTGGAGTTCAGGCAGTGATAGATAAAATTGCGAGTCTTCAATAGAAAGACTTGACCTTTGACCCTGTGGTTTTCTTGAATGGAAATATTTTAACTATAATTTTTGTCAACACTGATGATTTTTTCTTGGGTTGATAAAGCATTTTTTTTTTAAAACAAATTGCATTAAAGCAAATAATTTTGCTGAAAAAGTTTAAATATGGCACAGTCAAACTGTTTATCTTTTGCATTTAAAGTTTATTTTGCAAAAATTATTTTATCACTGCTTTTCAATTTAACTTTATTCAATCTAATTTTAAAATAAAATCAGTTTCTCCATGAGTCAGTTTGCATTTCCTCTTGCAACTGTTATTTCTGTGAAGTCCAGTTTTCTGGATCAGGTTTTGCAGATCTAAGTTATGTCAAGAAGATTTGAATTTTTCTACCTTTTAAAGCCAAACAGGTTCAGCTGCTGTCAGTTTTATTTGGTGGTATTCAGTGGAAGGGGCTTCCCTGGTAGCTCAGTTCGTCAAGAATCCGCCTGCAATGCAGGAGACCTGGGTTCAGTCCCTGGGTTGGGAAGATCCCGTGGAGGAGGGCATGGCAACCCACTCCAGTATTCTTGCCTGGAGAATCCCCATGGACAGAGGAGCTTGGCGGGCTCCTACAGTCCCTGGGGTCCCAAAAAGTCGGACACCACTGATGGACTAAGCACAGCACATATTCAGTGGACGAGTGATAGTTTGTCTGTTTCTTAGGGAGTCCAGGAGACATTTTTGAGCAGTTTTGTGATCAAGACAAATGGAGAGCAAGAGAACAGAATAGTTGAGGATTATCGGGAGGTGGGGAGAGAGGGAAAGAAGACAGGAGAAAGGACAGAGTGGGGGCAGAAAGAGACAGGGGAGGCAGAGATGGAGAAGGGAGGGGGATGCGGGGAGAGGATGCAGGGTACAGCAGATCAGAATACCCTTGGGGTTTAAACAGGGAAGGTGAAAAATGCCACCCTGTCACTCTCTGCATATTACTGAAGCTCTGAGGTTCAGATCCTCTGGAGAGAGAACTAGGTTCAAAGTCAAGGCTGGTGGGACTGATAGGTGTGAAGGCAGGTCCAGGAGGATGAGGAGCGGGCAAGACCCGCAGAGAGAAAGCTGGGGGAAAGCTGGCGCGGACCCCGCCTGTCCGCTGGGTTCAGCGAAGAGCAGGTCCTGCCAGGGTCTGGCTGCGCCCAGGTACGCATGCGCTGCCCTGCCCGCCAGAGCAGCGGGTCTGGGAGGTGCGGTGATCGGTGATGGTGGAGAGGCTCAGTGATAGGGAACCCCGCTCAGCTGACCTGATGGAAAGACGTGGGGCGGGGAGTGCTTTGTTGTGCTGCAGGGAGAGACCCCTGGGAGAACGGGGTCTGCCTGTTCCTCCTCAACTCCAGGGGCTTCGGATCTCCTGACTGTTCCTGAGCCCAGCCTAAGGGTCAGCCTGCAGAGACTGGACAGAGCAAGGAAACAGGAGCGCACGCCTCTGGGATTCTACCAGCTCTTTGATCCAGTCTGGTGGCGCGGGTCTGGGTTCATAAGGCCGAGCTGTTCTCACCAGGCCCCTAGCTGCCCTGCCCTGAGCCACCTAGGACGCTCCCCAGGTTGGTTAGTACTTTATCTAATGTTCTCAGCTCCATAGCCCATAATCTGCAAGATGATCAGGTTTAGCAAATAAAAACACAGCACTCCTAGGCAAATTGAAAATTTAGGTAAACAGTGAGTTATCTGTTATACCACTTTTTAGTATGAAAAAAATAATTTGTTACTCCGAAACATTGGAATTTAACTGGGGGTTTCAGTGTTTTGTCTGGCAACCTTACCCTGCCCCAGCTCTCCTCTCCTTTCCGTCCTCACTCCTCACTCAAGCCCACCTGAACTACTGTAGCCTGCTCCAATCCTCTGCAGCCGCTTCTACTCCTGGCCCTCCCTGGGCCTTGTTCCACACCAGTCTCCAGCTTACGAGGCCAACACACATCTCTGATCTTGCCACCTAAAATTCTGCCCCAGAGACCGCAAACTCAAGACCCATAAACAGGTTTGGTGGCGGTGGTGGTGGTGTTTTCCATCAGAACATTTCACTATAAAGACTGGATTTCTGGCTTCTCTTTTTTTAAAAGGTGGCTACAGCAGCCTGAGCCCAGATTTCAACCTTTGGGTCCATCACAGGGAGCCAAGAGTGCCTCCCCCTTTAGGAAGGCCCTGGTCTGCACTCCCCTGTGTCTTCTGGGCCACATTCGTCTCCTTAATCTGCCCTTGTTCCATCGAGCTTTTGACCCCTGGCCTGCTAAGTTCAGATACCCCAGCTTGACATTCAAGACTTTTCCAACTCAGGGGACATGTCCTCTCTCCCACCTTCTTTCTCTGTCCATTCCTTTTCTTGCCTTATTCTCCCCATGGAACACTGGATGGCTCCTTAGCATGTCCCATGATTCTGGCCATACTGTGCCTGCATCTGTCTGCCTAACAGGTGGTCCTCCTTCCTGTGGTCACATCCTGCTCATTCATCCAGGCCCAGGCCACAGGGACAGCCTCCCTGAGACTCTCTGTCATCTCAGCATTGAAGGGTGCTCTCTGCTTTTCTTCTCTGGCCATCTGTGAAACCATTTATGTTCATTACAAGCTTCTTTCTCAACACACACACAAACAGATCCCCATGGTTGAGCATCCATTCTGTAGATGTCAGGGAAACGAAAGAAAAATGACCTTCGAGAGCTCCCAGGTGAGTGTGGCAAAGCTCATGGGCAGGGCTGAGAACAGATTCTCCTATAGATGAAACATTCAGCTGCCTCTAACTTGAAAGGGGAATTTCCCAGCCTGAAGAAACAACCAGGAAATTCAGGAAACTAAGTCTAAGGGGGTGGCCTATCTGGAGCCCTTCGGAACACCTTCCTGTGAAAGTGGGGAGGTGCTGGAAGGGAGTGGAGCCAGCTGTGAGCTCAAAAACCAAGCTCAAGATTTGACTCTAGCATAAGTTATTGAAGACCAATGAGCTTTTAAAGCAAATAAATTAGGTAATGGGTTACTAGAGTTATTAGAATAATAATCCCATGAGGGGCAGGGATTCTGGTCTGTTTCACTTTTTAGAAGGCTGGTAATTACTGAATAAATATTATAATGCATGAATGAGTGAATGAATGAATGTGTTGCACAAAGGTTATTCCGGCAGCAGTGAGAGGACTGACAGGAGTGGGTGGAGCCTGGAAGAGAAGTCAGGAGGTATGGGAATACAGGGTCCCAGGTGAGGGTGGAGGGCCAGTGAGGCCACCTCTAAGGTGACTTAAACCTTTACTCTGATGGTTGGGTCCTCATATTTGCAGTAACTCTGCATGGTGTCTGGCCCAGAGTGGCTGCTAAAGAACCATTTGTTGAACTTTCTTAGGTCTACCCAAAGATGGGACCACCTGCCCTTCATTCCAGCAGTATTGTGGCTGGTCTGGAATTTCATCCTCCAGAAACTGGTCATTCTTACAGCGTTTCTTCCCAGTTTACTTAGAGCATTTGCAGACATTGCCTCATTTGATCCTTATCACAATCCTGAGAAGTAGGAGCCATTAGCTCCATTTCACAGATGCAGAGACAGAGGCCAAGAGAGGTTGTGTGACTTCACCAGGGTAAAATGTGGGAGAGATGGAATTTAGTCCCAGGTCAGCCAGTGTGCACGTCCAGGCTTCTTTCATCATTTAGGTAGAAAGATGTGAGCAGCAAATGTGAAAAAGCACAAGACAGCCTGTGAATTCAGTGCTAGGCTTAACTTGCTCAGTGATGTCTGACTCTTTGCAACCCTATGGACAGTAGCCTGCCAGGCTCTTCTGTCCACTGATTCTCCAGGCAAGAATACTGGAGTGGGTAGCCATTTCCTTCTCCAGGGGATCTTCCTGGCTCAGGGGGTGAACCCGAGTCTCCTGCATTAGAGGCAAATTCTTTACCATCTGAGCCACCAGGAAAGCCCCTATGGATTCGATGGTAAGTGGGTATTAATAGTCACAGTTCGTGTTCATTGAATGCTTCCTGTGTGCCCGGTACTGCTCCAAGCAGGTGACATGTGTCACTCATTTATTCCTCAAACACTCTTTGAATTGGGTCTGTCATTCTCCCCATATTACAGATGTGACAAAGTATAAGAGGCAGAGAAGGGCTCACACTGCCAGGAAAGACCTTAGGAAGAGATAAGCCTGTGGGTCGGGGAGGAGGAAGGCATTCTTGGAGGGAGGCCTGGTTTGAATAAACATGTGGAGGATTGGGCAAAAGAGGGGGGGACTTCTATCAGAAGAGGAGGGGGAGGCTGAGGGAGCATGTCAACATGCTCTCCAGAAGGAAGCAGACCTGGCTGATTGAGGTCTGGCCACAGTAGGTCCTAGGACAGGGACCGGGGTGATGGGCATGCCCTCCACAGTGGTGAGGAGGACGCAGGAGAGGGAGAGATGGCTGCTGGTCAGGATACTACAGACCCGGTCCTGATGAGAGATGTTGAAATAGTAGACATTGAGAGAGAGGGAAAACGCTTTTCCAAGGAAGGAGGGATGGGATAGGTCAGTGGCCATCTCTGAGTGTCACATTCAGTTTTAGGTGGCACATTTTTAGATGCCTGTAGACCAAACGTTGGCCTTCCCTGGTGGTGCAGTGGTAAAGAACCTGCCTGCTAATGCAGGAGACACAGTTTCAATCCCCAGGTCAGGAAGATTCCCTAGAGAAGGAAATGGCAACCCACTCCAGGATTCTTGCCTGGGGAATCCCATGGACAGAGGAGCCTCACGGGCTACAGTCAATGGGGTCGCAAAAGTGTTAAGACATGACTTGGCAACTACAGACAGAAATTGCATACTGGTGCCCATGGGTTTTTGTTTTGCTGCACAGTATTGACACATACAGTGTTTTGTTTCATTTAATTACCAATTTAAAAAAATCAGGACATTTCAAATAAAATCCAGATTTCCTGTTTCTATTGGAAAGTGAGAGATCTGGCAAAACTGGGGCCCCACTTCCGAGTGGTGACAACTGGCTGAAACGGAAATGATTGTTTCCAGTAACCAGGGCAACCACTCTCTTTGCTGCAGTCCCTGCCACTCCCTATTGTGCTCCACCCATCTTACCCACTGATGTCACTGGCTTTTGGCGCCCGTAAGCACTGCCTGCAACACCTGATTTGGATAAATTGGAGCATGTCTGGAGGAGAGGCCAGACCAGTTAGTGACTTGAAATATGTTATAGGAAGACTAGCTGGAGTGATGGAGGATATTTACCCTCTGGAGTCGTGATCATAGCCTTAATGCTCATAGGACTAAGATACAGGCAGAGGAGGGAGGTCTGTCCTGTGAAAACCCAGAAAAAAGTTAGGAACAGTGAAAACGTATGTGTGGGAAGCAATGGGGAGGCAATTTTCAGCTCAACCTAAGTCCGCTTTTCAACATCATAACTGTTTCAAGATGTAACAGGCAATGTTAGGAAGTGACCAGCTCCCTGGTGTGGAGGTAGGTCAGCCTGAGCCTGGGCAACAGTTTTGCCCCGGCCATTCAGAGGGAATCCAAGTGTTGCGTGGGCAGCTGAATTGCATGCACTTCATGGTTTCTTCAGCCCTTCAGGGCTGGATTCTGTGCCCATAGGCTGGATGCCAGGGTGAGGGAGAGGGAAGAGCTAAACTGGCTCCTGTGTGGCTGGTCTGGAAGCCTGAATGCTGCTGCGGCTGCTGCTGCTGGGAGAAGTGGGGAACTTAAGATGCAGCTGAGTGGCAGGAGAGGCAGGATAGTATGTTTTCTGTGGTGCAGCATGAAAATCTTTGGGTCAGACCAGTTGGATCCGTAAGAGAGGCATGTTGGATGACCTCCAGGGACCCTGCCTGCTGAGGCCACCCAATGCCCTAATGGGAACCTGGACAGCCAGGCTCTGTCCAAGAGGGACAGGGTAGGGGTTGGAATACCTGGTGTGGGGGGCTCCTGGAGACAGCTGCTGTAAATATACTTCCTAAATGGGAAAGGGGGCAGTAATGTAGTGATTTAAAAATGATAAATATATATTTAGTCTTCTTGTTTCGGCACAGAGCTCCTTGGAAAACCCTTGAAATTTCCTCAGTGATAAGAGCAACCTAAGGTGTCTTTTATTATGTTAATGAGGTGACTTTTGGACCCACTTAAGAATAAAGACTATGGTGCTGGAGAAGACTCTTGAGTCCCTTGGACTGCAAGGAGATCAAACCAATGATTCCTAAATGAAATCAACCCTATTCACTGGAAGGACTGATACTGAAGCTGAAACTCCAGTACTTTGGCCACCTGATGCAAAGAGCTGACTCATTGGAAAAGACCCTGATGCTGGGAAAGATTGAGGGCAGGAGGAGAAGGGGATGACAGAGGACAAAATGGTTGGACAGCATCACTGACTCAATGGACGTGACTTTGAGCAGGCTCTGGGAGATAGTGAAGGACAGGGAAGCCTGGTGTGCTGCAGTCCATGGGGTTGCAAAGAGTCTTACATGACCGAGCGACTGAAAACAAAAGGATGAGGACTGTTTGCCTGGAGAATCAACCAGATGATTAGAGGCTTGGAACTTTCAGTCTCACCCCCTTCCTCTGGAAGGGGGAGAGGGACTGGAGGTTCAATCAGTTGCACTCGTCAGTGATTTCCTCCATCATGCCTTGATAGTGAAGCCTCCATAAAAACCCTAAAGGATGGGGTTTGGAGAGCTCCTGAGTTGGTGAACACCTGGAGATTGGGGAGCGTGTCCTGCTCAGAAAGGATGGGAAAGCCCCAAGCTCCTTCCCCATACTTTGCTCTGTGCGTCTCTTCCATCTGGCTGTTCCTGAGTTAAATCCTTTTCAAACCTACGTAAATGTTTCCTCTGAGTTCTGTGAGCCACAATCAAACCCAAGGAGAAGATCTTGGGAATCTCTGATATAGCCAGCAGTGAAACCAAGCACCTCCAAAACCAAATTCTCCTGCTGAGTTTATGATTAACTTTTCTCTCCAAAACTTGATTCCCATTCTTGTCCCACCCCTGATTCTGATGGTGAAAGCTCAACTTCTCTGTGCACAGGTGCCAAATCCAATCTCAGAGACAGAGTTTTGGGTGAAGTAGAAAAGGATAGCTTTACTGCTTTGCCTGGCAGAGGGGGACATAGCGGGCTAATGCCCTCAAGACCAAGTGTCCCAACTTGGGGAAGATAGTTTTATAGTAAAAGTAGGGGGTGATCAGCTCGCGAACATTCTTCTGATGGGCTGGATGGTGAGATAAGTAGGAGTCAGCATCATCAACTTTCAGGTCCAACTGTCTGGGGTCCACATACTTGTGGGCAGCGTACCATCATTAATCATTAACTTCTCCCACCTGGAGGGGGTTTCAGTATCTGCAAAATAGTTCAAAGATATTATGTATCCATTGATGGGGAATCAGGACCTTGCCCAAAGGCTGCTCTTGACTGTTTGTCCCTGGTCTCCCATTCCCTCCCTTCCCTAATTAAAAACTGCTTAAATCTGCTCATTGGAACTCAGAGAAGGTCATGAAGGCTGAACGAAGACCCTTTCCTATAATCAAAGAAATGGGGGATACGGAAAGGCCTTGTGCCCAGGAGCCCCACTGGGACCTGCACGGTATCATTGCCTTCAGGATTGAGTAGGATCAAAGAATAGGTAGGATCAAAACCAAGCAGGACCCTACAGGGCCCTCCAGGGTACAAAAATCACTCTTTGTTCCCCTGTTTCTTATTTGTAGGGAAAGGCTTTAGTCTCCTAGGTTTCCCTGAGTTCCAAAGAGCAGACTCAGTTACTAATTAGGGAAGTGAGGGAATGCGGAAACAAAGCAAAAACTGTCAAACAAGAAAAGTAAACATAGCTAAAACAATTGTTCAGCCCCAAAGCATAGTCCTAGCTCCTCTTCAAGGGATATACATAACAAACTGACACATATCTTTGAGCCATTCTGCAGAAACTAAGATCACCACCAGCACCCCACACACACACCCAGGTGGACGGATGGCGACCATCTGCTGACCCCAAACTGGTTGGAACCAGAAGACTGATGATTAAGATTCTGGAACCGTCACCCTGTTACCTCATCACCAGCCAATCAGAAGAAAGTCCGTGAGCTGACACCTTCTTCAGTGCAACTTTACATCTTGTCAGAAAACTAAATAAGTCAGGTGTACATTTCTTCAAGGTTTTTTTAAAAAGCCAGACCAGCACATACACAAGAAGTCAGGATATCCTTAGCATCTGGAAAGGAAGTCTTATCATTAAAGGAGTACGAGAATTGGCATCCCAGAATGGGAGGCACTTAATCTTTATTTTTAACGTGAACAATTCTTTATTTCTGGTCAATGTGCCCTTTTCTTTAATAGTTAAAGCAGATGTACAATGTGTGTTTGATAGGCCACAAACAGGTTGTTCCAGTTAGCATAAAATTCAAGTTAATTCATGTATAATCCAGCATGACTTCCTCATACCTCAGTATGTGAGCATTTCTTTTGTCAATTGCATGGTGATGTGGGGGGGCGCGGGGAAACCCACATGTTAGAATCAGGGTGCAGAATCAAAGGAGCATATACTTCTGTGAGTTCACCTGTATGTTACAGGAAGGGGGACCCCTTCCAGGGCCTGAGAGTGGGCTCTTGTCTAACACTTGTAAATGAATTGTCTGAGAAGACACGCACGTTGACAAAGCAAGAGACTTTATTGTGAAGGAGCGCCTGGGAGACAGCAGCAGGGTAAGTGAGCCCAGGAGCACTGCTCTGCCATGCGACTCACAGTCTTGGGTTTTATGATGGGGTTAGTTTCCGGGTTGTCTCTGGCCAGATGTTTTGCCTTAGGGTCCTTCCTGGTGGCACATGCAGAACAGAATCAGAATTCCCCATATCTCAAGGCAGAATGGCCATCACAAGTCACAGCACAGAACACAAAGTATAAAACAAATAGGCAAAGCTGTCCTAATCAGACACTCCCTTAAAGACAAGATTGCAGTCTCTCAGAAAATCTTCTACTTCCACAGAGACATAGGACTTCAGATCCAAACACTGACAGAGTAAAGTGAAATATCTCGGGTCTTCAAAGATTTCAAAGGAAGGAAAGGAGGCCAGGTTGAACTAAGAGGGGAAGGACAAGGGGCCAAAGGGTGGCCTTGCAGACATCTGCTGCCTGAAGATGCTCAGGCATTATGGAACTTTTCCCTGGGCTTCCAGAAAGGACAGGAACTTGGCCCAACCAGAAACTAGAAACCAGGTGCCAAACACTAGATGGGAATTCGAGTTTTCTGCCCTGTGGAAGAGATCAGGCTCCAACCCTCAGATCAGGCTGAGGCCCTTCAACCAGACTCCTGTGTCCAGAACCAGACTAGAAGGAAAGTGGGTAGGATAGGAGGGGTTGAAAAGAGGAAAGGGAGAGGGAAGAAGCGGAAAGAGATCAACAAAGTCTCTTGTTCCTTACTCAGTCACGTCAATCTGGCCAGCTGTCTGTGCAAGGAGGAGAACAGAGACAAAAGGATCCCAGTTGTGGCTGCTGGGCCTAGTCCGTCTGCAGGTGAACTGGTCCCCAAGCACCCCGGGTGGTCAGGATGTCAGTCATAACAAAGAGGAGGTCCCACTTGAGTTGCCATTTGTTGCAGGAAGGGGCCTTGAGTGGACTCTTGTCCAACACTTGGAAATGAATTGTCTGAGGAGACACACGTGCTGACAAAGCAAGAGACTTTACCAAGACAAGACATCTGGATGGAGAGGAGGAAGGTAAAGGAACTGAGGAGAACTGCTTGCCATCTCAGGTTTTATGGTAATGGGGTTAGTTTCCAGGTTGTCTCTGACCAATTGTTCTTACTCAGGGTCCTTCCTGGTGATGCGTGTATTACTCAACCAAGATGGATTTCAGTGAGAATTCTGGGAGGTTGGTAGGACACATGGACTGGCATCTCCTCTCTCGTTTTTTTCCTCCCTCCTTTTGACCTTCCCTGAGTTCTTCCAGTCGGTGGTAGTTTGTTAGTTCCGCGTCCAACCTCCTAAGATAACTCATGCAAGTGGTTACTATCAGGCCTGGCTGGGGCAGGCAGTTTTGATCAGTGTTTGCCTAACATTTTAATATAGTTTTGGTTTCTGAATCATGGAAATATTTTACATATTCAAAAAGCAAAGTTTAACAGAAAAAAACATTTTTTAAGGAAGCACACCTTAAACAGAAAGCAGAGAGAAATTATAGCCAATTACATATAACATAACAAACCACACTCGCTTATGTAACTTTGAATCCAATAATGGGACATTTTCCAAGATTAAAAAGAAGTGACCAGAAACCCTGACCTTTGCTTGGGAGTCTTGCTGAAAGCGGGGGTTGGGGGTGGTATTTCTGAAAGGTATTTCTGTCTGTGTAGGATACAGATATCTGGGTAGATATTATCTTGTGATTTTAAAGGAGTGTTATTTGTTTGAGCTCTCTGGGACTGTTTACAGCAAAGCACACATTTTAATAAGTGGATGCACACCAAATGACATAGCATCTAGGGTTGCCTCAGGTTGTGAAAACAGCGCCTTCCCCACCTCCACCCCCAAGGCAGTTGCAGGTCCCCGAGTGGAAAGCACCCCCTGCAGGACAATATTTGCCGAGCTCTTGTCGCCCCAACACCCTCTTGTGTGTATTATTTAGATTGGTGCAAAAGTAATTGTGTTTTTGCATCATTGAAATTTGCCGTCTGATATTGGAATATGTTATTTTTAAAAGTTTATTTTTTTATTGAAGGATGATTGCTTGACAGATTTTTGTTTTTTCTATCAAACCTCAATGTGAATCAGCCATAGGTATACATATATCCCCTCCCTCCTGGACCCCCCTCTCCTCTCCCTCCCCATCCCACCTCTCCAGGTTTACGCAGAGCCCCTCTTTGAGTTTCCTGAGCCCTACAGCAAATTCCTGTCAGCCATCGATTTTACACATGGTAATGTAAGTTTCCATGTTACTCTTTCCATACATCTCACCCTCTTGTCCCCTCTCCCCATGTCCTTAAGTCTATTCTCTATGTCTGTTTCTCCATTGCTGCCCTGTAAATAAATTCTTCAGTACCATTCTTCTAGATTCCGTATATATGCAGGAGAATACGATCTTATCTTTCTCTTTCTGACTTACTTCACTCTGTATAATAGGTTCTAGGTTCATCCACTTCATTAGAACTGACTCAAAGGCGTTCCTTTTTAAGGCTGAGTAATATTCCATTGTGTATATGTACCACAACTTCTTTATCCATCCATCTGTTGATGGGCATTTAGGTTGCTTTCATGTCCTAGCTATTGTAAATAGTGCTGCAGTGAACAATGGGATACATGTGTCTTTTTCAATTTTGGTTTCCTCAGCGTGGGAAATACCTAAGAGTGGGATTGCTGGGTCATATGGTGGTTTTATTCCTAGTTTTTTAAGGAATCTCCATACCATCTTCCATTGTGGCTGTATCAATTTAGATTCCCACCAACAGTGCAAGAGTGTTCCCTTTTCTCCACACCCTCTCCAGCATTTATTGTTTGTAGACTTCTTGATGATGGCCATTCTGACCAGTGTGAGGTGATATCTCATTGTAGTTTTGATTTGCATTTTTCTAATAATGAGCAGTGTTGAGCATCTTTTCATGTGTTTGTTAGCCATCTGTATGTCTTCTTTGGAGAAATGTCTATTTAGGTCTTTTTCCCAGTTTTTGATTGGGTTGTTTGTTTTTCTGGTATTGAGTTGTATGAGCTACTTGAATATTTTGGAAATTAATCCTTTGTCAGTTGTTTCATTTGCTATTGTTTTCTCCCGTTCTGAGGGTTGTCTTTTCACCTTGCTTATAGTTTCCTTTGCTGTGCAAAAGCTTTTAAGTTTAATCAGGTCCCACTTGTTTACTTTTGCTTTTATTTCCATTACTCTAGGAAGTGGGTCATAGAGGATCTTGCTTTGATTTATGTCATTGAGTATTCTGCCTATGTTTTCCTCTAAGAGATTTATAGTTTTATAGTTTCTGGTCTTACATTTAGGTCTTTAATCCATTTTGAGTTTATCTTTGTGTATGGTGTTAGGAAGTGCTCTGATTTCATTCTTTTACATGTAACTGTCCAGTTTTCCCAGCACCACTTATTGTCTTTGCCCCATTGTATATTTTTGCCTCCTTTGTCAAAAATAAGGTACCCATAGGTGCATGGGTTTATTTCTGGGCTTTCTATCTTGTAGCACTGGTCTGTATTTCTGTTTTTGTGCCAGTACCATACTGTCTTGATGACCGTAGTTTTGTAGTATAATCTGAAGTCAGGAAGGTGGATTCCTCCAGCTCCATTCTTCTTTCTCAAGACTGCTTTGGCTATTTGGGGTCTTTTGTGTTTCCATATGAACTGTGAAGTTTTTTGTTCTAGTTCTGTGAAAAATGTCATTGGCAATTTGATAGGGATCACACTGAATATACTTTTCCATCCTCTCACTTTCAGTCTATATGTGTCTTTAGGTCTGAAGTGGGTTTCTTGTAGACAGCATATATATCGGTCTTGTTTTTGTATCCATTCAGCCAGTCTGTGTCTTTTGGTTGGGGCATTTAATCCATTTACATTTAAAGTAATTATTGATATATATGTTCCTATTGCCATTTTCTTAATTGTTTGGGGTTGATTTTGTAGATCTTTTTCCTTCTCTTGTATTTCTTGATTATGTAAGTCCCTTTAACATTTGTTGTAAAGCTAGTTTGGTGGTACAGAATTCTCTTAACTTCTCCTTGTCTGAAAAGCTTTTTATTTCTCCGTCAATTGTGAATGAGATCCTTGTTAGGTACAGTAATCTTGGTTGTAGATTTTTCCTTTTCAGTACTTAAAATATATCCTGCCATTCCCTTCTGGCCTGCAGAGCTTCTGCTGAAAAGTTAGCTGTTAAACATATGGGGTTTCTCTTGTATGTTACTTGTTGCTTTTCCCTTGATGCTTTTAATATTCTTTCTTTGTGTTTAGTCTTTATTAGTTTGATTAGTATGTGTTTTGGCTTGTTTCTCCTTGTGTTTATCCTGTGTGGAACTCTTTGTGCCTCTTGGACTGGATTGACTATTTTCTTTTCCATGTTGGGGAAGTTTTCAACTATAATCTCTTCAAAACATTTCTCATACCCTTTCTTTTTCTCTTCCTCTTCTGGGGCCCCTATAATTCAAGTGTTGGTGTGTTTGATATGGTCCCAGAGGTCTCTGAGACGATCCTCAGTTTTTTTCATTCTTTTTACTTTATTCTGCCCTTCAGAAGTTATTTTCACCATTTATCTTCCAGCTCACTGATTCGTTCTTCTGCTTCAGATATTCTGCTTTTGATTCCTTTCAGAGTATTTTTAATTCAGTAATTGTGTTGTTTGTCTGTGTATGTTTATTCTTTAATTCTTTAGGTCTTTGTTCATTGGTTCTTGCATTTTCTCCATTTTGTTTTCAAGGTTTTTAATGATCTTTACTATCATTATTCTGAATTCTTTTTCAGGTAGTTTGCCCATTTCCTCTTCATTTATTTGGACTTCTGTGTTTCTAATTTGTTCCTTCATTTGTGTAGTATTTCTCCACCTTTTCATTATTTTTTTTTTAACTTATTGTATTTGAGGTCTCCTTTCCCCAGGCTTCAAGGTTGAATTCTTTCTTCCTTTTGGTTTCTGCCCTCCTAAGTTTGGTCCAGTGGTTTGTGTAAACTTAATATAGGGTGAGATTTGTGCTGAGTTTTTTGTTTGTTTCTCCTCTGATGGGCAAGGCTGAGTGAGGTGGTAATCCTGTCTGCTGATGATTGGGTTTGTATTTTTGTTTTGTTTGTTGTTTAGATGAGGTGTCCTACACAGGGTGCTACTGGTGGTTGGGTGATGCCAGGTCTTGTATTCAAGTGATTTCCTTTGTGTGAGTTCTCACTATTTTATACTCCCTAGGGTTAGTTTATCCAAAGAATGCTCAAACTACCGCACAATTGCACTCATGTCACACGCTAGTAAAGTAATGCTCAAAATTCTCCAAGCCAGGCTTCAGCAATATGTGAATCGAGAACTTCCAGATGTTGAAGCTGGTTTTAGAAAAGGCAGAGGAACCAGAGATCAAATTGCCAATATCTGCTGGATCATCGAAAAAGCAAGAGAGTTCCAGAAAAACATCTATTTCTGCTTTATTGACTATGCCAAAGCCTTCGACTGTGTGGATCACAATAAACTGGAAAATTCTTAATGAGATGGGAATACCAGACCACCTGACCTGCCTCTTAAGAAACCTGTATGCAGGTCAGGAAGCAACAGTTAGAACTGGACATGGAACAACAGACTGGTTCCGAATAGGAAAAAGAGTACGTCAAGGCTGTATATTGTCACCCTGCTTATTTAACTTATATGCAGAGTACATCATGAGAAATGCTGGGCTGGAAGAAGCACAAGCTGGAATCAAGATTGCCGGGAGAAATATCAATAACCTCAGATATGCAGATGACACCACCCTTATGGCAGAAAGTGAAGAGGAACTAAAAAGCCTCTCGATGAAAGTGAAAGAGGAGAGTGAAAAAGTTGGCTTAAAACTTAACATTCAGAAAACTAAGATCATAGCATCTGGTCCCATCACCTCATGGGAAATAGATGGGGAGACAGTGGAAACAGTGTCAGACTTTATTTTGGGGGGCTCCAAAATCACTGCAGATGGTGATTGCAGCCATGAAATTAAAAGACTCTTACTCCTTGGAAGGAAAGTTATGACCAACCTAGACAGCATATTAAAAAGCAGAGACATTACTTTGCCAACAAAGGTCCATCTGGTCAAGGCTATGGTTTTTCCAGTGGTCATGTATGGATGTGAGAGTTGGACTGTGAACAAAGCTGAGCACCAAAGAATTCATGCTTTTGAACTATGGTGTTGGAGAAGACTTTTGAGAGTCCCTTGGACTGCAAGGAGATCCAACCAGTCCATCCTGAAGGAGATCAGTCCTAGGCGTTCATTGGAAGGACTGATGCTGAAGCTGAAACTCCAGTACTTTGGCCACCTCATGCAAAGAGTTGACTGATTGGAAAAGACCCTGATGCTGGGAGGGATTGGGGGCAGGAGGAGAAGGGGACGACAGAGGATGAAATGTCTGGATGGCGTCACCGACTCGATGGGCATGAGTTTGAATAAACTCCGGGAGTTTGTGATGGACAGAGAGGCCTGGTGTGCTGCGATTCATGGGGTCGCAAAGAGTTGGACACGACTGAGTGACTGAACTGAACTGAGGGTTAGTTCTCTGGAAGTCTAGGGTCTTGGAGTCAGTGCTCCCACTCCAAAGGCTCAGGGCTTGATCTCTTGTCAGGAGCAATGATTCCACAAGTGGTTTGTTATGGCATTAAGTGAGCTTAAAACAAATACCCAAAAGTGAGAACCCAAAGATGAACCCCAGACAAATGCAAGTTACAAAATCAGGCAAATAATAATTAAAATACTGTAATATACGCATATGCATATACACCCATAAGCAAAGTCAAAACAGTCCAACCAAAATAAAGTACAACAGATTGACTTGGTGAACAAAGGAAACCAAAACTTATATCTACCAGTTAAGAATAAAACTAACTAAAGCACAAACTGGAAAACAAAACTAAAGCAAGGTGCCAACTGGGGAATAAAGCAATGAAAATAAAACTCACAAATATGTTGAGAGGAAAGGAAAGAAAGACTAGATATGCTAGGTTAAATAGAGGTAGATAAAGAAAATTTATATACAGTAAAGATTAACTGCGAGGGGAAAAGAACTGTAGGAAAAGCAAACAAAGGAATAAATGTAGAAAAAAAAATAATGGGTTTAAAAAATTAAAAAGAGAAAAAAGGAAAACTCCACAGAACTTCAAAGCCCAACATAGAGGCAGAGGTTTATAACAACAATAAAAAATATGACAAGAAGAAGAAAGCTCAAAAGCTTAATTAGATTTCATAGTGCCAATAAAATTGACAACTACAACGCGGGGGGAAGGGGGGGAAATCCAAAAGAATCTACAGAACAAGTCAAAACATAGGAATAATAAATGCTTTTCTTGAGTCATTGCTGTCAGAGTCCTTTCCCTCGCTGGGAGTCACAGTCCACCTCACCTCCCTAGGATGCCCTCCAACACTGTGCTGGTCTCTGGACCTGCTGTGGGGGCAGCTCAGATTCTATTCTGGTCCTACTCCTGTGTGTTCTTGCTTTCAACATCCATAGCTATCAGAACTAGTGCATTTTCTTTTGTGGGAGCTCTCAGTGGCCTTTTATATATTCCATAGACACAGAGTCTGCCTAGTAGTTGATCCTGTGGATTTAATCTGCAGCTTGTAAGGCTGTTGGGAAGGTTTTGGGTCTTCTTCCTTAGCCACACCGCCCCTGGGTTTCAATTGTGGTTTTATGTCCACCTCTGCATGTGGGTCATCCACTGGGGTTTGTTCCTGAGGCTGCCCTGGAGGACTTGGGTTTGGTCCAGGTTTGCCCTGGAGGACTTGGCCCCTCTGAGGGCCAGGTGTGGAAGTGGTGCAGTTGCTTGGGTCGCAGGGGTTCTGGCAACACCAGGTACTCAAGGGAGTTGGCGGCTAGGGCAGCAGGAAATACAAGGCTCTAGAAGGGTATGGCAACCAGTATTGGCCAATACACTCCAGCGTTCCTGCCTGGAGAATCCCCCTGACAGAGGAGCCTGGCAGGCCACAGTCTACAGGGTTGGAAGGAGTTGGACAGGACTGAAGCGACCCCGCGTGCATAGACACAAGATATTTTTTTTTTGCCTGTGGCAGCTCTGCCCCAGTGAGAGTTGAGCATGGAGGTGGTGCAGCTGCTTGGCTTCTGGGGACCCTGGGGGCACTGAGCGGGCAGGGACACAGACTGCCTCTGCGCCTGCAGACACAGACTGCAGGAGTTATGGTCCTCTCAGTCTTTTTTCGAGCCTTCTTTAGCTGGCCATCAGAAGGCCTCTTTGGCCAGTCTTTCTCCGTAGTTCCACCTGTTCAGGCACTTAGGGGGCTCCCTTGCCTGGGGTCCTTCTCTGCTGTTCGGCACATCAGGCACTTAGCGGGGCTCCCCCTGGCTGGGGGCCTACTCTAGATCAGTGCAGCAGGCACTTAAAGGGGCACCCTGGGTGGGGTCCAACTCTGTGGTTCAGCGCATCAGACGTTTGATGGGCCAGCCTCTCTATTGTTCAGCTGCTGATCCTGGCATTTGGGGCGAGAGAGGCTATGGTGATGGCTCCACCCTCTATGCATGACTCAGCAGTATCGCCTTGCTTCCATCCCTGCCCAGCTTTCCTTCACAGGCATTTCCCACCACAATCTCCTCCCTCACATCCCTTCAATCCGTCTCTCTGCAGTCAACAGCAGCCTTCACCCTGGGATTGCTCCTCAATTGCTAAACTCCAGCTCCCAGCCACTGTCCCTTCCAGAGGACCCTCATCCCTGTCCAGGGTATGTATGGCTGTGGCAAGGACTGTCTGATTCTCATTCCATTTAGGCTGCCACAGATCAGCTGTTTCACTCTCAGCCTTAAATGTTTCTCCTCTGACTCAGACAATTGCCCTGACGTGGGGATCAAACCGCTGCTTCAGTTCCCCCACCTGCCAAGGGCAGGTCCAGTCCTACTAACACTCCTGTTTTTCCCCCCAGCTCCTTCCTCCTACTGAGTTTTGCGTGGTTCTATATACTCTTTTCTGCTGGTCAGGCACTCCTGTCCGCTCTCAGCTGGTGTTCTGCATGCACTTCTGTGTCTGAAGGTGTATTCCTGATGTATCCGTGGAGAGAGATGTACTCCACGTCCACCTACTCGTCTGCCATCTTTAAATCTCCCCTGGAATGCATTCTTAAGTAAATGTGGTTATATTATGCATCATTTTAATTCACATTTCTTGCTTTATGTTTTTTTGCTAATGACATTACTTGCTGTTTATTTTGTTTATTTTAGACTATAGGAATGATGTTAGACAAGAAGCAAATTTGAGTGATTTTTAAATTCAAGTTCAAAAATGGGTCATAAAGCAGAGGAGACAACTCACAACAACAACAATGCATTTGGCCGAAGAACTGCTAACGAAACATACAGTGCAGTGGTGGCCCAAGAAGTTCTGCAAAGGAGACGAGAGCCTCCAAGATGAGGAGCGCAGTAGCTGGCCATTGGAAGTTGACAATGACCAGCTAAGACTAACATTGAAGCTGATCATCTTACAACTACATAAAAAGTTGCGGAAGAACTCAACATCGACCATTCTACGGTCTTTGGCATTTGAAGCAAATTAGAAAGGTGAAAAAGCTCGATAAGTGAAGGCCTCATGAGCTGACCACAAATCAAAAAAAATCATCATTTTGAAGTGTCATCTCTTATTCTATGCAACAATGAACCATTTCTCAATGGGTTTGGGCCATTGAAACAAAAAGTAAATTTGCACAATCAGCTCAGTGGTTGGACCGAGAAGAACCTCCAAAGCACTTCCCAAAGCCAAACTTGCACCAATTTTGGTGATCTGCTGCCTGTCTGATCCATTACAGCTTTCTGAGTCCCAGCATAACCATTACATCTGAGAAGTATGCTAAGCAAATTGATGAGATGTACCAAAAACTGCAACATCTGCAACCAGCAGTGATCAATAGAAAGGGCCCAATTCTTCTCCACAACCAATGCTTCAAAAGTTGAATAAATTGGGTTATGAAGTTTTGCCTCATCTGTCATAGTCAACTGATCTCTCACCAACTGATTACCACTTCTTCAAGCATCTTGACAACTTTTTGCAGGGAAAACGCTTCCACAACCAGCTGCTGCTGCTGCTAAGTCGCATCAGTCGTGTCTGACTCTGTGCGACCCCATAGGCGGCAGCCCACCAGGCTCCTCCTTTAGTTTATTTTGTAAACTAATAAGTTTTACATTGCTGTACCTGACTCAGGGCTGAAATTTTGAAATGGGAGCTATGAGGCCACAGTATTTGTGTGTTCCTATGTATCTGTATATGTGTTGTAGTTGTATAGCGTTGGCAAAAATTAATTTGTAAAAGAACTCAATCGTTCTGGTTCAAGATGGTGAAGTAGAAAGACATGACTCATCTCCTCCTGCAAGAACACCAAAATTGCAACTAGCTATTGAATAACCATTGACAGGAGGACACTGGAGCCCACCAAAAAAAGATACCCTATGTCCAAAGACAAAGAAGAAGCCGATGCGAGATGGTAGGAGGGGCCTAAAATCGAATAAAATCAAATCCCATACCCTTCTGGTGGGTGACCCACAAACTGAAGAAGAATAATACCAAAGAAATTCCACTTTTGTGAAGGTTCTGAACCACACATCAGGCTTCCCAGCTGGGGGATCTGACAAAGGAACTGGGAATACCGAGGGAATCTGGCCTTGAAGGCCAGCAGGATTTGATTACAGAACATCCACAGGACTGGGGGAAACAGAGACTTAGTCTTGGAGGGCACAAGCAAATTCTTGTATACACCAAGATCCAGGGAAAAGGCGCAATGACCCTATAGGCAATTGAACCAAAACTACCTGCTCGTGTTAGAGGGTCTCCTGTGGAGTGTGGGTCAGCAGGGGCTCACCACAGGGACGGGGGCACTGGCAGCACCAGGTCCGAAAGGTGCCCTTTGGCATAAGCCCTCTTGGAGGTCACCATTAATCCTACCATAGAGCCTGTACACCCCAGGGCTGGGTCACCTCAGGCCAAACAACTACCAGGGAGGGAGTGCAACCCCACCCATCAGCAGATAATTAGGTTAAAGATTTACTGGGCAAGGCCTTGCCCACCAGAGCAAGACCAAGTTTTTCCCATGCCAGTCCCTCCCACCAGGAAGCTTACACAAGGCTCTTAGCCTCATCCATCAGAGGGCAGACAGAAGAAGCAAGAAGAAGCACATCCCACAGTCCTAAAACAAAAATGTATTACCAAAATTTAATCATGATGAGAAAGCAGAAAGTTATATCCCAGATGAAGGGACAAGATAAAACCCCAGAAAAACAACTAAATGAAGTGGAGATAGGCAAACTTCCAGAAAAAAAAGAGTGCAGAAAAATGATAGTGAAGATGATCCAGGATCTCAGGAAAACAATGGAGAAGATGTAAGAAAAGGCTACCTAACACCTGGAAGAATTGAACTAATGAACAGAGATGTATAATACACTGATGATGGTGCTTTAGACGCTAAATTGTTTCTGACTCTTGTGACCCCATGGACTGGGAACCTACCAGGCTCCTCTATCCATGGGATTCTTCAGGCAAGAATACGGGAGTGAGTTGCCATTTCCTTCTCCAGAGGATCTTCCCAACCCAGGAATCAAACCCAGGTCTCCTGCATTGCAGGCAGATTCTTTACTGACTGAGCTACAAGGGAAGCCCGTATAATACACTAGAAGGAATCAATAGCACAATAACTGAGGCAGAAGCACAGATAAATGATCTGGAGGACAGAATGGTGGAAATCACTGCCACAGAACAGAATATAGAAAAAAGAATGAAGAGAAGTGAAGACAGTCTAAGAGACCTCTGGGACAACATTAAAGGCACTAACATTAGCATTATAGGGGTCCCAGAAAGAGAAGAGAGAGAGAAAGAATCTGAGAAGATATTTGAAGAGCCAGTAGCTGAAAACTCCCATGATATAGGAATGGAAATAGTCAACCAAGTCCAGGAAGCACAGAGTCCCAGGCAGGATGAACCCAAGGAGGAACACACTGAGACACATAGTAATCAAACTGACAAAAATTAAAGACAGAGATAAAATATTAAAAACAACAAGGGACAAACAACAAATAACATACAAGTGATCTCCCATCAGGCTATCTGCTGATTTCTCAACAGAAGCTCTACAAACCAGAAGGGAATGGCATGATATAGTTAAAGTGATGAAAGGTAAGAACCTACAACCAAGAACACTCTACCTCTCCTTCAGATTTGATGAGAAATCAAAAGCTTTCCAGACAAACAAAAGTTAAGAGAATTTAACACCACCAAACCAGCTTTACAACAAATGCTAAAGGAATTTCTCTAGGTAGGAAACACAAGAGAAGGAAAAGACCTACAGAAAATAATCCCAAAACAATTTAGAAAATGGTAATAGGATCATACATATCAATAATTACCTTAAATACAAATGGATTAAATGCACCAACCAAAAGACATAGACTGGCTGGGTGGATGAAAACATGTGCATGTATGCACTTCCACTTACCACATCACTTTGCTTGACCTCCCCAATTGCATGTAATTATTTTATATCATTAAATTAATCATGTTTCCATTATGACTTGCAATTGTAATTATCTTTTATTTTTTGTCTGGCTATTGATCGTGAAAACTGATAAACATCTTTCACTATTGGGATTATGTAACTATTACTTGCTTAACACCATTATATTATGATTGGTTAATGGAAAAATAATAAAATTCTTTATTACCAAAACTGCCACTTAATAGAAAAACCTGTAATCACTTTTTAAAATCCAGATGCATATCAGAATTATCTTGGTATTTTTTGAAAAATACAAATGCCCAGATACTGCTTTTTTCCTCCAAAGTTCCAGATATGTTTCTAATGAGCAGCCATGTTTAAAAACAACTGGACTACGTGATTATCTTTTACTTTTATCTAGTTTGTTTCACTTTTTCTATTTCATATTCAGTGTTTCCATTTCATTTACTTTATGTTTTCCAATTTCCCAACCTCTTTTTTTTTATGTTCTTTCTCAAGCCTCTATCAAGCATAGTAGAAAACTTTTTGTATACATAGATATAAATACTATGTATGTATTTCAGAAAAATTATGAGCTTCTGCCTAACTATAATTTTTTAATAATATGAATAGACTGCTAGATTTCTAATTAAAAATTTCTAATTAAAAAAATCTCTAATTTGATTTAGTATGAATAGAGTGCTAGATTTCTAATTAAAAATAGATATGCAACAAGCAACAAAGGCTTACTGTATAGCACAGGGAACTGTAGTCAGTATCTCATAATAACCTATAATGGCAAATAATCTGAATAATAACATGTGTATATGTATAACTGAATCACCTTTTTGTGCATCTGAAACATTGTTAAGTCAACTATGAAAGTGAAAAGTGAAAGTGAAGTCGCTCAGTCGTGTCTGACTCTTTGCGACTCCACGGGCTGACTATAGCCTACCCGGCTCCTCCATCCTTGGGATTTTCCAGGCAAGAATACTGGAGTGGGTTGCCATTCCCTTCTCCAGGAGATCTTCCCGACCCAGGGATTGAACCCGGGTCTCCCGCATTGTAGGCAGACGCTTTACCGTCTGAGCCACCGGGGAAGTCAACTATATTTCAATAAAATATATTTAAGCAAAAAAAAAGAACTCTAGTTGACTTAAAGGAAATTAAGTGCTTATATAAATACTCAGAAATAGAAAATAATCTGCCAAAATGAATTTCAAGTTCATGTCATCTGAAAAATATTCAGTGCTAAACTGATAGGACTTCCCTACTGGCTCAGATAGTAAAGAAACTGCCTGCAATGTAGGAGACCCAGGTTTGATCCCTAGGTCAGGAAGATCCCCCGGAGAAGGGAATGGCAACCCACTCCTGTATTCTTGCCTGGAGAATTCCATAGACAGAAGAGCTTGGCGGGCTATATCCCAACCTGATGGGGTCACAAAGAGTTGGACACAACAAGTGACTAACACTTTCAGTTTCAAACTGATATCTGATATTTAAGATGACTTAAGCTTGTTGGTTTGATTAATACAGACATTTCTTTAGACTCATCAATGTTAAGTATAGTACTTCTGTCGTACCTAGGTTTCAGTTCAGTTCAGTCGCTCTTTGTGACCCTATGGACTGCAGCACGCTAGACGTCCCAGTCCATCACCAACTCCCAGAGCTTGCTCAAACTCATGTCCCTCAAGTCAGTGATGCCATCCAACCATCTCATCCTCTGTTGTCCCCTTCTCCTCCTGCCTTCAATCTTTCCCAGCATCAGGCTCTTTTCCAATGAGTCAGTTCTTCGAAACAGATGGCCAAAGTATTGGAGTTCCAGCATCAGTCCTTCCAATGAATATTCAGGACTGATTTCCTTTAGGATTGACTGGTTTGATCTCCTTGCAGTCCAAAGGACTCTCAAGAGTCTTCTCCAACACCACAGTTCAAAAGCATCAATTCTTTGGTGCTCAGCTTTCTTTATATTCCAACTCTCACATCCATACATGACTGCTGGAAAAAACATAGCTTTGACTAGATGGACCTTTACCTAGGTTTACTAGATGTACCTAAAAAATAAGGTGTGAGGAAGAAAAAAATACTGAGAAGAGTTATCCATGATCAGGATTTTCTAAGATTGCATTAAATCTAGTTGGGTGAATGGATTTTGTTCCTAATGGGCTAGGAAAAGACTGGATTTGGTTTCTCCCTCCAAAATATTCCTGAAATGCTGCTTTTGACAATAGATTGTGTGTGTTTGTTTGCCTTTAAGTGATTTGTATTTGCTTTTGAGATCTCTGGTAACTTTGGTTGAGAAATAAGTATTGTCAGTGATCTATGATCTTACTTGACTAAATGTTTCAGAACTTCTCATATATAAAATTTTAATTAAAGTTCTTTTGATTTCCAGCTAATTTGGGGATACTTTAGGTGGCTCCTGAGGCTTCTCAGAGAAATATTTAGCTAGAATTATTTGATATGTTGAGTTGAAAGTAATCATTTGTAATTCTAGTTATTGTAACTAAGTTTCTTTATAGATTACACTGTAATCAGATGTTTAACCTTGCTCTTTAAGTCTTTTGTTATTTATAGATAGTTATTTTTGTACTTGGATGCTTTTACAAAAAGTGCTTCATTATCAAGGAGATTCATAGAAAAGCTATGGAAGCAGTTACAACAGTTCCACATCAAGATGATGGCTGTACAAGGATTTCCAGCCCATATTGACTTAAAACAAGGAGCTGTCCTCCCCTGGGGCCCCTAGATCAGGCATCCAGAGATTTCTACTCCCTGACAGGCAGAGTCAACACCCCTACTCAGACTTGAAGCAGTTACAGAAGACAGACTATCAAGGGCTGCTTCCCATACGAATATGGAAGTAAAGTCTCTAAGGGGGAAATGAAACAGGAGGGAAGGGGGCAGGGCACAAACTTTAAAAAAATGACATAGCCTGAGGACACAACATAAACTGATTAGAACCAAATAGGTCCAAAATGGTAGTTAACTTCCACTATATCTTGAGCCTCATCATATGCTCATTAAACATATCAGCAAGCTAATTGACACACCCACCATGACAGTGACCTACCAGGAAAGATAAAAAAGTGGATGGTGGACCAATTTCTGGAAATCTCCACTCCTTCCCCAAAGCAGCTGGAATACACCTCCCACTCATAAGCCTATGAAATTACCCATCCCTATAAAAGCTTGACAGCTCCCTACCCTGGGGCCTTTCACCTTCTCAGATGGCCCACATTCTGTGGAGTGTGTTTCTCTCTAAATAAATCCACTTCTTACCTGTCACTTTGTCTCTCACTGAATTCTTTCTGCAATGAGACATCAAGAAATTGAGCTTCATTAAGTCCTAAGACTAGATGTGATCTCAGTTAAAAAGATCATGTGTTCAAGTCCCAATCTGAGTTACATGGTTTCATCTGGAGGGGCATCATTTTTTACAGGAATTACTGAGCTTCCTTTACCCACATAGAGGCAGGGAATACTTTCCTGATCCCCTTTCCCTATAGCCATCTCATGAAGTTTCTTATTTATTTATTAGGCTGTGCTGGTCTTTGTTGCTATGCGTGGGCTTTCTGTAGTTGCAGCGAGTGGGGACTACGCTTCATTGCAGTGCACCAGCTTCTCTTAACTGAACTTACTGAACTGAACTCTTGTTGCCGAGCAGGGGCTCTAGGCGCGTGGGCTTCGGTAGTTGCAGTACGTGGGCTCAAGAGTTGTGGTACACAGGCTTAGTTACTCTGTGGCATGTGGGATCTTCCCAGACCAGGGATCAAACCCATATACCCTGCAGTCGCGGGTGGATTCTTAACCACTGGACCCACCAGGGAAATCCTCATGAAGTTTCTGTCTCCCCCAATTTTTGTTTTAAACATTTTCAACCAGTAAAGGTTTTAAAAAGCAAAGAGTGAATTCCCTGGCAGTCCAGTTAAGACTTGGTGCTTTCACTGTCATGGGCCCAGGTTCGATCCCGAGTCAGGGAACTAAGATCCCAGAAACAGCAGGGCATGGTCAAAGAAAAAGAAGAAGAAAAGAAATGGTCTGGAAGACACTCATGTTCCTATTTGCTTTGGAAGAAAGTTTTCTCACTACTAAACGAAATATCTGTCCCTTAGTGAAGATAAACCCAATGCAAGGTTTGCAGGGAATTGACTTGCCAGTGTGGATGGGAAACCTATATTTCAAGGTTGCAGGATTGCGTGCTAAGTTGCTTCAATTTTGTCCAACTCTGCGACCGCAAGACTGTAGCCCGCCAGCCTCCTCTGTCTGTGGGATTTCCCAGGCAAGAATACTGGAATGGGTTGCCATTTCCTCCTCCAGGGGATCTTTCCGACCAGGGATTGAACCAGCATCTCTTTTGTCTCCTGCGTTGGCAGGCGGTTCTTTACCACTAGCGCCACCTGGAAAACTGGGATTGTCTACAGTAAGCAAATGACCACAAGGGGGCGGTAAAAACCAGTGGATGAATGGCGAGCTCTTTCTGGGAGTGGGAATGAACAGCCCCCGTTCAGCGCCTGGAGTTTCCCTTTAAGTTTCCCTTTGCTTATAACACAGGGACCCACCCTCTTAACGTTTATCATGGCATTTCTATAGTGAGATGTCTCCTTGTCTATATTGGTTGGGCAAGTAGAACAGGGGGTGAACAGGAACTAATCAGCAAAGATTATCCCTACCCAGTCTTTGCCCTTTCCAGGAGGAGGCAGAGGCCTAGGGTGGGCATGGGGTGCTGCCAGGCTCTTGTTAAATCTGAGCTCCTTCTCAAGGGCTGTCAGGCTGTGCCAGAAGGAGTGAAATTAAAATGTTTGCTCTTTTTCAAGAGGATCTGAGGGAGGAGATAGATGGGCCCCAGGCTGAGCAGCTAGAATCTGTCCACTGTGGACAGATACTCCAAAATGAAGATAATAGCAGGAGCGAGAGAGGAGCTGCGCCAGATGAATGATACTGAGACCACATATTTCTCACTCTCGAGGTCAAGGAGACCTTCCCAACTACACATGAGGCTCCTTGGGAGCCAAAATGGAGGGGTGCCATCCCATAGTAGGTAATGTCAACCTACCCATAGGCCTCTTCACTAGAATCCATCTTGGCTAAGAGATGTGCGCACACTTAAGGGAAAACCCCGAGATAAACCGATTATGGACTCAGAATCAAGCAAAGCAAGATGACTGACCAGAGGAAACCTGGAAGAAATGCTCCATGTAAGTGATTCAAACTACCACCAGGGCATGACTCTTCCCCTGAGCCCACACATGTGTCTACCCACACGTACCCTTTTCCCTCCTAATAAACACTTTACCTATTTCACTACTTCCCATTTTTTGTAGAAATGGGAATTCATTTCTACAAAGACGGTGGGCCTGTGCCTCATCACTGGCCACTGGCCCTGCTGGTCTGGTGGCTAGTATTCAGTGCTCTTGGCCTGACTTTAGTCTCGGGGGTACCTGACTTTAGGCTCTGGTACCAGAATCCTGCTTCTAGGCACTGCAGGCCGAGGCCAACTAAACTCAGAACTGCTGTGGTATTTCAGGAGGTTAAAAAAAGGGAAGTGGCTCACTTCTTGTGCATGGCTTCCCGGGACTGAGAAGGGCCAAAGTCGTGAAACCCACGAGGGTTGGCCACCTGGGCCTGCTCAGACCATGCATTCTGACACAGCAGCCCCAGCAGAAAAGTGAAATGGCATAGAGTGCAAGACTGTCCTCCTCTGAGACTCTCTGTGGCCAGTGATGTTATCTCCTGCAGGGGGGCAGCAGAAACCATCCACCGAGCTGGGCTCTTGCTCTGAGAGATACAAGGCATTGTTCAGAGGCTCTCCCTTCCTACTTTCTCCCTCCCTCTTCCTCTCCCATCTTTCCCTTCTCCATGGAAAATTTAGCACAGACATGAGAAGGACAAAGAGATCCAGGTACCCTTGTACCTACCAGTCAGCTACAGTGAGCATCTCATAACCACTCTTATTTCATCTTTATCCCTCCCCCTCCACTCCCACCACTGGATTATTTCACAGCAAATTCTAGCTATTATAACATTTTCCCCAGATGTTTTAGGCTTCATCTCTAAAGGGCAAAAGTTGTTTTTTAAATCCAAGCACAGTTCCATTATCATACCTTGATATCTTTTAATACCCAATCCCTACTCACATTTTCCTTATTTTATCAAGAATATACTTTTATAGTTGATTGGTTCAATTCAGAAGTGAAAGAAAGGAGTAATCACTCAGTTGTGTCCAACTCTTTGCAACCCCATGGACTGTAGCCCCCCCAAGCTCTTCTCCATGGAATTCTTCAGGCAGGAATACTGGAGTGGGTTGCCATTCCCTTCTCCAGGGGATCTTCCCAACCCAGGGATCGAACCTGGGTCTCCCTTTACTCTCTGAGACACCACCAAAGGATCCACCTAAAATCCACACTTCACATTTGGTGGATGGGTCTCGTAGGTCTCTCTCTCTTTTTAAAAAGTATTTTACTATTTTAATATAATTTTATTATTTTAATATTTAAAGTGTTTCCAAAGACTTGTTCTTTTTAAAAAATTTAATATAGCTGGACAACTCAGTCATTTGTCACATTTAGCTCTCCAACTACCATACAAGATACTTGGTTGAGGTCAAAGTGCAAATTTTTTTGATCATCTTTTTGTATTTCTTGTCTATCTAGAAAGAAGGTGAGTAAAGATTTGTTTATAGTTAATCTCTATTTTAATGTTCACCATTCAAATATTTGAATTCAATTGATTCATTTTGATTCCCTTTAAGTAATAAAAAATTGATAGTGTCCTAGCTAAGCTTCGGAGAAGGCAATGACACCCCACTCCAGTACTCTTGCCTGGAAAATCCCATGGATGGAGCAGCCTGGTAGGTTGCAGTCCATGGGGTCACTAAGAGTCGGACACGACTGAGGGACTTCACTTTCATTTTTCACTTTCATGCATTGGAGAAGGAAATGGCAACCCACTCCAGTATTCTTGCCTGGAGAATCCCAGGGACGGTGAAGCCTGGTGGGCTGTCGTCTATGGGGTCGCACAGAGTCGGACACGACTGAAGTGACTTAGCAGGAGCAGTAGCTAAGCTTGTTGTTCATTTCTGTTTATCTTGGGACAAGCAGTGGTGACAGCAGCCATCCCTGAGAGCACAGGATCCTTTTGTTAATAGATCCCATCAGCAAAACTTCCGAGAGCGAAAAGAGGGTGCATACGAGGATGCTGAGACCAAAGTCATAAATTGCATGTGTGCTTACCCTGGCTCTCACAGAGCATTGACAAAAGTGTCTTCGTTGCTTATAACTACTATAGATATCAATAGTCTTATTTCTCTTTTGATTAAAATTTTTATTGGAAGATTATATATTTCATCAGTACAAAACATACATATGTTTAAATGTGTATATAAGGTATAAAAATAGTAAAGTGAGCCCTTATGTGCCCAACATCCAGCTTAAGAAATGGAACTCAGGAGGGAAGTTCAAGAGGGAGGAGACACATGTATACCTATGGCTGACTCATGTTGACGTATGGCAGAAACCAACACAATATTGTAAAGCAATTACCCTCCAATAAAACTAAGTTAAAAAACAGAAATGGAGCTCTAAGAGTATCCTTGAAGCTTCTCCCTCCTCACCCACCATGGTAAACCTGCCTTGAATTTTTATCAATCCTTGCTTTCCTTTATATTTTACCACATATGTATGTATGTGTGTTGTCAGAGACCATATTGTTTTTTCTTTTTGTGGGTGTGTGTGTTGTTTTTTTCTTTTATCTATAATTTCACTTGTTTATTTTGCTAGGTCTTCATTGCTGTGCAGAGTTCTCTAGTTGTGGTGAGCGAGGGCTGCTGCAGTTGGGGCTTCGCATTGTGGTGGCTTCTCTCTCTGCGGAGCGTGGGCTCTCGGGCACAGAGGCTTCAGTAGTCGTGGCCTGTGTGCCCAGAAGCTGTGGTTCCTGGGCGCCAGAGCACAGGCTCAAGAGTTCTGGTGCATGGGCTTTAGTTGCTCCACAGCATGTGGGATCTTCCCAGACCAGGGATTGAACCCGTATCTCCTGCATTGGCAGACAGATTCTTTACCACTGAGCCACCAGGGAAGCCCGAATATAGAGTTTACTTCTGCTTGTTTTTGAACTTTTCAAAAGGTATTATTTTATTTTTTGTATTTTTCTGTGATTTGCCTTTTTCACTCAACCTTATGTTTGCAGGATTCATTTATATTGATGCAAATAGTACATTTGCACAGCTAATGTCATCTCATTGTCTATCACAATTACTAATCCATTGCTCCATCAGACATTTGGCTTATTTCCAGTTTTTGTTTTAGTTTTTTTAAATTACAGGCAAGTTTACCTTCAGTCTTCTTACTCCCTGCTCTGGTGTGCACGAATAAGAGTTTATACTTGGCTAAATGGTGCCAGAACAATTGATGAATTTACACTCTTACAAGCAGTGCTTGAGACTTAGCAACACAGCTTTTAATTTGTGTCAATCTGATAAAGATAAACTAGTATCTAATTGTGTTTTTTTTCTTTTCTATTTAGTTTTATTTATTTATCTGACTGCTCCAAGTCTTAGTTGTGGCATGTGGAATCTAGTTCCCTGACCAGGAATTGAACCCAGGCACCCTGCATTGGAAAGACAGAGTCTTAGCCACTGGACCACCATGGAAGTCCCTAACTGTGCTTTTGATTTGCATTTTTCTGACTACTATAAGTCAGAAATTTTTTTCAGATTTTTTGGTCTTATATTTCCTTCTCCAGGAAGCAGATTATTTGTCTATTGTTGACACGGAGGTTTTTGTTTCCTTTAAATATATGTTACAGTTTCTTTTTTTAAAAGATATATGTGTATATATATATATATATATATATATATATATATATAGTTCATTCATTCATTTATGTTTGCTGTGCCTGGTCTTAGTTGCATGTGGAGTCTAGTTCCCTGACCTGGGATTGAACCCAGGCTCCTTGCATTCAGATATCTGAGTCTTAGCCACTGGACCACCAGGGAAGTCCTGTGTTATAGATTCAAATCCTGCATCACTTATATGCATAGCACAATTCTTCTACAGATTTGTAGCTTATCTCTTCATTTTCATTGTGGTGTGTGTGTGTTTACACTGAAAAATGCTTATTATGGAGGATTTTGGATGTACAAAAACGTAAACTAATACAGCCCAGTGTACCCATCATAAAGACGCACCAAACTTCCCACCCTTGGCTCATCCTGCCTTGCCACACATCTATTTCTTCCTGTGTTATTTGGAGACAAATCTTGGACATCATATATATTCATGCGCACATTTGTACATTTGGAAGGACGTGCATCCTGTCTGGATGCTCCCCCACTTCCTCTGTGCTCTAACACCCTCTTCAGGCTGCTGCCCCTGTACCGCTTCCCTGCGCATGCTCTCTGGCCTCTGATACGTCTCCTCTGCAGCTGCCTCCATTCTCCTTGGCCTCTGATGCTCCCTCTGAGCCACCCTTGTTCTCCCTTCACCCTCCAATGTGACAAAATACTTGACTTGTCCTCACCTAATTTTTCAGTACTGAATGTTTCAGGAAGGGAAGGGAAGGGAAGGAGGGAATGGGAGGAAGTGGGAAGAAGGAGAAAAGGAAGAAAATGAAAACATATGGCACCTTTTGATGAATTAGATATTTCTAATTTTAATATAACCAAATTTATCAAACTTTCCGTTTGCAGTTTTCACTTTTTGTATCTTGCTTACTGAATCATGTCCTACCTTAAGATCTTAAAGATATTCCTCCATATTGGCTTTTAAAATTTGCCTTTCCCTTTAAATCTTTAAGCTAGCTGTAATTTATTTTTATATAGTATGTGAGATACAGATCCAGTTTCATTAATTCCATATGAAACCAAACAATTTTATTTATTTATTATGTTGGTTTCTGCCATATACCAACATGAACAGCTGTAGGTGTATATATATCCGCTCCCTCTTGAATCTCCCTCCCACCTTCCACACCATCCCACCCCTCTAGGTTGTCACAGAGCCCCAGTTTGAGTTCCCTGAGTCATATAGCAAATTCCCACTGGCTATCTATTTTACATATGATAGTGTATGTGATTCCATGCTACTCTTTCCATTTGTCCCACTGTCTCCTTCCTTCCCCTGTGTCCTCAAGTCTATTCTCTACGTCTGTGTCTCCATTGCTGCCCTGCAAACAGGTTCATGAGTAGTATCTTTCTAGATCCCATGTATATGCATTAATATACAATATTTGTCCTTCTCTTTCTGACTTACTTCACTCTCTATAATAAGCTCTAGGTTCATCCATCTCATTAGAACTCACTCAAATGTGTTCCTTTTTATCACTGAGTAATAGTCCATCGTATGTATGTACCACAGCTTCTCTATCCATTCATCTGTGGATGGACATCTAGATTGCTTTCATGTTTAGCTATTGTCAATAGTGCTGCAATGATCATTGGGATATATGTGTCTTTTTAAACTATGGTTTCCTCAGGATATATGCCCAGTAGTGGGATTATTGAGTCATATGGTAGGGTTTTTTTTTTTTAATATGGTAGTTTTATTTGTAGTTTTTAAAGGAAGCTCTATAATGGCTGTATCAATTTACATTCACTAATTTACACTAATAGTGCAAGAGGTTTCCTTTTTCTCCACATCCTCTCCAGCATTTATTATTTGTAGATGTTTTGATGATGGCCGTTCTGACTAGTGTGAGGTGATATCTCATTGTAGTTTTGATTTGCATCTCTCTAATAATGAGTGTTGTCGAGCATCTTTTCATGTGTTTATTAGCTATCTGTATGTCTTCTTTGGAGAAATGTCTGTTTAGGTCTTCTGCCCACTCTTTGATTGGGTTGTTTCTTTTCTGGTATTGAGTTGCATAAGTTGCTTGTATATTTGTATATTTGTTTTGTTTGCTTGTATATTTTGGAAATTAATCCTTTGTCAGTTATTTCATTTGCTGTTATTTTCTCCCATTCTGAGGGTTGTCTTTTCACCTTGTTTATAATTTCCTTTGCTGTGCAAAAGCTGTTAGGTTTAATTAGGCCCTATTTGTTTATTTTTGCTTTTATTTCTATTACTGTAACAGGTGGGTCATAGAGGATCTTGTGATTTATGTCAAAGAGTGTTCTGCCTATGTTTTCCTCTAAGACTTTTATAGTTTCTGGTCTTACATTTATATCTTTAATCCGTTTTGAGTTTATTTTTGTATATGGTGTTAGAAAGTATTCTAATTTTGTTATTTTACATGTGGCTTTTCCCAGCACCACTTATTGAAGAGACTATCTTTTCTGCATTATATATTCTTGCCTCTTTTGTTAGAGATAAGATGCTGATAGGTGCATGGGTTTATGACTGGGCTTTCTATCTTGTTTCATTCATCTGTATTCCTGTTTTTGTGACAGTATGGTGCTATCTTGATGACTGTAGCTTTGTAGTATAGTCTGAAGTCAGGAAGGTTGAATCCTCTAGCTCCATTCTTCTTTTTCAAGACTGCTTTGGCTTTTTGGGTCTTTGTGTTTCCATACGAATTGTGAAATTTTTTGTTCTAGTTCTGTGAAAAATGCCATTGGCAATTTGATAGGGATTGCACTGAATCAGTAGGTTGCATTTGGTAGTATAGTCATTTTCACACTATTGATTCTTCCAACCCTGGAACATGGAATATCTCTCCGTATGTTTATGTCATCTTTGATTTCTTTCATCAGTGCCTTATAATTTTCTGTATACAGCTATTTTGTCACCTTAGGTAAGCTTGTTCCTAGCTATTTTATTCTTTTTGTTGCAATGGTAAATGGGAATAATTCTGTAACTTCTCTTTCTGATTTTTTTGTTGTTAATGTATAGGAATGCAAGTGATTTCTGTGTATTGATTTTTGTATCCTGATACTTTACCAAATTCACTGATTAGCTCTAGTAATTTTCTGATAGTATCTTTAGGATTTTCTATGTATTGTATCATGTCGTCTGCAAACAGTGAGTTTTACTTCTTTTCCAGTCTGGATTCCTTTTCTTTTTCTTCTCTGATTGCCATAGATAAGACTTTGAAAACTATGTTGAATAATATTGGCAAGAGTGGGCACCCTTGTCTTGTTCCTGATCTTGGAGGAAATGCTTTCAGCTTTTCACCACTGAGAATAATGTCTGCTGTGGGTTTATCATGTTGCTGTTTTTCAGTTGCCCGGTCATGTCCAACTCATTGAGACCCCATGGACTGCAGCACACCAGGCCTCTCTTTCCCTCACCATCTCCAGGAGTTTGGCCAAGATCATGTTCACTGCATCAGTGATGCCATCCAACCATCTCATCCTCTGATGCCCTCTTCTCCTTCTGCCTCTGATCTTTTCCAGTGTCAGAGACTTTTCCAATGAGTTATCTGTTCACATCAGATGACCAAAATAATGGGAGTTTCAGCTTCAACGTCAGCCCTTACAGTGAATATTCAGGGCTGCTCTCCCTTAAGATTGACTGGTTTGATCTCCTTGGTGTCCAAGGGACTTTCAGGAGTCTGCTCCAGCACCACAGTTCAAAGGCATCAATTCTTTGGTGTTCTGCCTTTTTTATGGTCCAGGTCTCACAACCATACGTGACCACTGGAAAGACCATAGCCTTGACTACATGAACCTTTGTCAGCAGAGTAATGTCTCTGCTTTTCAACCCACTGTCTAGGTTTGTCATCGCTTTCCTGCTAAGAAACAATCATCTTCTGATTTCATGGCTGCAATCACCATCTGCAGTGATTTTGGAGCCCAAGAAAAGGAAATCTGTCACTACTTCCACCTTTTCCCATCTATTTGTCATGCAGAAAGGGGCTGGATGCCATGCTCTTAGTTTTTTGTTTTTTAGTTTTTTTTAATATTTAGTCTTAAACCAGCTCTTTCACTCTCCTCCTTCACCTTCATCAAGAAGCTCTTTAGTTCCTCTTTGCTTTCTGCCATTAGAGTGGTATCATCTGCATATCTGAGGTTGTTGATGTTTCTCCTGCCTAACTAGATTCCAGCTGGTAACTTATCCAGCCCAGAATTTCTCATGATGTGCTCAGCATATAGCTTAAGCAAACAGGGTGACAGCAGACACCCCTGTCATACCCCTTTCTCAATCTTGAACCAATCAGTTGTTCCATACAGGGTTCTAACTGTTGCTTCTTGACCTGCATACAGGTTTCTCAGGAGACAGGTGAGATAGTCTGGTATTCCCATCTCTCTAAGAGCTTTTCACAATCTGTCATGATCCACACAGTCAAAGGCTTTATCATAGTCGATGAAACAGAAATAAATGCTTTTCTGAAATTCCCTTGCTTTCTCTATAATTCAGCGAATGTTAGCAATTTGATCTCTAGTTCTCTTCCTTTTCTAAACCCAGCTTGGACATCTGGAAGTTCTTGGTTCACCATTATCCTGAAGCCTAGCATGCAAGATTTTAAGCATGACCTTACGAGCATGGGAGATGAGTGGAGTTGTCTGATGGTTAGCACATTCTTTGGTACTACCCGTTTTGAGAATTGGGATGAGGATTGACCTTTCCCAGTCTTGTGGCTATTGCTGGGTCTTCCAGATTTGCTGACATAATGAATGCAAAACCTTATGGCATCATCCTTTAGGAATTTGAATAGTTCTTCTGGAATTTTATTGCATCCACTAGCTTTATTAACAGCAGTGCTTCTTAAGGCCCGCTTGACTTTGCACTCCAGAATGACTGGCTCTTGGTTGACTAACCACACCATCATAGTAATCCAGTTCATTTGGATCTTTTCTGTACAGTTCTTCTATGTATTCTTTCCATCTCCTCTTGATCTCTTCTGAGTCTACTAACATGTGAAAGTCACTCAGTCATGTCTGACCCTTTGAGACCCCATGGACTATACAGTCAGTCTATGGAATTCTCCAGGCCAGAATACTAAAGTGGGTAGTCGTTCCCTTCTCCAGGGTATCTTCCCAACCCAGGGACAGAACCCAGGTCTCCCACATTGCAGGTGGATTCTCTACCATCTGAGCCACCGGGGAAGCCCTCAGAGTCTACTAGGTCTCTACACTTTTTATCCTTTATTGTGCCCATCTTTGGGCAGAATGCTCCCTTGATGTTTGCAATTTTCCGGAACAGATCTCTAATCTTTCCCCTTTTGTTGTTTTCTTCTATTATTAAGCACTGTTCATTGAAGAGGGCCTTCTAGTTATTTCTAGTTATAGTCTCTTCTAGTTATTTTTTGCAACTCTGCATTTAATTGGATGTACTTTTCCCTCTCTTCCTCGCTTTCCACTTCTCTTCGTTTACCATATATGGCCTTTATTATGTTGAGGTAAGTTCTGTCTATGCCCATTTTTGGAAAAGTTTTTACCATAAATGACTGCTGAATTTTGTCAAAAGCTTTTCCTGCATCTATCGAGATTATCATATGTGTTTTTATCTTCCAATTTGTTAATATGCTGTATTATTACACATTGACTGATTTGTGTGTACTGAGGAATCCTTGTATCCCTGGGATAAACTTGACTTGATCATGGTGTGCATGCATGCATGCTCAGTTACTTCAGTCATGTCCAACTCTTTGTGACCGTATGGACTATAGCCTCCCAGGCTCCTCTGTCCATAGGATTCTCCAGGCCAGAATACTAGAGTGGGTTGCCATGCCCTCCTCTAGGGGATCTTCCCAACCCAGGGATCGAACCTGTGTCCTGCAGCTACTGCACTGCAGGTGGATTCTTTACTGCTGAGCCACCAGGAAGGCCCTGATCATGGTGTATGGTCTTTTCAATGTGTTCTTGAATTCTGTTTCATAGAATTTTGTTGAAGATTTTTGCATCTATGTTCATCAGTGATATTGGCCTGTAATTTTCTTTTTTATGCTGTCTTTATCTGTTTTTAACTTCCCTAGTAGCTCAGATGGTCAAGAATGTGCCTGCAATGCGGGAGACCTGGATTCAATTTCTGAGTCAGGAAGATCCCCTGGAGAAGAGCATGGCAACCCACTCCAGTATTCTTGCCTGGAGAATCCCATGGACAGAGGAGCCTGGGGGTGTCTACAGTCCATGGGATTGCAAAGAGCCGGACACAATGGAGCAGCTAACACTTTACTATCTGGTTTTGGTATCAGGGTGATGGTGGCCTTGTAGAATGAGTTTCTAAGTGTTCCTTCCTCTGAAGTTTTTTGAAAGAGTTTCAGATGGATTGGCATTAGCTCTTCTCTAAATGTTTGATAGAATTCACCTGTGAAGCTATCTGGCCCTGGGGTTTTGAGGTTTTTTTTTTCTTTTGGAGATTTTTGATCACAGTTTTAATTTCAATGCTTGTGATTGGCTTGTTCATAACTTCTAGTTCTTCCTGATTCAGCCTAGAAATACTGAACTTTTCTAAGAATCTGTCCATTTCTTCCAGGTTGTCCATTTTATTGGCATATAGTTACTCATAATAGTCTCTTCTGATCCTTTGTATTTCTGCATTGTCTGTTGTAACCTCTCCTTTTTCATTTCTAATTTTATTGATTTGATTCTTCTCCCTTTTTTCTTGGCAAATCTGGCTAATAGCTTGTCAATTTTATCTTCTCAAAGAACCAGCTTTTAATTTTATTAATCTTTACTATTGTTTCCTTCATTTCTTTTTCATTTATTTCTGCTCTGATATTTGTGATTTCTTTCCTTCTACTAACTTTGGGTGTTTTTTTGTTGCTGTTCTTGTTGTTGTTCTTTTTTTCTAATTGTTTTAGTTGTAAAGTTAGGTTGTCTATTCTGTTTTTCTTGTTTCTTGAAGTGGAATTGTATTGCTATAAACTTCTCTCTTAGAACCAGTTTTGCTGCATCCCATAGGTTTTGGGTTATCATATTTTCATAGTCATTTGTTTCTATGAATTTTTTAAATTTCCATTTTTATTTCTTTAGTAATTTGTGTGTTTTAGAAATGTATTGTTTAATCTCCATGTGTTTGTGTTCTTTATAGTCTTTTTCCTGTAATTGATGTCATTCTATTGCACTTATACATCTTATAGCACTGTGGTCAGAAAAGATGCATGATATAATTTCAGTTTTCTTACATTCACTGAGGCTTGATTTGTGACCCAAATCCTGGAGAATGTTCCATGTACTCTTGAGAAGAAAGTGTGTTCTTCTGCATTTGGTTAGAATATCCTGAAAATATCAATTAGATATATCTGGTCTAATATGTCATTTAAGGCTTATATTACTTATTAATTTTCTGTTTTGATGATCTGTCCATTGGTGTAAGTGGGGTGTTAAAGTCCCCTACTATTATTGTGTTGCCATCAATTTCCCCTTTTATGTCTGTTAGTGTTCGCCTTATGTATTGAAGTGCTTCTATGTTGGGTACATAAATATTCACAGTTGTTATGTCTTCCTCTTGGATTGATCCCTTGATCATTATGTAGTGTCCTTCCTTGTCTCTTGTAATATTTTTTATTTTAACATCTATTTTGTCTGATATGGAAATTGTTACTCTGGCTTTCTTTTGATTTCCACTTGCATGGAATATATTTTTCCATCCTCTCACTTTCAGTCTATATGTTTCTCTAGGTCTGAAGTGGGTCTCTTGTAAAGAGCATATATATGGGTCTTGTGTTTGTATCTATTCAGCCAATCTGTGTCTTTTGGTTGGAGCATTTAATCCATTCACTTAAAGTAATTGTTGATCTGTATGTTCCTATTGACATTTTCTTAACTGTTTTGGGTTTGTTTTTGTGGGTCTTTTCCTTCTCTTATGTTTCCTGCCCATAGAAGTCCCTTTAATATTTGTTTTAAATCTGGTTTGGTGGTGCTAAATTCTCTTAGTTTTGCTTGTCTGTAAAGCTTTTGACTTCTCCATCAATTTTGAATGAGATCCTTGCAGGTAAAATAATCTTGGTTGTAAAATGACATCCTTCAGATACTTGGTGGCTTTTCAGATATATACTCCCCTTAATGGCCTAGGGATTTTCAGGACTGTTGTCCATATGCTAGATTCTCAAGCAATTCTCTGGTAGTTGTATCCGAATATACAAATCCTTAGTCAAAGTGCTCACTATATCTCTTAGGTGCTTGCTCAGTTGTACCCGACTCTTTGTGACTCCATGGACTGTGGCCCGCCAGGATCCTCTGTCTGTGGGATTTTCCAGGCAAGAATACTGAAGTGGCTTGCCATTGCCTTCTCCAAGGGATCTTCCCATCCCAGGGATCGAACCCAAGTCTCTTGCATCTCCTGCATTGGCAGGCAGATTCTTTACTACTTTGCCATGACTCAGCAGGTATAGAATCCACCTGCAAAACAGGAGACATGGGATTGATCCCTGGGTCAGGAAGACTCCTAGAGAAGGAGGTGGCAGCCACTCCAGTATTCTTGCCTGGAAAATCTTATGGACAGAGGAGCCTGGTGGGCTACAGTCCATAGGGCTGCAAAGAGTTGGACACGATTTAGCAACTGACCACCCACGCACAAGCACCACCTGGGAAGCTCCCTATATACTTTGGTCATCAGACTAAAAGGCAGCTGCTCAGAATCTATCTTCACAAATGGCAGTGAATTTTTAATGTTAATTTAAAAACTGAAGCAATGTACTGTTTTGGTAGGACTACATTTCACCCTAGCATTGCATTCTATTAGATATTGTTGTATAGTGGTGCATGTGCTGGGTATATGTGTCATTTCCAATACTGCACTAATGAAAATGTATGCATTGATTTATATTGAAATGCTGTATCTTGGACATACCAAGTTATGTAAGACATATTATTAAAATGAGTTTCAACTGTGCCTTTATATACTTTTCAATGTGACTACTAAATTTTTTTAATTACATAAGTGTCTCATTTTATGTTTATTATGAGAGCATACTGACATACATTTTAAGAATTCAGTCCAGAATGTTTGAGATTTTCTAAGCAATAGAAGCACTTTCTTACTTAAAAAAAAAGTGTAGTGATCATTTAACGATCATTATGTCCACAATCATTTCCCCCAGAATGGTTGATAACATCAGTAGAAGCTTCCACAGGAAGTAAATACAAACCAAACACTACAATGAAAATTTCTTCTTTTTAATATTGCAGTTGAGAGAATATCCTCATTTTGGATTCAGGGCCAAATTTATTCTATATGTTTCTGTGCCAACAATCTGTTGACCCTTTTCCCATTCATTCTCAGCACCGGTAAAGCAGCCCCCCTTTCATTAATTGTCGGCAATTTGGAGATTACCACCTGTCCTTTGGGGGCTTCCCTTTTGGCCCAGTGGCTAAGAATCCACTTGCAATGCAGGAGATACACAGGAGATGCAGGTTTTGATCCCTGGGTGGGAAGATCCCCTGGAGAAGGTAAAGGCTACCCACTCCAGTATTCTTGCATGGAGAATCCCATGGACAGAGGAGCCTGGCAGGACACAGTCCATTGAGTCACAAAGAGTTGGACATGCACTCACGCATCTATCCTTTGGGAAGGCCATTTTAATCTACCATTTTTGACTTCTACGAGTTGCAGCTGTTGCTGCTCATTTTTTTCTTGTCACAGTAGAAAAAGAGTAACTGGAAACAAATCAGCTTGTCTCTATGGCCCCCTTCAATCCAAATTATTAGCTCTTAGTGAGTGCATTGGCCAGATCTGACTACTGATCATTTCTTGAGCTTTTATGAGATCTTTGTTCTAGTCCAGTCCACTGACTTCTGACTTGAATATTTTTCCTTTTTTTTCTAACCAGTCAGCATCATAGAGGATTCTGAAAGAAATACTGGAACACCAAAGAAGAACTTCTTGGACTTCCAGCATCCCACCCAAGCAACATTCCAAGACACCCTGACGACTTCTGCCAGACAGCTCGCCCGCATTTCAAAGTCCAACCCAACCTTCCCTCCTTCCCTTGCCCTGCCAACTCCCGTGGAACCCCCAGACTTGGTGAGGGGAGTGATCCCATCTCCTAAAAAGGCCCTAAAGTGTTCAAGGGAGAGGGAAGCCCAGGACTGGAGCTTTTCTGAGACCAAGGCAACAAAGCAGTCCAGGAGAACATGCTGCCCAGTGCCCCTCCAGGGCCCTTCCTCCCTGGGCGCCCCTTCTCCAGGGCCCCTCTGGATGTACAGCGGGGCATGAACGCCACTAAGCTATGCCATGGCCCTCCACGATTGCTACCAGTCTTGCCTTCACTGTTTAGGCTTTTTGTCTGGAGCCATGACATTTCCTACTTTAACTAAACTTGGTCACTTCCATTCCTGGGTAAAGACTGGCCCTTATACACATGTTACCAAAAGGTATGTGTGGGAGGGTCTGGCTGCTTGCCGCCCCAAAGCCAATAAACAGGCCAGGTTGGTGGAAAGGAAAGTTTGCTTTATTTCAGATGCCAGCAACTGGGGGGAGAGGATGGCAGACATCTGTCCAAAGGCTGATTTCCCACCCCCAACAAGCAGGGGGTGAGAGCTTTTATAGACAGACGGTGGGGGGATCACATGCAGAAACAGCACAGTCATCTCCAACAGTCATCTTCAAATTGGTCATCAGTGGTCTGACCAGCATCTCTTGATTGTTTTAGGGACAGTTAATCTTCAGTTCCAGAGTCTACTCGTTCCTATTTCTTTGCAGTCAACTCTCAGAATTGTGGCAGCTCAAGTCCTGGGTACAGTCTGATCATCATGTAGCTAACTTCTCCACCTGGGGTTTTGGTATCTATAAGACAGCTCACAGGATGTGGCTCAGAATATTATCTACAGCCCTTGAGAAAGAACTAAAGGTCCTTGACTATGCTTAATGACTGCATTATTATTATTTAGTCTCCTTTGTTTCCACATTTCTCACTTCTCTAATTTTCTTTTGTTTCCACATTTCTCACTTCTCTAATTAAACTTATTCTTTGATTAAAGTTTTCCACAGACAAAAGGCAGGCAGAAGACATGGGGGGAAGGATCACAGGTCCTGCTGTTTCACACACAACTAACCTGTCTTCTGAAATGTGCACTATTTCCCTAGAGGAGGAAGCTCGTCCTTGCCCTGTCCCACCTGCTACAAACCTTTGTAAATTTGTTCCTGGACCAAAGAAACTGAGCCCTAGAATACCCTAGACCTGGGATTCTCAACTATGGCTGCTCATTGGAATTACCTGGGGAGATTTTAAATCCTGGAGACCCAGGTACTATGCCAACCAACTCAGTCAGAAGCCCTGGAGGTGGTCCCAGGCACCATCATTTAGTGTTCCATAGGTGCTTCTAGTGGGTGGCCAGGGTGAGGGTCGTTGCTCTAGTTTGGGAATCTAGAATGTGTTCTAGATCATTCTCCTTAGACAGTTTACTTTCTTAATGCAATACTTAAGTCTAAGCCCTACATTTTTCTTGCCATCAACTTTCCTTTGCACCAGAAAGCCACCTCCATGTCAACTCCCAGATAGAGACGACATAGGAGGAGACACACTCTGAAACCTATAAGGTTGGGACACAGCCCCCGTTCTCTGTGCCACATTCTCAGAGCCCTGAAAACACATTTCTTTCTTTGTTGTTGTGGAGGGTTTGCTTTTGTTTTGCTTTTTAATCTAGACCAATACAAATGTTATATGGAGGACAGTCTAGCTAATAGCATTTAGTTTAAAAAGTCAGTGAGTTCCTGATTTCCCTGGTGGTCCAGTGGTTAAGAATCTGCCTTGCAATTCAGGAGACATGAGTTCAATCTTTGGTCAGGAAACTAATATCCCACATGCCACAGGGCAGCAAAGCCTGAACACCACAAATAGTGAGAAGCCCACATACTGCAACTAAAACCCCATGCAGCCCAAAATAGGTAAATACTAGAAACTTTGTTTTTAAAAAAAGTCAGTGAGTTCAAGGTCTGAGGCCAAGTCCCTCTTGTGTAGTTGTGGAAATGGCCTGTATCTCTCTACAAGGCCTATCTGTGAGGTCCTCCCAATCCTCAGCGAGTTCCAGTAAACTTTTAGGTTAGAATTGTTGACATAATGAGGTAATGTGATGCTCTCTGAACTAAGATAAAAGTGGTCTCCAATCCAAAAAGAAAGCAAAAAGTTTACTTTAAAAGTTTTAATATTTTGTCTTTCATCACTCTAATGTGTCATCCAAATGCATGTTAGTAATAGATTTATTGACATATATTTCACCCATCACATCAGTTCAGTTCAGTCGCTCAGTCGTGTCCTACTCTTTGCGACCCCATGGACTGCAGCATGCCAGGCTTCCATGTCCATCACCAACTCCCAGAGCTTACTTGAACTCATGTCCATTGAGTCGGGATGCCATCCAACCATCTCATCCTCTGTCATCCCTTTCTCCTCACACCCCCAATCTTTCCCAGCACCAGAGTCTTTTCAAATGAGTCAGTTCTTCGCATCAAGTGGCCAAAGTAATTCACCTACTTAATGGATATAATTCAATGACTTTTAAGCATATCCACGGAGTTATGATATCATCACTACAATCAGATTTACAACATTTTCATCATCCCCAAGAGAAACTATATCCATCAGCAATCACCCTCCATTCCCTCTCCCCGCTGTTGCTGGCCACCACTTTCTGTCTCTGTAGATGTACCTATTCTGGGGATTTCACATAGTCACATAATTAAAAAAAAAGATAAAGGTGACCTCATTCACTGTTTCGAAGCCTTTCAATGGTAATGAAAGCTACTATTTATTGGGTACTCCTTATGTATCAAATACCATGTACTATACCAGATACTGATGTTATCGCGTTTACTCTCAGCAGCCAGGTATTAAAGGTTCTACTTTAGAAATGTGCAAACCAAGGCTCCAAGAGATTCAGCGACTTGCCTGTGGTTGCAGCGAATTAAGGGTGGAGGTGGGACTCAGACCCCATCTCGCTGAGGCCAGAGTTCGTGCTATGACCCTGGCTGACCCAGCCCCAGGAATTGCGCCTCTTCCAGGTGAGTCTCCTGGGCCCTTTTGCTTCTGCCTCCCCCACTTCCTGCTTTGGTTTCATTTCTGTGAAAACCAAGAGGAATTAAATGTGCCAATGAGTTTTCTGCAGCACAAAAGTGAGAGGAGGATGTGAAAATGTGCTTAGCAGAGTCTGGTCTCCTCATGCTGAGATGAGATTCTAGAACACTACACAAAAGGGTAGTTCTGGTTGGGCAAAAATTCATGTCGTTGAGGCCTTCTGGTTTTGCCTGCTGTTAGGGTGAAATGAAAATATTCCCTGGGGCAAGGACACTGCTCCCAAGCTTCCTTCTCACTTCAATTTCCCCTCATCCTGGGTTGTAGCCCTCAGGACAGTCTGAGGTCTAAAGCCCCTGCAGTGAGGACATGGGGTGTGTCCTAGCTGTGAGGGAGGAAAGCTCACCTCAGGGGGCAGGTCAGCTCCTACAGCACTTTGGACTTCCCATCTTCTTAAATTCAGAATTTTCACAGAATGTTCTACCAACCACAAGCCCGGTAGGATCTGAGCATATCTGAGTCTCTCTAGGCTTGCTCCTGTCCTGCAGAGGGCTTCCCGGGAAATACCTGCTGTTGGGCCTGGGAACGGGGCTCTGCTCCAGCTAGTTCCCAGAGGGGAGAAAACTGCCATTTCAGGGGTGCCTCCTCTACAAGGCTCCGGGCTAATTAGGAAAAGGGAACTGGGCCTCCCAGAACAGGTGCTGCTCTTCAGGGGAGTGCTTTAAAAGGAAATTGGTACAAATGAGCTTAAATGAAGCAGAATTAAGGCTGGCAAGGAGCACGGCAGCTGCTGGTAGACAGGTGGAAAGAGCCAGTGAACAAAGAGGGAGCCCAGGTTTGGGGGAAGAGTGGTGCTAGGTCTTCAGGGCAGGACAGGAGAACAAGACACCAGCCTTCAGGGCAGAGGAGGCCCCCCAAAAACAGTGGCTGAACCTGGGGGCTGGAACCCACACCAGGAAACTTCAATTCCATAAAAACTACAAGGCAGCAGGCACCGTCCTGGGCACTGAGGCTGTAACAGTGCCACCTCAGCTCTGAACCCAGGAGGATGGTGTTCTAGAGGGATGGGGGGAGGGGAGAGACAATAAACAGGGCTTCAGCGTAGGTGTCCGTACACATGCCTGTGAACTTTAGAAAAGGAGTCAGGGAGGCCTCTATGACGCAGGGACACTGGGGGCAGTTATCAAGGACAAACTTCTTCCTCCCTTCCTAGGTGAGCAAATGCTCAGTGCTGAACTATCAGACAACCAAATAGTGACCTTTCTATTAAATAAAACAATACCTCTTTCTTTCCAATATCACAGCTTGGGGAGTCCACAACCAAACCTTATTTGTGGGTGAGGGGCCATGGCTCAGGCAGATGCAGTAGCCAGAGGCAGTTCTCAGTTCTGTCCGCCTCAATGGTAGGGCAGGATTCTGTCACTTATGGAGCAACTACTACATCACTCATTTGTAACATCTTTAATTTTTTTCCCTTTGGGAATATTGTAGATTTTTAGGAAAATTATAAAGATATTATAGAAAGTTTCTATAGACTCCTTGCCCACCTCCCCCTGAGGTTAATGTCTTACACAACCATGGTGCCTTTATCAAAATTAAGTTGACAACAGTAGTACAGCACTTGTAGCTAAATCTATAGGCTGAGTTTGTGTCCCCCTCCTCCAAAATTCGTATATTGAAATCCTAACCCCCCATGTGATGGTACTAGGAGACGGTGGCCTTTGGGAGGTGATTAGGTTATGAGAGTGGAACCCTGAATAATGGGATTAGTGCCCATATAAAAGAGGGCCCAGTGAGCTCCCTTGTCCCTCTGACATGTGAGGGCACAGCCAGAAGATAACAACCTATGAACCAGGAAGAGGGCCCTCACCAGAAAGCAAATCTGCTGACACCTTGATCTTGATCTTTCCAGCCTCTAGAACTGTGAGAAATAAATGTTTGTTGGTTAAGCTTTACTACGTATTAAAGCTCTTGACTGCATGGATCACAGCAAACTGAAAAATTCTTAAAGAAATGGAAATGCCAGACCACCTCATCTGTCTCCTGAGAAACCTGTATGCAGGTCAAGAAGCAACTGTTAGAACTGGACATGGAACAATGGACTGATTCAAAATTGGGAAAGGAGTACATCAAGACTGTATATTGTCACCCTGCTTATTTAACTTATATGCAGGGTACATCATGTGAAGTGCCAGGCTGGATGAATCCCAAGCTAGAATCAAGCTTGCCAAGAGAAATATCAACAACCTCAGATATGCAGATGATACCACCCTAATGGCAGAAAGTGAAGAGGAACTAAAGAGTCTTGATGAAAGTGAAAGAGGAGAGTGAAAAAGCTGGCTTAAAACTCAACATTCAAAAAATGAAGATCCCATCAGTTCATGGCAAATAGATGAGGAAATGATGGAAACAGTGACAGACTTTATTTTCTTGGGCTCCAAAATCACTACAAATGGTGACTGCCACCATGAAATTAAAAGACGCTTGCTCCTTGGAAGAAACGCCATGAGAAACCTAGATAGCATATTAAAAATCAGATACCCCTTTGCCAACAAAGGTCCGTCTAGTCAAAGCTATGGTTTTTCCAGTAGTGATGTACGGATGTGAGAGTTGGACCATAAAGAAGACTGAGTGCTGAAGAATTGATGCTTTTGAACTGTGGTGCTGGAGAAGATTCTTGAGAGTCCCTTGGACTGCAAGGAGATCAAACCAGTCAATCCTAAAGGACATTAACCCTGTATATTCACTGAAAGGGCTGATGCTGAAGCTGAAGCTCCAATACTTTGGCCACCTAATGGGAAGAGCCGACTGGTTAGAAAAGACCCTGATGCTGGGAAAGACTGAGGGCAGGAGGAGAAGAGGGCGAGAGAGGATGAGATGGTTGGATGACATCACTGACTCAATGAACATGAGTTTGAGCAAACCCTGGGAGATGGTGAAGGACAGGGAAACCCAGTGTGCTGCAGTCCATGGGGTCACAAGAAGTCAGACAGGACTTAGCGACTGAACAACAAAAAAATTATGATCTTTTTGTTATTGCAGCCCAAATAGACTAAGATATTAAATTACAGAAGGAAATTGGGATTTCAAGTTTCTTATCTTTTAATATCTTATTTAATCATTCAACAACTCTGGCCAAACTGAAGTTCAGAGACGTTGTGACTGAAATAAGATGATACACAGCAAGTAAGTGGGGGAAGTTCAGGTTGCAATCCAGGTCTGTCTGACTCTGAAATGTGTGCTCTTTCTAGATAATGCTGCCTCTTTGAAGGAGGAGAAGTTGGTGTGTCAGTCTAGATCCTTGGACAAGTGGACACTAAGAGATGATTAACTGCACAATTATTTTATTGGGGGAACTGCCTGAAATAGGGAGGGAGCCAGAAGAGGTAGGGAGAGTTGTCATATTTCCACGAAAGTCTGACCACAAGTGAGAGGGAGAGAGATGTTTGGGTGCCAAAAAAGGGGTCCTTTCTGAGTGGAGGACTAGAGCAACCCACAGGAGGTGTGCTCTCAGTAAAGCATATGATGGGTTTTAAGTGTGGCAGCTGGGGCCTTCAGTCAGTTAAGGACTCTGATAGTAGGAATTTGAGCAAAGTACAATATCATGGCTGCCAGAGTCAAAAGTGCAGAGAAACTTTGTATTTCCTTTCAGGTCTGCTCAAGCAAGAGAGATTGCTGATGAGTAGGGTGAGGTCCAAGAAGGTGGACAAGGCACCTTGCCTTACTAGATCCACCAGTTCTCTGGCAGAGCTGGTAGCTCAGGAATCCCAAAGTGACAGTTAATTTTATGGGTTGACCTGATCTAGGCCATAGGGAGCCCAGACATTCTGGTCAAACATCATTCTGGGTGTGTTTGTGAGAGTGTTTTTAGATGAGATTAATATTTATATTGGTAGACTGATCAAGCGGGAGAAGGTAATGGCAACCCACTCCAGAATTCTTGCCTGGAGAATCCCAGGGACGGAGGAGCCTGGTGGGCTGCCGTCTGTGGGGTCACACAGAGTAGGACATGACTGAAGTGACTTAGCAGCAGTAGCAGCAGACTGATCAAGCAGATTGCCCTCCCTAATATGGGTGAGCTGCATCCAATCAGTTGAAGGCCTGAATCTAACAGAAAGTTCTCCCCCTAGTAAGGGAGAATTCCTCTTGCTTGACTACTTTTGAATTGGGACACCTGTTTTTCCTGCCTGCAGACTTGAACTGAAACACTGGCTCTTCCTGTATCTTGAGCCTGCCAGCCTTTGGACTGGAACTCCAACACTGGCTCGCTGGTTCTCAGGCCTTGGAACTCAGAACGAAATAAAAACATCAGCTCTCCTGGGTCTCCAGCTTGCTGACTCACCCTTCAGATCTTGGGACTTGCCTGCCTCCAGAATTACATGAGTCAATTTCACATATATATAATATATCTCCTACTAGTTCTGTTTCTCTGGCTTAACCCAGACATTGCACCTGGTTGTTACACCTGATATACTCAATGTCAGGGCTGACCACAGTGTCTCATATGGTTCCTTTTCCTCTTCTGCCATCAAACTCCACTACGCACTTGAATTGCATGCTGGATGGAGAAAGTTTCCCAGAAGAGCATGGGAAGGTCCAGAAGAACAGTTCAATCCAGGGCTAAGCCTCCAACCTCCTTCTGGGTGCATAGGAGACCTGCTCTCTCACAGCCATGGCCTGAGGTGATGGGACTTGTGACGTGGCCTCAAGGAGTCCCTGCAGCTGGCAACTGGCTCTCTAGTGAAAGTAACAAACCCAACAGATACTCAAGAACAGACCCACCATCTCATCTCTATGGTTTGTGGATCCTGGGAGATTCTGCCATCTCAAACTTGCCTGGCTGCTCTTCCTAAAGAGTCCTTAACCTCTGGCAGGACTGGTACTGGCCCTGCTCCAGACCCAAAGTAACAAGATTTCTTCTCAAAGTGGAGTAGTCCTGTCCTGTAGCCCTTGGATGCTCTGCCAGTGTCCACAGGTTAGCCATTTCTGCTGGCCCCCAGTACTCCTTGCTTTGTGTCTTGTCTGAAGCTTCTGGGCTCTCCTGTTGCAGCTTATTCCTAGAAGCCTCCTGTGCTTCATCCTGAAATTCTGGAACCAAACATCACCCATGTGAGTAATCCAATTAGATAGTCTCACTTAAATGGAGAAAAAAAAATGATAGTCTCTCTTTTTTTACTTAGCCGCTGTCCCTTCTACCCTAAGGCCAGGGAGGACCCCTCTGATTTGGAAGTATCTGCACTGAGGAAGCCCAGCATCCATACAGGACTACTGGAAAAACCATAACTTTGACTAGATGGACCTTTGTTGGCAAAGTGATGTCTCTGATTTTTAATATGCTGTCTAGGTTTCTCATGGCATTTCTTCCAAGGAGCAAGCGTCTTTTAATTTCATGGCGGCAGTCACCATTTGCAGTGATTTTGGAGCTCAAGAAAATAAAATCTGTCACTGTTTCCATTGTTTCCTCATCTATTTGCCATGAAGTGATGGGATCTTCGTTTTTTGAACGTTGAGTTTTAAGCCAGCTTTTTCACTCTCCTATTTCACTTTCATCAAGACTCTTTAGTTCCTCTTCACTTTCTGCCATTAGGGTGGTATCATCTAGATATCTGAGGTTGTTATTTCTCTTGGCAAGCTTGATTCCAGTTTGGGATTCATCCAGCCTAGCATTTCACATGATGTACTCTGTATATAAATTAAATAAGCAAGGTGACAATATACAGCCTTGACATACTCCTTTTCCAATTTTGAACCAGTCCATTGTTCCATGTCCAGTTCTAACTGTTGCTTTTTGTCCTGCAAACAGGTTTCTCAGAAGACAGGTAAACTGGTCTGGTACTCCCATCTCTCATAGAACTTGAGGCTGGGTAATTATTTGTTGGGGGTGGGGTTGTCCTGTAGGATGTTGGACAACATTGATGGCCTCTTACTAACTACATGCCTGTTATCATCTCAGTTGTGACAACCGAAAATGTCTTTAGATGCCAAACATCTCCCGCCCCAACCTGAAGCCTCTCTGTTTGAACTCTAGAGTCACAGGAGAACCTGGGCTGGAACTGAGGACTAGACAGGCAAGTAGAGGAAACCAGTAGGAGGAAAGCATGTGCCTTCGAAACTACCCCTGCTCAACTTCCATGAACCAGGGTTACTTAGACTTCAGCTTTTCAAAAGCTGCCTCCTCTTGGCTCCCCCCACATAGCTTTGTTTCCCCTTTTTTGAAAAAAGACTATTTTAAAGAACATTTTTAGATTTACAGAAAAATTGCAAAGATATTATTGCGTGCCCATCTACCTGCACCTATTATCAACAACTTCGATTAGTATGGTATGTTTATTACACTGCAATTCCTGAACCAATACTAATACATTATTTTTAACTAAAATAAAACTATTTTATTCAGATTTCTGTTTTTACCTAATGTCCTCTTTCTGCTCCAAGACCTCACTGAAGATACCATATTACATTTATAGTCATGTTTCTTAGGCTCCCCTTGGTTGTGACAGTTTCTCCAACTTTTCTTGTATGTGATGACCTCACAAATTTGAGAAGCATTGGTCAGGTGTTTTCTAAGATACACTCTATTGGAATTTGCTATTTAAAAAATTTTTTTATAAAATATATCAGCTATGTGTTGGTTACTTCTTTCTTCCTCTCTTTCTCTCTTACTTTTTTTTGGCTGTGCTGGGTCTTTTCTGCTTTTTGTGGGCTTTCTCTAGTTGCGGCAAGCTCAGGGCTACTCTCTAGTTGTGGTGTATGGGCTTCTTATTGCGGTGGCTTCTCTTGTTAAAGCGCACAGGTTCTAGAGTGATTGGGTTTCAGCAACTGTGCCACATGGGCCTAGTTGCTCTGTGGCATGTGGAATCTTATTGGACCAGGGTTCAAACCTGTGTGCCCTGCATTGGCAGGCAGATTTCCAACTACTGGACCACCAGGGAAGTCCCGCTGATTTCCTTATGCCTAGACTCGGATTATGGATTTGGGGAAGGAAGACCACTGACATAAAGTATCATTTTCCTTACAATATATCAAGGGTAATACTTGATAAGTGATCAAGATCACTTATCACTCTCAGTGGTGTCCTTGATCACCTGGCTGGGGTAGTGTTTGTCATGTTTTTCCATTCTAGAGTTATTCTCCCACATACACTCATTTCCACACTGGACTCTTTGGAAGTCACTATCAGCAGTCAACAGCTTAAAGAATGGGTAGTCATGCTCTCTTTCCTTGAGGGCAGAACATCTACATAACTTACCTGGAATAATTCTGCGTAAGATGCTTCTCTCTTCTCCCATTTATCGGTATATGTATTATATACATTGGGTCATAACCCCATATTCCTTTTTTTTTTTTGGCTTCAGTTGTCCCAGTTTGTGCCATTGAGAGCCCTCTAAGTTGGCTCTAAGCCCTCTAAGTTGTGTTCCTTTGACAATACCCTGAATTTTAAAAAAAATTTTTTTTATTTTAGAATTTTTATGTGGACCATTTATGAAGTCTTTATTGAATTTGTTACAATATTGCTTCTGTTTTATGTTTTGGTTTTTTGGCCATGAGGCATGTGGTTTCTTAGCTCCCTGATGAGGGATTGAACCTGCACCCCCTCCATTAATGGGAAGGTGAAATCTTAACCATGGATCACCAGGGAAGCAACCACTCACCCCCATCAATTTAAAAAAAAAACATTTCCTTACTCTCTGAAACTAAAAGATGCTCCAGGCTCATCTTATAGGTTTTCCACCCTAGCCTTTGACTCAACCATTTATCCAAGCAGCCGTGGTTCCTTTTCACTGGAGAATGAAACCATGATGTGAGCGCTAGTTGTGTGCTCATTTCTACTGGAGTGCCATTGCTTCCAGGTCCTCTCAGCTGACAGAACAAGGAAATTTACGTGTGTGATACCTGTGTATACACAGACATCTATAGATATTTCTATGTATAATTAAGTTTAATGCAAATTCATACTGATTTATTCAACTCTAATCCATCATCACATGAATCATTCTAGCATTCTGCTCTTTGCTAAAAACTTCCTACTCCACAGTAAGAAAACTGGCTCCCACCATCCATTTACTTAATTCTCCAACCCTAATTTGCAGAATTGTTATACCATACCCCAAACCTCCAGGGCTTCTCAGGTGGCACTCGTGGTAAAGAACCCACCCAACAGTGCAGGAGACATGAGACACAGATTTGATCCCTGAGTTGGGAAGAGTCCCTGGAGGAAGGCATGCCAACCCACTCTCCAGTATTCTTGCCTGGAGAATCCCATGGACAGAGGAGCCTGGTGGGCTACAGTCCATAGGATCACAGAGTCAAGTCATGACTGAAGCGACTTAGCAAGCGTACCATGTCTCTGTGGGAAACCACCAGAGGCTCCTGCACACACGCACTTCTTGACTTTAGTCTTACAGATCGCGTATTTCCAGTGTTACTCAGGTCAGCACCCTCTCCCCTATCCTCTTCAGTGAGGCTGTTTTGTAATGTAAGGCAGTTGGATTTTCTTGCCATAGTGTGCATTTCTTCCTGCGATCCTCTTACCTCCTAAATTTTTTTAAAATTTGCACACATTAAGGCTTTTTTTTCCCCTTATTGCGCCACAAAAGGGCTTGTAGGATCTTAGTTCCCAAATCGGAGATCATATCTATGCCCCCTGCAGTGGAAGCCCAGAGTCCTAACCACTGGACCACCAGGGAATTCTCTATATACCTTTCCTAGACTGGTTTCTTTCACTCAGCCACATTTATGGTTCTTCCGTGTCTTTTTGTGACTTGGTAGCTCATTTCTTTTCAGTGCTGCATAATACTCCATTGTATAAATGTGCCACTAGTTTTTTATCCATTCACATATTGAAGGAAATCTTGGTCATTTTTTGTACTTAGTGATTACAAATAAATCTGCCATAAAGCATTCACATGTAGGTTTTTGTGAGGACACAACTTTTCAGTCAGTTGGGAGAGTACCTAGCAGTGAGCTCACTGAATCATATGGTAAGATTATGCTCAGCTTTGTATGAAGCTACCATACCATCTTCCAGAGTGAGCTTATCATTTTGCATTCTCACCTGCAACAGTGAGAATGTTTCCCATTGCTCCAAATCCTCACCAGCATTTGATAGTCAGTTTTTTGGGTTTTAGGCATTCTAACAGGTAATGTCTCATGGTTTTTTTTTTTTCTTCATTGTTGTTTTAAATTTGCAATTCCCTAGTGACAAATTATGTTGAGCATCTTTTCATATGCTTATTTTCCATTGTATATCTGTCGATAAAGTGTCTGTTGAGATCTTTTGCGTTTTTCACTTGGGTTTTTCTTATCTTACTGCTGAATTTTAAAACTCATTGTATATTTTGGGTACAAGTCCTTTATCAGGTGTTTTACAACTTTTTTTTCTAGTTTATGGCTTGTATTTTCATTCTCTTAACAGTTGCTTTCACAGAGCAGAAGTCTAACATCCACTATTTCTTTCATGGGTCATATTTTTGGTATTGTATCTAAAAATTCACTGCCAAACCAAAATCACCTAGATCTTCTCCAGTTTTTTTCCTGCTCAGAAGACAGGTTCCAGGGATCCGAATCCCAAGCTCCACTACTTACCAGCCTTGCGACCCTGGGCAAGTTTCTTACCTCTCTGTGCTCCACCATCCTCATCTATAAAACAAGTTAACAAAACAGGGCCTGGCTCCTAGGTGAAGACCTACGTGAAATAACTCAGCGTACTAAATTTTGTATATGAGAATGCTCAGTAAGTGCCGGCTGTCATTAGAATCACAGTGGCGAAGCACGTGCCAGGTGCTCCTATATCCTGGGTTCACATCATTCACATACTGACCAGCAAGACTGGGACATCTGTTCCACTCGAGAGAGGAGCTGCCAAGGTGCTGAGGAGGCCGAAGAGCTCTCTGCTTCTTCTCATTACTGACCACCTCTTAGCCTTCTCCCACTCTCCCAGAAAGGTTTAGGGGAGGCCCAGGTTGGGGAGTGAGGGTGAGGGCTGAAGATTAGAGCTGCATCAGGCCTGGCCCAGGGTGCCTTCTGGTGTCTGCATCATGGAGGTGGTAGTGGTGGTCGTGAGTGTGGGAGTGCAGGGTTAGAGATGCACCCAGCCCAGGCTGAGCTGGCTGATCCTGCTTTTCTCCTGCTCATCCCACCTGTCAGGGCAGGTGGGAAGCAAGGAGTCCCCTATCTTTTTTTGTCTTATCTGCCAGGTGAGTACAGAGCTGGGGGCACTGTCACACCTACTCCCACCAACTCCAAAAGGCTTCGTGTTACACAAGTCCAAGATGACATAGTCAGGGTTGTCCAGGGGACCAGCATACAGAAAGTGCACCATTCCCCTCCCCTGGGCCTCAAGTCAAGAAAGTCCCTTGACTACCCTTGCACTGTCATCAAGGTCTGTTTGCCCTTCACTGTAGTAAGTAAAGCTGAATTGCTGGCTGAGGTCAATTTAGAATCCCAAGGACCCTCTCTTTTATGTCTCAACGGTTACACGGAACCTGAAGTTCTTCACTCCCTCCTCTTTGCTTAAATCTCTTGGTTCATGCTCAGGTTGTACAGTGCACAACCCACACAACTGCACAAGATAACCCTAAGATCGCCCTTGGAGGAGGAGCCTTTTTGGAGCAGAGATGCTGAATCTACCCTCCTGTATTTGGAGACCTCAATCTTTCCTCTTGCACTTCAGGTGTCCTGTTTATTGTTAAACAAACTAACCTTAACTGGTCCCAGTCTCTTCCAACTTCTGCCCCAAATCTTTTTGCAGTCAAATGCCCTGAAGGAGTAATTTACCTTTCAGGGTCCCTCATTTTCCTCTCATTGGCCCTGGGCTTCCCTCCAGATGGTTCCACCATCTCCCTTGGCTCCCCTCCCTCCCTCTTGTTGCTTTTGATGACCATCACTAATCTCTCCTCACAAGGTGGGAACACTCCAGGGATTCTCCTACTTCTCATCTTCCTCCCGCCTCAGGAACATGGTCCTCCCTTCCCAAGCCATGACCGAGTGAGTCTCCACAATGTAGCCTGACTACCCTCAGTCCAGTCTTGTGATCTACTTCTGTCCATTTTCGTGAGACAGGATGAAGCACCCTTGGGCTGAGGGAGGGAACAGGGACCTTGTGCCTTGGGCCTCTCTCCCACCTGAGCATCCTCTTGCCTCATCGTCCCCAGCCCTGCCCCAGCTCCTTGCCAGCTTTTAACTAAGAAAAATGTCTTCTTTTGCCCCATTCCCTTCCCCCTCAGCCACAGGTTTGGCCTGCCATACTTTTTAAAAGTTTGAATTAGTTGCTATCATTTAAAAATTAACCAATTTTAAAAAATTAACCAATTTCACTCAAGAATCCAGAATTCTAGTTTCTTTTGAAAAATCAGAAGACCTGGTAACACTAGGCCCACACTCCTGCATGGTGACAACCAGCCAGAGCTGGGCTCAGCTGCTCCCTCTGTAGGGCTTGCACACTGGTCTCTGCAGTTTTAACCCTCCTGATGGCCCTAGCCACCCACATCAGTGGCCTGGCTTCTGAACTGTATCTCTGCATGAGGCAGTCCAAAGGGAGGAGCTTGCAGATCTCAGCACACAGAAGAGGGCAGGGCAGGGCAGGGCAAGCAGTAAGGCAGGGTGGAGAGTCCCAGTTGGGAGCCATGTCCCAGCCTCTCTCCATCACTGTTTATTGCTGGTAGCATCCCAGGCACCCTTTGTGTGTCCTGTCCTGGCTCAAGCCTGCCTTTGGGAGCCAGGCTGCTGCAAACGTGTGGCTGGCTGGCCACTGCTTCAGGCCACTCCATGTCCTACTGGAGCTGGGCCTGGGCCAAGGCTTTGTCCTGGGCTTGAGTAGCAGCGTGGCCTATAGGCACAAGCCTCCTTACTGTCCAGCCAACTCAGCTGAACGTGCACCACGGAGTGGCGGCCTTGTCACAGTCCAACAGGATGTTGAGCACAGTGCAGGGGGCCCCGCCCACAGAAAGGGCTGTACGGGAATCCACGCGGTACTTCACAGTGCTCAGGCCTCCCTCCCGGTCCACCTTGAACTGCTCCTGAGAAGGAAGGGGGGAGAGAGCATGTACTCAGGGTTTGGTAGGTGCCAACTGTCCACTGATCCCCCATGATCTCGTCATCAGAGGTCCTATGATCCCCACAGAGGGGAAAGGGAAGCTGAGAGACAGAAAGTCTACTGCCCATGGCTCCACATCCCCATCAGCAGGAGAGCAGGGGTTTTCTAGTTCAACTAATCTGGCTCTGAGAGAAGAGGCTATGGGAGAGATGCTGACTCCTGTGTCCCAGGTCTGCCTGGGATTCTGGCACCTTCAGTTGAGTCTTGTCCCCGCCTCACCTGACACACATAGCCCAAATGGCCTCTGATGTCTTGGCTGACCCACAAGGCCCGGGGCCATGGCAGCCACCAGAGAAGGGCCCTGTGCCCAAGCAGCATGCCCACAATGACCTGGGCCACACAGGGGAGGATGGGACCATTTGGGCACGATGAGAACTTGCTGAAAAGCCTGGGCCCGCTGGTTCCCTATATACCACATACCTACCCTGATCAAGGGACTGGCCAGCACCTGTCCACCCCTGATCAATGGACCGACCAGCACCTGTCCACTCTGATCAAGAGATCAGCCATCACCTGTTTTTGAGCCGCAATGCGCTTCTGGTCTCTCTTCCTCCAGGCTGGGTCGTGCAGGTGGCGGAATGTCTTGTACCCAGTTGTGATACCCGAAGGGCGGAAAAGCTAAGGAGGCCAAAGGAAGCTGGATCAGGCTGCCTCTCCTGGAGCCCTGGCCCTCACCATGAGGCGACAGCCCATAGGCAGGGGCCTGTATTTCCATTCTTTAAGAGGTGTGTGCTAGTCGGGGGCAGGGCTGGGATTGGAACCAGGGGTGCCATCTCCCAGTCCCAGGAACTTCATCTGAGGGCAGAGAGGAACCTCAAGACTGCCATGATGGCCGAGGAAGTGGTGGGTTGGGGGGTGGGGGGAGCATTACCTGGAGTCCAGCTCCTTTGATGCGCCGGTAGAACTCGTCGTCTTCTCGGCCCCAGCCCCAGAAGCGGTTGGACATCCCGTTGCACTGACGCAAAGACAGGTAGTGTCATTTGCCCCATCCTCCCAGGGATGCTCTTTGGTCTTCTACTTGGGGGTCCCAAGTCCAAGTGGGGCCAGGACAGGCCCCCTTTCCTCCTCCTCCCCCAAAGCTATGAATGGACACTCAGATGCTTTTGGTTCTTACAACCTCTGTGGTACCAGTGGGAAACAGTCAGCATACCCCAGTTCCTCTGCCTGTTCTAATGGGGCCTTGGATTTGTGTGAGATGAACAGTTTCTCAAAAATGTCTGACTGCTGGGAGGGGACCTCTGAAGAGCTGATGATGGGCACAGTGCCAGCTCCTGCTCTATTTCTGCCTGGTCCCCTACTCCCATTTCTCCTGAGCGTCTCTCTGCCCTTGTCTCTTCCTCTGTATGGGAGAGAGACGGTGTCTGAAGTCAGAGGGCAGACATTTATTTTTGCCATGACTTCTGGCTTCATTCACATTAAGCTGGCTTCAGCCACAGATTGAACAGAGGAGCAAGAGATGGGGGTCTAAGCCACTCAGTTCTTCCCACCCCACCATCCCACTCCCACCCCTACCACAGTGACGGATTCAGGGATTAGCCATGACCCAAGGCAGGACAATCAAGAGCCAGCGTGCAGCTGCTGTGGGACTGCTGTCTGGGCTGTTGGAAAAGGGAGCTCCATTTTCCACTGGACTTGGGCCTAGACAGATGCAGGTTGCAGCGACAGCCACTACATTGCATCCCAAATGTCTGAAAGTAAATCCAGTCTAGAGAAGGCAGAGCTGAGAGATGGAAAGTGAAATGGTGTTCTGTCTGATAGGCTGAGCAGACTTTTCCATTTTGAGAAGCAAAGAACAGGGCTTCTGAAGCTAGTTCACATGGAGGGGTTCTGTTACTGAGGCAGAAACCCTCCCTAACTGGCTTGCTTGGTCCTGCTCCTCTTTCATGCCTCTGGCTAGCCCTGGGCTCCCCTGCTGGCCCTAGGAAAGATACTCCATCTACTGGGCCCCAGAACTGCCACTCCTCTGGCCAAAGCCCCCATCCAGGTAGGTGTTGCCTGACTCTGAGCAGAGCAGGCATGCCAGGCCTCACCAGCTGGTAGTGCTGCTTGGAAAGCAGCAGGATGCCACCAACGTAGGTCTTGTAGTGGTAGAGTGGGTGGAGCTCCGGGGAGGCCACGTGGAAGGGCCCAGCCTCTGGGAAGCCATAGTCCAGTTCCTCATTGAGAGGGAGCAGGTCCACATCGTGCATGGCAATGTAGTCTGTGCTGTTGCCGCTTTCCAGGAAGCCCACGTTGATGAGTGCTGCCCGGTTGAACCTGTGCAGGGCGCCAAAGCTGGGCATGGGGGCAGTGAGCTTGCTCTCCCCCAGCTTCTACGTGAGAGCCTGTCCTCCACAGCAACCAGCCCCAGTACTCATGCTGCCCTCCAGCCCGAGGCCAACTTCACTACAGGGCTGCCCAGCTGCCCCTCCACTCATCTAACGAATGTTTACTGAGCACCTACTATGTCCCAGAAACTGTTCAGAGCACGTGAGAAATCAAAGCCCTGCCCTCAAGGCGCTGACATTCTAATAAGACAAAAAAGAAAACTTGAGTAAACATGCAACAAGCCAGTGACTGGTAAATGTTGAGAAGAATAGTAAAGCAATGTGAGAAGAATAAAACACACTGGCAGGCAGGGGCTGTCCTTTTAGAAGAAGTGGTCAAGGAGAGCCAGTGTAACAGAGTGATATGTGAGCAGAAGCCTGAAGGCCTGAGGGAATGAGCCCTGTGGAAATCAGGGGAATGGGGCTCTAAGCAGAGGGGAAAATGACTCCCAAGGCTGGAGGCTGGAGCAGTCAGCAATGTGGTCAAGCAGAGTGAGCAAGGTTTTAGGGAATGAGGTCAGAGGGTGACAGGTCTCTGAAGGACATGGGCTTGGCCCTAGATGAGATGGTGAACCACTGAAGGGCTAAGAGTGAAGGCATCATGTGCAGTGGCTCAGTGTTTAATAGGCTCACTCTAGCTGGTATGATGAGAAGAGCCTGGAAGGTGAGGGGTGGAAGCAGGGAGACAGGTTAAGAGGCTGCTCTAGTAATTTAGGCATGAACTGATGATGCCTTAACTCAGGTAGCAGTGGGGATGACAGGAGGGCAGATGCTAGCCGCACTGTGCTGGTGGACTAGACGTGTTGTGTGAGGGAGCAGGAGTGGAGCCAGCACCTTCTGGCCTGAGCAGCTGGGAGTGTGGAGTTTCCATCTCCTAAAATGAGGAAGAGGGCAGGAGAAGCAGGTCAGGGGTGGGTGGGAAATCAGGGATTCAGCTGTAGTCAAGTCAGGTCAGGAGAAAGTAGAGGTCAGGTCAGGAGGAAGGCAGAGAACACTGGGAGGATCGTGGACTAAAGGACCTGGCGGGTTCCAAGAACTGCTGGAGTGTGTTCCCCAGTGGGAGCAAGCTGGAGGAAAAGGAGGTGGGGGTGGGCTGTGCAATGCATGGATTGTGATCATAGAGGGGAGCAGTTTTTGGTGAGGGCAAGGATTTTAAACTAATGCCAGATTTTGAACAACCTTAAAGCCATGCCCTTGACCCTTCTCTTTCCCTAATCCCTGCAGCTAATCCACCAGCAAGCCCTGTCTGCACTTCCTCCACAATGCTTCTCTCCACCGTGTCTGCCACGATGGCAGTGAGGGCAACGCCCGCCCAACAGGTCTCTCGCTCCCCTTCTTGTCCTGCTACGGCCTAGTACACAAATAGCAGCCACAGGGACCTTTGTAAAATGGAAACCAGATCCAATGCCTTCCCAGTCCCAAACTCTCCCCCCAAATTCCCATCACACCCAGTGAGAGGGGTCGAGCACCTCCCACCCTTCCACTGCTGCCTGGGTGGCCTTTCACGGGCCTGGGCTACCTGGTACTGGACTGCTGTCGGGAAAGGGAGCAGGCAAGGGAGACCAGGGCGAGGTGAGGCCCAGGTGAGCCGGTGCCAGCCTGGAGGTGGTCCCTACCTGAAATGATCCACCTGGTTGAGCACGTAGATGTGGTGCTGGATCTTCTTCCTGCTCAAGAAGCGGTGCATGTGGGGCACAAAGACCAGGAGCTCCTCGAAGCGTTCTCGAAAGGGCACCAGCACTGCCAGGCGGTGGGGGCCCCACGACTCATCTTCTTCCCAGTGCTCACGAGGTGGCTCTGGCAGGCAGGCCCGGGATGGGCCTGGGGTCTCCTGTCCTTGTCCCCTGGCTGCCCAGGCTACGTCCCCAGAGCAGCTGAGCTGCAGCCAGAGCAGGGAGAGGAAGCCCAGTAAGAGACAGCCAACAAAGAGGTGGAAGACGGAACATTTCCGGGGGAGGCCACTGGGAATCAACCTGGACCTGGGACAAGAACAAGGAGCGGGTCAGAAGGGCAAGGTGAGCCAAGGTCCTGTAACACACCCTTCTCTGGCTTCCCCCAAGTAAGGCACATGTGACTGGTCGGCCCCAAGCGCTTCGGAATTAGTGCAGAAGCAACTTTAGTGCTTTTGTTTGTGCTGCTACCATGCATCAGAATCCTGCTTACAGCTCTAGGTTCAGCCTGAGTCACCCCACCTCCAGGAGGCCCTCCAAACACTCGCAGGTCTCGGAGCTGCCCCACCTGCCTGATGCTCTCTTACTTTTTGTGCCTGAGTCCAGATAAGACCAAGAGCTGCTTGAGGACAGGGAAGAGACTCCTTGTCCCTTGCACTTGCCCCTCCCCAAGACAACATTTCATGTTCAGAGCCGAAGGTGGAAGCCCACCTTAGAGACCCTACGCACTGCCTTCTACCTGTTTCCCTGCAGGTTCACCCTCATCAGAAAGCTTGGCTTCATCCTACTTCTCAGACCAGAAAGCTCCCCCAAAGAAAGAAGCTGTCAGTGAAAAGACCACTGTTTACTCTGGGAAGAACAGGTCTGTCCTCAAACCAACGTGAGGCCCAAACCAGCAAAGGCAATTCACAGAATGCATCTCAAAGCTTCAGTCCAGGGCAGCTCATGTGACAAAAGATGAGAAACAGAAGAGGGAAAGAAAACTGAGGGCCGGGAACAGCACCCAGGCACCTTTTAGAAGCTGGAAGACCAGCAGAATGTCTTACACTCTGGGGTAGTGCTGGGAAAAACAAAGAAATGAATGGAATTCATCTGGTTTTTTTGCTCCTCTCTCTGGAAGTTCCTGAGGGCAGTGAAGGAACTAAGGAATCCAAGAAAATCGCAGCTTCCTGTCTTCTGAAATAATCAGCAAAGCAATTTACTTTATAACCTCTGAGAATTATCAATTAGCTACCAGAGCATATAGATTCTACCTCCTAAGTACCCTTCGTTCTTCCCTCACACACTGCCTATCTTTTAGTTCAAGTTTCACCTGGTCCTTGCCCTGTTCAGACCCCTTCATATCTCATGGATGATCTTCCTGTTTACAAGATAATGGGCAAACTCTGTGATCTGACAGTCAAATCCCTCTGTAACCTGGCCCCATCTCCAGTTGCTCCCTGCCACTCACCCAGTGCTACACACTGAGCAATTCAGCTTCTCCACTCACCGTATTCCTTCCGGCTCTAGCCCTCACAGAGTCTGCTGCTTCTGCCTAAAATGACTTTCCTTATTTCATCTGCCTGGAAGCACCCCATTGATCCTTCAAGGCCAAACTCCAATGCCATGGCCAGCACTGTCCCCCCTACTCCCACATACACAACAGACTGAGATACATACTCCCTCCTTTGTGTTCCTGGAGTACCTGGTACTGCCCTCCTTGAAGCAATTAAGAGTTTTGAAATCACCTGTGTCCCTGCCTGTCTTCACAGGTAATCAGATTCATAGCCGTGTACTTAGCACAATTCATACAGCAGAGGGCTTGCTAAGTGAGTTACAGGAAGGGATCAAGCATTCAGGGCATGCTGGTCACACACTAAAGCCAGACCAACTCCTGTCTCTCTCCAGAGGCACAACTGCCAACTGGAAGCAACCCTGAAGCCAGGCCCAGGTCCCACACACAGCAGAGAGGGAGTGTGGCAAGACAACCTTGCAGGACTTCTGACTTACCCCCCATTGTCATGTGGTGGGGGTTTCCGCTGGGGAGGAGCAGAGGCCAATCCTGCTATTGGCCTGGGAAGGCTGGAACCTCTATAGATTCTCCCTCTGGGCTCTTGCTGGGGGCGGGGTAGAGACCGGGGAGATGGACATGAGGAAATATCCCACCTTGGGGAGAAGAAGCAGTGACCGTTATCCAGGGGTGTGGCATGGATTGGGCCCTCCATGCACTTTCACCTTCTGTCCCCTCGGTCCAGCTTTCCCTTCCTACTAGGATCACATTCCCACAGACACTCTCTTCCTGTGCTGCAAGGGCCCAAATCACTGAACAACTGAATTCAGAACTGAATCCCATTTCCTCAGGACAGTGAACACTGACAATTGCTCCTGGTGACACCTGGTGGTAAGTTCCAGATCTGCAGTCTCAGCAGCTACCAGGCCCAGGGCACCCTGTTTCTGGTGGTGGGGAGGCAGAGTAGATGAGGTTTTGTCTCCTTCACCAATATGTGTCCAAGGCTAATAAGAGGGTGATTCAAACCCAGACAGGCTGCTTCCAGAGCCAACACTCTTAATTGCTACCTCAGTATGCATCTGTTGCATGGATCTTTGTACCCCTGTGTCAAAAGCATGAAGTGATACCAGTGAAGTTTTGTGGAATATGGCTGTCTTCCTAAAATTCTTAGGAAGAAATTAGGAAATGGAAATTCTCCATAACCTTTCCTTTCTTCCCTCACACAAACCTTAGTGACAGGTTTGAATACTCAGCTGCTCTGATTACAGCACCTCCAAACTGCAAAAGTAACTGGAAGATAACTGGCACCTTCTCTGTGCCAAGCATAGTGTCAAGATGTCAATATATGTGTAATCTCCTTTATATCTTCATATAGGCCTGCAGAATAGATATGATGATCCCTGTTTCAGAGATGGAAGAGCTGAGGAGGAAGATTAAGTTGGCTCTGGTCACAAGGCTATTAAAGAGGATCCCATCCAGGCCTAAATCCAGAGTCTAGGCTTTCTACTATATTCCTGTCTTCTTACTTCAACACCAAGTCTGAAAAATTCCCAAAGATAAAAGAGTTGTGCCCACTATATACCAGTCTTTGGGCACCTTTGGGCAAACTTGACAGACATACAGGGAAAGAGGTGTCATTCACCAGGTGTAGAGCCACTACCATGTGTTCTGAGAAGACTTGAGGGTACACCTCAAGACTGAAGTCTGGGCGTCCCTTCCAATCTTAATGGCCAAACAGCTCATCCCCATTCTGCTTTAGTGACAACCACTAACTAAGGTCTGGGTCAACCCCACACCTAACACACGGGGCAGGCCACATTCAAGTACAGCTGCACCGGAAATGAACTAATGCTAAGTCTGAGGAGAACTCAGTCCCAGTCAGGCAGTGGGCAGCAAGGCAGAGCACAGAGCTTCTGTCTGGTGTATTCTTCTGGGGGGTCAGCAAAGAATGGGGAAGCACAAGTGTAGGGTCTGAGTCTACAGGCATGTGATGGGGGAGGCAGAGGCCAGAGAAACGAAACACAGACCTTCTGAAACCAGGGACAGACAAGAGATCCACTGAGAAAGGTCAACGGACTCTAAGACCCGCATAACAACTGAAGTCAGTGGAAAAACACAGAGACTCATAACGAGAGAGACTCGCACTGAGGGACAGAAACTCACAAAGGGAAATCAAAGGAGAAATACAGACCTGCTGAGTGACGGAGACTGGTAGAACCAGAGACGCAGAGAGAAACAGAAACCCAAATACAGAGAGAGACCCCCAAGGAGAAACACAGACCCTCAAAGAGCCCCGCAGAAACGGAGTCACAACGGCCTCGGGCTCCTAGATTCCTCGCGGTGGCCCGGAAAGAACTGGCACCCGGGAGGACGAGGACCGGGCCAGCCGCCGAGCTCACCTGCCGTCCTCCCAGGGCAGTTGCGCCGCTTTCCTCCGGGAGGGGAACATCGTTGGAGGCGGCGGCGGCACATGGGGACAGAGCTCCCAAGCCGGGCCAGCCCGGCCTCCCTGGCCTACGCGGCGCCTCCGCCTCCCGCCCCGCCTAAGCCCGTCCGCCCCGCCCCTTGGTCCGTTGAGTCCGTTGCTCCGTCTACGCCGTCTGCTCCCCGAAGCTGTGGTGTCAAAGGTTCCGCATCCGAAGGAAGACGTGAACGCGCAACCGCCTGAACTGGTAACTTCCTTCCGGGGATCGCTGGAGGTCTCAAGAGGTTGAGGCCCCGGAGAGCGCTCAAGTCAACAGGCTGGGACTGGATTTAAACTCCAGACTTCCAAACCAGCGCCCTGGGATAATCCGCATCTTCCTCCTCTTCCCAAGGGAAGGCGGGGAGCGCGTCTGAGTAGTCCTGCCGTCACCCCAAGTGCATTCTTTGTCCGCAACAAGCTTGGAGGTGGGCAGGGCCAAGCTCAAGGCTGTCTTGCGTTCAGCCTACTACCCCAAGTAGTAGTTTGGAGACTGGTATTAAAGACAGATTGGCTGGATTTGAAACCTGACTCTCCTAGTTTGGTTGTGTTTTGGGGCAAGACACAATCAGCTTATGTTTCCTCACCTGAGTATATCAATGGTTCCTGATATATATGATTGCTGTGAGGATTAAATGGGAAATGCACACACTTGGTACAGTGATGGACACAATAATCAATGCTATATAAATGACAGCTGTCATCCAGGGGAGGAGTATTCGTGGAGCTGAGTTGAGAACTGAAGAAGGGAGTAAAATTGATCTTCCCATATTGGCCTTATCAACAGTGGGATCTTAGCCCCTGCCTGGGCCAGCTTTCCACCTAGGAAAAGAGAATGGGAAAGTTATTAGACTTGATCTCCTCTGTTCTTCCAGGCAAACGTTAAGGTTTCTAATAAATAGCTAATAACATCCATTGAGTTCTTACTATGTGCCAGTCATTTTTCCAAATTCTTTACTACTGCTATCTCTGTCTTTATGTGTATTGTACTTATTCCCTCTTTAACAAGTGAACTAAGGCATGAAGAGGTAGTTCAGAATATAAGACCAGATAGTTTGGTTGCACAGTCTTTGATCTCAACTACTATTTCTGAGAGGACTTCACTATGTGTAGGAAATTAATCGTTCCCAGCAGCCCCTTTTCTCCCTTTAACCTAGCATACAACCCACTGGTCCCTCCCTTCTGAGCTCGCCCAGCTCACCATCAGTTCACTCAGTCGTGTCCGACTCTTTGCAACCCCATGAATCGCAGCATGCCAAGCCTCCCTGTCCATCACAAACTCCCGGAGTTTACTCAAACTCATGCCCATCGAGTTGGTGATGCCGTTCAGCCATCTCATCCTCTGTCATCCCCTTCTCCTCCTGCCCCTAACCCCTCCCAGCATCAGGATCTTTTCCAACGAGTCAGCTCATTGCATGAGGTGGCTAAAGTATTGGAGTTTCAGCTTCAGCATCAGTCCTTCCAATGAACACCCAGGACTTATCTCCTTCAGGATGGACTGGTTGGATCTCCTTGCAGTCCAAGGGACTCTCAAGAGTCTTCTCCAACACCATAGTTCAAAAGCATCAATTTTTCGGCACTCAGCTTTCTTCACAGTCCAATTCTCACATCCATACATGACCACTGGAAAAACCATAGCCTTGACCAGATGGACCTTTGTTGGCAAAGTAATGTCTCTGCTTTTTAATATGCTATCTAGGTTGGTCATAACTTTCCTTTCAAGGAGTAAGCATCTTTTAATTTCATGGCTGCAATCACCATCTGCAGTGATTTTGGAGCCCCAAAAAATAAAGTCTGACACTGTTTCCACTGTCTCTCCATCTATTTCCCATGAGGTAATGGGACCAGATGCCATGATCTTAGTTTTCTGAATGTTAAGCTTTAAGCCAACTTTTTCACTCTCCTCTTTCACGTTCACCAAGAGGCTTTTTAGTTCCTCTTCTCTTTCTGCCATAAGGGTGGTGTCATCTGCATATCTGAAGTTACTGATATTTCTCCCAACAATCTTGATTCCAGCTTGTGCTTCTTCCAGCCCAGCATTTCTCATGATGTACTTTGCATATAAGTTAAATAAGCAGGGTGACAATATATAGCCTTGACCTACTCCTTTTCCTATTTGGAACTAGTCTGTTGTTCCATGTCCAGTTCTAACTGTTGCTTCCTGACCTGCATACAGGTTTCTCAAGAGGCAGGTCAGGTGGTCTGGTATTCCCATTTCTTTCAGAATTTTCCACAGTTTATTGTGATCCACACAGTCGAAGGCTTTGGCATAGTCAATAAAGCAGAAATAGATGTTTTTCTCTTGCTTTTTCAATGATCCAGCGGATATTGGCAATTTGATCTCTGGTTCCTCTGCCTTTTCTAAAACCAGCTTGAACATCTGGAAGTTCTCGGTTCACGTATTGCTGAAGCCTGGCTTGGAGAATTTTGAGCATTACCTTACTAGCGTGTGAGATGAATGCAATTGTGCGGTAGTTTGCGCATTCTTTGGGATTGCTTTTCTTAGGAATTGGAATGAAAACTGACCTTTTCAAGTCCTGTGGCCACTGCTGAGTTTTCCAAATTTGCTGGCATATTGAGTGCAGCACTTTCACAGCATCATCTTTCAGGATTTGAAATAGCTCAACTGGAATTCCATCATCTCCACTAGCTTTGTTCGTAGTGAAGCTTTCTAAGGCCCACTTGACTTCACATTCCAGGACGTCTGGCTCTAGGTGAGTGATCACACCATGGTGATTATCTGGGTCGTGAAAATCTTTTTTGTACAGTTCTTCTGTGTATTCTTGCCACCTCTTCTTAATATCTTCTGCTTCTGTTAAGTCCATACCATTTCTGTCCTTTATTGAGCCCATTTTTGCATGAAATGTTCCCTTGGTATCTCTAATTTTCTTGAAGAGATCTCTAGTCTTTCCCATTCTGTTGTTTTCCTCTATTTCTTTGCATTGATCACTGAGGAAGGCTTTCTTATCTCTCCTGGCTATTCTTTGGAACTCTGCATTCAAATGGGAATATCTTTCCTTTTCTCCTTTGCTTTTCACTTCTCTTCGTTTCACAGCTATTTGTAAGGCCTGCTCAGACAACCATTTTGCCTTTTTGCATTTCTTTTCCATGGGGATGGTCTTGATCCCTGTCTCCTGTACAATGTCACGAACCTCTGTAAAACCTTGACAAATCCAGCCTTGATTTAGCTGATGACAAAGGCAAGGGTGATCCCTGCAGAAACCAATCAGGTAAGGCCAATGATGGAAACTGGGAGATGGGACCGGCTTGGAAAGCACAAGCTCACCTTAAGGGGACTGTTCAATCCAGCTAATTGTTGTCATCTCAGAATGAAGGCCCTCTAGTATCAGATGTACCTCAAGAAATCAGATTTCATGTAAAAATCCAAATTAATAATTTTTTTAATAATTTTATTTTTTGACTGTGTTGGGCCTTTGTTGTTCTTTGACCTGTCATCTGGTTGCTATAATAAGCGGGAGCTACTCTAGCTCTCATTGCAGTGGCCTCTCTTGTTCTGAGCACAGGCTCTAGGGCTCCTGGGCTCTAGGGTACAGGCTGAATAGTTGTAGCACATGGGGTTAGTTGCTCCTTGGCAAGTGGAACCTTCCCAGATCAGGGGTCAAACCCATGTTTCTTGTATTGACAGGCAAATTCTTCACCACTGAGCCACAGGGAAGCCCCTTAACTAATTTTAAACTATGACATCCAGTCATGTTGATAATTAGGACCCTTAATATGATGGGATGAGAATGACACTTTCTGTGCTCTTTTAAAAACCCAGGGCCCCAGTCTAATCATGAGAAAAACATCAGAGCAATTGCAATTCAGAGAAATTCTACAAAATACCTGACCAGTACTCCTGAAAACTGTGAGGTCAATAAACAAGGAAAGTCTGAGAAACTGTCACAGCCAAGAATGACCCAAGGAGAAAAGACAACTAAATGTAACAATGGTATCTCCTGAGTTCTTGGAACAAAAAAGACACAAGTTAACAACTAAGGAAATCTGCATGAAGCATGGACTATCCCTATTGGTTCACCCTAGAGAAATGGCAACCCACTCCAGTATTCTTGCCTGGGAAATCCCTGGTGGTCTTATATAACTGTAATGACTGAGCACACCCCTTTTGGTTACTTCATTTTTAACAAACATACCATACTACTGCATGATGTTAATAAAAAGGTTAACTATCATCACAGTTTTTCAGTCATTTAAAACTGTTCTTAAATTTTTTTTTCCCCTAAATGTGGTCTAGGTGGCAGTATGTGTTCAGACTACATTCTCCTGGCAGTTCTAGTCCCCAAACTTGCCTTCCCACCCGTCTCATTACACACTGTTAAGATTGTTGTCATTTAGTCACTAAGTCATGTCTGACTCTGCAAACCCATGGACTGTACCCTGCCAGGCTCCTCTGTTCATGGGATTTCCCAGCCAAAAAGTGGGTGCCATTTCCTTCTCCAGGGGATTTGCCCAACCAAGGGATCGAACTCAGGTCTCCTGCATTGGCAGGATTCTTTATGGCTGAGCCACAAGGAAATTAACCTTCCTCATATTTATTTTCACAGGGTTCTAATACTCAAAACTTTGTTGAACACTTGGCAATGTCCAAACCTCTTACCTGGGAATCAACTTTCTAATACTAACCAACTTTCCTTTCCAGCTTTCTCATTGGCCCCTCAACTCTAGCTGAAACAATGCCCATCTATCTCTACACCAGCTGTTTGCCTCTGTTCCCTTCAATTACCCCTGTCCGCCTTCTTTTATCAGAATCCTTCCTCTCCTTCAAGGTCTTTGTTGAAATGCCATGCTATCAGTTAAGCCCATCAGTACCTTCCTCTTGACCCCAGCCCAGGGCTTCCTGTTCCTCCCACACGTGTTGCACTCCTCTGATCAATGCACACTACCTTCACTAACTGGGCACTTTTTTGAAGCACCAAACAATTCTGTCCACCTGCTTTGGACAGGCAAGTGAGACGGCAAATGCATAGAAGAAATGGTGTGGATCTTAGCACCAACGGCACAACTTACTTGTTGCATGATTTTGGGCAAAATGACCACCCACTTCCACTAGAAGGTATGGAGAGGATGAAAGCAATGAAGTCCACAGGTGGGTACTTGTCTTAGAACGTGAAGTGCTTTCCCCACTGGAAAAACTTGACATTCCCTCAAGCACCCTACAGTGCTACGCCCACTGGCAGTAGAATAACTTTACACTGGACAAGAAGTCAATTTTTTTTTTTTATTGGGAAACCAATGTAACAAACCTAGACTTATTGAAAATGAAATCAGTAACTAAGACTCTGCAGGCCCCATCCCCAACCAGCACCAAGGCCTCTGCTTGGCCTGACCCCAGCTTCTTTAGTCCCCAAAAGAACAACCACGTGAAGAACCTGGGGTCAACCTCAGGGCTACTTTCCCACACTGCAACTCCCCATACCCCACCCTCAATTGACACACCCCAGATCAGCAGGCTGGGTCTAGGCCCAAGGAGGGAATAGTGAGGTTTCCTGGGTAGCAGGGAATCACAGCTAAGCCCCAACCTGGTCAAAATTCCAAGTTAGCAAAGGAAGACAGAAGGAAGACTGGCTTGCCCACCCGCTCCCCTCCCCTCATTCATCCCAGACAACAGGCTCACATCCCTGATCAGTAACACTGTGATTCTGAGGTGTCAGTAGGGCTCCCAGTGGCTTCACCAGATTACTGCAAAGGGTCCAGGGGAGGAGGCAGGCATTTATCCAACCATCTGCTCAGTATTAGCCAGCCAAGCTGCTGCCCTCGCCTTGGGCTGTGGCCCCTCTCCCCTCCAAATACCCATGGCTAGGAACCAGTTCTCCTGCCAGAGAGAAGTCAGTCCAGGAGGCCCTTTCTTCCCCAGCCAGGGAGGAAGGCTGGCCTGGGATGGCTACACCAGCTTCTTGGCTTCAAAGAAGCTCTTGAGGTGCCTCATCTGCCAGACACCGATGGCTACGAGGATGAGGGTCTGCAGGATGGACCACCACAGCACCCTTTGGTTGGTGCTCTCGCTGGTCTGCCGGAAGCGTTCCTCTCGCCACTGTGGGGAGGGAAAACAGACGAGAAGCCTGAGTTGCCTGGGCCTCATCTGGGCCACTGGAACCACTGGGTTCCCTCCCCAGAGGATGCCCCAGGACCAACTAACTGCCCAGGTTCCATTTGCAAGTGTCTGAAAAGAACCACCCCACCTGGGAATGAACTGTCTTCATCCTCACCAGCCATATGCCCCTGGGTAACCCACTCATTTCTCCCAGGTTCACTGGCTCATCTGTCAGGTACAGCCCTCACCTGGTCCTACCCTGATGCCTGGAGGAGTGGTAAAGTGGCCGTAGCATTACTCTATCAGACAGAGCTATCCTGGGATGCTCAGAAATGGATTTGCTCTGAGCCCTCTGCCTGGGTCTCCCAAACTGCTCCTTGCATACTGTGTGCACAGGTTGCAAACTAGTGGTCCAGGGGCTGAATTGAGCCCACACATGTATTTTATAGACTCACACAATGTTTAGACAACATTTAAAACTCAGAATTTTTTACATAAAAAAAAAGCCAAAAACCCAGACCTCTAGGTATCTCTCAAAACCCTGGGTGAGCAAGTCTGCAATGCTGTCCTCAGTTGACAACAGCAGCTGTTCCCATTTAGATAGGTTGCTATTCTACCAGTCCTTATGGTCACAGATCCATTCACGGTACAGGCCTGGCTCTGGGACACAAGTGAGTTTGAAACCCCTAATCCTGGGAGCACTGGGAACCATGGAAAGAACACCCAAGGTGTTGGTATCAATTCCTTCTCTGTCACTTTGTGTGGCTCCTCATAAGACAATGACAGCCTCTTAAGAGACTGTCTTCTCAATTACAAAGTACAGTTAGTAATACCCATCCCACCTTTTAGGCTGGCAGTGCAGCACAGACACAGAAGTCCCTTGGATTCATAATGAATCTGATGTGCAACTCCCGGCTAAGACAGTGGGCAGCCTCTGGGAAGAGGCCCACTGCTCCTCAGCCACTCACCCGCTGGTAGTTCTGCTCTTTCTGGATCTGCTCCACTTGCTCAACCAGCTGTCGCACTCGTAGCTGCAGCTCACTTAACTTGTCTTTGGCAGCAATTTCTGCATAGTCGTTGGCATGTTCACCTACCTGGATGTCCAGGTGAACTCTCTGGAGACAGACAAGACCAGGAAGGTTGAAAGAATCAGGTAGCCCTGCTCTGTCTTCCTGCCAGGGCCTAACAGCTGGTCCTCCCACCTTTCTTCATTTGTTCATTTAGCCAACACTGACTGAGGCGTCCTCAGTGTCTGGCCCTATGGGGCTCTAGGCCCAAAGGCAAGAATAAGCCTTGGCTGATGCTCTCACCAATGCATATACAAAAAGTTTTTCAATCACCCGCTTAATGTTCTCTGGAAACCCAGTTGTACTAAAGACACAAAATCTGACATAGTCACCTACAGTACCACCAGTTAGTTCCTAGTCTTGATGAGCTATAGGTTGAAAGAATCCAGCATGGGTCCACTTACCAGCATGCCTCCAGCAAAGAGAGAGAACTTGGTGGAATTGGAGTGAAGACAGATCTGATGCTCACCAGGGGTATGGGAGGTGAAGGTGAATCTGCCTTCAGAGCCATACTGCCGGGCCAGGATAACCTGGAGAGCAGAGACTTCAATGAGCATTACAGTAAGGATAAGGCTGAATGGTGCTTAAGGCTCTAAGTGCCTTAAAAGTTGACAAGCAGAGACATCCCACAACACTAAAAGTTCCAATGCTGCTTAGTAGCAGTTGCCAAAAACCTGCCTTTGAGCTATCTGGAGAAAGGGTGAAGAGACTGATATGAAGTTGGCATGTGGCCACTCTTGGAAAAGTCTTTACTTAATTCATAACTCATGCCCTTTCAACTCTTTCACTGTGATTCTTATAAGTGAAAGGTGACTGCGAAACGGTTTTGTTTGGTTGGTTTGGGATGTGGTTTAATATCCTTATTTGTCAAATTAAAAGCTGCTCATTCTTTTTGGAAACTACCCTGTTCCCTGATACCCTAAAGTCTATATGCCACAGCTTTAGAGTCAACAAAACTCTTTGGTTTCCAGTACCACAATTAATCCACCCATCACATCTGTTAAGATGGATGAATTTCTATTTCACAGACCTAGAAAAATGGCTCAGGAAAAGCAACTGACTTGAATTTCACAGTGAGATCAGTAACAAGTTGACAGAAGCAGCTAGCACTGAAACAGCCCAAGGTTAAACTGGAGTAAAAACGCAGGTTCTTCCCATAGTACCAACTGCTTTTTTTTTTTTTTTTTTTTTTTTACCAGTTTAGCAGATGCGGAAACTATGAGAGGAAGTACCAGCGCCTGCTTGATCTGGCGCCCAAGTGCAGAGCGGGGTGGGGGGTGCGAGGCTGAGGGGCCGACTCACTTTATCCTCTGGGTCTTTAACCTCCACGAACATGCCAAGTCCAGGGGTGGCCGGCTGGTACTCCTCTCGCTGCTTGTCATACAGCTGCGTCCGGTAGTTTCCTGGAGGGAAGCGGGGCGAGCCCAGTCTGAGGAGTGCGAGGTGGCGCCGGGTCCACGGTGGCCAGGGCACTGCGAGGCAGCCTGCTCCCGGCTCTGAAGACATGACCCTTCCGCACTCCCCCCACCCCCACCCCAAGACCGCGGTCTTGAAAACTCTCTCCCTTCCCCCGTACCTATAACCATGGTCTCGTCCGGAATCTCCTCAATAAAGCACTTTTTTTCCGTCTCCCCAATGTGGAAGTATAGCGCGCCTCCGCGGGCCGCAAACCACAGCAGTAGGAGGAGGACCCGAACGACCCTACCCAACCGGGAGCCAGGGCAGAGCCCGACGACCCACAAGCTCCGCTCAGCAGCCATCTTGCCCCACCTGCCCGCGCAGGCGCAGCGTGCCGCGCCACGTAGCCCTGCCGCCGCCGCGGAACCTGCCGGGACAGCGAGTTCCGCCGGCTGGACTACAAGTCCCAGAAGCTCCGAGGCCGCGGCGCGGCAGTACCTGATTGGGGCGTCGCTTCTATCTAGGGCCGAATTAGAGCTGCAGAATTGGATTTTTTTCCCCTTTAACTCTCATCGCCGCCCAGTGACTGGTGTTGATTATCAGTTTGTTTTGTTTTGTTGTACAGATGGTGAAACTAACGTACTTGGAGTTGGCAAGCGAATTATAAGGGGCAGGAGACTAACCTAGGATGCTTGACTTCCCTGGGCATAGGCTCTGCCGCTCTGGGCTTGCTTCTGCTTGTGTTTTCCTCTGTGGTGTTTTAAGTACAGGCTATATCACTGCTGTTGTAACCACCACTTAGAATTAACAAATAATTACAGAATTAACAAATGATAACATTTTATGATAATACTTTCAGGTATTTTTAAAGTTAAACTTTTTAGAGACATCCCGATCTTCCCTGATAGCTCAGCTGGTAAAGAATCCGCCTGCAATGCAAGAGGTCGGGAGGAGCTGCTGGAAAAGGGATAGGCTACCCACTCCAGAGTTCTGGCCTGGAGAATTCCATGGACTCTATGGTCCATTGAGCTATATATATATATATATATATATACATATATATATGCCATGGACACGTATATCCTATGGGGGTCACAAGGAGTCGAACACAACTGAGTGACTTTCGCTGAGGTATCAACATTTGATATAAGTTCCCATCAGGAAGCTTCCATAAGACTCTATCCTTGTCCATCAGAGGGCAGACAGACTGGAAACCACAATCACAGAAAACTAACCAAACTGATCACATGCATGACGGCCTTGTCTAATTTAGTGAAGCTATGAGGCATGCCATCTAGGGCCACCCAGGATGGACAGGTCATGGTGGAGAGTTCTGACAAAATGTGGCCCACTGGAGAAGGGAATGGCAAACCACTTCAGTATTCTTGCCTTGAGAACCCCATGAACAGTATGAAAAGGCAAAAAGAACACTGAAAGATGAACTCCCAGGTCGGTAGGTGCCCAATATGCTACTGGAGATCAGTGGAGAAATAACTCCAGAAAGAATGCAGAGATGGAGCCAAAGCAAAAACAACGCCCAGTTGTGGATGTGACTGGTGATGGAAGTAAAGTCTAATGTTGTAAAGAGCAATATTGCATAGGAACCTGGAATGTTAGGTCCATGAGTCAAAGCAAATTTGAAGAGGTCAAACAGGAGATGGCAAGAGTGAACATCGACATTTTCGAAATCAGTGAACTAAAATGGACTGGAATGGGTGAATTTAACTCAGATGACAATTATATCTACTACTATGGGCAAGAATACTTTGGCTACCTGATGCAAAGAACTGACTCTTTTGAAAAGACCCTGATGCTGGGAAAGATTCAGGGTGGGAGGAGAAGGGGACAGAGGATGAGATGGTTGGATGGTGTCACCGACTCAATGGTCATGAGTTTGGGTAAAATCTCAGAGTTGGTGATGGACAGGGAGGCCTGGCGTGCTGCAGTTCATGGGGTCACAAAGAATTGGACAAGACTGAGCAACTGAACTGAACTGAACTGTGGGCAAGAATCCCTTAGAAGAAATGGAGTAGCCATGATGGTCAACAAAAGAGTCTGAAATGCAGTACTTGGATGCAATCTCAAGCACAACGGAATGATTTCTGCTCGTTTCCAAGGCAAACCATTCAATATCACAGTAATCCAAGTCTATGCCCCGACAAGTAATGCTGAAGAAGCTGAAGTTGAACAGTTCTGTGAAGAACTACAAGAACTTCTAGAACTAGCACCCAAAGAAGATGTCCTTTTCATTATAGGGGACTGGAATGCAAAAGTAGGAAGTCAAGAAATACTTGGAGTAGCAGGCAAATTTGACCTTGGGGTACAAAATGAAGCAGGTCAAAGGCTCATAGAGCTTTGACAAGAGAACGCATTGGTCATAGCAAACACCCTCTTACAACAACACACAAGAAGACTCTACACATGGACATCACCAGATGGTCAACACCAAAATCAGATTGATTATATTCTTTGCAGCGAAAGATGAAGAAGCTCTATACAGTCAGCAAAAACAAGACCAGGAGCTGAATGTGGCTCAGATCATGGACTCCTTATTGCCAAATTCAGACTTAAATTGAAGAAAGTAGGGAAAACCACTAGACCATTCAGGTATGACCTAAATCAAATCCCTTATGATTATACAGTGGAAGTGACAAATAGATTCAAGGGATTAGATCTGATAGACAGAGTCCCTGAAGAACTATGGATGGAGGTTTGTGATATTGTACAAGAGGCAGCGATCAATACCATCCCCAAGAAAAAGAAATGCAAAAAGGCAAAATGGTTGTCTGAGGAGGCCTTACAAATAGCTGAGAAAAGAAGAGAAGCTAAAGGCAAAGGAGAAAAGGAAAGATATACCCATCTGAGTGCAGAGTTCCAAAGAATAGCAAGGAGAGATAAGAAAGCCTTCCTCAGTGATCAATGCAAAGACATAGAGGAAAACAATAGAATGAGAAAGACTAGAAATCTTTTCAAGAAAATTAGAGATACCAAGGGAACATTTCATGCAAAAATGGGCTCAATAAAGGACAGAAATGTTATGGACCTGACAGAAGAAGAAGATGGACCTAACAGAGCAGAACAGATGCAGAAGAAGAGGAGCCAAGAATACACAGAAGAACTGTACAAAAAAGATCTTCATGACCCAGGTAATCACGATGGTGTGATCACTCACCTAGAGCCAGACATCCTGGATTGTGATGTCAAGTGGGCCTTAGGAAGCATAACTATGAACAAAGCTAGTGTAGGTGATGGAATTCCAGTTGAGTTATTTCAAATCCTGAAAGATGGATGATGCTGTGAAAGTGCTGCACTCAATATGCCAGCAAATTTGGAAAACTCAGCAATGGCCACAGGACTGGAAAAGGTCAGTTTTCATTCCAATCCCAAAGAAAGGCAATGCTAAAGAATGGTCAAATTACTGCACAGTGGCACACATCTCACATGCTAGCAAAGTAATGCTCAAAATTCTCCTAGCCAGGCTTCAACAGTATGTTATCCGTGAACTTCCAGATGTTCAAGCTGGATTTAGAAAAGGCAGAGGAACTAGAGATCAAATTGCCAACATCCATTAGATCATCGAAAAAGCAAGAGAGTTCCAGAAAAACATCTATTCTGCTTCATTGACTACGCCAAAGTCTTTGACTCTGTGGATTACAACAAACTGTGGAAAGCTCTTAAAGAGATGGGAATACCAGACCACCTGACCTGCCTCCTGAGAAATCTGTATGCAGGTCAAGAAACAACAGTTACAACTGGACATGGAACAACAGACTGATTCCAAATCGAGAAAGGAGTATGTCAAGGCTGTATATTGTCACCCTGCTTATTTAACTTATATGGAGAGTACATCATGCGAAATGCCAGGCCAGATGAAGCACAAGCTGGAATCAAGACTGCTGGGAGAAATATCAATAACCTCAGATATGCAGATGACACCACCCTTATGGCAGAAAGTGAAGAAGAACTAAAGAGCCTCTTCATGATAGTGAAAGAGGAGAGTGAAAAATTTGGCTTGAAACTCAACATTCAGAAAACTAAGATCATGGCATCTTGTCCCATCACCTCTTGGCAAATAGATGGGGAAGCAGTGGAAACAGTGACAAACTTTATTTTCTTGGGCTCCAAAATCACTGCAGATGGTGACTGCAGCTATGAAATTAAAAGACGCTTGCTCCTTGGAAGAAAAGCTATGACAAACCTAGACAGAATATTAAAAAGCAAAGACATTAATTTGCCAACAAAGGTCTGTCTAGTCAAAGCTATGGTTTTTCCATAGTCATGTATGGATGTGAGAGTTGGACTATAAAGAAAGTTGAGCACCGAAGAATTGATGCTTTTGAACTGTGGTGTTGGAGAAGACTCTTGAGAGTCCCTTGGACTGCAAGGAGATCCAACCAGTCCATCCTAAAGGAACTGAGTCCTGAATATTCATTGGAAGGACTGATGCTGAAGCTGAAACTCCAACACTTTGGCTGCCTGATGTGAAGAACTGACTCATTGGAAAAGACCCTGATGCTGGGAAAGATTGAAGGTGGGAGGAGAAGGGGATGACAGAGGATGAGATGGCTGGATTTCATCACCAACTCGATGGGCATGAGTTTGAGTAAACTCCAGGAGTTTGTGATGGACAGGGAGGCTTGGCATGCTTCGATTCATGGGGTTGCAAAGAGTCGGACACGACTGAGCTACTGAACTGAGGGACATCCCTGGTGGTACAGTGGCTGGGAATCTGCCTGCCAATGCAGGAGATGTAAGTTGGATCCCTGGTCTGGGAAGATTCCACTTGCCAGGGAACAACTAAGCCTGTTCTGCCCGTAGTCCGAGTCCCCGGTCGGGAAAGAAGACTCTTCAAAACAATGCAACTCGCAATAGGGGAATTTATTACTGACTCGAGCCAGGGCCTCCCGCCCTCACCAGGTGTGTGAGGACGAAAGGCCCCGAGCCCCAGTTCTCTCGGGTATTTATTAGGTCAAAATAAGCAGCAGGTAGTTGGCGCAATCGGATTGATGCCACAGTGGGTAGTTGGCGTAAATGGATTGGTTACACAGTTGCAAGGTAATTTTTGTTGGCCCAACGTGGGGCTTTCAGCTTTCCCCTGATAGGTTCCCTTTTTTCTGGCTAGGCATATGTTGATTGGCTGGCTCCAGGAGGCCTGATAATTATGTTACCCCGGGAAAACAGGCCTACTCCTAATCTAGGCTGCCCGCCATGGTGTTAGCCGTGACAGCCTCACAAGCCTCTGCATGCTGCAACTGGTGAGTAGGATGTCACAAGTACTGGAGCCCATGTGGGGTAACTACATAAGCCCGAGCCCCTAGAGCCTGTGCTCCCCAAGAGGAGAAGCCACTGCAAAGAGAAGCTCCAACAGGGCAACCGAAGAGTAGCCCGAGCTCACTGCAACTAGAAAAAGCCACATCAATGAAGATACAGTGCAAACAAAAATAAATAAATAAATATTTTTAAAATTAAAGTTTTTATATTGAGATAATTATAGATTAACATGAAATTGTAAGAAGCAACTCAGAGATCCAGAGTGCCCATTACTCAGTTTCCCCCAGTGGTATCATCTTGCCCAAGTATAACACAATATCACAACTAGGATATTGACATTGATACAGTCCAGACACAGTAGTTCCATCACCACAAGGATATTTCATGTTGTCCTTCTATAGCCACACCCACTGCCCTACCCTTTCACCCTACCCCTAACTCCCTCTTACCTCAGACAACCACTAACCTGTTTTCCATTTCTATAACTTTGTCATTTCAAGAATGTTATATAAATGGAATCATACAGTATGTAACTTTCTGAGATTGGCTTTTTTCACTCAGCATAATTTTTGAGATTTATTCAGCTTATTACATGCACCAACTGTTAGTTTCTTTTTATAGTAAAAAAATAACCATTACAATGTATAAAGATAAAATTTTGTAATAAACAACTGAAAGGGGTGAGAAAAGAGCTGTTAAAGGAGCAGAGTTTTTATATGTTATCGAAGGTAAGCTGACATAAATTCAAATTAGAGTGTTATAACTTTAGGATGTTAAATATAATCTCCATGGTAACCACAAAGAAAATAGCTAAAGAATATACACAAGGGACTTTGCTGGCAGTGGTTAAGACGCCACGCTTCCACTGCATGAGACACAGCCTCAATCCTTCACTGGGGAATTAAGATCCCTGTGTATGGCAAGGTATGGCAAAAAAAAAGAATGTACACAAAAAGAAACGAGAAAGGAATTTTAATGTTTCACTACAAAAAGTTATGCAAAAGAAGTAAACACAAGAAATGAGGAACAAAAAGCTGTAAGGGAAATAGAAAAAAATTGCAAAATGACAGAAGTAAGTCCCTCCTAATAAATAATTATTTTAAATGTAATTTATTAAATGTAAATAGATTAAACTCTCCAGTCAAGCCAAAGATTGGCAGGATGGGTAAAAAACACAACCCAACTACACACTATTTGCAAGAGGCTCATTTTATTTCATTTTACTTTTTAAAAATTTTATTGGAAAAAAAATTTATTTTGGAAGAACACACTACATCAGGTGACAAAATTCCAAAATCAAATTGCATGAAAATAGACATCACAATTTCTTTTACAATAGGTGAGAAAAAGATCTGCAGTATAGAATAGAGGCAAAGGAATATGAAGAAGGAGAAGTGTTTGAGGGTAAACAGCATTTTAAATAGCAAACATAGAAGTTAAGTAGAAAGCTATAGCTGTGCATTCTTTATTCATCCAGACTTCACATTGGGTAACTGAAGGGCAAAAATAAAACCAAATTTTGTATTGTTTGGGGTAAATTTTAATAATTTTAAATCTGAATTGAATTTAGAACCAACTCTTCTTTGTTCTTGGGGATAATGGCTGAAAAGTGCTCTCAACAACAAAAAATGTTATTACTATGTCCAATCCAAGAGATGGGTGCAAATAAATATAAAAGGAATAAAGCACCTGGTGAGGACCACTCCTCTGAAGTCATCATTAAAGATCAAGTACTTGTGACTTCCCTGGTGGTTCAAAGGTTGGGACTCCGGGCTTCCACTGCAGGGGGCGGGTTTGATCCTGGCCAGGGAAACAAAAATCCTACATGCCAGGTGGCACAGCCAAAAAAAAAAAACAAAAAAAATCAAGTAACTGCTTATTGAGTAGTTCAGTATTTGAACTAAATGATTTGAAAATTTCCTGACATACAGAAGAGATAAGAGCAAAGGAGAGTGTGTCAAAACAAAGAAGATACAAAAGTTTAGTAAGTGAAAAGAGTTTAATGAAGCCTGGATGGTTTAAAGGAAATTAATACATGCTGATTTTGTTTGAAAATATTTATTATATAACAAAACATAGATATTCTGGAAAAAAATCAGATGAATGCACTTGAAAAGTTTTTGGATTACTTATTATAATTTATAGACCTGTGGTTTTTCCCCAACCATTTGTACAGGTAATCAAGAAGTTGATAATAATACTCCTAAAATTGAGATACTATAAACCAAAATAGAATCATTAGGGTTTTTTGCATTAATTTGTGAAATAGTTTTCTTTCATCCCACCTACTAGTAGGTAATTTGGAGTAGGTAGTATTGTAACACTTTACAAATGACTTTCTCTAGTCTAAACACCAAATGTTAAGAAATATCATTGATTAATGTTCAGAAACAGGTCCTGAGAAATATAAATAAATCAACATGCAATTAGGAGAAAGTAACTCCAGCTCCTTTGAGAAGATATTCTCTCAGTGCCTGACTTGGGCATTGTGGGTAAAACCGTGATGATGATGCTTCATAGCAGTGATTGGTCCACATGTTTGAATTTTTATTATGTTTAAGATGGAAACATATTATGTTAAGATGTTTAAGTGATTTCTTTAAGTGATTTTGGGCTCCAAAATCACTGCAGATGGTGACCACAGCCATGAAATTAAAAGACGCTTGCTCCTTGGGAGAAAAGTAATGACCAACATAGACAGCATATTAAAAAGCAGACACATCACTTTGCCAACAAAGGTCCATCTAATCAAGGCTATCGTTTTTCCAGTAGTCATGTATGGATGTGAGAGTTGGATTATAAAGAAACCTGAGTGCCGAAGAATTGATGCTTTTGAACTGTGGTGTTGGAAAAGACTCTTGAGGGTCCCTTGAACTGTAAGAAGATCCAACCAGTCCATCCTAAAGGAAATCAGTCCTGAATATTCATTGGAAGGACTGATGCTGAAGCTGAAACACCAATACTTTGGCCACCTGATGCGAAGAACTAACTCATTGGAAAAGACCCTGATGCTGGGAAAGATTAAAGGCGGGAGGAGAATGGGACGACAGTGGATGAGATGGTTGGATGGCATCACCAACTCGATGGACATGAGTTTGAGTAAACTCCAGGAGTTGGTGATAGACAGGGAGGCCTGGCGTTCTGTAGTCCACGGGGTCGCAAAGAGTCGGACACGACTGAGTGACTGAACTGAACTGAAGATGGAAACATTAAAAAATATGTGCTTTAATTATAGACATGGAAATAATTATTTCTCTGCCGGATCCATCATCCTGCCAAGGCTGAGATTTTTGTAACTACTGCTTTGTCCAATGCGTTTGTAAACAGACATGCCACAATTCTGCTAGAACCATTTTCAAGTTAACTACTGTAGATGATTTGTCTCAAAAAATATTAAAGAAATACTCCCATACATTTAAAAAAAAAAGGAAATTAGATGGAAACTTTTAGTCCTAATTGCTTTTCATCTGACTTGCTTTAAGGAATCTTTTAAAACTGGTAAGAAACAATAGGGAAAGAAAACCTGCTAAAATCTTTCAGAATTTACGTGATTCTTATTCTACTACAAGAAAACATTATCTGGTGCAAGGTATATTTGTGGATGTACATAAACATATGTATAGTACTATCTGGATCATATTGTGCTATGTACAAGTCTTTACAATTCTTCCTGAAGGTTAAAGCAGTTCATTAGAATTTGAAATGCATAATTACCTGTAAGTTGGCACTTTTTAGGCTCTTGTCAACATTGATACTGGCATGTTTTTTTGCAGCCTAGTTCTAGCCTTATTTGCCAACTTGTTACAACAGAAGTCCAGCAATAGGTGAGTAGAGTGCAAGGGAACTAGTGCCATGTGTCTCAACTGCAGTCCCTGAAAAAAGTGAAGTTACAGCTGTTGAATAAATGTCACTCAAAAGCAGTCTCTTGGCTTTTCCTCACACAGCAAGCAACTTTCCTTTTTTGTTAATTAATTCATTTTACTGTTTCAGGCCTTAGTTGTGGCATGCGGGATCAAGTTCCCTGACCAGGGATCAAACCCGGGCCTCCTGAAGTGAAAGCATGGAGTATTAGCCGCTGGGCCACCAGGAAAGTCCCCCAACATTCCATTTTAATTCACCATTTCTGTCTTCACTCTTTCACAGCATCAATATTAGCAGATGAGTCTCCACTAGGGTCTACCAGCATAGGAATGACACTAATCATGATGGTTTCCACAGTGGGAATAGGCAACCAGCGTTCCTCAGGTTTTTCATAGCCATATTTATCTTTTTCAGGCTTGTGAAGAATAGAAATGCATGTTTCACCATTTTTATCAACACTTGGGTGCCAGATTTCGATAATGAATTTTATTTTAGGAAGAAGGATAGTAAGGATTGCCCATTGATAGAGATCATAGTCATCTATCAAACCTGCTGAAAAGCCTTCCACTGGATTTTTGTTGAGTTCTACCAACTGTCTTTGCCAAGAGTCTGGGTTGGCACGGGGGCTTTGGAAGGACTGAGGACAGGCTCTGGGGCTGCCGGAGCTGGGTGTGCTGAGGAATCAGGGTCCCCACCACCGGCAGGTCTAAACTGAGGGAGGCTGGCCGGGGCATCGGTACAGGATTTTGCTCGCTCTCTGTTCCTTCAACTGGCCTAGTGGGGCCCACCTGTGCCTCCCCCTGCCACTGCCTAACTCAAGAGAATATTTTATTTTATTATGACTCTTTTGGGCCACACCACAAACTTAGTTTCCCTACCAGGATTGAACCCTGACCCATGGCAGTGAAAGCGCCAGGTCCTAACCACTGGTGTGCTGTGCTTCGTTGCTCAGTTGTGTCTGACTCTTTGCAACCCCATGGACTGTAGCCCATCAGGCACCTCTGTCCATGGGGATTCTCCAGGCCAGAATACTGGAGTGGATAGCCTTTCCCTTCTCCAGGGAATCTTCCCAACCCAAGTATCCTACATTGCAGGCAGATTCTTTACCATCTGAGCCACCAGGAAAGCCCAAGAATACTAGAGTGGGTAGCCTATCCCTTCTCCAGGGGAACTTCCTGACCCAGAAATCAAACCAGGGTCTCCTGGATTGCAGGCGGTTCTTTACCAGCTAATTAACCACTGGACTGCCAGGGAATTCCCAAGAGACTCGTTTTAGCTACAAAGACAGAAACAGACTTGAAAGCGAAAGAACTGAAAAGGATAGTCCAGGCAAATAGTTACCAGGAGAGAGCAAGAGTGGCTAAACTAGTATCAAACAAAATAGATTTTAAGCTTAAAAAAGTACAAGAAACAAAGGACATTATATATTAATAAAAGGTTCAATACAGCAAGAAGATAAAATGATTATAAATATTTACATACCTAATAATAGATCATAAAAATTCTGAAGCAAAAAAAAAAAAAAAAATTCTGAAGCAAAAATTGACAGAATTGGTGACTTTGTCAGTCTAGGTTAAGACTTCCAATGCAGGGGACAAAGTTTCAATCCCTGGTTGGGGAACCAGATTCCACATTCTGCTTGGCCAAAAAATAAAAATTTTTTAAAAAATGGACAGAATTGAAAGGAAAACAAGACAGTTCTACAATTATAGCTAGAGTCTTTAATATCCAACTCTCAAGTGGGTGGTTTAGTTACTAAGTCATGTTTGACCCTTGTGACCCCATGGACTGTAGCCCACCAGGCTCCTCTGTCCATGGGATTTTCCAGGCCAGAATACTGGAGTGGTTTGCCATTTCCTTCTCCAGAGGACTTTCCCTACCCAGGGATCAAACCCGGGTCTCCTGCATTGCAGGCATATTCTTTACCAACTGAACTACCAGGGGAGCCGCCAACTCTCAATAATGGATAGAAGAAAAAAAAAAAAAAAAAAAACAGAAGACAAGTAAGGAAACAGAGGACTTGAACAACCCAATGAGCCAACCAGATTTAATAGACATACAAAACACTCTAGCTAACAATAACAGAATACACATTCTTCTCAAGTGCACATGGAACATTTCTCAGAATAGAGAAAATATTAAGCATATATTGAGATAAAGTGTCACAATAAATTTTAAAAACTAGACAGCATACAATGTATGTTCTCTGACAACAGTAGGATGAAGTTAAAAATCATTAACAGAAGGAAAACTGGAAAAAATCACAAATGTGTGGAAATTAAACAATAGATTTTTGTGTGATTAGAGCTATTCATTTATTTAACCACTATGATGTGAGCACCTGTTTTGTGCCAAGTCCTAATTTTGGTATTAGATATATGTTGGTGACTCAAAAATAGACACGTTCTCTGGCCATATGGTACTTACTGTCTAGTAAAGGGGATTGAATGATTTTAATTATAAACTTTTTTCTTTTTAAACAACCAGTGGATCAAGAAGAAATCACACGGTATTTCTAAAAATACACTTAGAGATGACTGACAACAAAAACAATATACCAAAACTTATGGGACACAGAGAAAGCGGTGCTAAGGGGCACAGTTACAGCTATAAATGCTTCTGTGAATAAATAAGACCTCAAATCAACAACCTCACTTTACAGTTTAAAGAACTAGTAAAAGAAGAACAAACTAAACCCCAAACTAGCAGAATGAAGAAAATTATAGCTTAGAGCAGAGATAAATAAAACAAGGAACAGAAAATTGACAAATCTTTAACTAGATGGATTCAAACAATACTCAGATGACTAATATCAGAAATGAAAGTGAGGACAATTCTAGAGAAATAAAAATTATTACAAGACAGTACTATAAGAAAGAGCGTCCCAGGTGACATTAGTGGTAAAGAACCCACCTGCCAATGCAAGACGCATAAGAGGTGCGGGTTCAATCCCTGGGTTGGGAAGATCCCTTGGAGGAGAGCATGGCAACCCACTCCAGTCTTCTTGCTTGGAGAATCCCCATGGACAGAGGAACCTGGAGGGCTACAGTCCATAGGGTCGCAAAAAGTCAGACATGACAGAAGCGACTTAGCACACACGCACTCTAAGAAATTGTATGCCAACAAATTGGATAACCTAGTTGAGTCAGACAAATTCCTAGAATCTCAAAACCTACCAAGACTGAACTACAAAGAAACATAAGTAAGGAGAGTGAATCAGTAATCTAAAAATCTCCCAACGGGAAAAAAAAGCCATCAGTTGTTGTCTTCACTGGTGAATTCTACCAAACATTTAAAGAAGAGCCAACACTAAACTTTTCAAAAAGTTAAAGTGGAACGTTTTCTAATTCATTTATAATTCTTTCATTCAGGGTAAATCAGCATTACTCAGATACTAAGTTCAGTTCAGTTACTCAGTTGTGTCCGACTCTTTGCAACCCCGTGAATCGCGGCATACCAGGCCTCCCTGTCCATCACAAACTCCCAGAGTTTACCCAAACTCACGTCCATTGAGTCGGTGACGCCGTCCAACCATCTCATCCTCTGTCGTCCCCTTCTCCTCCTGCCCCCAATCTCTCCCAGCATCAGGATCTTTTCCGAGTCAACTCTTCACATGAGATGGCCGAAGTATTGGAGTTTCAGCTTCAACATCAGTCCTTCCAATGAACACCCAGGACTGATCTCCTTTAGGATGGACTGGTTGGATCTCCTTGCAGTCCAAGGGACTCTCAAGAGTCTTCTCCAACACCATAGTTCAAAAGCATCAATTTCTCAGCACTCAGCTTTCTTCACAGTCCAACTCTCACATCCATACATGACCACTGGAAGAATCATAGCCTTGACCAGATGGACCTTTGTTGGCAAAGTAATGTCTCTGCTTTTTAATATGCTATCTAGATTGGTCATAACTTTCCTTCCAAGGAGTAAGCATCTTTTAATTTCATGGCTGCCATCACCATCTGCAGTGATTTTGGAGCCCCCAAAAATAAAGTCTGACCCTGTTTCCACTGTCTCTCCATCTACTTGCCATGAAGTGATGGGACCAGATGCCATGATCTTAGTTTTCTGAGTGTTGAGCTTTAAGCCAACTTTTTCACTCTCCTCTTTCACTTTCATCAAGAGGCTTTTTAGTTCCTCTTCACTTTCTGCCATAAGGGTGGTGTCATCTGCATATCTGAGGTTATTGATATTTCTCCCAGCAATCTTGATTCCATCTTGTGCTTCTTCCAGCCCAGCGTTTTTCATGATGTACTCTGCATAGAAGTTAAATAAGCAGGGTGACAATATGCAGCCTTTATGTACTCCTTTTCCTATTTGGAACCAGTCTGTTGTTCCAAGTCCAGTTCTAACTGTTGCTTCCTGACCTGCATACAGGTTTCTCAAGAGGCAGGTCAGGTGGTCTGGTATTCCCATCTCTTTCAGAATTTTCCACAGTTTATTGTGATTCACACAGTCAAAGGCTTTGGCATAGTCAATAAAGCAGAAATAGATGTTTTTCTGGAACTCTCTTGCTTTTTCGATGATCCAGCAGATGTTGGATACTCTGATACTAAAGCCAGGCAAAAACACTACAAGAAAAGAAACCACAGACCAGTATTCCTTATGAACATTGAATCAAAATTCAACAAAGTACTAGCAGACCAAATTCAGCTGCATATTAAAAGGATTTTACACCATAATCAAGTGAGATTTATCCCTGGAATGCAAAGATGGTTGAACATACAAAAATTCATCAGTGTAATGCACCATGTTAAGAAAAAAAAGAAAAGCACATTATCATCTCAATTGATGAAGAAAAAGCATTTGTCAAAATTTAATACCCATTATGATAAAAGCAAACAAGAAACTAGGCATAGAAGGAAACTACCTCAATATAATAAAAGCCA